>NC_049248.1:7886267-9202535 GCF_011100685.1 Canis lupus familiaris | reverse complement strand
CATCCCTAAAATCTATTTAATGCAGTTATCAGTCTGATAATCTGCCTGGAATTTGGTGGGGAAAAATATTCAGGGTTTAACAATCTCCAAATTTTAGGCTGCATAAAATCCTATTGCTGGCACATCACATGGCACATACAGAGGAAATAGCCATGTTAATAATTATTCTGTAAAGAGTTAGCCTGCTTAGTTTTGTTCTAGGTATCAGAATCCTGACTTGAGAGTTTTGTTTTGTTTTTTAAGATTTTATTCATTTATTCATGACAGACACAGAGAGAGGACAGAGACATAGGCCCAGAGAAGCAGTCTCCCTGAGGGGAGCCCGATGTGGGACTTGATCCCAGGATCATAGGTTCATGACCTGAGTCAAAGGCAGACGCTCAACCACTGAGCCACTCAGGTGTCCCCTGACTTGAGGGTTTAACCCTGAATAAAACCATAATATATTACTTGAAAGGGTTCTTGCACGTGGACCTTTATTGTAAATAATAAAGTATTTCTGGAATAACAATTATATGTATTACATATTATCTTATTGTTATCATCTTATCCTAATAGGTTATTATTTTATGCATAACTAAGTTAACTATATTATAGTTATATAATGTATAAAATATTTATTTGAGGGTACTCATAAAATTCCCATTCATACACACCAAAAACTTCCTGGTGATAAGGACTCAGTACAGCTAAGGAAAAAAAAAAGTTGTTTTGGTGTGCTTGGAATGCTTCTTTATTTGTAGTATCCCAACTTTTTTGATCCTTTTAAAAATATATTTTATATTTAGTCCCACACCATTTTACTCAGCGATGTTCTTTTTTCAAGTCCAGATTATTCCTACTTTTTCATAAACAGTCTTTAGTCTTCCACTTGCTAACATTTCCTGTGAATACTTTGTTCTCCAAAAGCCACTGGCTCACCTTATTTAGTAATCTCTTACAAGGCATCTTGAATACTATCCCTTAAGGAATAGTATTCTTAGCAAGCCAGCTTTCTGTTCTCATTCCAGAGGAGGCCAGAATACAAGGGCCTATTTTCATCACACTCCAGAACTACTGATTTGAGACTCTACTACTAGAAAGTCAGGAGCTAAGAAAATCAAGTTATAATTTGGGGAAATGGAAAGGATGAACCAGCTGAAGTTAGGGACACACCTTGCTTGCCTCTGTGTCTTCTCCACCCTTCTCTACTAATTATAGGCTTCACTATTTCTTCTTCAAATCCATTTGAGGAAACTACACCATGTGTCAAAGTTCAAACATGAATGCATGTGGTTGGGTGGCAAATGAAATTACCACCCAACCACACCCCAAACTCAGACAGCAACTGAACCATCATGCTATATCCTCAGTCCATTTAGAACAGTGTCTACCTATGGTAGGTCAGTTAATAAATATGAATGAATATTTATTTATTTTTAAAATTATTGTTAACTTATTTTTAGTGGGGGAAGGAGCAAAAGGAAAGGGGAAAGAGAAAATCTTAAGCACGCTCTGTGCTGGGCATGAATTTCCTGACTCTGAGATCATGACCTGAGCTGAAATCAAGAATCAGATACTTAACTGACTTAGCCACCCAGACTCTGCTGAATGGAATTTTTAAAATGAGAGCAAAAGGTTGAATTGGAGTGATTTTAAGCAAAAAAACATGCAGTAGGATCTCTAAAAAACAACAAAAATCCTGGCAAAATCAGTAGGATCAGCTTTAGAACCTCGAAATCAACTAAAGGTTTGCAGCATCCAGAGAACATTTAAGAAAAACATCTGAATCCTGGTAAGAGCAGTGAACTTTGACATTTCCTCTCCTTAGTCCATTCCTCACTCCCCAGTACCACAGTAAACTTGAAAAATAGCATGCTTTTCTAATAATGGGGGTAGGGGGGAATGTGGAAAGAATCTCATTCCCCCAAAAAATGTCATTATTTGACCATTTGCTAATGGTTCCCTGGAAGACTACTGGAAAGTCTTTTCTTTATGCAACCTCACACAAATTTGCCTACTGCTAAACACCCCAGAGAAATGGAGAAAGAGCTTTTGTTGAATATTTAACATTATAGTTGCCTTAGATGATGGCAGAAATAATAGACTAACCAAAATGCTTTAAAAAAAAAAAACACTGAGGAATGAGAGATCCATAGACACATTGAAAAAATTCTATGGAATTAGTTCAGAAGTCTCTGGACAAACAAAAATACACTATAAAAAGCAGCAACAATAGTAAATCTTGAAAAAGCAGAAGAATTTGATTCTGGAGATGCTATATTATATTATTGAAATGTTGTTTTCAACAAAAAAATACTAGAAGCAAGAAAATTTGACCTATTCACAGGGGGGAAAAATCAATAGAAATAGTCCCTAAAGTCCTGGAACATACTAGACAAAGACTTTATTTATTTTTATTTTTTTTTAAGATTTTATTTATTTATTAGAGACACAGAGAGAATGGCAGAGACACAGGCAGAGGGAGAAGCAGGATCCATGCTGGGAGCCCTACGTGGGACTCGGTCCTGGGACTCGGTCCTGGGACTCCAGGATCACGCCCTGGGCTGAAGGCGGCGCTAAACCATTAAGCCACCGGGGCTGCCCTAGACAAAGACTTTAAATCAATTATTTTAATTAGGTTTAAATTACTAAAGAAAACAATGTCTAAAAACTTATAAAAAGTATGGGAACAATATTTCACTAAATAAAGACCATCAATAGAGAGATAGCAATTTATAAAAGTGGAAACAGAGCAGCCCAGGTGGCTCAGCGGTTTAGCGCCAACTTTAGCTCAGGGCCTGATCCTGGAGGCCCAGGATAAGTTCCACATCGGGCTCCTCACAGGGAGCCTACTTCTCTGCCTATGTCTCCGCCTCTCTCTCTCTCTGTGCCTCTCATGAATAAATAAGTAAAATATTTAAAAAATAAAAGTGGAAACAAGTAGAAACTCTGGGGTTGAAAGATAAAAGAACTGAAATGAAAAATTCACTACAGGGGCTCAACACCAAATTTGAGCAGGCAGTAAAAAAAAAAAAAAAAACAAAGAAGAAGAAAGAAAAGAAATCAGTGAATTTAAAGATGTGTCCATTGAGATTACCTAGCATGAGGAACAGAAAAAGAATGAAGGAAAATAAACAGAGCCCTAAAAACCTGTGAGACCATCAAGCATGCCAACATACTCATTATGCAAGTGGTGAAAGGGAGAGGAGCAGAAAAAAACATTCTTTTTTTAAGATTTAATTTATTACACAGGCAGAGGGAGAAGCAGGCTCCGTGCAGGGAGCCCGACATGGGACTCGAACCCCGGACTCCAGGATCACCACCTAGGCCGAAAGCAGGCGCTAAACCACTGAGCCAACCAGGGATCCCAGAAAAAAACATTTAAAGAAATAATTGTCTAAAATTCCCCAAATTTCATTTTTTTAAAGATTTTATTTATTTATTCATGATAGAGAGAGAGGCAGAGACACAGGCAGAGGGAGAAGCAGACGCCATGCCAGAGCCTGACGCGGGACTCGATACCAGGACTCCAGGATCACGCCCTGGGCCAAAGGCAAGCGCTAAACTGCTGAGCCATCCAGGGATCCCCCAAATTTGATTTTTAAAAAACACGTTAATCTACACAACTAAGTGCAATGAACTCCACACCCAGTTGTATTACACTCTGAAAAGAGGAGAGAATCTTGAAAACAGCAAGAGAGAACAATTCATTATGAATAAGAAATCTTCCATAAGATTAACAGGTGATTGCTCAGAAACCATGTAGATCAGAGGTGCCTGGCTGGTTCAGTTGCTAGATGAGCAACTCTTGATCTCAGGGTTGTAGGTCTGAGCCCCTTGTTGGGTGTAGAGATTACTTAAAAAATAAAATCTTTATAAAGCAAAAAAGAAGCTATGGAGACCAAAATAGATGATATATTTAAAGTACTGAAAGAAAAAAACAACTGTCATTCAAGAATTCTTGAATTCTTTTCTTTTCTTTTCTTTTTTAAGATTTTATTTATTTATTCATGAGAGACACAGAGAGAGGCAGAGACATAGGCAGAGGGAGAAGCAGGCTCCCTCCTAGGAGCCTAATGCGGGACTCGACCAGAACTCCGGAATCACACCCTGAGCCAAAGGCAGATGCTCAACCACTGGCAATCCCAATTAATATTTATTGAAGGCCTACTATGAGAAAGCATAAGGCTGAACTTTGAAGGGGAACAATGATGCACATTGTAATTCTTTAGGAATTCATTTTTGTTTAAAGCTTCAAAAATAGATAATGAGATGACAATATGAAAGAATTAAATGTCAATGAAAGACAAATCTTAAATTACAGAATCAGGGGTGCCTGGGGTGGCTCAGTCCATTGTGGGTGGTCATGGAATCCCGCGCCCCCCCCCCCCCCCCCGCCCCCCATCCCTCTCCTTCTGCTCCTCCCCACACTCTCTGTCTCTGTCTCTCTCTTTCAAATAAATAAATAATCTTAAAAAATAAAAATTATAGAATCATAGTATCTCAGAGTTGGAGGAATCTTAGTGTATATCTAGCCTTATGCTTCTCGAAATGACATGCATATTTGGAGATATTCCTAAGTATGAGTGCATGACAGGATATCAGGGAGCAGATTAAAACTATAGGATAAATATGTCATGCTATCCTAGAACACAAAAGGTTTCCAAAGATTAGGGGGAAAATAGCATTTTTATTTTATGTATTTACTTATTTATTTTTTACATTCTTTCCACTTAGGAAAGAATGTAACAAACATACTTTGTGCTTTTTTTTAAGCAAATGACCTAGTTTACCAGCTTTACTTTTTTAAAAACCGAAGCTTAATATTACATATTTATTTATTTTATTTATTTATTCATGAGAGACACACAAAGAGAGGTAGAGACATAGAGGGAGGAAGCCAGCTCCTCACAGGAAGCCCGATTCGATTCGGGACTGGATCCCCAGACCGGGACCACGCCCTGGACCAGAGGCTTAACTGCTGAGCCACCCAGGCGTCCCTCGTTCAAGAATTCTATATCCAAAAAAAAAAAAAAAAAAGAATTCTATATCCAGCAAAAATATCTTCCAAAATGGTGAAATTAAAAGACATTTCCAGATAAACAAGAACTTCAAGGTTTCCTTAGTAACAGACCTGCTTACAGATTTCTGCTTACAAGAAATCCTATAGGGAATCCTTCAGGTTAAAATAAAAGGACATTATTATTATTATTATTATTATTATTATTATTATTATTATTTAAGATTTCACTTATTTACTCATGAAAGACACAGAGAGAGAGGCAGAGACACAGGCAGAGGCAGAGGCAGAAGCAGACTCCATGCAGGGAGCTTGATTTGGGACTTGACCCCAGGACTCCAGGATCATGCCCTGGGCTGAAGGCAGACACTTAACCACTCAGCCACCCAGGCATCTCGAAATAGGACTTTAGACAGTAATTGAATCCTCATTTTTTTTTTTTTAAGTAAGATCTCCACCTAGTGTGCGGCTTAAACTCATAGCCCCAAGATCAAGAGTCACATGGTCTACCAACTGAGCCAGTCAGGCGCCCCTTAAAGCCTCATGAATAAAATAAAGAGTACAAGTAAAGGCAATTATGAAGATAAATGTAAAAATAGAGTATAAATGTACAACGTGTTTGGAGATGGGATGGCTCAGTCCGTTGTTAGCCTTTGGCTCAGATCATGATCTCCAGGTCCTGGGATCTAGCTCCGTATCAGGTTCCCTGCTCAGCAGAGTCTTCTTCTCCCTTTGCCTCTGCCCCTCCCCCTGCTCTTGTGCCCCATGCTTGTGCTCTCTCATTCTCTCTCTCTCAAATAAATAAATTAAATCTTTTTTAAAAAAGAAACTGCATAATGCAATAATTACAAATCTAAATTGTTAGGCATATATGTATAAGATGTAATTTTCAACAATAACAGCATGGTAGGGGGCACAGCTACATAAGAATAGAATTTTATGTACTCTTGAAGTTAGATTGGCATTAATCCAAACTAGACTGTTATAAATTAAGATATTAATGGTAACCCTAGGAAACCACTAAGAAAAAAAAGTCTAATTATAAATTTAGCATTGACCTATTATCAAATATCAATTAGACATTTGCATGGAACTTATCTTGAATTTATTCTACTTCTCCAATAACTGAAAAATTAACAGTAGAGACTTATATTCAGAGACTTGTCTAACAGTAGGCATAATAGGATTCTATAAGAATTCCAAAAGCATCCTAAAAATGACTTCTAAAAATGCCTTTGCTTCTGTCTGACCTTGTCAAGGTCTTTGGACAGATTTGGTGGGAATTTGAAGGGGTAAGATGAAAGATTAAGATGTTTATATTTTTAAGATTTTATTTGTTTATTCATGAGAGATGCAGAGATAGAGAGAGAGAGAGGCAGAGACACAGGCAGAGGGAGAAGCAGGCTTCATGCAGGGAGCCTGACATGGGACTCAATTCTGGGTCTCCAGGATCAGGCCCTGGGCTGAAGGTGGCACTAAACCACTGAGCCACCTGGGCTGCCCCAAGATGTTTATTTTTAAAACACGATTTTTAAAAAGATTTTATTTATTTGACACAGAAAGACAGAGAGAGCAGAAGCAGGGAGAGTGGCAGGCAGAGGGAAAGGGAGAAGCAGGCTCTCTGCTGAGCAAGAAGCCCCTGGGATCCCAGGACCCTGGAATCATGATCTGAGCCAATGGCAGACCCTTAACCGACTGAGCCACCCAGACGCCCCAAGATTAAGATATTTAAAAATCCAAAGAATGTCACCAAGTTCCTAAAAGAGATGTCTGTTTCCATCAATAACAAGTTCCATATTCACAGCAGTAAAATAAAGTGGACTGATGGTGAAATCCATTGTAATTTCTGGCTCCAACCAGTAGATGGAATCAGAGTACAAGGGACCCATTCAAGGGAGCGAGGGCTTTAGACTAGGACAAACCAATTATTTTATTTTTTAAAAACGATTTATTTATTTATTCATGAGAGACACAGAGAGAGGCAGACATAGGCAGAAGGAAAGGCAGGCTCTTCACGGGGATCCTGACATGTTACTTAATCCCAGGATCCTGGGATCACGACCTGAGTCAAAGGCAGATGCTCAATCACTAAACCACCTAGGTGCCCCTAAAGCCCCTTTTATTTTAAAAGGCATGAACAAAAAAAAAAAAAATAAAAAAAAAAAAAATAAAAGGCATGAACAGAAATAGACAGTCATATTAGCACATGCCCCTTTTATTTTAAAAGGCATGAACAGAAATAGACATATTAGCACAGACAGTAGGAAACATACTTTCAGACAGATTGTTATCTTTGGGCTAGATGGCTAAAGGGAGGTAACAATCTTTGTGAAAGAAGTTTTAAGAAACTAAGCTAAAATGTAATTGGCCCACATTGTTTAAACATGAACTTAACTCATGGCAGAAGGATGACCGAAGTGACTTATTCAGATTCTTTTCATTTCTCTAATTGTTTAAAAATTAATCTCTACACTCAATGTGGGTCTTGAACTCACAATCCCGAGATAGAGTCCCATGCTCCACTGACTGATCCAGCCAGGCGCCCCTCATTTCACTGATTTTATTCAATCTTTTTATATATCTCCTACATCTCTAATCTTTCAATGATTGACCAGTGTTTCAAACACACCCAGTCTCCTAAGAAGTAATTGAAGGGCAATTAAGAAATTTTAAATGTTTTCAGAGAAAACTCTAGTAGAGATTTTGAAATTTTGGTTAAGTATACTTGTTTCTCTACCAGCTGGGGAGTTTTAAGATTGGGCCAAGTTAGGGATGCCTGAGTGGCTCTGCGGTTGAGCCTCTGCCGTCAGTTTCACAGCGTGATTCCGGGTTCCTGGGATTGAGTCCCACATCAGGCTCCTCACATCTGCCTGTGGTTTCTGCCTCTCCTCTTGTCTCTTATGAATAAATGAATAAAATCTTTAGGGGAAAAAGAAAAAGACTCGGCCAAGTTAACTAATGAGGCAAGTACAAAATACTAAGAACATCCTAGTGACATCAAAAAGATGAGGAAATATTATAAACAATGTTATGACAACACATTTGACAACTGAGATAAATGGAGAAATTTTTTGAAAATACAGACTACAAAGCTCTTTCAAGAAAAAATAATGTAACTAGTCCTATTTACATTAAAGAAATCAAATTTATATTTGAAAACCTTCCCACAAAGAAAACTCTAGGCTCATATGGTATTCCCTGATGAATTCTACAAATATTTAGAGGATGATAGTAATTCTCCACCAGCTTTTCCAGAAAATAGAAGGAATAGGTGACAGTGTACATGGAATTCTATTCAACAATAAAAAGAAATGAACTATTGCTACATGCAAGGTGAGAGAGAACATCTTTGCCCTGATCCTGGCCTAAAAGGAAAGCATATGATTTCTCCTTGTTAATTATGATGTTAGCTATAAGTTTTTGGGGCAGATATTCTTTGTCAAGTTGGGAGTTTCCCTCTCTTTCTAGTTTGTTTAGTTGTGGGGTTTTGTTTTATTTTTAAAATTTTAATCAAAAATGGGGGATGGATTTTGCCTTTTCTACATCTATTGATATATTTGATATGATGGATGTGATGGATTATACTAATGTTGAATTGACTCAACCTCGCCAGATGTCCTTTGTCCAATCAAAGGAGTTTCCTTCTATTCCTAATTTATTTATCATGTAAGGGTATTGGATTTTGTCAAAAACTTTTTCTGCCACTCATAATGAGATATTCATGTGGTTTTGACCTTTATTCTATTGATAATGGCATATTACATTATTTCACTGATTCTGGACGATAAACTAACTTTGCATTCCTAAGATAAATCTTCCTTGGCCATGGCATACAGTCCTTTTTAATTTTTATTTATTTATGATAGTCACACAGAGAGAGAGAGAGAGGCAGAGACACAGGCAGAGGGAGAAGCAGGCTCCATGCACCGGGAGCCCGACGTGGGATTCGATCCCGGGTCTCCAGGATCGCACCCTGGGCCAAAGGCAGGCGCCAAACCGCTGCGCCACCCAGGGATCCCAGTCCTTTTTATATAAAAAGCTACATTCACTTTGCTAGTGTTTGGTGAGGATTTTTCATCTATATTCATGATTTATGAATTCTGATTTTAAGATTCTGATAGTTTCTGATTTGTCAAGTTTCGGTATCATGGTAATACTGGCTTTACAGAGTGAATTGAGTAGTATTTCTTACTCTTCTAGTTTTTGGAAGAGTTCATGAAGAATTGGTATTAATTCTTAAGCATTTAGTAGGATTTATTAGTAAAGCTCCCTGGGCAGGGTTTTTCTTTGTAAGAATTTTTTTTTTAAAGATTTTATTTATTCATGAGAGAGAGAGAGAGGCAGACTTTGTAAGAAATTTTTATTACTAACTCAATATCTTTAATTTTTATGTATCTATTTCAGATTTTCTATATTACCTTGAGTCCGTTTTGGTAGTTTGTGTTTTTTCTAGTAATTTGTCTTTTTTCCAGATATCTAATTTGTTGAAATACAGTTGTTCATAATACTGCCTTATAAACCTTTTATCTCAGTAAAGTCAATAGTAATATCCCCTATTTCATTCATAGTTTCAATAATTTGAGTATTCTCTCCACATCACTCCCACCTTGGTCAGTTTAGCTAATGGTCTATCAATTTTGTTGTTCATTTTATTTTATTTTTTTAAAGATGTTATCTATTCATGAAAGACACACAGAGAGAAGCAAAGACATAGGCAGAAGGAGAAGCAGGCTCCCTGTGGAGGTGGGGAGTAGCAGCCTGATGCGGGACTTGATCCCAGGATAATGTCATGAGCCAAAGGCAGATGCTGAACCACTGAGCCATCCAGGTGCCCCTATTTTCTTATTTTTTAAAACATTTTATTTGAGAGACTGAACAGAGAGAGGAAGAGGGAAAAGCAGACTCCATGCTGAGCAGGGAGCTTAATGTGGGACTCAATCTCAGGACCCCAAGATCATGACCTGAGCCAAAGGCAGACACTTAACCACCTGAGGCCACCCAGGCACTTCTTGTTCATTTTAAAGAACCACCTTTTTTTTTTAATTTTCTGGATTGCTTTTGTATTCTCTATTTCATTAATTTCTACTCTAGTATTTATTATTTCCTTCCTTCCACTTGTTTTGTGTTTACTTTGCTCTTCTCTTCTCAGTTCCTAAGGTAGAAGTTCAGGTAAATGATTGGAGTTCTTTCTTCTTTTCTTAATATAGGTTTTTACAATATAAATTTACCTCTAACCATTGCTTTCATTGTATCCTATACATTTCTGTGTATTGCATCTTTATTTTTATTATCCCAAATTATTTCCCCATTTCCTTGTGATTTCTTCTTTGGTCCATTGATTACTTAGGTGTTGTCTAATTTCCACATAGCTGTGAATTCTCCTAATTTCTTTCTGTTATTGGTTTGTAATTTCTTCCATTGTGGTTAGAGAATATAACTTGTATAATCTCAATCCTTTTAAATTTGTTGTTTTTTTTATGGTATAGCATATGTTGTATACTGGAGAATGTTTTGTATGTGCTAGAGAGAAATACATCTTTTGCTGCTGTTGGGTATTGAAGTATTCCATAGCTATTAGGTATACTTGGTTTTTACTGCTGTTTAAGCTCCTATTTACTTGTTACTCTTCTGCCTGATTTTATTATCAAAAGTTGGTATTTTTTCTCCTCCTGTCAATTTTGTCCTTTTATTTTTTTATTTTTTATTTTTTTATTTTTATTTTTGCTTCATGCTTTTTGATTTTTTTAAAAAGATTTTCTTTTTTATTTGGTAGAGAGCACAAGTAGGTAGAGCAGCAGGTAGAGAAAGAGGAGAAGCAGGCTCCCCCACAGAGTAGGGAACCTGATGTGGGCTCCATCCCAGGGATCTGAGATCATGGCCTGAGCCCAAGGCAGAAGCTTAACCCACTGAGTCACAGAGGCACCCTGCTTTTTGAGTTTCTGTTATTAGGTGTATATATGTTATTTCTTCTTGATAGACTAACCTTTATTATTATGTCCTTTTTTTTCTCTCTTGTAACAATTTTTGCCTTAAAATCCATATTTTCTGATATTAGTACAGTACTCAAGTTTTCTTTTGGCTACTATTTCATTGCATATATTTTACCATCCTTTTATTGTAAACCTTCTCTTTCTTTTGAATCTAAAATAGCAACATAAAATTGAGTATTTTTTTCCTTTATATAGTCATATGCCAATTTCTGCTGTTTGAGAATTAACCTGCTTACATTTAATGTTAACAGATAAAGGAGGATAGATGTCCTGCCATTTTTGCCATTTACTATATGGCTTATCATTTCTCAGTTCTTTCATTCCTGCATCCTTTTCTGCTAAATAGATGATCCTATGGTATTATTTTCATTTCCTTATCGTATTACTATATATTTTAAAATTATTTTCTTAGTGGTTGCTCTGTGGATTAACATCTTAATTGATAGCACTCTAACTTCGATTAATACAAATTTAATTTTGATAGTTTACAAAAACTGTATATTTATTTATGGCTTCACACCTCCTCCCATTTTATGTTGTCAATCTTAATTGACCTATCCTCAAGTTTGCTGATTCTTAATTATTCTTGCTCAAAGCTCCTTTAGTGTTATTTCATTTCAGATATAGTATATTTCAACTCCAAAAATTTTATCTGGATCCTTTTCATACTTTTTATCAATACTTAATTTGATGAGACATTGTTCTCAAACTTTAATTCTTTAGATCTAGTTTTCTTTTAGTTCTTTGAACATATTTAAATAGCTGATTTAAAATATTTGTCTAGTAAATCATTTGCTCTCCTCAGGTACAGTTTCTACTGAATGCTTTCTTTCCTTTATGTATAGACCATACTTTCCTGTTTCTTTGCATATGTGCTTATTTTGTTGAAAATGGGGCATTTCAAATAATATAATTAAACAACTCTGGAAATCAGATTCTCTCCCCTTCCCAGGGTTTGTTGTTTGCTACTTGTAGTTGTTTGTTCAGTGACTCTTCTGGATTGATTCTGTAAATTCTCTATGTGTGTGTGTGTGTGTGCGCGTGCACGTGCGCACACGTGCGTATGCCCCTCCTCAGCTCAATGGTCAGTTAATAATTGGAGAGAAATTTCCTTAGATCCTAAAGCCAGTAAATCTCCATCTTTGTGGAGAGGTCTTTGTACATGTTGGAGCACATCTTCTACATTGACCCAGGCAGTTTACACTTTATCTTAGCTTTTATTTTCTGCTTCTGTACTCACAAGGCCAGTCAAAAGTAAGAGCTTAGGACCTTCTCAGATCTTTCCTGAACATGTGTACAGCCCTACTCATGCATGTGGCCCCTTAGATCCCAGGAATATGTTGGAGTTTGCAAAGTCTATCTGCCCATCTCATTCCTCACCTTTTCCTTTTAAAGAATTTTAATCTAATCTATTGTCTGCCCCAACTGTGATGGAGGCTTTCTTTTAAGCCTGTTAGGTATGATGGAGCAGCCTTTAGTCTAGGGCAATTTTTTCCCCCGACGCCTGAAGCAATACCCTTCAGAGTTCTCGACTTTTCGCCCCATGATCTACTTAGTTTTTCCACTCTGGCTGGTGGGAGTACTATTCCAAATCTCTGTGAGCCCAGGGACTGTTCCCACTAGTGATTTCAGGCAGTTCTTTTCTGTCCTTACATAGTGTCGTCATACACATGTGCTGAACAGTACTCATCCAAAACTCAGGGAGATATTCTGCAACTCTGTACTCATCTATGCAGCCCTTTCCTCTCTGGGACTCTGCTCTGAGAATTCCCACTGTGCTGGTTTTCTACTTCTCAACTCCGTATCTTCAACTCAGTAAGTCTACAAGGCCCCTGTCTGCCTTTCCCCGCACTGTGATGAGGAAAATCTCCATGTAGTATGCGGCAATCACAGGGCTCACCTGAGTTGTTTTCCCTCTCTATAGAATCATTATCTTCTGCTGACATTCAATATTTGTTTTATATATTATGTCCTGTTTTTTTAGTTTTTTCAGATGGCAGGGCAAATTTAGTCTCTGTTGGGATGCAAATTAGTCTCTGTTAGTTCAGGGGTTGAGTGTCTGCCTTTGGCTCAAGGCCATGATCTGGAAGTCCTAGGAATGAGTCCCACATCAGGCTCCTTGCAGGGAGCCTGCTTCTTCCCTCTGTCTCTGCCTCTCTCTGTGTCTCTCATGAATGATAAATAAAATCTTTAAAAAAAATTTAGTCTCTGTTACCCCATATTGGCAAGAAGTAGAAATCCTCTTGCTTATATTATTTCCATAGTCTCCCTGTTTCTACCTGTGATTGTCCAGAGTCTATTATCAACAGTGTAGCTAAAAGGAGGTCTTATTGAGTCTTTTAAAATATAGATTATATTACTTTTCTTTTTTCCTAAAGATTTTATTTGACAGAGAGAGAGAGCACAAGCAGGGTGAGGAGCAGAGGGAGAGGGAAAAGCAGGCACCTTGCTCAGCAGGGCTCCATCCCAGGTCCCTGGGGTCATGACCTGGGCCAAAGGAAGAGGTTTAACCAACTGAACCACCCAGGTGCCCCATCCTATTACTTTTCTGTTAAAAGTATGCAGTGCCTTTCAATTTCCCTCAAATTAAAACAATGTCTACAGTTATCCTGTCTCTTCATTACCTCTCTGACCTACTACTGCTCTGTCCATCCATATTCACTGCTGTTCCTCAACATTCCAGGAATATTTTTCAGCTTAATCACATTTATAATTTACTGTTTCCTCTACTGTACTAAAAAGTAAATAATGGCGAGGCTTTTTTTGTTTTTCCTTATTCTAACCTAAGCAGCTAAAATAGTGCACAGTACACACTTTAAGTATGAAAGTCATAGAGAATTAGGATACTAGGAAGGTTACAAATATAGGTATCCACCTATAGGAGACAAAAACAGAAATTCAATTACCAAAAATGTAATATATCAGAGTGTGTCTTGCCAATAACAAAGGTTATTTGATGCTAAGTGTTATTGTTGAACAAGAGATATTTAATGTGTTTTATTTTATTTTTTATATTTATTTATTTATTATTTAATTTTTTAATGTGTTTTACTAATGATCAGAAATTAACCCAAAATCTGGCTGAGATGAGAATAAAGGGACTCAGACTCTGGAAAGAGGATCTGAGGGTGCCTGGGTGGCTCAGTGGTTGAGCATCTGCCTTTGGTTCAGGTCATGGTCCCAGGTTACTGGGATCATGTCCCACATAGGGCTCCCTGCATGGAGCCTGCTACTCCCTCTGCCTATGTCTCTGCCTCTCTCTTGTGTCTGTCATGAATAAATAAAATCTTAAAAAAAAAAAAAAGAAGATCTGATATTAAGCTCAACTTGAAATGCCTCATAAACATAATTTCAAAGGGCAAAATGTCTAATATTCCTATTAGAATTCATTGAAGACTTATGATACAGTATCACCATCTTTTTAAAATTTGTCAACATTTTTTTTCTTTTTTTTCATTTTCTCAACATTTTTGATGCTGATAGAAATGTGGTAAAATGAGCACCTTAGAAATTAATGGCAGAATTGTGTTCCAAACATTTTTAAAAAAATGGGGTGAAACATACATAAAATTTACCCTTTTAATCATTTTTAAGTGTTCCAAAACGGCATTAAGTACATTCACATTGTTGTACAACTATCACCACGAACCAGTCTAATTCCTTCCTTTTCCAGATGAGGGAACTGAAGCCCCCCAAATTAAATGATTTATCTAGGGTTACTCATGGCTAAACTAGTACACAATACTATTTCCTGTCTCTCAGTTCAGCACTCTCTCCATCACAATGCTATTGCCCTAAATCATTTAATATACTAGATCCCTATGGCTGTGAACCTATAAGCTACCCACCATCAGACACACAGCACAATCTGCCAGTCTACATACTATGTTTTATAGTATAAAACATATTTTATATTTATGTAATGTATAATACATGTACATAAAAATATTAAATGTTTATTTTATAAATATTTTTACTATAAAGATAGTTACGTTAGGTTTCCATTGCTGTATAACAAACTACCACAAGTTTTTGTGGTTTGAAACATATATTTATTATCTTAGCGTTATCATGAGTCAGGAATCTGGACACAAGTCTCAGTTCTTACCTAAGCTGCAATTTCATGAGGCTCCAAGTTGACTAGCTGTTGGTAGAGTTCAGTTCCTCGTGATTGTGGGACCAAAGGATTGGCTGGTGGTTGGTGGTGATAGTTTAGGCTTGACTCTCACTTTTCCTTGCCATATGGACCTCTCCATATGGCAGTTTGTTTCTTTAAAGCCAACAAGTCTCTGCTGCTTCAAATCTGATTTCTCCTATCCCTGTCCTCTAGATCTTCTTTTTAATTGGCTCACCTAATTAGGTAGGACCTACCAAGACCCACCTTTTGATTAACTTAAAGTAAATTGATTAGAGGCCTAAATTCTAATAGCAAAATCCCTTTACCTGTGCCATATAAGATAACCTAATCACAGGAATATCTCATCATATTCAAAGATTCCATTCAGGAGGGAACTATATAGGCATGTACACTGGGAGATGGGAATCTTGAGGGCTGTTTTAGAATTTTGCCTACTGCAATACTTAGTGGAAGATATTTCATTCTTACTTCCTGAGTATCCGGAACTATTCCAACTAATTTTCCTTTACCAGGTCATTATAAAACAGACCAAAATTGGGATCCCTGGGTGGTGCAGCGGTTTAGCGCCTGCCTTTGGCCCAGGGCGCTATCCTGGAGACCCGGGATCGAATCCCACATCGGGCTCCCGGTGCATGGAGCCTGCTTCTCCCTCTGCCTATGTCTCTGCCTCTCTCTCTCTCTCTCTCTGTGACTATCATAAATAAATTTTAAAAAATTAAAAAAAAAAAACAGACCAAAATCCTTGAAATCCCTACTCTGATAGTAGTGACTATGAGTTAACAAAAGGCTAGTGGTTTTTCTTTTTTTAAAGATTTATTTATTTACTCAGAGGAGAGAGAAAGGCAGAGACACAGGCAGAGACAGAAGCAGACTCCATGCAGGAAGCCCAATGTGGGACTCGATCCCGGGTCTCCAGGATCACACCCCAGACTGCAAGGGGCGCCAAACCGCTGCACCACCAGGGCTGCCCAAGGCTCGTGTTTCTGTATCTTGGGTTTGTTAGTATGTGATCATTAAAAAGTACTTAATTTCTCCAAATCTATGCCTTAATCTTTCAATTATTATTTTTCTCCATTAAGATGATACTGTCTTTTAAAGAAAATTTTATTTAGAGAGTGTGGGTAGAAGGGCAGAGGGAAAGATTCTTAAGCAGATTCCCCACTGATTGGGGAGCCCCTGCAGGGATTGATCTCACAATTGAGATCATGACCTGAGCTGAAAACAAGAGTTGGATGCTCTACCAATTGGGTGACCCAGGAGCCCCAAGACAAGTCTATATTAACATTCCTCAACCATTTTCGTTTCCTTCTTCACCTCCTGTCTTCTGTGAAAGAAAACTGCCACTCCCTTTTATTGTTGTGGGAAACTGTGTATCAGGAGGAGCTGACCTATCTTGCCAACACTTGTTATTAGTTATCCGGTTAAGAGTTAAGATGATGTCACATAGTCTGATTTGCACTTCGTTAATGTTACTTAGGTTACTTCGCTCATTACTAATGTTGGGCGTCTTTTTCATGTGCTTATTGGCCATTTGCACATCTTTGGAGATATGTCTGCCTGTTTTTTTTGTTTTGTTTTTAAATTTATGATAGTCACAGCGAGAGAGAGAGAGAGAGAGAGAGAGAGAGAGAGAGAGAGAGAGACAGAGACACAGGCAGAGGGAGAAGCAGGCTCCATGCACCGGGAGCCCGATGTGGGATTCGATCCCGGGTCTCCAGGATCGCGCCCTGGGCCAAAGGCAGGGGCCAAACCGCTGCGCCACCCAGGGATCCCTCTGCCTGTTTTTAAATTTGATTGTTTTTCCTATTGCTGAGTTTTCTCTAAATATTCTGGATATTAATTTCTTATCAGGTACGGGATTTGCAAACATTCTTGCATTCTGTTGTTTGTTTTGCTATTATGCAAATGTGTTTTCTTAAGATTTTGTTTATTCATGAGACAGAGAGAGGCAGAGCCATAGACAGAGGGACAGGCAGGGAGCCCAATGCAGAACCGATCTCTGGACCCAGGATCATGCCCTGAGCGGAAGGCAGATGCTCACACCAGGTGTCCCCACGTAAATGTTTTTAATTGTTTACAGGTATTTCCTTTTCTTCATATCCCAGCAGAATTCTGGCTCACGGAAGACCTACATTATCCCGTATCTTTGTTGATTGTTCAGTGCAAAGGGGAGAAATTCTAGGAGAGCCATTTCTTTAATATCAATTATGTACCAAATGTTATTAGGATTACTTCCAAATAAAGGAAAACTGATTATCTCTTGCAGATAAAAAAATTGCATAGAAAAGTTTAATTTGTCCACAAACTAGTATGTGGAGCAGGTGAAATTTAGAGTCTTTTCTAACTTCTTTGCTCACTATGCATGATACTTGTCAAATGATTAGGCTAGGGTTATTAGATACTATTGGCATGTAATGAACTTGATTATTCTTATTAGTTGACTTCATTGCAAACTCCATGAACTGGGAAACCTGTATAGATCTACACTTAGGTATGTATAATGCATTTATGATATCAAGTCAGGCCTCTTTAACCCACACTAGGCCTACTATATACTATTTCAGGCTCTTTGGCACAGATGCTTCACATAAAGTGGTCTAGAATTATGCTAATTCCTCTGCTTATAAAATGAATGTACAATGTTTATTACTTGCCCAACAAATATGTACTGTTTCTTTTTTTTTAAAGATTTTATTTATTTTATTTATTCATGAAAGACTGAGAGACAGAGCCAGAGACACAGGCAGAGGGAGAAGCAGGCTCCATACACCGGGAGCCCGACGTGGGATTCGATCCCGGGTCTCCAGGATCGCGCCCTGGGCCAAAGGCAGGCGCCAAACCGCTGCGCCACCCAGGGATCCCCTGTACTGTTTCTGTCTAGTCATGTTTTCACTCAAATGGATTTTTCCTGTAGATTTAGAGATGGAGTATATATGAAAATAAAATTGAGGACTATAAAAATTGTTTTGGAAATATTGGATTGGCAGCTTTTCTTTTCTTTTTGCTTTATGATCCTCTACCCTAATTAGGCCAAATATGGATTTTGAATATATCCCCTGAGTGTGTGTTTAAATACTCAATTGATTTTATTGAAATGGTAGAAATGGCTTCACTATTCCTGCTGGCACTGCATAGTCCCTAGATGTTAATTAGACCTGGCAATTCTTTAATCCTACTACATCCCTGTTATGGTCCCGCTATCCTCCATTAGACCTAGTGCCACTCAGGTCAGTATAATAAACCTTCTGGATTACAGAATTAAGTCAGTTTTTGTTTTGTTACAGCAAACAAATGCAAAGCTCAATTTCTTTTCAAAAAATTTTCAGTTGGTTATTCTAAGAAATTTTGTCAAAGTTTATTTTCTATTTTTCTCATTCTCTTTTCTTGTATTAGACTTGTTTGGTGGCATATAATAGAAAAACATTTTTTAATAGAAAAAAATTTTTAAGAAGAGAAATTTCATCTAAAAACTGGAGGGATGCCTGGGTGGCTCAGCAGTTGAGTATCTGCCTTAGGCTCAGGGCGTGATCCCAGGTCTGGGTATTGAGTCCTGCATGGGGGTTCCTGCAGCGAGCCCACTTCTCCCTCTGCCTGTGTCTCTGCTTCTGTCTCTCGTGAATAAATAAAATCTTTTAAAAAAATACTGGATATTTCATGTAACTAAGACATGGAAATAAATTGACAAAAGCAAATAAAATTGTATGTAGCTGCTTAAACTGAGGTAGCAGTATACCTATTTGTATTGCAAGATACTTAAAGTATTGTTGTGAAGTTATGGGACGCTTTATATCATGGTCCCATTGGGTTTAAGGGGGAAAAAATGCATGCCTTTTTTTTTTTTTTTTGCAAGAAAATGTTAACAATAATTCCCTCCAGGGAGTAAGATCAGGAGGGGTGGGGATACTGGTGGATCTTTCCAGTTTCCTTTCTTCTTGAGACTCATCTGTTTACCACAGCCAATGAGGTTACCAATCAGATCTCTCCTAAAGTGCTGTGAAAAATGTAGTTGACTGGCCAGTCTCCAGCTGTTCCTCTTTCGGATCCACTTCAGCATTCAAGCCGACTGTCTTCTTCGCTTACTCCTAGCCAATGACTGCACACAGCAGTGCTATTAGATCTCAGGTGCCTAAAATACAGCCATTGATCTGGTAAATAAAAAAAAAAAATTCTATCTTGAACAGAAGAGGACCAAAAATAGTTTGTACCTACATAGAATAGAAAATATTCATAGTTTTGCTCCAGGGATGTTAACCATTGCACCTTTGATGAATTAATCTACATTACAGGTCATATGGACATTCCACAGAACATCACATCAATGACATCATGCTGATTAGACAAGAAAAGCGAAAGTTTACCACATTGAAGGCCTTGTGGAGATACATGTTTCAAAGGGTGGGAGGTAAACTTTATAAGATCTGAGGGTCTACTATTCTTATGAAGTTTTTAGAAGACCCAGTGGTAAAGGGCATGCTGGAACACCCCTACAAAGTTAAACCTTGCTACACTTGCATCACCTGTTTCATGACAGGAAGCACAATACCTGGTGGCTCTCTCTGGATTATGGAGTTAACACATTCCACCTAGAAACAGCATTCCAACCCACAAACTGGAGGACATAAAAGGTTAATAAGTTTGAGTAGGACCTGGATCAGAAAAGGGATCTGTAGAAGACTCAGGCTGGGGTGCAAGCAACCCTGCAACTTGGGCCATATGATCCACCAGATCTATAGTATGATGTGTGTCAGTGGTGAGAGAAGATAGGATACAGCTTTTATGTAAGGGATTCATGGAACTATAAAGGAGCTGCTCCCCAAAAGTATGTGGAACAAATCTGTGCAGCGTAAGGGGTGAAATGGAGTTGCCACAGAGGTGTGCTCTCAAATCCCTTAAAAAAAACCTGATGCAGAACATGAGACTCCTAACTCTGGGAAATGAACTAGGGGTGGTGGAAGGGGAGGTGGGTGGGGGGCAGGGGTGACTGGGTGACGGGCACTGAGGGGGGGGCACTTGATGGGATGAGCACTGGGTGTTATTCTATATGTTGGCAAATTGAACATCAATAAAAAATAAATCTATAAAAAAAATAAAATGTAGTGTAAAAAAAAAACCTGATGCAAAGAACAAAGCTAGAGACCTCATACTTTTTGATTTCAAACTATGTAACAAAGCTATAATAATACAGTATGACACTGACATACAAATAGACACATAAATCAACTGAACAGAATACGAGCCTAGAAATAAACCCACACCTATATGCCCAATTAATTAAAAATGTAGCCAACAATATACAATGAGTAAAGGATACTATAATATAAACGGTGTTAGAAAACTGGACAGCCACATGCAAAAAGAATGAAAATGAACCTTACCATAAGACATATATAAGAATTAACTCAAAATAAATGAAAGACAAAAAATAAATCAAAGACTTGAACATTAGGGTTTAAACCATAAAATTCCTAGAAGAAAACAGAGGGTAAGTTCCTTGTCAATGACCTTGGCAATAGTTTTTTTGGATTGACACCAAAAGCAAAGGCAAACAAAACCAAAAGGACTACATCAAACTAAAAAGCTTTTACAGAGTGAAGGAAACCATGAAGAGGCCATCTATGGAATGGTAGAAAATATGTGCAAATTATATATCTGAAAATAGTTAATAAAAATGGAGGACCTGAATAGAAATTTTTCCAAATAGGAGATATAAGTGGCCAATAGGCACATGAAAAAGCAACATCACAAATCAGAAAAATGCAAATCAAAACCACAATGAGCTATCACTTCACACCTATTAGAATGGCTATTATCAAAAAGACAAGAGAGAAAAAAAAAAAAAGAAATATGCTGGCAAGGATGTGGAGTAAAGGAAAATCTTGTACACTGCTGGTAGGAATGTAAATTGGGACAGCCACCATGAAAAACATTATGGAGACCCCTCAAAAGAGTAAAAATAGTACTATGTGATCCAGTATCTGCAACCCCATGTTCACTAAGCTTTACAATAGCCAATAGCCATGGTATGGAAACAACTTAAAGTGTCCATCAATGAATGACTGGATAAAAATAATGTATCTAGATGCAAACTAGATGCAATGGGGTATTATTCAGCTATAAAAAAGGAAGTCTTGCCATCTGTGACAACATGGATGGAACTTGGAGGCATTATGCCAAGTGAAATAAAGTCTGACAGAAAAAGACAAATATTGTAATGAGCTCATATGTGGAATCTAAAAAACAAAACCTCATATGAAAAAAAGATCAGATTTGTCAGAGGTGGATTTGCAGAAAGGACCAGGATAATAAGTATAGGTGGCCAAAAGGTACAAACCTCCCGTTATAAGAGATCTGGGTGGTATAATATACAGCATGTGGACCACAGGTAAGAATGCTATGTCAAGTATTTTAAAGTTCCTAAGAAAGTAGATCTTTAAAAGTCTCATAATAAGAAAAAACATTTATAACTGTGGTAATGGATGTTAACTAAACTCACTGTAATAATTTTGCGGTATATATACATAGCAAATCATTGCTATACACTTTAAATTAATACAATGTTACATTTCAATTATATCTTAGTCAAGCTGGGGAAAAAAGAAAACTTGATGCAAGCAGCCTCCAGCTTCAACTCCTGATCTGTCACAGCATTTGTATGGAGGCCATGATTTCTTCTAAGGCTACTCCTAACATACTAGCCAGGCCAGTTCTGCCCAATACAGAACTGCCATAATGGGTAATCTGGTCTAACATTCTATCAGCTTGGCAGAGGCTTTCTCAGAGCAGCTTAGGTCTGATGCTTTTTCCATTCAATATTTTTCTCTTCTGTCATAGGTGTCATATACTGTTCCCTCTCTCTTAATAACCTTCACTTACATCGTCTTCAAAACACCTTCAGCAAATTTAACTCCATCTTAGTGTCTGCCTGTTGGAGGATCCAAAGTGACACTAGCATAGATGCTTTAAATAATAAACTTTTAGTTTTTAAAGACTGTATTTGTTGGAGCACCTGGGTGGTTCAATGGTTGAGCATCTACCTTTGGCTCAGGTTGTAATCCCAGGGTCCTGGGATTGAGCCCCACTTCTCCCTCTGCCTATGTCTCTGCCTCTCTGTGTCTCTCATGAATAAATAGATTATTAAAAACAAAAACAAAAAACTAATGAGGAAACTAAGGCACAGAAAGGTTAAGTAACTTGTCCAAAATGTCACAGCTCCTAAGTAGCAGGGTCAGGATTCAAATCAAGCAGTCTGATTTGAGCCGAAGAAATCAAGAGTCAGCCGACCAACCAACTGAGCCATTGAGGTGCCCCTGTAATTATCTTATTCCACTCTTTGCCAATTTTGTTCCACCTCTAAGCAAATGTATAAGACCTGATAGTATGCATTTGCATGATGTTAACCCTTGTTTCACCGTATTTTTGCCCTTTATTTTGGCTTCTCCATTTGTTTTAGTACATCTCTGTTTTAAGTCATTTCAAATTATTTTTAGGAAAACAAGTCATATTATCCTAAATTATTCCTTATGGTGCATGGTATGCATATTCCTCACTTGTTTTGTTCTGCTGATTTATAAGAAAAAGTATTTTTGTTATGAGCTGACAGGGAAAAACTGGAGAAAATAGAGAAGATAAAAGGTTTCTTATATAAAATTCCTCAGTCAATGAGGTGTGGAGATAAGGAACAATCAGTCTAGATTAGGAGAAATGCCAGAAATGTGTACATGCACATACATATGCATACACAATGTTCCAACCATGAAATCTTATGAAAGGAACTTAAATAGGAAAACCAAAAAGTAATAAAGAAAGAAAATCTTATGGACTCCAAATGAAAAGATTCAGTAGCTCTTGAAAAAGATATCCATACCCAAAATTGATAGAATTAAAGATCAGCATTTATTATTCAAACATGTGCTAAGCACTACACATGTGTTATAGCAAAACTGTACTTACACATGAATCTAGTAATGTAGGTACATTCATTTCCAATTTTTACAAATACTCCCTTGTGGTTTGAAGAGGGTGATTCGTCCAAAGTCCATGTAACCAGTAAATAATGGAATTAGGATTTGTATCAATATCTGACTACAAAGAATATCAGTATTTTTTGTCCTAAGTACTAGGATTGCCTCTGTATACACATGTATGTATCAGATCTTCTATAGTTCAAATATAGTGGGTCAGATATGGCCTCTAGTCACAAGAAGATTAAAATATAATGAGTGATGCTGTGATAAGCATATGCCAGAGCCCTGTCAGAGTGAAACAGAAAAAAGGCTGCATTTCTTCAGAAATTAAAAAACACAGAAACAGTTACTCAGCATGGACAGATAAAATGGGATGGAGAGAGGCAGGGGTAAATCCATGTAATACATATTTACATGTAAAATTATACGTATTTTAGGGCCTATGTTCTAAGAGGAGAAGTAATCATTTCAGAATATATATTATAGAAAAATTAGTATGTCAAGAACCAAAGGAGTTCACAAAGTGGAGAAAAGAAAAGAATAAAGAGAATGATACATGTGGAACTAGAGTTCAAGTCTAGCCATACAGTCTAAAGTGAATTCATATATGATGGAGTGGGCAGGAATAACTGCCAAAGGAACAAATCATACTCCATACTATTTAATTCCCAGTTCTGGTATTTTTATTTTAGGAAACACATTGAATCAAACAGGTTAGAGCTACTGCTTCCTTGTTCTGGGTATTTCTATCCTCCATTTCAAAAGACATACAGTCAAATCTATCTTCGTCCATTCTGTGAATGAAGTAATAAGCAAAAACGATCACTGGTTACTTCAAAAGAACCTAGAGGGGAAAAACACACACAGCTCACTTAAATCAGATTTAAACAGTCTTTATAATTAAGATGAGAAAAAAGAAAAAGAAAATATTGAAAACAAATGTGACAATAAAATATTACAACTGTCTAGATTATCAAAAAAATTTACAACTAGTTAGTGATTATCACGCTTTACCTTTGGGATCTCAGCTGCAAAAGGTATACAAAGTATACTAAGGTATAGTCTGTTATTTTGACATATAAATATGCATCTGCAATATTAGTATAGACAACTGTGATTTTAGTTAGAAATAACTGTACTAAGAGGAAAACCTTAAGGCAAAAATAATCCTTGCAGAATATCACACAAAACATAAAATAAAACATAAATTATACCAAAATGCCTAAACAAACAAAATTATATTTAGATGTTATGCTCTTACTCTATTACCCTAGGTTACATTTTTTTCTTAATTTTTATTTTAAGTAGGCTCTATGTCCAATGTATGGCTTGAACTCACAACCCTAAGATCAGGAGTCACATGCTCTACAGACAGAACCAGCCAGGCATCCCTAGGTTACCTTTTCAGTAAGATACACAATAAACAATAAATTTTGCTTCAGATAAAAATTCAAGTTGGTCATCTTCCTTCAGTTCTAAAGCACTGACATTTATAAACGAACCAGAATTTGTAATAAAGACAAAACTGTTAGAAAAGATCGCTTCATGTTACTATTCATCCATGATATACTAGATCTAAGGAATCCAATCCTCTTCTCCCTTAACGAGAAATTGCAAAGAGCCTGAGGCCTCTTGTGTCTTAACACAGGACACCTTTTCATTTACCAAACCCTGTAAATGATGTACTCTTTAATTTTACATATAAGTCATCTAAAATAGTCACCCACAGCTTGCCTTAATATCCTTTATTTGAATAGTCTCCCCACCCTATATTAGATAACCATTGCTAACTTCTTACTGGTATATCACAGCTCTTATTACAGAGCATTCCATTTCTTCAGTTCCTACAATATATTTTCAAAGATATGTGATATATAATGCAATGAGCACTCTATTAGCATGTAGGAGACAGGTCCGTGCTCTGGTTCTATAATCTTGGGAAAGTTACTAACTTCTCTGAACCTTAGTTTCCTTACTAGCATATTCAAGATTATTATATATAGCCTCTAAGTTTTCCAGCTTAAAAATTCTAAACTTCTATGGAGGGCACCTGTATGCTGGTAGTTCAATCTGTTACTACATATATTAATAGGAATCAGCATTCCTTTTCTTTAAATACTAATTTGTCCTCTGGATATCCTGTTTTTAATTTCTATAAAATTTGAAAGCAGGGATGCCTGGGTGGCTCAGCAGTTGAATGTCTGCCTTTGGCTCAGGGCGTGATCCCAGGATCCAGGACTGAGTCCCACATTGGGCTCCTTGCATGAAGCCTGCTTCTCCCTCTGCCTGGGTCTCTGCCTCTCTCTCTCTTTCTGTCTCTCATGAATGAATAAATAAATAAATAAAATCTTAAAACAACAACAACAACAAAAAACAACCTGACCTATAAAAAAAATTTGAAAACAATTACTTGTGTGCTACTTTAAGGAAGCTAATTAACAGTTCTAAAATGTTCACATGTGTATTCTAGAAAAGACTTATTATTAGCTTACTTTTATCTGAAAGACTAAAAGTTTACTTTCTCTCCAGTTATAAAATACCTGTCATAATGCTGTACTGCTTATTTATTTATTTATTTATTTATTTATTTATTTATTTATTTATTTATTTATTTAATTTTATTTTTTTTGTGATAGTCACACAGAGAGAGAGAGAGAGGCAGAGACATAGGCAGAGAGAGAAGCAGGCTCCATGCACTGGGAGCCCGACATGGGATTCGATCCCGGGTCTCCAGGATCGCGCCCTGGGCCAAAGGCAGGCGCTAAACCGCTGCGCCACCCAGGGATCCCGTACTATTTAAAAGTTAGTGAGAGTAGATCCTTTAAAGTCCTCATTATAAGAAAAAAAAATTTTCTAATTATGTATAATGATGCATACTACCTAAACTTACTATAGTGATAATTTCCCAATGTCTATAAATAATAAATCATTGTGTTGTACATCTAAAGCTTAGAGTATATGCCAAATAGCTCAATAAAAATTTTATTTTCTCTAGTAAAAATCTATAAAATAATAACTGCTCTGCTCATTTTCTGATTTCATTAGAAACTTTAAAAATAAAAAAAAAAAAGGGAATCCCTGGGTGGCTCAGTGGCTTAGTGCCTGCCTTTGGCCCAGAGCATCATGATCCTGGAGTCCTGGGATGGAGTCCCATGCCGGGCTTCTGTGTGGAGCCTGCTTCTCCCTCTGCCTGTGTCTCTGCCTCTCTCTCTCTCTCTGCCTATCTCTCTCTCTCTCTCTGTCTCTCATGAATAAATAAATAAAATCTTAAAAAATAAAAATAAAAAAAGAAACTTTAAAAATCACGGATGCTCCTAGAGGCCTGCTGTGCTTCTGGGAACTGGGGCAGTGATATCTGACTGAATCAATTTGAAGTTAAAAGTCTAGATGAGGGCAGCCTGGGTGGCTCAGCGGTTTAGCGCCTGCCTTTGGCCTAGGGCGTGATCCTGGAGTCCAGGGATCAAGTCCCACATCGGGCTCCCTGCATGGAGCCTGCTTCTCCCTCTGCCTGTGCCTGTGCCTCTCTCTCTCTCTCATAAATAAATAAAATCTTTAAATAAACAAATTAATTAATTAATTACAATTCTGAAATTTAATCTTAACTTCAGGGACTTAAAAAAAAAAACAATTTCTTCTATTCAGCCTCACCAAATTCTGTTTTATTTTTTTTATTTTTTATTTTTCTCACCAAATTCTAAAATAGATAATCAAAATGTTGATACTCTGATTAAAATGTCTTAAGGCAGTTGTTGATGCAAAGAAAATGAAACGGTTTACCCTGGCAGTTACAGATAAAGAGAATGCAAATGAAAAGGGGGAGACAAAAAAAAAAGTGTGTGGGGGAGAGACGCACACAGTAAAAATGGAAGGCAGAGGTGAAAAATGGCAACACTGGAAAAGTTAATTTCTGAGGTAATGAACTGAGAGGCATACAAAGAGACCAAGGTGAGGAAGAGATACAAAGACAGGGAGACAAAAACACAACTAAAGAAAATGGAAGAAAGTGAGCAGAGACAGATAAGCAACAAAGAGAAGTGAACAGAATGGAACTGATGGGCAGACACAATGACAAGAAAAAGGACTAGGTAAGAGACAGTTGAAGAAAAAAAAATCATTTTCACCCCATAAGTTTTCCCAATTACCTACTTTTTTGTTGCTATCCCCCCAGTGCTGCCAATGAAACGGACACAGACTTTTATTTCTTCCAAATAGTTAGACAATGTATATTTCATTTATCTTGCAGATTTTTAAAACTCAGATTTACTATGAGAAGCATAATTTTTGTCATCATTGAGATTCACATATTGGATGTTACAGAATAGCTTGTGTGGGGGGATTCTTTTACAATGTATACACCTATCAAATCATATTGTACACTTTAAATATCTTATAATTATAAATTGTATCTCAATAAAGCTGGAAAAAGGTTCATATATATCAACATACTGGGGAAAGATCCCTAATTTTACATATTGATTTTTTTTTTCCAAATTAAAAAATGATAGTACCCTAGTTAGGCTAAATTCATCCTAATGCAAGAACTTACAGAACCATTTGTGATTTAATATCACAATGGCATATAACACCACTATCAGACTGATAACAGACTCTTAGTTGAAAATAACTTACCATTTAGTCAAAATCCAAAAATTTTAGTCCTGTTTCCACTTTATGCCCCCTTTGCTTGACTTGATATGTTATGCTCTATCTCTTCTCCTATGTAGATCCTTTCAGTAGCCATCAATCTGAAGAATTCCTTCTTCTGCTGCCACCTACCAGTTTATCTCTCTGCTGCAGCAGAAGGGTATATAGAAAAAGTTCTTGCTTATTATTCAGATTAAATGGAAAAATTCCTAAAACATTTCATACTTTCACATGTGTATGAGCTTTCTCACTGATTTTCCAAGACCTCCCCGCCAAAGTCAAAACAACAAAAATCCCAATCACAGAAAACCAAACAATGTATGATCAATATTCATGCTAAGCTGGCAATTTCCTTTTTTAACTGGAAAGATTTAGACACTCAGCAGTTGCCATCGCAGGGAGCCATTTCTTTTGTTACACTTTCCTTTTTCACCTATCCCTACAATCTTATAAGTGTGCAACTTAAAATTTTAATGAGGTAGTCCACAACTCCTGCAAATTTTAAGTTCAGAGACTATTAAAGAATTGTGGAAGATGCAGCAATAAAGGAGTTTTTAAAAGTAAATCTAGAAACTAAAGGTGTTAGATGCTTTACCTGCATGAGTTTTCAATGTTCTGGACTGCTTATTGCCCAATGGCTCTGAATACATTAAAACACGAACACATACGCCACCTACATTTAAAATAGGGTAGCATTTGTATGCCCATATAAGCATTGGGTATATCTTTCGCAAGAGTAATAAAGTCATTAAGTCCTTTTAAAAGGACTGATCACAAATGCACATTTCCTCAAACTATATACATACACAAAAAAATTAGGGTGAAAAAGGGAGACAGAGGCACAAATGTAATAGCAGTTGTAGAACTGGAAACTAACATAAATGTTTTCTGTTTGTTAAAGTCCTGAGATTCATTTCTATTCCCATTCTCTTTGTCATTGAAGGTCTAAGTTTCAAGTTTATTCCATAGTAGTTTCTAAAGAATAGTATCCAATAATGAACTAGTAATGATAGTAATGGCTTGTTTTTGTTCCACCCTCCCATTAACTTTACCCCAAAATACGTATTTTGCCAACATAAAAAATAAAACAAACACTGACATAAGCACCAAAGGCTAGTCAACAGTGGCACTGCAGTGACATTGTTTCTACTTTCTCATTCCTTCCCCCGATCTCAAACCCCACCCTTTGACCTCTGTATATGGGATGAGCCTGAGCAGGAGAGTTGGTGATGTCAGGACTGCGCCGTTCCCACGGATGCTTCTAGAGGCCTGCTGTGCTTCTGGGAACTGGGGCACAGTGATGTCTGTCTGACTGAAACCTAAAACAACAACAATTCACCCCACCCCTCATGTTCCCAAACCCAACAATTGCAGCCAGGTATATATGCTATATAAGGCCCAGCTAGTAAGTTTGAATATGGTGAAATCTGAAAGCAAGGTCATTCTTAACAAGTCAGTAATCTTCATGGGGACAGCAGAATGGAGACTGTTAAATCCTCCATGTCCCATGCAATCGCATAGTCCACACATGCTAATGCTGGTCACTCTTAGCAAGAGGACAAGTTTCTCTGGTTCAAGTCTTTTTTAGTATAAGTTATAAATTCCTGCAGGAGGCAGTTGGGATTCCTCTGTTAGTAAATTTTAGCTCAACACATAAATATTTTTGTCTTAAGATGTTTAGGGGAAAGACTGGCCCCATCTTAAACAAGTGAACTGAAGCACAAGAAAGGTTAAAGAATTATGTTATGCCTTCAGCTATAAAATGCATTACAAACAAGGATATCCTATTAGCTAACTAGTGAACTTAAAGCCACTTTGGAGAGGACATCTAAAGCCAACGAATAAAATTATGCAGAAGTATATCTTGAAGTGGTCCTGACCACTGTCACTAAAATTCTACCTAGCAGAAAAAGGATATCTTCCCATTGATAAGTCATATTAGAACTAAAACTTTAGGAAAGACAGAAGAGAGGAGGAAAGGGCAGGTGGACTAGGATAGACAGAGCAGAGGATACTACATTAACTAACTAATGGAAAGGCTATTACAATGGACAAGTTGTATTCCTCATTCCTGCCACTGACTTTTATATTTTATAGCCTTGGTTAACGTGCTTACTGATTTGTGCTTCAGAAATGCCCTCCAATCTGTTCAAACCTGTAATTTTTTAATGCTTAAACCATTATGATAACCTCATACTTTTCTGTTAGATCTAGTATCTTAGAAATGCTAAAATGATTAGTTCTGAAATCATACTGTTCCTAAAATAACTGAAATGCTTTCTATTATCTTTGTCTCATCATTCCTTTTCACTTTTATAATTATGTCAAGGAGAAGCACTAAGATCAACTCAACACTATGGTGAGTTTTTACCATATATATATCCTAGAACCTAATTTTACCTTTTCAAAACTCTAGTTTTCCATACCTGTCAACTCCTAATTGATGTCTTTATACTGTGAGCTCACTGTGTATTCGGAACACCAACCCCTGAAAAAGCTTAAGCCAGAGTAGCACAATGGAAGAAACAAACAAACCCAAAACGAAAACAAAGCCAAAAAAAGTCACACTCTGAAATACTTAATTATAGACATATATGCAAGGAATGGAGTTATCTAAATGGCTAAAGTAAATCCCCAAAGAAAGTTCTGAGTTCATCCCAGCCAATTCAAACTTTAACCCCAAAAGTTCTTCTTTAATCAAATTATGTTAGATTTAGTTATGCGTTATTTTTTAAACAAGAGTTTTTACAAACCCATGGTTGCCTTTAAAGTACATAAAGAAAGAAAATTTTTAAAAAAGAAAGTTAGCCTTGCGATGCAAAGAAAGGAGAGTCAAATTACCTGCAAGCAGGCTGGGGCTGTGCCTGAATCCAAACCGCTGCATTTACCATTCATTATACAGCTGCATTATTGGGGGAAGGGGAGTTTAGAAGGGCACTGACCCCGAAAGTTCTCAATACTTCTCACTCATCATCAGGAAGGGGGAAGAAGGAAAGTTTTTTCTCTGGGTATTTTTTTGTTTGTTTGTTTTTGTTTTTTTGGCTCCTGAAAAGGCTGGCAAAGAACAGTAACAGTGCAAGCAGTTAGAATATTTCTTTAAAAAACAATTGTAAAAAATGCAAAACATTAAGGAATTTAAAACACCAAACTTTCGTTAATATAGAAGAATTTTCACTAGAGTTAGGCAGCCACCCCAAAACAGCATGGCAAAAGGGCACTGATATAAAGGAAATAAAATACCACACGAAAATCCAAAACAAAACTAAAAACATTTCAAATTAAACCTGGAAGACTAGAAGATTCCAACAGCAGATTTCTGTCCACTACTGAAACATTCCAAAATCCAAGCTTCAAAGGCGCCTAAATGTATCTTAAATGAAACTTTGTTTTTTTTTTTTTAAGAAAAAAAAAAGAAAGAAAGAAAGAAAGCAGTGAACCTGGTTATAAATCCTGCAATATATTACATTAAAGAATATCCTAGTATAACAAAAACAAATTTTGAAATGAAATTAAACAAACAAACAAACAAATAAAAACAGTAGCAGCAGAGGTTACCTGTCTGAGCACCTACATTTTCTTAGGAGGGGATCGTGTCTCACCAGCCATATAGCCCATAAACCTTCTCAAAAAGAGTGAGCCAGGAGAAAAATGTAACACAAGATTTGATTTCACAATGTCTCTAAGCTCCCCAGACCCCAAACTGAGGATTCACTGAATGAAGAGAATTTGTTTTCCATTGTTTTCTTCTTGAGAAAAAGATGATTTTGAAAGTCAATTCTCTCAATGCCTTCGATACCTTCTCAAAAGTCTGATAAAGTGCTTGATGAAATCAAGTCTCTTGGTGGTTTTTCTAATGTTCCAGCATATTTTCTTATTGATAGCATGTACAGAAAGATTTCAAAGTTCAGTGGAGCAAAAGCCAGCAGAAATGACCAATCAATTATTAGGCACCAAAAAAAGAAAAAAACTATTAAAAATTTTAAATTGAATAGTGTGTGTGTGTGTGTGTGTGTGTGTGTGTGTGTGTAGTCCAATTTTCATCATAGGTAACATAAAAACAATAGCAGAAAGAATTACTTTTAAAATACAATTAAGAATTACAATTTTAACAATATACAATTTTACAATAATTCAGATTTGGGCATGATAGAAATTATACATATTTAATAAATACATTTTTACCTCTCATAATAGCAATGAAGATTATACAAAAGTTATTCAACAATATGAAAATATATTTAACTTTCACTTAAATATCTGGGGTGTTTCATTTGGGTTCTTCCAGAATGATTTGTTCATATTCTTTACCTTAATTTTTGAGGGAGTTCAAGAAGATATTCATGTTTTAAACCCTAAGATGACCATTCCTACCCTTCTCATTCTAACATGTGAGTGCAAATCCAGAAATAGGTTCGTAAAGCTATGTTTTAATATAGTGTGAATACACAAAAGATGGATCAGTAGTGAATAAAACTAAAGGTGAAATAGTCTCCAATAATTCTTATATTTGGTTAGTCTGATAAAATGTTTTCAAAGGCTATCTACATTTTTCCTGACACCTTATCCCACCCAACAGAAACCCTGAGTTTTTCATCAGTGTATGTGTTCTATTTGTTTTAAAAATTGGTAAATCTATATGCATGTAATATGCAAGTAATGTATCATTATGCAACAACCAGATGGTTTCTACACAAACATATGAATGACTTAATTAAGCACTTCTTTCTCCCTCATTTATTTCTCTATCCCAAATATTATGCATCCTCCTATGATCATTCAGTGAAAGAAGTACCAAGTGTTTCTTTCTGTTAATGAGTCAGAGGTACTTTTATATGTATATATATATACACATACATATGTGTGTATATATATATATACACACACACAGTAAGGCCCACAATAACCCTATGCAAGTCAAATTCTTTAAATGAGATTAGAATATCTTAAAATAAATTAGAAAATCCTCTTATCATCTTTTTCTGAGGTGAAATGAGACACTGCACGGATTAGAGGTACTATTCTATTTGCCAGCAATCAACCTTTCACTCAATTTTAATATTATTTAATTCTATGGAAAAAAACAAATTTTATTACATTCCTTTTTAAAACGGGGGAAAACTGTACAAGCATGATCAAACCTCTGTTAGAGCTGGTTAATACTGCTCTTTTATTATTGCCTTGAAGTCTCTCTAGTAGTGTCCAAGAAATTATGCTTAAGGTCCATCTGAAGGAAAAAAGCACTGGAGAGGCAAGAAAGGACTCGAGTAAAAGCTTCAGAGGATTGTAGTGAGATGGAACTTGCTGTTTAAAAAAATTACGTTGAGCTCTGGAGCATCTCCATTTCTTAACACACCTTCTAAACCATTATTCAAATAGATTTACCCATGTTCTAAAGGCTCGTGTTATATGCCATTCTGGGGCTTTTATAACTTCAGAAATTAAAGGAATATAAAGAGTGGACAGTATTGAAGGCTTCAGAGTTGGGCTATAAGAGACTTAATACTGCAAAATAAGTCCCCAAACAAAAACATCCAGTCCACCCCCCTAAAACCTACGTGTAATAGAAAATGCACAGCCAGAAGCAGAGAAAAGCATGTAGCCTTGAATAAATCATACACTGAACAGTCTAGAACCAAAGAAAAAAAACAAACAACATACATATACATAAAAAACCCTAAGAAGCATCTATTCTATGTCTTTAGTGAGTACGTCTACCCCAGTGTAGTTATTAAAACAAGTTATTTGTTATTTAAAGTAAAACTGTTTCCCCATCATGCTCCATTTTCTAGAATCTATCCTTTTTGATCGGTTGGTGTAAACAAAAAGCAAAACACATACACATGCATGCGTGCACACACACACATATATACTCCCTCCTAAAATGTGAAAAATGCAAATATATAACGCTGGTATTATAAATCACTTCAATTTTATGCTTAAGAACTTATAGGCCCTTGATCTGCTCCCCAAAAATATTTTTCCGTGTCCTTATACTTTAAATGCCCCACCACCAAAAGAAAAAAGGAAAAAGGAAAAGGCTTTAAATGCACATGTTTCAAGTCAGTGTCTTGTTAACAAAAAAGGTAGCACTTTCTTCACTTTGGCCATTGTTAAAGATGCAGGCATAGTTCAGGGAATGTTAGACTAGCATGTATTAAAAAAAATTTGCAACATTAACAGAGCATATATCTTTCAAAAAAGATTAAAACACTAACAAATACAAGTCAATGCACATATTTTAAACTAGTGTAATTTTATCTACATTGGAGTAAATGTCATTTTGTGTACCAGACATTGCAATACTGTTCATTTCCCCATCATGCAAAAATGCCAGTTTTGTCATTAAAAGACCTTTATTGGGTCATATTAATGTTGCCCTCCCACCCAAATTAAGGGAAAACCAAAAACCAAAAATCATAAATCCCAGTAAAAGAGCTCAAGATTTCATAAACTATGAACATAAAGTTGCTAGTTAATATGGTAAAGTCAGAATTTTCAGATTTGCATGTAAAAATTTCTGTAATTTAGGTAGATGTTTTCCTCACTCGTTACATCTTTGCAACACAATGTGAGTTATGCTATGCTAAAATTTGTAGGAACTGTACAAAAGCAAAAGCAAGGGACCATGAAAAAAACTGTGTTTTTCATGGCCTGAGAGCTACATATTTTTGATTAATTTAAAAGGGTAACTATGGGGGGGGGGAGGTTAACTATAAGAGCCTGACGTTTTTCTGAATCTCACCTCTTCTGCCTTTCTATCTGTAGTATCTGTAAATGGAAGTCAGTAACAACAGTAGAGGTCTAGTCTATTTCCCCTTTCTTCTCTCCTAACTAATTCTAATCAACTCTCTCATCTTCCTGAGTACCTTCCATGAACAGCATTGCAAGTTGGTTAAAAAAAAAGAAAGAAAGAAAGAAAAAAAAAAGAAGAAAAAGAAAGTGAGTTTTACAAGGGTTTTGTTGGTTAATTATTTACCGGTGGAGTCACTCCACCAGGAGTTTGATTTCATTGGCTATCAGCTGGTTCATGTTGAATACGCCCCCTGGGAGCTTGGTGAGTAGCTCTCGCTCCGTGCTTTCAGGGTCGCTGTCAACAGAGCTGGAACTTGCGCTCATGTTGTCGACAGCAGTGCTGGCTGGGGGACCCAGCTCCGGCTCACTAGTCTCACTGGCCGTGGACACCACGGAGAGCAGGGACATACGCCGGGTGAGCCGGCCAGAGGGCAGGAGGGAGGCGGCATAGTCCGCTATGATACCAGCTACATCTAGATTACAAGCCTTATCAAAGGCGATGAAACCTACATTTGCATTGGCCTCGCAGACACAGAAGGAGCCGTCATCTTTCATCAATAGGTCAATGCCACACACATCCATCCCTAGGATATTAGACACCTGGATAGCTAGCTGCTTTCCTTGTTCACTCAACGAGCACATCATCCCCACACCACCTGGCAAAAAAGAAACAAGATAAGTTACCGAAATGATAAATTTCTGAAGTAAAACTAAAGCTTGCCTCTAACGTTAACTCTTAAATCAGTAATGATAACAAAGGTGCCATTCTGGTGTAAAATTGTGGCTTTTGAAGTCTAAGTTTTCTTCATTAGAGAATCCTTGTCCAATTCAAAGAAATAACTTAGTACTTTTTCAAAATGCTATGTTTTTCTGAACATGGCATTAAACTTTCATAGATACCTATCTTACTTGCAATAATATGGATCGAGGGGAAGTTATCCTGAAGAGTTCATAGTTTTATAAAGGAAGGAGAGTAGAAAAGAGTATCAGGGAAAACTGTTACCTTTCCAAATAATAGGAAGAAATATGTCTGATTGGAGCATAGGAAAAGAGGTTAGCCATTAACGGAATGTTAAAACATGAATGAGCATGCAGATTGACAGGAGTTTGGGAAAAGGGATGGAAATGGAATTAACGGTACCTTACAAACCACCAAACATTAGAAAAAAGAAAAAAAGAGGAAGAAACAATTTAAATAATACACACAAGATAAAACTGAAGGAATAAAATGAATTGTATTGGCAATTACACTAAAAACAAAACTCAAATTTCCCATGGAAAAGGTGGAAACTGATCAGATTGGTATGAAAGACAAAGTTTATCTATATGCTGTACTAAATGGAAAAAATTTTTGAAAACTAAAGGGATGGGCAAAGAGATAAGGGACGAAGTCAAAAATAAACTTCACTTTATAGCCTTACATCTCTTGAATTAGTATATATTCATATATATTTTTTCTTTTATCAAATATTGACAGTAATCAATCATGCATTGGCCCAAAACAAACAAAACATTAATTTTTCTTTCTTTTTTTTGACAAAGAAAGAGCTTGTATGCGGGAGCTGGGACAGACTGAAGGGACAGAAAGAATCCCAAGCAGGCTCCACAATCAGCTCACTGTGGGACCTCACAACACTGAGATCATGACCCAAGCTGAAATCAAGAGTTAGACACTCAAGCCGAGTGGAGGGAGAAACAGGCTCCATGCAGGCAGCCTGATGTGGGACTCAATCCGGATCTCCAGGATCAGGCCCTGGGCTGAAGGCGGTGCTAAACCACTGAGCCACCCGGGCTGCCCCAAGAATTTCAGAAATTATAAATTAATGATTTAAGTAACCAAAAGATTATTAAGGACTCAAATTGCAACACTGATCCCCTAAAGGAAAATGAAACCCACCTGTAAAAACACTTCATACCAAAACTTTTACTTTGAAATAAGAAATTAAGTACTCTTAGAAAAAGGAACTGAGAAGAAAGATTTAATAAAGACAAAAAGTTGAATGACTAGAATAGAAAAAATAGAACAAAAGAAATCCAAATGCTACTTTGACAAGATTATGAATGATATCAAAGACAGAACTGCAGACAAAGCAGAGGTTCAAATAAGCGTAAGCAATTATCTCAAACTGGTATCAAAACCTGAAACCTGAAACAAATGGTTGATTTCTAAGCAAATGAGAGATTATCAATATCAACATTGATCCAAGAAGCAGCAAACTTTAAAGAGGCCAACTGTTATTACAGAAGAGACTGGAAAGGTGATAAAAGAAGTACTTCTACAAAAAGAATCAGGACCAAATGGGTTCAAAGTGGAGTTTTGTTTAGCTATCCTTTATTCCAATGTTACTTTACCTATAAAATGCCCTAGGAAAAGAATAAAAATTCCCCCAATACAGTCAAAGAACGAATGTTATATAACTTTGATATAAAAAATGATCAAGATGCTTTTAAAACACTATGGGCCAATCTTTAATTATTAAAATAGATGTAAATATTTACATGAAATACTAAAGGAATTCCAGTCAAAAATATGCTATTACCATTTAAAGAAGGTTTATTCTACAATTGCAAGGGTAGTTCAAAAACTGTTTTAGGGATCCCTGGGTGGCGCAGCAGTTTGGCGCCTGCCTTTGGCCCAGGGCGCGATCCTGGAGACCCGGGATCGAATCCCACGTCGGGCTCCCGGTGCATGGAGCCTGCTTCTCCCTCTGCCTGTGTCTCTGCCTCTCTCTCTCTGTGTGACTATCATAAATAAATAAAAAAACTTAAAAAAAATAAACTTTTTCAAAAACTGTTTTAAATCTAAAATTTATCAACAAAATGCAATACATAAAGAAATTAAAGGTGGAAAAACACACTAATGATCTTATCAATACAAGGACGCCAAAGGCACTAGATAAAATTCATTCCTACTAAAAAAAACAAAAAACAAAACAAAAAAAAACAAACTCTAGTAAAGGTACTTAAATATCCGAAATAGCAAATCATTAAATCCATTTAATTGCTATTTTTTTATTTTTTAAATATTTCATTCAAATTCAATTTGGCAACATATAGTATGACATATATAACACCAAGTGCTCATCCCATCATCCCACGGGCCTTCCTTAGTGCCCGTCACCCAGTTACCCCATCTCCACCCTCCTCCCCTTCTGCAATCCTTTGTTTCCCAGTTAGGAGTCTCATGGTTTGTCTTCCTCTTTAATTTATCCACACTTAGTCTCCTCCCTTTCCTTTATAATCCCTTTCACTATTTCTTATATTCCACATATGAGTGAAACCACATGATAACTGTCTTTCCCTGATTGACTTATTGCACTCAGCATCCCTCCAGTTCTATCCATATTGAAGTAATGGTAAGCATTCATCCTTTCTGATGGCTAAGTAATATTCCACTGTAAAAATAGGAACATTTCATAAATTTGCATGACAACCTTGTGTAGGGGCCATGCTAATCTTCTCTGTATTGTTTATATGCTGCCAAAGTGAGCTTTAATTTTCATTAAAGCAAGTTCAATGAAAATCAGAAACTTAGATACTTGCAATCATTACACAACACTGTACTGGAGATTCTAAAGCAGTGATTCTCAACTGGTAAGAATTTAGAAACTGAATAGTGGCATTTTGGGCTGTTTAACTGAGGATAGCTGCTCTATAGGTAGCATTTATTGGTTATTATAGGTCAGAAATGTTGAACAAAAATGACAAACTACCTAACTGAAAAGAGGACAAATATAATAAAAGTAATTCATATATAAATACACATAAATTATCAACAAGCTATGAAAAGATACTCCCATCATTAACAGAGAAATAAACTGAAAGAAACAGTGAGATAGCATTTAACTCCCGTTAGATTGGCAAAAACCTGAAAAAGAAAAAAGTAACACTAGTGCTTGTGGGCTGGGAGGAAAAAAGGTATTTTAATATGTCAGAAGTAGAAATACACATATAGTTTTCTGGGAAATTAACTTGCCCACATCTATAAAAATTAAAAGTAAATACATTTTGATCCAGCAATAGTCATAAAGCACTTACTACAGTACCGGTGCTAAAGAGATGGTAATTGCCATTACTGTAAATATTGAATATAAGAAAATTCCTATTTTCAGAGGTCTTTTTTAGGCCTCTGAACAACCTGCTGCCAGAGTGGGAGGGATGGGGTATAATAGGTGAAGGAGGTGATTAAGAGGTACAGACTTCCAGTAATAAGTCATGGGGGCACCTGGGAGGTATAGTTGTTTATCAAGACAGAAGTACTGAAAGCACTTTTAAGGGAAAGAGAAACAAATTCAGAACTTGGGGAGGAAAAGGAAAAATAACCATGGTGGGGGGGGTAAACAGAGAACTTAATTCAATTGATAACTTATTTCTCAAGCTGGTTAATGGGTACATACTTTCCTAGGAAAAGCCTCAGTTACTTCAAAATTTTAAAAGTATCACTTCTTAATGTAAAATTAACTTACCTTTTTAATTTCTTTTGCTTAAAGTATAAAAAGTAATTGTTAATTAAATCTCACAGTAGAAACGTAAGAAAGTAAAAGTGTCCCAGAAGGGAATCCCTGGGTGGCTCAGTGGTTTAGCGCCGCCTTCAGCCCAGGGCGTGCGTGATCCTGGAGTCCCAGGATCGAGTCCCACATCAGGCTCTCTGCATGGAGCCTGCTTCTCCCTCTGCCTGTGTCACTGCCTCTTTCTCTCTCTGTCTCTCATGAATAAATAAATAAAATCTTAAAAGAAAAAAAAAAAGTGTCCCAAAAATGAAAAGATGCCATTCAGCTCTGTAGCGGCAAATAAGTATATTATGATGGGATGAAAAATGGAAAATGGGATATGAAGAACTAATGCCAGGAGGCAGAAATCATTTTTTTTTTGCTTTTATTTTTTTTTCCAGAAATCATTTTTTAGAGTAGAAAAGAGGCTATTTACCACTGTTAGCTTTCAAATCCCCTGTGCTCCTATTCTATGCCCCTATACTGAATTTCAAATTTATCAATATATATGTGTATTATATACACACACACGCAAATATATACAAATATACATATATATATATATTTAAGATTTTATTTATTCATTCATGAGATACACAGAGAGAGGCAGAGACACAGGCAAAGGGAGAAGTGGGCTACCTGCAGGGAGCCTGATGCGGGACTCATTCCCAGTTCCACAGGATCACGACCTGAGCCAAGGCAGACGCTCAACCACTGAGGCACCCAGGCACCTCCCAGTATATTTTTTTTATAGTTTACTGCATAAATTTATATTCCCAGCAAACTACTATAGATTTTTGCATATATTTATATTTTATATAAATAGAATCATACAACATGTACTCTCTTAGGTGACTTTAATTTTTTCTCAACATTATGTTTCTGAGATTTATCCCTGTGTTTGTATTTCTTAGAGGTAACACGGGCAAATAATGCAGGGTCTGTTAGTCTACTGTAAGACTATAGACTAGTGTACTTTGAATGAAACAGGGAACCACTGGAGGATTTTAAACAAAGCTTGACTTGATTGCACTTGTATTTTAAAAAGATCACATCGCTGCTGTATTAGGAAGACACCGTAGGAGACTAAGGATGGAAGCAAGATGACCAATCAGGGGATACAACAAGTAATCCAAATAAAGTAAGACAATGTTACTGGCAGAGATAATGAGAAACTGTCAGATTTGGATACGTTTAGAGAGCAGAAATATAAAGAAATTGAAATGTGACAGTTTTGATACGTGGTGTAAGATTCAGATGACTCAGGCAGCCCCAGTGGTGCAGCGGTTTAGCGCCGCCTGCAGCCCGGGGCGTGATCCTGGAGACCCGGGATGGAATCCTACGTCAGGCCCCCTGCATGGAGCCCGCTTCTCCCTCTACTTCTCTCTCTCTCTCTGTCTCTATGAATAAATAAATAAAATCTTAAAAAAAAAAAAAAAAGATTCAGATGGCTCTACAAGAGTCTCAACAAGAGACTCAACAAGAATTGCCATTAAATGATAAGGAGAATATGAGGTGAAACACACTAAGAGGGGGAATTAGATTGGAAGTCCAGTTTTGGAGAGGATTAAAATATCTGTTAGACAACTACTTGGACATACTGAGTGGACAGTTATTTATATGTACTTGGAGTTCAAGGAGAAAGCCTAAAATGGAGATATAAACTTGAAAATAAAAACATAGATAGTATTTAAAGATGCAATCCAGATCAGATGACTAAGAAAATGAAATACACAGAAAAGAAAAAACCCAACTAAGTTCTAAGGCACTTTAACAATAAGAGATCTCAAAAAATACACCATTAAAGTAAAATCAATAATCTTGTTTGAACTGATGGGTAAAATAGGTTAGGAAACAGTTTGAATGAATTCCAATTACATACAAAATCAGTGTATCACCGGAGATGGAATCTTTAACTCTGGTCAGATATTTCACACAAGTGTGAATTGGGTTACAAATTGAGCACAGGTAGAAACAAATTTATGATTCAGAAAAATCCAATTTTATTACCAGAAAAACAATTCAAAACTATTTATTATATTCGTTACAAGTCTACTGATATAGTTACGAGTTTTTTAGCCTATTAAGTAAAAAGTCTGTAGTAGTTATATATGAATACTCACTGGACAAGCTATTATAATACTATATATACTAGAAAGACACCTGCATTGTTTTTACCTAGTGAGCAGTTGCTTTGCATCCTTCCATCTGTTGAACAACGTAACATGGTGCCAACTACACGGCCTCCCACAACAATGACACGCACATCCCGTCCATGAGACTCCTTAACATACTTCTGAAACAGGTATGGAGCTTCGTGGCGAATAAGATGGCTTAGATCAGCCAAATGGTGCTTATCTCGAGCCAAGAAAACAGCTTTGCCTGATATTGAAAAAGAATTTTAAAAAATATTAAGTCATCATATTGACAGCAGTTGTATGTATTACCTGCCTCTTCTTGGGTCTCAACCTGCTCTTTGAGAATCCATTACATTTTAACCAAAGTAACAGTTATGGTAATTAGTAAACAATGCAAAAATGTATTTAAAGATAAAGTTAATAATCTCTTACCACTCCCTGAATTTCTACAGTAATCCATAATTTATTTTGTTATATGTCATGAAATAAGTGTCTAAGATTTGTATTCTTCCAGGTGAGCCAACAATGCCAGCCTCATTTATTAGTAAAACATTTCCCTCCAAGTAAAAATGTGTCTTACATATTATCATACAATATATATAACATATGCATACAGTAAAACAGAAGTATGTTACTACATACCTAGTTTTATTTGAGTTCACTATCAATTACATTGCTGTATTTGTCAATTTTTGTGCCAAAACAAGAGGCTGTTTTTAAAACATGAGTATAAATCCTTTGACATTCTTCCCATCAAGAAAAGGGGGAATCTTTATCCTTTCATTTTGAATCTAGGAGGATTCAACACAGCAGAAGCTTTTCTGTATGACTTCTGAGGCTAATTCATAAAAGGTCATGCAGCTTCTGTGTTCACTGGAGCCTCTCTGTGGAGCCATAAGACTTCCTGGCTGCCATACTGGAGACCCAATTATAAACAATACACTCAACAGCCCCAGCTGGATCACGATCCAACTATCCCCGTGAAGGCATTAAGCTTTATGAAGTACTTGGATTCATGAATATTTTATGCCTTAAGAAATCCTTCCTTACTCTGAAGTCATTTAAGATATCTTTATATACTTTCTTCTACAGCTTCATAGTTTTGCTTTATATATTTAAGTCTTTAAACTATGTAAATTGGGACAGGGATGACTGGTGTTAGTGATCTAAGGTCCTTGCATTGTTAAAAAGGAAGATAAAAATATAATTTGAAAGTTGGTCTAAATGAAATATGCATCTTAAATTTTCTATGACAACCACTAAATTAACAGAAATCACTTCTAGCCAAACTGAACTCACAGTAGACTTCTGTTTCAAGTACCATGCACCAACAATTTCCTTCTATTTTCCCAAAGTCCTGCTTCGAAAGGTATATATTTCAATTGATAAGGTTACTATCTAGTCAATAACCATGAGAAAATACAAAGAGAATAATAGCATTAATCAGATTAATAGAAATGTATTTTGTATAATCACCCTTATTAATTATTAAGAGTAAAGTCAAATGATGTTCCATAGTAGCAATTCATACACACCTCTATGACCTCGTGTATTCTTTACTACCATTGGAAACTCCAGTACTTCTGCTTCATCAATCATTTTAGCAAAATTTTCATGACCACCTGACATAAGCAAAAAAGAAATTAAGAACAGTAACAAAGGTGTTTTGTGGTAAGTTTTATCTATACTAAAGTCAGCAAAACAGAGGAGGTAGAAGGTTATGAACATGATGGCTAAATTTTCCTAAAGAAAGTAATTAAAAATTGAGGGGCACCTGTGTGGCTCAGGCAGTTAAACATCTGAATCTGGGGCAGCATAGGTGGCTCAGCGGTTTAGCACCGCCTTCAGCCCAGGGCCTGATCCTGGAGACCCGGGATTGAGTCCCACATCGGGCTCCCTGCATGGAGCCTGCTTCTCCCTCTGCCTGTGCCTCTGCCTCTCTCTCTCTGTCTCTCATGAATAAATAAATAAAATCTTAAAAATAAAAAATAAACATCTGAATCTGGATCTCAGCTAAAGTCTTAATCTCAGGATCTCAGCGTTTTGAGCTCAAGCCCCATGCCCAGCATGGAGGCTACTTTAAGAAAAAAAAAAGCTGGGATCCCTGGGTGGCTCAGTGGTTTGGCACCTGCCTTCGGCCCAGGGCCTGATCCTGTAGTCCCAGGATCGAGTCCCACATCGGGCTTCCTGCATGAAGCCTTTTTCTCCTCTGTGTCTGTGTCTCTGCCTCTCTCTCTCTCTCTCTGTGTGTGTGTCTCTCTCACAAATAAATAAAAATCTTAAAAAAAAAAAAAAAAAAAAGCTGAAAGTACAGTCAAATACCATTTTAAAACAAGCCCTTTAGGGCAGCCCCGGTGGCGTAGCAGTAGCACCGCCTGCAGCCCAGGGTGTGATCCTGAAGACCCAGGATCGAGTCCCACATCGGGCTCCCTGCATGGAGCCTGCTTCTCCCTCCGCCTGTGTCTCTGCCTCTCTCTTCGCTCTCTCTGAATGAATGAATAAATAAATCTTTAAAAATAAATAAATAAATAAAAATAAAACAAGCCCTTTGAAATGGATGAAAGCCATTTTAAACTATAAATATGCTAGTATCTAACTTCAAGAAATTAAGTATCTTTCAGCTAAAATTTTCCTAATTCTATACAATATTTTCTACTTTTATCCCTTATTCTTCCACTACATAAAAAACAGAAGCATCAAGATCTACTTCAGTGTAGATTTATCTCCCTGTTTAGAAGAATGAGTCTGTTTAGAAGACTCATCCAAGGTTGAAAGATCCTACATGTGTTCTCTCCCTCTCAAACACAAATTAACTTTTATAATCTCCAGTATTCATCAGTTCTTTCTACACTGAGCCACCCAGTATCAATGAGTTTTGTTCTTTACTGTTTTTATTGCCTATGAACAAGTGATACAGTAATAAGATTACAGCAAAAATGAACTATAGTTGTAAAAAATCAGCATGGTGATATAAAAAAAAATTAAACCACGAAAAAGTTCTCTAAGTAACTGCAATATGATAGGTTTGCAGTTTAGAGAAATTAAGATGATTCAGTCACCTGATTTTAAACCTTCAACATAGGCAGCCCAGTTGGCTCAGTGGCTTAGTGCCGCCTTCAGCCCAGGGCATGATCCTGGAGACCCGGGATCGAGTCCTGCGTCGGGCTCCCTGCATGGAGCCTGCTTCTCTCTCTCTCTCTCTCTCTCGTTCTCTCGCTCTTTCCCTCTGTCTCTGTCTCTCATGAATAAACAAATGAAATCTTTAAAATAAATAAATAAAATAAACCTTCAACATTAGAGCACAGGTAACATTTGTTAATTTGGTAACCATTTTCTCTTTTCTTTCTTTTTTTTTTCTTTCTTTTTAAAAAATATTTTATTTATTCATTCATGAGAGACACACAGAGAGAGAGGCAGAGACACAGGCAGAGGGAGAAGCAGGCTCCATGCAGGGAGCCTGACATGGACTCGATCCCAAGGACTCTAGGATCACACCCTGGGCCGAAGGCAGCGCTAAACCACTGGGCCACCCAGGCTGCCCCATTTTCTCTTTTCCATCCTCTTGAAATCAGAAGTGGAGACCCATGATATAAGCAAAAATATCCCAAAAGCATCTGACAGAATTCTCAAACTATTCTTATAGTCTCTTCTTGTGCAATTGCTAAAAATAGCAATATATCCACACATGCCCTACAGACTTGGAGACTTGGTTCATTTCTTTAAAATATTCAAGTTGGGGGGAATTCCTGGGTGGCGCAGCGGTTTGGCGCCTGCCTTTGGCCCAGGGCGCGAACCTGGAGACCCGGGATCAAGTCCCACGTCGGGCTCCCGGTGCATGGAGCCTGCTTCTCCCTCTGCCTGTGTCTCTGCCTCTCTCTGTGTGTGACTATCATAAATAAATAAAGAAAAAAAATATTAAAAAAAAATAAAAATAAAATATTCAAGTTGGGGGATCCCTGGGTGGCGCAGCGGTTTGGCGCCTGCCTTTGGCCCGGGGCGCGATCCTGGAGACCCGGGATCGAGTCCCGCGTCGGGCTCCCGGTGCATGGAGCCTGCTTCTCCCTCTGCCTGTGTCTCTGCCTCTCTCTCTCTCTCTCTGTGACTATCATAAATAAATAAAAAATTTTTTTAAAAAGGCAAAGGACTTTAAAAAAATAAAATAAAATATTCAAGTTGGGGTGCCTGGGTGACACAGTCGGTTAAACATGAGACTTGATTTCGGCTCAGGTCATGATCTCAGAGTCATGAGCCTGAGCCCTGAGTTGGGCTCCACACTCAGTGCAGACTTTGCTTGTCCCTTTCTCTCTCTGCTCTTCCCCACGTGTGTGCACTCTTTCTCATAAATCAATCTTTTTTAAAAGAATGCCTCATTAACTCTCCAAGCACACCACTGAACATTTATTTGAAGAACTGTCTTTATGGAAAATTGTAATGATCTATAGTAAGTTTGATCTTTTCTAAACAAAGGAACTGGACAGGCAGGAAATATATTAACATAATATTATTTATATCAGTGCTACTCAAAACTGTTGTCCAGTAACCTGTGCCTATCTGTGATTTCTCTGCTACTGATGTGATCAGATAAATATAAGAGTAAGCACTGGAAACTTTTATAGCAATCTGGCACTGCTCAGACATTTTTATCATTCTTTATGAGAGTACTGATCCACAGAGATATAAGCAGAGGGAGAAGCAGGCTCCCCTGCAGGGAGCTTGATGTGGGACTCCATCCCAGGACCAAGGATCGTGACCTGAACCAAAGACAAACACTCAACCACCGTGCCACCCAGGCATGTCACAGTGGCTGAGCATCTGCCTTCGGCCCAGGGAGTGATCCTGGAGTCCCGGGATCGAGTCCCACATCGGGCTTCCTGCATGGAGCCTGCCTCTCCTCTGTCTGTATTTGTGTCTCTTTCTGTGTCTCTCATGAATAAATAAATAAAATCTTTAAAAGTTTTATTGGTTAAGTGTGGTCGATAGCAGCTTTCACAATACAATAACATTACAGAGGGTCACAAGAGAGAATTTATGGCCCTGAAAGTGCAAAATATTTACTTTTTGGCCCTTTACAAGAAAAGTTTGTTAAATCAACTCTACCAATATCATGGAATTAAATCTTAACACAGGATTCATAATTCTCGTGCTCAGTTTGTTAAAACTGAAAGGTTTTTTAAGACTTTTATGTATTAATTTAACAGAGAAAGAGAGAGAGTGCATAAGTATGCAGAGCATTCAGAGGGAGACAGAGGCACAGGCTCCCTGCTGAGCGGAGAGCCAATGCGGGACTCCCAACACAGAACCCCAAAATCATGACCAGGGCCTAAGGCAGATGCCTAACAAACTGAGACACCCAGGAACCCCTATAAGTTATTTCTTTCCTTTTTTTTTTTTTTTAAAGATTTTATTTATTCACAAGAGACACACACAGAAGGAGAGGCAGAGCAAAGGCAGCAGAGAGAGAAGCAGGCTCCCTGCAAGAAGCCCGATGTTGGGACTTGATCCTGGGACTCTAGGACCACGTCCTGGGCAGAAGCCAGACACTCAACCTCTAAGCCACCCAGGTGTCCCTGTAAGTTATTTTTTTAAGAAGTATCTTTAAGTTTACAAATTTCTTTCATCACATAACTCAATTTAGTATGGCTTTCAAAACTGTAAGTGCTGTAAAACTTAGACTGTAAATTCTTATTGGTGAACTTACCATAAGAGAAAGTATCTGGCAGAGGAACACCATGGCCAGCCAACTCCTGAAATGTCCAGAACTTATTAACACAGTTCAGGATGGCTTGAGGTCGGTTCATCAACCGGCATCCCATCTTCTCTAAATGGCGCAAAACAGTGATGTCGCTATCACTTTGTACCCAAGGGGTTGGTACTCTCACTACAACCACTTGGGGATAGGCAGTAATTAGTTCTCCATTGATCCGTAGACCTGAAATATATAGGAGTGAAGCCAAAACCATTAAAAGGGAATATACCAAAATATACAAAAGCTTGGGTCACAAAACTAAATGTACCATTTTGTTAAGATTTCACCGGAACAAAGAGACATTCCTACTTAAATTATATTCTTTTACAAGAAAAAAAAAATTTAATGAGAAAAATTCTGCAGTGGTCAAAAAAAACTATGGTATGTGCGTCAATACAATGAAATACCACATAGCCTTTTTTTTTTTCTTTTTTTTTTTAATGATAGGCACACAGTGAGACAGAGAGAGAGAGAGGCAGAGACACAGGCAGAGAGAGAAGCAGGCTCCATGCACCGGGAGCCTGACGTGGGATTCGATCCCGGGTCTCCAGGATCGCGCCCTGGGCCAAAGGCAGGCGCCAAACCACTGTGCCACCCAGGGATCCCCACATAGCCTTTTAAAAAGAATGTCATAGGGGCAGCTGGCTGGCTCAGTTGGTAGAGCATGTGAGTTCAAGTCTCACACTGGGTGTAGAACTTACTTAATAAAATTAAGAAGAATCTCATAATCTGTTGAGAGACAGAAAAATGTCCACATACATAATACTATGTTTTTTAAAAAGCAAATCTTAGGGCACCTGGTGGCTCAGTTGGTAGAGTGTGCAACTCTTAATCACAAGGTTGGAGGTTCTAAAAAAAACAGAAAAACAAAAAACAAAAACAAAAACAAAAAACAAGGTTGTGGGTTCTAGCCCCAAGCTAGGTCTAAAAGTTACTTGAAAATAAAATATTTAAAAAAATAAATAAAAGGAGAAGTTCCTTGGATTTTATCCATTACCATTCTATCTAAAGAGGTCCTAAATAATAAAGGAATAAGGTATCTGTATCTCCCCTTCTCCTCCCCACCCCTGCTCTCTCTTAAAATATATATATAATAAATAAATAAATATACAATACACTATTGTTAGTCACAGTCAACATGTTTAACATTGTATCTCTAGGATTATTTATCTTATAACTTGGAAGTCTGTAACGTTTGACCACCATCTCCCATTTCCCCACCCCACCACCCACCTCTGGCAACCACCAAACTACTCTCTGTACGTACGAGTTTGGCTTTTTTTGATTCCTCATATAAATAAGATCATATACAGTATCTGCTTTTCCTTGTCTCACTTACTTTTCTTAACATAGTACCCAGAAGGTCCATCCGTATTGTTACAAAAGGCAGGATTTCCTTCCTTTTAATGGTTGAATAATAATCAAATGTATGTACACAGATCATATAGTAATAGAAATGTTCCACTCTTAGTCTACACACCAACAATAGAAACCACCTATCTGCTGTCACCAGAAATCAGGAGCATGGGAGTACTTTACCCCAAAGTGCAGATCTGCATACTACATATGTGGGTATTACTGAGGATGGAAAGAAATTCAATACCTCTTGTATCAGAAACACTTTGTTATTTTAGACAAGCAGAAGGTGAACTACAGTTAGAAAGAAGGGCAGGTACAGATCAATGTGAGCCTAAAAAGGCAAAGCAACATCTCTCACAACTCTGCCGTGTTACTGACCTCTTAGGCACTCTTAGCAAATGGTACTAGTATATATGATGTACAGCTTATAAAACTGAAACACAAGAAATAACTCTTTGCTTAGATCCCTGTTATTCAGTACACACATGCACATGAATGTGTATAAAATTTCCTACACAGGCATCCCTGGGTGGCTCAGCGGTTTGGCGCCTGCCTTTGGCCCAGGGCGCGATCCTGGAGTCCCGGGATCGAGTCCCACGTTGGGCTCCCTGCATGGAGCCTGCTTCTCCCTCTGCCTGTGTCTCTGCCGCTCTCTCTCTCTCTATCATGAATAAATAAATAAATCTTTAAACATTTCCTACACAATACCACCACTCACTGTAAAATAGGTAGTGCAGTTGAATGTGCTTACCACTCTTTTGTTTTTGACTCCGCTTCCTCAAATACACACACACACATTTTTTTGCATATCTTAAACCTCACTTTGTGAAACTGGTTCAGATTTTACATTTTAGATTAAGCGCATGATCAAGCATTAACAGTCAATAATAGGGATCCCTGGGTGGCGCAGTGGTTTAGCGCCTGCCTTTGGCCCAGGGCGCGATCCTGGAGACCCGGGATCGAGTCCCACGTCGGGCTCCCGGTGCATGGAGCCTGCTTCTCCCTCTGCCTGTGTCTCTGCCTCTCTCTCCCTCTCTCTGTGTGACTATCATAAATAAATAAAAATTTAAAAAAAAAAAAAAAAAAAAAAAAAAAAAAAAAAAAAAACAGTCAATAATAAGTTAACCTCAGAAAAGCAATGGGCAGGATTTTTATTCTTGTATTTTTGAGGTAAGAAATTTATTTTATAGGAGCACTTGGGTGACTCAGTTAAGCGCCCAACTCTTGATCTCAGCTCAGGTCTTGACCTCAGGGTCATGAATTTGGGACCTACACTGGGCTCCATACTGGGAGTGGAGCCTACTTTAAAAAAAAAAGTATTAGGTAGAAACAAGTGTTGGTGAGGATGTTGAGAAAAAATCCTCTTGCACTGTCCATGGGAATACAAATTAGTCCAACCATTTTGGAAAATAATATGGAGGTTCCTCAAATAATTAAAAATAGAATCACCCTTCTCAAAATTATACTGAGTATTTACCCAAAAATACAAAAACACTAACCGAAAGGGAAACATGCACCCTTGTGTTTATTGTAGCACTATTTACAATAGCTGAACTATGAAAGCAGCCCAGGTGTCCACTAATAGATGAATGGCTAAAGAAGATATGGCATGTGTGTGTGTGTGTGTGTGTGTGTGTGTATATATATATAATGGGATATTATTCAGCCATAAAAAAGAATGAAATCTTGCTATTTGCAATGACATGGATGGAGCTAGAATATTATGCTAAGTGAAATATGCCAGTCAGAGAAAGACAAATACCATATGATCGATCTCTTACATGGAACTTAAAAAACAAAACAGATAAGCAAAGGAAAGAGACAGAGGGACAAACCAAAGAACAGAATCAACTCTGGAGATCAAATTTATGGCTACCAGAGGGGTGGGGGGAGGGATGGGAAAAAAAGAGAATGGAGATTAAGAAGTACACTTATGATGAAAAATAAAATGATTTTTAATGTGTATTATGAACTAAAAGCCTACTGCTATTATTAATGCAGAGTCAGAAGGTGCTATGGGCTGATTATTCTCCCAGTTGAAAGATCCCTTTGGGATATAAACAATCTCCTTGGGGCAGCCTGAGTGGCTCAGTGGTTTAGCGCTGCCTTCAGCCCAGGGCCTGGTCCTGGAGACCCAGGATCGAGTCCCACGTCGGGTTCCCTGCATGGAGCCTGCTTCTCCCTCTGCCTGTGTCTCTGCCTTTCCCTCTCTCTCTCTGTCTCATGAATACATAAATAAAATTTTTTTAAAAATCTCCTTGCCAATAATTAAGGTAGAGAATCTCTTATGTAGCCCTACTGTAACCTTGTGCTTTATGAGAGTAGAATTTGGCCACACCACTAAAAATACTAGTGTTTTTGTCCTCAGTAAACAAGAAACGAACAAACAAAAAGAAAAAAACAGGTTCCTTGCTGATATTTTTTCCCTCCATTTGCTATTGTTCCAGAGGATCCTTCAAGATTTCTGAGATATTTAGAGCTTACAGAATTGTAAGAATGTTATTTATTTATTTATTTATTTATTTATTTATTTATTTATTTATTGTAGCTCTTAAATGTTTTATCTTTAAAAAGGGGGGGAACTGAAAGAATTTTAACTGAAAGTTTCAATTGAAGGTACTATTGTACACAATTAAAAACCCACACAATCTCTGTTCCATAGATCAAGGAAGCACTCAAAGACTACTGGAGATGTGTCACTGAAACAGGAGACAATATGGAGGGGTTCCCATTAGCCAAATTTTGGATGATTTGACCATCAAAAAGGCCAATTAACTAATAACACACTTAATGCAAAAAAAGTTCATGAATTCGGGATCCCTGGGTGGCGCAGCGGTTTGGCGCCTGCCTTTGGCCCAGGGCGCGATCCTGGAGACCCGGGATCGAATCCCACGTCGGGCTCCCGGTGCATGGAGCCTGCTTCTCCCTCTGCCTGTGTCTCTGCCTCTCTCTCTCTCTCTGTGACTATCATAAAATAAATAAATTTAAAAAAAAAAAAAAAAAAAAAAGTTCATGAATTCATAATTATAGAGACAGGGCAATTAAAAAAAAAAAAAGCCTCATCTGCTATCACTGAAAGGACTACAACATAATTCCTTATTCTAAAAACCAGTAAATAATGAGGAAAAAATTACATTTATCCTACCATTTCAGCAGGAACTACAGTTTACCAGGAAAAGGTGGGAAAAGCTCTTCCTTAGAGACAAATGCCAATTAAAATAGAAGAATAACTAAAGTTGAAATATAATCATTTTGTAAAGCCCAATGCAGTAAGTGATTCAAGCAAGGATCAAAGATGTTAAAAGCATTAAGGAAGAAAAAAAGCATTAAGAAAAGGTTGATGGGATATTTGTATAATGCCAAAATATCTGATTTGCTAAGCCAAAAGTAAAAACAGGTTTTTGTAACAGACAGACTATATTACCCTGGGATCAAAGTTAGCATCACTACCAGTGGGACACAGACGATCATTTTGTGCCTCCTGGTTGAATATACTATTAAGTAACTACCACCACCTAGGCAGCAATTTTTTGCTCAAAATGTATAACCTGTATCTAAGCATACCAATTCACTAGCAACTTCAGAAGGCAGACACCACAAGGAAACTCTTAGACAAACAAAGAATGAGACATTTAAGATAACTGTTCCGATTACTTCAAAAAGTTGATGTCACTGAAGAAATAAAGATGGGAGTTCTAGAGTTAGGAAGACTAAGTAGACGTTACATCCAAATATCCTTGCATGAACACTTTTACAAAGAAAGCCTGATCTGAAAAGAATAACGGAAAGATATTTTAGAATTAACTGTGAAAATCTGACTCTAGTATTTATTAGATGACATTAAAGAATTATTCATTTCTTAAGATATGCTAATGGTATTAAATTCTATAGGACAGTGTCTTTATTTTTTGGCTACAGATATTGAAGAATTTAGGGGTAACACGAAAACAGGTACAGCTACTTGTCATGAAAGACTAATAACTCTCAAAAAGCTGTGTGTAATGTATATAAGGAGAAAGAGATATAAAACAAAAGCTTATTACTGAACACTCCATATAGACAGCAAGAATATAGCTATCCATAATTCTATTCTTTTAACTTATATATTCACTCAAAATTTTATTTTATTTACTCAAAATTTTAAATACAAAGTGCGGGTAGGGTGGGGGCAGAAACCAAGACATATCAAATTCACCCAAAGAAAACTGATGTTGGTCATTCCTATTTCTAAATCTCCAGGGTTTGCTGCTGAGCTTTTTCTCTTTTGTTTTTTAATGGTTTCTCATCCTTTCACTAACACTAAAACCCCATTTACTTTCTACCACTACCCTACTTCCCCTGCCATTTATGTTGTGTTACTTAACACAATAAAATTATTAGTTCATATCTTGGAAGAAGCGAGAAGGAAAACCTAAAACACAGAATAACTTGCTAAAGGTAATCTGAACCAAATCTAGGTCCAGAAATGTTTTTTTCCCAGAGTTCTAGCTAGAAAAAGCAAGTTGGAGAAAGAAGGAAGGAAGGAAGGAAGGAAGGAAGGAAGGAAGGAAGGAAGGAAGGAAGAAGTAATAAGGAGAGATATACGGACGAAGGAAGGAGAATGCGTCCTTCTTCCTTCCTGCTGCATTCGCCTGCCATTCCTCCTTCCTTCCTTCCTTCCTGCCTTCTCCCTCCCCCTCCCCCCCCTCCCTCCCCTCCCCCCCCCCTCCCCTCCCCCTCCCCTCCCCTCCCCTCCCCCTCCCCTCCCTCCCCTCCCCTCACCCCTCCCCCTCAAAAGAAAAAAAAGAAAAGAAAAGAAAAGAGCAACAAGTTGGCAGTATAAGAGATTAACAACTTTGAGCTCCATATTCACCCCAGCTAAATTCAAGTAACAAAATTATGTTGTTTAGGTCAATAGTTCAGGAAACTGATCCATTACTTAACCAACAAAACTATTAAAAATTTACCAAAAAGTGGTATTCCCCACATTCTAAAATCTCAAGCATCTTATCACCAAAAAAAAGACCAAATAATTCTGAACATTAAGATACTCCGTCACTATAAACCTATTTTCCAATTGTTCAGACAGAACTAATGCCTACCATTAAATGCAAAGTGCAAATCTGTCTTCATGTATATCTAACACATAAGAAATGTCCTCCTAAACTTTTTTTTTTTTAATTACTGTCTTGTTTCCCTTACTAGGTTCCAAACTAATCAAAATCAAGTATTTTTGATAGGACAATCAGATAATGGGTATTTATGTACTAAAGGACTATAAGGTTTCTCATAAGGGTTATGTAAGAATTCAAACAGCTAATAATTATGAAATACCTAAAACAAGTATAAAATTAAGAATCCACAGGTGCCAGTACACCTGGGTGGCTCAGCAGTTGAGTGTCTGCCTTCGGCTCAGGGCAGGGGTCCTGAGGGTCCTAGGATTGGGTCCCATGTCAGACTCCCCTTGGGAAGCCTGCTTCTCCCTCTGCCTATGTCTCTGCCTCTCTCATGAATAGATGAAATCGAAAAAAAAGAGAAAGAAAAGAAAAGAAAAGAGAAAAGAAAAGGAAAAAGAAGAATCCATAGGTGCCTGGGTGGCTCAGTCAGTGGGTGTGTGCCTGAGGTCATGATCCTCAGGATCAAGATCCTAGGGATTGGGATTGAGCCCCAAATTGGGCTCTCCCTGCTCAGCAGAGAGTCTGCTTCTCCCTCTCCCTCTGCCCCTCCCCCTGCTCATGCAGGCAAGTGATCTAATAAGTAAAATCTTTAAAAAAAAAATTTAAAAGAATCCTTTCTCATCAGAATATATATGATGCCTTTCCTATCTGCTTAGTTGCTTCCTAACAGGATATATATTGTTTCCTATCAAAATATCTTTCTTTAGCCCTCCTCAACAATCCTTTTTCCCTCCAATTTGTTTCCAAGTCTTAGCTAGTAATCCCAGGTAAAAACAAAATTATTTTCTTCAAAGGTAAGCCTCTTTGGATATGATAAGGAACCAATGAAATTCCTTTCCAGATCCCTCATCAGTGGCATAGAGAGAAAGAAAAGGAAGACAACTATAACAGTGTACCTCATTATCACTGAGCACTGCTACACTGCAGCTGACAGTCATGTGTTTAAAAAAAAAAGGGAGAGAAAATGGGTGAATTGTTTGGTGGTCTTTTTTTTTTTTTTTTTTTTCTTAAATTGAATTAAAGTTTTAAAAAAGAAAGAAGATGGGATGCCTGGGTGGCTCATCGGTTAAGTGTCTCAGGGAGGGATCAGGGAGGCTCAGGGAGGGATCCTGGGGTCCCAAGATCCAGTTCTGCATTGGGCTCCCTGCATGGAACCTGCTTCTCCCTCTGCCTGTGTCTCTGCCTCTCTCTTTCTGTTTCTCATAAATAAATAAATAAAATCAGAAAGAAAGAAGAAGAAAGAAAGAAAGAAAGAAAGAAAGAAAGAAAGAAAGAAAGAAAGAAAGAAGAAAGAAAGAAAGAAAGAAAGAAAGAAAGAAAGAAAGAAAGAAAGAAAGAAAGAAAGAAAGAAAGAAAGAGGGAGAAAGAGGGAAAGCAGGTAAACAAGCAATCAGATTATCACTGTCCATTTTATAAAAGCATCTTTATTGAAGGTAGTGATTGATTGGCTACTTTACCAAGTACCTTTACCAAAGAATCCGAGGTCAATATAACCAACTCTACCCCAAAAATTGGTAGAAAGGAAACATCAATTAAACAAATGTGATGTCACTAAAATAATTCATCTCCTAACAAAAAAAATTAAATTATTCATTTCCTTCAAATTTTACAAATGCCAACATTCAAGCTCTAATGGCTTGAGAGTACATTCTCATCAGCATTTCCATGGATAGTTTTTAAAAAAATTATCTAGGAGAAATACTTACTAAAATTGATAAACAAGAAAACAAAATGCCTTTAAGGGCCTCTTCCATTTATGTATTCCTTCTTTTATATATATTCAAAAACATTTGCTGAACACCCTCTTTAAGACACTGAGCTTTGGGATAAAATTCTAACCCCACTTGAGAGTTTTTAAGGATGAAGACAAGAGGGAAAAAATGCATGTAAAGTACCTAATAAATGACTGGCATACAGTAAGTGCTTAATAATTGTTAGTGGCTATCAATTACCCTCAGTTTACAATGCTGGGGAGGGTAGGTTGATGGCACAAATGGTATCTATTAATAGCAATAAAACTTGTTTATCTCTTTTGTTCCCCAGTCCCAATCAAAACTATATCTAATATTTTTAATATTTTACGTACAAGAACTATTAGAGACAAGATATACTTCTATTTTGCTAATTTAGCATGAAAACCTTTTATAAAGTTTTTTCCTTTACTATTACCCTAATTTAAAAATTACAAGTTGAAATACTATATCTAACCTAATTATTTTATTCCCCCCACCCCCACCCCAATAGCAAGATTTCCTGAAATGGTAAGAGAAGCTGTACAGGACATGGGTGGGTAAATGTATAATTCAAGTCACTGTTAATGAAGCCAGACATAAATGAACTGCAGCTGCAGAAGAAAGGAGACAGGCAGCAAAGCTTCCTTGTGATGTAGGCAAAGTCCCCCTCTGTCCGCTTTTAAAAGGGCAAACTTCTTTGTAACAGTGGCTCCAGGATAAAGAAAAATATTTCTATTAATCTGTTTTACCAATATTTTGGAAATCAATAGCAGCTTACACAACTAATGATAACTAGAACTTTCTAAATTCAGCTATATATAAGTAAAAACAAATATAAATACGTATTTATATAAATATTTATATAATCTTAAAAATAAGTTAAAGGTTATGGAATAATTAATAACAAAAGGAGGGGAACTATATCAAACTCTTGAATACTGAATGTTCCCAGGAAAACTATAGGGAATGTAGGAGATTAAGGCTTTTCCCTCAAATATTTTTGTTTAGATCCCCAAATAGCAAGGGATAATGGTGAGGGAATAGCAAAGGCAAAAAGAGACAGATCTATTGCAAGGTCTTCGCTGGCATGCCTGTAACAATAACCCTTCATCTGATTCAAACCTACTTCAGCCACTTGCCCACTGTGTAAGCTCAGACAAATTAACTTCTCTGTGACTCAAGTTCCTCATCTGTAAAATGGGAACACTAAGAATAGTTCCTTTATAGAGTTGTGCTGAGGATTAGGTTGGTCTACATTAGTGAAAAAGTACCCAGCACATAATATGCACTTTAATCATCACTGTCACCCACCATTCCCTCCTGCAGCTGGGAAATGAATAAAGCAGAAAGTAAATTCCCTGAGAGTAGGAATCTTCTTAACAGCTAATGTCTACCAGCACTATTTGGCATACAGTAAATGCTCAATTATTATATATTGAAATTTAAACTTATCTCCCAGTTTTCAAGAAGCATCAAAAGGGATTTAAAGTCAGGTATGAGTCTGAAGCTATACTGCCTAAACAAAATTGTCCCTTATAAATTGTTTTAGAAGGGATGCCTAGGTGGCTCAGCGATTGAGCGTCTGCCTTTGGCCCAGGGCGTCATCCTGATCCTGAGATTGAGTCCCACATCGGGCTCCCTGCATGGAGCCTGCTTCTGCCTCTGCCTGTGTCTCTGCCTCTTTCTGTTTGTCTCTCGTGAATAAATAAAGAAAATAAAATCTTAAAAAAAAAATGTGTTAGAAAAACTAGCAAACTCAAAAAGACCAACAAGAAATCATGTTAACATCTAAAAAATGCAAGGTAAGTAGAAGGAAAAAAAAATTAAGAGAACAGAAATTAATTGAATACAAAGCAAACATCAATAAAAAATACAACCAAATTTAAATTTTGTGGGGGCCCCTCACCCAAAATAAAAAATGTGTTAAGTCCCTAGCAAGACTGCTATAGAGGAAGGAAAAAAAGGGGAACAAATAAAGTTGAGAATAAAACGGGAGCTTCACCATATACCCTGTGGTCATTAAAAAGATAATGATTTTGTTAACAACACATCTGAAAACTTAGATAAAATGTACAAAAATTCCTAGAAAAATACAATTTACCAAAACTGTAAAAAGAAATCTAAAACAGGGACGCCTGGGTGGCTCAGCGGTTAAGCATCTGCCTTTGGCTCAGGGCTGATCCCGGAGTCCCAAGATCAAGTCCCACATCGGACTCCCTGCATGGAGCCTGCTTCTCCTTCTGCCTATGTCTTGGCATCTCTCTCTCTCTCTCTCTATCTCTGTCTCTCATGAATAAATAAATTAAAAACAAACACTGTCCAGCCCTTTTTGTGAGGCCAAACAACTTAGCAGAAAAGGACAGTGACAAGTTCACAAAAGGAAAGTTACAAGCCAATCTCCTTCATAAATATTAATATAAAAATCTTCAAATATTAACAAATTAAACCCACCACTGTAATAACAATAAAAATCATAAGCAAGTTAGGTTTATTCTAAAATTTTTAGGTTGGTTTAACTTGTAAAAACCAATCATGTAATTTGCAATAGGTAAAAATATGTTTAACCATTCAGTAGATGTATGAACACTGATAAAATGCAACAAGCATTCAGGATTTTAAAAAATCTTTTGGCATACTCATAGAAGGAAATTTCCTTAATCTGATAAAGGATATCTTAAAAATCCTACGACAACATCATTCTTACTGGTTTAATGTTGAAAGCTTTCCTCTGAGATCAAGAGTAAGACTAGAATGTTCACTGTAACTATTTAATCCAATATGGTCCCAAAGGTCCTGCCCTGTGCTGTCAAGAAAAGGAAGTGAGATATAAGGATTGGAAATGAAGTATAAAATTGTTATTACTTGTATATGATACAATTTTAAAAGCAATCAAAAATATCATAAATTATCGAAGTGAGTTATTTGCCCGTCAATATTATTTTTTAAAGATGTATTTATTCATGAGAGATACAGAGAGAGAGAGGCAGAGACACAGGCAGAGGGAGAAGCAAGCTACCCAGGGAGCCAGATGCAGGACTCATTCCCAGGGACTCCAGGACCATGTCCTGGGTCAAAGGCAGGCACCAAACCACTGAGCCACCCAGGGATTCCCCACCTGTCAATATTAATAAACTCAACCAGCAATGAATTAGAAAAAAAGAAAACTTTTATTGTTATCATTTACAATAGCAGCAGATGTATAAAATTCATAGGATTAAGTACATCTAACAAAAGATGTACAAGTTCTCTGGGAATAAAAATCACAAAATTTCATAGAAACATTAAAGACAATGAGAGAGAACAAGTATAAGAGCACATGCAAATTCTTCCATATTGGAAGGTTCAATAGAATGAGTCATCTCTTCCAAAACTGATCTATATTTTAAAAAAAATTCCTAGGGACACCTGGATGGCTCAGTGATTGAGCGTCTGCCTTTGGCTCAGGGCACGATCCCAGGCCAGGCTCTTAGGATCGAGTTCCACATCGGGCTCCCCTTAGGGAGCCTGCTTCTCCCTCTGCCTGTGTCTCTGCCTCTGTGTTTCTCATGAATAAATAAATAAAATCTTTTAAAAATAAAAAATAAAGGACAGCCCCGGTGGCTCAGAGGTTTAGCGTTGCCTTCAGCCCAGGGCATGATCCTGGAGACCCGGGATCGAGTTCCGCATCGGGTTCCCTTCATGGAGCCTGCTTCTCCCTCTGCCTGTGTCTCTTCCCCCCTCTCTCTCTCGTGTCTCTCATGAATAAATATTAAATAAATAAATAAATAAATAAATAAATAAATAAATAAATAAAAATAAATAAATAAATAAATATATAAATAACAAAAATTTTAAAGATCCTAATAAAAATTCCAAGTGTTCTGAAATGTGTGGAACTTGTGAGCTCATTATAAAATTTATGAATACAGATGCCAGTGGGGGGACACCTGGGGTGGCTCAGTAGTTGAGTATCTGCTTTCAGCTCAGGGCGTGATCCTGGAATCCCAGGATCAAGTCCCACATCAGGCTCCTTGCAGGGAGCCTGCTTCTCCTTCTGCTAGGTCTCTGCCTCTCTCTCTGTGTTTCTCATGCATAAATAAGTAAAATCTTTTAAAAAATCAATAAGATATACAGGTGCCTGGGTGGCATAGTTGGTTAAGCGTCCAACTCTGGTTTTCTGCTCAGGACTTTATTTCAGAGACCTGAGATAGAGCCCCACATCTGGCTCTATGCTCAGTGTGCAGTTCTGCTTGAGATTCTCTCTCCTTCCCCCCTCTGCCCCTCCTGTTCGTGTTCTCTCTCCCTAAAATAAATAAATCTTAAAAAAAAAAGATACTCAACCTTATTATTATTACTACACTGGGATACAAAATCACAACTAGACACCATTTATACCCACTAAAACAGCTAAAACCAAACTGACCATAAACAACTTTTGAGGAGTACGTTGTTTAAGAAGAAACACTTCTTTGACCACAGAAAATTTCCTTTTCTTTCTGGTAAAACGTATTTGCCAAAAAGATCTGCAGCAAATGGGAGTTTTTTTTATTGGAACAAACTCAAAATACTCCTTTTAAGATCAAGCAAGATGGGCAGCCTGGCTGGCTCAGCGGTATAGCGCCACCTTCAGCCCAGGGCATGATCCTAGAGACCCAGAATCGAGTCCCACATCAGGTTCCCTGCATGGGGCCTGCTTTTCCCTCTGCCTGTGTCTCTGCCTCTCTTTCTCTCTCTCTCCTCTCTGCGTATTCTCATGAATAAATAAATAAAATCTAAAAAAAAAAAAAAAAAAAAAAAAAAAAAAGATCAAGCAGAAGAAAACTGTGCTCACCATCATCATTTTTATTCAACATTGTATTAGAGGTTCTACTTAATCCAGTAAACTAAGAAAAATAAGAGGCAAAGAAACTAGAAAACTGTCATCTTTTGCAGATATTATTTGCATAAGATATCCTATATAGAATCAAATGGAGGAAACAACGAAGAGACAGAAGACTATTTATAGTATACCACTTTATATGTAGGAAAAGGGAAGAAATACAAATATATTCCAAAATCGGAAGACAGACTGCCAGATTCTAAATCTTGGATCCTCCATCTACCGCTTTATGATGTAGGTCAAAAAACATTTAACCAATCTAGGATTCTATTTTCTTATTTGTAAAACAAACAATAACAGTACCAACCTCATGCGATTATTGCCAGGATTAAATGAGTTGATATTTGTAATAACGTTTGAATATTGTTAAGTGTTTGTAACAGAAATATAACTTTATAATTTGAATTCTTTTTTTAAAAAAAGGGATTTTATTTATTTATTCATGAGAGAGAGAGGCAGAGACTTAGGCAGAGAGAGAAGCAGGATCCATGCAGGGAGTCCGATGTAGGACTTGATTCTGCGGGACTTGATTCTGGGACTCCAGGATTATGCCCTGGGCTAAAGGCAGACACTTAACCACTGAGCCACTCAGGTGTCCCTATAATTTGAATTCTAAGACCTCAGACTAATAACATTCTTTGCCTAACTCAGTTGAGTAACTAAATTCACTACTACTCTGGTTCTCTGGTGACTTGTCACTTGGGTACCTCTCACAGAATAGTCTTCTAGAATCAGATCACCTAATTTCACAACTACCGAAAGTACTGTGCAAAAGGGGCACCTGGCTCATGAGTTCAAGTCCCACATGGGATGTAGAGCATACTTAAAATAAATAATTAGGGATCCCTGGGTGGCGCAGCGGTTTAGCGCCTGCCTTTGGCCGAGGGCGCGATCCTGGAGACCCTGGATCGAATCCCACGTCGGGCTCCCAGTGCATGGAGCCTGCTTCTCCCTCTGCCTATGTCTCTGCCTCTCTCTCTCTCTCTCTCTCTCTCTCTCTCTCTGTGTGACTCTCATAAATAAATAAAAATTAAAAAAACAAAAAACAAAAAAAATAAATAATTAATTTTTAAAGTTATTTGCATAAACATTAGAAAATTATGTTTTCTTGTTCCTAATTAATAATAGTACCATTTAATGAATGTTTACTATATGTAAGATGCCAAGCAGGGAATTTTTTACACATCTCAAGTAGTCCTGAGCACAACATTGTGGAGTAGGCCTTTTAATTTTTATTCCTCCTTGTTGGAAAGAGAATTTACCAACAGATTTAATTTCTCAGTAAGTAGATAAAACCAGACAACCAGTCTGACCAACTGCAAAAGGTTTAATAACTAGAACAGCCAGGACAATTAGATCTAGCTAGCTCTAAAGCCCAATCTCTATTTTTATGTCACATGAATTCCCTCCAAATCTCTAGCTGTGCTAATTTCCTAAGCAGCATGACAGCTGGAAGACTCTTCAGTAATGTACTCTTAATGGCTAAGTTGGACATATAGGCCCAGATACTAGAAAGCTCCTGAATTTTATTATTTGCTTTGAAAAAAGAACTGAGATTTGAACTCCTCATTCTAGAAGGTCCAAATTTGATTTTTTTGTCCTGTCCATGCCAACTAATCAGTTCTCTGAAGGTCTACCATCTGCAATAAGCTCTCTGGAATTAATTTCTGAATTGGTTAAGGTTATATGATTTATAACCAACTAAAATATCTCTAGTTAAGTTGAGCAAGAAAAAAATTAATGGATGGATATAGGATTGTACTTAGCACTAAAAAGAACGATGACAAAAACCGGCGAAGAAAAAAGACTAGGGCCATTCTGGGAATCTAGGACCAAGAAACAACCCAGAATCTCTAGGTTCCACATCAACATCATTAAATAATAAACATTCTCCTATCCTTGAGTCAAACTGCTAGAATTCAAAGGGAAGAGAAGGCGCCTGTGTAGCTCTGTCACTTGAGCACCCAACTCTTGATTTTGGCTCAGGTCATGATCTCACAGTTGTGAGATGGAGCCCAGAGTCAGGCTCCACACTCAGTGCAGACTCTGCTTGAGATTCTCTCCCTCTCTCTCTCTGTCCCTACCCCCACTTGCACTTTCTCCTTCACTAAAATAAAAAAAAAATCTTTTTTTTTTTAAAGATTTTATTTATTCATGAGACACAGAGAGAGAGAGAGGGATGCAGAGACACAGGCAGAGGGAGAAGCAGGCTCCATGCAGGGAACCCGACGCGGGACTCAATCCCACGTCTCCAGGATCACGCCCTGGGCCGAAGGCAGGCACCAAACTGCTGAGCCATCCAGGGATCCCCTAAAATAAAAAAATCTTAAAACAACAACAGAAAAAAAAAAAACAGGAAAAGAGACAAAGACTTCCAACCTACGGCCTAGCTTGACTATCAAGGGGCAGGGCACTGATGACCAACAGTCTCACCAAGACTGCACAATATGGAAGAGGGGATTTCTCAAAATGAAATCCAGGTGCTGTTAGTTAAAAGGCAGGACAGGGGAATGGGGGCATAGATACCGAAGGCCAAGACTAAAAGCCAAGAACTGAATTATCAACTTTATCTACCTTTTATGCAGTCCACACTATTTAATAATATTTGTTAGGACAGTTTTGGTTAACTTTAATGACTATATTTTGGGGGCATAGACCAGAGATAATCAAGGTCTTTATCGCTAAAATTATCCAAAATCATTACCAAGAAATTATTTTGACATGGCATCTATAATTAAGAACCTACTCTTTTTATTTGCAAGAATATCACATTTCCTAATTTTTTTTTAAAGATTTTATTTATTTATTCATGATAGACATAGGGGGAGAGAGAGGCAGAAACACAGGCAGAGGGAGAAGCAGGCTCCATGCAGGGAGCCCGATGTGGGACTTGATCCTGGGACCCCAGGATCGCGCCCCGGGCCAAAGGCAGGCACTAAACCGCTGCGCCACCCAGGATCCCTCACATTTCCTAATTTATCTCATTTCTTGTCTATAAATTATCATTGTAACTTGTATTCATATGAACATACATTTTATATTCATACCTTAATTTATAATATTCAACATTGTATATAAAAACTACAGCCATTTCCATGAGCAATTTGATCCCTATATGAGAAAAAGTTTAAAGCATTATAGGTACAACTAATCCAATTGTTTCACTTTCCTGAACTACTTTGGAATCGGATACGCAATTGCTCTGATAAACTGGTATAGGCACTCAGTACTGCAGAAAACATAAAGTTTGATTCAAGTATCTCATTGGGGAATTAATAAAAATGCAGACCAATTTAGCATGGAGACTAAGTATAATCAAAGCTCCCAACTATTGTGATAATCGGGGGAAAGAGCCTGAGTTCATAAAAGAAATTTCTTCCTGATGACTGAAATTGTTAAAGGTTTTTCCTTTGAATACTCAACTTATTTTCTGACTTAAGGAAATACTCAACTGTAAATCTCACTGTCCAGCTGGGTTTGGAATCACAGTCCAAGTTCCTAAAAGATTAAGCAGAAAAGTGACTCAACCAGGGCCATTTGTCATCTAATTAACATTAAAATGCAAACAATCACACTGGAGAGCATACTGGAAAAGGACACAGTAGTATCAATTTCTGGAGGACAGTTGGGCAGTGAACAGTGACTCCTCTTCTAGAACTATGTAAAAGCAATGCATATACTTTTCCTCTCACTGTACACCTGGGTAACACCTACTTATCCTTCAGGTTTTAGTGTCACTTCTTTAAAGAGGCCTTTTCTAACCTCTCAGTCTAAATTAGATTCCATTGGGGTACCTAGCTGGCTTAGTTGGTAGAGCATGTGACTCTTGATCTCAGAGTTGTGGGTTCAAGCCCCATGCTAAGCATAGAGATTACTTAATAAAAAATCCTAAAAAGAAATAAAAGTAGATTCCATGGGTTTCATTTGATTCTATTGAGTCCATAGATTCCATTTGATTTTCAAATCACACTGTATTTTTCTTTTATACCACTTAGTATGTAATCATTTCTTTGACTTTTGTATAATGTCCATGTTTCCCACTTACCTTAAAGAAGTCATAAACCAGTTATTAGAACATGTCTTTAAAAAAAAAAAAAAAAAACAAAAAACATGTCTTTTTGCTAAACTCTGTGTCTCCAGTACCTAAAATATCTTGGCACACAAGTGACACTCACTGATAAGCAAAAAGGTTTAAAGAAGAGTATATATGCTTTAATTCATTTATATGTGTGTTTAGCAGTGATCATTTTATGGATGATAAAATTTCAAATGATATTTAATTTTATATTTCAGTACTATGTGTGTCACTTTGTAATTAGTAAAATTATAAAGCTATTCGTGTTTTTAAAAAGAGAAAAAAAACAAGATATATATGCCTAGTGCTATACTTTGTATGTAGTACTGCTCTCAAATTATTCCCTTCTCTTTCCTTCGCAATTAACTAAGAGGAAACTTCTAGGGGAATATTTAAGGAAAATGTTGAAAATAAATTAAAATGTTTCAATTACTTACGTGTTATTTGGGGATAGGTTTATCTACTAATGTAACAATGGGAAAAAAATACCAAAGAGTGAGGATTGGCCCAATAAATTAGGAGCAGCTAAGGTCTCATTGACAGTAACTGCTTCAACTAATCAAATCATCAACTATCATAAGAGAACTCTAACATTAAACGGGAAGGGGGGAGGGGAGGGACACAGCAACAAATTGTATGCCTATATTAAAAGTAGGCAATTTGTAAATCTAGAAATTAAAACCAAAACACCAAAGTAATACGGTATATGTAAAAGCAAACTGATTTCTTCTTACAAACTCATTTTTATAAAGAAAAAAACAGACTCAAATTTCCAGACTCAACATCTCTTCAGAAACAATGTGTGAAAAGGAGATTACAGATTATTTCAGGTATGAAATGAGTTTTGGAAAACAAAAATTGAGTTCTTGCCAATCTCTTCCGAAATAAGACAACAAAGGTCTTCACAGGTAAAGTATAAAATCAGAGGATCCCAGCAAAGGTTATAATTGCATATACTCTCTCTTTAGAAAAATGGTTCCATACCGTATGTCCTTTTCTCCAACATCATAATTTTCCTTAACAATGTCATACTTTATCAAGTAGATATTTCAGTATGTATCTCAAAGGAATTCTTAGGTACATAAATATTTCTTAACTAGAACACAAAAAGCACTAACCAAAAAAAGTAGAAATATAATAACCTAAGTAAAATTGGCAACTTTTACCCACCAAAAGATTCCATTAACAGAATGAAAAGCCAACCAGTGAAAGAAAATATTCACAATATGTATAACCAATAAGAGATTTATTCCCAAAATTAAATATAAAACAACACAACAACAACAACAACAACAAACAGAACCACAATAAAAAATGACAACAGAGAGGTGTCTTGGTGGCTCAGTCAGTTAGTTGCCTGCCTTCAAGTCAGGTCATAATCCTGGGTCCTGAAATTGAGCCCAACATCAGGCTCCCTGCTCAGCCAAGAGTCTGCTTCTTCCTCTCCCTTTGCCTCTCCCCTCTTCACATGTACTCATGCACACTCTCAAATAAATAAATAAATTCTTCTGGAGTAGGGTGTACCAGGAATCTGTCTCCCACCCCTAGACATTTATTGCACTGGCAAAATCTGTCAGATATAACTGTTTTAGAACCCCAAAGTCTGTTGAAGGATTCTAACTTTCAGGAAATGACTACAATGGAAAATTCAGCAAATTTTGATCAATTTCACCCTCTAAGCATAGTAGCACTATCCATCTCCCACCCTTAACGCACAACTGTGCACCTGTTCCTGAGGCAGCTGACATAGCTTGCAGAAGCCAAAATTCACTAAAAGATCCTGTCCTGCAAATATTAGAGATCTCTCCTCTGATGCTGGTTGTAGCTTCTGATCACAGAGTTGCAGACAAAGAACCAATAGCCATTATTGTTGTACTACCCCCACCTACTGTTACAAGCCCCTCCCTGTCCAGGTGAAGTGACTTTCAAGGGTTTGTTTCTTCAGAGAACACTGAGTGGCGCAGCGGTTTAGCCCCTGCCTTTGGCCCAGGGCGCGATCCTGGAGACCCAGGATCGAATCCCACATCGGGCTCCCTGCATGGAGCCTGTTTCTCCCTCTGCCTGTGTCTCTGCCTCTCTCTCTCTCTCTCTCTGTGTGTGACTATCATAAATAAATAAAAATTTTTTAAAAAAGGGATTTGTTTCTTCAAATATCCTCTCTGCTTCCCTATGTCTTATCCTTTTTCCCCTTTCAGGAACCAGACATGAAAGACTAGGACTACAGCAATAAACAATTGCACATATGGGAAAAATTACAAAATGACTGTGCACAACTAAGTAAAGATTTATAAAGTCCTGACAAGACATTAAATTTACAGCCCAGGCTAATCCCCAGGACATGGAAGAGCCTGTAACAATTAAAAAAAAAGGTAAAAAACACAAACCCTGGGGAAGGACAGGAATCTAACTCCCAGAGTTACATTATTAGATTCAAATATGCAATATTCAACAAAAACTCACAAGGCATACAAAGAAACAGGGAAGTATAGCCATTCAAAGGAATAATAAATCAATAGAAACAGTTCCTGAAAAAGTACTAATACCACATATATTAGACAAGGATGTTAAAACAACTGTCTCAATGACAGTAAAAGAACTAAAGAAACATGAGAAGAAAATCAAGAAAACCATGAGTGAAACAAATAGAAATATAGACAAAAAAAAAAAAAGAACACAGACACCAAGGAGTAATTGTAGAGCTGAAAATGAAAAGTCCAATAACAGATGTGAAAAATTCTCCACACAGATACAAAGGCAGATCTGAGCAGACAGAAAAAAGAATCACTAAACTTGAAGAGACATGTATTGTAGGAGTCCCAGAAGTAAGGTAGAGAACCAGAGAGTGAATGGGATGGGGAATAGGAGGGAAAGAAAAGGGCAGAGAGAGTATCTGAGGAAATAATGGCTGAAAACATCAAGAATTTGATGAAAGACATGAACAGAAACATCCAAGTACCTTAACAATCTCCAAGTAAAATGAACTCAGATTCATGTTGAGGATGCACTACAATCAAACCTTTTTTTTTTTCTAAAAAAAAAAAAAAAACAAAACTCTTATTCATTTAAGAGAGAGAGCAGAAGGAGTGAGAACAGGAGGAGGGGGGGAGAAGCAGAGGGAGAGAGAGAAGGAGACTCCCTGATGAGCAGGGAGCCCAATGCGGGACTTGATCCCAGGACCCATGACTGAGCTGAAGCTAGACGCTTAACCAAATGAGCCACCCAGGCAACCCAATAATCAACTTTTAAAACCCAAGACAAAGAATCTTAAATGAAGAAAGAAGCAAATCATCACATACTAAGGATCTTCAATGGAATTATCAGCAGATTTCTCATTAGAAATACTGGAGGCCAAAATATTCACAGTGCAAAAATAAAAATCAACCAAAAATCTTATATCCAACAAAACTGTCATTCAAAATTGAGGGAGAAATTAAGACATTCCCAGAAAAATAGAAGTTGAAAAAGTAAATGACCACTAGACCTGTCCTGCAATAAACATTCAAAGAAGTCCTGCCAAGGTGAAGTGAAAGGATACTAGACATTAACTCAAAATCAGACAAATAAAGATCTCAATAAAGGTAAATACATGTGCAATTTAAAAAGCTAGTATTATTGTGACAACAGTCTAACCATACTTTTTGTTTCTACATGACAATGGCAATTAACACATTTAAAAAAATAAATAAAGTCATTAATGTGAAAAGTCACTGGTTGTTAACTCCCAATTCCTGTTTCCTACAAACTTAGGATACTAATGCATTTTAAAAGATTATTTATGGGCAGCCTGGGTGGCTCAGCGATTTAGCACCGCCTTCAGCCCAGGGCATGATCTTGGAGACCCGTATCCACGTCAGGCTCCCTGCATGGAGCCTGCTTCTCCTTCTGCCTGTGTCTCTGCCTCTCTCTGTGTGTGTGTGTGTCTGTCATGAATAAATAAAATCTGGGGATCCCTGGGTGGCCCAGCAGTTTAGCGCCACCTTCAGCCCGGGACGTGGTCCTGGAGACCTGGGATCGAGTCCCACATCGGGCTCCCTGTGTGGAGCCTGCTTCTCCCTCTGCCTATGTCTCTGCTTCTCTCTGTGTGTGTCTCTCATGAATAAATAAATAAAATCTTAAATAAATAAATAAATAAATAAATAAAATCTTTAAAAAATAAAAGATAAAAGATGTTTTTTGAAACAAAATGTATAAAGATATATAATTTTGTGACACTAACAAATAAAAGAAAGACAAAGCTATAATGGAGTAGACGGTTTGGAGATTTATCTGCGAGAGACAGAGTGAGCATATAAGAGGGGAGGGGCTGAGGGAGGGAGAGAATATGAAGCTGACTCCGAGAATGAAGCCTGACATAAGGCTCAATCTCACAACCCAGTCATAATCAGAGCATGATGCCTAACCAATTGAGCCACCTAGGAACTCTTAAAAACATTTTTTTTAGTGAAGTATATTTCACATACAATGTTCCATTAGTTTCAATTGTACTAGATCTTTGTTTCCTTAGGGTCATTTCTGGATATTTATTTTGGTTCTCTGATTATACCATGTTTCTCTCTATGTGTTATCATTTTTTATTGGTATTTCAACATTTGAAAAAACAACCATCATTCTCAATCTCTATGGATTGCCTTCGTATAGAGCACTTCCAAACTCTTTTGGGGGTTGGGTGGCAGAGAGAGTCATTTTTCTTTCTAAAGGTTTTGTTTATTCATGAAAGACACAAGAGAGAGGCAGAGACACAGGCAGAGGGAGAAGCAGGCTCCACACAAGGAGCCTGACATGGGACTCAATCCCGGGATTCCAGGGTCACGCCCTGAGCCAAAGGCAGACACCAACCATTGAGCCACCCAAGCGTCCCAGCAGAGAGAATCTTAAGCAGCTCCATGCTCAGCATGGATCTCACAACCCTGAGATCATGACCTGAGCTGAAATCAAGAGTCTGACACTTAACTGATGGGGCAACCCAGGTACCCCTCAAGTAGATCAATATTGATATTATAGAACTCTCAGAAGGAAAAGAGCAAGACAAAAAGGCAGAAAATTTATTTGACAAAATAATGACTGAAAAGTACCCCAATCTGGGAAAAGAAATGGATATTCAAGTAGGATGAACCTAAAGAGACTCACAGTGAGGCTCAAAATCAAGCTAAAAAGTCAAAGACAGGGGCACATGCCTGGCACAGTCAGTTAAGTGTCCAACTCTTGGTTCTGGCTCAGGTGCTCATTTCAGGGTTGTAAGATTGAGCCAATATCAGGTTCTAAACTCAGCAGAGTCTGCTTAACACACTCTCTTACTCTCCCTCTCTATGCCCATCCCCCAGTGCACTCCCTCTCTGAAATAAACAAATCTTTCTTTAAAAAAGAAAGTCAAAGACCAAAAATTTGGAATCAGAAAGAGGAGGTGGGTGGGTGGCTCAGTTGGTTAAGGATCTGCCTTGGGCTCAGATCATTATCCTTGGGTCTTGGGATCAAGCCCCACGTCAGGCTCCCTGCTCAGTGGAAAGTCAGCTTCTCCTGCTTCTGCTCGCTCTCTTTCTCTCTCTCTCTCTCAAATAAATAAAATCTTACAAAAGGAAAGCAATCTATCCTAAACAAAGGAGCTCCCATAACAGTATTAAAACATTTCTCAATAGAAATCACACAGGTGGGTATCCCTGGATTGCTCAGTAGGTTTGGTGCCTGCCTTCAGCCTGGGGCATGATCCTGGAGATCCGGGATCAAGTCCCACATTGGGCTCCCTGCATGGAGCCTGTTTCCCTCTTTGCCTGTGTCTCTGCCTCTCTCTCTCTGTGCCTCTCATGAATAAATAAATAAAATCTTAAAAAAAAAAAAAAAAAAAAAAAGAGAAAGAATCACACAGGCCAGAATAGTAAGATCCATATTCAAAGAGCTGAAATAAAAAGTAACAATCAAGAACAATATATCCAGCAAAACTGTCCTTCAATGGACGCTAGGGTGGCTCAGTGGTTGAGCATCTGCCTTTGGCTCAGGTTGTGATCCCAGAGTTCTGGGATTGAGTCCTGCATCAGGATCCCCATGGGGAGTCAAATTCTCCCTCTACCTATGTCTCTGCCCCTCTCTCTGTCTCTCATGAATAAATTTTTTTTTTAAATCTTTCAAATAAAATTGGCCTTCAAAAATGGAGAAATAAAGATTTTTCCCAGATAAAAAAAACCTAAGGAGTTCCTCACCAATAGTCTGGCCATAAAAGAAATGCTAAAGAGAGTCCAGGTTGAAAAAGAATGTTATAGGGCAGGGGTTGTGGCTCACTCCATCAGTGGAGCATGCAACTCTTGATCTCAGAGTTGTAAATTCAAGGCCCACATTGGGAGCAGAGATTACTTAAAAATAAAATCTTAAAAAAAAGAATGCTATGGGACCCCTGGGTGGTTCAGCGGTTGAGTGTCTGTCTTTGGCTCAGGGCATGATCCTAGGGTCCTGGGATCAAGTCCCACATCGGGCCCCTGCATGGAACCTACTTCTCCCTCTGCCTTTGTCTCTGTCCCTCTCTGTGTTTCTTGTGAATAATAAAATTAGGAAAAAAAAAAAAAAGGGATCCCTAGGTGGCGCAGCAGTTTGGTGCCTGCCTTTGGCCCAGGGCGCGATTCTGGAGACCCAGGATCGAATCCCACATCGGGCTCCTGGTGCATGGAGCCTGCTTCTCCCTCTGCCTATGTCTCTGCCTCTCTCTCTCTGTGACTATCATAAATAAATAAAAATTAAAATAAAAAAAAAAAAAAAAGGAATGCTAGAAGGCAACACAAAGGCATAAAAAATAAAGCTTTTGGATAAAGGTAAATATATAAATACGAACAGAAGCCTAAAATAGTGCATAAATCAGTGTTTTTTTTTTTTTTTTTTTTTTTAATTTATTTATGATAGTCACAGAGAGAGAGAGAGGCAGAGACATAGGCAGAGGGAGAAGCAGGCTCCATGCACCGGGAGCCTGATGTGGGATTCGATCCTGGGTCTCCAGGATCGCGCCCTGGGCCAAAGGCAGGCGCCAAACCGCTGCGCCACCCAGGGATCCCCCATAAATCAGTGTTATTGCTGGTATAGCATTTAAATGTTAAAAGCATAAAGAATCACCTGGCTGGATCAGTCAGAATAGCATGCAAATTTTGATCTTAGAGTCCTGAGTTCAAGCCCCATATTGGGCCTAGAGCTTATTTTAAAGTTATAAAAAACTGCCAGCGGTTTAGCACCACCTTCAGAGTTTGGGGTGTGATCCTGGAAACCTGGGATGGAGTCCCACATCAGGCTCCCTGCATGGAGCCTATTTCTCCCTCTGCCTGTGTCTCTGCCTCTCTCTCTCTCTGTGTCAGTCATGAATAAATAAAATCTTTAAAAAATAAATAAATAAAATAAAATATAAATATAAAAAACTTAAGGAGAAATTTATAAGGGTAGATTTTACATATGAATAAATTTATCATCTAAAATAGATTAAAATTATACAATGTATTATGTAATCTTCACAGTAATGCACTGCAACAAATTAACAAGACACAAAGGAAGGTAACAAAAGAGGAAAAGGGAGACAAAATGGGTTTATGACATATAGAAAATAAAACAGAAACAATAAGTCTTGCTCCTTCAGTAATCACATTAAAAGTAAATGGAAGAGGGGTGACTGGGTGTCTCAGTTGAATAAGCATCCAACTTGTGGTTTCAGCTCAGGTCATGGTCTTGTAGGCCATGAGGTCAAGCTCTGTCTCCCTCTCTGCACTCAGTAGGGACAGTCCTCTGGAGATTCTCCTTCTCTGCCCCTCCCTTTGTGCCTAAAAAAAAATTATTTTTTTAAAGATACAGAGGCGGGGCACTTGGGTGGCTCAGTGGTTGAGTGCCTGATCCCAGAGTCCTGGGATCAAGTGCTCCCCTCAGGGAACCTGTTTCTCCCTCTGCCTATGTCTCTGCCTTTCTCTGTCTCTCCTGAATAAGTAAAATAAATAAATAAATAAAATCCTTTTTATTTAAAAATAAATAAAGATACAGAAGAACAAAATGAACCAAAAAACAAGATCCACCTATACAGTATCAAAAAGAGACTCACTTTAGATGTAAGGACACTCAAAGCCTGAAAGTGAAAGGCTGAGAAAAGATACTCTGTGCAAATGGTTATTAGCAAGAGAGTAGATGTGGCCCTACTTATGAGACAAAACAGGCTTTCAGAGGAAAAACTGTCACAAGAGATAATCATCATTATAATGATGAGTCAATTCACCGGGAAGCAATTATAAATTATTCACAATTATAAATATGCATGCACCTAATATAGCACCCACATATATGAAACAGTGAGAGACCACAAAGAGAAATAGACACTAATACTAAATCATGAAACACGGGGATCCCTGGGTGGCGCAGCGGTTTGGCGCCTGCCTTTGGCCCAGGGCGCGATCCTGGAGACCCGGGATCGAATCCCACGTCGGGCTCCCGGTGCATGGAGCCTGCTTCTCCCTCTGCCTATGTCTCTGCCTCTCTCTCTCTCTGTGTGACTATCATAAATAAATAAAAATTAAAAAAAAAAAAAAAAAAAAAAAAAAATAAATAAATAAATAAATAAATAAATCATGAAACACCCTACTTTTAATAATGGATAGAGTAAACAGAGAGAAAAATCTAAAAAGGAAACAAAATAACTAGAAAATAATACAGACCAAAGGGACCTAACAAATTTAAAAATACTGTTATAATACCAAGTTATCTTTTCAAGTTTCAATGAAATGAAACTAGAAATTAACAAAAGGAAACAGACTTTACAAATATCTGGAAATTAGAAAATAATACTTTTTTTTGAGGGCGGGGAAGGGCAGAGGGAGAGGGAGAGAGAATCTATTTTTTTTTTTTTTGGTGGGGGGAGAGAGAATCTAAGTAGGTTCGTTGCCCAGCACTGAGCCCGACACAGGGCTTGATCTCACAACCCTAAGATCAGGACCTGAGCTGAAACCAATAGTTGCCTGCTTAACGGACTGAGCCACGAAGGCACCCCGAAATAACACACTCATAAACAAGCAAGACAAAAGAAGTCACAAGGGAAATTACAAAATATCTTAAGATAGGGGAATCCCTGGGCAGCTCAGCAGTTTGGCGCCTGCCTTCGGCCCAGGGCGTAATCCTGGAGTCCCGGAATCAAGTCCCACATTGGGTTCCCCACACGGAGCCTGCTTCTCCCTCTGCCTCTCTCTCTCTGTCTCTCATGAATAAATAAATAAAATCTTAAAAAAAAAAAAGAAAGAAAGAAAGAAAGAAAGAAAATATCTTAAGATAAAAGTGAAACACAGCATACCAAAACTCATGGGATGTAGTGAAAACACTGTTTAGAGGGAAGGGAAGAGCTATAAACATGCACATCAAAAAATGCACGTTAAAAAAAGATAAATCTCGGGCAGCCCCGGTGGCCCAGAGGTTTAGCGCCGCCTGCAGCCTGGGGTGTGATCCTGGAGACCCGGGGTCAAGTCCCACATCGGGCTTCCTGCGTGGACCCTGCTTCTCCCTCTGCCTGTGTCTCTGCCTCTCTCTCGCTCTCTCTGAATGAATATTAAAAAAAAAAAAAAAAGATAAATCTCAAATCAACAACCTAACACCATGAACAAGAGGAAAAAGAACAAAACCCACAATTAACAGAAGAGAGAAATAAAGATTAAAACACAAATAACGAAACAGAAAAGAGAAAAAAAAATCAAGACCCAGATTTTTGGAAAGATCAACAAATTGGCAAACCTTCAGTTAGACTAAGAAAAAAAGAGGACTTCGGGCACTTGGGTGGTTCAGGGGTTGAGCATCTGCCTTTGGCCCGGGTCGCAGTCCCGGAGCCCTGGGATCAAGTCCCGCATCGGGGTCCCCCATCGGGAGCCTATTTCTCTCTCTGCCCGTGTCTCTGCTTTTTTGGGTCTCTCATGAATAAATAAAATCTTTAAAAAAAAAAGAGAGGACTTAAATAAAAATTAGAAATGAAGTGAGATGTTACAATGGATATCACAGAAATAAAAGGGATTCTAAGAGACAACTATGAACAAATATGTAAACAAATTGGATAACTTAGAAAAAATGGGTAAATTCCTAGCAATATACAACCTAGTAAGACTGAATCATTAAGAAATAAAAATTCAGAACAGATATATTTAACCAGTAATCCAAAATCTCCAAACAAGGAAATGCATAGCATCAGATGTTTTCACTGGTAAATTCTACCAAACATTTAAGAACAATTAACACCAACCCATCTTAAACTCTCCCAAACGTATGTTGTCATTCTTCTTAGGTAGTATGCAGGAATGGGATAGATCCTATGGTAATTCTACATTTAACCTTTAAAGGAACTGCCAAACTGTTTCCCAAAGGGACTGTACCACTTTATATTCCATTTAGCAATATAGGAGGGGGCTCCAATTTCTCTATTATCCTTGCCAATATCTGTTTATGCAGCTTTTGGTTTTCCAACTTTTCTTTTTAAGATTTTATTTATTTATTCATAAGAGACACAGAGAGAGCCGAAGGCAAGACACTCAAACGCTGAGCCACCCAGGCATCCCTTTTCCAACCTTTAAAACACAGAAACATACACCATAAGTTTGTGGAAGTGGTGTTTAGTGAGCTATGTACCACACTGGCCTTTAATCCTCTTTTCACACATTCTTGGAGAGAATGGCTCCTAACATAATACAGCATCCAAGTCTCTGACTCCAATCTCAACAACTGTACATGCACTTATGTTGAAAAGCTGTATACTGTTAAAAGCATGTAATAGATTCTGGATTTTATTTTTCTTTAAGATGTAATTATTTTAAAGAGAAAATTTGTATTTTTTTTTTAAGACTTTATTTATTTTTTCATGAGAGAGACCAAAAGACAGAGAGGCAGAGACATAGGCAGAGGGAGAAGCAGGCTCCACACAGGGAGCCCGATGCAAAACTCGATCCCCAGACTCCAGGGTCACACCCTGGGCCAAAGGCAGGAGCCAAACTTAGAGAGAGAACGAGCACATACATGCACATGAGCAGGGGGGAAGGGCAGAGCGCGAGAATCTCAAATAGAGTCCCTGCTGACCACAGAGTCCGAAAGGGCTAGATGCCAGGACCCTGAGATCGTGACCTTAACTGAAATCAAGGGTCAAATGCTTAACAGATTGAGCCACCCAGGTGCCCCTAGATTCAGGATTTTAAAAAGATTTACCTTGCTTTGATCAGGAGTATCTGTCATAGGTGCAGGACAGGGGGGTGCAAAGTGACATCCGTCCATTTTAAAGTTGTAACTATTTTACACTTATTCGTATAATCACTTGATTAATGTTAATCTTACTTTTTGTCTCATTTTACACAACATACCAATTAACTAACACATAGTAAGTACTCAAATTATGTTTAGGAATGAAGTATGCTATATCCCAAATCTTTGGAATCTGAGTAACTAGTTGCTGGACCTAGGAAGTTATAATTAAAAAAAGAAAACCTGACTGAAAACAGTGTGCATCTTTTCTATAAAAGTACTAACTAGGGCAGCCCTGGTGGCTAAGTGGTTTAGCACCACCTTCAGCCCAGGGTGTGATCCTGGAGACCCGGGGTCAAGTCCCATTTGAGTCCCATGTTGGGCTCCCTGCATGGAGCCTGCTTCTCCCTCTCTCTGCCTCTGTGTGTGTGTGTGCATGCGTGTGCGTGTGTGTGTGTGTGTGTGTGTGTCATGAATAAATAAAATCTTTAAAAAAAATAATAAAAGTACTAACTACTTACACACTCAAGTGAAACAATCTAGAAACAGTTCTGGTTTTTTCTTTTAAATATTTTATTTATTTATTCATGAGAGACACAGAGAGAGAGAGGCAGAGAGACAGGCAGAGGGAGAAGCAGGCTCCATGCAGGGAGCCCAATGCGGGACTTGATCCTGGGAGAACCAAAGGCAGAGGCTTAACTGGTGAGCCACCCAGGCGTCCTGAAACAGTTCAGTTCTAAATAAGTTACTTCTAAAGCAACAATTACTTTTGATTCTACATGAGCAATGAGAATCATTTGTGCTAAAATGGGGCTCATTCTGCTTTTCTACCTATTAACTCTTTTATGTAAATTAATTTACATATGAAAAATCTGTCGTAAAAAAAAACTAACTGTTGAGAGGTAATGAGAATGAAATAAATGTCAAGAGGGCACAGTAAAGAGTAACTATTTGCTAAGAGACTCTACCTACTTAAACTATAGTATCATGTATTTGTTTTTAAAGATTTTATTTATTCATGAGAGACACAGAAGATAGGGAGAGACACAGGCAGAGGGAGAAGCAGGCTCCATACAGGAAGCCCAATGTGGGACTTGATCTCAGGATCACAACCTGAGCCAAAAGCAAATGCTCAACCACTAAGTCATCCACATGTCCCTTCATTATTATTAATCAGGTAAGATTCTAGATCTATTAACTGGTCTATGTATGAAATTACCCTAATAACAGATTTATATACTTAATACTATAAATTCTCACAATAACCATCTCTCCATTTTATTGATGAGGAAATTAAAACACCTGGCCTCATGATTCTAGACACAAAGCAAGATAAGTGATGTAGAATCTATTTTGGGTATTTTATACCCTTATCCAATTCCATCAGTAAATTCTAAAGTATTTTCTGAAATTAAAAATGCCACATATATGCCACCACCATATAAAGCTAAGAAAAATGACCAATTTAGCTACAAGTCATAGTTTTCCAAAGATGTAAAGACTCCTCAGTTCTAAAGAATTTCTGGGGATCCCTGGGTGGTGCAGCGGTTTAGCGCCTGTCTTTGGCCCAGGGCGCGATCCTGGAGACCCGGGATCGAATCCCACGTCGGGCTCCCGGTGCATGGAGCCTGCTTCTCCCTCTGCCTGTGTCTCTGCCTCTCTCTCTCTCTCTGTGACTATCATAAAAAAAAATAATAATAAAAATAAAAAAATAAAGAATTTCTGTATTTCTAAGATATTTTCCCCTTGGAACCCTTAAACATGAAATATTAAAAATTACCAGACATCACTATTTGAGTCAAATCATTAGGATACTTCTATCCAGTAAAAGAAAAAAAAATTGTATTATTATTTTACACTATCTATATAAAATATACAGGAAAAAAAATTAAGAATCACATGCGAAGGGGCCCTGGGTGTCTCGGTTGAGCATCTGACTTCGGCTCAGATTATGATATCAGGGTCCTGGGATCTAGCCCTGTGTCAGCTCCCTGCTGGGCGTGGGGGGGTGTCTTTTCTCACTCTGCCTCTCCTCCTGTTTGTACTCTCTCTAAAATAAATAAAATCTTTTTTTTTTCTATAAATAAAATCTTAAAAAAGAAATCATATGTGGAATTTGATGCGTTTATGGGCAGCCCGGGTGGCTCAGCAGTTTAGCGCCTGCCTTCGGCCCAGGGTGTGATCCTGGAGACCCAGGATAGAGTCCCACGTCAAGCTCCCTGCATGGAGCCTGCTTCTCCCTCTGCCTGTGTATCTCCCTCTCTCTCTCTTTCTCTCTATCTCTGTGTGTGTCTCTCATGAATAAATAAATAAAATGCTGTGTTTTAAAAAAAATAGTTTTAAAAAAAAGGAATTTGATGCATTTATTAAAAGGACCTCCATGAGGTGCAAATTCTCTTAGGAGCATGTTATAAATAAGGTATTTTAAAATTAGAAGACAAGTGGGCACCCCAGGTGGCTCAGCGGTTCAGTGCCACCTTCAGCCCAGGGCCTGATCCTGGAAACCCAGGATCGAGTCCCACATCAAGTTCCCTGCATGGAGCCTGCTTCTCTCTCTGCCTGTGTCTCTCCCTCTCTCTCTCTCTTTCTCTCTGTGTCTCATGAATAAATAAAGTCTTTAAAAAAAAAAATTAGAAGACAGCAATAATGGGAAAAAAATTACTAGATCATTTTTAATTTCTCTCTCAACTATTTCCTAAATAATAAATTAAGAGGTTCAATAAATACTGGTATTTTCATTACTTCCATAACATATGCTAGATTTTAAGATTAGATGATACTTAGTAATAAGGCTGTTAACAATTCCTTCCTCCAAATTATTCCTTAAAAAGGTAGTTACAATATATTCTAAGATAAAAATCTTAAATTACTTAGTATAGACTTACCCAGATTTCCTTGCTCGATTGTCAGTACCACCTCATCCATCACCACAGCCCTAAAGTCCAATTCCTCCTCACAACACTTGGCCTTTAATGCTCGTAAAATTTCTTTTTGGGGATAGTCTTCCCTGATTCGACGATCTGTCAAAAACCACAACTTTGCAGCCACAGAGCTACACATCTTGATCTGCTTGCTCTTCCTTTTTCCTGGATTAGTTCTTCCTGAATGCCGATTCTTTCTACACAGAAAGACAAAATTCACATATAGGGTAAATAAAGAATTCAACTTAAGGAGTTTCATGTCTCTGTGACTCCCCCTTACATATAAAAATATAAAATTAATTTTAATTGATTTTCTCTTGTTGAAAAGAAAAAAGAAATTTGGTGCACCTGGCTGGCTCAGTTGGTAAAATGTGCAACTCTTTTGGGGTCATGATTAAGAGCCCCACATCAGGCCTAGAGATCACTTAAAAAAATATATTAATGGGACGCATGGGTGGCTCAGAAGTTGAGTGTCTGCCTTTGGCTCAGGGTATGATCCCGGGGGTCCAGACAGTCCCGCATCGGGCTCCATATGGGGAGCCTACTTCTCCCTCTGCCTGTGTCTCTGCCTCTCTCTGTATCTCTCATGAATAAATAAATAAATAAAAATTTTAAAAACATATACATTAATGTTTATAAAAATCTACTTAAAAAAAGAAAAAAATAAATAAAAATCTACTTAATTCTTGGCTTTCACACAAATGCTGTGATTATATATTAACTATACAAACACACAAAATTAATGACTTCCCTTCCATTCAAATCAAACTTTTATACTGCTAGAAATACAGAAACTCACAACCTCCCCTGAAACACAATTTCTCCATCTTCCACCGGGAAAGCTAGCATTGTAGTTTTATAATTACAGCATGTCACTTAGTAAAAGTCTGATTTTCTATATTATATATTCAATGCCAATCCCTGTGTTAGTATATACTATCTAGGAATGTACTTTAATCTTATCATCTACTTTTGACTGATTTATTCTTTCCCCCAAAATGCAAATCCCTTAATATAAAATAGATGAATTATAATCATCAGTACATCCCCATCCCTTCAATTATGATAAACTCCATTTATGTATACTCATACATCTATAGTTTATTCAATTTTGGGGATCCCTGGGTGGCGCAGCGGTTTGGCACCTGCCTTTGGCCCAGGGCGCGATCTTGGAGACCTGGGATCGAATCCCACGTCAGGCTCTCAGTGCATGGAGCCTGCTTCTCCCTCTGCCTGTCTCTGCCTCTCTCTCTCTCTCTCTCTCTCTCTCTCTGACTATCATAAATAAAAATTTAAAAAAAAATTTGTTATATATTTTATTACAAACATATCTACAGGAATTTTTAAGATTTTATTTATTTGGGATCCCTGGGTGGCGCAGCGGTGTAACACCTGCCTTTGGCCCAGAGCGCGATCCTGGAGACCCGGGATCAAATCCCACGTCGGGCTCCCAGTGCATGGAGCCTGCTTCTCCCTCTGCCTATGTCTCTGCCTCTCTCTCTCTCTCTCTCTCTCTGTGTGACTATCATAAATAAATAAAAATTAAAAAAAAAAAAGATTTTATTTATTTGAGAGAGCAGAGGGAAAGGTACAAGCAGACTCCCCACTGAGCAGGGAGCCCAATGTGGGGCTCGATCCCAGGACCTGAGCTGAAGGCAGACTTTTAACCAACTGAGCCACCCAAGCACCCCCAAGAATGTATTAAATAATGAGAGAGTAACACCTGTGTTATTAGAGGAGTAGCAACACTAAAGTCATTTATATAGCAAATTTAATAAAAATTAATAGTTCAAGAATATGGGAAAAAACTTTCAAAAAATAAACATTGGGGTCCATTCACTAAAATTTATTTCAGTCAGGGGATAGCATGCTCTTACTCAATGTTTTTATGCTTACTTTAAATTTTTTAAACAAACACAGATTGTTTACTAGAATATAAAAAAGGACATTCTTCCAGAAATAGTGCTGCTTCTCAGAGTTTACATCATGAACAAGAGCTTGTATCATGAACAAGACGACAGTTGAAAATTATTTTCCTAAGAAGCAAAAAGTTAAAAGTTTTACTAACAGGTGATCTCAACGAAAGAAAGAAAGAAAGAAAGAAAGAAAGAAAGAAAGAAAGAAAGAAAGAAAGAAAGAAAGAAAGAAAGAAAGAAAAGAAAAGAAAAGAAAAGAAAAAGAAGAAAAGAAAGAAAACTTTTTACAAAATTGAAATTCCCAAGGTCTCTGGCTGGCTCAGTCAGTAAAGAATGCGACTGTTGACCTCGGTTGTGAGTTCAATCCTCACATTGGGCAAGGAGCCTACCTAAACAAAAATCCCCCCCACCAAAAAAATCCTAATGGCAAATGTAACATAGAAAAAAGAACAAGGCTAAGAACTAAGGGAAGCAACGGCCATTCAGATGAACAGCTTCCAGCATTACAGAACTTAGAAGTGGTCCCTCATACACCAGTCATGCATTCTCCAGGTTCTCAGTCAGAAGGGCCTACTCCACCCTTAACATGATGCACACAATTAGACTAGAACATCATAAGCCAAATGAGCCACCACACACACACACACACACACACACACACACACACAGCACCCCCCCCACAACCGTGGCCTGCTATGACTACAACACTCACCCATCTGCCCCACAACCCAGGGTCTCAAAGGCATCAATCACGGGAAAGCAGGGAAGGAATAAAATAACATGGGAGATACACACGAGTGTGACCTGCAGCTGTGGAAGATGTCGTCATTGAGAAGTTTCAAAGGAAAAGCTCCACAAAAGGAAAGTCGCACCAGAGTACCTAATGTAGAGATCCCCAGTTTCCCTTGAAAGGGGCACTGTAAAAATGACCCATTTAGACCGAGTTGTTTTGGAAACACCCTGTCAATGGAGCCAATACTCCAATACTCTGGAGCCATCTTGGTGCCTTCCCTGACACCTGGGTCTTAAACATCATTTGTTGACCAGTATGACTGAATTTTACTGCGTGAATGTGTACTGAATGAGTACAACAGAAATCAGGTCCCAACAGAAATCAGGATAGGATGTTACAACCACTGGCAACTGGGAAGCAGAAATGCTTGCCAATACTGATGTGACAAGTCATAGAAAATGCCCAAGCCACAAGAGTAATACATGATGTTTTTTAATCATTTTATAATCAGACAAACACACACCTGGGCTACAGTCTCATGTAGTTGTGCAGCAACTCCCGATAGATCATGCACGTGAGCATCACCATGTCTGGCTTCATGGCTGCAGCTCTAATACCCTTGCATAATCTTTGGGTGTTTCCACACTAGTATGTAACTGACAACAGCCAAGTTCAGGTTAGCCTCCCCATCTCCTTTATTTTTTTTTTTACAGATTTCTGGGACCCCTAGGTGGCTCAGTGGTTGAGTGTCTGCCTTTGGCTCAGGACATGATCCCGGTGCGGGGACCAAATCCCACATCAGGCTCTCTGCGAGAAGCCTGCTTCTCTCTCTATGTCTCTGACTCTCTCTCGGTCTTTCATGAATAAATACATCTTTTTTAAAAAATAAATACATATTTTTTATTTTATTTAGAGAGAGAGCAAGAGCAGGGGAGAGGGGCAAAAAAAGGAGAAGACTCCCTGTCCAGCAGGAAGTCCAACAGTGGGGCTCGATCCCAGGACTGTGGGATCATGAATGAGCCAAAGGCAGATGCTTAAGTGACTAAGCCACCCAGGTTTCCCTCCTTTCATTTTCTTCTTTTTTTTTCTTTCTTTCATTTTCTTTTTAATGGGCTCCAAATCCTCTTGACCCTGGGATTCTAACAAAGAAAATAATGTTCTTTCTCGCCTTCATGATCTGGAAGCAAGGCTAGAGATCTCATCATTTGACACAACGGGACTACATACTTTCATAGGAGATACCCGCACAACCAGATCTGAAACTAGAGAAATGCTGTCACCCTACAGAAAACTCTATGAAAGAGGTAGACACCAGTTTGAAGAGTTCCAACATCAATGTCAATGACTGTGTTCCTCAAAGCCCACCTAGTGGCAGCCAATATGACAAGATCTGGGGATCATGACCTTGTTGCCCTGTACCAAGATACCTTTGTTCATACGGAATACAATTTTTTAAAATATTTTATTTATTCATGAGAAACACAGAGAGCGCAGCAAAGACATGGGTAGAGGGAGAAGCAGGCTCCCTGTGGGGAGCCCAATGCAGAATTCGATCCCAGGATCCTGGGATCACAACCTGAGCCAAATGCAGATGACACTCAACCACTGAGCTACCCAGGTGCCCCTGAAATACATTTTTATCAGCTTCAAAAGATTTGTCTTGCTTTTCATATAAAGAATCACAGAGGTATGCCACATTGTGTTCCAATGTACATCAAGTAGATGACATCCCCAGCTTGAAAAGGGCAAGTCAGCTTAACAACCTCCAGCTTGTTAATTACCATCTCATTGGTGCTGGTATCTTCAAGAGACACCAACCAATTTTTTATCCAGTATAATTTTACAATGATCTCCAAAGACCAGTTTATTGCCAGAGAAAGAAAAAGCACAACTCTTGCTACCCAATGGTCCTCTTCTATTTCAACAGGTAGTGGAGCAGCTGACCATCCTCAGGCACCCAGGGTTGCTTGCCTTTATCAGGCTGCTCTACTGGAATTCACATCTAAGAATACCAACAACAAAGACTTTCCAACCACAAAGGCAGAGGCTCTGCGTTCCCTCCCCCTTTCCCTCCCCCTTCCCCTCCCCCCTCCAATCTATGGCCCTCCTGGGAGGCCACCTTCCTGTGGGTCAGGTGGAAACCAGTAGGCCAGTGCCTCCTCCAACATATCTATTTTTTCTATTTATCCCATCCATGAACACCCGGGGGGGGGGGGGGGACTGATGAGAGTCAAAAGCATAACGCTAAATCTACACAGTCCAGGAGACCAAAAATCCACCAATAAAATGATAGTCCTGATTCTTAAAAATAAAAAACTTCAGATTATAGTCAGTTTTAAAAGCCATTAAAGACTCCCTTGTAAAGGTAAAATGGTTCTTTTTTTTCCCCACGACACTTAAAGGAATAGGTTTGGTTACCCAGTAAGGTATTTTTAAGAAAAGAGTTCATTCTCCAACAGTCAGAAAAATAAGTCAGAAAAATACAGCATTTGCAAATGTCCACATATACAAAGGAGTAATGTAAACTCAGATCAACTAATTTTCTTCCTGTTTCTTCATTTCCACCACAGTATCAAGGAAAACAATGTGCAAATATCAGATACTAAATAAATGCTACAATAAATAAATAAATAAATACTGATAAACTGCTACTGTTTTTCTTTTGTTTTTTTTTTTTTGTTTTTTTTTTAACAAGGAGACATTCAAAGAAAATTCACTTTTACATTTGAGATAGTTTTCCCATGCAAACTTCTGGATACACACACCAATAACAGTCACTGTCATCTCTCCCTCTATGTCTCTCCTCTCTCTGTCTCTCATGAATAATTAAATAAAATCTTAAAAAAAAACAAAGTCAGTGTCATCTATCAATAGTCTAGGCAGGGCTAATAAATGGGAATTCATAAATAAAGTAATTCATTCATTTATCTCATGAGAACCCCTTCCCAATGGTAATTATTCCGCTAGGGGAAAAAAGCACAATTACAATGTACCATTTGAAGATATTAAGGTACCTCTTACTACTAGGAAAATTATTCCAGGTAAGACACAGCATATAGATATGCTATATGTTGGCAAATTGAACTCCAATAAAAATAATTAAAAATTAATTAAAAAAAAAAGACACAGCATATAAACTTAGAATCCAAAGACTGAGAGGGGACAATTACCACAATAATTAAGCCAGAAATAGGTTTCAGGTTTTCCGATTTCTTTCTACTTTTTTCTACCATGCCTAAAGACACTGAAAGGAATCTGGAAAAATATAAGAATTCCACATTGTAAGTGATCATATATATACCAAATATTGTGTTAGGCAATTTGTAGCTTCTCATTTCACAACCATCCCTTGAAGCATTATTGTGTTCATTTGGCAAGTGAGGCTGTTCCAGGAGAGATGTTAGTTAACCTTGTCTAGATTTGCAAAATTACAAAGTGATAAAGTCCAGAGTGAATTCAAATTCTATACACTCCATGGCAGACAAGATGCAGTCATATAAGTAAATTTTATTCAATGAGAAGCCTGCTTCTCCCTCTCCCTATGTCTCTGCATCTCTATGGGTCTCTCATGAATAAATAAAATCTTTTAAAAAAATGCATATTTGAGAGATATGCTGCCGCCCCTTTGCCCTTCTTCCATCCTGCTAACCTAGAATGTAAATGTCAGGACTAACTACCACCTGGACTATGAGGACAGGAGTGAACCCTAAGAAAAGCACAGCTACCTGTTAGAACTTGAATCCCAGACAATTGTGTGGTGCCATAACCTTGGACCACCTACTACCTCTTTTGCTTATGTCAATATTTGGTAATTCTTTATTGTAGGCCATAGAACTTTACCTTAACAAGTATAGTCTACCATACCTTGCCCAAAAGTTATAGGAAATTATTCCCTTAACATCAAAGTTTGCAGACATCAGCAAGTAGTGGTATTGTTTATAAGAGGGATTCTCTTGGGATCCCTGGGTGGCTCAGTGGTTTAGCGCCGCCTTCAGCCCAAGGCGTGGTCCTGGAGTCCCAGGGATGGAGTCCCACAACAGGCTCTCTGCACAGAGCCTGCTTCTCCCTCTGCCTGTCTCTGCCTCTCTCTCTCTCATGAATAAATAAATAAAATCTTAAAAAAAAAAAAAAAGAAACAACTTAAAAACAGAATTACCATTTGACCTAGTAATTCTAGTTTTAGGTATATAACCAGAAGAAATGAAGGCAGAGTCTTCACAAAGAGGGGTCTGCACACACATGTTCACAGCAGCATTATAATAACTAGAGGTAAAAGCAACCCAAGTGTTCATCAAAAGATGACTAAAAGAGTAAAATACAGCTGAGTGAAATAAGTCAATTGGAGAAGGACAAACAGTGTATGTTCTCACTCATTTGGGGAATATAAATAATAGTGAAAGGGAATAGAAGGGAAGGGAGAAGAAATGTGTGGGAAATGTCAGAAAGGGAGACAGAACATAAAGACTCCTAACTCTGGGAAACGAACTAGGGGTGGTGGAAGGGGAGGAGGGCGGGGGGGTGGGGGTGAGTGGGTGACGGGCATTGAGGGGGACACTTGACGGGATGAGCACTGGGTGTTATTCTGTATGTTGGTAAATCGAACACCAATAAAAATTAATTTATTAAAAAATAAAAGAGTAAAATACAGAATATACATATAATGCCTTAAAAAGGAATTAAATTCCAATACAGGGCAGCCTGGGTGGCTCAGCGGTTTAGGGCCACCTTCAACCCAGGGCCTGATCCTGGGGACCCAGGATCAAGTCCCACGTCAGACTTCCTGCATGGAGCCTGCTTCTTCCTCTGCCTGTGTCTCTGCCTCTCTCTCTATGTCTCTCATAAATAAATAAAATCTTTTAAAAAAATAAAAAATAAAAAAAATTCCAATACATACTACACCACATGGATGAACTTGGGAAGAGATTATGCATCAGTATATAATAGCCAAATTCACAGAAAATAGAATGGTGGTTGCCAGGGGTTGGGGTGTTGGGGGAATCGAGACTTAGTTTTATTAGGAAACAGTTTGTTTATGCAATATGAAGAGTTCTAGAGATGAATATGGTAGACAGTTGCACAAGAATATATAGTTAACACCACTAACAGGTATATAGTTAATACCTGCATACTTAAAAAATTATTAAGATGGTAAATTTTATGCTGTGTGTATTTTATGACAGTAAAAATAAAACTGGATAAGACAAATGTCATGAGCAAATTAACATGCAAATTTAACACATATTCATCTAAAGGATCAGAAAACTGTTACCTTGGATTACCTGTAGTTCTGTTACTAAATTTCCCAAAATAGTTTGTGGTCTAAAACTAATTAGTATACGTGCTGCCGAAGCAAGCACTCTATAAAACTGATTAAACTTTTTTAAAACGTTTTTTCTGGATGGAGCACCTGGCTGTTCAGTCAGTGGAACATGACACTCTTAATCTCTGCATTGTGCGTTTGAGCCCCATGTTGGATGTAAAGATTACTTAAAAAATATTCTTTAAAAAACGTTGTCTAAAGAAAAAAAAAAAAAAAAAACGTTGCCTCGGGGATCCCTGGGTGGCTCAGTGGTTTAGCGCCCGCCTTTGGCCCAGGACGCGATTCTGGAGTCCCAGGATCGAGTCCCACGTCGGGCTCCCGTCATGGAGCCTGCTTCTCCCTCCTCCTGTGTCTCTGCGCCCCCCTCTGTCTATCATAAATAAATAAATCTTTAAAAAAAATTAAAAAATAAAATAAAATAAGATAAAAAATGTTGTCTCAGGATGATGCCTGGGTGGCTCAGCAGTTGAGCGTCTGCCTTCAGCTCAGGATGTGATTCTAGAGTTCCAGGATCGAGTCCCATGTCAGGCTCCTGCATGGAGCCTGCTTCTCCCCCCTCTGCCTCTCTCTGTGTCTCTCATGAATAAATTTAATTTATTTATTCATGAGAGATGGGGGGGGGGGGCGAAGAGCAGAGACACAGGCAGAGGGAGAGGCAGGCTCCATATAGGGAGTCCAACGTGGGACTCAATCCCAGGAATCCGGGATCACACCCTGAGCTGAAGGCAGGCACTTAACCACTGAGCCACCCAGGTGTCCCAAATAAAATCTTAAAAAAAAAAAAGCCTTTTCTCTGGAAAAAATATTTTCTCTTAAAAAAAAAAGTTTTCTCTGGAATCCAAATAAAACTTCTAATGATTTCACTTAATACAGGAATGTTAAATCAAAGTAGCTCTCTCTGGAATATGGCACAAAATTTGCAAAACTGTCCTGAGATACACTATGCAGTGTGGCCCGCTCAAAGTTCACCATGTTTTAGGGACGCCTGGCTGATTCAGTCAGTGGACCATGCAACTCTTGAGCTCAGGGTTGTGAGGTTAGAGCTCCAACTTGGAATATTATTTTTAAAAAAAATCTTTTAAAAAAATTCATCATGCTTAACATGCTAAATGTTGGGCCTTCTTTCCCATATTTTCTTTCTGGACCTTATTTTGAAATATGAGTTGGGGGCACCTGGGTGGCTCAGTGGTTTAGCATCTGCTTTTGGCTCAGGTCATGATCCCAAGGTCCTGGCACCCAGTCCTGCATCAGGCTCCCGGCACAGCAGGGAGCCTGCTTCCTCCTCTGCCTATGTCTGCCTCTCTGTGCCTCTCATGAATAAATGAAATCTTTAAAAAAAAGAAGAAGAAGGAGTTGAGAAACAGATTAATACACTCAAGCTGAAGACTTTATAGATACAGCTAACTAAATCACATGTCAAAGGAATAAGCTAACTAAGAACTCAGGAAGATTTCAAGTTTGCTATTTAGACAAACCTGCATGAATTTCCAAGATGTACTATCAATGTCTGGGAGCACCTGGCTGGCTCAGTGGTAGAGTTTGTCTGCCTTTGGCTCAGGTCCTGATTTCAGGGTCTTGGGATCCAGTTCCACATAGGGCTCCTGTCTCCCCTCTGCCTATGTCTCTGCCCCTGTCTCTCTCTCATGAATAAAATCTTTAAAACAAAAACACAACTATCAACGTCTGAAATGCTGCCAAATATGGGACAGCAGAGCAGTAAAAGAGAATTGCTATAATCTAACATAGAAATCCATGAACCAAAAAAAAAAAAAAAAGAAAAGAAAAGAAATCCATGTTCCATTTTGGAGATCTTATCTCTTTATTCCTAAGAACATGAATCCAAGAGCTAATATCAAAAAGGTTAAAAAGGGAAGAGGAGAGAGAAAGGGAAAGTAAGGAGCTGAATAAAGTAAAAACATTTAAGGGGTATGTTTGGAATTTTTTTAATTTTAATTCCAGTTAACACAGTTTTATATTAGTTTCAGGTGTTACAAGACACCTGAGTGATTCAACAATTGTAGAATTTTTTTTTATTGGTCACAACTTGATGATTTACTACCACTTTTGAAAGGGCTGCAAAAATTATTTAGGCGTATCGATGCTTATACAAATTTTACTTCATCAATTGACAAATTGTACACATTTTAGAAGAATCTAGTAGATTCCTCCAGACACTGCTGGGAGAACACACCACCAGATGAAAAGAACAATGATCAATGAAATTAGATTGTGAACTCCATGAAGACAGAATCTCCATTTTGTTCTCTATTATCCTTAGCAGGTAACATAGAACCTCATGTTTGAGAGACAAATGTTACGGTTAGGGGTTAGAAATTATTTTAAAGGAGTCTGTTACACTGAACCGTAAGACAGTATCAAAAAAATCATAGCTATTTTCAATATCTAATACCAGGCCAATGTGTACCACCATCTAAACATAGCTGTAAAAGTTCATAATTTATCAAGATGCCTGGGTGGCTTGATTGGTGGTGACTCTTGGCTTTTCAGCTCAGGTCATGATCTCATGGGTCATAGGATAGAGACAGGAGTTGGGCTCTGCACTGGAGGGAATCTGCTTGAAAATTCTCTCCCACTACTTCCCCCCTTTCTCTCTCTCAAATAAATAAAATGTTTTAAATTCCTAATTTGTCTTTTCAATTTCTCATAAAAAAACAACCCGGGCAGCCTGGGTGGCTCAGTGGTTTAGCGCCGCCTTCAGCCCAGGGCGTGATCCTGGAGACCCAGGAAGGAGTCTCACATCAGGCTCCCTGCATGGAGCCTGCTTCTCCCTCTGCCTGTGTCTCTGCCTCTCTCTCTCTCTCTGTTGTGTGTCTCTCATGAATGAATAAATAAAATCTTAAAAAAAAAAAAAAGCCTAATGCTACTTTCCATCGTTGTTATACAATTTATCCTTAAATAATTAGCTTTGCTAACAAAGTCAGAAGGAAAAAAAAACTTATAATTTTAGTAAAAGGAATAAAAAAGATATAAGCAGATGGGTTCTATGCAGACCAGGCTCTAAGGGAGTAGAGCTGACTAGCTCTGTAGCTTTTGTCCTTCAAGCCAATTTTGAAAGGAAAAAAACATTGGAAAAGAAAACATTGTAAAAATACCATAGTAGGAGTTATGAAGCCAGAAAGTCAGTTCTTTTCTGCAAACCTAATATGTACACAGACGCATATGGTACATGAATCTAAAATATACTATGCACAGGTATTTTGAGGTAGTGTGTTACCATTTAACAGCTCTTAATATGACAAGCAGGAAAATTCCCAAATAATGAAAGACAATTTCCCCAACATCTGTACCTAATCTCTCCTATTCAACCTCTTGAAACTGCACATGGCAGTACAGTTAACATTAAAATATTTTCATTATTCTTATCACAATCTACTCCCAGATTTTAAAATAACATTAGATTCTAATTTCTCAAGGCTCTTTTCCCATATGCTTATGACTTAATCCCACTTGCAGAGAATATTCTGTAAGCTAACATGCCATAAACTCTACAAATCCACATCACTAAACTACACCCCCAGTAACAAACACAAAACTCACCCTTCTTTTGTGTGTGTGTGTGTTTGTTTGTTTGTTTTTCTCACTCTTCACATGTTCCTGGGTACAGAAGTTCTTCCTCCACCCATTTTCACTCAGTTTAGGAGTCTTTGCCTGCTTCCCAGAGGAAGATGATAAAAGCTACTTCTCAAACTGTGGAACAACTGGCTGTGATCTCTCTCCTCCCCCCCCAACCCCATCCAGTGTTTATGATGTTCAGTCTTTCAGCTCATAGGGAAGGGAGAAGTTGAGAAATCCGGCTAGTGACTTACCCCAGTAGCAAATCCCAGGTGGATACAAACTGAGGAAATCAAGAATTGAGAGAGATTTTTTTTTAAAGCCATGTTTTATCCTGTGCTCCAACACACTAATGACTGAAGGCTGGTTGACATTCATTGGTCTGAGTTAAAAATATATATATATATTCTCTTTAGTTTGTTTCTTCATGATATGGCTAAAAAGGGGTAAAGGATTTATAAAACATTGCTAGTAATTTCCCTCTGGAGAGGAAAAGGGGACTCAATGAGAAGGAAAAGGAAAAAAGGGAAATTTATTGTTGTCACTCTCCCCTCCATCCTCAGATGCTACTGAATTCAAGACAATCAAAGAAAATGAAAAAAAAATTTTTTTAAAGATATTCACCAGAAACCTAAGTGGAATTTTAGCTGGTAGCCCAAAGTGTAAAGATTAGAAATAAACAACTCCTTACCCCCTGCAGGGGGAAAGGCGGGAACAGAAAAAAGGATCTTCACTGAGTGGAGGATTCTAAGTGACTGAATTTGCTGCTCCCCCTCTTGGCTCTCTGTTCTCAGAAACACAGAATGCCCCCCTCCCCTACAAGCAGACTCCAACACCTGGTGGGGGTAAGAGGAAAGCAAGAGAGGGAAAAAAAAAAAGCAGACAGAAAAAGATGAAAACATCAACAGCCATCTTGCCAAACTAACAACTAAATGTACTGCATAAAAGAAGGAAATTAATTGCACTGACAAAGATAGAAATAAAATTACCTCTAAACAAGATAGGTCTCCTCCCCTTTAACACAAAGATAGAAATAAAATTACCTCTAAACAAGATAGGTCTCCTCCCCTTTAACACACTAACCAAATAACCCGGTAAGCATTAGAAAAGAAATTTAACTATGACTCTAAAATCACAAGTTGTCATTCTAAAAGTTAGTAAATAAATGCTCAATCCTTATGACTGGAATTTCAGACTGTTTTATTCCAAATAAATATCTTAAAGTATTTTGACAATGAATTCTTTCTCTAAAAAACAGGAAAAAATGACCTTTAAATGTGAAAGAAATGAGATCTACAGAGCATTTAAATTCTAATGGTTAACAAATAAGAGTTTCGTTAAATATAATAAACGTCAAGTCCACAAAAAAGGAGTGTCTCCCATATTAGACTGCCCCGTGTATTTTCCATACAGGTTTAGAATTTAGCCCAACTCCCGAAAGAAAGACGTGGGAACAATTTATGTAATTAATGGGAAAATAACAGCAAGCTGAAAGAATTTACACCGAAGTCACATTCAACACGGTTAGCATAATAACCTCACTCACTGAATACAATTAAGGCCCCATCTCTCTTCAAACCCACAAATGGGATAAAATACTGGGGATTACAAATCTGCAATCAGAGATAAGGATACATTAGTAAGGCAAATCTGAAGTTATTATCTTCTCTTTGGGGTTTTTTTAAGGGAGGGGATGGAGAGGCAAGGTGTGCATCGTGGTCAAATGCTTACAAAAAAAAAAAAAAAGATTCAAATAGGCGATTATTTGTCAGCTCATTCTCACTCAGAGGACTGTCAAAAGAGAAAGAGGAATGACTGTCACACTTTCTACAATCTTACGTGTCAGGAGGAAAACCGGGCATTTAAGCCATCCTAAGTGCAGTACAATCGGCAGCACAGCCTCTTCCCCCGGTCACACCGCAGGAATGTCTGATGGAGGCAGGGGTAGGAGATCACCACACTCTCAAGGACAGGTTGGCCGCACGCGTGTTCTACTCCGACCAGCACTCGCAGGGCCACCACACCCCCTCAGACCGGGGGAGGCACACTCGACGCCCGAGGGCGCTGCCTCGCTCCCACAGTCCCCCCGTCACACGGCCACGGCTTCACCAGCCTCCTCCCCGCACACGCCCCGGCCGGGCTCCCCGCCGCCTCCCGCCGCCTCCCGCCGCGCAGCGACCCCCGGCCTCCGCCGGCCCCGGCCGAGCCCCGTCTCGTCGCCGAGTCCCTCCGGCTGCAGTCGCCCGCTGGGGGGAGGGGCGCGCCTCCGCCTCACGCCGCTCCACCTGGGGAGGGAAGCCACCCGCACCGCTCACCTGGGGACGGCGGCTCCTCCCTGGCTCTCGGCCGGCGGAGCCGGGCTGGGGCCTCCGAGGGAACCGCGGGCGGCCGGGCGGGCTGGAAGTCCGACAAGGAGATGGGGACGGGGAGGGGGAGGGGGTCGGGATGCCGGGAGCCGCCTCCTTTCTCCTCCGCCACCGCGGCTCCCGCAGCCAGGCCCGGCGCCCTCGCACACTCGCCCCCTTTCTCACGGCCTCGCGGTCGGTCTGGCTCCCCCTCGCCCCCACCCCCGCACACACTCGCCCCCACCCCCGCACACACTCACACCCGGCCGCTCCTCGCTCCTCGCTCCCTCGCTCCCTCACTCGCCTGTAGTGCGCGCGCGCGCGACCCCGCTCACACACAGCGCGCGCGACGCCGGCGGAGACCGCCTCGCGCTCCCCAGACCGAGGCGCCGCGCGCCGCCCGCCCGCGTGCAGAGGACCCTCGCGCGCCCCGACCCGGCCCCGCCCCCCAGGCGCGGCGGCGCGGCGGGCGGGGGGGGCGGCGGGCAGGGGGCGGCGGCCGGCGGGCCGAGGGGCCGGGCCAGCCCGCCGAGCCGGGCCTAGCGGATCCGACACCTGCGGCGGGACCCGCCCCCCGGGCTCCGCGTCCGCTCTCGCAGCCATCGCCCGCCTCTCGGGTGCCGGAGGCGCGACGGGGCGCGCGCGCCGGGAGGGCGATGGGAGCGCGAGAGCGCTTCGAGGACGCGCTTTCCCCACCCGCCGCCAAACCGTCCTCACCGAGGAAAGGAAACGGGTGGGGGGGCGAGGCTTGTTCCCAGCTGGAACCGCGAGATTGATGCCTTCCGTTGTCCACCCTCCTCGCCCTCACGTTCCCTCCTGGGGCCCCATTCGTCCACACTTTGAACCCTGACGCCGGCCCTCAAGCCTCGCGGGGGCCGTGTGCTGCCTGCGGTCCCCGCCTCGGGCTCCGGCCCGGCCCGGCCCGGCCCGGCCCACCTCCCGCGCAGCCCTGGCGGCGCCCGAGCCCGCGCCCGGAGGCAAGACGGGGAACAAAGATCAATACCTGGAAGATCCTTTTATCCGTGTGCGGAATAAAGATCTTGCCTCTGTACGACGTGGGGCAGATTTTTGAAACTACAGTACATCATATTTTCAGGGCTTGAAGGGGGTTAAAAGATACAGACAGGGTAGTGTGGTCCAGCCAGCTTCGCTCCTTGGAAGCCAGCACTGACCTCGGGCAAATCAGTTCCTTAACTTCCTCTGAGCCTTTGTTATAAGAAGCCTAGAGTCTGTTCCAAGGTTGCTGTGAGAACGAAATCTATTTAGGAGCATTTTGAAAATCCAAGCTGTCTATAAAAATAAACTGATGGTCCAAAGGAAGCTAGCAATGAGTGTGTTCAGCTATGTTACTTACTGTTGGGTTTTCTAGATCATGTAGAATGAAACCATGCAACAGATGACCATGATACTTTACATGGCAAATTCATTTCCAAATAACCTTATTCATTTATTATCACCAGAGATCCCAGATAGGAGATACAATAAATGTCCTAACCAGTTTGCCTTCTTGAGTCACATTCCATTCTGAGCAGCCTCAGCCAACAAATTCCTTTCAGCGCTCCTCTTTCCCAATCTTTTTGGTCTGCCTCCCCCCCTCCCCCCCTCTGATTTCACTCAGTACTTAGTCGTTTAAGAGATAGAGCATAACCCAGAGCGGTAACTTGTGGGACTGGACCAGACTTGTAGTTTCACTTACTTAAGTGATCTTCTAAAGTACCTTGACCTCGGGGCACCTGGGAGGCTCCGTGGTTGAGCATCTGCCTTTGGCTTAGGTGGTGATCCCAGGATCCTGGGATTGAGTCTTGCTGCATCAGGCTCCCCACAGGGAGCCTGCTTCTCCCTCTGCCTATGTCTCTGCCTCTCTGTCTCTCATGAATAAATCTTTAAAAAAATAATAATAAAAGTACCCTGACTTCTCTGTATCTTAATATACTTGATTGCACAAGTTATCTATAAAAATATTTGATAGAAACTTTAAAAGTAGTCACCGCCCTGGGTGGCTCAGTCAGTTAGGTGCCTGGCCTTCCCTCAGGTCACTAGAATCCAGGATCCAACCCTACTTCCCGCCCCCCCCCCCTTACAGCTCTCTGCTCAAGGAGGAGTCTGCTTCTCTGTCTCCCTCTGTTCCTCTCCCCGGCTTGTAGTTGCTCCCTCTCTTAAATAAATAAGATCTTAAAAAAAAAAAAATAGAACTAATTACTTCATTGAATTGATAAGGAGTAAATGACCCAGTAAGTGTATAGGACTTGGGATCCCAGGGTGGCACAGCGGTTTAGCGCCTGCCTTTGGCCCAGGGCGCGATCCTGGAGACCCGGGATCGAATCCCACATCGGGCTCCCGGTGCATGGAGCCTGCTTCTCCCTCTGCCTGTGTCTCTGCCTCTCTCTCTCTCTCTCTCTCTCTGTATGACTATCATAAATAAATAAAAATTAAAAAAAAAAAGTGTATAGGACTTAATGCTCAGCACAAAGCAAACGGTATTTTAAGTGTATACTACTGCTGTATTTTGCCACCGAGAGTAACCTAGGATAGTGAACAGTTTTCACAAAGGACACAGTTAGAGAAATAAATGTGCTACATGACACACTACCTAAAGAAGAAAGGGGGTGGGATCCCTGGGTGGCGCAGCGGTTTAGTGCCTGCCTTTGGCCCAGGGCGCGATCCTGAAGACCCGGGATCGAGTCCCACATTCGGGCTCCCTGCATGGAGCCTGCTTCTCCCTCTGCCTATGTCTCTGCCTCTCTCTCTCTCTCTCTCTGTGACTATCATAAATAAATAAAAATTAAAAAAGAAGAAGAAAGGGGGTAAAGTCTACAGAGCTAAAATGTTGCTATTTATTTCCACCCTGATATTCAGTCTCCTGAAACAAAGTATATTCAACCTAAAGACAAAAGAGAAGCATTTTGTGATCAAGCTTCCTTGATCACAGAGATACTAATACAATGAGAATCTGGTCAAAGATAAATGGGAAAATTGACAGAGGGAGAAGATTGCATGATTGGCCCCGCAGATTATCAATAAAACGTAGCCTATCTTTCAGTCCTAATTTTAAGAAACTCAATTTGGGGTAACCATGTATCACCCAGAAAAAGGATGAAACTGTGGGTAGGGAGTATTAGACTATTAATTCACTGACCACTTGCCTTTAAAAAAAATGCTATCGGGGTACCTGGGTGGCTCAGTGGTTGAGCATCTGCCTTCAGCTCAGGTTCCTGATCCCTAGAGACCTGGGATTGAGTCCCACATTGGGCTCCCTGCAGGGAGCCTGCTTCTCCCCCCCTGCCTTTGTCTCTGCCTTTCTGGGTCTCTCATGAATAAATAAATAGAATCTTTTTTTTAAAATTAAAAAATAAAAAAAAATTTTAAATGCTATGTATTCATGTACTGTCATTATGTGCCAGATACAACCAAAGAAATTCATAATGTATACAACATTGCTTTCCACTTAAGGTAGTCAGAAAGAAACAAACAAACAAACAAAAAAAAAACAGAACTATGTTTTTTGTTTGTTTGTTTTGGTTTTATCTATTTTAAAGAAAAGAGAGAGTATGTGCATGGGCACACAGGGAGGGGGAGAGGCAGGAGAGAGAGAGAAAGAATCCTCAAATAGACTCCCTTCTGAGCACGGAGCCCAAGGCAGACTCCACCTCACAACTCTGAGATCATGACCCAAGCCAAAACCAAGAGTCTGACACTTAATCAACTGAGCCACTGAGGTGCCCCAAACAGAACTATGTTCTTTTTTTTTTTTTTTTAAAGATTTTGTTTATTTATTCATGAGAGACACAGAGAGAGAGGCAGAGACACAGGCAGAGGGAGAAGCAGGTTCCATGCAGGGAGCCCGATGTGGGACTTGATCCTGGGACTCTAGGATCATGCCCTGAACCGAAGGCAGACGTTTTAACCGCTGAGCCACCCAGGTGTCCCAGAACTATGTTCTTAAAAGCAAAACCAAGTGGTGCCTGAGTGGCTCAGACGGCTGAGCATCTGCCTTTAGCTCAGGTCATGATCTTGGGGTTCTGGGATCAAGCCCTCCGTTGGGGTCCCTGCTCAGCAGGCAGTCTGCTTCTCCTTCTCCCTCTGTTCCTCTCCCTTTGCTCGTTTTTGCTCTCTCATAAACAAACAAACAAACAAATGCAAAGCCAAGGAGGGGTGCCTGTGTGGGTCAGTCAATAGAGCACCTGACTCTTTAGTTTGACTCAAATCAAGATCTCCAGGTCAAGGATGTGGCTGCTGCATCAGGCTCCTGCTCAGCATGGAGTCAGCTTGAGATTCTCTCTCTCTCTCTGTCTCTCCTTCTGCCCCTTCCCCACTCGTGTGCATGTACTCTCTAAAATAAATGACATCAAAAAAAATAAATAAATAAAATAAAATAAAATAAAATAAAATAAATGACATCTTTAAAAAAAAAAAAAAAAAAGGAAAGCCAAGGATATGGCTCATTTTAAAGCATCACTATATAAGATAATATTTAGAAGAATGATCAAAATCATAGCTTCTATTTTTGTATGAAGTAATGAGTGAGAAGAAAGTATTTTTGACATTTCTATAATAGAAAGCAAGGTCCAAAAAGGTTCAGTTCCTTAGACTCAGTCATATTCTTTGTTCTTTATGGTTGCTATGGGTTTTTTTTTTTTTAATATTTTATTTATTTAAGACAGCCAGAAAGAGAGAGAGAGAGAGACCATGAGCATTAGCAGTGGGGAGGTGCAGAGGGAGAGAGAGAGGGAGAAGCAGACTCCCCACTAAGCAGGGAGCCTGATGTGGGATTCCATCCCAGGACCCTGAGATCATGACCTGAGCCAAAAGCAGCTGCTTAACCAACTGAGCCACCCAGGTGCCCTATGGTTGCTGTTTAGACAGGTATGGACTCACATCTCCTTTTGGTAGCAATATATGCAAAAGTATTTTGGGGCAACTGGCTGGCTCATTTGGTAAAGCATGTGACTTAGGCTTGGGTCCCGAGTTTGATCTTCATATTGGGGGTAGAGTACCTTAAAATAAAAAAGTATTTTAGGAATAGTTGGGTGGTTGAGCATCTGCCTTTGACTTAGGGCATGATCTCGGAATCCTGGGATCACATCCACATGGGGCTCCATGTAGGAAGCCTGCTTCTCCCTCTGCCTATGTCTCTGCCTCTCTCTCTGTGTGTCATGAATAAATAAATAAAACCGGGCAGCCCAGGTGGTGGAGCAGTTTGGCGATGCCTGCCGCCGAGGGCGTGATCCTGGAGACCTGGGATCGAGTCCCCTGTCTGGCTCTCTGTATCGTGCCTGCTTCTCCCTCTGCCTGTGTCTCTGGCCCTCTCTCTCTGTCTCTATGAATAAATAAATAAAATCTTTAAAAAAATAAATAAATAAATAAATAAAAATAAATAAATAAATAAAATCTGTAATAAATAATAAATAAATATTTTAAGTAGCTTGTACACCACTCATTTTTAACCATAAAATTAATATTCTTTAGCCAATTAATATTCATCAGCTGGGTGAATCCCTTGAGAATATATAAGGAGCCTGGCGTCTCTGGAATCAGATTAATTTTATTTGAAATCCCAGCTTTATTTATTAGTGGCATGTGATTTGTTGCTTAAACTCTGTAAGCCTCAGTTACCTCATCAACAAAATAAAGATTGAGGTAACTTAAATACAATGTACTACATAGTAAGTGCCCCAAAATTATTAGCTATTGGGGCAACTGACTGGCTCGGTACATAGAACATGTACCTCTTGATCAATCTTGGGATTCTGAGTTTGGCCCAACATTGAGTGTAGAGATTATTTAAAAATAAAATCCTTAAATATATATGTATGTATGGCAGCTGGGTGGGCAGTCAGGTGAGCATTTAACTCTTGATCTCAGGGCTCTGAGTTCAAGTCCTATTTTGGGCTCTATCCTGTGCCTGGAACCTACTTTAAAAATTGATTAAATAGGGGATCCCTGGGTGGCTCAGAGGTTTAGCACCTGCCTTCAGACCAGGGCCTAATCCTGGAGTCCCAGGATCGAGTTCCAGGATCAAGTCCCGCATCAGGCTCCCTGCATGGAGACTGTTTCTCTCCTTCTGCCTATGTTTCTGCCTCATGTCTCTCATGAATAAATAAATAAAATCTTTAAAAATAAAAAAATAAAAATTGATTATATATAGGTAAGATACTTATAGGCTATTATTATTTTTTTTAGGCTATTATTATACAAGACAGATACCAAAAAAGGTCAAATATCTAAGACAAGTTATACAATATTTAAATATGTGTAATAGTACAAATAGTTATACACATTTACTGCATGTCCCAATGTATAAGTAATATTTGAGACTAAATTGAAATGCATCTTTTACCTAAACAAAAACACTTCCATATTTGTGCTCTCCTCCCTAGACACATTATAATCAATGGAGAGCTTTTTAAAAACTGATTTAATCAGAATATCTGTGATTTGGATGGAAGCACCAATATTTTTTAATGCTCTCTGAGGAATTCTATTATGCATCCAAGCTGAACCAGGTTTAGACAACAGAGATTTTATTTTATTTCATTTTATTTTATTTTATTTTATTTTATTTTATTTATTTATTTTATTTTATTTTTGACAACAGAGATTTTAGAATTAACTACATATGACTGACTGTATTGAAATGTGTACATTATCTAGACACATTTCAGTTAATCGTATTAACTGGTTAGAATATGATGGCTAGATTTGCAGCAAGAAGCACTTTTAAAGGTTCTTGGTAGGAGCACCTGGGTGGCTCAGTTGGTTAAGTTGGTTAGTCATGACCTTTGGCTCAGGTCATGATCCAGGATCCTGGGATGGAGCCCCACATGGGGTTCCCAGCTTAGCAGAGAGTCTGCTTCTCCCTTTCCCTCTGCACCCCCCTCTCCTCCCCCCCCCCCCCACTTATGTGCACTCGCTCTCTCTCTCTCTCAAATAAATAAAATCCTTAAGAAAAATACAAGCTCTTCGGTATACAATATGGATATACTAGGTGGAAGGCACATAAAATGCAAGGAGTTGATGAAAATAAAAGCTCCCCTAACAAAGTTGTCCGGGTCCAACCAATCCCATGCCGCTGATTTGACTTGTGTTGCAGTGATGTATCCTCTACATCAGGCAGAAAAACATAATGCACATATTATTACCTACGATGCATGTCAAACAAAAATCTTTAAGTACCCCATAGACACCATCTGGTGCAAATCTTTTCCTCCCGGTTTACACAAGAAAACAAGCTGGGATTTGATCAAAATTAAAGTCCTCAAAGTAGTAAAGAGAATTGTAAACAGGAATGAATCCAGGATTATTATCAGTACCTAAAATAGTATTCTTTATGGCATATCTAATGTGATTACTGTAAAATTCATGTTGGTGGAGAAAAGGTAGTGGGTGTCACATCAGAACCTACACTAGCAAATAAGAAATGGTAACAGCAGCTGCAGTAGATCTAACTCTCCCCACGGCTTCCTCTCCCTGAACCAGCCGGCTAGAACCAGCCCGACAACAACAGTCTTCACAGTTAGAATAGCTAAATACTGATCTAGCCTTTCCCCACCCACATCCCTCCTCCTTTTCCGCCACTCCATTTCTACACATTAAACTGAGCGTCTCTCTAACTATGCTAAGAAAATGCCAATGCCAGACACAAAGGAGGATGGGAGGGGAGGCAGTGAAGTCCTGGATTTGCTGAATCAGGAGGAAACAATGTAAAGAAAAATAAGACTTAGAGGACTAATGTAGGTTTCCCCCTCCTGTAATTGTATCTGGTTGCAAGGAATATTTCTTTTTCTCTACCACATAAAAATAACCTAGAATGCTTGTTTAAAATGCAGATTCCATGGCCCTCATCTCTGGCCTTCTGAATCAGCTTGTGTATCTGCATTTTTTGAGCCAAACTGAAAGCTTACAGAACCAGCCATGACTCTACGGTTTTAATTTGTATCCCAAGTAATTCTTAGACACATGAAAGTTTGAGAAAAATAACCATTTGTAAATGTTCCTTAAAGCCTTCAACATTTAAATTAATTTTAGCCTCAAGCAATTTAGTAAGGTTAAGCAAATACTGCTAGTCCCGACAGAAAATTGAAGCAATGAGATTAAATCATTGCTGGTAATTTCCTAGTCTCCTGTTCCCTGTTCACTGGAGTATTTTAAAAGTGTATCAATTTGGGGGCACCAGGCTGGCTCAGTAGGTAGAGAATGCAGCTCTTGATCTCAGGATTGATTTTGAGCTCCATGTTGAGGGTAGAGATTACTTTAAAAAATGTTTAGGAAAAAGAAAAAAGAAAAAATAAATAAAATAAAAAATGTTTAGGGCAGCCCGGGTGGCTCAGCGGTTTAGCGCCGCCTTCAGCTAGGGGCGTGATCCTGTCGGGCTCCCTGCATGGAGCCTGTTTCTCCCTCTGCCTGGTCTCTGCCTCTCTCTCTGTGTCTCTCATGGATAATAAATAAAATCTTTAAAAGATAAATAAAATTTAAAAATGTTTAAATGTGGTGGGTGGAGGAATGGGGTAATTGGGTAAGGAGGGTACTTAATGTAGTTAGCACTGGGTGTCATATGCGACTGATGAATCACTAAATTCAACCCCTGAAACTACTAATATAGTATATGTTAACTACATTGAATTTAAATAAAATGTAAAATTTGACAATTTTTTTAAAGTGTATCAATCTGGGAAGAATAAAGGAAAATAGAATGGAATAAGTAAATGTGGAAAGCAGTGTGTTTTCTTCTACATAATAGAGCAAGCCTCGAATAATAAAGGAAAAAAAAAAACAAGAAAGACCCTCAGTACAGGGAAATATAAATGAATTAGTAGCCATTTCAACAATAGAAATGTTGATTTTTTTTAAGATCTTATTTATTTAAGAGAGAGAGAGAGAGCACAAGCAGGGGGAGGGGCAGAGGAAGAGAGAATCTTGAGCTACCTCAGTGCTGAGCACAGAGCCCAACATGGGGCTTGATCTGACAACCCTGGATCATGACCTGAGTCAAAATCAAGAGTTGGAGGCTTAACTAACTAAGCCACCCAGGCACCAGAAATGCTGATATTTAAACCACACAAGGTCTATAAGGATCAGTCAGAATTCATCAGTGCCCCAAATTATGAACAAACATTTACATATTGAATAAAAATTCTAGAAGTATTCTTGTGACCTAGCACTGCCATGATTGCCCTGGTCTGCTTTGCTGTCTTTTGCACATTGAAAAAGAAATTAGACTATGGAGCCCTATTCATGAGTCTAAGTTTATGTAGTTGTCCTTAGTGCAAAGAAACAGAATAATTTTTATGTATTCTGTCCAAATTCTTATTTGCCCTATGCATTATTTTCTACTTATTTATTTTTTAATATTTATTTTAGAGATGCCTAGGTGGCTCAGCGGTTGAGCATTTGCCTTTTGCTCAGGGCATGATCCCGAGGTCCTGGGATAGAGTCCCGTATCAGGCTTCCTCCATGGAACCTGCTTCTCCCTCTGCCTATGTCTCTCATGAATAAAAAATAAAATCTTTAAAAAAATAAAATAAAGATTTTAAAGAGAGAAAGCACGTACTCATGCAGAGAGAGGGGCAGAGAGAGAGAGAGCATCCCAACTAGACACCCCACCCCATGCCCCACCCCCGGCTGGGTGTGGAGCCCCTATGCAGGATTTGATCAGATCCCACAAACCTAAAACAGGACCTGAGTAGAATGGAAGCCTAACCAAATGAGCTAACCAGAGGCTCCTTTTATTTTGTTTTTACATCACTTTTGCTTTCTTGGCTTGCAAACCCCATATCAATTGTTGAGTTAGTTTTTTATTAACTTCCTTGCCGTTATTTAACATTTCTTCCTGCCAACTCCACCTAAATTCCCAACTGCTTGATTTTTCTTCTTTCTCTCTGTTTTGCAACTTGAGTTTTATCCCAACGGCATGATAAAAAATCAGAAGAGAGAGTAAAGAGAAGAAAGAAAAATCCACGTTGAGTGACACAATGCAATTGCTAGACAAATCTCTAATATACAGGTCCAATCCTTCTTGTTTCCCAGAACTTTTCTAGATAACTAGCATGGGCAACCTAGACTTAGATAGAGGATCTGTAATATTGGCTTAACTAGTAGAGAAATGAAGAATGAAAACATAGGTATGAGAGAATTATCAAAAAAAATACTTGACAGGGACGCCTGAGTGGCTCAGCGGTTGAGCATCTGCCTTCAGCCCAGGGTCTGATCCTGGAGACCCGGGGTCGAGTCCCACATTGGGCTCCCTGTATGGAGCCTGCTTCTCCCCCTGCCTGTGCTCTGCCTCTCTCTCTCTCTCTCTCTGTGTGTCTGTAATGAATAAATAAATAAAATCTTTAAAAAAAAAAATACTTGACAGGATCCCTGGGTGGCTCAGCGGTTTAGAGCCTGCCTTCGACCCAGGGCATGATTCTGGAGTCCCAGGATCGAGTCCCACATCGGGATCCCTGCATGGAGCCTGCTTCTCCCTCTGTCTGTGTCTCTGCCTCTGTGTGTGTGTGTGTGTGTCTCTTGTGAATAAATAAATAAATAAATCTTAAAAAAAATACTTGAAACATATTTAGTTATTTGTCCCCAGGCTCATAATACACCTAAAATGTTTTATAATATGGAATTATATATAGCAAACATTTTTTTAAAAGATTTTATTTATTCATGAAAGACACTGAGACACAGACAGAGACATAGGTAAAGGAGAAGCAGGCTCCCTCAGAGGAGCCCAGTGCGGCACTTGATCCCAGGATCCCAGGACCTTGACCACAGCCAAAGGCAGACGCTCAACCACTGAGCCAGCCAGGTATCCCTCAGTATCTTCTTTTCAAATAAGCAAATGGAGGCACTGAGAGGCTGAGTAGCTTATCCAAATTCACACAGCTAGCAAATGACTCAACCATAACTTGAATCCAAGCATCAAACTAGATACTCTCTCTCTCTCTCTTTCTTTTTTTTCTAAGATTTTATTTATTTATTCATGAGAGACACAGAGAGAGAGAGAGAGAGAGGCAGAGACACAGGCAGAGGGAGAAGCAGGCTCCATGCAAGAAGCCCAACGTGGGACTCAATCCCGGGACTCCAGGATCACGCTGTGAGCCAAAGGCATATGCTCAACCACTGAGTTACTCAGGCATCCCCAAACTAGATGTTCTTAACTATTTCTTCTAATCCCTCCAAAAGCTTTAAAATTGGTTTTCTCTCCAATATCCCCCATTTCTTTCTTTTTTTTTTTAATTTTTATTTATTTATGATAGTCACACATACACACAGAGAGAGAGAGAGAGAGAGAGAGAGAGAGAGGCAGAGACATAGGCAGAGGGAGAAGCAGGCCCCATGCACCGGAAGCCCGACGTGGGATTCGATCCCGAGTCTCCAGGATCGCGCCCTGGGCCAAAGGCAGGCGCCAAACCGCTGCGCCACCCAGGGATCCCTATCCCCCACTTCTTATTACTGTAGCCCCACTTGTCCGTGGTATGCATTCTGTGATTTCAGTTATTCACAGTCAACCAAGGTCAGGAAGCAGATGATCCTTGTCAATAGCTTAACACTATGTCACAGTGTCATTCACCTCACTTCATCTCATCACACAGACATTGAGTCATCCCATACTATCACCAGAAGAAGTGGGAATACAGCACAAGATATTTGAAATAGCACATTCATATAACTTTTATTACTGTATATTGTTATAATTATTCTATTATTAGCTTAATCACTAATCTTGTACTATGCACAATTTATAAATTAAAGTTTATCATAGGTGCGTATGTACAGGAAAAAACAGACTATATGCTACCTGTGATTTCAGGCATCCACTAGGGGTCTTAGAACATATCCCTGGTGGGGATCCCTGGGTGGCTCAGCGGTTTAGTGTCTGCCTTCGGCTCAGAGTGTTATCCTGGAGTCCCAGGATCAAGTCCCATATCGGGCTCCCTGCATGGAGCCTGCTTCTTCTTCTGCCTCGCTCTCTCATGAATAAATAAATAAAATATTAAAAAAAAAAAAAAGAACATATCCCTGGAGAGTAAGGGGGAGGGGACAACTGTGTGTAAACTTTTATTCAAAAATAAAATGGGCTTTGGGCTTAAGTCTCCAATATCATATACCAAACACTCGCAAATACGTGGTAGAATTTGTCACAAAGGATCTAAGAGTCCATTAGCCAAGCATACCTATACTCAACAAAAAATTACTAACACCTGGGATGCCTGGGTGGCTCAGTGGTTTAGAGCCTGCCTTCGACCCAGGGCATGATCCTGGAGTCCCAGGATGGAGTCCCACATCGGGCTCCCTGCATGGAGCCTGCTTTTCCCTTTGCCTATGTCTCTGCCTCTCTCTCCCTCTCTCTTGTCTCTGTGTCTCTCAGGAATAAATAAATAAAATCTTAAAAAAAATGACCAGTACTTGTTATTCTCCAACTATAGAGATTCCATTTTGATTAACTACCATTTAAGTAGGGACGCCGGGTGGCTCAGCGGTTGAGCCCTTGCCTTCAGTCCAGGTTGTGATCCTGGAGTCCTGGGATTGAGTCCCACATCAGGCTCCCTGAACAGAGACTGCTTCTCTCTGCCTCTCTCTGTCTCTCTCTGTGTGTCTTTGATGAATAAATAAATAAAATCTTTAAAAAGAACGAAACAACCATTTAAGTAATAAATGAATTTGCTCAAGTCATGAAAGCTTTTTATCATTATGCTTTTTCTCAACATTTAAAGACTAAAAATAAAACTACTGCCTTATGAGAGATCATGAAATGTTTCATGGTTTAAAAGGGACCAAACGGACACACTGGGGCAAACAAGTGGTTACCAGAAATTCAGAGTTTAGCCAAGAAGCCAGGGTTTGGTGCCTAATAGAGAGGGCAAAAGTAGGTCAGCGTCCCTGGCAGTCACAGCTGGCAGAAAGTGATGTCACCCGAGAAATGTGGTGGGGAGAAGGGGAGGTGGAATTTAAGGTGGGAAAGTAGAGAGACTCTTTGAAGAGTGATCTGTGGGCCGGGAGGCTAGGAATTTACAGAGGCGAGCTTAAATCAGCCTTTCATAGGCTGATTGCAGAAACAGCTGAAGCACCACTTCCTCCTCCCCCTCCCAGCCTGCCTTCTCCCAGGCCTCATCCCTACCTCCTATCACCCTCAGACCCCCTCTGCTGGAGACAAAGACACCAGAGAAAGGAATGAGGAGAAAGACAAGCCTGATAAATAATTATTTTGATAAAGGAGAGACAGGTGAGGCAAGAAGTTAAAGAGAATTTTAATCAAATCCAGGGAACCATGATGAAGAGGAAGACATAACAAAGAAAAGGAGGAAAAGATGGCTGAATGAAACAAAAGACCTATTAATGATGGGGCAAAAGTAGCACTGCAAATGTAATTATAATAATTTCTAACCTCTTATACTTAAAAAATGATGCAAGTGAAGAGATGAGAAAGACACTGTAATGGTTATAATTTGAAATAAAAAATATGTAATTAGTGTTTTGGCAACAAAGCAAAACTGGGATGCTCCCAACTGAAACTTCCCTCCACGGCCCACATCCAAGTGCAAGGTTATGATGCCTCTAGGTTTATCTGTCTAGATCTACAAGTTCTTAGGACTAAGTTAAGTATTTCATTCCAGGTGTAAGTAGTCCCTGTTAAATTTTGTTAATAACTGTAGTAATAATAACCACCACTGGAATGTGGAGATAGAGTATGTTTCAATGCTCGTGCTTCTGAACCTCACATTATTAATCACCACAAAGATAATTCTCTGATGCTGTTCAATTAATCTCTGATCAAAACTGAATGTCCTTGGGACGCCTGGGTGGCTCAGCAGTTGAGCAACTGCCTTTGGCCTTGAGCGTGAACCTGGAGACCAGGGAGTCCCACATCGGGCTCCCTGCATGGAGCCTGCTTCTCCCTCTGCCTGTGTCTCTGCCTGTGTCTCTGCCTCTCTCTCTCTCTCTGTCTCTCTCTGTCTTTTATGAATGAATATATAAAATCTTTTTTGAAAAAAAGGAAGAAACTAAATTTTAAAAAGAATGAATGTCCTTCCATTATGTCCAGTCCAGTAGCTTTCCTAACAGCAACAATAAAACAAACCTTTTTTCTCTTTTAAGACCATCAATGCTCCTGTTTGGATAACTTAAGTTTTACAACATCTCCTGGCATACTCAAAATATACCTGTAGCATATATGTTTAGATAGACTTGTCTAGAAAGAAAGAGGAAAATTAGGAACAATCTCAACAAGGTGCAGGAAGAACTAGGGAAATACAATGCCTATATCTGGAAGAATGTTACTTTTCTTTCCCTCCTCCTCTCAAATTTCTAAGAATGGAATTTCTATTGTTCAATCTTCTGTTTTCTCATTCCCTCTTTCTTCAAATCTTTTTCCCCTTCTTTTTACAACAGCTCTCTATCTCCAGCTCATCTTTGCCCCCATGTTTCCTTCGGACTTTGTTGTGTCTTGGCTTAGTCGGCCAGACTTCCACTAAACTTTCAGAGCTGGAATCAGAACAGTGCATTTGGCAAAAAGTCAGTCACACATACCATACAACCACAAACAAGCACTCTGACTGCAAAATCCTTTCAACAATACATTCCCGATTCTTGTACTCAGCAGTTCGCACAGACCCATGATCTGAAATCAGCAACACATACATTCACACACATTCTGCATGCACATGGCCTCTGCAGTCAGCTCACAAAGACACAATATCTGCAGAAAGGTCTTTTGCATGCAGCATACACAGCCAGTACATTCTCCTCCCCTTTCATAAGCTCTTCCTGACTGGCTCTTTTTCCCAGCCATCTCCTCCCCGCTGCCTGGCAGTGGCTCCCCTCCTTTTCCTGCAGTTCCCGAAGTAGTAACTGCAGTGCCATCCATCACCCTCCCAACAGATCCTCAGGCAAAGGAATTATTTCTTGAAGCTCTCTGTTCTCCCAGCCGAGAACTTGCTCTGGCAAAGGGATTGTCAGAACAGAATCTCCTTCTTGAACACAACACCGTAGGCCAGTTCCTACTGACCTAACTTGTTCTTACTGATCCTGATTTTGACATGGAAGGCTTTCAGAGAAGGCAGGGAGGAGAGAAAAAGAGAAGGAAAAAAAAGAAAGAAAAGAGAGAAGGAAGTGGAAAAGAGAAAGCCATGGTAGAAATTTCAAGAAAGACAACTCGAACAAAAGCAAAGAAACAGACTTAAGAAGGAAAGACAAGAGGGAGGAGGAGAGAGAAATAGAGCAGGTGTAAAAGGAAAAGGAGAAACAAATGAGATATAAGTGTGACAGATTAGTTATAACAGTTTCTCAAGCTTTTTGTTACCCAGGAAGTCACTAAGGTAACCTTAGCAGTAGGAGAGATTACAAATGGTTAAAAAGAGAATCACTGAGGGGCTCCTGGATGGCTCACTTGTTTAAACATCTGAGTCTTGATTTCGGCTCAGGTCATGATCTTAGCCTCTTGAGATCAAACCCTGCATCAGCCTCTGTACTGGGCCCAGAGCCTGGGTAAGATTCTCTCCCTCTCCTTTTCCCTCTGCCCCTCCCCTGCTCTCTCTCTCTCTCTCTCTCTCTTAAAAAACAGAAATCCGTGATAAAGAGAATCAACTCATGTGATTATATACTTTGAAATTTCCTAAAAAAACAAAATAGACACCCATCACATGTATCTGACACAAGGAAGATTCAAACAACCAATTTGTTTTTTTGTTTTGTTTTGTTTTAAAGATTTAATTTATTTATTCAAAAGAGACACATAGAGAGAGAGGCAGAGACACAGGCAGAGGGAGAAGCAGGCTCCATGCAAGGAGCCCGATGTGGGACTCGATCCCGGGACTCCAGGATCACTCCCTGGGCTGAAGGCAGGCGCTAAACCGCTAAGCCACCCTGGGATCCCCCAAACAACCAATTTGAAAGTATTTATCCATGGTTGGAGAAAAAGTGCACTAAATTTTGGTTAAAACAGATGAGATTTCTTGCGAATACTGCAGTATTTGAAATATGCTAAAAATTTATCTGCTATTTATCTGAAATTCAAATTTATTTGGCCATCCTGTATCTTATCTACCAATCAGGGGATTCTTTTTTTTTTTTTTCTTCAAGATTTTGAAAGACATGAGGGACACACAGAGAGAGGCAAAAACATAGAGGGAGAAGTAGGCTCTCAAGGGGAGCCCAATGTGGGACTTGATCCCAGGAACCCAGGACCACGACCTGAGCCAAAGGCAGATGCTCAACCACTGAGTGACCCAGGGTCCCTCTCACAGAGTTCTTATGGGTAGAGCACTCATAACCACTTCCAGTTTGGTGCTGCCCAATTCAAATAGATTTTTGTTCAAATAAATTCCTAAAAATGTTAATATGTCTCTGTTTATCTTTTTAATAGTCCTGGTGTTAGCAGAGGGAACCAAAGGAGACTTTTGATAATCCCCAGGATCAATGAGCAACCCAATGATACCAAGTAGCCCAATGAACTCACTGCTTTTTCCGTGTCTGGTGCCTCACTGATCTAGCTCTGCAGCTTCTGTGTTAGGAGCTTTATTTGAGTATTTTTTTCCAGACTGGATTCAGGAACAAGCCAGAATTGAAGTGGGTCCAACTTAGTGTTGGAGGAGATCATCAAGAAAGCATGACCCCCTGCTGGACTGGCAAGATCTGGACAATTAAAGGACCTCTCTCCCTCATGCAGTCTTTGGAATAAGCATTTTGCTTGCCTTCCTTATTCCCAGCAGCTGCCCCAAGGAGACAGCCTTGAGATAGAAATGGGTTGTTGAGACTATCTGCACAATAGATGTGACTAAACACAGTTAAGGCCTCTATATAAACTTTTAAGATTTGGCAGGCAGGAGCATAGATCTCATCTTGAGACCACCTAAGACAAGCTTTGTAAGTAAATTCCTTAGCTTATAAAACCTGCCATTTACCAATCTGGAAAGGTCTGCCTCTTCAGTCTCTCTTTGCTGACAAAATACAGGACCAATTTGCAAGCTAAAAATTGGTAAACCAAGCAGGAAAGCAAAGGAATAGGCCCCAGGAAAGAGGTGTCTACAGAAGAGATCCTAGATGGCCATTGACTTCCCTGTCAGTGAAAGAGGTGGCTTCTGTGTTAGATGCCTGCAGATTGACACATGAGTATGAAGACATCCTGAAAACGCTGGCTGGTTTGATGTGCCTATTTGAGGAGCTGCATAGTATACTGTACAAAAGGAGGGGAGGGACACATGGCTGCTGTAATGGCTCCTACTTGTGGGCAGTTTAGCTGGCACAAGTGTCCAACCAGACACTGCAGCTGGAGTTGGGAAACTGGAAGAGCATGAAGGTTTCCACTGTTCTTCTAGTTTTGGGGCTGGCTGACAAGGTAGGAAAGCAGAATAATCTGGAAACTTTAGAGGGCCATTTTCTTTCTTTTTTTAAAAATTTTTATTTATTTATTCATGAGAGACACAGAGAGGCAGAGACACAGAGGGGCAAGTAGGCTTCCCACAAGGAGCTCAATATGGGACTAGATCCCGGATCTTGGGATCACACCCTGAGCCTAAGGCAGATGCTCAACCACTGAGCCTGGGTCACCCAGGCATCCTACAAAAGCAATTTTTAAAAAAGATTTTATTTACCTATTCATGAGAGACACAGAGAGAGAGGCAGAGACACAGGCAGAGGGAGAAGCAGGCTCCATGCAGGGAGCCCTATCAGGACTAGAACCCGGGTCTTCAGGATCATGACCTGGGCCAAAGGTCCTGCTAAACCATTGAGCCACCCAGGCTGCCCTACAAAAGCAATTTTAAGTAGCAATTAGCCCAAAATGCCTAGGGCAATTGCCCCCCTTGAAATTGTAAATCTTATCATGTCTTTGAAATGTAAACACCTAGGAGATAACTAAAACATTGCATACAAAGAAAAGACCAGGAGCAGAAAGGTTTTTATAATATAGTGTTGGAGGGATCCCTGGATGGCTCAGCGGTTTAGCGCAGCCTCGGGCTCCCTGAGTGGAGCCTTCTTTTTTTTTTTTTAAATTTTTTTTTTTAATTTTTATTTATTTATGATAGTCACAGAGAGAGAGAGAGAGAGGCAGAGACACAGGCAGAGGGAGAAGCAGGCTCCATGCACCGGGAGCCTGATGTGGGATTCGATCCTGGGTCTCCAGGATCGCACCCTGGGCCAAAGGCAGGCGCCAAACCGCTGCGCCACCCAGGGATCCCTGAGTGGAGCCTTCTTCTCCCTCTGCCTGTGTCCTCTGCCTCTCTCCCTCTCTGTCTACCATGAATAAATAAATTAAATATTAAAAAATAATAATAATATAGTGTTGTATAAGTTCCCTTGCCCCAATCTACTCGGTAGCCTCCAAAAGATCACAAATATTCAGTAAAAAGCTGTAGCCAAGAGAGTGAAATAAAAGCGATCTGTGTAGATGTATGTTGTGTATATGTGATTTTTTTTTTTTTAGTCTCTGGAGGGGGGCAGCCGGGGTGGCTCAGTGGTTTAGCATCGCCTTCAGCCCAGGGCATGATCCTGGAGCCCGGGGTTCGAGTTCTGCGTCGGGCTCCCTGCGTGGAGCCTGCTTATCCCTTTGCCTGTGTCTCTGCCTCTCTGTGTCTTTCATGAATAAATAAAAAAAATCTTAAAAAAAAAAATAAATCTCTGGAGGGTACTACCACCATTGATTTGTAAAACAGGCAAGCTTTTTTTTTTTTTTTTACAAAATTACTAGAAATAATAAGGGTGGAAGGAAATGACTATGAATGAAAATAAGGCAAGTAGAATGTGGTGGAGTTTAAGGGAGTAAGGAAAGATGTGAAGGACATGAGGGGGGTTGTTCTCTTTTGGTAAAGGGGGAGAGTGAATTTATCCTCAAGTAAAATTACTGTTCCAAGATGAAAAAAATATGATAGAGTAAAGCTGAATGGATACAGAAAATTACAGAAAGTTTGTGGAAAGGAATATTGAGAAAGGAATTTTATGTGTAGTGAAGCTAAGATCAGAATGGATTTATTTAAGTTAAAAAAGAAAAGGATTTTTTTTTTTAAGATCTTATTTGTCAGAGAATGAGAGAGAGGGCACAAGGCAGAGCAGCAGGCAGAGGGAAACAGGGAGAAGCAGGCTCTCTGCTGAGCAGGGAGCCTAATGCGGGACTTGATCCCATGATCTTAGGATCATGACTAGAGGCAAAGGCAGACACTTAACTGACTGAGCCACCCAGGCACTCCAATACATAAAAATTTAATGTAATCTGCCAAGATAAAAAGGCTATGTTTTGTCTTAGCAAGTTTTTTTTTTTAGTTTTTTTTTTTAAGATTGTATTTATTTATGCATGGGGGACATAGAAAGAGAGAGAGAGAGAGAGGCAGAGACACAGAGGAGAAGCAGTCTCCATTCAGGAAGCCCGAAGTGGGACTCAATCCATGACCCCAGGATCACACCCTGGGCTTTTAGCAAGTCTTTGATTACTTAAAAAGACAGCGTCTTTTCTCTTAGAAGAACGGAGGGGTTCTACAACTGTGAAATTTTTATTTTATTTTAGTTTTTTTTTTTTTTTTTTAGTAATCCCTACACCCAACATAGGGCTTGATGTCCAATCCCAAGATCAAGAATCGTTTTCTCTACTAATGGAGCCAGCCAGGCACTCCTGTCCTAGGCTTTAATACATTTGAAAGATCACCCAGTAAGGCCTGTTGACTCCTATGCCAGACTGGGTACCCTGTCAAGGCACCCCATACTGTAAAGATATGGAAGATGCAAGAAACAACCATCGTTCCAAATCTCACCACGGATCAACATGAGGTGCTGCTGAAAATACCAAGCCTCATCCTGCCAGAGAAAGGAATTATCTACTGTGATCTGCAATGGGACATCCCACTGGGATACTTTGCATTCCTACGTTAAGGGGAACTACTCAGTCTTTACTGGGATCACATTGTTCTGCTGTTGGGGGAGAGAGGGTCAGCTGACCACAAAGCACAAGCCTAGGGCAGCACATTGACAAGTCCTTGAACAGGCATAGGGACATTCCTCTATGAACTCAACTGCCTCGATATATTGCTAAGGGCAATAGGCAATCTTAGCCCACCCCCCAGGATCCTGTAAGTCTACATTAGTGAATAAAAATTCCTTTAGAAATTCCCTTTTTCGGGGCAGCCCTGGTGGCTCAGTGGTTTAGCGCTGCCTTCAGCCCAGGGCCTGATCCTGGAGACCCAGGATCGAGTCCCATGTCGGGCTCCCTGCGTGGGGCCTGCTTCTCCCTCTGCCTGTGTCTCTGCCTCTGTGTGTGTGTAGTGTCTCATGAATAAATAAATAAAATCTTTATTAAAAAAAAAAAAGAAATTCCCTTTTTCTCTACCCCCAAGATACATGTTGGCAATCATCCTCCAAGCATATGACCTATGGGTATACATCTGAAGGGTCTCATGACTAAGGTTTTATTAGACGGTAATGAGGGACATTTTCCCAACAATAGCTAGCCCCCTCAAGGTCCTGGAAACTTGGCTTCCAAAATTCCTTATAGAGTACGCTATCCCCAAAACTCCCAACTTGAAAGAATATAGTCAGCCATTCCCTGCCAATAGGTACTGCCCTGTGCATTAATAAAACCACCGTTTTGCACCAAAGATGTCAAGAATTCTTTCTTGGTCGTCAGCTCTGGACCTTACCTATATTCCAAAACTTCATCACTGCTGCAGAGCTGACAGATAGAAATCTCTACCTAATATTATACTTAATAGTGAGATATTAGACAATTTCACACTATGATCATGAACAAGGCAAGGATGTATCATCTCATCACTACTCTTTAACAGCATAGTGGAAGTCTAGCTAATGCAATAAGAATAGCAAAGATGAGGTGTACAGATTGAGAATGAAGAAATAAAATTGTCTATTTATAGATGACTTGATAATCTATATAGAAAATCTTAAGGAGTTGATCAAAATAAATAAATAAATAGGGGATCCCTGAGTGGCTCAGCGGTTTAGGGCCTGCCTTTGGCCCGGGGCGTGATCCTGGGTCCCAGGATCAAATCCCACATCAGGCTCCCTGCGTGGAGCTTGCTTCTCTCTCCCTCTCTTTCTCTCTCATGAATAAATAAATAAAATATTTAAAAAATAAATAAATAAATAAAAATAAAAAACCTTCCTGAAACTAGCAAAGTTGCAGAATATAGAGTTATACAAAATACATTTTTCCAAATGCAAGCAAAGAACAAGTGGAATTTGACATTAAAAAATACCATTTATGGGGCACCTGGGTGGCCCAGTTGTTTGGGTGTCCAACTCCTGGTTTTGGCTCAGGTCATGTCTATCAGGTCATGAGATGGAGCCCTGTGTTGGGCTCTGCATTCAGTGTGGAGTGGCTTGAGATTCTCTTTTTCCCTCTGCCCCTCCCCCCTGCTTTTGAGCTCTCAAATAAATAAATTAAAAAGTCCTTTAAAAAAAAGTATATTATCACCTGAAAGGAAAAGCTTCTGTCTCTTCTCTATTCACAACACTTTTGACACCAAATAGGGTTGTTTAACTCATTGATCAATTCTCAAACTCCAGCTGTGCATCCTACAATTCAACACTATCTACCTGAAGTTAATCTCAGATCGCACAAGTTAGGGGCTCAGTCCCACAGACTGCTCCCATCTATCAATTGTACATCCTGCCTCTCTTCTAACAGCTATAAATCAGGAGTCCATCCTTGAGTTCAATAATTTGCTAGAATGGCTCACAGAACTCAAGAAAGTGCTTTACCTATTATCACCATTTATTATAAAGGCTACAGCTTAGGAGCAGCTAAATGGTAGGGATGCATAGGGAATGGTATGAGGGATGAGTGTAGAGCTACCATGTCCTCTCAGGCCACACCACCCTCTCAGCACTTGAATGTGTTCACAGAAGCTCTTCAAATCCAGTTGGTTAGGGTTTTTTTTGCTTCGTTTTTTTAATGGAAGTTTCATTACATGGGGGTTGTAGATTCAATCATTGTCCATTAGCAGTTACTGCATCCCAGGAGGTAGGACTCAAAAGTTCCAGTCCCTCTAATTATTTGGTTTGTTCCCTGGCAACCAGCACCCATCCCGAGGCTATCCTGGAGTCCCCAACCACCAGTCATCCTCATTAACATCCAAAAAGACACGTATCAATTCCAAGGGTTTTAGGAAGTGTTTGTGGGTAAGCTAAGACTCAATATATATACCTTACGTTGTCACAGCACCCAACAAAATATAATACTTATGTATAAATCTGAGAAAACGTACTATAAAGCCACGGTAATCAAGACAGTGTAACATTGGCAAAAGAATAGACAAATGCATCAAAGGGACAGAATAGAAAGCTCAGAAATAGACCCACATAGATATAGTCAGCTGATCTTTGGCAAAGGAGCAAAGGCAATACAATGGATCAAAGGCAGTCTTCAACAAATCATGCTGGAACAACCCAATGGCCATGTGCCTCCCCCCCCCCAAAAAAAACAATCCATGAATCTAGATATAGAGCTCACAGCCTTCTCAAAAGGAATCATAGATCTAAAACACAAAACTGCAAAACCCCTGAAAGATAGCAGAACTGCGAAAGACCCTGGAAGATAGCAGATAACCATGGATATGTAGATGACTTTTTAGATACGACATCAAAGTCATGATCCATGAAAGAAATAGTAAGCTGGGCCTCATTAAAAATCTGATCTTCTGCTCAGCACAAGGCAATGTCAAGAGAATAAGACAAGCCACAGAGGAAAGAAAATATTTGCAAAACACATCTGATATAGAACTGTTATCCAAAGTCTTTAAGCCATGGGACTCCTGGGTGTCTCAGCAGTTGAGTGCCTGCCTTTGGCTCAGGTCGTGATCCTGGAGTCCCAAGATCGAGTCCCACATTGGGTTCCCTGCATGGAGCCTGCTGCCTATGTCTCTGCCCCTCTCTCTCTGTGTGTCTCTCATGAATAAATAAATAAAATCTTAAACACACACACACACACACACACAGTCTTTAAGCCCTAAAATTCAACAATAAGAAAACGGACCTGATTTAAAAATTAGCAAAAAAAAAAAAAAAAAAAAACAAAAACTAAAAAATCAAAACAAAACAGGGGAGGGGGTTTCTGGGTTGCTCAGGCAGTTAACATGTGCCTTTGGCTCAGGTACTGGGATAGAGCTCTACATCAGGCTTCCTCTTCAGCAAGGAGTCTGCTTCTCTCTCTTTCCCTCTGGCCCTCTCCATAGTTCATTCTGTCTCCCTCCCAAATAAAAAATTAAAAAAAAAAAAAAAAAGGCAAAAGACCCACCTATACACCTCACCAGTAAAGACGTAGATGCTAAATAGCCATATGAAAAATACTCTGGAAGGACGCCTGGGTGGCTCAGGCTCAGTGGTTGAGCCTGTGCCTTTGACTCAGGTCATGATCCTGGGATCCAGGATCGAGTCCCACATTAGGCTCCCTGCAGGGAGCCTGCTTCTCCCTCTGCCTGTGTCTCTGCCTCTCTCTATGTGTCTCTCATGAATAAATAAAATCTAAACAAAAATACACTCCGGAGGTATCATATGTCATGAGAGAATTGTGAACTGAAGACAATGAGCTATCACTACATGGCTGTTAGAATGGCTGAAATCCAAAACATTGATAACATGAAAGAATGACAAGGATGCAGAAGAACAGGAATTCTCAATCATTGCCGGAGGAAATGCAAAATGATACTGCCACTTTGAAGAGACAGTTTGGTTGTTCCTTGTAAAAGCAAACATACTCTTAACATAGGATCTATTAATTCTGCTCCTTGATATATACCCAAAGGAAAAACTTATGTCTGCACAAAAACCTGCACACAGATGCTTAGAGCAGCTTTATTCATAATTGCCCAAACTTGGGAGAGACTAAGATGTCCTTCAGTAAGTAGGTGAGCAGATAATGAAATCGTTTTATCCAGACAATGGAATACTATTCAGCACTAAAAAGAAATGAGCTATCGAGCCATTGAAAAGCATGGAAGAATCTTAAATGCATATTACTAAGTGAAAGAAGCCAATCTGGAAAGGCTACATAGTATAAAATATTCCAACTTAAAAAAAAATTCCAACTATATATATTCCAGAAAAAAAGGCAAAACTATGGGGCAGTAGAGTCACTTGTCAGAGCTTAGAGGGGAGGGTGGGATAAATAGAGCATTTTGGGGGCACCTGGCTGGCTGAGTTGGAGGAGCATGCAGCTGCTGATCTTAAGGTCTTGAGTTCACACCGCATAAAGCTTGTATGTTGGGCATAAAGCTTACTTTTTTTTTTTTTTAAAGAGCATTTTTAGGGTAGTGAATCGGTATAACATTCTAATGATGGAACAGGTCATGATACATTGTCATAACCTACAGAACTTAAAACGGCAAAAAAGGTAAACTCTGGGCTTTGGGTGATAATGATGCATAGGTGTAGATTCATCAGCTCTAACAAATGCACCATTCTGATAGTGGGTGAAGATGTGGGTGTGGAGAGCAAAGGTTATATAGGAATTTTCTGTACTTTTCACTTCATTTTTGTTGTGAACATAACACTGCTCAAGTCTGTTAAAGACAAAGAGAAAAACAGGGGGCTTGGGATGGAACATGCTTTCCCAGCCACCCGAGAATTACTTGGGTGGAATTAGCTGGGTTCCTGGTAATGTGGTCTTCAAACATGTCAGTCATTTAGGAGACTATCTTACTTGAACCCAATAACCAACCATCCCACTATCCTTTTAACTAAGCTGTAGGCTAAATGGAGATCAAGAGTTCCATGCTCCTCCCACGGAGCTAGCCAGGTGCCCTCTGAAACTGGCCATTGTGCCGCCATCTGAAACTGTCTTTGCTACTGATGAAAATGGGTCAAGTCACTTGTTTCTTCATATGTCAAGGAATAAAGACAGTTCAGAAATACTTCTCTTTTGCACTAAATTATTGATTTTTTGAATGTAGGAACTGTGACTGATTCATTTTTTTTAAAGTAATTTCTATACTCATCATGGGGCTTGAACTCACAGAGTCCTACACTATAAGAACTGAGCCAACCAGGTGCTGCTGATTCATCTTTTTGTAGTTACCAGTACGCAGTGAAGTGGCTGGCATGAAGAAACCGATCAGAATATAAATGAAGTACGATTCTGAGTCATTAGAAATTTTCCATCTCATTAGGCATAGCTCCAGAGTCGTGCTACATAAATATCAATAGACAGTTGGAATAGTATATGGGATGCAAGAAAAGGCAGCAAAACTGCCTAGGTGACCTAAAGCAGTTATTTGCTGCCCTCTTGTGACCAGTTCTAGGAAATACATCCTCTCCCATCAACACTTCTTTCCGATGCGCAGACTGAGTCTCCACACTTCGTTTTGGGCACACACCATCTATTCGCACTGAGCCACTCATTGTGGTGGAGACGCTCTGGATAACAATTCAAAGGAATTATTACCCAAGCTGAATTAAAAAGGATGATTAAAAATTAGCCAGCTGAACAAAAAGATTGTGGGAAAGTGAGGATTATGGTGGAGGTGTGGCAAATAGAACATAGCATGTACAGTGGCTTAGAAGCAAAAGAGAGGTTGCAGCTTTTCAGAAGTGCAAGTAATTCAGTAGAGGTGAAAAGCAAGGTGCAGGGATCCCTGGGTGGCGCAGCGGTTTAGCGCCTGCCTTTGGCCCAGGGCCGATCCTGGAGACCGGGGATCGAATCCCACATCGGGCTCCTGGTGCATGGAGCCTGTTTCTCCCTCTGCCTGTGTCTCTGCCTCTCTCTCTCTCTGTAACTATCATAAATAAATAAAAATTTAAAAAAATTTAGAAAAGCAAGGTGCAAATGTCCAAGATATAGATAGACTGGGTGGGTTGGAGCACTGGTGATGAGAGATAAAAGTATTATAAATAGCCATGTATGCATACTAAGAATTCCATCCATACCCTAAGGATAAGGAACCTTTAAGGGTTTGAAGCCAGCAGGTGACTTAATCTGACCATTGCTAGAAATAGTACTCCTGATGCTTTGTGTTGTAAGGGTGGAGAAATGCTGAAACTGAGAGTAATAGCTGGGCTGAACTCAAGTGGTGATGGGAATAATAGAATGGATGGATGTGAAAGATAAAGGATATAACATCAATAGAATTCTGATGACAAAAGGTGTGTGGGAAAGGACTCAGGTGGAGAGAAAAAGAAATGGGGGGAGCCTGAGCATGACTCACCATATTTCAATTCATAGCTGGGCAGTTAGTAGCAGCACAGTCCTAAGGGAGGTTTGGGGGGGAGGAGCGGGGGGGATGACACCGTGCAGGGAAGAAGGTGATGCCACCTAAGACACTAAGACATCATAATTTAGCTTACTCAACATTTGTTCAAACCTCCTTCTAAGGTACCTTTCTGCATTATGGGGTGGGAAACTACAAACTACAAACCCGAGACTCTACTACAGCTGGAGTTGGGATGTTAGTTAAGTCCCAGCAACCATTTGCACTAGTAGAAGACTTGAAGTCAAAACCACAGTAAGTGAGGAGAAAGGCAGGAAGTGAGGGTCCATTTTGTGGATCGTGGCAGAGCCAGGGTAGTTCTAGAGCTTGAGTGGTGATGTCTCAGTCTGGAAGGGAGCCTTCTGATGGTAGGAGGGGCAATGGAGTCTCTTGGTTGTCACTCCTGAAAGCTCAGCCAGAGTCTGCTCTTAGGCTTGCTTCCTTGCTCAGGTCAACTCTAGACTGACTCAGGGTGCCTGTGGGACATATCCCAAACAGAGATATGTGTGGGACATTCAGAGGTAGAGAAACAGATGTAAATTAGACTGAGGTGTGGATCTGGGAGTATAAGCCTACAAACATGAGAGTGAACATGACTAATGAGGGACAGAATGTACTAATGAGAGATGTTGGTGTGAGTACCTTGACAATAACCAGCATGTTAAGCATGAACAGAAGAAAAAAAAAACTGTAAAGAACACAGAATGGAGCAGAGAGGGAAAGAGGGATGAGGTGTCAGAGATGCCATGCACGGGAAGAGAATACGTCAACAAGGAGGATTGGTCAACAGTGCCCAATGCTGCGGAAAACAAGAAAATGAGAGTACCGTTCATCTATAATACTGAGCATCAAAGAGGCCCTTGTAGGACAGCTGTGCTTAGCATTGGCAAGAGCAGTGAATGAGGTTTCCAGGAAAGAGCAAAATACAAATGTTGTCTGTTTGGCACTTACCTAGGCTGTTGAAAAGATTCACTTTAACCTCAGAGGCCCTGTGGTAGATTAAAGATTGCTGCACATTTTTTGACTCTCCTCCCATCAGGAGGGAGTCTGGTGCTCCTCCCCTAAAACTGGGACTGACCGTGGAGATTTCTTTTGACCAATAGGATGTGGGAGAGAGATGCTGGGTAATGAAGTCTGAGTCTTAACAGAGCTCCACTTCTTCCTTTGGTTCTTGGAATGCTCCATCTCAACCCATGGCTACACTGTCAAAACCCAAATGAGTTAACACTAATGGAAGAGAACCATTGCCAGCAACCCCGTCATGGATTCCTGTGGGCAGCTAGGGCCAGCTAGCTGTTGGAGCGAGGCCACTTTGGATCCTGTAGACAACACCATGTAAAGCAGAATTTCCGCCTGATTGACACACAAAATCAAGGAAAAATCGACCAACCAGTATGCAGTGTTTCTAAGAGTGGCACTGTACTCCTGCCCATCACCATCTTTGGGACAGCTCTGAGAGTCTCCTTCACTCTTCTACCAGAAAAAATCATGGACAGCCTGACTGGCTCAGCTGTGGCTCTTGATCTCAGGGTCATGAGTTCAAGCCCCACACTAAGTGTGGTGTGGAGCCTACTTATGAAGAGTTCCAACTTTAATGACTTTCCAATCCATCATGCTGTTTCTAGAAATATATCCACCTTAAGTCACTAAAGAAGTCTATCTACAGGGGCAGCTCGGGTGGCTCAGCAGTTTAGAGCCATCTTCAGTCCAGGGCGTGATCCTGGAGACCCAGTATCGAATCTCACGTCGGGCTCCCTGCATGGAGCTTGCTTCTCCCTCTGCCTGTGTCTCTGCCTCTCTCTCTGTCTGTCATGAATAAATAAATAAAATCTAAAAAAAAAAAAAAAAGAAAAAGAATCTTAAAAAAAAAAGTTGCACAAATCCACCCACTGAGCCACTCAGGCACAGTAAATAAGTATAAAATATTCACACTCATTTATGCAGGATGTCACTTCAATATATAATTTAAACTAAATGCCAGAATAAATTCATTTTTACTGTGTCCTAATATTTATGGAAGTGGTAAATAAAAAACTTTACCCAAATCCTCACTAGCACATTTAAAAATTATTAAGTTCCTCTTTTAGGTTTTTTCTTCAGGCAAAATTATTTAAATTCCTTTAGCTCATTCTTACAAACCAGATTTTGTGATTGTTTAATGTTTTTAAAAATACTTTAAGTAATCTCCACACTCAGTATGGGGCTCAAACTTACAACCCTGAGATCAAAAGTCACATGCTCTACAGACTGAACCAGGCAGGTGCCTCAAATTGTTTTTTTTTTTTTTTTATGGTCTACATTTCAAGTAAATTATACTACTGAATTATGCCAATCATTCATATTGAATATTACAGGATAATTTTGTGGTTTCCACATGAGTTCTGTCTCTCACATCCTCTTTTCTCTCTCCTTTTTTTTCTTCCTATCTGTGTCTTTCCTTTCTCCATTATCTGTTGTTTCCTTTAATCTTTCCTTTTTTAAAAAAAAAAGATTTTATTTATTCATGAGAGACAGAGAGAGAGAGAGGCAGAGACCCAGGCAGAGGGAGGAGAAGAAGACTCCATGCAAAGAGCCCAAAGTAGGACTTGATCCCGGGACACCAGGATCATGCCCTGAGCCAAAGGCAGATACTCAACCACTGAGCCACCCAGGCATCCCCATCTTTCTCTTTTCTTTATGCTTTTTTTTTTTTTTTTAAGATTTTATTTATTTGTTCATGAGGGACACCGAGAGGGAGGCAGAAACACAGGCAGAGGGAGAAGCATGCTCCTCACAGGGAGCCCAATGGGGGACTCGATCCCAGAACTCCGGATCACACCCTGGGCTGAAAGCAGACACTCAACCACTGAGACACCCAGGCATCCCTCTTTATGCTTTACAGTGAAGTAGCATAATCATAACTTTTTAAAGATTTTATTTATTCATGAGAGACACAGAGAGAGACAGAGACGTAGGCAGAGGAGGGGAAGCAGGCTATTCACAGGGAGCTCAATGCAGGACTCCATCCCAGGACCCAGGGCCACAACCTGAGCCAAAGGCAGACGCTAAGCCACTGACTGAGCCACCTAGGCATCCCTGATCATATTTTTTTAACATGGTGTCTAGCATATGGTCAATATTCCATAAACATTAGTCATCACCACTAACTAGAATATATTTATATTATATATATATAAATAGCTAACACATAATAGCTAATTTAGTCTTTCATATATTGTATCAATATAATATTACATTATTATATAGCATATACAGTTAGAAATATGTTATTTATATAATAGATAAAATAGTTTGTAATGTAGTATAGGACATATTAGTTATTTAGCAGCTTAAAGCAGCAAAAATTTAGTTTCCAAATTTCTGTTGATTAGGACTGCAAGTACAGCTTAGCCGCGTATCTCTGGCTCAGTCTCAGGCTATGGTCAAGACATTGGCTGGAGCTGCAGTTTCCTCAAGGCCCAGTTGAGGGAAGATCTACTTCCAAGTTCATTCACATGGCTTTTTGCTGTCCTGAGGTTGCTGACTGTTGGCTAGAGACATGCCTTCTTTCACATGAACATTACTATAGAGTAGCTCACAGCCTGGCAGCTGGCTTTGTTCAGAGCAAACAGCAAGCAAGAGATCAAAAGAGAGCACTAATTCTAGAAGCCAGTCTTTGTAATCTCATCTGGGAAGATATACACCATTCCTTTGCTGCATTCTATTTGCTAGTGGTCCCTAAATCCAGCCCACACTCAAGTGGTTAAAGAAAAGGAGGTGGTGATCATGCCTCCCCACTCCTGCAGGCTGCTTATAAATAGGTATCATACACATCTACAAATGTATTATGTTAGCTATTGTTAATAATTATATACAATTGAATTTTCCTGTTTTTCCCCCTATAGTTGCAAAGTCCAGACTTTCTGTTTTGTTTTCTAATGAGTAGACAGGGAAGATAGAAATTTCCTTCCCATTAATAAATTTCTAGTATTTGTCCTACTTTGTTTATAGCCAGTTTTATCAGCTAAATTTGTTATTGTTGTTGTGGGTTTTGGAAATCTTAATTGAATCCTGAAACTGGGACACCTGGGTGGCTCAGCGGTTGAACATCTGCCTTTGGCTCGGGGTGTGCTCTTGGAGTCCCGGGATGGAGTCCCACATCTGGCTCCCTGCATGGAGCCTTCTCCCTCTGCCTGTGTCTCTGCCTCTGTCCCTCTGTGTCTTTCATGAATAAATAAATCTTTAAAAAAAATAAAATAAAAATCCTGAAACTGGATGGAGCATTTTACATTTGCATGGCCAAGAGCGTGTGGGTATACAGTGCAAGACCACCAGTGCAATCAGATTTACGCAAACAAAATGGTAGGACGGAAGTACTAATTACTGTAGATTTAGATTACATGTTTTACATGCACTGATTTTACAGGCTTGGTGCCAGAATTCCTTTGTTTCTGAACAATAACAAAATTATTGTTATTTTTTAAATAACTATTTCCTTTTGCTCTATTCATCTCAGGTCACTTCAATACACTGGATATTTGTTCCACTTAGGCTACACTCCTTGTGTATTCTCATACTACTTTCTTCTCTAGAATTCTATCCTGTACTTCTTTGCAGTTGACTCAGGTTTTCAAATTTTCTACTTGGAAATAGCAAGTTCCTATTTTAAGTCTTCATCTCAACTCACCTCGAATGACCAAATTTTGACTTTTTAGTGCTAATCTTAATATCAGCCAGAGATGAGTAAGAGCTTGCCTCTGCAATGTCAGAACTCTGTCTAATCAGGAATGCAGACATGCAAATGAAAGAATATAATAGAGTTGAATGATGAAGTTTTGGAATATAGGTGAGGTCCGGAGCCGACAACCAAGAAAGAATTCTTGAGACATCTTTGGTGCAGAATAGTGGTTTTATTAAAGCACCCGAGGATTGGACCCATGGACAGGAAGAGCTGCTGCCCAGGGCCTGGAAGGAGTGGCTGATTATATACCTGGGACTTGGGAGGGGTTTGAGGATAGCATACTCTCTAAGGGATTTTGGAAGCCAGGTTTCCAGGACCCTGAGGGGGCTAGCTATTGTTGGGAAGAGGTCCCTCATTACCGTCTAATAAAACCTTAGTCATGAGACCCTTCAGATGTATACCCATAGGTCATATGCTTGAGGGATGATTACCAACATGTATTTGGGAGTAGAGAAACAGGGAATTTCTTTTTTTCTTTTTTTTTTTTTTAAGATTTTTAATTTATTTATTCATGAGAGACACAGAGAGAGGCAGAGACATAGTCAGAGGGAGAAGCAGGCTCCATGCAGGAAGCCTGATGTGGGACTCGATCCTGGGATCAGGCTCTGGGCTGAAGATGGCGCTAAACCGCTGAGCCACCCGGGCTGCCCGAAAAAGGGAATTTCTAAAGGAATTTTTATCCATTAATGTAGACTTACAGGATCCTGGGGGGCAGGCTAAGATTGCCTATTGCCCTTAGCAATGTATCGAGGCAGTTGAGTTCGTAGAGGAATGTCCCCTGCCTGTTCAAGGACTTGTCAATATGCTGCCCTGGGCTCATGACTTGTCCTCAGCTAGCCCTGTGTTTCCCCATCATTGAGACATAATCATAAAAATAAATAAAAAGGTAGCTCAATCGAGAAAATGATAAGCTCTTTTTATTTTTTATAAAGATTTTATTTATTCATTCATGAGAAACACACAGAGAGAGGAAGGCAGAGACACAGGCAGAGGGAGAAGCAGGCCCCATGCAGGGAGCCCAATGTGGGACTCGATCCGGGGTCTCCAGGATCACACCCTGGGCCAAAGGTGGTGCTAAACCACCCAGGCTGTTCCTGATAAGCTCTTTCGAAGCAGGGGCACCTGGCTGGCTCAGTCAGTAGAGCATGTGACTGGATCTCAGGGTGGTGAGTTCAAGCTCCACATTGGGTGCAGAGCTTACTTTAAAAACCCAAACAAAACTCTCCAGAAGCAGAGGATACTAGGACAGGTTTCTGGGAAGAGATAGCATAGCATCTAACCTGGGATTCGATGTATATATGAGCATTTATTTACTGAATTGGAATTAGGTCAGAAAGGAACACACAGTGCAAAGCACAGAGGGATGGAGTGTGTTACAGCACGTCTGGGTTACTAAGAAGTAGGCAGTTGTCTGACGACATATGTTTGCTAGCTTCTAACTCCTACACTGAGTCCATCTTTTAAGTTTGGCTATTACTAGTTTATTGCTTCATTCCTCTACACACACAGGCTCTCTGTGTTTTCTCCTTCCCCACCTCGTATAATCCTCCCCCCTTCTTGCCTTCCTTTTATGTTTTTTTTTTTTTTTTTTGCATTTAGGCCCTGGATTTAATTTAGTTAGATTGGACTGTAGTAATAACGTTTCTGTACATTTGCCCAGAGGCCTTCAGCTAATGGGTGTATTCTTTACAGGCCAATAAACAGATGAATAGAGCCAGCTTGCTGAGCTCTCTTGTCTGCTTCCCTTCTGTTTCTTTGCACTTTAACCAACTTCCATTGACTGGAGACCCTTTTGGAAAAGGAAAAATTCCTAGGTAACTCAAACATTACCTTGCCTGCTTTAAATGGCTTCTGCACCTGCCAGATGGTTCCAGACAGTTTCATGGGGGACTTTCCTGTTGCTGGAGAATGTTCTCTCTACCCACAGATCAGTCTATGTTTCTTTTGTTTCTTTTTAAAATATTTTATTTATTTATTCATGAAAGACACACACACACACACACACACACACACACAGGGGGAGGGGGCAGAGACACAGGCAGAGGGAGAAGCAGGCTCCATGCAGGGAGCCTAACTCAGGACTCGATCCTGGGTCTCCAAGATCACGCCCCAGGCTGAAGGTGGTGCTAAACCGCTGAGCCACCTGGGCTTCCCAGATCAGTCTATGTTGAGGGGAGCATAGACTGCTGTTGCCCTGGGAGTTCTTCCCCAGGATCAGTGAGAACTGAAAATTATACTCTCACAGCTCTGGATGGTGGCTGTTCATTTCTTTCTTTCTTTCTTTCTTTCTTTCTTTCTTTCTTTCTTTCTTTCTTTCTTTCTTTCTTTCTTCTTTCTTTCTTTCTTCTTCTTCTAGTCTTTCTTATTCCGACTAGATAGATCTTTTGCTTTCTTATCGTATTTACTTACTTGATTTCTTGACTTGACTTATCTTGATTACTTTCTTATTCTTCTTGATATTACTTTAGGTCTTGGAAGGGGGATGTGTTCATGGATACAGGTTCGTTTCTTTCCGATCTTTCGAGGATGTGATGGATAAAAGGGACGAAATGTGGACTACACTAATTTCTCATGTTCTGTCTTCTCTTCGATTCCTCTTGTTTTTCGCTTTCTTTCCTTGTCTCTTTTCTCATCTTTTCTTCTTCTAGCATGTGCGGCAACTTCGGTTGTCTCAATTTTCAAATAAATATTCGATCTTGGAAAATTAACATTTTAACCTTTCTAAGCCTATTCGTTCTTAGAAAAAACAAAGATGCTTAGCTAAATTCGTTTCTGGAGACGGGCAATGCAGCAGGTAAGGGAAATGAAAGAAAGGGAATGATCAAGGAGAGGCAGTATAAGACGCGGGGAGCAGCAGAGAGAGAGGGAGAAGCAAGCTCCCTGCCAAGCAGAGCTCGAGGCAGGGCTGAGTCTCAGGACCCCAGGACTACGACCTGAGCCCAAGGCAGTTGCCCAACTGACTGAGCCACCTTGGCACCTCATGGTTGCTCATTTTTTGACTATTTGTGCTGATCGTGACTCCACATACTCCAGTGATAAACTGATGGGATCATAGAACAGGTGCTGACCAAATCACCTTGAGAAAAGTTAATCTGAGGTTCTCCAAACCTGGGCATCCCAGCCTGAACTCTGAAAACAAATGGGGGAACAACGCCAGGATAAAGGGGCCACCATAGCTGCAAGGGAGAAACACTAATCAGACTACCTCAAAACACACTGCATTCTTGAATGACTATAAGCCCAGCAGGAATAGATGAAGTTTTTGCTTTCCCCAGTGCTTGCCGGTTTCCTCTCCTTTCCTTCTAAGCCCCTGGTCCCTCCCTGCCTTCTCCCTCTGCCTTACTCTGAACATTCTGTTCCATTTTCACTGCCCCAGCTTCAGACTCCCTCCTGCGACCCCAGGAGAGCACCCCCTCCTACTGCCTGGGGAGGCTTTCCTATGCTATGGTCTCGAGCTGGGCCAGCATGTTGAGGTCATTGCTCTTGCTGCCAAATGATTGGCCTGAGTTCAGTTTGTCCATCTGTCTGAGCTTCATGGAAAACATGATTGTTGCTCTAAGCTCTCTATTATATGTCCTGCCTTAGCTCTGAATTGCATCTGGCTTTTTGTTGTTGTTTCTTTCCCTACCCCCACCTCCCTGCCTTTTCTTTCCCTGACTCTCACCAGATTAGAATCACATCTGTTTTCCAGCCTCTACATTCTCACTGCAGAACAGATGGGCGAAGAGTAAGTTCTCGTCCAGGCAGACGAGGAGGAGCTGGGTTTGGTACTCAGATTTGTTCTAGAGACTGATCAGCACCCATGTATCTCAGAGATGGAACATGTATCGCTCCTTTGGAGGAGCCAAAGGTGCTATTTCCTTATTTCTGATTATGTCCATTGTTCTCCCTTCCTCCCAACTAACCAGCTTCCTTCCTCCCTCCCTCCCTCCCTTCCTTCCTTCCTTCCTCCCTCCCTCCCTCCCTCCCTCCTTCCCTCCCTCCCTCCTTCCTTCCTTCCTTCTTTCCTCTCCCTCCCTCCTTCCTTTCTCTAACTCTTTTTCCTTGTCTAGTCTGTATTCTATTAACAAGATCTGCTCTCTCTACCTATATACTCTCCTCAGGGAGATACACGATGCAGACTCAGGGAGCTAAGAGACAACTTGAAACTTAATACACTTTTAAATGCACACATGGTCACTGATTCCTTAGATTGAACTTTCTGTAATTCTAATGTATTCCTTCCAAAGTGGAGGTATTTTTACCAGTCCAGCCACTATGTTTCTGTGAATAAGAGCAAATACAAAGTCTTTAAAACTTCTGGATCAGAGAACATGTTATCTACATATTCCACGATATGAAGAAAAGTACTGTTGGAAAATAAGGCAAATGGAATGAACTTGGCACCCAATGTTCTTTGGGCTTCCAATGGCATTTTATCCTCAAGATGCCAGCAACCAAGGTTCTGAGCATAAACATAAAGCCAAAAGACAAAAAGAAGGCTAACGTGTCTTCTCACAGAGCTCCTCCACATTTCAAAAGGATTCAAAGGGTACTGTATTTTTCAGCTTTTCCTAACCCTAACAACAGCCAACCCTCCCATTGGACAAAACTCAGGTGGTATCTGTGTGTGTTTGAAAATGGAATGAATAGAATTCCCTGAGAGGGGGAAAAAAACCACATTCTTGAGTGTGTGGGTCAAGAAGGATGAAGAAAGAAAAAAGAAAGAAAGAAAGAAAGAAAGAAAGAAAGAAAAAGAACCAGAAATGACAGAAGGATAAGAATCAAGGAATCTAGGAAGGAAGTCCTTACTGACCTCATCCCCCGCCCAAGCATCCCGCACTCACGCCCGCACCGCCGCCCCCCACCCGCCATTTGTTCCGTTGCCCATGCCTGTCGCCCAACTCACGTGCTGACAAGAAAAAAAAAAAGAAAAAGAAAGTGAGAAAGGAGGAGGTTGCAAACATGGAAGATGGCCAGAGAAGGAGCAGGCTGTCCAAGCATGAAATGGAACTATTTAGGTAAGAAGGAACCCACAGCAGAGGTGGGCCAGGGGCTGGGTTGCAAGAGTTTGGAAAAGAGGCTCATGGAAGAAAGGCATTTGTGAGTGGGAGCCAGGCCTCCTAGGGAGCAGCAGTATCACTCACTGGTGTGGTCATAACCTTTGGAATGAGGGTGTGAGTGAGTGCAAATCCCCAGCCCCCTTCTCATTCCAGTCTCATCACACTCCTCTAGCCTGGTGCGCTCTCTCTCTCTCTCTCTCTCTCTCTGTCTCGCGTGCTCTCTCTCTCTCTCTCTCTCCCCGTCGCTCTCCCTCATCTCATTGTTTCAGAGTAGGCCAAATTTGAAGTCCTTCCCAGGGAGTGGCTCTGTTCATCTTATTCTCCAGCCAAAGTAGAAACAGCGTGAGAAGGAGAGAGCCGCATTCGGCAGCCAACGGACTCGGTGAAAAGAGCAGAGGAGAAATACACAGTGAGTTGTTTGATTGTATAAAACCCTAAACAGACAAGAGGGTGTGTTGGGTGGGTTGGGTGTGTGTGTGTGTGTGTGTGTGTGTGTGTGTGTGTGTGTGTTAAACTGAAAGGCCAGAGTGGGGCAATAGGGAATGACAATGACTGAGAATTGAGCGAATATCCCAATTATCCATGGAATTCAAGAGACAAGATACTGAGGTAAGCAGATGATATTAAGAAGCCACAGATATTGAAAAGGACTATAAGACACTGGGGGTTGAAAGCGGCCACAGGACATGAGCAAAGATACCAGTTAGAATGTAAGGTTTCCTCTGACTTGGCAGAAAAAAGGAGTGAGAATGAGAATAACGGTGAGTGGGCAAAGAAGATAATTTGAAGGAAAATAAATGTTCAGTGAAAGAAAGGAGAGAAAGGCCTGGAGTCAGAGGGGGGACCAGGGAAAGCCCTGGGCAGACAAAGAGACAGGGGCCCTCCAGGTACCCTTGCCTGGACCTCAATGCTGATGTGTCTGCGAGCATTACAGCCTCTACTCTCCCAACACTCCCACTAGACATGTTGCTCACGGGACCCAAGGTGCTGCTGTATCTCACCGTGCTCATCATCCCCTCTGGTGAGTCCCTACCTTGAATCTTTTCTCCCTGCAATGCCAGCTCCTCGGTGTGTGTGGATGTGTGTGTTAGAGGGCAGGATAGAGGGATGGTGAAGGAGACTGGCAGCAGAGGTGCTTGCTACTGAGTTCTAGAATCGCCATTAAAGAAAAGGACAGATTTGGTTCTGAGAAGCAGGGGCTGAGATGAAATCAGAGATGACCTCAGACTTGGGAGGACATATCCTGAGTTCTGAGTAGAAGATCCACACAAAGGCCTATTAACCAAAAGAGGGTCACACACAATGAAAGATACAAGTAAACAGAGGAGCAAGAAGCTGATACACAATGGCATGATATGGAGACAACTAATAAACTGGGCCAAATTCAATACATGAAGGGACACAGTGGAGGAATATATGCTCCCACCTAACCCATACTAGCTCCAGCATATACACAAATGTATTCACAGGGACACATGAAAACATGTGCCAGGCTGTAAGCTAAGAAAAGCCATCACAGGTTTCACAGAATGGAGCTAGGAGATTGGCCACAGAAAGTGATCTTCGGACCGCAGAGAAATCCTGCTTTATTTTCTCATTTTGCCAGATACACACCGTAAGAAAATCATTTTGTGCTTTGTTCAGTAGTGTAGCTAGTAAGATGGCTGTGGGGATACTACAGGACACAGTAGAGAGGCTGCTGGCCCCGGGTGCTGAACAAGATCCCACTCCTTCTGCTAGGAAAGGGGGGTAACAGGGCATCTGGAGTCAGGGCTTGGCAAAGCATGGCTTTCTTCTCAGGAACTTATTTTTCTTGAGTACTTCCACGTCATTAATGGTCTGAGTGATGTTGTATTGAACCATGTAGAAATACAGTGCAGAAAAATCGAGTACAACCAGTTTCTCATCATTTTCTGGTTCATCTAATAAAAACCATATGGGATGGGGAGCTGGAGTCATTTAACCCTTTTCTCTGTCCTTTGGTACAGAGTGGACACCACTAGGAGTCAGTGGTCAACGAGGAGGTAGGTAAATTCTTGGATCTGGGCTCTTCTGTGTTTTCAAAAAATATTTAAGTAATCTCTACCCCCAGTGTGAGGCTTGAACTCAAGACCCTGTGAATCAAGAGTCATATGCTCTTCTGACAAGACAGCCAGGCACCCTATCTGCTGGGATTATCAGGATAGTATAGATGAATGTTCAGAGTTAAAGAATGTATAATATAACAGAGGGACACAGTGCCAATGTGTGGAAAATAGGCTCCAATTCACCAGTTTCCACAATCCTATTATCCAGTTCATAAAACTTTACCTCTTTTAACAACTGAAGTACCTTGCCGAAAACGTCCACTATGCCCATCTGTTTTTCCCACTCTCCTATACAGCTCTTATCTCACTCAGAAAGCGCCACTAATCCTAACAGCATTTTCTTCTCCATATAACAATGGAGAAGCTAACATGCAGGCAGAAAAAGAAGGCATCTCAGTGCTACAGTGAAATTCTGGCACTAATGGACCAAACCCAAATGTTTTGGCTTCCTTCGGTTCAATGACAGAGACTCCAATAAACATCTCCACTCTGCCTCCAGACATTCAATATAATTACAACTTATCTCCTACTTTTCCCGACCCTTGAGAGCAGTATATAAGCCATTAAAGGGCCATAAAATCAAATTAGCAGATCACAATGGGTATTTTTAATGAATTAGTATACACTAAAATAAAAATGGAGTACATTACTAGTACATTCCAAGAGTAAAAGATTACCTTATTATACTTGCTTCAATTTTCTATGTGTGCATTGGGACACAATATCATTTCTTTCTTTGCATCCTGGTACAGAAAATATAGAAACAACTCTTTTTTTTCCTGCTGTGGGTAAAGGGATCCAAATCCCTAAGTTTCTGAACCTATATCAGCATTCAGCATTAGCAAAAAAATTCTGAATTCATTTCTCTGGGCTGGTTAAGGTCAGGTCCTTGTCTACATATTTGTGATGCTATCCTAGCAGGAATATATGATTTCTGAAATGTCTACTTAAGATTTCTTTTCAGAGAACATTCATGAATTCTAGATAAGGATTTACACAGTGGTAGCTCATGGAAAAGGTAGGTAATCTGAGGAATATACCGAAATAGATTACTTTATCCAGAAATTCTGAGGTGACAGCAAGGAATCACTCTCAACCCCTCTGCTCTCCCACTGGTTCACTTCCATTTCTGTGAGTGGCTGGCCCCGAATGTAGCTAGAGAGGAAGGGAACTGGTGGGACCAGGCTACACCCTGAGAGGCTCCACTCCCCTCTTATGGTTTTCAGAATGACTAGGGTTAATGGTTTTTTTTTTTTATATGTCCTGGGGGATTAGAACAGACTTGGATTTCTTTTACGAAAATTTGTTCTGAAATATGAAAACTAATGCTGAGTGTTAAATATAAAAAGGCTCTTTGGTCAAATCTCATGACTTTCTACCTGAATTTTTTTTTTTAAGATTTTATTTATTTATTCATGAGAGACACACAGAGAGAGAGGCAGAGACACAGGCAGAGGGAGAAGCAGGCTCCATGCAAGGAGCCTGATGTGGGACTTGATCCCGGGACTCCAGGAGCAGGCCCTGGGCCGAAGGCAGGTACTAAACTGCCTAGCCACCCAGGGATCCCCTTCTACCTGAATTTTTAAAAAAGAGGATGATGTAAGTAGTAAGCCAGTAAATTGCTTCACAATGTTTTATTTGTGTTTTGCTTCTGCCACAATGATCAATAGCTCTGGCATGCTTTCTAAAAATGCTATTCTTTCCAGACTAAACATGGCATTTAGACACCAGTTTAAGAAAAAAAGTCAAAGCAGAAAGAATTTGCTGACCCCTGGTGGGCAAACTAGATTATGATGAGAAGTCGTGTGCAATAAAGGATAATTGAAGATGGAATATTTATTAAATATTTAGATGTGAACACTGCTTTGTCATTTTTCTTCTTATTTTTTTTAAAGATTTATTTATTCATTCAGAGAGAGAGAGAGGCAGAGACACAGGCAGAGGAAGAAGCAGGCCCCATGCAGGAAGCCCAATGCAGGACTTGATCCCAGGTCTCCAGGATCACACCCCAGGCTGTAGGCAGCGCTAAACCACTGCACCACCAGGGCTGCCCTGTCATTTTGTTTCTTAAGGTTGAGACAGTTTGTTTCAGGTAGTGCTATTATTTATAGTTTCAGATACATTTTTCTAGTGTATCATAATAGATTCCACCTTAAGACCTGAACCTTTTTTTTTTCTCCTCCTGCCTTTATTTTCCAATGAACAACTGCAAGGTATTCTCTACAAGTATCCCCTCCCTTCTCCTCACCTCACTTCTCACTAAGCACCAGAAAATAATCAACATCAGGCACCGGTGTGGCTCAGTGGTTGAGCATCTGTCTGCCTTCAGCTCTGGTAGTGATCCCAGGGTCCTGGGATCAAGTCCCACATCGGGCTCCCCACAGGGATCCTGCTCCTCTCTCTGCCAGTCTCTGTGTCGCTCATGAATAAATTTTTTTTTTTAAATCTTAAAAAAAAAATCAACATCATCTTTGGTGAATATGCTTGTATGTAAGTATATCAGCAAAGTGATATCCAATTATTTCAAAATTGTAATTATCAAAATCAGGGTCTTTGGGAAAGACAATTTTCACTTAAAATAAGTATTACAAAGAGGTCATCAATCCACTGTACTTATCACAGCTCTATGACCCTGGGTAAATTATTTACTTAGCCGGTGCTCAATTTTATCATCTGTACAAACAGATTTAAATAGTGCTTGCCACATAGTAAACTCAAATTAGCGACATACATTATTATTTTGTAGGACAATTAAATATGTTATTCTTCTCTTCCTAAACCAAAGTCTGACTAGGAAAGTGGATGCCTGTGGAGGATTATCTGATGGGCATGTGAGAGACAAAGGGAAAAGGACATTCTATGTTAGGACTGCATAGGTATATTCATGGAAGCGGGAAATGGATATTTGTTTGGGTTGTGGGATACTTGCTGTGGGCTGGCAGCTGTGCTAGCCACTTACTGGGAGTGCAAGAATGGGAGGCACTAAATGTAAAAAAATGTTTTCCTGGGGTGCCTGTGTGGCTCAGTCGGTTAAGCATATGCCTTTGGCTCAGGTCATGATCCCAAGGTCCTATATTTCAGCCCCACGTTGGACTCCCTGCTCAGTGGGGAGTCTGTTCTCTCTCTCTCCCTCCCCTTCTCTCAAATGAACAAATCAAATCGTTAAAAAAATAATAAAATGTTTTCTGATTTGTTTTTTCATTCAGATGATGTGACTCCAGTGACACCAGAAACATTTACAGAGGATCCAAGTAAGCTACCCTTTTTATTTCTTTGCTTTTGTACCAGGAATAGAAGGATCGAGGGTGATGTCCAACAAAGATAAATGAGGAGTAGAACAGAAATTAGTGGGCGCTCATGCAGACCCTCGTATCTGTCATAGATGCCACTGATGCTGTGAATATGCCCAGTCTTTTCTCTCCTATTTCCTTCTGTGGAAGTCCCTTAAACTACATCCTTTCACTTCAATCTTTCTTGCCTCCTTTTAGATCATCCCTTTATCCTGCTTCCCTTTACAACTTTTCCTGCCTATGTTTTTTTATTACCTATGTTGTATCTTTGTAGATCTGGTGAATGAGCCCTCTACAGACGAAACAGGTAAATTTTATTACCGTTCTTTTACAATGGCATGATTCTTGGTGATATTCACAATATTCATTCCAGCTTTTAATTAATCCTGTGCTTTTATCTCTGAGAAAGGGATAGAGGGATTGGGGGTGTTTTGTTCAGTGACAGTGGGATAAAAGGAAACAGAGTCCCCCAGTCCTCTAAATAGATGAAACAAAGTGGATGCATAACTAAAATAAGGCATGCATAATAAAGTATAATGTCAGTAGGCCAAATAGTACCAAAAAAAATTCATAATTTCTTCAATTAACTCTATTTCCTTGGATATAATACACAAATCCAGCCATAGCCTTGACTTTGCCTGATACCTCCATCCTCCCATTTTCTAAATCTTTTTTTTTTTTTTTTGGAGTGGGGGAGGGGGCAGGAAAGAGCAGAGAGAATCCTAGGCAGACTCCATGCTCAGGCCCAGTGCAAAGCCCCATGCTGGGATTTCTCTCAAGATCTTGATATCAGGACCTGAGCCAAAACCAAGAGTCAGACGCTTAACCAACTGAGCCACCCAGGCACCCTCCCATTCTCCCTTTTTATCCTCTGCCTTCTCCCTTGCCAACTCAAAGCCCTCCTCACACCTGCTGTTTTGTGCCTTTTCAGTTCTGGCCGATATCGAGCCTTCCACAGATGACCTGGGTGAGTTCAGATGTGGGATCCCAGGGCCACTGGGGCCGTTCTGGGCTTTCCCCAGAACCCATTATGGAAGGCAGTTACAGCTGGTGAAGGATCCCAAATAGATAGGACTACACATTCTATGTAGCACTTTCTATTTATGTAGCACATTCTTCCAATAGTTCAATTTAAATTAATGACATTTTTGATTCCTTAACAAGCAGAGACTGTGCTGGGTGTTTGATATACAAAATACCAACATGTGATCTTTCCCTCAAAGATCCCAAGACCGGATGGGTAAAGGCAAGACAAATATATAAACAGATCAATATTTGGGAAGATAAAGGGTAACTTTCTAGAAGAAATGGTTAAATCAATTCTTGAAAGAAGTATTGGAGACGGCCAGGCAGTTAAAGAGGGAACAGTATGTTCAAAGATGTCAACACAAAATAGAGCTTGGCACATTGAAGAAACGAGGTTTATTAAATGATTAAGGCAAAATCTATAAGAAACAGTGGTAGGATGTGAGAAAAGGAGACAAAAACTAGATGATTTTGAAGAAATAGTTACTGAAAACCTACTATTAAATGCCAGGAATATGAAGCCGATTTCTTTTACTAGATATTTGTTGTGTAATACACAAGGTAAAGAAACATAACTTTATTCAGTTTCACAAAATGCCATGGTCAGGATAAGCAAAAGAAGCTGTGGAAGCTCTAGAAAGAGTCCTTGAGAATATTCAGGGCTGGGGGGTCAGAACAGGCTTCTGTGGAGGGGACACTGATTAAGTTGCTTCTTGAAAGACAAAAAACAGTGAATCGAGTAAACAGGCAGAAGAGCTTCTGGGTAAAGAAAACACTATGCCCAAAGGCTTAGGATGAAAATAAAAAAGCATCAGAGACTAGTTTAGACAAAGAAAGATTCCCATCAGATTTTTGAACTGGAAATTCAGCCAGAATGCTATTGCACTAGTTCCAGTAAAAGATGGTGGCCTGAACTAAGGTAGAGATAGAGAGAATTAAGTGTGAGTTGTGTGAGAGGACTGTTGAGATGATATCTAGTGTTCGGTTGGGTAGATGGTGGTACCATTCACCGAAGAATGGTTTTAACTGGTGAAGGGAAAGATCAGACAGTTTAAGATACGTTGGATTTGAAGGATCTCTGAAAAATCCACAAACTCTTCCATAAAATGGCAGGTGGCTTCATAGGTCTGGAGCTTAGAAGAGATTGGGGCTGGAAGTTTGAGACTTCTCAGCATGTAAGCCTGCAATTGAAACCAGGGGATAGATGAGATCACCTACTACACTTTGTATAGTATCCTATCTATCAGCAACTCTTCCAATGGCATTATGACATAACTCCCATGGTTAGTGTATTCCCAAAACTCATCTTGATCCTTAACTTATTATTCATTCTACAAACTAGGTCCCTATTTAGCTTGACCATAGGTTAGGTTTGGCTATGGCTGTGACCTTTGCTATTCTTTGCTAAATAACTTTTATCTAATTTCTGATTAGATATCTGATTTACAGAGAGGTGATTTTCTTTTATGAAAATGAGCTTCTACAGGTTAACATTCATTTCTCTCCTTAGCTGTAGGAGGAAGCCCTTCTGGGCATATGGCTACTTGCCTTGTGTCCCTACTAAATTTGTTTTTTGTCAACAACACAACCGTGCAGTTTTCAATTCTAGAAGAGAAAGGAGAAAGGCAATATCAAATTTCCCATTCTAACTTATAAATCTCTACAATTTTGTGGATCAAACAGCCCATTATGGGTTTTTAGATGTTGCTAAAAGCATTACCAACTCACTTGTTTTTTATTTATGGACCCCCGATGGGTCCCAAGTGAGGCAACATGACAGTTACAGAAGTAATGAATTCTAGAACTGGTAATAACTCAGTGAAATTTCTGCCTTCCAGCTTCACCCAATGATAAAAATACCACAGCAGGTATGATTATCTTTTGCATGTCTTTTTCTTCAGCTTTCTTCTTGGGGATTCATATACCTTCTTATTCTTTGGAGGGTACTTGGTATACCTTCCAGCTTGCTTCCGATTATTTTTTTTTTAAGATTTTATTTATTTATTCATGAGAGACACACAGAGAGAGGCAGAGACACAGGTAGAGGGAGAAGCAGCTCCATGTGGGGAGCCCAACGTGGGACTGGATCCTTGGTTTCCAGGATCACGCCCTGGGCTGAAGGCAGCACTAAACCGCTGAGCCACCCGGGCTGCCCAGCTTCCAATTCTCTGTTAAAGAATATTTTTAGTACCCTCCTTTTTTTGAGCTCCTATCCTCAAACTCATGGGAGAAAATATGGAAGCACTGTTGGATAGTCTGGTAACAGTCCTCTTCTTAAACTACCTATGGACTTTCTGTGATGGTTAGTGAGTCAGGGAGTGACTACAAGGACTCAATATTACTCTAGTTGTCATGGCCAAAGTTGCATTCTCTATTGTACTGATGATTCTGATGTGCATCTAAAATTGGAAACTACTGAAACGGAAACTATGACCCACTTAAGAATTCTTATTCTATAGAATGGGGTAAGCAGCAGCATTTCAATTTTGTATTTCCTACTGACACCTGGATAAACCTAGAAAGACTTTCCTAGAAGAACTCTTAGAGATTATTTTATCTACTTCTGCTTCCAAGTAGGAAAGCACCTAAATTTTATTTTAGCCAATTTCCTCCTGTTCTGCTTTTGTGAACAAGGAGGGCATTCTCCAACTTACAAAGATCCTGTGTAGAGATTACTTATATTTTTTCCCCATTCTATCTATCTTCTTTCATCTCTCGAATCCTTTGTTTATGCCTCTGTTTTCTATGTTGGACTTCTTCAGATTGCCGGGATGAAAAATTTGCTTGCACGAGACTCTACTCTGTGCACCGGCCAGTCAAGCAATGCATTCATCAGCTATGTTTCACAAGGTAAAAGAATCCCAGGAGATGCAGATTCTTCTATAGTGTTTTCGTGTCAGTAACTATTTAAAGAGCACTCACTATGGAATTTCAATCTTTGGTGGCACAGAAGTTTTTAAGGTGACCCTCCTTGCTATTCCTGCTGGTGCCAGATAGAACCTAGAGCTTAAATTGAGGTATATGGAGGACAGACTGACCAATAAGACTAGATGCTAGTAGACAAGTGAGGAGAGGGCTGAGAAAAAGACAGTCATGAGAGAAATACTGGTACAGTGAATCTATTACCTCATAGAAAAAGGCCAAAGTAAAAGATCCAACTCTAAAGGTAAAAACTAGCAAGGAGCATTAAACCTGACTCTAGGTGGAGTGGGTAAGTTTCACTAAGAAGAAGGATTAATTCCAGTCTATCCCCTTTACTCCTCTGGGAGAGAAAAAAAAAGCAATCCAAAGTAATTAAGGAAATCCAGAAGAGGAGAACAGATAGGGGAGAGTGGAGAATATGGAAGTTGAGGAGGCACACTCAGCCTAGGCTAGTTCTCCATCAATGCTTTTTTCTATCTCCTTCCTTAACCATGTTACTGGGACCATGGCAGTTTACGACGTATGTATATCATCAACAATGAGATCTGCTCCCGTCTTGTCTGTAAAGAACACGAAGTTATGAAAGGTAAGATGATGTCTGGGTTTTAGTGGGGAGGGGCAGTTATGAGAGAGGTGAATAGACATGATCGTGAGGGACCCAAGGTCTGGCTTCCAAGGAGGGCTTTAGGCCTCATCAGTCCCTGCTCCACCAGGTTATGCTAAATGACCAATTTTTTTTTTTTTTAAGATTTTATTTGAGAGACAGGGAGAGCATAAGTGGGGGGAATAGCAGAGGGGAGAGAGAGAAGCAGGCTCCCCACTGAGCAGGGAGCCTGATGGGATGCAGGGCTTGATCCCAGGACCCTGAGATCATGACCTGAGCTGAAGGCAGATGCTCAACTGACTGAGCCACCCAGGTGCCCTGCTAAATAAGCATTTTTAAAAAGATTTTATTTATTCATGAGAGACACAGAGAGAGGCAGAGACATAGGCTGAGGGAAAAGCAGGCTCCCTACAGGGGGCCTGATATGGGACTTGGTCCTAGTACCCAGGGATCGTGACCTGAACCAAAGGCAGATGCTCAATCACTGAGCCACCCAGATGCTCTTAAATGAGCAATCTAAGTAAAGAAGTATGCTTAACACAACCCTAGGAAAAGTACAGTTGGATCTCTTTCCAGCTTGATTGCAACCCCCAACCTATCCTATACATATAGCTTTCTGAAGCTCTTGCTGCTTTGAAGATCATTCACTGAGGCTCTAGGTGAAAAGCCAAGTCAGGGGCACCTGGCTAGCTCAGCCTGGGGAGCATGTAGCTCTTGATCTTGGGGTCATGAATTTAAGCCACAGGTTGGGTATAGAGATTACTTAAAAAATAGTAATAATAACTCCACTAATTCAGATATTGATGTTTAGATAAGTCCTATAAGTAAAACAAACAAATAAACCCCAGCCTGGGGCACCTGCGTGGCTCAGTGCTTGAGAGTCTGTCTGCCTTTAGCTCAGGGATCCTGGGATCAAGTCCCACATGAGGCCCCCTGCAGGGAGCCTGCTTCTCTCTCTGCCTATGTCTTTGCCTCTCTCTGTGTGTCTCTCATGAATAAATAAATAAAATCTTTAAAAAGAAAGACTGGACTTTTAGAAGCTGGCAACATTTTAAACAGTCTACCAATTCCAGGAACCATTTACATGACTTATTGTGAAATTTTAGAAGTAAAAGAGGGTAGAAAAACTTTATAAGAACGATTACAAGGGTACAAACCATGTGGTTATAAACCGTGCATTGTGGAAACAAAGATACTTCTCACCTTCCCCACGGCCAGCCCCAAACGATAAGTGCGGTTGGTGAAGGCACCACAGACACAGCCCCTTCTGACTCAGCAGCCTATCTTGCACTGAGCTCCTGAGTAAGAGCTGTAGTTAACTTCGCAGAAGGAAACTTGCTGCTTGCCCCCCTCAACCTTGCGCAAGCCACCTGCAAGGGAAGCACCTTGAGATTGAAGATGAGTATTTGGGACTCTAGGCACTTTCAAGTGTCTCAAGGGACTTGCTAAAGTTAGCTATTTGTACAGTAAACACTTAAATATACAATGAATGATTGAATTTCATTTTTTTTTTTTGAGATTTAATAAATCCATGATTGTAAGAATTGGGAGCGAGGTATACAGAGGAACCTAAAATTGACTGGCCACCTGTGCTAGGTACTTTGCATACATTATTTGAATTTAATATCCACAAGTACACCATCGAGGCAGGTATTGCATGCCTATACTTGGAAGGGATAGTGAGGTTGAGAAAAGTTAAACTTTCTAGTAAGTAATAAATAACCAGGAAGCTGCAGATCTGGGGTTCTAGCTCAGATCTATTTCTCTTCGATCTTTCACTACAGCACCCTATGGTCTTCTCTTTCTCATAAAAGAGGACCTCTTATCTTTTTGCATTCCCATTCCATTATGCTCTGTCTCTCTTCTAGATGAACTTTGCCGTCAGATGGCTGGTTTACCCCCAAGGCGACTCCGTCGCTCCAACTACTTCCGACTTCCTCCCTGTGAAAGTGTGAATTTGCAGAGACCCAGTGGTCTGTGATCGTCAAGCAGAAAGAAGAATGTGTGGGAGGGAGGAAGAAAACGCTCTAACAAGAAGGATCTCCTTATCCAACCATTGTCAGCTAACCCATAGACATTAGTATTTCTTAAACCAATCCCTTTGCAGTACCTAGCTTTTGCCCCCACTCCCTGATTTTTCACTCAGACTGATAACATAAGGTCTATATTATTGCATGGTTTCACCGCTTCTCAATATCATAGACATAGTAGATTAACGATAACCATGTGGCTTATATACAAACATTCTACATAGAATTTCAAAGAAAAATAAACTTTAGGTTAATATTTACTATTGAATCTGTCTGAAATAGATCTTAAGGTGGAAGAACCTATTGCTGTCTATTTAACTAGTCATAGAACTCCATTTATTTAAGAAGAGTTTCCTAGATTAACTCCCCACTCATTTACATAGTACTCATTACTCTTATTTTAACTATTTTGCTGGGATTTGCCTGGCAGGTCTTCTTTGAGAAGAGTCATGGTAATTTCTGTAGTCTTAGAGAATTCTCTGGAACCAAGTTATACAATCCTACTGGCAATATATAAAGACCCAAGATGACATCTGCTAGGTTCGGAGGCCAAGGATAAAGGAGAAGAGTAGACCAAGTATGGAACTTGGACTCGTGGTTTCCTATTCACTTTTTCATGCAGTTGTACAACAAGTAGAGGTGCAAAGTCCTATTTACCTACTCATTTTTGGTCATATGGAGGTTGGCCCACCCTCACAAGTTAGACAATTTAATGTGAAACCATAGCATTGGTCTGAGGTTCCTTGATTTGTTGCTACTTCTTTCATCCTCATCAATAACCAGGGTCTGTAGAGATCACCATGCAAATGGGCTCTGGAAGAGCCTGATTTTTTTTTTTTTTTAATGTAAAACTAATTTCTTTTCTTTATTGAAAATACATCTACAAAGTAATGCTTCTCAGTCCACACTGGGTACATGTATATGTAGAGCCTGTGATGGGCTGGCGAGAGGATCGTCCAAGAGGACTTGCTTTCCATAAGAAATGGTTAGTATAAAAAAAAGATCACACTGTGTAACAGAATTAATTTGTCGTGATTAATTTTTGCTCTACTGGTGTCATGAGATGACAGCCACGGATATTAACTTTTGTAGTGTATTTCCCAAATAGAGCCTCAGCATTAAACGGTTACTTTACCACAGCCTAACGTTAACTTTTTTGTACACATGTAACGCTCATGATCTATATAGAAAATATCTCTAATTGTGTATTGGAGAGTGTATGTCTAGATTTTCAATCTGTTAGCATAATTAAGCCCATTCTTCATCATTTTTGGTCAGAAACTCAAGCACAGCTGGTACTGACAGCTCCCATTCCATGTCTTTGAGTGAATACTCCTTAGGGGGTAAAAAAATTAATCTCCTCTGAATCTGGGAGCTGCCTCGCCTGAAACTAATGCCCCTGCTGGTTTTCTCTTGGAACCACATTGACGAGCCTGGAAGAGCCTGATTTGGGGCTTAAAGGCAGGCAGACCAAATTTACCTAATAGTTTATTAAAAAAAAGTGTTAAAGAAAGACAATATTAAAAAAAAAAAAAAAAGAAAGACAATATTCAGACAACTACATTCTTATCCTGGCTCTAGCAGTAATCAGGTAAACCAAGAAACAAGTAAACTAGGTTTAATTTCCCATCTTTACACAACAAAGTTAATTTTATGTTGGTTCTACAGTTTCTTTCCATTCTGTGATTCTCAAGGTTTAAATGCATCATTCATATTTCCTGAAGCCTAGAGGCAGTCTAATTCACAACCACCTCATCTTCTTTATAACAGGAGAAATATCCTCTATGAAGACAGCAGTCTACAACATAATAGACAAAATTCCCGTTATAAGTGACCAGTTACATACTACACAGATCCTTCTATCTGAATAACTTAGTAACATTCCAAAAAAGCCTGTGGAATTTAATTAGGAAGTCAGGGAATTCGAGGCAAGTTACAAAAAAAAAATTCCACTCTACTAGGTAGGGTTAGATTCTTTTCATATTGAAAGAATTCAACTATATTAATGTGCATCAGACTCTTGCTATTAAGAAACAATTTAGTTTAATGGGATTTGCACAACTGATTAAAGAGAAATGCTAGGAAAAGACCCAAAGTATGTAATCTCTGCTCCACATCCTCTAAAAGTATTTCTGTATAGATATATCTATTAAGTGAATATTATACCCACTGTAAAGAAGTCTCATAGGCACAGAATTTCCAAGAATCATTTAAGAATCTCACCATGAACATGACCCTCCTACCGTATATTGAATGAAGTGGCACAAAGCACTTCAATTCCCAGTATTGTGTATACTTCAAATTAAATATTTTAAAATAAATTTTTCTTCATTCCTTTTCAGGAGAGTGGTCTTTGATCTGTTTCTTTTTTTTTTTTTTTAATTTTTATTTAGTTATGATAGTCACACAGAGAGAGAGAGAGGCAGAGACACAGGCAGAAGGAGAAGCAGGCTCCATGCACCAGGAGCCCGACGTGGGATTCGATCCCGGGTCTCCAGGATCACGCCCTGGGCCAAAAGCAGGCGCTAAACTGCTGTGCCACCCAGGGATCCCCTTTGTTTTTTTTTTTGTTTGTTTTTTGTTTTTTAATTTTTATTTATTTATGATAGTCACACAGAGAGAGAGGCAGAGACACAGGCAGAGGGAGAAGCAGGCTCCATGCACCGGGAGCCCGACGTGGGATTCGATCCCGGATCTCCAGGATCATGCCCTGGGCCAAAGGCAGGCGCCAAACCGCTGCGCCACCCAGGGATCCCCAGGGATCCCCTTTGATCTGTTTCTTTGTTCTCTTATATGTCTAGAAAGATCAAAATTTATGGTTTTTTCATTTAAATAATTTTTTTTAATTTTTCTTTTTTAAAGATATTATTTGAGGGACAGCTGGGTGGCTCAGTGGCTAAGCATCTGCCTTTGGCTCAGGGAGTGATCCTGGAGTCCTGGGATTGAGTCCTACATCGGGCTCCCTGCGTGGAGCCTGCTTCTCTCTCTGCCCATGTCTCTGCCTCTCTCTCTCTCTGTGTGTGTGTGTGTGTGTGTGTGTGTCTCATGAATAAATAAATAACATCTTAAAAAAAAAGATATTATTTGAGGAGAGAGTATATGAGTGGGTAGTGGGTCCAGAGGGAGAGGGACAAGTAGACTCCATCCTAAGCGCAGAGCCTGATCCCATGACCCTGAGATCATGGCCTGAGTGAAATCAAGAGTCCAACACTCAATGACTAAGCCACCCAGGTGTCCATATGCATTTTTTTTTCATATGCATTTTTTTAAAGGATTTATTCTAGGGAGAGTGAGCACATGTAGTAGGGAAGAGCAGAAGGAGAGAATATCTCAAGATGATTCTGTACTGACTGTGGAGCCCGACTTGGGGCTCAATCTCACAACTCTGAGATCATGACCTTAGCTAAAACCAAGAGTCAGAGGCTTAACCAACTGTGCCCCCCAGGTGCACCCCCACCTCAATTTATAGTTTTATCCCACTTTGCAAATAGAGCACCAGTAGTGTTCTATTCCACTATTCTCTATTATATCCTTCCTCACTCCACAACTTTGCCATTGGTTCTCCAACACATCAAATCTACTCTCCTCCAGAAAATTCAATTCAGAGAATTCTTTTTCTTTTTGCCCCCTTCAGTCCCAACAGTCTTCCTAGGTAAAGCTTCATGCTTTATTCTCACTTCTCTTCTGCATGATCATATTTCAGTGTTTTCCTAGTTCTCATTATTCTTATATTTTCTACCTTTTTAACTCTTGATATGTAAACCAACATTTCTAACTTGCTGCCCATTCTTTCTTTCCTTATGCTTAGAGATTCTTATTTTCTGCCACAACTTTCTCATAAAGACAGTCCCAGATTAGTTTCAGGATATTGTATTGGTCCTGTTTTTTTTTTTTTTTTTTTAAGATTTTATTTATTCATAAGAGACACAGAGAGAGAGGCAGAGACATAGGCAGAGGGAGAAGCAGGCTCCCCACAGGCAACCCAATGCGAGACTCAAATCCAGGACTCTGGGATCACGACCTGAGCCAAAGGCAGTTGCTCAACCACTGAGCCACCCAGGTGCCTGGTCCTGGTTTTTTTGTTTGTTTGTTTTTGGTTTTTGTTTTGTTTTTGTTTTTTAAGAGAAGGAGAGAGAATGCAGAGGGAGGAGGAGAAGGAGAGAACCATAAGCGGACTCCCCCCCCGAGTATAGAGCAGAATAGGGGACCTCACAGGGGTGGGGGGCAACAGTGGGGTTCCAATTCACAACCTGAACTGAAACCAAGAGTCAATCGCTCAACCAACTGGGCCAGCCAGAAGCCACGGTCCTGTTCTTTCCCTCTGTTCTCTTGTCCACTGGCAGAATTTCATTTACCTCCTTGTTTTTCATCTTTGCCCCATTTCTGATGTTCTAGTTTTCATTCCTTGTTCCTCCCATGAAAAGCTTTGAAAATTTTTTACTCTTGTAGGCATTAATACTATCCCTTTCCTGGTGAGTACAACTGATATCGCTCTTCAGCAAGGAATTTATTAATAAATATATATAGAGAGATAGATTTTATTTATTCATGAGAGACACAGAGAGAGAGGCAGCGACACAGGCAGAGGGAGAAGCAGGCTCCCTGTAGGGAGCCCAATGTGGGACTTGATCCTGAATCCCAGGATCATGCCCTGAGACGAAGGCAGATGCTCAACCAACCACTGAGCCACTCAGGTGTCCCAAGGCATTTATATTTTGATGAAAAATATTTGGAAACATATCAGTGCATTTTTAGCCTTGGAATTAAAGGATTTGGTGAAAGTATCTTTAGGAGAGTATCTTTTTGAGATTGAATGTCTTCCTGGTACTTTCTTTTTCAAAGTTTTTACTTATTTATTCATGAAAAGACAGAGCGAGAGGCAGAGACATAGGCAGAGGGAGAAGCAGGCTCCTCACAGGGAGCCCGATTCAGGACTTGATCCTGGAACCCCGAGATCACACCTTGAGCCAAAGACAGACGCTCAACCTCTGAGCCACCCAGGCGTCCCCCTGGTATTTTGAAAGATGGGATGGCACCTTCATCTGCCCACCTGTGAGGTTATCTCTTGTTTCCTCCTCCACAATTGAACTGCTCCTGCTCTGAGCCTAATGTTTTCCACACTTCATGCTTAGGAAAATTCTCCTTGAATGGGAAATTCACGTGTGCACTATACTCTAAATATATTTCGGTGCACACTTTCTCTTAAGTATTCTTTTGACTCACAAGCAGATGGTGCAAACTCCAGCTGGTCTCCCCACTTTTGGGCCTTACTTTTGATGACATCAATCAGTGGATGTTGCTAGCCGCAAGCCCCTCCCTCCTCTGCCTCAGGGTGTTTGTGTCAAACCAAATGTGTTACACAGGTCAGAGGTGCAAACAACTTACGGTGCAGCCTCTTGGGTTACCCTGCCTTCAGTACCGAAGCAGCTGTAACCCAGTGAAGAAAGAAATCTGAGAAGAAACTCCCAGACCCCAGACAAGGGGAGTTAGCAGATGGGAGAGAATGACAGGTTGGCATCACGGCAAGGGACCAGAATGTTGGAAGACGGCAATTCACAGACTTGATGGGAAAAGGGAATTTGGAAAGTGTGGCAAAGAGGTCCCGAGAGACCTGGAACTTTACAGGGTAGAATGGAAAGACCTCAAGAGCACAGCAGAAAGAAGTCAGGACTGTCCTTATAATTTTGTCAACTCGGGGAGGCAGATTTGGTTAAAAATACAACACTCCAGGGATCCTTGGGTGGCGCAGCGGTTTGGCGCCTGCCTTTGGCCCAGGGCGCGATCCTGGAGACCCGGGATCGAGTCCCACGTCGGGCTCCCGGTGCATGGAGCCTGCTTCTCTCTCTGCCTATGTCTCTGCCTCTCTCTCTCTGTGACTATCATTTAAAAAAAAAAAAAAAAAAAAAAAAAAAACTTAAAAAAAAAATACAACACTCCAATAAACATTGAAATCCTGTATCATTTAGCATTTTCACTAACCAAACTTCAGGGAAAGTGACTTGTAGAGGTTGTGTGTGGTAGAGAAAGGAACATGTGGCCACAGTTTCTTTTTCTTTTCTTTTTTTCTAAAAACCAGTCAAGCAGAGCCAGAAGCAGCGGTCAGACAACAACTTCTGGGCAGAACCAAAGATGGAAAAAGCAAATGCTATTTATATAAATAGAGGTGCAGAGCCCATAGCTTCCTGTTGACAAATTGAGCTTCATTTCACCTCAAACCTTCATTTTTTTTTTTTAATAGCTGATGAAGGTGTTTTTTTTTTTTTTTTTTTTGTTTTTTTTTTTTAATTTCAATTTGTCCAATCACTTTCAGGAAGGTTCTGGTTTTTTCTTGACTAAACCAGGGGGTCCTTTTCTCTAGCTCTGCTAATTTTTTTTTCTCTCCCTTTTCCTTTCTTTTGCGGATTTACCTACCATATGTGTAGCTTTATGGAGTATATATATATAATTTTATTTATGATAGTCACACAGAGAGAGAGAGAGAGAAAGGCAGAGACACAGGCAGAGGGAGAAGCAGGCTCCATGCACCGGGAGCCCGACGTGGGACTCGATCCCGGGTCTCCAGGATCGCGCCCTGGGCCAAAGGCAGGCGCCAAACCGCTGCGCCACCCAGGGATCCCTATGGAGTATATTGTTAAATTTAGATGATAATCCATGAGGATTGAATTCAGGATGATCTCTTAAATTTGTGTGAGATTCACCTCCTCCCTTAATCTGGAAAAAAAGGGAACAGATGAACTCTGAGCAAATTTAAAGAAACAGTTTAATGGAAAATAACCCAAATGATCCGTAAGGGATTGATTGATGGGCATTGATGCTTTCAACTATGTCATTATACACTGTGTCCTAATACGTTGTTCTGTCCCTAAAGGTCAAATGCAAGGAGTTACAATAAAGGATAATGAAGACTGCACAGAAAAAGTTTTCTTCCATTTGTATAAAATTACATCCATATATCTATCCATCCATTCCAAAAGGGATGAGATTTGGGGAGGAAGGGAAACCAATTTTTTTAAAGATTTTATTTATTTTAGTAATCTCTATACCCAACACAGGGCTCAGACTCACAACCCTGACATCAAGAGTAGCATGCTCCACTGACTGAGGCAGCCAGGCGCCCCAATAAAGTATTATTAATATAAATAAGTTTATGAAAATGTGTAATGTTAACCTCAAAATCAATGTGTTGAAAACAAAAATTACTTCGAAAATGTTCATATAAAATCATGAATGACAGCTCCTCAACTGGTTACTCAGAGAAACTAGTTTGCTGGAAGGTAATCATTAACTCGGTAATGTTAAACTATGCTCTTATGTTGCCAATATCTCACAGGAAGTGGGATAGAAAGATCTGGCAGTGTGATAAGTGATCAAGTACAATATTTCATAAATTATAGATTGAATGTGTAAGTACAGGGATCCCTGGGTGGCGCAGCGGTTTGGCGCCTGCCTTTGGCTCAGGGCGTGATCCTGGAGACCCGGGATCGAATCCCACATCGGGCTCCTGGTGCATGGAGCCTGCTTCTCCCTCTGCCTGTGTCTCTGCCTCTCTCTCTCTCTCTGTGACTATCATAAATAAATAAAAATTAAAAAAAAAAAAGAATGTGTAAGTACAATTCATAAGAATTACAGGATGTTGTAATGACATAGGGCAGGAATAATTTCTCTTGCAACTAAAAAATAGCAACTAAAAATAGCAACTAAAAAATAGCAACTAAAAATCTATGCATGGGGCACCTACACTCAAATCAACATGGTTCTAGGTATAATAAAATATATATTTAGGGACACTTGGGTGGCTCAGTGGTTGACTGTCTGCTTTTGGCTCAGGTCATGACCCAGGGTCCTGGGATCAGGTCCCACCATCAGGTTACCCGCAGGGATCCTGCTTCTCCCTCTGCCTATGTCTCTGCCTCTCTCTCTGTGTCTCAAGAATAAATAAGTAAAATCTTTAAGAAAAAACAAAAAATATATTTATATCATCCTGTTTAATTTAACATAAAGGAATCTGTGTTTGTTTCAGGGCCAGTCCTGACATAGCACTCAGTAATTGTATGTTCCTGCTCAACTGTAGATTTATGGGAATACATCTACCTTAGCAGTGGTTCTGAGAATTAACAAGATCGTGTATTCAAAAGGGTTAGCACTTGTAATATTACATATTTAATAAAATAAGATTTTTTTTCTGCCTAAAATGGATGGATTTCTCCCTAACTATTCTTGAGTAGGTTGGCTCTTCCTTCTCTTGTTACAAAATGAGGTAACCCTTGCTGGTTAGCCACTGAGCAGACAGGTGTGGAAATCTGCAAAAGGTGTACAATATCACTAATACTAGTTTCTCTCTAATTCAAGTTTTCTAATTTAAAATTTTTTTTCACCATCTAAAATCTTAATGAGAGAGCAGGATCCAGGGTGAGTTTTTGCAGGCCATGGCAGACATCCTCCACCCCTGGCATGCTCGGCCCTTAGAGAGCACTTAGGGTCTGGTTGGCTATGCCCGTTTCTGCAAGACCTTGCCCAAATGCCCATATACCTCTTGGCCCTTTGGAGAATGGGAGTGCAGGTCACTATGGCACCACATCCCTTGGGGAACCCTGGGGCCAGCTGGTCTAAGGTACTGATCGGGTCTCTGCCCTTGAGCCTGTGGGTGTGCCAGTGCAAACAGATAGTTTGGCATGTAGGGGACATACAAGGTCATCTGATACTGTCCCTACAACACAGCTGTTTTGTCATCTGGGCCAGGAAACTTCATCTTCCAATGGTCCAAGAAAGGAACCGAGGTGGCTGGCTGGTGTGATTCAAACATTTTTGGCACAACTTGGTTGAAGGTATAATTGGCTCATCTGGCCAGAAATCTGTTCAGCCTGCCTAGCCTTCAGTAGATGCCCCAGCTCTTGGAGTCCTGGCACTCAACTTGTGGTGGATGGTGATTCACATGATGCCACCTCCTACTCCAACTAACCCAGACTACATTTCACTTAAATTTTTTTTTATCAGGTTGTTTTTTGTATTTTAGGAACCTCATATTTCATTCTGAGAACAATCCACAAGGTGAGCATTTAAGGGGATCATTGCTTCTATTTTGGGGACAGAGAATAAGGTTTTGAGAAGTGAAGAAGTACTGCTGACTTCATAAAATGTAGCACAGTGGAAAGAAGGCTGAACCCATGAATTCTAAAACTTAATGTTCCTTCCATTGCAAAAGGAAGATTTGGAGACAAAAGTGTTTATTTATTTGTTTGTTTGTTTGTTTATTTTTAAAGATTTTATTTATTTATTCATGAGAGACACAGAGAGAGAGAGGCAGAGACACAGGCAGAGGGAGAAGCTGGCCCCATGCAGAGAGCCCAGCGAGGGACTCCAGGATCATGCCCTGGGCTGAAGGCAGGTGCTAAACCACTGAGCCACCCAGGGATCCCGGAGACAAAGTATTTAAAAGTCAGAAGTATTTGAGTTGCCAAAGGTTTGTAAGAGAGTTTAGACTTTTCAAAAATTGGTACAAAAAATACAGTATACTTAAATATAAAAATTAGATTTTTTAAAAAAGATTTTATTTATTCATGAGTCACACAGAGAGAGAGAGAGGTAGAGACATAGGCAGAGGGAAAAGCAGTCTCCCCACGGGGAGCCTGATGTGGGACTTGATCCCAGGACTCCGGGATCACAACCTGAGCTGAAGGCAGATGCTCAACCGCTGAGCCACCCAGGCGTCCCTCAAAATTAGACTCTTTAGATAACCAAATTTACTAGTCCACTCCTGATGGAAAAACAGCAATTTTTTCCACATGGTTAGCATGTCGTCAAAGGCTAGTTTCAGACATCACCATTGCCAAAGATACGTATACAATTGTTTCTGCTAGAGGTCACTAATTTTACAGGACAGACTGAAGGTTTTATTAATTTTGGAGACTAGAACTGGATGATACAATACTAGTTATTTGTTTCCTTAATTATCACAGGGTACCCAATGCTTTTTTTACCCTGTGAGGAATGTGATGTGTGCTCCCTTATTAAAATTAAGGTGGAAAGCAGGTGTTGGCTTGCTTTCACATGCTGCCATAGACTACCCAGGAACTAGGCTACTCGGAAATTTTTTGCACACAGCCAATGGTCGAGAGCAATGAATCTGGCCAGAAGAAATAACATGGGAAGTGCCAAAGACATTCAGATTTTTTCCTCTCTTCAGAAGGATAAAGAGAATCTATGTTTGTTGACTAGTCAGTCTTTTAATTATTATTTCTTTGATTCTTTCAGGAAATATAGCAAGTGTTTCAGAACACAAACAGAAGCTAGACTACCTGGGTGCAAAGCCTAATTCCACCATTGTGATCCTAACCTTTCTGTGCCTCAGAAGAACTCAATGATACCAAATGCCTACGGCCATTGTAAGATTAAGTGAATTAGATGATTAGAAGAGTACCTGATCAGCAGCAACATTTGACTACCCATGCCTGGCACAGTGCTGGGAATACAAAGTCAAGTAAGACATGGTGTCTTTCCCTCAATGAGATTAGAGTAACTTCTTTGTTACTCAATCTGTAACACCTTTGGTATTCTACAATGGCATACGTTTTCTTGTTTTCAGGTTTAATTTTTGATTAGAGATAAAGCAATGCTTTAATTTATACTAAAAAGTATTGTGTTTCCTCCTGTTAAGAAACAAAGAGGCCCTTCATTTTGTACAGCCGCACCCACAGCCTTCAGTTCCCCATTAGCACCTGTTCCCCGAGTGTTGGTCAAGTGAATTTGTCATTTATATCTCAGTTCGTCCCTCCCATTCCCATTACTATCCTCTCCTTTGTCCCAGGGTGTATATCACCTTTGCTTCCCTTACTCTAGACTGTCTTCCATACTAATGACTAACATCATGCATAATGAGAATAGCCCTGTCATCATCTCCTCCTTTTTATGGCTGTTTATTCAGAAGTCTCTGAATTAATCAAGAATTTATGAGATTCACATAACATAAAACTATCTTAAAGTGTACAATTTAGCAACATTTAGTATGCAAATTGTACATATCTTCCAAAACATCCAAAACTTTTTAAGTTTACTTATTTAAGTAAACCCAATATGGGTCTCCATCTCATGACCCCAAGATCAAGAGTTGCACATTTTTCTGACTGAGCCAACCAGGTGCTCCTCTATTTCCAAAGCTTTTTCATCACCCCAAAGAAAAACTCCATATCCATTATGCAATTACTCTCAATTCCTCCTCCCTCTACTCCCTGGGAAGCCACCAATCTGCTTTCTGCCTCTCAGGATTCACCTATACTGAATATTTCATATAAATGGAATCATATACGCTGTGACCTATTGTATCTGCCATAACCCTGCTTGTTAAGATTATCTGTAGCCTGGGTGGCTCAGTCAGTTAAGTATCTATCTCTTGGTTTTAGCTAGGGTCATAAGCCCCATATCAGGCTCAGAGCTCAGCAGAGTCTATTCATCCCTCTCCCTCACCTCTGCTCCGCTCCTCCCCCTGCTTGCATGTGTATGCACTCACATATTCTCTCTTTCTCAAATAAATAAAATATTTTTAAAAAGGTTGTATGGGGCATAAGCAACTAATTACAGAGCATATCCAAAATAACTGTCCCAATAGGGAGAACTTTGACTTCACTTGTTTCAATCTGTAGCCATACCTCCTCTATGGAACCTGTGGATGGAGGTCTAAAGTAACCAGAATGTGTGGGAGCCAGGACCATGCTGAATGAATTAATGAAAATGCTGAGTGTACTAGTAATGTTTTTTCTAGTATTAGTGATGTAGTTAGCTCTTCCAGTTCCCCTCTGGTAAAGTGAAGAGATCTTTGTTGGTACTTTTAGCCACATGTTGATTGAGTGGAGTAGGAGGAAAGATGTGAGGGTCATGGGGGAAGAGGAAACCAGGTAACAATTTGGAGCTACTGATATCAAGCAGTTCTTTCTCAAATCTCATCAAGAATACTGAATATAATAGGGATGACTGGGTGGCTCAGTGGTTGAGTGTCTGCCGTTGGCTTGAGGCATGATCCTGGGGTCCTGGGATAGAGTCCCACATCTGATTCCCTGCAGGGAGCCTGCTTCTCCCTCTGCCTATGTTTCTATCTCTGTGTGTCTCTCATGGATGAATTTTTTTTTTTTTTAAAGAACACAATATAATAAAACCAAGAGGGCTGTGATTTAATTAGTGACAGAACAATTATTGAGAAGAAAGGCAATGATCAGCACAGACTCTATAAAAACAGAGGAAGAATTTGCCAATATGGTGCCAGGACTTCCTTAGAGCAGAAGGTGATTTTATTTCAAGTGTCCCAGACTAGTTAAAAGAGAAATAGGAGAATGGCAATTCTATGGGTAACATATTGTTTATTAGATGTCATACTTTCTTTAGGCCTGTCCCTTATCCACTTTAGAGATATTTTGTCATGATTGCAATTATCCTTTCTTATATTATATCACTGAGCAAACAAACAACATGGAATTTGGTCTTTGGAATGCACCTACCCACAAAAAGAGAAAAGATCTCCATGTTATTTGGAGCATCTCTAATTTTCCCTGGCATTCCAAATGGCTAAAAAGCAATGAAGCAAACACACACCAATTTTTCAAAACTCTGAAGTCATACAAACACAAAATTTTAGAGTGAGGTCATACAAACAGAATTTTAGAGTTGGGAGAAATTTGAGCTCCTCTCAGCCAATATTTTTCAAATTTAGGTCCAACCGGACCACCTGCTTTGGAATGAAAGGCTGCTTGTCAGGAAGGCAGAGAACCTGGGCTGCATTCCAGACTTACTGAATAAACTCTTTAGGGATTAAATACTGGAATCTGCAATTTTATACACTCACTCACACTGAAGTGTGAGAACCACAAAACTCCTCACTCATACTTTGCTACTAATCAGAAAACCATGTTCTCCCATAATGTGCTGACGATCACAATTGATATTTTGAAAGATCTGGCCTTCTAAATATATCCATTCTATAATATTTTATAAAATCAGGTGTTCTTTATAGATTATCTGCCATGCACTAGGCAACAGGAGGAGTCCCTTGCTTACATTATATTTAAGAATCCTGCAAGATAATAGTTTCAAATCTGAGCTTCAGTGCTCATGCCTGAAAGTTGGGATAATAGTTTCTATCTCCTATACTAAAGTAAAATATATGTAACATGCTTGGCACAAAACCTGACCTAAAGTATGTGCACAATAAAGGTTAGCTGTTTTTACTATTTTTGTTCACATTTTACACGTGGGGAAACTGAAACACATTCAGACACTTTGCTAGGAAGTGGTGGAGACAATTCAACTCTTAATGTACTTAATTTCAAAACCTAACTTTTCCCACTACCCTATACTATTTTTCATTATGTGCATGATCAATGAAGCTTCTTCCGTGACTTTTCCCATCGAAAATAACTTTTTCTTCAGCCCTTTGCCCAGCACTAGGCTTTTGATGAATACTTGTTTTTTTGGTTCTCTCAACCTCAATGAGACCTGGGCAGCTGCACAGCAGAAGGTGAGTGAGTAATTCCTGTATATGTTTAAAGATCTGTCCCTCAGTTTCTTGATACCCCAGAGAAATTCAGTAATGTGTCTGGTACTCAAGTGAGAAAAACAAAAATCAGGAAATGCAGAAGTTGAAGCACTCCAAAACCCACACTTTACCCACAAGGATCCCTTTTTTGGGCTTTTTCAAAAACAAGAAAGTATCATATTGAACAATCTACCTGGTGTCCAAAAATAGTGGCCTGGGGAGTCATTATCTGAGCATCTTGGCTCACAGACCCAGGAATGTGTGCCCTGGAGGATTCCCAGGGGGCCTTTTGGCCTCCTGTGCTGGCCAGAATGAAACTTCACCTCTGGCTTCCCATGGTGAAGATCAGTGGTGGTGAAGTCCAGATGTCCAAACCTTCACCCAGTCAGAGGCATAATTTCCAAATCTTGTTGTTTTTGTCAAAAATAAACTCACCAGGTTGTCCTGTGGTTTTTCAAGAGAAGTTGGTGAGGAGAGAGGGTAATTAGTAAGGAAAGTTTTAAAAATAGCAAAATGAAACCCTGCAGAATTGTCTTTTTAACTGTACCAGCTCCAAATGCCAATGAAAAATGCTATGGTACTTAGAAGAGATGTCATTTTCCTTCCTTTAAAAGAAAGGGAAGCAGGAATACAGCTTTCTGAGAAAAAAAAAAATTATTTTCTTATGCTGGACAAGTCATGCCTCTATAGTAGCTTTTGATTTATAGCCATTATGCAAGGTATATAATTCTCCACTTTGTTCAAAAGCTTTCCTTAAAAGGGCACTTGGGTGGCTTGGTGGTTGAGCATCTGCCTTTGGCTTGGGTCGTGATCCCGAGGTCCTGGGATCAAGTCCCACATCTGGCTCCCTGATCTGTGGGGAGCCTGCTTCTCCCTCTGTCTGTGTCTCTGCCTCTCTGTGTCTCCCATGAATAAATAAAATCTTTTTTTTAATATATTTTTTAATTATTATTATTTATGATAGTCACACACAGAGAGAGAGGCAGAGACACAGGCAGAGGGAGAAGCAGGCTCCATGTACCGGGAGCCCGATGTGGGATTCGATCCTGAGTCTCCAGGATCATAAAATCTTTTTAAAAAATATTTATTTATTTATTCATGAGAGACAGAGAGGCAAAGACACAGGCAGAGGGAGAAGCAGGCTCCACGTAGGAGGCCCAATGTGGGACTCGATCCAGGAGCCCAAGATCACACCCTGGGCCAAAGGCAGATGCTCAACTACTGAGCCACCCTAGTGATCCCAATAAATAAAATCTTAGGGATCCCTGGGTGGCGCAGTGGTTTGGCGCCTGCCTTTGGCCCAGGGCCTGATCCAGGAGACCCTGGATCGATTTCCACGTAGGGCTCCCGGTGCATGGAGCCTGCTTCTCCCTCTGCCTGTGTCTCTGCCTCTCTCTCTCTCTCTCTCTCTCTCTCTCTGTGTGACTATCATAAATAAATAAAAATTAATTTAAAAAAATTTTTTAAATAAATAATAAATAAAATCTTAAAAAAATATATCCAAAAGCATTCCTTAAGAAGATTACATGAAATATGAATAACATCTCAATTTTACCTGTGATCATTATTTTGTTGTGAGCCATCATTCATACCAAACTAAGCTACTCATTGTTGCTAAAACAGATGAAATACATCAAAATAGTCCCTGATTTTGCTCATGGAGCTTCTGTTACCTGGAGAGAGGATGAAAAGTTTTTTTCAGGCGTATTCCACAAATTCCAAGTATCTCAGTTTCAGGTTCACACACAGTAGGTATCTGAGCTCACTTTCTACAGCTAAGTGGGTGATGTATGTCCTGTGACTAGAATTATACAAGAGGTTAGGAGACCACTGTTTGGGATGCTTTAGGATTCACGCTTCCTATGGAGAATTAGAGAACCATTGTTCCTCAAAATCTCCCCCCCCCCATTCAAACATCCTATAAAAGAGCAAATAAATGCTGAGCATCTGAGGATCCAATCCCAAACAACCCACACTAGGCTGAAATTTCCATGGGATCTGTTTAATTCTTAATATTTACATGATGTTATATTAGCTGTCACACTTGTGTGCCTGCCAGATGTGGGCTTACTCTACATACATACAAGGGAGAATAATCATCTCTGAAATCTTCCATGTTTTAAGAACTTTTACATTTTACATATTGGGGAAAAGCTATAAAAATAAGAAAAACAAATGTGCATATTATATTCTACTTCAAATAATCCTTGCTTTTTTATTAAATGTAATCCAAGGTGGCCAGGATTCTTTCATACACTAGCACCAATATGGACCTGCTTTTCCATTGTATTTGCAGCATGAGCCAAGTAGAGCCAGCCTGCTGTGAAGTTAACATCAACAGATGGGGACACCTGGGTGGCTCAGTTGGTTGGGTGTCTGCCTTTGGCTCGGATCATGATCCAGGGTCAGGGGATTAAGTCCTGAATCTGGCTCCTTGCTCAGTGGGGAGCCTGCTTCTCCCTCTGCCTGCCTCTCCTCTGCTTGTGCTCCTTCTCTCTTTGACAAATAAAATATTTTTTTAAATCTTTAAAAAAATATGGCCAAGATGAATCTTCCACAAAATAATTTCAATTTTTTCAGTATTTAGTAGTGAGAGATATTAAAGCATTAATGGTAATACATTTCTCGTTTAATACAAACTGAGGATGTTTTTCCAGTTGTTCTTTAATGCTGGCAACTTAGTAAATTTTGACAGTTGTTTAAATATGTAATATTAAGGAACACCTGGGTGGCTCAGCAGTTAGCATCTGCCTTTGTTACAGATTCTTTATTTTTATTTTTATTTATTTATGATATTCACAGAGAGAGAAAGAGAGAGAGGCAGAGACATAGGCAGAGGGAGAAGCAGGCTCCATGCACCGGGAGCCCGATGTGGGATTCGATCCCGGGTCTCCAGGATCGCGCCCTGGGCCAAAGGCAGGCGCCAAACCGCTGCGCCACCCAGGGATCCCCGCATCTGCCTTTGGTTCAGGGTAAGATCCCCTTCTGGGGATCAAGTCCCACATTGGGCTCCCTGTGAGGAGCCTGCTTCCTCCCTCTATGTCTCTGCCTTTCTCTCTGTGTCTCTCATTAATAAATAAAATAAATAAGTAATATTAAGCTTCAGTTTAAAAAACTAAAGCTGGTAAACTAGGTCTTTGTCATTTGCTTAAGAAAAGCACAAAGTATGTTTGGTACATTCTTTCCACTTAGGAAAAAATAAGTAAATACATAAAATAAAAATGCTATTTCCCCCTAATCTTTGGAAACCTTTTGTGTTCTAGGATAGCATGACATATTTATCCTACAGGTTTGATCTGCTCCCTAATATCCTGTCATGCACTCATATTTAGGAATATCTCCAAATATGCATGTCATTTCGAGAAGCATAAGGCTAGATATACACTAAGATTCCTCCAACTCTGAGATACTATGATTCTATAATTTTTTTAAAATTTATTTATGATAGTCACACAGAGAGAGAGAGAGAGAGAGAGAGAGGCAGAGACACAGGCAGAGGGAGAAGCAGGCTCCATGCACCTGGAGCCCGACGTGGGACTCGATCCCGGGTCTCCAGGATCGCGCCCTGGGCCAAAGGCAAGCGCCAAACCGCTGCGCCACCCAGGGATCCCATAATTTTTATTTTAAGATTATTTATTTATTTGAAAGAGAGAGACAGAGACAGAGAGTGTGGGGAGGAGCAGAAGGAGAGGGACGGGGGGGGGTGGGGGGATGGAAGGGGGGTGGGTGGTGGGTGGATTCCATGACCACCCACAATGGACTGAGCCACCCAGGCACCCCTGATTCTGTAATTTCAGATTTGTCTTTCATTGACATTTAATTCTTTCATATTGTCATCTCATTATCTATTTTTGAAGCTTTAAACGAAAATGAATTCCTTGAAGAATTACAGTATGCATCATTGTTCCCCTTCAAAGCTCAGCCTTATGTTTTCTCATAGTAGGCCTTCAATAAATATTAATTGGGGGTTGCCTGGGTGGCTCAGCAGTTGAGCATTTGCCTTTGGCTCAGGGTGTGATTCCAGAGTCCTGGGATCGAGTTCCACGTTAGGCTCCCAAGAGGGAGCCTGCTTCTCCCTCTGCCTATGTCTCTGCCTCTCTCTCTCTCTGTCTCTCATGAATAAATAAAATCTTTAACAAAAATTAATTGAATGAATTTCATTTTATAACTTACAAGAGCACTTTCTAAATTGTCCCAAAGCAGAACATCAAAACAGATTTTTTTCTCTGCACCACCTTCATTTTCAAGTAATAAATATTTAAAGTATTTACATCTTTTGGAGAAAATCTTTAGTCTATACAGTGAAAAGTATGATATTCAAATGCAAGATATACAAGAATGTACTCATGTTGTATTAATAGATTTTGCCAACACCGTATCAAATCTACATTACAGATGAAATAAATAAATATCCACAGATAATTCTGCTTCAGAAACCAGTTTGGAGGAATTGACTCCACCCTTTTGTTTGTTTTTCAGATTATTTATTTATTTATTCATGAGAGACACAGAGAGAGAGAAAGAGAGGCAGAGACACAGGCAGGAGAAGCAGGCTCCATGCAGGGAGCCTGATGTGGGACTCGATCCATGGACTCTAGGATTACACCCTGGGCGGAAGGCAGGCACTAAACTCTGAGCCACCCAGAGATCCCCGACTCTACCTTTTAAAAAGTAATCTCCACACCCAACGTGGGGTTCAAATTTAAAACCCAGACCGGAGATCAAGTTGTATGCTTCAACATATAACCAATCAGGTGTCCCCCATAGCCACCTTTCTATTTTCTCTCCCACAACCCCTATTCTTTGGTTCCTGATACACAGCATTTCATTTCCCCTTGGTATGGCTGAGACTCAAGCCTCATCATTGAGCTGAGATGAGAAAAACACTCTGGCTGAAAATGAGACCCACAGATACTCTGTTGACAAAATAAAGAGCTCCAAACATATTTCAATTAGATTTAGATTACTTGCTAGTCATGTACATGTTTTATGTGGGAAAGAAATTACATCTTCTGTAAGTAATTCATGAAATTATATCTTCCATAAGTAATTCATTGAGTTTGCCTGACATATATAGCCAAACCCAATTCTAAGTGACACAGTAATACAGGGGAAAATCCTTCTCTGTAGCTCTGAGAAAGCTGAGTTGATATGGTCAATCTGATTACAGCCTGTGGGATTGGTTTAACCACCATGACAGTATTGCATGGATCCTATGGAAGAAAGGGCTGACTTGAGTTCAGATCTCAGGTATAGTTATTCTACTTCCCAGCTACCGGCTGGGCCTGTTAGACATGTAACATTATGAAAAGAATGAAAATCTCTCCCCGGCAAAAGGCTGAGCAGAAAAGAGGGCTCTTATGTGAGGAACCATTGGATTTTAAAACTATAACTTCAGGGGATCCCTGGGTGGCGCAGTGGTTTAGCGCCTGCCTTTGACCCAGGGCGCGATCCTGGAGACCCGGAATCGAATCCCACGTCGGGCTCCCGGTGCATGGAGCCTGCTTCTCCCTCTGCCTGTGTCTCTGCCTCTCTCTCTCTCTGTGACTATCAAAGATAAAAAAAAAAAAAAACAACCAAAACTATAACTTCATAGTTTGGTGCAGATTTTTTTTAGGTTTTTAATTTTTTTAATAACCCCTACGCCCAACATGGTGCTTGAACTTATGATGTTCAGATCAAGAGTCCTACATTCCAGGATGCCTGGGTGGCTCAGTGGTTGAGGGTCTGCCTTCAGCTCAGTTCGTGATCCCAGGATCCCAATTCAAGTCTCGCATCCGGCTCCTTGCATGGAGCCTGCTTTTCCCTCTGCTTGTGTCTCTGCCTCTCTCTCTCTCTGTCTCTCATGAATAAATAAATAAAATCTTAAAAAAAAAAAAAAAAAAGAGTCCCACATTCCACTGAGCCAGCCAGGGGCCCTTAGGCCAGAATTTGTATGCACGTGTATATGCACGTGTATATGTGTGTATGTGTACGCAAGTGCCTATATGTGTGTCAGAGTTGTCATTCAGAAGGTGATTCCACAAAAAAAAAAAAAAAAAGGTGATTCCACTTCTAGTTTTGAAAACAAGGACTCAGGCAAATCTTCATTGCAACACTATGAACAATAAGCAAAAGATGGAAATACCTGAAGTGTCCATCAACAAATGAATGGATAACTAGAATGTGCTACATACATACAATGGAACATTATAAATGTATAAACCATAAAAAGGGATGAAGTTCTGATACATGCTATAACATGGATGAATCTTGAAAACATTATACAAGGTAAAATAAACCAAACTCAAATGGACAAACATTGAATATTTTTCACTTATATGCAATATCTAGAGCAGGTAAATTCATTAAGAAAGCAGATTTGAGGTTACCAGGATGTAGAAAGAGGGAATGCTGAGCTATTGCTTAATAGATATGAAGCTCCTTTTTGGGTCATAAAAACATTTTGGAAACACATAGGGGTGATGGTTGTACAACATTGTGAATGTAATCAATGCTACTGAACCATACACTTAGCAATGATTAGAATTGCCCAAAGTGAACACAAATCAAACCAAACAAAGAGGCATGTGAATCAGCAATAGGCTAGTTTTCTTATTTCTGGCTGGAACAGAGGGACACAGTTATTTTTAAAGATTTATTTATTTATTCATGAGAGATATAGAAAGAGAGACAGAGACAAAGGCAGAGGGAGAAGCAGGCTCCCAGCAGGGAACCCAGTGCAAGACTTGATCCTGGATCCTAGGATCACACCCTGAGCCGAAGGCAGACATTCAACTATTGAGTCACCCAGGCGTCCCTCAGAGGGACATAATATATAAAGGAAACTAATACAGCTTTGCATAATCATGAGAAGTGCAAGCAGCAATATCATTTGTGCAGTTGGGAAATTTTTTTCTCTTCTATTTTTTGGATTTAGAGATACCACCACCTCTAAAAATTAATATTTATCTTTTAGGAAGATGTGTGTATGTGTGCATAATTCTCTGGATAATTGGATGAAAATAGGGTAAAGGCCCAACCCATATCTGAGGAGACAACCTAACTTAAAGGGATCAGATTGTCCATGGCCCTGCCTCACTGTAGTCTCTGCAGAGGAATTTGTGAAGTGCCCTCCCCTTCTTTCCCCATTCAACCATTCTATGGAATTCAGAGTGCCAAAGGTGAGTGGTTATCATTTTTCTGGTGCCCTCAGAATCTGTTTCAGAAATAAAGATTTGGAGAAACAAATGTCTAGATAGGAAATGGACCCATGAGTAAGAATAATCCAGGAGAATACAAGGTAGAATTTCCCCGTGGAAGTGAGAAAAAGAGGCTTTTCGACCAAGAGGAGTAGACTGGACAGCAGGAGAACAAAACTAGGAATGAGGTGTGGTCTTGAGCAGAGCCTTGTGAAGAAACTAACTTTTTCAAAAAAATTTTTTTAAAAGATTTGATTTATTCACGAGAGACACAGATAGGCAGAGGGAGAAGCAGACTCCCTGTGGAGAGCCTGATGGGGACTCCATCCCAGGACCCTGGGATCACAACCTGAGCCAAAGGCAGACACTTAACCACTGAGCCACCCAGGCGTCCTTCAAAATTCTTTCCTAAACTATAAGAGACAAAATTAGCCTATTTGTGACTTCTCACATAGTATTATTCCCTTGGATTTCTCCAACAATTCAGTGATCCCGGAATCCAGATTCGAGTCTTGCATCCAGCTCCTTGCATTTTAGATGCGGTCACCAGGAAAAGTCTCAACTACAAAGATATATTTGAGTAAAGACATAAACAAGGAAATCAAACTTTGATGATATAACACTTGAAATGGGGACTCCTAGGTGGGTCAGCTGTTGAGCGCCTGCCTTTGGCCCAGGGCATGATACTGGAATCCCGGGATCAAGTCCCACATCGGGCTCCCTGCATGGAGCCTGCTTGTCTCTGCTTCTTTGCCTATGTCTCTTTCTCTCTCTCTCTCTCTCTCTCCTCTCTCTCTCATGAATAAATAAAATATTTTTAAAAACCTGAAATGAATACAATACTATATATTTGCTATACTGCAATTAAAATTTAAAAAAAATTTTTTTAAATGCGTAATGATATACAAGGAAAGAGCACTCCAGGCAGGGGGTCAGTATGTGCAAAGGCCGGGGCAGGAGTGTGTGTTCTTTGTGTAAGTAAGGAAAGGAGAGATGAAGGTGAATTTTTTTAAGATTTTATTTTTTAAAGTAATCTCTACACCCAATATGGAAAGCAAACTTATAACCCCTAGATCAAGAGTTGCAAGCCCTACCAGCTGAGCCAGACAGGCTCCCCAAGGGTGAGAGTTTAGAGGTAAAGCAGGAGCAGATGGCAGAGGGTCTTAGGAGTCCTGTTAGGATATTGGCTATAACTGAGAGAATGGGGAGACAGGGAGAGTTTAGATAGAGGAGTGACATGATCTAAAGGTTTTCAATATTTTGTTTATTTGAGAGAGAGTGAGAGCACAGACAGAGATGGAGAAGCAGACTCCCTGCTCAGCAGAGCCTGACATGGGCCTCAATACCATGGACCCTGATCTCATGATCTGAGCTGAAGGGGGATGCTCAACCAACTGAGTCACCTGTGCACCCCTAATCTAAAGGGTTTCAAAAGGATGAATCTGACTCTTGTGTGGAGAACAGCCTGTAATTGAAGGAGGATGAAGCAGGAAAACCAGTGGGGAAGCTAAATGCAGCAATCTGGGTTGCTTGGACCTGGGGGTGTTGAAAAGTGGTCCATTCTGGGTTTATTCTGCAAGTAGAGTTAGCAGGATTTGATAATTAAGACATTAAGAGGAAGAGAAGCAAACAAGGAAGGCTGCCACATTGGTCTGAGCAGTGGGAGGGATGACATCGCCATCAAGATAGGAAAGGTGGCAAAAGGAACAGGTGTGTTGAGAGAGAGAACAGGAGCTCAGGTTGAGGCATGTTTGAGATGCCCATCAGATATTTAAATGAAGATGCTGAGGCAGAAGTGGTGTGCATTTGTCTTGAGTTCAAGGAAGTGGTCCAAGCTGGAGCTACAGATTTGGGAATCAATGTATAGGTGGTGTTTAAAGCCTTGAGGCAGGAAGGGAGGAGACCCTAGCTGCTTTACTCACCATTGTATTACCAGTGCATGGAAACCACAATTTCTATCATGTAGTGTGGTAGTAACTTACTTTCTTTCTTTCTTTCTTTCTTTCTTTCTTTCTTTCTTTCTTTCTTTCTTTTCTTTCTTTCTTTCTTTCTCTTTCTTTCTTTCTTTTTCTTTCTTTCCTTTCTTTCTCTCTTTCTTTCTTTCTTTCTTTCTTTCTTTCTTTCTTTCTTTCTTTCTTTCTTGTATTAAGTTTCTACCGAATGAAGTAATAGAACGCATGTAGACTGAGGTAGGAGGGAGAAGCAAAACCTTTAATAGACCAAATCGTATGAGGATAGGAACTAATTAATTAATTAATTTTAAAGATTTTATTTATTTATTCATGAGAGACATACAGAGAGAGGCAGAGACACAGGCAGAGGAAGAAGCAGGCTCCATGCCAGAAGCTCGACGTGGGACTCGATCCCAGGTCTCCAGGATCACGCTCTGAGCTGAAGGCAGATGCTTAACCGCTGAGCCACCCAGACATCCCAAGGGTAGGAATTTAAAGCCTTTTATTTGAAAAGCCCAAACTGTTTTCCAAGTTCAAGGCAGTCATTTAGATGTCGACTCTGTCTAATGAAATGAACATTCTTTTTAATGGTTTGGGATGCCGCTCCTTCTGACTTCAAAACATATGGCTTTCGTGGAAAAGACAGCTTTGGCAAAAATTACTCTTTTTAAAAAAAATTGTATTTATTTATTCATGAGACGTGGAGACGCAGCAGAGAGATGTAGGTAGAGAGATGCAGGCCCCCCGGGGGGGGAGCCCCATGCAGGACTCGATCCCAGGACCCCAGGATCACGACCTGAGCCAAAGGCAGACACTCAATCACTGAGTCACCCAGGTGCCCCAGCAAAAATTACTCTTTTGCGATCTCCTTCCTGATCTTTGTTACCTGTGGAGCATAGACTGGACTTTTAGAGATGCAGCCTTAAAGGAACCTATACATTAAGCAATCACTTACTTACATGACTCTGCCTATGACAGCCCCGCCTATGTTTTTTTGACCCAAACAGGAGGAAGGCTGTTGGGGTACCTGGAGGTGATGATGCCTTGGGGGGAGGAGCCAAAGAGGGCAAGCTCAAATTTGAATGTGTGGGGCCAATGCCTTGCCAGACAGAATCAGTGAAGCAGCAGAACTTGAGGCAAGCCCTCCTTGGCCTAAGACTAAGAAAGACACTCTGGAATCCACTATGGACAGGTAAAGCAGTCTCCTCACGGGTGGTGGCATTGACTTTTCTCTTAGAGCAAATCTGAGTTTTCAGATGGGTCCCTTTCTCTCCTCTCACTATCTGACTCACTGCTTGGTCAATATGCACATTCATTTTTCAGGATCTGTCTCATCTGTTCAGATCTTACAAGCTCTCTGCTTAATTCTCTTGGTTCTGTCTCTCTTCCATATTCAAAAGAACAGTTATGTGCCATGTAAGGCCATGTTCTGCAATTAGAACTAATTTATGATAATAATATTGACATAGTAAATGCTTTTTTTTTTTAATATAGCACGTGTTTAGAGATTCAAATTGTGAAAGGTAATAGCAAGAATGTCTATACTAAAAACAGTAGTGGAAGTTATAATAATAATTCTGTAAATATTCTACCACAAAAGGACTTGTAAACTTTCCTAGGGAACCTTTACTGAATCATTTACTTACAAATAAATAAGGAAATTATTTTTTTAATGCCAATATTAAAAACTGCTTACAAGTTTCTATGATGCAATGTATCTACTACGGGAAGAAGACCTCAGGCAATAAGTTAACATTATAGGTACAATTGCTAGGCAGTTAATGGCATTTTTACTATCTACCTAGTTTTCCAAGTTCTTCAGACATCAACTTATTTCTTTTTTTTTTTTTAAAGATTTCTTTATTTATTCATCAGAGACAGAGAGAGGTAGAGACATAGGCAGAGGGAGAAGCAGGCTCCCCAATGTAGGACTCGATCCTGGATCCTAGGATCACACCCACGCCCTGAGCTGAAGGCAGATGCCCAACCACTGAGCCACCCAGGCATCCCCTCAACTTATTTCTTAAAATGTATTTTGTAAGATTTTCACATGCAGTTTATGACAATTATCACAACTTATTTTATTCCTGCTTTTATGATTACTACAAACATGAGAGTCCTATCTAATCCATATACTTTAACTCAATTTAACTCCTTCACAAAGAAATTACACTACTAAATTAAGGCTTTTTTTTCTTAAAGATTGTATTTTGAAGTAATCTGTACACCCAACAGATGGGTTCGAACTGACAGACCTGAGATCAAGAGTTGCACGCTCCACTGGCTGAGCCAGCCAAGTGCCACCAGAATTATGATTTTTTAATGGAAGCCTAAATTTTCTTCAGAAAATTTTCTTGGGTAAAAATGTTAAATGTCTGCCCAGCTTGCACTGAGACTTTGAAAATTAATCTGAGGTATAAATCAGAGGCAAAGGGTTCAATGAAAATATTTGTACTTAATGAAATGCAAAGCAATGATTAATAGTTGGAATTCAAAGGCAAAAGGGAAAAAGATGAGATTCAACAGGACAAAAAGGGAAATACATAATTATGATTAGGGAAAATAAGACCTACAGAGGGCATTAGTGATGGCACACCACAGGAGAGGACTTGGTCACGATTATTTTTAACCCATTTGTCTCTGGTCTGCGTTGCTGGGGATGCGGCAATGTTCTGCCTCACAGAACACAGCTGTCTAGAGCAGCTGTCAACCTGTGAGCTTGAAAAACTGCCTCTACAAAGTCCTTTGTACCCAAAAGAGAAACTAAGAGAACAGGGTACTTGAAACCCGGCTCCTAGCTATAGTTGAAGGAAAGTGATTGGACCAAGGAAGTTAATTAAAGGATCATAGTCAACCAATCTGCTTCACTGTGACTGATCACTTCTGATAGAAACAATACCTACATATTTTCATGTAAGGCAGAAGGCAAAAGTCCATCTGAATTCCCTGACCTATGCCATGTCCTTTCCTATACTCCCAGAACACCTTTTCTTTCTCCAAGTAGTAGATCATCTTCGTATGGCCTGGTGTGCATTATACAGTACCCGTTTCCATCCCTTTCTCAGCCATATAGCCTAGGAGGGTAGATTACCTGTTTAAAGAAATTTATCAGTAAGGAATGATGCTTAATCTACTTAAAACTGAGCTCCAAGAGATTCTGTTCCCTTTTACTGCTGTATTAAGCACTTAATATGCATTCGGTTTATATATGCTAAGGATTATTTGCTAATTATGTCACAACAGTAATAGTAATGGTGGTAAGTGCTATGATGATTACTACAAAAGTATCAATTTGTTGTATTTTATTTTATATTTTGGTATATGAAAATTTATTGTCATGTTTTCACCATCAAAACTTATGATCTTGGTAAAAAAATATGGGATGCCTCATGAATTTGCATGTCATCCTTGCACAGGGGCCATGATAATCTTCTCAGTATCATTCCAATTTTAGTATATGTGCTGCCAAAGCAAGCAGTAAAATTATCATTTTAAATTAAAGCCAATAGTTATTAGATCATTGTTAGCATTCATTTCAGATTCCTGCTAACTTTTAATTCTAAAAAAATATTAAACAATTTTTATAATGTTTGATATGTGTATACTGATGACAAAATCTAGTTCTCTGAGGACTTAAAGTGTATTTCAATAAGCTTCATGTGTGTGAAGCGCGACATTTAAATTGAGACAGCTATAAAAAGCTCATCCTTGCTTACCTAATAAGGTGGATGCTTGGGTATTTAACTTTTAAATTCAGGGCCTATCACATGCAGTACATAAAAATTAATTCTCAACATATGTATGCCCTAAGGCTGCTCCATGTTTGTAGAAACTTTATTCACAATAGCCCCAAAGTGGAAACAACCCAACTGTCCATCTACAGGTGAATGGATAAATGTGCAATAGCCATGTAATGGAATATTACTTTGCAGTAAAAAGGATCCAACTACTGACACATGCAACACTATAAAAGAATTCCAAAGTCATTATGATAAGTGAAAGAAGTCAGACACAAAGGAAGAGATAATGTAGGACTTGTAATGACTTCTAGGAAGTGGATAGTAATGTACAGTTACAGAAAGCAGATTAGTGGTTGCCTAGGGGAGTGGGGAAGAACTGATTGAAAAGGTGAATGAGCAAACTGTGGGGAGGAGTGCTCTGGAAATGTCCTGTGGTTGCAGTTTGGGTGTTTACATTTGCCAGTACTCATAAAATCACACATTTTAAATTGGCGGCATATGTAAATTATACCTCAATGTTAAAAAAATAAATAAAGGTAAAAAAAGTTTCAATTCTCTTGCCAGCAAACCGTATTCAAATCCTTCTTAGGTCTTCACTTTTACAAGTTTACTGCACTTCTGGCCAATGCCATTAGGTGGCAGCATTACCTCCACAACTTGATAAATACATTTCTGGAAAAGACCTGGGACAAACACCAGAGACATCATTAGGGCTTTGGTATCAACCACACTGTATAGGTTGTTATATCCACAACTGCAAAGAAACTTTGGTTAGTCGAGAGTATTGCCACAGATTCAGTTCAATTTAGTGCATATGACATGCAAAACACGGTTAGGCATGAGGAAGCTAGAGCAACCAGTCCCTGCATGTGAGCAACACAGAGTAATATTTAGATTATGTTGCCAAGTTAAAAAACAGAATGTGGGCAGCCCCCGCAGCTTGGTGGTTTAACGCCACCTTCAGCCCAGGGTATGATCCTGGGGCCTCAGGATCGGTCCCACGTTGGGCTCCCTGCACGGAGCCTGCTTCTCCCTCTGCCTGTGTCTCTGCCTCTCTCTCTCTCTCTCTCTCTCTGTGTGTCTCTCATGAATAAATAAATAAAATCTTAAAAAAAAAAAAACAGAATGCAAAATTGCATACAAAATCAGTATAATCAAAATCATGTAAACATGCCTATAAAAAGATTAGGAAAACAAAAAAATTTTTCTTAAAGATTTTATTTATTTATTCATGAGAGAGAGAGAGAGAGAGAGAGAGAGGCAGAGACACAGGCAGAGGGAGATGCAGGCTCCATGCAGGGAACCCGATGTGGGACTCAATTCCAGGACTCCAGGATCATGCACTGGGCCAAAGGCAGGCGCTGAACCGCTGAGCCACCCAGCGATTCCCAGGAAAACAAAAATTCTAATAGTAACTGTCATTAGATACATCCAAATATCTTTAGACACTGTATCTTAAATTTTAGATTTTTTAAATATAAAATTTTTTAACGGTTTTGAGAGTGTGTGTGTGTGCTAGTTGTGGGAGGGAATGGCAGAGGGAAAGAGAGAGACTCTTAAGCAGACTCCCCACTGAGTGGGGAGCCCAATGTGGGCTTGATCTCACAACCCTGAGATCATGACCTCAGTCAAAATCAAGGGTCAGATGCTTAACCGATAGAGCCACCCAGATGCCCCTAAATTTTAATTCTTTAATATTTTTACATATAGGGATGCCAGGTGGCTCAGAAGTTGGGCATCTGCCTTTGGCTCAGGGCGTGATCCCGGTCCTGAGATCAACTCCGACATCAGGCTCCCTGCATCGAGCCTGCTTCTCCCTCTGTCTGTGTCTCTGCCTCTCTCTGTCTCACATGAATAAATAAATAAAACCTCTAAAAAATTTTTTTACACATAAAACCTCCAACTTTTTGTGTTATACAAGTTAACAACAGTGAAGTATTACTCTTATATTAAAAGAAATCTTTCTCATAAAGTGACACTTTGTGCCTCTGAACACAGTTTAATTGGGGAGACAGAGATGTCAGTGATCAACTTGTGACAGAACATGAGGGCTTTGATAGGGATAACCTGGAAAACAAAAAGTACAGGAGAGTTTTTTGTTGCTACTAGTGTTTGATTTTTTGCCTAGAAATTTTGGAATAGTAGTAGTGAGAAAGAAGAGTTGAACTGTGAGCCAGCTTTGAAGGATCTGAGTTTTGTCCAGTGGCAAAAGGTAGGAAAGCATTCACTGAGAGCAAGTACAGCAACAAGGTGACTGGAAAGAAAAAGCCTCAGAATCAGACACCAGTGCCAGGGATTCGGCTGTACAGCCAACAGCAGACAGGGACGGGAAGGGGAAAAGTAGTGGGAAAGGAGGCTAGAAATGCAGATTGATGATCAAATGTAAAAACTGGCCTAAATACCACATCAGAATTTGGGATTTATCCTGTGAGCAGAAGAAATTCACTAGGGATTTTCAGCATAGAAATAACATGGTCACTCCTGGGTTTTTGTGAGATCACTCTGGCACAGCATGGAGAATATTCTTTCTGAGGGACTAGGGGCAGACAGATCAACTGAGAGGCCAGGACAAGAGATAGAAAGAAGGTGTGGGCTTGGATGGAAGCAGAAAACAGGAAATAGTGTAGGTACAAACTCAAGAAATATTCGGACGTTTAAAAAATAAAAATACTGAGGCATCTGGGTGGCTCAGGTGGTGCGATCCCAGGATCCTGGGATGGAGCCCTGCATTGGGCTCCCTGCTCAGCGGGGAGTCTGCTTCTCCTTCTCCCTTTGTCCCTCCCCCCTGCTTGTGGGCACTGTCTCTCAAATAAAATATTTTAAAAACTCAAATGAAATAAAAAATAAAAATACTGGGGCACCTGGGTAGCTCAGTTAGTTGGGCATCTGCCTTCAGCCTGAGTCATGATTCTAGAGTCCCAGGATCAAGCCCCACACCGGGCTCCCTGCTCAATGGGGAGTCTGCTTCTCCCTCACACCCTCCTCCCTCTCATACTCCCTCTCTCACACTCTCAAATAAATAAAATCTTAAAAAATAAAAGTAAAAAATAAAAATACTAGAAAAAAATAAATATTTGGAAATTTGCATCAAATTTAGATCATTACTTAAATATGAGGAACAAAGAAGGAGAAGAATCATAGATGACCCCAAGCTTTGAGCCTGGTTACTTGAGATGGAAAAGTAAGGAGACAGGAAGGTCAGGACAGGGGACAGTTTAGGACTACTGTATTGACCATGTTGAGTCTGAAGTGCCTATTGGACATTTAGGTAGAGTTGGGGAGGGGGAGATCTCTGAAAAAATAATTATAGAACCGAGGACCAAGTTCATAAGTGTCCAAGTTGTCCACATCTAACGGACAGCTGTGGGAGCAGACGGTCCTGTGAGTTCCTATGGTTTGGGGGTTCTGACTACCTGTCCTTTGGTCTTAAATATAAGCACGAAAAGGGTTCCAAGTTCAGTAGGTCTCACGCAGCCAGCCAAGTAAGGAAGAGAATCTTCTCTGGTTTGGCTCAAGCCATCACAGATTTTTTTAAAAAGCTGAAGAAAAGCCAGGAGTGACCAGAGAATGAGCTGTGCTTCTGCATGTCCCTCCCTCTCCTCATCCACAGCCTCCTGATGAAGCAGAGGAAGTTTCTTTACCATTTCAAGAATGTCCGCTGGGCGAAGGGTCGCCATGAGACTTACTTGTGCTACGTGGTGAAGCGGCGGGATAGTGCCACCTCCTTTTCTCTGGACTTTGGTCACCTTCGAAACAAGGTATCAGTTATTTGCTTCCAAGCTAGACTGCAGGCGCTTTCAGAACCATCCGCAGCTTTTCAGCTGTTTCAAGTTTAGGTCTCCACTAGATTCCTCAAATCTTTGTTTTTTATATGTCCATGGAATTACATTAGGTATGCCCCAAAGCATGCCATCTTATGTCCTCCCCAATCATGTTGGCACGTTACTGCCATACCTTGCATCAGTGCCAAGAGTAACTGCCCCCAAATTTTCCTTCCTTTCCCCAACATCCAAACTACCTTTGAGATTAAGGAAATCAAACGCAAGAGCCTTTTGGTTTGGAAAAATGTTATCAGCTCATTTCAAGCTAAAGTTTAAATGTAAAAACAAGTTTTTAAGAATTTTTGAGAATTAAGGAAAAGGAACAATTAATGACTCAATTCTGTTTTCCAAATAATTTCCAGTCCCTCTTGCTCAAATAGACCGTAGGCCAAGGAGTGCATTCAGTATGGTGAGACCTAGAATACCACGGAAGCTGCGACTGGTTGATTAGTTAAATCAATCTCAGCATCTAGGAGATCAGAGAATTACATTTCCAAGCGACTTCACCATGTTCAGATGGGTTTCCATAAGCTTCTGCCAATAAATATTTTCTGTCTCAAAACAGGCAGTGACATCTGATTTTGGTGGGATCTAGGGAAGAATCCATAGGTAGAAGAACGTTGTCTGGCTCTCCTCTTAAAGTGTTTATCTTACTATTCAATTTCCTTTGCCCCCATTTGTATTGTGTAAATTAGCTCACTGCAATTGCTCCACATTCTAATCTCTTTCCTGTTTGGTGACACATTCTAAGTAGAGAAGGCTTTGCTGTTACCAACCCTTTGATCCTTCTCATTTAATCGCCACGATACCAGCCCATTTTACTGGTGAGGACTTAGAAGATTCAAGAGTTGGGTGAGTTGTCCCACTCACCGGAGTGGTGATGCCAAGGAAATGGACCTAGATCTTCAGATTCTAGGACTAACGACTTTTCTGCGATACTAAGCAGACTTGCTATAGCTCACTATTGCGCGATTATATTACAATCCCAGGGATCACAGGATAGCAAACACCTTATTTAATTGGTTCTGAACCCAGAGCAGCGCCTATTATTTCTCTTACAAACCCCTCTGTTGGCCTGAGCATAGCCTACTTTACCCCTTTCAGTCCTCCCAGCCTGTTTCCTGCGTCCACCAGTGGTCTGGTGTATTTCCGCAATGTTTTACAGCCCTGGGCCCTTCCAGAACATTTTCTTTCTCCTCAAAGGCGCAAAAAAAAAAAAAAAAAAAAAAAAAGAACAAAAAAAAGGGGGTGGGGGGGTGGGGACGTGGCAGGCCAGCACTCCAAACTCCGGATAGTGCGATGCTACTTTAGACAGATGCATCTCATCCTCCTGCTTTTCTGCTCCACAGAAAATGCATAGCCCTTTTGTAACCTAAAGCCCCCCCAAAGGGCAGACACCCCAAAAAAGGCGACCGTGGGAGGCAGAGGAACGAGGGACCGTAAAGCCCCCGCACGCCGGCGAGGCCGGTAAACGCCCCCACCCCTGCTCTGTCCGCAGTCGGGCTGCCACGTGGAGCTGCTCTTCCTCCGCTACATCTCCGACTGGGACCTGGACCCCGGCCGGTGCTACCGCGTCACCTGGTTCACGTCCTGGAGCCCCTGCTACGACTGCGCGCGGCACGTGGCGGACTTCCTGCGCGGGTACCCCAACCTCAGCCTCAGGATCTTCGCCGCGCGCCTCTACTTCTGCGAGGACCGCAAGGCGGAGCCCGAGGGGCTGCGGCGGCTGCACCGGGCGGGCGTCCAGATCGCCATCATGACCTTCAAGGGTGCGCGGGGGACCTGGCGGTTCGGGACCGCAGCTCAGACCGCGGAAAATTGGGGGCCGGGGCGGGGGGCCGGGGGGGGCGCAGAATTCAGCCAAAACCCGGACGGGAACAGGAGGAAGGGCATTAAGGGCTTGGATACTAGGCTTTGGGGGAAATGCGACTTAGAAGGGGTTGGGGCAGGGTTCCCTTTCTTTCCTCTACGTGTGGGATCTGAACTATCTTCTGCCCCGTTCCCCTACCTTTTTAAAGATTATTTTTATTGCTGGAATACTTTTGTGGAAAATCGTGAAAAAACTTTCAAAGCCTGGGAGGGGTTGCACGAAAATTCCGTTCGACTATCCAGACAGCTTCGACGCATTCTTTTGGTAAGGGGCTTCTTTGCTTCTCGTTTTCTTTCTCTCTCCAAAGCCATCTTTTCCTGGAGCTACTTCTATTTTCCTCTCTTACATTCTTTACATTGTCATCTGTGCATGAGTGTGTGGGTATCTCTTTTCCCCCTCATTGTATGCCTTATAGTCCTTTCTCCCACCTCTGAGTTTGCTCATCTGTTGTTTCACGACTCGGAGCCCTCTGCCGACAGCCCTTCGGGTCCCCTCTCATCACCCACAAGCGTCTCCTTGAGACTCCCCGCAGGATTGTGGTTTTCTCCTGGTAGGATTCTAGCCTCTCCTTTTCCTATTCCCCAGAATTTACTGCCCAACAAAATGTTACAAATTCATCCACTCAGTTTATTTCTCTTTCTCAACAGCCCCTGTATGAGGTTGATGACTTACGAGATGCATTTCGTACTTTGGGACTTTGATACCAACCTCCAAGAATGTCACATACAGTGAACCATCTCTGAGGACAGTGGGTAAAAGGATAATCTCAAGAATTCTGTTTTTCTTCAACTCTCACTTTCTCAAAGTCTAGAGAGGAAAATATTCATATACAGGACTTTGTAAAAAAAGAAACAAGTCTTGAAAGTACAGAAGGAACTGAGGCCCAACAGGGTTATAGGCTGCAAGTGGTGCAGTTTTTGATGCAACAGCGTCCCCTACTGGGAAATGACCGAATTGCAGGGTCGGGGAGCACCGAAAGTGTCCTGTTCTAAGACTCTTAGGCGGGGAGGAAACAAACCTTAAAAGCATGGTGAGAAGATCAAATGTTTTTATAATATGTATCCTTTGTTATTTGATTCAGACGGAGTTCTCAATATTAGTGATAGATTTTTCTACTCTTCCTTTGGAGCTCGCTTTCAAGTGAACAAACTTTTACCAGTCCATGATCTCTATAGACCTCCTAATGAAAGGACCTGGGGGATCGTAATCCCAAAACATCTAACAAAGGCATTAATATATAAGCATGTGCTGTATGTTTTCATTGTCTGAGATATGTTTTCGTTTGTACATAAGACAATTTTTCTTGGTATAAAATATGCATGATCACCTTCAGGCTATTTTATAATAAAGGTTCTTGAAATGAATATGAGGACTGTGAAGAAGACACTCTAAAATTAGTTGATGCCTCAACTGACACATCTGGAAACATAAATCCCTTTAAAGAAGTCAGTAGGTCAGAAACCACAACCACAAATTTCACATATAAGATTAGGTAACACTTGGAAAGGAGTTGTCTCAATGTTGAGAAGAGAAAAATCAGTTATCTCCAGTGGGTCTCTTAACTTGAACAATGCCAACCAGGCCAATCTTTCCTATTTTTTGTATGTATGTGATGCTTCTCTCAAAGAAATGCTCACTGTGTAAGAGAGTATGATAAAAAAATAAAAAAAAAAAAGAATATTTGGAAAGGAAGGATGGCAGAACGTTGCAAAGAAATAGTGTTTTATCCAGCAAAATGTAGGGAGCCAGTATGGCAGAGAGTGCCTATTCATAACAACTGCCCTTGACTGTGAGAAAAATAGTCAATATAACCATCACTGTGCACTTATTTTTTTTTAAAGATTTTATTTATTTATTCATGAGAGACACAGAGAGAAGAGAGGTAGAGACACAGGCAAGGGAGAAGCAGGCTCCACGCAGGGAGCCCGATGTGGGACTCGATCCCAGGTCCCCAGGATCACACCCTGGGCTGAAGGTGGGGCCAAACCACTGAGCCACCCAGGCTGCCCTCACTGTGCACTTATTACCTAGCAACTCTTGCAATGCTGATAAGTAGATCCACAGGACAAATTAAATACACAGTTGTGTTGTGCATGCACTCAAACAGGTGCCCGGACCAGTCAATAGGAGAAAGAATAATCCTTTTCAGCAAAGGGTGCTGGGACAACTGGATATCTATATGCAAAAGAATTACTTTGGATCTCTACCACATACTTTATACAAAAGTCAACTCAAAATTTACCAAATACCTACATTTAAGAACTAAAACTATAAAACCCTTAGAGGGAAACATAGGTGAAAATATTCACAACCTTGGATATGACAAGTCAAGCAACAGAAGGAAAAATATAGAGAAATTGGATTCGTTAAAATTAAAAGCTTTTGTACAAAGGCAGTAGTAAGAAGTGAAAAGACAACTTGCAAAATGGGAGAAAATATTTATAAATTATATACCCAGTAGGAGTCTAGTAGACAGAATACACAAAGAACTCTTAGAACATAAAAAACCTAACTTAAAAATGACCAAAAGATTTGAATACACATTTTCCAAAAATATACAAATGGGTAATAAGCACATGAAAGGTACTCAACATCCTTAGTCACTAGGGAAATGCAAATCAAGGCCACAATCAGATTCCACTCTTACTATTAGGAGGCTATCAACAACAGCAAAAACAATTAAGAATGTGGAGAAACTGAAACCTTCCATATATTTACCGGTGGAAATGTGCAGCTGTGCAGCTGCTATCATGGTTCCTCAAAACCTAAACATTGAATTATTATATAACCCAGCAGTTCCACCTCTAGGTATATATCCAAGAGATTAAACTCTGAGTTTTGAAACAAAAACATGAATATTTACAGCAGGAGTATTCCTAAAAGCCAACAATATGGAAACATGAAGTGTCCGTCAAGTGATGGGTAGATAAAACAAAGGTGCTATATCCATACAACACTATTTTATTCAGTCATAAAAAGGAATGAAGCAGACACATGCTACAATGTGGATGAATCTTGAAAACATCGTGCCAACGGAAGGAAAGCCAGACACAAAATGCCACATTTCATGGTTCCATTTCTACGAAATGTCCAGAACACGTAACCCCACAGAGACAGAAAGATCAGTGGTTGCCAGGGGCAAGAGGGAGAAGGGTATGGGAATTACTTATCGCATATGGAGTTTCTCTTGGGGGTGACGAAAATGGTCTACAATTCAATGCAACTCAATGGTGGTGACGGTTGCAAAACATTCCGAATGTACTAAAACCCACTAAATTGTGTGTATTTTAGAGAGCTAAAATTTACACCTGTGTGAATTTATAAAAGGACTTACAAATGTAAATTTTATGTTTTGTGAATCTTATCTCAATTAAGACAAGTCGGTATGATTTGAGTCAGGCGACCTTGAATTTGAATTCTGTTTCTATGTAACAGTGGGCAAGATATATTTAACCCCTTTATAGCCTTAATTTCTGATCTCTATATGGGTATGATAATATGAACTTTTCACATATTTTTGGTAAGTATTAAATTAGAAGATAACACAAAGCTGGTACTATCTTAGTGATTAGCTTTGCTACCCTTTTCGTTTGCAGGATAGAAACCTAGAAATCACCCTTGACATCACCCTCGGCGCCCCCATATATGGTCCTATTGACTTTGTATGCTAAATACTTCTTGAATTTATTTACTTTTCTCTTTCCCCTCTACTAGTAACTAAGAAAGAGAAAAACAAAAACAAAAAAAGCCCCTAATAGTTCAAAGCTGGCTTGACACTTCTAGAAACCAGGTCATTGTTATTTTTCTGATGGACATAAACAATCTCACAAAATACCAACCTCAGACAAGATTACTCAGACTGATAAAATGAGAGAGAGCAAAACCATTTCATAATTTGTCTGAGCCACCGGCAAAATACCAAACACCACCTCTCTTGGCTGGAAAGAAATTGCTACTTCTTTACCAATTACAGTTTTATCCTTGTCTAGTCAGCCCGCCCGAAAGATGGGACACACCCAATTATAGAACTGACCTAATTCTCTCACAATTTCTAATCTAACAAATCCCCATTTTCCTAGCCTCTCCCTCAAATCGCCAAACCAAAGCCCAAATTCTGTAATAAGATTCATAGTCATGAAGTGTCTCAATGAGAGGGTGTTTCTCTTACTGAGACACTTTATGGCTAATATAGCTCCCCATTATGTGGATTGTTCCTCACGGCAAGAGTAATAAATCCCACTCGTTCAACTACAAGAGACGTGTTATTTATTGTCTCTGGATGGAGGCCATTGGCATATCTTAGTTGGAGCTACCAACATCTTAGTCTATTGCAATAGTCATGATATTCACTAATTCTCAGTAATTTCACTGAGAAGTGGAATCTCGAGAACTACAAAGCTCCAAGTTTATTCTATTGGAATAGAATAGAATACCAGCCCTTTTATAGTGTTGATTTGTCAACAGGAGATCCCTAAGTACTCTCAGCAAGTAAATGGTAGTTACCCAATTTGGGTAGATGGAATTTGATATCCTGTTGCAGCTAACTTCTTTCACTACTTGATTGGATTTAACTAATCTCCTCGCTAATTTGACTGATTTTTTTTCCCCATAGTCTTGGCCACATTTTTTAAAAAAGATTTTATTGGGGATCCCTGGGTGGCGCAGTGGTTTAGCGCCTGCCTTTGGCCCAGGGCGCAATCCTGGAGACCTGGGATCGAATCCCACGTCGGGCTCCCAGTGCATGGAGTCTGCTTCTCCCTCTGCCTATGTCTCTGCCTCTCTCTCTCTCTGTGACTATCATAAATAAATAAAAAGTTTAAAAATAAATAAATAAATAAATAAATAAATAAATAAATAAATAAATAAATGATTTTATTTATTTATTTGAGTGTGGGGAGGGCCAGATGGAGAGGGAGAAAACCTCAAGCCGACTCCCCAGTGAGTGGGGAGCCCAATGCAGGGCTCCATCTCACGACCCCAAGATCATGACCTGAGCCAGAATCAAGAGTCCAACACAGTCCACTGAACCACCCTTGGGCACAACTCTATAGTTGTTCTAACTTTTGGAAGTTAAACGGTGCAACTACAATGCAGCTTGAGAAGCCAGTCACTGTATGACTTAGTGACAAATAAGTGTTAACAATAATGCTTTGGATTTCTAGAAGGAAGAGATCATTGTAGGTTGAATAAATAAGAAAAAAATTGATAGAAGAGGTTGAAATTTACCAGGACGGTGGGGGAAACGTTAAATACTTTAGTATATTTCCAAAAATCTCTGTGAATAAAGTGATGAATGGTTCAAGAGTGACCTTTATAAATTCTGTTACATATTTTAAACATTGATATCACTATGATGAAATTGTTAATCCTATGTATTTTTGGTGGGAGAAGCAACTTATATAGTATTTTAAATACCTATTACCTTTAACTTTGCGATTTCATTCCTTGGAAACTAACTTGAAAAAAATCTCTTAGATGTACCCAAGATTATATATACAAAGATATGTACAAACCAACCCTGTAGTAGGGAGAAATTGTAAATAACAAAGCCAGTAGTGGAATGTGTAAGCATAGAACATCCATACTTAGAGGAGTCTATAATTTAGAGTCCCGATACTGTGAGGCTCCCTGGGTGGGCTCAGTCCATTAAGCACCAGACTCTTGGTTTCAGCTCAGGTCTCCATATCAAGGCGGTGAGATCTAACCCCTAGCAGCTCCTGCTGTGTCTGGAGTGGGCTTGAGAGCCTCTCTCCCTCTCTTTTCCTCTTCCCTCACTTGTGTTCTAAATAAAATAACTTTTTTCTTTTAAAGATTTTATTTTTTTTAAAGATTTTATTTATTTATGAGAGCCACAGAGAGAGGCAGAGATCCCAGGACCCCAGGATCATGACCTGAGCCAAAGGCAGACACTCAACCACTGAGCCACCAAGGGGCCCAAAATATATATATTTTTAAAGAATACTGTAAAGCTACATAAGTGTATATAGAAAAAGACAGGACCTGCCTAAACCTAGGTGATCCAGCAGGCTTTTCCTGTCTCCCTGCAAGTGGGCTGTGTCCTAGGGTCCTGGTTCCTGGTCCCCACCACCTGCCATCCAGAGGAAAGGCCCACGAGGGGTCGCCTAAGATTTCCACCAGTGCACAGGGACAGTATGTCATCCAGCCCCCACTCCAGAATCTGGATCATGGCCACCCAGGACTATTACCCAAGCCACGGAGGGTTCTACTTCCATCAACAGCTCCTGCGGAAGGCAGGGCATCCTGGAGAAGCCATCTCTCACCATTCCCATCTCCCTATGCTGACCAGGGTCCCTGGGGACAAGCAGCTTCTTTTACCGGAAGTTCACTTTCCCATTCGTGGCTCTAGAGTTGAGGTACCCAGAAGGCTGAAGACTCTTCCCAGGCCTCCAGTGGTTCCATCACCTGTGACATGGCTCTGGAAGCCATGAGGAAGCGGCCCAGTGGCCAGCCTGACAAGGCCAACACTGGGCCCCAGTCCTGAGTGGCCAAGACCAGCCACTAGGTTTCAGAAGATGCTAGGCTTATCAGAACTCCTCCCCACCGCTCCCCTCCCCGTAGAGTAGTCAGGCTGCAGCCAGCAGAAGCAGTTGAGTACTTTTATATCAAAACAGCTAAATACCAAAAAGGGAGTTGAGAGAACTCTACTCTTTACTATCCAAGCCACACAAAAGTTCTTCTGACACCTTGTAACCATGTGCCCTGCACCAAATAGAAAATAAACTCCAAGCAGCCAGTAAAACAGACATAAAAAAATATCCAAAGCACCATTAATAAGTGAAAAAACAATTGTTTCAAAACACTTTGTATAGGTTGATCTCATTTATGCTTAAATATGCATATATGTCTACATTGAACTTCCATATATACATATATTTATATAGATACTTGGTTAGCAAAAGTGCTGCATAGATAAAATCCAAACTATGAGCTGTGATTACATCCAAAGAGAAAAATTGGATGGGAAGGCAGGGGAGAGGGAACTTTCACTTTTATTTTGTATATTTCAACAAAAGAAATGTAATTCTAAAGTTTGAATAATTAAAATTGAAGCGAGGAGAATACCATTTAAAATTTAGGACTCGTATTTATTACTTCATATTCTCCTATGTTTATCTACTAACATAGACTATTCCACCACTAAGGAATTGAGATAATTCCAATAAAATAAGTCTAGGAGAGGCATGGGTCTTTCAACGTCTAAAAGCTTTCTTCTACTACCAGTGATTTATGAAACATGTTTTGAGGGTTCAGCGATCTGTACGAGTCTTAGTTGGAGCTCGCCGAGAGAAAGAGAAGGAGATCTACATTAAGGAGTTGGCTTACGTGATTGCAGGCCTTTGCAGAGGCTGGGATCTGGAATCTGCGCTGGCCACCACGAAGACAAGCAGGAGCTTTAGGGCAGAAACCAATGCTTTAGTCCTCAGGTAAATTTCTCTGTGGAAGCCTCAGTTCTGTTCTTATATCCTTTAAACTAATTGAATTAGGCCCACCCAGATTATCTAGGAATCTTACCGTCCACTGATTATGGACTCTAGGCTTATCAACAGAATATCCCAGAGTAACACCAGGGTTAGTCTTTGAATAACTGGGACCAAGCCAAATTGACTCACAAAAACATGTCACAGGATGTATACGTAAAGAACAAAAACAAAAAAAACACATATCACAGTTACCATTTTTAAAGTTTTTTAAAGATTTTTTTAAATGTATTTATTTGAGAGAGAGCGTGCACAAGCTGGGGGAGGGACAGAATTAGAAACAAGAAGCAGACTCACTGCTGAGTGTGGGGGCTTACCCCAGGACCCTGGGACCAGGACCCTAAGATCATGATCTGAGCTGAAGTCATATGCTTAACTGACTGAGCTACTCAGGCGCCCCCACAGTTACCATCTTTGAGTGCAGACCTTATAACCTGTAGTGGCTCTAATTGCTTTACACATTACCTCGGTCACTACATTATAGTCCCACGGTCAGCTACCAAAGTGATTGATTGATTGATTGGTTGATTGGTTGATTTTTTTATTCATAAGAGACACAGAGGCAGAGGGAGAAGGAGGCTCCCCATGGAGCAGGGAGCCCGATGCAGTACTTGGGATCAAGGCCTGAGCTGAAAGCAGATGCTTAACCAACTGAGTCACCAAGGTGCCCCCAAAGTAGATTCAAATTTAGGTACCTGTGATTCTGAAGCTTACTTGTATTAATGTAACCCACTTAGTTGCAGAGACCGGCTCAATTTACACATAAAAAGGAGACTTATTTCAGTCACAGGTAGGCTAACTGGAAAAGTGAGATGGTTTCACTAGCAACTGATAGGGTTCGAGTGACTGACTACTTTCTCTCTTTTTCAGGGAACACATGGCCTCTGTCTCTCTTAGAGTCTCCTTTTCCCCCCTAAGTGTTCGCTCTGTTCATCTCCCTTATTTATATATATATATTTTTTAAGATTTTATCTTAAGTGATCTCTACACCCAAGGTGGGGCTTGAACTCACAACCTCAAGATCAAGAGCTGCACATTCCATGGACTGAGCCAGCCAGGCAACCCTGTTCACCTCTCTAATTGTCTTACTTCCTCTACTCCAAGTTTCTGTTCCATAATACTTGAACTTGCATACAATCCCTCTTGGATGCTTCCATCTTCTGTTTTTATTGTTGTTGTTGTTGTTGTTTTATTCATAAACATTATGGCTACTTGGCAATTTTTTCAAATTCCCCAAAGAGGGACAATTTAATTGCCTCAACTATCTCCTGGGCTGTTTAAAACATGTTCCTACCAAGGTGCTGTCCATAGGAATTAGAAATGAGAGGCATGAACCAGTCTGTAGACTTTGAAGAGACAAGTGATTAGATGTGAATGTTGCAAAGGAAGAGTGAATGAAAAGCAAATCACAGGTTTCTACAGTGACTGGAGTGTTGCTCTTCAAAAATAGTTGTATTTGAGAGAAATACATCATACCTGGGCCCCAGGGTCTCACCCAGTGGCCCCATCCTTGCCTAACCTGTCTCTTTATCCAATGATCCCATAAGCCAGCATGACTCATGCAGGAGTAACACTTTAATTCTACACTCAAAGCCCAACGCCAGCTTGTGTTTCTCACCATTACCAGGACCCCCTTGGCTTATTTCTGTCCTGTCTGTGCTCTAAATTCAGTGTCATTGAATCATCTCAGTTCTAATCTCTGTTGTTCTAGGCTTTGAATCTGTGTCTATTCATTCTCGATATTTCCATCTTGATTCTCCTCTACTCAATCTTAGCTTAACTCTTCAGTAGTCTAGTAAAAATCACTGATTTTGGTAGGAACAGAGCTCTGTCTCAAAACTCTGGAATCGAGCTCCATTTTCTATTGACTATGACTGGTCAGGGTGGCCATGTCTCCTTCAAAGCAGAAGGAGAAGAGTCATCTGTTTCTGTATCATCTATCTTTTGAGCACCTACTATTTTGTCAAACACTGTGGTGGGTGATCATGCTACAAGGTTAATGAGAAATAGTCTTTACCCTTAAAAAGCTCCTAGAGGGAATCCCTGGGTGGCTCAGTGGTTTAGCACCTGCCTTCCGCCCAGGGCATGATCCTGGAGTCCCGGGATGGAGTCCTGCATTGGGCTCCCTGCGTGGAGTCTGCTTCTCCCTCTGCCTGTGTCTCTGCCTCTCTCTCTCTCTGTCTCTCATGAATAAATAAATAAAATCTTAAAAAAAATAAAAAAAAGTCCTAGAAAAGAGAGGCTACCAATCCACAATTACATACAATTTGACTCAAACACGCTGACATGTGGAGGAAGTTGTTTTAATTAGTTTAAAGTTCCAAAGAAGGCTTCCCAGAACAGAATAGCCAGGATCTTAATATTTTTAAGTTTTAAATATTTTTAAAAATGTAAATATTATGCACATAGAGAAAAGTGCATGAATCACAAATGACACTCTGAAAATTTTCATGAATGTATAACAAACACCAAGATCCAGAAGTAGAACATTACTATCCTTCCAGAGCTCCACTTATGCCTCCTCCCAGTCTTCTGGCTTACATTAAAAGAAGTTAGGAGTGAGGGGCACCTGGGTGGCTCAGTGGTTGAGTATCTGCCTTTGGCTCAGGTCATGATTCTGAGGTCCTGGGATCAAGTCCCACATCGGACTTCCCATGGGGAGCCTGCTTCTCCCTCTGCCTATGCCTCTCTCTGTGTGTCTCTCATGAATAAATAAATAAAATCATTAAGAAAAAAAAAAGAAGTTAGGAGTGAAAAGTGATAAGGATACACTTGGCAGGAAGAATAGCACGTTTAAAGATGAAGAGGTTTAAGGAGTGCAGAAGGTATAAATTGGTGTGACTCAGCAGTGGGAGAACAAGGTGATTGGAGATAAAGCTGAGTTCCTCTATCAGCAGAAGCCTGATCATGAAAACCCTTGTCTTAAGTTGAGGAGTTTAATTTTAAAACTAAAGGCTATGGAGAATATCCAGAAGGCTTTTTTTTCCAAGGGGGGGTGCCTAACTTGATACATCTTGCCATTTAGGAACATTCTGGCAGTGGGCTGGAGGATGAATTAGACAGGATCCACTGGAGACTGGAAGGTTTCTTAAAATACTACAGCAGTTAGGCCTGGATAAAATGGATGAAGACTTTAAGGCAGGACTAGAGTCATGGATGAGGGAGGGCACTGGTGAATATTAAGGAGTGGCCTCTGCCTTAGCTAATTAGTTGTGGAAGAGGTGTGGTTGAGGGGTGATTCATCAGTTGCGTGTGTAACACCCAGTGCTCATTACATCACATGCCCTCTCATGCCCATCTCTCAGTTACCACATCCCCCCCCACCTCCCATCCAGCAACCCTCATTTTTTGTTTCCTAGAGTTCAGCATCTCTTATGGTTTACCTCCCTATTCTTTTCTTTATGATTTTATTTACTTATTCCTGAGAGACACAGGGAGAGACACATGAGAGACACAGGCAGAGGGAGAAGCAGGCTCCCTGCAGGGAGCCCAATATGGGACTCGATCCTAGGACTCCAGGCTCATGCCCTGAGCCAAAGGCAGATGTTCAACGATGAGTCACCCAGGGGCCCTCTCCCTCTCTATTTTCATCTTATTTTCTTTTCCTTCCCTTCCCCTATGTTCATGTTTTGTTTCTTAAATTCCACATGAGTGAAATCATATGATAATCGTCTTTCTTTGAATTATTTCATTTAGCATAAAACTCTCTAGTTCCATACATATCGTTGCAAGTGGCAAGATTTCATTCTTTTTGGTGGCTGAGTAATATTCCACTGTGTATATACAACACATCTTTATTCATTTATCTGTTGATAGACATCTGGGCTCTTTCCATAGTTTGGTTATTGTGGGCATCGCTGCTATAAATATTGGGGTGCAGGTGTCCCATCAGATCCCTACATTTGTATCTTTGGAGTAAATACCTAGTAGTGCAATTGCTGAGTTGTTGGTAGCTCTACTTTTAACTTTTGGAGGAACATCCATACTGTTTTCCAGAGTGGCTGCAATTTGCATTCCCACCAACAGTGTAAGAGGGTTCCCTTGTCTCTGCATCCTTGCCAACATCTGTTGTTTCTTGAGGACTACAGGTTTACGTTGAGGCATAACAGCAGGAAAATGGTTGTAAATAATAGATGTCGGTTGGAAAAATAGATTTGGTAGTCATCAGCCTTATGCTCTCACATATATATATTTTTTAAGATTATTTATTTATTCATGAGAAACACAGAGAGAGAGGCAGAAACATAGGCAGAGGGAGAAGCAGGCTCCATGCAGGGAGCCCGATGTGGGACTCCATCCTAGGACCCCAGGATCACGCCCTGAACTGAAGGCAACCACTGAGCAACCCAGGTGTCCCCATATATATATATATTTATATATTTATATGTATATTCTTTTTTAAAAGATTTTATTTATTTACTTGACAGAGAGAGAGAGCACAAGCAGAGAGAGGAGCATGCAAAGGGAGAAGGAGAAGCAAGCTTCCCGCTGAGCAGGGAGCAAGTGCAAGGCTTGATCCAAGGACCCTGGGATCATGACCTGAGCCAAAGGCAGATGCTTAACTGACTGAATCACCCAGGCACTCCAGGCTCGTGCCTTCTTAAATGAATTAATGCATGTATAGGAGGTCCCCAAGAAGAAAAGATATTAAATGCAAAGAAATGAGAGGGATAACTGGGGATCACAGACAGGTAAGGTGTAGAAAGGGAAAGAAGAATCTAAGAATGGGTCTCAAAAGAGACATCCAGGGGAAAAAAGGGGGGAAACCAAGGGAGCAGCATCCATGGAGGCAAAGGAGTAGGGAATTTTCACAAAGGAGTGGTTAGAAGCAGATAAGATAATAAGTACTGGGTCACCTGGGTGGCTCAGCGGTTGAGCAACTACCTTCAGCTCAGGGCGTAATCCCAGGGTGGGGATTGAGTCTGGCATCCGGCTCCTTGTGGGGAGCCTGCTTCTCCCTCTGCCTATGTCTCTGCCTCTCTGTGTGTCTCTCATGATTAGGTAGATAAAATCTTAAAAAAAAAAAAATAAGCACTGATTGGATTTAATGATGTAAAGGTGAACAACAGGGCTTCAGTGAAAAGGTGGATACATCAGGGTGAAGAAACAATAAGCAGGGAAGAATTGGGGATTGGGAGCAATAGTAGGAAATTGTTCTTTCATAAAGTTTGACAGTATGAGAGGGAATTATAGGATTTGTATTCTTTTGTCCATTATTGTTTTTAGAAAATAACCTGAAACATGGTACACCCTGATTCGTGGTGTTCTGACTGATTTTTTTATGAGAGAGTGTGCACTTGTGTGCACATTGTAGGGGGAGGGGGACAGGGGCAGAGACAGAGAGAGAATCCCAAGCAAGCTCCACACTTAGCACAGAGCCTGACATGGGGCTCAATCTCATGACCCTAAGATCACGACCTGAGCTGAAATCACGAGTTGGACACTCAACCGAGCCACCCAGGGGCCCAATTGATTGCATCTTAAGCAGAGCTACAGGTCAAACTAATCAGCAGATTCTTAATTCTTCTGAGATTGCCTGCAATCAGGCTACTTCTCTTGCCTGGGAGGCACAAATAATATCTTCTGTTTTGATGGGGGGCAGGATGGCTTTATCTTTTCTGTAGTGTTTCAGATCAGTTGATGCTTGGTATTATAGCAGGCCAAGGTTTGCACAGTACATTAGTCAAGGGTGAATTTGCCTGGTCTTACTGAGTGGAGGGCTGATATGATACCCATCAAAACTTGAGATCACCACCACAAGCCATCACTCCTGAAAAATGTGAAGGTAGATTAAAAGACATCAGGTAGGGCAACCCCGAGTGGCTCAGCAGTTTAGTGCTGCCTTCGGCCCAGGGCATGATCTTGGAGACCCGGGATCGAGTCCCACGTCCAGCTTCCAGCATGGAGCCTGCTTCTCCCTCTGCCTGTGTCTCTGCCTCTCTGTTTCTTGAATAAATAAATAAAATCTTAAAAAAAAAAAAAAAAAAAGACATCAGGTGATTTGGTAAACTAGGTTATGACCTGGAGTCTGAGCTACCCTAGGCCTTATAAACTTTTCAAAGGTCTAAAAACCATTTAAGATCTAAAAGCAAACACCTCTAAAATACTCAGCTACCCACTGCCAAACTGCTGAAAAGCAACATAAACAAATGTTTAAGTAAATACCAACAAAATATAATGTGCCAATTGGCCAAAGTTACTTATGTATAAATTTAATGTTACATATATGCAACTGATACATAGTAGAATCCCCTGTGCTGTACATATTTTAAAGCTTTTTCTGTATATTATGATATTTTGACACCTTAGAAACGGTCATCTGGCTGGCTCAGTTGATAGAGTCTGAGTCACATGTTGGGCATAGAGATTACTTAAAAAAATTAAAATTAGGGAAGCCCAGGTGGCTCAGCCGTTTAGCGCTGCCTTTGGCCCAGGGTGTGGTCCTGGAAACCGGGGATCGAGTCCGGCATCGGGCTCCCTGCATGGAGCCTGCTTCTCCCTCTGCCTGTGTCTCTGCCTCTCTCTCTCTCTGTCTCTCTGTGTCTCTCATGAATGAATAAATAAAATCTTTAAAAAATATATAAAATTTAAAAAATTTTTTAAAAATTAAATTAAATTAAAAAAACAACACAACCACCTTCAGTCGTAGAGATAGCAAGGACTCAGCATGTCCTTGATGTGCAAACTAACAAATCCATAGCCATACCTCCTTATTTGGCCGATATCCCCAGGAAGCAAAATTCTTCTCCCTTTTTCTTTTTTTTTTTTTTTATGATAGTCTCACACACACACACACACACACACACACAGAGAGAGAGAGAGAGAGAGAGAGAGAGAGAGAGAGAGAGAGAGGCAGAGGGAGAAGCAGGCTCCATGCACCGGGAGCCCGACGTGGGATTCGATCCCGGGTCTCCAGGATCGCGCCCCGGGGCCAAAGGCAGGCGCCAAACCGCTGCGCCACCCAGGGATCCCCTTCTCCCTTTTTCATCCCAGGACCAGGCACCAGGCAAGTAGAGACCACCACTATAGGTTAGAGCCCAACAAAATTAATCAAGCTAGATAGTCCTATTTACCCTACTCTGCCTTGCCTTTCCCCCTGAAAACTCCAATGCTCTCCCCTAAACGTTCTGCTCCCTCCAGGCTTCTGCTCACTGACCACTCTGATGTTCTTTCATGTGGCCCTGTATGGCATGCTGTGCCTCCTGTCTCTAGAACCTGTGAATATAATAAATTTTTCCTGAGTATCTCAGTCTCCTCTTATGGCTGCACTTGACTGATCACCTCATAAAAGAATGTAAAGCACGCCACAACATAGCAGGTCTTAAGATAGTTCCTAGTGATCTCCTTGATCCATCACTCATGATCGTACCTTATACATGCCTCTTTCCCAAGTCCATGAGTGAATCTAGTTGGTGAACCTGAGGATGCTCTCACCCCCCACCCCAGTCATATACTGCCCTGGGTATTTCCTTTAATCCCTGACAGAGTCTCTTGTTTTATCAAACATAGGTGGTAGACGCTTGTCATTCTCAAGTTTAACGTTTTCGGGTTGAAGGAGAACAGAATATACCACCTCCAAGTATGCCTCATACTGATTATTGTGAATCAAAGGTACTTGAGAAAAAGCTGATGCAAGGAGGACGCTCTGACCCTCCTTTGTCCTCCTGGAAGCAGTACATAAATCTCCCATGTGAAAGTTACCTCCCTTGTACTGGGAGAGTAGAAGGCATCCTGCTCACCAGAGAGAGGGAATACAGGGCCAAGAAGGCTATATAAATAAAACTTTTACTTATGCAACAATTTACTACTCCAAACCCAAACCCCTTTGTCTTGCCAATTTTTTATAAATTTGTGTTTCTTTCTAAAAGCTTCCTTCTTTGGTCACTTCTTTGAGTCTTATATTTTTACAGGGCTCCTATACATATAAAATTAAATTTGTTTTCTTCCTGTTAAAAAACAAAAAACAGAGAAGAATGGAATATCTTTCCATTCTTACATGGTTTTATTATTTCCTTAGAAGACTCGGTTTCTATGATTTGCAATACCTTTTTAATTTTGTGCATGAAAAAAAAATTTTTGTGCATGAACTCTAAGGCTGGTGCAAAGGAAGTTGACCTATATTTCAGCATGGTCTTATTATTCTTTATTTATCATATAGGGGATAACTTGTTTCCCTGCGGGAAAAAAATGCCTTGAAGTGATATATAACTCTTTACTGAAGGCTGAGAAGTTTATTACCTTGTGGTATAAGGATGTTCGTAGGAAGCATGTGACTCTCCATGGAAATGTAATTTGGGATACAGCTGGGAAAACTGTACGAACAGGCACCTGGGTGGCACAGTGATTGAGCATCTGCCTTCGGTTCAGGTCATGATCCTGGGGTTCTGGGATCGGGTCCTGTATCGGGCTCCCAGCAGGGAGCCTGCTTCTCCCTCTGCCTATGTCTCTGCCTCTCTCTGCCTCTCTCATGAATAAATAAAATCTTAAAAAAAAAAAAAAAAAAGAAAACTGTACAAACATGTCCCTCATTAGGGGTTTGAATTTTGAAGAAGATATAAGGAGGCAGTTTTCCTTATTATTTTAAGACTAGATTATTCTACCTCTGTTGCTTACTTGGCAATATAATCTCCCATATGGCTCTCCTTTTAGATCATTATTCTAAAAAATACTGTGCAAGTCTTCTTCTTAATGACTAGTCAGACCCTGGGAGAGTGTCTCTGCCATTTATCTCTCAAAGAATATGATTGGCTCACCAACCTTACCTTCACAGAAATCCCATAGAATAATTTACTCCTCTAAGACTATACCATTTTTCAGCAGCTATCCTTTGGCTCTGGCTTTACCCTAGGAACTATCCAATGGCTTTATCCTATGAACTTGGTCAAACCTCTGTGCATTTGTCAAAAGCCCAGGAAGATCTACACACCATCCACCAGCTTGTCTAAGATATGTTTGGTTTTTTTAAAGAATTTATTTATTTATTCATGAGAGACACTGAGAGAGAGGCAGAGACACAGGCAGAGGGAGAAGCAGGCTCCTCGCAGGGAGCCCAATGTGGGACTAGATCCCCAGACCCAGGATCATGCCCTGAATCGAAGGCAGATGCTCAACCGCTGAGCCACCCAGGTGCCCCTAGTGTAAGATACTTGACAAGTTGTAGCATAAAGTAAAAGCATCAAGTACTAATAGAAAATCCAAGCTAGAGAAGTTGACTGGTTTGCTTCTTGGTATGTCTCCCCTACCTCCAATCCAAGCTTTGAAGACTGCCCCCTCCTCTTAAAGCTACTATAGTGACAGTTAATAATTCCTTTAGATTCTCTCTCCAACAACCTCCCTCTATTCAGATATACCCTCACTGAAATTTCTAGCTCACAAACCAGCATCCAACTCCAATAAAAATGAAAAAAAGTAGATGCTTGAGGAATTGCCCACCTTTTTCCGAGTCTAGCATGTGACCCAAAGACAGGATCTGGTTGCTAGCACTGCACAGTTGGGTATACAAGAGGCATACTTAGGTCCCATTCCATACAGGTGTCCAAGTTGAGGGCTGGTGTCTCCTTTATTCCTGATTTTCTAAGCCAAAACAACAAACTAATACATGCATCCATGTGGTGGTTCACAAAAAACAATTACCGAATATTGCCAATGCCCACAAACCTGGGAAAATCAAGAATATATTTCCCATTGATTTCATAAAAATGGTCAGAATCCTGGAAGCAACAGATGCCATACTTTCACTATTTACAAGGTGAGAATAGGGCTTAAGGGAGCCAAAAAGAGACAGTAACGTGTCCTGGGGATGCTAACAGCTCAGGAGCTATCCCACATGTGGCTGAGAGGAAAGGGGAAGGTGTGATTATCAGGATCTGGACAGGTTAGCTGTAGAAAGGCCAGCTCAGGACAGAACTTGTCTGAAGTCACACACCATTGGAGAGATAGGTACAAAGCCTGGCTAGGTTGATGCATAGCAAGCTGTTCTAATCTTTGGACCATGAAATCTGCACAGCACAAATAACCACCTTTGAGTGTTAATCAAATAAAAATCTTCCCCTAGGGTTTTAAAGCTGTCATGGTCCGTGAAATTTGGTTTCTTTTTCCTTCTGATTTAAATCCCATGAGGCCTTCATGTACCCTTTATCGGAGATGAGATCCAAACCCAAAATTAAGCCAAGAGGGATAAAGAATGTTGAAACCAGTGAGCTACAGAAATTTGCAAGGGCCTTCATAAAGATTGGTAAAGTTGAACCAGAGTCTTAAAAACACAAAATCCGTCAAGAATAGAATGACAAAATTAGAGGAACCTGTGGTGATCATCTACTTAGAGTACAAGCTCTCACACTTGTTTTTTTTCCTAAGAAAGTTACAGGGGCACATGGGTGGCTCAGTTAGTTGAGCATCTGCCTTCAGCTCCGGTCATGATCTCGGGGTCCTGGGACCGAGCCCCACATCTGGCTCCCTGCTTCGCTCCCTCTCCCCCTCCCTGCCACTGTTGCTCTCTTTCTCTCTCTCTCTCTCTCAAATAAATAAATAAAATCTTTTTTTAAAAAAAGTTATAATATTATTCTTAATGAAATATTTTCACCTTGGCTCACTCAAAGATGAGATTTTGTAAATATATACTTTAAATACAGCAATGACTTATATGGCAATAACAGCTTAAGCTCAGAATTGTATCCTGTCCTAGGATGGCTCATCTGTCCCATAATCTTACTTCGAGTTACTGTTAATCTTTCTTTGGTACCCAGTGGGAAATAGATCTGATATGTAGAGAAAGTTATAAGAAATGCTCTTTTTGTCACAAATAACTGCTTCCTCTTTGGTGAGGCAGTATAGTGGCATGACAAGGAACTTAAACTCTGGAAGCAGAGACGTTTAAAACTTAATAGGTATGTGACCTTGGTCAAATCATGTGAACTTTCTGTGCTCGCTTTCTTATTTACAAAGTGGGAATAGTAATAGGACTTATTTGATGGGACAGCTGCTAACATTAAATCGGTCCATATACATGACCAACTTTTAACAGTACCCAGTATATGAAAAGTACCTTATTATATTTACTGTTTGTATTATTTTTCCCCATTCAACCTAGTACCTATAATCAAGGGCATATAAAATTCATTTCCCCGATTTGTTTACAAAGCTGCCTCTACTAATTATACTGAGACTTGTAGGTTTCCCAAGCATCCATGGTATAGTTGGGAGCAGAAGAAAGCCACTTCATCTATAACTTTGAAGCTGGGGTGGGAGCAGGGAGTCAGGATTAGAGACATAGTTGTAAAATACCAAATAATAATAGCTTTCATTTTTTGAGTGCTTATTATATCCCAGGCTGTTCTAAATGCTTTCCATGTATATCTCATTTGATTCTCCTAGCAACCCCATGATAGTGATTCCACTATCCCCATTTAGAGGAAGAAAGTGGAACAGGTAAAGTAACTTGCCCTTGGTCACACAGCAGGAACTAAGAGCTAGAACTTGAGCAGTCTGGACGTTCCAGTTGTTCTCTTAACTATCAGACATCATAATATCATATAGTATTTAATATTGTAGGTTGGGCTGATATTCAGCCAACATAACAGTGCAACCAGGCTAGCTGTCTGATTGGCTGGTGCCCTGTTCCGATTTAGTTGGCGCTTGGGTGATATCCATTGTTAGTATCTTATGACCATCACCTCTGATTATAGTTGAAGCCATGGACATGGATGAGATCTTATGAGAAGTGTGTTTTTTATCAAAGGAGTAAACTAGTATTTGAGCACATGAAAGCCAAGGTGAGTTCTGTTTTAGTCACTGCTATCTCCCAAATTGGTTTTACTAAATCTCTGCAAATACGTGAAGATAAAAATTGAAGAGAGTTTACCTGTCCTTAGCATAGGTTTTCTGAAGGAGTTGAGGAGCAAAAGATAGGTAAATAAAATAATTTTAAGAAACTTGGCTGGGAAGAAATGGACACAGGACCACATTTTTGGAGAATAGAGGAAAAGTTGCCTTTTTTCATCTGCCATTTACAGCCTCAACGGTGACATTTCGAAAAAAAATTTTTTAAGATTTTATTAAGAGACACAGATAGGCACAGACACAGGCAGAGGGAGAAGCAGGCTCCCTGAGACAAGCCTGATGTGGGACTCGATCCCAGGACCTGGGAATCGCCCTGAGCCAAAGGCAGATGCCCAACCACTGAGCCACCCAGGCGCCCCAGACATTTTGAAAATCCTAACAGACCTTTCAGAATCCCATAAAATTATTCCAAAGTTCATCTATGAAAAGAAACATGTGAGAACACCAAGGAAAATTCTGAAACTTATTAAGAACACCAAGAAAACAGCAAGACAGTCATGGGGCTTACCTCTTAGTTACTTGACCTCCTCCTCCTTTCTATGTTTTACTGGAACTCACCACAGACTTCCTGGGTCACACCCTCAGCTATGTTATCAATTGTAGGTACTTTGCTTTCAAAATAGTTAATCCATCCTGTTTCTGATTATAGCATACCATTCTTCAAGCTTGATTGTTTAAATACACCCACGAGACCTATTTAATGATCTTATCAAGATTTCTAGCTGGTTGACCTTTCTGACTTTTCCCAACCCACCAGCCCTCTCTATTTTCTTTCTTATCCAGCTAGAACTCCGACTCACCTGAAACTATTTTGCTCCTCACTTTATTGCTGTCATCTGCTAAAACCCCATCTGCACTCTCCGTGCCTACACCTTAGCAGCTCAGTGTAACTGGAGAAGGCCACACAAAAGGTAGATTAAAGACTATGAATTTAAGATCACAATCCCAAGTGGGCCCCTATAGCTATAGAGCATGGTGAGACTACTTGGTTTTTCTTGTCAACTCTCTCCCCCCATCTTGGGTGGGAGGAGGTGGAGATGAGTGAATATATATCTATAGATATATATTTTAAGATTTTATTTATTTATGAGACACACAGACATAGGGAGAGGGAGAAGCAGGCTCCCCGCTGAGCAGAGGCTTATGTGGGACTTGATCCCAGGACCCTGGGATCACTACCTGAGCCAAAGGAAGATGCTCAACCACTGAGACATCCAGGGGCCCTGAGTGAATATATTTATACTCTTGAAGAGGTAAGAGTCTTAATATACATTGTTTTGTTTTTGTTTTTAAGATTTTATTTATTCATGAGAAACACACAGAGAGGCAGAGACACAGACAAAGGGAAAAGCAGGCTCCCTGTAGGGAGCCTGATGTGGGACTTGAGCTAAAGGCAGACACTCAGCCACTGAGCCACCCAGGTGTCCCTTAATAAGCATCGTTAAAGATGAAAGTAAAACAAACAAGTTTGATGTCCTTCACTCAAGGGAAAATCATCCAGTACTAGGGGAGTATGGTCCCTCATAAGCAATGAAGCACTCTTCTCAGGGATGTTTGGCCAAGAGTGAGTTTTATAAGTCATTTAGAAGCCACAACTTGAAAACGTGGCATGATTAACTAGGATGTCAGGGATTTCCTTATAAAGCTATTTTCTAGGGCAAGGTGAGCTAAAGCTGAGCGGGGAGGAGAGTGATTAGTCTCTTATGTTTCTTTAACAATGGAGCATGTCGGGTGGCTCAGAGGTTTAGCACTCCCTTCGGCCCAGGGTGTGATCCTGGGGACCTGGGATCGAGTCCCACGTCAGGCTCCCTGCATGGAGCCTGCTTCTCCCTCTCCCTGTGCCTCTGTCTGTGCCTCTTTCTCTCTGTGTGTTTCTCATGAATAAATAAATAAAAATCTTAAAAAAAAAAAAACCCACAACGGAGCATGTCTTTCTTATAAGTAGGAGCTGACTTAGGTTTCAGCTAGTTTTGTGACGTGGACTGGCCACCATTTTGTGGGTACCTAAATGAGGTTCTGGGCCCAATTCCAATAGGAAAGGAAGGTGACACCCACATACACCACAAAGCAATGCTTAGGACACCAGCTGGTGTCATTTCTGACACTATTTACTGGGAGATAGCATCAGATTCCACATAATAAGGTCTCAGTCTCACGAAGATTGTCACACACCTCCCATACCCCAATCCCTGCCTTCAGACACCAATGGCAGGTTCATTACCGGTGTCTTGACTGACCAGCTACAAACTGAAGTTTCCAGCAACTCCCTGCAATAGGATGGCAATCACAAGTTCAGGCTATCACCTATGTTTTTGACCAACTGGTTATAAATCAGAGGCTCCTACAACACTCCCAGGTTTTAATTTGCTAGAGGGCCTCATAGAACTCAGTGAAACATTTTACTTCCTAGAGTGCCAGCTTCTTATAAAAGGATATAACTCAGGAACAATCAGAATAGATACATTAAGCAAGGTGTGGGGAAATGATGGGAGCTTCCACACCCTCCCCAAGCACAAAGCTCTCCTGAAATCTCCAGCTGTTCACCATCCCTGAAGTTGTTCAAACCCTGTCCCTTTAGTTTTTAAGAATGATGGCTCCGGTGCTTCAGCAATGATGGATTAAGTTATTGGCCACTGGTGATCCATTTAACCTCCAGTTCCTCTCCCCTCCTGGAACTTGGAACTGGAAGTTCCAACCCTCTAACCACGTGGTCAGTTCCCCTGGCAACCACCCCTCTTTCTTAAGTGACTTGGGGCATTCCAAAAATTACCTCATTAACATAACAAAGAGGCTTTAATCCTTCATCCCTCCAGCCACTTAGGAAATTCCAAGGGTTTTAGAAGCTCTGTGCTAGAAATATGGATGAAGACCAAATATATATTGATGACAATTCAAATTATAATTCACAATAGCATAGTTCCGATACACAAATTACCTTTCGCAGCATGATATAGAACTAGAAATTTATATATGTGACTACATAAAATTAACATTTCTCCTAAGGGGAAGAAAAAACAAAATCAATTTTAGTATATGTGCTGCTGAAACGAGCACAGAAAAAACAAAATCAAAAGGGAAAAATACATATCACAGAAATGGATGTTTTCTCTAATGTACAAAGCTCTCTTACAAATTAATAGAGGAGAGATGACAAAAACCAAAAGAGAAATAGGCAAAGGATAATAACAGACAATTCCTAGAGGGACTGTTTTTCCATTACCCAGTGTTGGCAAGAATGTGGGAAAACTGGAAGTTCACGCTTTTTCTTAGATACATTCTTTCTGGACCACTGACTTCATGCCCAAAACTATGTAATTGCTTACTGAATCTACTATTACCCTGGGAGCCCTGGGAATTTTTTTCTTCTCTCTTCTGTGCTTGAAATTTTCCTGAGCAGACAATATTATTCCTGTCTCACAAACAAAATTCAAGTCAGCCCATTCTGTAGGAAAAAACCAACTTGGGTATTTCCTATTAATACATCTGGCAAGAGTTCCCAAGGTTGATATGACAGTCTCGGATCAACAGCCCCCCCCCCCCCCCATGACATATAAGAAAATTCCGATACTATCAGTTTTCTATAAATCAGGCAAGGAAATTTTAAAAACTGGAAAGAAGGGATCCCTGGGTGGCGCAGTGGTTTGGTGCCTGCCTTTGGCCCAGGGCGCAATCCTGGAGACCCGGGATCGAATCCCACATCGGGCTCCCGGTGCATGGAGCCTGCTTCTCCCACTGCCTGTCTCTCTGCCTCTCTCTCTCTCTGTATGACTATCATAAATAAATAAAAATTTAAAAAAAAAAAAAAAAAAAAACTGGAAAGAAAACCAACTTCCTGCAGAAATGATGTAGATTTTATTTTTTGGAAGAGAAAGGAAGAGAAGGGAGGGGCAGAGGGTGAGGGAGAGAGAGAATCTTTTTTTTTTTTTAAGATTTTATTTATTTATTCATGAGAGACACAGATTGAAAGGCAGAGACATAGGCAGAGGGAGAAGCAGGCTCCCTGTGGGGAGCCTGATGCGGGACTCAATCCCAGGACCCACAGATCACAACCTGAGCCAAAGGGAGATGTTCAACCACTGAGACATCCAAGTGCCCTGAGAGAGAGAGAAAGAATCTTAAAAGAGGCTGTATGCCCAGTGAGAAGCCTGAGGCAGGCAGGGCTCAATCTCCCAACCCTCACTGAGATCATGACCTGAGCTGAAATCAAGAGTCTGATGCTTAACCAACTGAGTCACCCAGGAGCCCTGTGGATTTGAAATATTAACAAAATTTGCAAATGTTTGACAAATGGCAGATCTATTACAAGTGCTGAAGTACTAGAGTCAAATTCTAAACCCACACCAAGAACCACCCACCTAGCCACCCCCAAGTTCTTGCCACAGAAACTGAAAGTGTGTCTTGACTCAGCCACAAGGTTTTGGGGGTAATTTATTATATAGCAATAGATGACTAATGGAGTAGAGAAATAGAAGTTTCTGACTTCAATCTTCCCTTTCCTTAAACCATATATCATCTTAATCTTTTCCTTAAGCCATGATCACTAAAATTTATAGATGATTAAATTAAGGCCCAGATGAGTTAATATACTTATTCAAGGTTACAGTGTTTAAATGACAGAGCTATGAACATTTTTAGGTTTTCTGACATACAGTGTTCCTTGTACCCTCTCATGTCGCCTTTAGTAGTTTTAAATTATTGGGGGTTTTTTTCCTAATGAAATGATTGTATAGACAGGGAGGTCCTATATTTGCCACTGACCTAGTCACTGTGGAAATAAAGATGAGTGAGGCAAGTCAAGTGGATTTTGCATAAGGTAGAATGGTGAGATGAAGGAACAGTACAGGGAAAATTTTGATGAGAGTAGTGGATGTGAAAAGGTTCAGACACACAACAGAAATTAAACGACCAGATTGAGTATATTTGAGCAAGATGGAGATTTCAAAATTGAAAAAATTTATATTGACCTCAGAGATTCACTAAGGGTCAATCTAAACTTATTTTTCTTCAAGAAATGTGATGATCATAGGTATATCCTTACTTAATATGTTATGTGTTTATTTAGAGTTTTAAGTCTTTCCCATATTGTTCTATAACTTTGTCATGTAATTCTTGTGTTACTTATGATTCACACTTTAATGACTTATCCATTACCAACTTCCCAAATCAAATTAACAAAATGTTTTTTTTTTTAAGATTTTATTTTTAAGTAATGTCTACAAGTGACATGAGGCTTGAAATCATCACCCCCCCCCCAAAAAAAAAGAAATCATCACCCCAAGATCAAGATTCACATTCTCTATGGACTGAACCAGCCAGGTGTCCCATCAAGTTAGCAGGAAATTTTGTTTTTTTTTTTTTTTGAGGGAGAGAGAGAGAGAGAGAGAGAGAGAGAGACACGGGGTTGTAGGGTGGAAGCAGAGGGAGAGGGAGAGAACCATAAGCAGATTCCGGGCTGGGAATGGAGCCCCAACAGGTTCTCATAACTCTAAAAAATGACGTGAACTGAAATCAAGAGCCAGATGTTTAACTGCCTGAGTCACCCAGGCGCCTCATAGTTAGCAAAAACTTTTATTTTTTTGAAAGATTTTGTTTATTTATTCATGATAGACACACAGAGGGGGAGAGAGAGAGAGAGAGAGAGAGAGAGAGAGAGAGAGAGAGAGAGAGAGAGGGAGAGAGGAGAGAGAGAGAGAGAGAGAGAGAAGCTGGCTCCCTGCAGGGACGCTCCATCCCAGGACCCTGGGATCATGACCTGAGCCAAAGGCAGATGCTCAAACACTGAGCCACCCAGCTGTCCCTAGCAAAAACTTTTAAAGCAAGAATAAAATGACAAAAGGTAAGTGATTGGGGGTGTGGACTATGGAGGAATATATTTAATATACAAGACAAGGCAGGGTGGCTGGCTGGCTCAGTAGAGCATATGACTCTTGATCTCGGAGTTATTAATCAAGCTCCACATTGGGCATAGAAATGACTTAAACTATTTCTTTTAAAGATTTTATTTTGGGCAGCCCCGGTGGCGCAGCGGTTTGGCGCCGCCTACAACCCGGGGCGTGATCCTGGAGACCCTGGATTGAGTCACTCCTCAGGCTCTCTGCATGGAGCCTGCTTCTCCCTCTGCCTGTGTCTCTGCCTCTCTCTCTATCTCTGTTTCTATGAGTAAATAAATAAAATCTTTTTAAAAAAATAAATAAATAAAGATTTTATTTTTATTTATTAATGATTTTAGCTCAGGTCATGATCTCAGGGTCATAGGATACAGCCCCATTCTGGGTTCCAGCTCAGCAGGGAATCTGCTAGAGATTTTCTCTCTCTCTTCTCTCCCCTCTCCCCAGTTTGCACTCTATGTCTTTCAGTCTCTTTCTCTAATAAAGAAATAAATCTTTAAAAAAATTTTTAATTAAAAAATGCATATAGGGGATCCCTGGGTTGTGCAGCGGTTTGGCGCCTGCCTTTGGCCCAGGGCGTGATCCTGGAGACCCGGGATCGAATCCCACATTGGGCTCCCGGTGCATGGAGCCTGCTTCTCCCTCTGCCTGTGTCTCTGCCTCTCTCTCTCTCTCTCTCTCTGTGTGTGACTATCATAAATAAATAAAAATTTAAAAAATTAAATTAAATTAAATTAAATTAAAAATGCATATAATTTTCATATGGACATTTCCATAAGTTCCCAACCTCAGGATGCCTGGGTGGCTCAGCAGTTGAGTGTCTGCCTTTGGCTCTCTCATGAATAAATAAATAAAATCTTTAAAAAAAAAAAAAAGTTCCCAGCCTGTATTTATGCCCCCCCCACACACACACCCAGAAAACTGAGTTGCATTCCCATGCCAACCCAGGAGGGCAAGCAAAGCAAGTATCTGAGCCAATCTGACTCCATTATGAAAGTTGTTTTTTCTTTTTAAGATTTTACGTATTTATTCATGAGAGACACAGAGAGAGAGAGGCAGAGAGAAAAGCAGGCTCCACGCAGGGAGCCCGATGTGGGACTCGATCCTGGGTCTCTAGGATCATGCCCGGAGCAGAGGGCCGATGTTTAACCGCTGAGCCACCCAGGCATCCCTCCATTATGAAAATTGGTGAGATGTTGGTTACTGGCATATCCTGAATGCCCAAACAAAAAAATTTTTTAATTAAATAATTTTTTTTAAAAAGCACACTGGCTTTATTTAGTCCCATGGTGTTCTTTTTCTGACCCTGGCTAAATTGCATAATCTTTCCATTTCCTAGTTTCCTCATGTGGCAGGCACTTTATGTGTTCACCAAACTCCATTTTCTTCTTTTCCTGGACCATGTTTCTGTCTTTCTTAGAGTTGAGTGGAGCCATATGACTGCTTCTGCTTAGTGGAACTGAATCAGAAGTGATGTTTGTCATTTCCAGTCCTTGATTCTAAAAGTACTCTTTCAAGGCACCTGGGTGGCTCAGTCAGTTGAGTGTCAGACTCTTGATCTCACCTTGGGTCTTGATCTCAGGGTCATGAGTTCAAGCCCCGTGTTGGATTCCATGCTAGCCATGGAGTTTGTTTGTTTGTTTGTTTGTTTATTTGAGAGAGGCAGAGAGAGAGAGGCAGAGACACAGGCAGAGGGAGGAGCAGGTTCCATGCAGGGAGGCCGATGTGGGACTCTATCCCGGGTCTCCAGCATCATGCCTCGGGCGGAAGGCGGCACTAAACCACTGAGCCACCCGGGCTGCCTAACATGGAGCCTACTTAATAAAATAAAATAAAATAAATAAAATGAAATAAAATAAAATAAAATAAAATAAAATAAAATAAAATAAATAAAATTTAAAAATAAATAAATAAATAAATAATAAATATAAATAAAATAAAATAAATATAAATAAAATAAATATAAATAAAATAAAATAAAATATAAATAAAATACACTCTTTCACACAAATTAATGCTTTTTGTCTCCGTCTCTCTATTCTCCCATGTGTGCTCTCTCTCCTATGAGGGGCTGAATGTGGAGAACTCCAGAATTCTCCGAAGGCCATAGGACATGGAAGGAATTTGGGTCCCAAAAAAAACTGCACAGATCCACGACACTCTCACCCAGTTTACATTAGGCTGCAGTGTGAGGAAGAAATAACTGTTTTTTTTGCATTTAGCCACTCAAAGTTTAAGATGTTGATAATTACGACAGTAAATCATCCTATAAATTCTGACTAGTAAATCTTCTGTTAAATCTTACGATGTGGGATCCCTGGGTGGCGCAGCGGTTTGGCGCCTGCCTTTGGCCCAGGGCGTGATCCTGGAGACCCTGGATCGAGTCCCACGTCGGGCTCCCGGTGCATGGAGCCTGCTTCTCCCTCTGCCTGTGTCTCTGCCTCTCTCTCTCTCTCTCTCTGTGACTATCATAAAAAAAAAAAAAAAAAAAAAAAATTAAGAAAAAAAAAAATCTTACGATGTCTTGGGATGCCTGGGTGGCTCAGTGGTTGAGTGTCTGCCTTTGGCCTAGGCCATGATCCTGGAGTCCCGGGATCAAGTCCCATGTCGGGCTCCCTGCATGGAGCCTGCTTCTCCCTCTGCCTGTGTCTCTGCCTCTCTCTCTCTCTGTGTCTCATGAATAAATAAAATCTTTAAAAAAAAAAAAATCTTACGATGTCCTGAGTCAGAAATAAGTATGACCTGTTCCTTGTTTCCCTTTAGCATCTTAGAAATTGGTTCCATGTAATTATTTGTCCCAAACACACGGCAAAAGTCCCTACAGTTAAAATGCAAGATGGCCTCCAGTGATTCTCACCTCCTGGGATTCAAGTCCTTGTGTCGTCCCCTCCCACATGAATCATGGCTGTCTGGCATTACCAACATAACACTGTAGAAGAAGTGGTGTATGATTCCAAGACTGAGTCATTAAAGACGGGGCAACTTCCAACTTGGTCTCTCTTAGGCAACTTACTCTGTAGAAAGCTGGCTGCCTTAAATGAGGACACCTAAGCAGCCTGGGGAGAGGCATCCTGGCAATAAACAGACCTCCCTTCAACCACTAGCACCTACTTTCCAGTCTTGTGACTGTGCCATCTGGGAAGCATATTCTCTAGCCTCAGTCAAGCCTAGAGATGACTGCATCCCTGGCTGACAGCTTCACTGAAACCTCTTGAGAGATCCTGGGCCACAAACACTCTGATAAGTTACTCATGAATTCCTGATGAAGCTGACACAATAAATATTTATTGTTGTCTTAAAGCCACAATGGACTGGAATAATTTATAAGAGGGCAGTAGGTGACATGCTCCATGACAGTACTGTTTGCTAAAATTTCTAGATTTTTTTTTAATCTCTTTTTTTTTCCTCTAGCATTATTGGGACATAGTTAACATACAACATTGTGTAAGTTTAAGGGGTACAACATAGTGATTTGATATAATATATATTGCAAAATGATTACTACAATAAAGTGAGTAAACACATCCATCACCTCACATAGTTACAGTTGTGTGTGTGTGTGTGTGTGTGTGTGAGACTGTGTGGTAAGAACATTTAAGATCCACTCTCTTAGCAAACTTCAAGTATACAATACAGTATTGTTAAATATAATCACCATGTGGTACATTACATCCCCAGAACTTATTTATCTTAAAACTGGAAGTTTTTACCCTTTGACTACCTTCATCCCTGCCCTTCAAACACTAATCTTCTCTGTTTCTATGAATTTGGATTTTTTAGATTCCACACATAACTGAGATCATATAGTATCTGTCTTTTCTATTTCAAATAGCATAATTCCCTTAAGTTTCATCCATGTTGTCACAAATTGCAGAATTACCTCCTTTTTATGGCTATATAATCTTCGCGTGTGTGTATACACACATCTATATATGTATATATGTGGGTATGTATATAATATACATCACATTTTCTTTATTCATTCCTATTGATGGACACATAGGTTGTTTCCATGTCTTCAACTATTATAAACAATGTTGCAATGAACATTCGGTACAAATATCTTGAGACAGTGATTTCATTTTTTTTTTTTTAAGATTTTATTTATTTCAGAGAGAAAGGATACAGCGGGGGTTGGGGGAGCAGCAGGCAGAGGGAGAGGGAGAAGTAGACTCCCCACTGAGCAGTGAGCCTGACTCAGGGCTTAATCCCTGGACCTTGGGATCATGACCTGAGCCAAAGGCAGATGCTTAACCTACTGAGCCACCCAGGAACCCCAAGATAGCGATTTTGTTTCCTTCAGATATATACTCAGGAAAAACATTGTTGAATCATACTGTAGTTCTTTTTTCTTTTTTAAGTAGGCACCACACCCAACTCATGACCCTGAGATCAAGACCTGTGATCAAGAATTGGATGCTCAACCAACTGAGACACTCAGGCACCCCATTGTATTTCTATTTTTAATTTTTTGAGAAACTTCCATACTGTTTTCCATGGTGGCTCTACCAATTTACATTCCCACCAACAGTGTACAACTGTTCCCTTTTCTCCACAATCTCACTAACATTTGTTATCACTTATTATTTTTTAACATATTATTTATTTATTTGAGAGAGGAGAGAGAAAGAGCATGAGCAAGGAAGAAGAGGGAGAGGGAGAAGCAGATTTCCTACTGAGCTGGGAGCCTGATGCAGGGCTTGATCCCATGACCCTGGGATCATGACCTGGCCAAAGGCAGAAGTTTAACTGGTTGGGCCCCCAGGCTGCCCATCAATTATATTTTTGATGATAGAAATTCTAACAGGTGTGAAGTGATATTTCATTGTAGTTTTGCATTTCCCTGATTATTAGTAATGTTGTACAACTTTTCACATAGGTGTTGGCCATTTGAAAATCTTCTTTGGAAAAATATCTATTCAGGTCCTTTGCCCATTTTAAAATCAGATTGTTTAGTTCTTTTGCTCTTGAGTTGTATGAGTTCATTATATATTTTGAATACTTGCCCCTCATTAGATATGTAGTTTGCAAATATTTTCTCCCATCCCATAGGTCGCCTTTTCATTTTACTGGTTGTTTCTTTGGCTATGCAGAAGCTTTTTATTTTTTATTTTTTTAAGATTATTTATTTATTTTATTCATAGAGAGAGAGACACACACACACAGAGGCAGAGACACAGGCAAAGGGAGAAGCAGTTTCCACGCAGGGAGCCCTTTGGGGGACTTGATCCCTGATCCCAGGATCAGGCCCTGACCAAAGGCAGATGCCCAACTGCTGAGCCACCCAGGCATCCCTCTTTTTTAGTTTCATATGAAATTTAGAATTGTTTTTCTATTTCTGTAAAAAAAAAAATACCATTAGAATCTTGATACAGATTGCATTTATTCTACAGATCACTTTGGGTAGTATGGAAATTTTAATAAAATTAATTCTACTGACCCATGAACATGGGTTATCTTTTCATGTATTTGCATGTTCTGCAATGTCTTCCATCAACGTCCTGGGTTTTGCAGTGTACAAACCTTTCACTTCCTTTGTTAAATTTATTCTGAGGTATTTTATTTTTGATGCTATTGTGACTAGGATTTTTTTTTTTAATTTCTTTTTTGGATGATTCATTTTTGATGTATAGAAACACAAACTGAAAATTTCTACATTCCAAAAGCATTCACTCTTCCATGGGTTTTCAGTGCCTGATACAGAAACAGTGTCATGGAAGGAACCACTCTATTCATCTCCAAGTCACAAGAGGTTGTATCAACCCCATATCTAAAAGGATAGGAGGTGGAATTGTTTGGTAATGGCAGTCTTGAAGAGTAAGTCTGAACAATGTAAGCTGATGCTGATTTCTTCTTGAAATCTTTAAACAGGGAGGGAGATTCTGGAAGAAAAAAAAAAGTTAGAATAATATTTTTCTTGATACTATTATTACCACAAACATTTTGTTTTATTTTCTCTTATTTTATTTTTTTTAAGATGTATTTATTTATCTGAGAGAAAGAGAAAAGTTGAAGTGGGGGGCGGGGGGGAGTGGCAGAGGGAGAGAGAGAATCTTCAAGTAGACTCCCTACTGAGTGTAGAGCCTGACGGAGGCTGGATCCCAGGACCCCAAGATCCTGATCCAAGTCAAAATCAAGAGCTGACCGCTTGGTATGTCTGGGTAGCTCAGCGGTTGAGCATCTGCCTCTGACTCAGGGTATGAACCCAGGTCCTGGGATCAAGTCCCACATCGGGCTCTCCACAGGGAGCCTGCTTCTCCCTCTGCTTATGTCTCTGCCTCTCTCTTGTGTCTCTCATGAATAAATAAATAAAACCTTAAAAAAAAAAAAAAAAAGAGTTGGTCACTTAACCAACTAAGCCACCCAAACCCCCCTACCACAAACATTTTAAAACATTAGTTGAAAGATTACTGAACAACTTTGAAGAGAATACAAATGAGACACCTCCATTTCTTCAATAGGATGACACACACCAATATAGGAAAGGAGAATATCTGCCATTCTGTAAAGCCAGTAAGTGTTGTAATAATAATGATAATAGTAGGGATCCCTGGGTGGCTCAGCGGTTTAGCACCTGCCTTCAGCCCAGGGCGTGATCCTGGAGTCGCGGACTGAGTCCCACATCCAGCTCCCTGCATGGAGCCTGCTTCTCCCTCTGCCTGTGTCTCTGCCTCTCTCTCTCTCTCTGTCTCTCTGTCTCTCTGTCTCTCACAAATAAATAAATAAAATCATTTAAAAAAATAATGATAATTAAAAAATAATGATAATAGTAATATCAAATTAATATGGAGTCCACATATATCACAGACCAGTTTATCCTTTTCCTTCTCCCACTTACTTCCTACAAAGAGATCATTTTATTCTCACATTTTTTTCAGATGGATCAAGTAGTTAAATAACCAAATTTCAATATAAATGACAGATGGTGAGTGTACATGTCAATTTATCGGAAAAGAAGTTTGAAGAAGGATGCTTCTTTTGGCATCAGAATCTCGTCCCTTAAAGTAACTTACTAGAATTATGCAGTGAAGTTCCAGTGCATATAGCTTCATCCATAGAACAGGGTATCTTGGCCAGTGATCTTCTTTCCCAGGTGGGTAGTTGACAAAATTCCTCCAGCAGTGATCATACTCTAAGGAAACACAAATCTTGGTTCATTCAACAAATACAGCAGAAAGTTACTTTAAAGAGAGCCTCACTTATATAGTTTTTTTTTTCTTATACAGTTTAGATAAAGCCCAGTAGTCTATTTGCTGTTGGATATAGGCTAAACTCCCCCCAGAATCCCTAAAATAAGACAATGTAGTTTATTTGAAGACAGCTGAGAGGTTATAGTGGCAGGAATGGAGAAAGGAGTCCTCTTTTTGATATTTTCCTTACTATGAAGATCAGACCTGGTCCTTTCTCATGTTATTTTGGACTTTTACTTCTGAGACTTCCAGAGTGGGATAATCAAGCTCCTGGCCTTGAAACATGCCAGTACCACAGTCTCCCATCAACACCCAAGACTCTTTGTTTATTGTGTTTACCTGGGACTGTCATAATCTGGATAGTCACACCACTATTAATGAGATCCCTGAGTCCTTGCCGGTTTTGTGGATCCGTGTGCCAGAAAAGCCGGGCCACATAAATAACCAGAGTCACACTAGGGTGTTGACTCAAAAATCCCCTAATAGCATTGGAGCATTCCCAACAGGGACTCCAGGACAGGAACCAGGTGATGGAGCAGCGAATGGATGGGCAATACTGTCTTTCTGCAGCAAACTTTTCTATAAAATTGATTTCCACATGGTTGGTGGTGTTTTTGCCTGAGTTTCGCCAGGTCTTATGGCTTGTGCCCCACTGGATTTCATAGAGGAGGCAGGTCTCTTTACGGAGTTCTCTAGGGTCAAAGAAGCCTTCAAATTCCCAGGGTTCAATTCTCCTCCTGAAACACAAAAAGCACTCCCATGTGGTCATGCTATCTTTAGAGGGACCTTAGAAATCATTTCCTGCTCCCCTCTTCTACCAGGCAGATCTAAAACATGACATCTCAGAAAACTTTTTTTTCTATTCTATTTCTCAGTTACCTCAGGAGGTCCTTTTGAATTATCAAAGTTTCTCTCACAATCATAGTGAAGAGATTTTTCCCAACTCATGCTATTTGGTTATCACTCTCTTTATACCATTACTTGGTAATTTTAAATTCAGATATAAAGGTGTCTTTGTTGCTCTTTTAAAGGCTTCTCTTTGGGGCACCTGTGTGGCTCAGTCAGTTAAGCATCTGCCTTCAGCTCAGGTCATGATCTCAGGGTCCTGGGATCAAGCTCCACTTGGGCTCCCTGCTCAGCAAACTGTCCATTTTTCCCTCTCTCTCTGTCCTCCACTCATGTTCTGTCTCTCTCTCAAATAAATAACTAAAATATTTTTAAAAAAAATTTAAAAATAAGCTTTCTCTTTATATTTTAATCTTTCTATCTCACCATAGAAATGCCATGTCCCAATTGTTAATCTTCATGCCTTAGTGGACTCTAACTAGATTTTTGGGCATAGAAGCCTCAAATTGCCAACAAGATTCTGTTGCCAAATGTAAGAAGAGAGAGATTCAGCCTTAGGATTCTTCCACAATAAATTCTGTATACTAATTCCTCATAAGAAAAAAATTCAAACTGCTCCCAATGACATCTTTATTCATTTATTTTCTTAAGCTTTTATTTTTAAGTCATCTCTACACCCAGTGTGGGGCTCAAACTTACAACACCGAGATCAAGAGTAACATGCTCTACTGACTGAGCCAGCCAGGCACCCCTCCCAATGACATCTTTAGATTTAATACTTTCCATGCGTCAAAGCTGGAACTCGGGGGACACTCAGGATTGTGCTGAGGGCTCTTTTTTGTAATATGGTTGAGACAACAGCTTATTACATCCTAATATTTCCACTCATCCCTAAAGTATTACATTTATTTATTACATAGATCAATCCTTCCACCCATATTCCCTGACAGATGACCCCCTGCTATAATGCTATGTTTGAAAATGGGTATATAGTATGAAACAAAAAGATGAAATCAAAGTGACAAATGAGTTCTCCGGATTTTTCACTAGTAGCTATTCAATCATGTGATTTAAACAGAAAAGAAACAAAGGTAAGACAATAACAGAACAAAGCTGGAAGGTACTTTTTTTTTTTTTTTTTTAAGATTTTATTTCTCCAGCCATGAGAGACACACAGAGAGAGGCAGAGACATAGGCAGAGAGAGAAGCAGGCTTCCTGTGGGGAGCCCAATGTGGGACTCAATCCCAGGACCCTGGGATCATGACCTGAGCCAAAGGCAGATGCTCAACCTTTGAGCGACCCAGGTGCCCCATTGGAAGGTAATTATTATTATTATTATTATTTTTTTAAAATGATCCCCCAGATGATTCTTTTTTTTTTTTTTAATTTTTATTTATTTATGATAGTCACAGAGAGAGAGAGAGAGAGGCAGAGACACAGGCAGAGGGAGAAGCAGGCTCCATGCACCGGGAGCCTGACGTGGGATTCGATCCCGGGGCCTCCAGGATCGCGCCCTGGGCCAAAGGCAGGCGCCAAACCGCTGCGCCACCCAGGGATCCCCCGGAAGGTAATTATTGAAACAAAAAGTAAAGTACTCTCTCTCTGCCTATGTCTCTGCCTCTCTCTGTGTGTCTTTCATGAATAAATAAATAAAATCTTCTAAAAAAATGGTCACTATGATAGTATTATTCTTACCTCAAGGTGGCATCTCCAGCTGAAGGACCTGTTGACCAAGAGATGATTATGTCAAAGAACACCCACACACAAATTTAGCTAAAAACAAAAACAAAAACAAAAACTCTGTCTTCCAAACCTGCAAACCCATATCAGAAAATGGAGTTTAAAGATTCTCTCCAAAAAAAAAAAAAAAAAATTATCTCCAGTATTAATTGGATTGGACTACCAAGAAAAGCAAGTTTTTAAGGGCTCTGATGAAATCTATTTACCCAATCCCAAACCAAGTAATCCTCCTTAATGCTCCAACAAGAATGATTAAGTGCAATGAGAAAGTCATTCCTCAGAGGCTCTTGTGTAATTTCTATGTACTTCCATAGCATTCTGTACTTCCTTCAACATAGCAATGATGCTATATTTTGATTGGTATTTATATGCCTATAATAACACTGAATTGTAAATTATGTGGGATATGGGTTATGTATATCTTGTTCCAGATCCTATCACACTGCCTGAAACATGTTGGTTTGCAATAGGTATTTATTAAACAAATGACTGAATGAATCTCACTACTATCCATTATATATATGGGGGGGGGGTGGAGAACAGCATTATGCAAAGAAAGTGGATCTCTCATATATTGCTGGTGGGAATGTAAATTGGTACAGCCACTCTAGGAAACAGTTTGGCAGTTTCTCAATTAGAAACAACAAAATGGAGGGGCACTGGGTGGCTCAGTGGTTGAGCGTCTTTTAGCTACCTTTAGCTACCAACATTTAGCTCAGGTCATAATCCCAGGTCCCAGGATTGAGCCCCATATTGGGCTCTTCAAGGGGAGCCTGCTTCTCCCTCTGCCTCTCTCTGTGTCTCTCATGAATAAATAAAATATTTAAACAACAACAACAACAGCAACAACAGCATGGGGGTGCCTGGCTGGCTCAGTCCATAGAGCTTGCAACTCTTGATCTCAGGGTTGTGAGTTCGAGTCACATGTTGGGTATAGAGATAACATTTTCATGACCCTGAGACTCTTGATCTCAGGGTCATGAGCATAGATAGAGCCTATTTAACCACAAATCAAGAGGAATGAGAAAAAGCATCTGCATAAGTGACAGGAGTGAAAAAACATTTGCAAAGTACACACAGAAAGATATTATTGAACCAATAGAAGAGAACCAGGCTTCACCTGGAGCCCAGCGGGTACTGAAGGCATTGACTGCAAAATGCTGCTGCATAGAGGATCTCAAGGGTGACAGACTTCTCCCTCTGAATCATGCTAACACAGAAGGAGGAAGAGCAAGAAGCAACAACCAGTGCCCTTAGGGAAAGAAAAGAACAATAATATTAACAGGGGAATTGGGAGCCAGGAAGTAAAAGTTGAGTCAACATGGCCATGACCAGTCATCTGAGATCTCAGTGCACAAGGTTTCAGGGAATGGAGATAATCCTGATCCTCCTTTAGTCAAAAGACTCCATGGAACAGCCAAGAGCCCTGTTTGGTTCCTGTGCCCATCCTTTTGCTGTCACATAGGGCCAGATATCAAGAATGGCCACGAAGAGCCTACTGGTGACCAGCAGGTAAGTCACCCCTGAAACCTGGCAAACTATAGTCTGTGTAGGGAAAGTGGGGGTTTCACTTATTTAAGCTTTCAACAAATGTTTTTTGGGATTTTGTTTAGTTTTTTTAGGTTTTCATTGTTGTTGTTGTTATTGTTTCTAGAGGGGGTGGAGGAACAGAAGGAGAGAGAAAGAATCGTAAGCAGGCTCTGCACCCAGCATGGAGCCTGATTCGGGGCTCAATCTCACAACCCTAAGATCGAGACCTGAGCCGAGATCAAGACCTGAGCCAAAATCAACAGTTGGAAGCTCAACTGACTGAACCACACAGGTGCCCCATCCTTTCAACAAATGTTGATGACAGGCCTACGAAATGTAGGCCTTTGAAGGACAGGAACAGGAACCAAAGCAAATCCCTATCTTTATGCTCGTGGAGTTTATATTCTAAGCCACAGATTGTATTCTCAAAGTGTCCTGGGAACCATGAGAGCATATAAGGATGATTCAAGTTCAAGTCCTGGAATTTAGAGGCCCATGCCTCTCAAAACGGAGCTTTGGAGAGATAAAATGAGCACTGGCCTCGCCTGAATTCAGAGTATTCACAGCACAGAATACTAAAACTTTGAGAACAGAAATGCAAGTCTTTTTTTTTTTTATTTGGAAGCCCATGGATTTTTTTTTTTTTTTCAACGAGAACTCATGGTGTTTGCTCCCTGGTTATTTGAAAGATAAAATTTGTGGAAATGGGATAAAAGGACCAATAAATCAAAAGGCTCTATTGTCATTATTACCAGTCTCTCTCTCTCTTTTTTAAGATCTTATTTATTTATTCATGAGAGGCACAGAGAGAGAAAGGCAGAGGGAGGAGTAGGCTCCCTGTGGGGAGCCTGATGTGGGACTCTATCCTGGGACTCCAGGATCACGCCCTGAGCTGAAGGCAGATGCCAACTGCTGAGCCACCCAGGCATCCCACCAGTCTCTTTTCCAAGAAAGAGGAGACACAGAGCAGATGGTTCCCCCACATGATACCCTTCCTCAGCGGGCCAGAGAGGTGCATACATCACTGCCACCTCTGAGGGTGATGTGGCTATGCTGAGCTGCAGGCAGGACATTCAGTCTATCCTCCTGGCAAACCTTAACTCTGAGGTGTGTTTTGTTTTGTTTTTTAAGATTTTATGTATTTATTTGAAAAAGAGAGAGCACAAGCAGGAGGGGGGAAGGAGGAGACTCCCCACTGGGTAAAGAGCCCAATGCGGGGCTCGATCCTAGGCCCCTGGGATCAGGAGCTGAGCCAAAGGCAGACACTTAACCAACTGAGCCACCCAGGTGCCCCTGTGGTGATGTTTTTAAGCCAAGAAGAGTCAAAAGACCTGGAAGACACTTCCTCCAAAATAGGAGGCATTTTGCCCAAGGCTTTCTGTGTGTGAGTGTATGTGTGCGCGCGCATGCACGTGCACGTGTTGAGGTGTCCAGAATGTGCCACTTAGGCACAAAAATAATTTGGATTTGAAAACATTTAAAAAGAGACTGCCTTGCCCTGAAATCCCTTATTTTCCTACAAGCAGAGGCTTTCAAAAAAACTCAAAAGAAACCAATTGTCATAAATCCCATTCCCTGGAACAACCAGAGGAGATTGTCTCTTACCACTCAAGATACACGCCCACACAGACATTGTCACAAAATTATCATATGGGTATCTATTCTCCTAAGGGCCCATCTCTATTTCCTAAAAGTTTATTTGTGTTCCCATAAGTGCTCTTCTAACTCTCTGCTTTCCTATGAAAATGGTATACAAGCCCTAAACACACTCACCACCTTTTTGAGTCCCATTTTTGTGAACTCTTGTACATGATTTTGTCTTTTCTTTTGCTAATCTGTCTTTTGGTAGTTTAAATCTGCAGGGGCCCCAAAACAGAATCTAAGAGGGTAAAGGAAAAGTTTTTTCCTCCTCAGTTCTGTGTATGTGTGTGGCCACTCTCTGTGCATTTGTACTAGATAGTAGAGAGTTACCCAGCGGGGAGCTATAATTCTAGCTAGAATGTGGGACATTTTTCTTTTCTTTTTCTTCTCTTGTCTTTTCTTTTTTTTTTTTTTTTTTTTTTTTTTAGAGAAAGCGAGAATCTTAAGCAGACTGCAAGTCCAGCATGGAGCCCAATGTTGTGGGTGAGAGAGGTCTGGATCCCACAACCCTAAGATCAAGAGTCAGTCACTTAATCGACTGAGCCACCCAGGTGTCTCTGGAGTGTGAGACCTTTAAAAAGAGAAATTAGGGGATCCCTGGGTGGCTCAGCGGTTTAGCACCTGCCTTTGGCCCAGGGCATGATCCTGGAGTCCCGGGATCAGGTCCCGCATCGGGCTCCTGGCATGGAGCCTGCTTCTCCCTCCTCCTGTGTCTCTGCCTCTCTCTCTCTCTCTCTCTCTCTATGTCTATCATAAATAAATATATAAATCTTTAAAAAAATAAAAAATTAAAAAAAATTAAAAATAAAAAGAGAAATTAACCAGATATCTAGAAAAAGGACAGAGTCAAGAAACACTATCCTAAGTGTGACCTGAAGAGTAAACCTCTTATCCTTAAGAGGATGTACAGGGAATTTAAGCACTGAGATGGAGGAAGAAGAAGGTGGCTAATATCTTAGAATGGATACATCTCAGACAATCCAAATTGGGGCCTTTGAAGCAGCAGGTCCACTCAGAGGGAGCCCTGTAGAAACAGAGGCCATAGCTATAGAAGAAGGTCATATTAATGGTGGGAGAACTCTGGGTGAAGCAGCAGTGAGAACTTCAGAAAGAAAGAATGAGATAGGGGAACCTGAGTGGCTCATTCAGTTAAGTGTCTGCCTTTTGGCTCGGGTCAAAATCCCTCCGGGATTGAGCCCTACATCAGGCTCCCTGCTCAGTAGAGAGTCTGCTTCTCTCTCTCCCTCTGTCCCTCCCACTGCTTGTATTCTCTCTCTCTCTCAAATAAATGAATAAAATCTTAAAGAAAAAAAAAAGAGAGAGAGAAAGGAGCACCTGGGTGGCTCAGTCACTTAAGTGTCTGCCTTCAGCTCAGGTCATGATGTCAGGGTCCTGGGAGCAAGCCCGCCATAGGGCTCCTTGCTCATCAGGGAGCCTGCTTCTCCCTCTCCCTCTGCCTGCTGCTGCCTCTGCTTGTGCTATTGCTCTCTGTCAAATAAATAAATAAAATCTTATTAAAAAAGAAGAAATAAGAAAAAGAAAGAGTGAGATATATTTTCAGAATCTATACCCCTTTGATGCAAGGCAATAATAGCAGTCACATGAGTTGGGATGGTTTGAGAGGAAAAAACAGACCACCTTCAGAGGAAAGCCAGGGATATTACCCAGACACTTAATAATGCTTTTAGTCTTTCCCCCAACACACACAAGAGAATTTTAGTAGAGGAAAAGCATAATGGAGTAAAAAATATTGTTATTAAAATCTAAGACTGATATATATATATATATCCTCTGCTATCATCATGCTCGTATTCCCGCAAAGTCTCCTAATGGGTCTCTTTGCTTCCAAGTCTTTTCTGCTTGCCGTCACAAAGGTGCCAAAGCCAGCTAAGTATGTCTAAAGCACTATTTTAGGGGTACCTGCTTAAGAGTTCAACTGTTGATTTTGGCTCAGGTTGTGATCTCAGGATTGTGAGATGGAGCTTCATGTTGGGCTCCATGCTGGGTATGGAGCCTGCTTAAGACTCTCTCTTTCTCTCTCCCTCTCTGCCCCTCACCCCCTCACCCTCTCTAAAAAAATAAAAGAAAATTTTTAAAAAAGCACTATTTTAGTCATGGCTATGCTATTCACAAATTCTCCAAAAATTTTCTCTAAAAAGATCAAGCTCAATTTCCTTAGCTTGGCACTCAAAAGCCATCTATAATATCACTCCAGGTTTGTTTTCTTTCTTTCTCTCTTTCTTTGAACTCTTTCTTTCTTTAAAGATTTCTCTTTTTTTCTTTAAAGATTTTATTTATTTATTCATGAGAGACACACAGAGAGGCAGAGACATAGACAGAGGGAGAAGCGGGCCCAATGCAGAACTTGATCCCGGGATTATGCCCTGAGCCAAAGGCAGACACCCAAGCACCAACCCACCCAGAAATTCCTCTTTCTTTCTTTTATATTTTTATATTTTCATTTATTTATTTGAGAGAGAGAGACAGTGTGGTGGGGAAATGCAGAGAGAGAATCCTTAAGCAGACTCCCAGCTGAACACAGAGCCCAATGCAGGGCTTGATCTCACAACCCTGAGATCACAACCTGAGCCAAAACCAGTTTATTCTTTTATTTCCACACATGATCTTTATAAATTCTCTCAAGCTCTTTGTATCAGTCAAGACTCTCTTCCTTTTTGCCAAACCAAATTCTGAAACCCTTTAGGATCCAGCTCAAATCTCACTTCAGCTGAAAATCATTTCCTTCCACATCCTGAAGTGTCCTCTCTCTCCCACGAATTTCTCCAACATTAAGTAACTGAATCTTAAATTATCAATGAATATGAGCTTGTTCTTTCATTTCTGTTGCTATTTTAAACTGTTATTTAACAGTTATACATATATATATTAACAGTTATATTTTTTACTTTATTTTATATTATGGTGAAATAAGCATTGTTGATTTGGTGTCATTTGATCAAAATCATTTGTGGATGTGAAAAGTTAGTATTAATAATAATAAACCTTGTTTAAGAATAATATCAATATATTAAGAAATAGAAAAGTTGAAAAATGCCTAAGGACAAAAGTACAGGCAGGAGACGCGCTAGCGCGCGCGTGCACACACACACACACACACACACACACACACACACACACACAGTTTTTGCCCTTTTCAAGAATAGAGAGTTTGCCAGACTCTGGGTCCAGTTTACCTTTGTCAGAAGCCATGGTGCTCTGTCACCGGACATTTCCGCTGGAACTATATATTGTGCTGATTGCTCTTACCAACAACATGCCTGAACGTCACAGGTGTGACAACTGCTACCTGGCTTGGACAGAGGATGACTCAGTCCCAAGTCAGGCAGTTACTGGGTACCTAGATTGTACAAACAAGGAACAGATTAAAGAAGGACATTAGCTTGGGGATTTGCATCAATGTTTTGATAACAAAGCTTGTGATTCAAATAATTAATCCTGTAGAGTAAATCACTAAGGAGAACCAAATTTCTATGTTCTTCCCCAATAACATCCGAATTTGGTAACTTTTCCCTTTCCTTTGAGTGAAGGCTGAGAGAAGACTGACCCATCATTCCTTATTAGAGAGCACAAAGGAAGAACAAAGGGAAGAGAGTATTAACCTGTTTGTATAACCTGAAGACTAAAAAACAACAACAACAAAAAACCTGAAGACTTTCAATGTTACCTGGTGAAGATTCTGTGGACTTGCCTTTTAACTATTATTTATTTCTAACTTCCTCTTATTTTGCTCTTTGCCCTTAATCCTGTTGGAATGGGGAAGGGCACTGTTAGATGCAAAATCAGTAGGACTTTGGCCTCTGAGTTGGGCAATTAATGTACAAGTTTCACATGATCTTCCTTCCTTTTTGAAGCCAAGGTTAAGTGTATGGCCAAGTCCACTTCTGGTTTTTCATTTTTCTTGAGACTACAGTGAAAACTGTGCTCCAGATTACCATTGCCTCCTGTTGTCTGAACTTTGGCTCAAACATCTCTGAGTTTCAGTACAGACTCCCAGAATTGAGGTCATTTTCAAGACCTAAGTCTCCCTCCCTCTAGGGTCTCAGATCTAGAGCTCCTGAATTTGAATCTCAAGTACCATGAACCCTATACTGGAGCCCTAAATAAAAGATATTCCTTAATTATGAAAGATAAGCTGCAACTCCCACAAGGAAAGCAGTTTGGAGTGACAGCTGAGAGTTTTGAAGAAGGAGCAGAAGTGCCACATCATAAACGAAGGTCCTTCAGAAGCCAAGTGTTTCAAAGTTATACTTATGGTAAGTAGAATAACAGCCACCCAGAGACGTCTGCCTCCTAATATCTAGAACCTGTAAGTGCAGTACCTTACAAGGGCATATAGGACTTTGCAGGTGTGATTAAGTTAAGGATCTTGAGGTAAGAAGTAATCTTACTTCTATTATGAGTGGTCTCAATCTAATCAAAAGTACTCTTATAAGAGTGATGCAAAAGAATCGGACTGAGAGAAAGCCGTGCAAATATGAAAGCAGAGATAAGACTGGAAGGGGCCATGATTCAAGGAATGAGGACTTCCAAGCTTCTAGGCTTGGAAGGGCATGAAAATGGATTTTTCCCTAGAGCCTCCCTAAAGAAACGCTGGCCTGATGACACCACCTTGATTTTAGCCAGTGAGACCCTATTGTCTATTTCTTTTCTTTTCTTTTTTTAAGATTTTATTTACTTATTCATGAAAGACACAGAAAGAGAGCCAGAGACACAGGAAGAGGGAAGAGACACGGAGGCTCCATGCAGGGAGCTGGATGGGGACTCCATCCTGGACCCCGGGATTACACCCTGAGCCAAGGGCAGACGCTCAACCGCTGAGCCTCCCAGGCATGCCCTATTGTGTATTTCTGACCTCCAGAGCTATATGATAATTTATATTGTTTTACCCACTAAATTTGTCATAATCTGTTATAGCAGCATGAAGATACTAATATGACAGAGTCACGGAAAGCATATACGCGATAGTTAAGGCAAAGTATAATTCAAGTTTGTTTCTATTAGAATTCTTATCGAATGTTTGTCATTAAGGGTACTTTTGATTAAATTTTGTGTTAAAAAAACTCAGAACCGGGGCGCCTTGGGTGAGTCAGTTGATTAAGCCTCCGACTCTTGGTTTCAGCTCAGGTTGTGATCTCTGGGTTGTGGGACTGAGGCTTGCATGGAGCTGTGTGTCAGCAGGGCGGTGGGGGGTAGGGGTGGGTTGCTTGAGATTCCCTCTGCTCCTCTGCCCCCACTTACTCTGTCTCTCTCTCTCAAATAAATAAATCTATCTATATCTATCTATCTATCTATCTATCTATCTATCTATCTATATATAAAGAAAACTCAGAACTATCAGATATGATACACATGACAATAATTATTTGTAAGAGGGATACCTGGGTGGCCTGCCTTCGGCCCAGGGCCTGATCCTGGAGTCCCGGGATCCAGTCCCACATCAGGCTCCCTGAGGGAGCCTACTTCTCCCTCTGCCTGTGTCTCTGCCTCTCTCTCTTTCTCTCTCTCTAATGAATAAATAAACAAAACCTTTAAAAAAAAAATTCTCTCTCTCCCTCTTCCCCCCCCTTCACCCATGTGCTCTCTCTTAAAAAAAAATGAATACAATTAAAAATAAAATCTTAAAAAAAGATCATACTAGTCAATAGGCAGAAACAATTCAAATATCCATCAACTGATAAACAGATAAATAAGTTGAGGCATATCCATACAGTGAAATAATATTCAGCTATTAAAAGGAAGGAAATACTGATACACACTACAACACAGATGAAGCTTGAAAACATTATCCTCGGTGAAAGAACCCAGTCACAACAGACTACGTGTTGATTCTGTTTATATGAGATTTCCAGAAGAGGTAAATCCATAGAGATAGAAAGTACTTTAGTGTTGCCAGAGGATGGGGGCAGGCAGTGAGAGGACTTGGGGACTATGTGCTAATGGAAATGGGATTTATTTTGGGGGTTAATGAAAATTTCTGGAGTTATACAGTTGTAATGGATTTACACTTGTGAATATAGTTATTAAAACCACTGAATTTGGGACGCCTGGGTGGCTTAGCGGTTGAGCATCTGCCTTCAGCTCAGGGCGTGATCCCGGGGTCCTGGGATGGAGTCCCGCATTAGACTCCTTGCAAGAAGCCTGTTTCTCCCTATGCTTCTGTCTTTGCCTCTCTCTCTGTGTCTCTCACGAATAAATAAATAAAATTTTAAAAATAAATAAAATCTTTAAGAAAAAAAGAAAAAGGAAGGAAGGAAACCAGGAAGAATGAAATAATGAAACAAAGAAGAAAGAAACCTCAAGAAGAATGTGTTCTTCACAATCCTATAGTTTACACTTCAGGGATTCCATGAAACAACTGAAATTATTTGCAAAATATTCTGTATTTATGTATATTATATTCTGGAGGAGAGTCTATATGTCTTATCAGGTTCTCAAGGACACCCTTGATCCTCCAGATATTAGGAATCATGTATTTTAATAACTTACTCTTCCCTGTTTTAATCAGCAGAGGGCAGAAAAGCAATATAATTAACAAATTCAACCCCCTGTAAATAAATCTTCAATTTCTGCCATCTATTTCCTGCCTTTGTTCTAGCTTTTTTTTTTTTTTTTTAAGTAAACTCTATGCCCAACATGGGAATTGAACTTATGACCCTATATCAAGAGTCAAGTTTAGGTGGATTTGCTCCCACCTCTCAGTTTCCATGTGTATTCTGTTGATATCTTTGGCAGTTATCATATTCTTTCTTTCAAAATACCTATTGATTTAATTATTGTTCCAGGAGACCTTGGGCAATTACCTGTATTAATCACTGCATAATTATTATTTTTTTGAAAGATGAAAATATAGATTATAGCTAAACCAGCCATTCTCAAGTAAGGTTCCAAAAGATCTGTGCGCATCTTTCTCAGAAAGATAAATTTCACATCACTGCAACATGGCAAAGGTAATGGTTGCAAAATATGTGATACAATTTTTATCCCAAAATAATTGTACCAGCTTGCTGTTTAATGTTGCTAAGCAAACAATTAAACAAAAAGTAAGAGAAGGCAGTGCTCCTGGCAGTCCCATGGATCTGTCTCTTCAACTGTGTTTGGACAGAACAAATCCAGAGACACCCCTTCTACATTCTCTGACCTCCCTCCAAACCTTTTTTCAGTTGCAACCTTGGCTACCCTCTGTCTCTGGGACCAGCCAACATCTTATTTTGAGCTTAGCGACTCCAAGTATTCTACTCACAAGCAAAGCACAGAAAACTCTGTGATAATAGCTGAAATGATTAGGGGGACACCGGGGTGGCTCAGCAGTTGAGCATCTGCCTTGGGCTCAGGGCATGATCCCAGGATCTGGGATCAAGTGCCACATGGCGCTCCTTGTGGGAAGCCTGCTTCTCCCTCTGCCTCTGTCTCTGCCTCTCTCTGTGTGTCTCTCATTAATAAATAAATAAAATATTTTTTAAAAAAAGTTTTAAATAGCTGAAATGATTATTCTGGGAGTCAGGGGGCAGGGGTCACCAGTTCTCTGGGCTGTGGCCACCCCCTGTCCCCCAGAACCGATAGTTATTGTTTATTACATGCCAATTACTGCACTAGGTCCTGGGAAATAAGGCCTGGTGGCCAGTGTCAGGTGCTGCTCCCCGCGACCCAGAGCACCAGTGTCGCATGAACAATCTGCTCTAAACTGGGCTTCTCCTGGGCTGGCTAGCCACTCGCTGCAGCAGCTGCTCTGAGGCTGCCAGGCTAACAGGACAGACGCTGCGTGGTCACAGTGCCTGTGCCCTTCCCTACTGACCTCAAGCGACCAGGCTCTTGGCGCGCCCCTGGCCATCTGGGCCTTCTGCACCAGGACCAGTGTTCTCCAGGGAAAGGACTGATGCGGGATCAAGGAGCCCAATGGTCAAGAAAGAATTCTTGGGGTGCCTGAGTGGCTCAGTTGGTTAAGCATTTGTGTCCGCCCACATTATGACTCCAGGGTCCTGGGATCAAGCCCCAGGTGGGACTCCCTGCTTGGCAGGGAGTCTGCTTCTCCCTCCCCCTCTCCCTCTGCTCATGCTCTCTCTCTCTCAAATAAAAATCTTTAACCCTCCACCCCCCCAAAAAAGAAGAAAGAAAGAAAGAAAGAAAGAAAGAAAGAAAGAAAGAAAGAAAGGAAGGAAGGAAGGAAGGAAGGAAGGAAGGAAGGAAGGAAGGAAGGAAGAAAGAAAGAAAGAAAGAAAGAAGAGAAGACGAAAGAAATAACAACGAAAGAAGAAAGAAAGAACATAGAAAGAAAGAAGAGAAGAAACCGAAATACAAGAAAGGAACGAAAGAAAGAAGAAAGAATTCTTGAGATATTTTAGAGTGCAAAAAGGTGGTTTTATTATAGCATGGGGACAGGACCCATGGGCAGAAAGAGCTGCAGTGAGATTGTAAGAAGTGACTATATGTTTTTTCGTTAGCCGGGGTTAGGGATAGTGTAGGTCTCTAAGGAATTTAGAAGCAAGGCCTTCAGGACCTTGAGGAGCCAGCTGCTGTTAAGATAAGGTTTCTTCTAGTCTTTAATAAAACATAAACATGAAGACATTAAGGCAGCCATGGGTTCTTCATGGAAGGTCACACTCTGCACATTTCAGGTCTCTGTCACTGGGCTGCAAGCTGTAAGTGGGTGAGAGACAGGACTAGGCAGGGAGAGATGGATAGGGGGCCATGGAATCAGGCTCACACAACAAAGTTTCTAAAATGCTGATATAAGAAAACCAGAGATAAGGGAATAAACCAGACCGCCTGACCCCAGATGTTAGGGTGTATTTTTCTTTGGTGGCCACAATGTAATCACAGAAAATGACCAGACCACAGTCAGTAAGGGTGTTCTCAACAGTCCTTGCTCAAACCAAGACCGCACAAGAATCTCAAGGCTGCAAGCTCCCCGGTCAAGTTTTCAATAAAAGACCAGTCTAAAAAACCTACAGTGGCAACCCTGTCAGGACCCTTCTCACTCCTGAGAGTGTTCTCTATATCTTCACTTAATAAACTATTGATTTACTCACTCTCCTTTGTCTGAGAGATTCATCCTTTAACTCCATGAGACAAGAACCAAGCTCTCCTGCTTCATAAGGAGATTGATTTTGGCTCCATTTCTCTCACCTTTGTTCTCCTCATCGGGATGACAGGTGTGGGGACAGAGACAGAAATTCTGGAAAATATATATGTATAAGAGTGAACTGATGTACTGGCCTTTTGTACAGCTGACCAACCTCAGCATTGTTCCTCCAACCACTCTGTGGTTTTCTGTAGGCCACACTCTTTTGCCACCCCACCCCTAGTGACAATAACTCACCGAGGTCAGCGCTCACTTTCCTACCAATAAAGCAGCCCAAGGCAGTTGAAAGGCCCCAGAGAAATGAGAAGTCAAGGAGTTCTGAGAGAGATTGAATTTTTTCCCTTAAATGCAGAGGATTCTCTGCAGATATAAGACTCTACTTAATTACATGCTCCATGTCAAAGAATTACTATAACATAGACCCAATTGTTTATTATTTAATGAGTACTTTAAATTTTATTCACACCTCCGTTTTTCTTCCCCCCATTCTAGTCTGAAAGTATTCCTTCTTTAGTATTTTCACTGTTCTAATACTTTGATTAATACCACTAACAGGGATGCCTGGGTGGCTCAGGGGTTGAGCATCTGCCTTTGGCTCAGGGCGTGATCCCAGGGTCGGGATGGAGTCCCACATTGGGCTCCCTGCATGGAGCCTGCTTCTCCCTCTACCTATGTTTCTTTTCTTTTCTTTTTTTTTTTTAAGATTATTTATTTATTTATTCATAGAGACACACACAGAGAGAGAGGCAGAGACACAGGCAGAGGGAGAAGCAGGCTCCATGCAGGGAGCCTGACGTGGGACTCGATCCAGGGTCTCCAGGATCACGCCCTAGGCTGCAGGCGGCGCCAAACCGCTGCACCACCGGGGCTGCCCTCTACCTATGTTTCTGCCTCTCTCTGTGTCTCTCTCAAATAAATAAATAAATAAATAAATAAATAAATAAATAAATAAATATCTTTAAAAAAAATTACCACTAACAGTGGTATGATGGCATTTTATAATTACTACTATTTCTGTTCTAATATTTTAATGCCAGTTGATTTAAAGAAACCATTTTGAGGGATCCCTGGGTGGCGCAGTGGTTTAGCGCCTGCCTTTGGCCCAGGGCGCGATCCTGGAGACCCGGGATCGAATCCCACGTCGGGCTCCCGGTGCATGGAGCCTGCTTCTCCCTCTGCCTGTGTCTCTGCCTCTCTCTCTCTCTCTCTGTGACTATCATAAAAAAAAAAAAAAAAAAAAAAAAAAAAAAAGAAACCATTTTGATTTTGTCCATCTCTCTTCTAAAATCTCAAATTCAGGGATCCCTGGGTGGCGCAGCGGTTTGGCGCCTGCCTTTGGCCTAGGGCGCGATCCTGGAGACCCGGGATCGAATCCCACGTCGGGCTCCCAGTGCATGGAGCCTGCTTCTCTCTGCCTGTGTCTCTGCCTCTCTTTCTCTCTCTGTGACTATCATAAATAAATAAAAATTAAAAAAAAATAAAAATAAAATAAAATAAAATAAAATCTCAAATTCAGGGGATCCCTGGATGGCTCAGCAGTTCAGCACCTGCCTTTGGCCCAGAGTGTGATCCTGGAGTCCCGGATCGAGTCCCACGTCCGGCTCCTGGCATGGAGCCTGCTTCTCCCTCTGCCTGTGTCTCTGCCTCTCTCTCTCTATGTCTATCATGAATAAATAAATAAAATCTTTAAAAAAAAAACTCAAATTCAATATTTCCTAAGCAGTTTTGTGGGTTTTTTTCCTAAGCACTTTTGGATCAGATTACCTGTTTTACCAAAACTAGTCCTTACAGTAAATTTCTTAATTTCTTTCTCTCTTTCTTTCTTTCTTCCTTGATTTTATTTATTTAAGAGAGAGAGAAACAGAGAAGAGAGAGCACAGATGGGGAGGAGAGGGAAAAGCAGACTCCCTGCTGAGTGGGGAAGCCCCACATAGGGCTCAATCACAGGACCCTGGAATCATGACCTGAGCCAAAGGCAGACACTTAACTGACTCAATCACCCAGGTGTGCCATTTACAGTAAATTTCTATTTACCTAGAACTCAATCAAGGAGAAGATTGAATAACCAGGTTTTTCCCCCAAACATACTGTATTTATTTATTTTTTAAAGATTTTATTTATTCATAGAGACACAGAGAGAGAGAGAGATAGAGGCAGAGACACAGGCAGAGGGAGAAGCAGGCCCCACGTAGGGAGCCCCACGTAGGGAGCCCCACGCAGGACTCGATCCCAGGTCCCCAGGTCTCCAGGATCACACCCCGGGCTGCAGGTGGTACTAAACCGCTGTGCCACCAGGGCTGCCCTCAAACATACTGTTCAAGAAGTTATTGTTATGCTGATCCTAAAGTTCAGTAAATATATATCATCAAAAAATGATAGTGTATAAAAATAAATATCACTTCAATGAAATGAAACTTAAAAAAAAAAAAAGATTTTATTTATTTATTCACAGAAAGGCAGAGACACAGGCAGAGGGAGAAGCAGGCCCCCTGCAGGGATCCTGATGTGGGACTCCATCCTGGACCCTAGGATCACGCCCTGAGCCAAAGGAGAGATGCTCAACCACTGAGCCACCCAGGCGTCCCTCAGTGAAATAAAACAACAGATACGGGGATCCCTGGGTGGCACAGCGGTTTGGCGCCTGCCTTTGGCCCAGGGCGCGATCCGGGAGACTCAGGATCGAGTCCCACGTCAGGCTCCCGGTGCATGGAGCCTGCTTCTCCCTCTGCCTGTGTCTCTGCCTCTCTCTCTCTCTGTGACTATCATAAATAAATAAAAATTAAAAAAAAAAAACAACCAGATCATTTTCTTCAGAAATAAACTGCCCTACAAGATGATTTATAATGTTTGTCCAACATAATCTGGGGTCACCCCAATCAAATGAGCAGCTTATTTACTCAATAAACAAAGCTTAGCATGTGATATTATAAATAAGAAAGCCATTATCCAAGCAAGCATATTGTAGACTGATTAAAGAATGTTAATAGGAGGGATCCCTGGGTGGCGCAGAGGTTTGGCGCCTGCCTTTGGCCCAGGGCGCGATCCTGGAGACCCGGGATCGAATCCCACATCGGGCTCCCGGTGCATGGAGCCTGCTTCTCCCTCTGCCTGTGTCTCTGCCTCTCTCTCTCTCTCTCTCTGTGACTATCATAAATAAATAAAAATTAAAAAAAAAAAAAGAATGTTAATAGGAGGGTATGATCTGAAATGACTACAATTCCTCTACTGTTTGCATCTGGAGGTTAATAAATCTCGCCATTTAGATCATTTAGCTAATTCCCTTCCTCTGATTTCCAAAATATATATTACGATAACTTGTTTTCCATGTGTACTTTTCAATCAAACATACTATGCTGGCTAATCCTCTTCCCTTGGCATCTTATTGTAAACTCACATATTGATGACTGGTTTGCAGGTGAATTTTTATGAATTTTGTCTATACCAATCAGATTCACTTGTTCAAGCCTGAATGGACTACCAAGAATGCTGGCACTGCAGAAGCCCCACCAAAGCATTGCCACCTTTACCAAAACAACCATCTTCTGTTACACTGAGCTTAGCTCTTTCTTCAACAAGTATAACTTGCAGGACACCTGGGTGGCTTAGCAGTTGAGCGTCTGCTTTTGGCTCAGGGCATGATCCCAGGGCCCCAAGATGAGTCCCACATCGGGCTCCCTGCATGGAGCCTGCTTCTCCCTCTGCCTGTGTCTCTGCCTCTCTGTGTCTCTCATGAATAAATAAAATCTTAAAATATATATAATTTGAAAGTACTTCTGTAAACATATTGACATAGTTACTATTGTTGGCAACATCCTGATTGTTCCACTAACTTGTTCTAAATGGTATGTCTAAAGCCAATCTCCCCAAAACCTGTCAGAACAGTGTTCCTGGTTCAAACGGCATTTGACAAGGTGCTTTTTATCGATCAGTTCTGTTTGTGTTCAAGGATATGCATTCAGAGTTGCTACAAGTTCTGTAGTCCCTTCTCCTTATAATTACCCCTTCACTGCTGTGCTACAAGGAAGTCCCGGCTGGACAAGGAGATTGCAAAGAGACTTTGTGTCCATCCTATTGAAATGATTGTAGCAGTTTGTTTGAATGCCTCCAGTGTTCAATAATGGATAAATCTATTGTGAAATATACATGTAATGGATTATGACTCAGCAGAGGGGGAAAATTAATTATATGTGAAATAGTAGAGGGAAAAAATGTTGTAGAAAAATATACTCCAATATTGTTTCTATAAAGTTTACGTATTTATGCAGCAATGATTTATCTATTTATGATTTCAAATACATGTATTCAAATTGTAGAATGGGAAAGACATATCAGCTTCAGTGGGGTGCCTAGGTGGCTTAGTTAAGCATCTGCCTTCAGCTCAGATCATGATCCCAGGGTCCTGGGGTTGAGTCCCACCTCAGGTTCCCTGCTCAGTGGGGACTCTGCTTCTCCTTCTGTCCTTCCCCATGCTCATGTTTGTGCTCTCTCTCTCTCTCTCTCTGAAATAAGTAAATAAATAAATAAATAAATAAATAAATAAATAAATAAATAATAGTTTAAAAATATATCAACTTCAGTATGGTGGTTTCATTACGAGAATGGGAAAAGAGACTGGGAATATTATGTGGGCATCTATATGTGTATTTGTAATATAGTTAAATTGTAATAATTGACATTTTTAAAAACTTAAAAATAAAACCACAATTCAGTTAAAAGTTGTGGCAATAATCCAGGTGAGAGTGGTGAAGTTGACATAAGATAGTGACAAATGGCATTAAAAAAGGGTAGTACTAAATTGGGCAGCCCTGGTGGCGCAGCGGTTTAGCGCCGCCTGCAGCCCAGGGCATGATCCTGGAGACCCTGGATCGAGTCCCACGTTGAGCTCTCTGCATGGGGCCTGCTTCTCCCTCTGCCTGTGTTCTCTGCCTCTCATTCTCTCTCTGTGTTTCTATGAATAAATAAATAAAATCTTAAAAAAAAAAGGGACTAAATGAAGCAGTGATTCACAAACTTCTGCTTTAGTTCTCTCAACAAGAAAGATGAGTGAACTCCTACTTCCTGCTACAACTCCAAGTATCCTACAAAGTCTAGAGTTTTGTACTTGAAGTCTGTGTGAATTTTGCATTTTACCCTACAACATATGCATATTTCATATCAGTATATTTTCTATTAATTATGGAAATCAATTTATGCCTTTGACTCTGTAATTCCATGTCTAAAATTTTTCTAAGTGGGGACAAGATATGGACAATGATATACAAAGAATCATAACAGTATTCCACCATGAAAATTGTAAACAATATAATAATGCCCAATGATAAACTTTCTTAAGTAAAATATGTATCTAAATAATCATCTAATTGTATATAATACAGCCATTAAAAGAACTATGTAGATGTTGGTGATATGAAAAGAAGTCCTATGGTAAGGTTGAATACAGGAAGATACAAAATTATATGTACAGGGGATCCCTGGGTGGCTCAGCGGTTTAGCACCTGCCTTCGGCCCAGGGCGTGGTCCTGGAATCCCGGGGATCAAGTCCCACATCGGGCTCCCTGCATGGAGCCTGCTTCTCCCTCTGCCTGTGTCTCTGCTTCTCTCTCTCTCTCTGTGTCTCTCATGAATAAATAAATAAAATCTTTTAAAAAATTATATGTACAGTGTGATCTGAGCTATAAAAATCATATATAACGGGACACCTGGGTGGCTCAGCAGTTGAGCATCTGCCTTTGGCAAAGGGCATGATCCTGGGTCCGGTGATCAAGTCCCACATCAGGCTCCCTGTGAGGAGCCTGCTTCTCCCTCTGCCTGTATCTGTCTCTCTCTGTGTCTCTCATGAATAAATAAATAAAATCTTTTAAAAATAATCATATATAACAATAAAGGACCAGAAGGAAATGTAGATATCAGGTACAGTTTTGATCATATTTTTCTTATTATTTTGTATTGTCTCAAAATAATTTTTTAAAAGATTTATTTGAGAGCGTGTGTACGTGAGCAGGGGGAGAGGCAGAGGAATAGGGAGACAGAATCTTCAAGTATACTCCCCCCTGAGCGTGGAACCTGATTCTGACTCTGGGCTCAACCCCAGGATCCTGAGATCATGACCTGAGTCAAAATCAAGAGTCTGCTACTTAACCAGCTACCCAGATGCTCATCAAAATAATTTTTTTAAAGTAACATTGTTAAAAAAAAAAAAAAAAGTAACGTTGTTAGCCTGTGAGATCTGCCAGGGAAAGTTGATGACTTTAGGGAAATTTGTTATTCACCTTCAATATCTATGAAGTATAAATAATAAGGCCTACCTCAAAAAACATCCTGTAATGATGTTTATAGGTAAAACACAGTTTAATGCCTGCCTATAATAGGCCACCAATAAATGCCAGTCTCCTATCTAGAGTCTAACATACTGTCAAGTGCATCATGACTCTGTTATTTATTTATTTTTTTTCTAGGAAGACAGTTTCTAATTTATTAGCATAAATTATACTTAATATCTCCCTATTTACATCATGACTGTTAGATCATTAGGGCTGAATGTGTGTGTGTGTCCATGTGTGTGTATGTAATTAGGGAGATCATTAATCATGATGGATTTTCCAAGAAGACAAAATTTAAACATAAATATATTGTTATTTTAGATCCAAGAAGTCATAAACCAAGTTTCTAATTTTATTAGATTTACTGTAAGGGCACTCCTTCTATTTCTAACAGCCTACCCACATCCACATTCGTCAACCACCATGTCTTCATAATGTCGTAAAATGACATTGTCATCATTGTCCTGATAGAGCATGGAAATGGGGGACAGCTTGGTGGGGATACAGACAGCCTGGGGGATCTCTGGGTCAACCGCATGCATCAGGGCTTGCATGAACGCATAATTGGAGCTGTTGAGGGAGGTGGTCAGTGAGAAAGGACAATCTCCATGGCAGTAGTTTGCCATGAACCCTTTGGGAGCAATAATCCACTTGTGCCAACCTAAGTCCTGGAAGTTGATGAATAGCTGGTGACGATGGCAGAGGTTCTGGCAAGAAGCCTTAGGGAAAAGGATGGCTTCCCTCCTTTTCCGGGAAGAAGAGTGGCACTGCTCAGGGTTGAGAGTCACCACCAGCAGGGAAGCATGAAGGGACTGTCTCAGTCTGGCACAGGTGTCCTGAAGCTGAAAATTCACCACAAAGTCTCTGTTTCCTTTCACCAGTATTTCTAGCAACAAACCTAAGTTCTTCCTGGGGTTGTTATTCCAATCCTTAGCCACATCCAGCAGGTTGAAGTGGACGACACCTCGAGGCCATGGTACTGACTGTAATACAAGCATTTTACCTGGTTTAGGGATGGACTGGCCCCACCCGTGAGGCTCCTGAACCAGGGACAGAGCCAACTCCAGTTCCGGTCCTGGCTTATAGTAAGTGTTGGGCCCCAAATCCAGGCCCAGTTGGGCCATTGTTAACAGCTCCTTATCTTTAATGGCAGAGAGGTTAAAGTAGAGGAATTTCTGGAGGCAAGAGGAGGCTTGGGGACGTTTCTTGGAGTAAAGAAAGAGACCTGAATTGGAACAGAGAAGTGAGAGTCACCATAACATATTTGACTTCATATCCACCTAGATGATAGAAGTGTCAAATGTTATATGATATCTACATATACAAAATAAGGGCAGAAAATGGTGAGTTACTCAAACCCTACCATTGCAAGGATTTGTTCCTCTCACTCCTCACTTGAGACCAGAGTTTCTTATCTTCACATCCACAGGTCCCCAAGGGGTCCTGGATAGAATTTAGAAGGTCCATGAACTTGGATGGGAAAAAGAATTACTTCTTTATTTTCACAGAACTCTAGCATCCATGTATGTTACTATACACACATTTGGTTTCAAATATTTTTACAAATGTATTGTAATACTTAATTGATTTCTTTGGGAATTCTAAATATTTTATTTTAGGTATGTAAGCCATTACTCTGAGAAGGGGTCCATCAGCTTCAATAGAAAGGCCAAAGGGACCCATGGCACAAAAATGTAAGAACGTTCTAGGTGGAAAAAAAGGATCGGGACGCCTGGGTGGCTCAGCGGTTGAGCGTCTGCCTTCAGCTCAGGGCGTGATCCCGGGATCCCGAGTCCGGCATTGGGCTCCCTGCATGGACCCTGCTTCTCCCTCTGCCTCTGTCTCTGCCTCTGTCTCTCATAAATAAATAAATAAAATCTTTAACAATAACAACAAAAAGAACATTCTAGGCTGGGGGTGGCTGGGTGCCTCAGTTAGTTAAGTGCCTGCCTTTAATTCAGGCCATGATCCCAGGTCCTGGGATTGAGCCCCACATCAGTCTCCCTGCTCAGTGAGGAGTCTGCTTCCTTTTCTCACTGCACCTCTCCTCATGCTCTCTCTCTCTCTCTCTCTCTCTCTCTCTCTCAAGTAAATCACCTTCAGCCCCGGGGTGTGATCCTGGAGAACCGGGATCGAGTCCCAACTTGGGCTCCCTGCATGGAGCCTGCTTCTCCCTCTGCCTGTGTCTCTGCCTCTCTCTCTCTCTGTCTCTCATGAATAAATAAATAAAATTTTTAAGACATAAAAAATAAAAAAATAAAGTGAGATAAATTATAACCTTTAGTTCTGATTTGTATGAGATAGTCATAATACTTGAGTAATTATGACCCCATTTATCAAAAAAAATACAAGCTTCTATCATAAATATACACAAAGGAAAAAAGTCTGGGATAATATATGTATAAACTATTTATAATAGTTTTCTCTATGTGGAGGTTAGGGATGGATAATGGCAAAATTACGCCCTTTCCTGTATCATTTGATGGGATTATGGTCACCACAAAAATCATAGTTTTTGCATGGCTGTTTTCTACTCTTTCCAAGGAAACTCTTCAACTAGCTTCCCATAACTTTTAACCTTCCTCCAGGAATTGTGCCTGGACCCCCAACCCCAAGGCCTAGAGTCTTTAACATAATAATACTTAGCATAAAGTGTGGCAGTTTTATGTTTTTCTATCTCCTTTTTACAAATTTTTTTCTTCTATCATTTATGAACTCTTAAAAGGCAGACTTTAAGTTCTATATTCCCATAGCCAAACACAGTTCCCAGCACATAGTAGGTATCCCAGAAATGCTTCCAGGACAAATAAGTATTCAAATTTTCCAAATTTTCTCTCCAGTTACTGTAAAACCAACCAATCGGGGTTCTCCATTCCTCTTCTGATCCCCACCCCCCGACCCTGGGAAGCTTTACAGAAATGCAGATTACAACACCCATCTCTGGCTTTGAATAAGAATTGGGTGGGAGAGTGAGGCTCAGGAACCGGTAAGGAGAACCAACTATTTATTTATTTATTTATTTATTTATTTAGTCTACTTTTAACCGTCAGCCTAGGCAATTTTGGTGGGTGGTGTCAGTTTGACAAATTATAGAATGTCAATCAGATCCTCATCTGAAGGGCATGACAATGGCATATATATCAGTGCTCTGTACTCACAAATCACAAGCCATTTCTATCTAAAAGTAGTGGGGAGGTGTGGAGACCGGAAGCAAGAGTCCCCAAGGCAAACTGGACTCCAAATGCTCACCGCCCCCTGCTTGCCATATCAAAGGCACCACAATGCATAAATTGTGGGCTGAAGAGTGATACCTGAGCCATAATTGCACCCTCACTCCAACCCCCTTACCTGTAGTACAAAAGGGTCGGTTCAGAAAAAACCTGTTTTGAACCCTGACTTTGCTCACACACTGGCTGTATGATCTTGAATAGCTTACAGGTTATCTACTGTCTGAGACCTACTTTCCTTATTGTTAAAAAGCTGATAAGAAAACCTACCTTTTGAATCTCGGGATGTGGTCAGGATTAAATGAGATAAAATATGTAAACTACCAGCACAAGGCCTTCTACAAACCCCTTGGTAATTGTGACCTTGTCCTTCTTTCTTCATTCCATCTACTGCCACACCTTTGTCTAGAAAGCACTCTAATTTCCTTACCTTTATCCAGGAGAAGTCGGAGTATGTTCCCACTGATACCAAGATCCTTTATGTAGCATACATCTTGGGAGTCCCCATTGATCGCTGCTGCCTCTTGATCCTGGAAAATTTTCTTCAAGATAGAAGGCACAGGTTGGAACTTCTGGGGTGAAGGCACTTTGTCTAAGCCCAGAAATTGGAGAAAGACATGTTCTTGAAATTGGAATGTTTGGGCCAAAGCCACAGTTAACAGGAGGCGGAGAGCCAAGACAGTCCGGGAAGGAATCATGGCCTCTGAACTGAGACCAAGCTTGCTAGCTGGGATGGAGAGAGCCTTAGCGCCTGACTGCCTGGCAATTCAAGTGCTGCTAATTTTATCTGATGTAAGATTATCAAGTGTGAATTGCTCTCTTCCCAGCTTCTCAAAGGCAATTGGATGTGAAAGGACATCGAATTTTTTTTTCTCTTCTTTTCCTCTACTCTTTCCCCTCAAAAGTTCACAAAAATTTGAGGTTTGTCAGCGGTAGACAGAGGGGAAAGGATACATGCATTTATTCATTTAACAAACATTGATTAAGCATCTATTTGTGTAAGGCTTTGAGGTAAGGTGCTAGAATAGTAATGAAAAATGCAAAGTCTTGTCACTGACAAATACATAGGTGGATTTCCATTAGACCATATCCACAACGATGTGGGAAACCCAACTTGGGACGCCTGGGTGGCTCGGCAGTTGAGCATCTGCCTTCAGCTCGGGGTGTGATCCCAGGTCTTGGGATCAAGTCCCACATCAGGTTCCCCACTAGGAGCTTGCTTCTCCCTCTGTCTGTCTCTGCCTCTCTCTGTGTGTCCCTCATGAATAAATAAATAAATAAAATATTTTTTTAAAAAGGAGGAGAAAACTTCACCCAAGGAATTCAATCTACACTGTTTTCAGCTCTAAGAGGGATTGAATTTTGTTCACCTAACTTTACCCTTCCTTTTTACGTAAAGTTTTATTTAAGCAATCTCTACACCCAACATGGGGCTTGAACTCACAACACTAAGATCAAGGGGTTCCTCCAACTAAGCCAGCCAGGCGCCCCTAACTTGGCCCTTCCTTTTTTTTTTTTAATTTTTTTTTTTTAAGATTTTATTTATTTATTCATGAGAGACACAGAGAGAGAGAGAGGCCAAGACACAGGCAGAGGGAGAAGCAGGCTCCATGCAGGGAGCCTGATGTGGGACTCGATCCCAGGTCTCTAGGATCACGCCCTGGGCTGAAGGCAGCGCTAAACCGCTGAGCCACCTGGGCCCTAACTTGGCCCTTCCTGATTAAAAGTCAAAAATTGGACTGACTGGGTTAATTTTGATTCCATTACTTTTTAGTTATATGTAATTGGGCATGCCACTTCACCTTCTGAAGTTTTTGTTTTCTCACCTGAAAAGAAAAGCTGACCTTCTAATTCGTTATAGGACTCTGAAAAGATGATGTCTTTAAAACGTTCTGCACAACGCCTGCCAAATGGCAAGCATAGAGTGTTCCCAGAGGAGAGAGCTTCAAAGATGAGGTAGACATTTTTCAGCAAGACAATCGTATATTCAAGGCTGAAGGAACAACCGTGGAAAGGCATGGAGGTTATTGAGTTTATGGCAGCACACATCAATTTCTGGTGTTGTATTTTGTCATTTTACAAACCCCTTAGGAGATTTCCAAATGCTATAGAAGAATTAGCTGCTTTCTTGCCAAACTAATTTTCATGCTTTTTGAGAACAGGAACTTTATTTTACATTCTTTTATACCACCTATTCTAAAACCTTGTTTCCCTCAAAGGAAAAACAAAATGTTGTGTCTAATATATAATAGTCTCCCATTGAGGCACCTGGATGGCTCAGTTGATTAAATGTCTCTTCTGCCTTCAGCTCAAGTCATGATCCTGGGGTCCTAGAATTGAGCCCCGCATCGGGCTCCCTGCTTAGTGGGGAGTCTGTTTCTCCCTCTTCCTCTACTGCTCCCCCCCCCTCTTAAATAAATAAAATCTTAAAGTAATAATAATAGTTTCCCATCATCTACAGGATAAAATCAAAACTCTAGCTTGGCATTCAAAGACTGTATTGGTCTGGCACCCATATTGTTGCAGGATTCCAGGGTTCTTGTCTCACAGAGTGAAGAGTAAATTTCGCAGACACAAAAGGGTGAAGTGAAGTAAACGTTTATCAAGTGGAGGTGAGAGCAGAAAGGAAAGAAAAAGCTCTCTGGAGTGAGAGGGTCTTGAAGGGTTCCACTGAGGGCTTTTAGTGGCAGTCTTTTCTTGAGAACCAATTGGGAAGCTTGTGGCCTTGAGATTCTTGTGCCGTCTGTCCCCTTACCTCTTGTTGTGCTGAGTCTCGACATCTCTACCTGCCAGAAATAGTTCTGGAACCCAGTCACAGGAGTCAGGGGCCTCTTATCTCTCCTGTCTAGACCTTCACCCCTTCCCTGCTCATGGGACGGGACCTGTGGGCAGAAAGAACTGTCCTGGGATTGTGAGGAGTGACAGACTGTATACTTTTTAATTAGTGGGGGTGAGGGATAGTGCAAGTCTCCAAGGAATCTGGAAGCAAGGCTTTCAGGACCTTGAAGGGTGGGCTGTGCCAAGATAAGGTTACTTTTATTATATTTCTTAGAGATTTAATTTGTTTATTCATGAGAGACACAGAGAAAGAGGCAAAGACGTAAGCAGAGGGAAAAGCAGAGCCCCCCACGGGGAGCCTGATGTGGGACTGGATCCCAAGACCTTGGGATCATGACCTGAGCCAAAGGTAGATGCTCAACCACTGAGCCACCCAGGTGCCCCAATCAGGTTACTTTTAAACATGAAGGGGTACTCCTGGGTGGCTCAGTGGTTAATCATCTGCCTCCAGCCCAGTGTGTGATCCTGGAGTCCCGAGATCGAGTCCCACATTTGGCTCCCTGCATGGAGCCTGCTTCTCCCTCTGTCTGTGTCTCTGTCTCTCTCTCTGTCTCTCATGAAAAATAAATAAAATCTTTAAATAAATAAATAAATAAAATAAATTTGAAGGCACTAAGGCAGCCTTGGATTCCCTGGTCCATGTTCCAGGAACCTATCAGTGGGCTGTAAGCTGTAAGGAGATTTTCATTTAAGTTACATCTCTTTTGCCTTTGTTTCCCACATCACTATCACCAGCCAGTCTCATTTCCTCCCACCCACCATTGGCAGTGTTAATGCTATAATGATATTGATCTATTTGTCGTTCCCCTGTGAGCTCATTTCATCTGAGAGCCTTGCCCCAGACCAAGTTCAAAGTTTATTTCCACTGCAAAAACCTCGACTCACCAAAGTAGATGTAGAGGTTTCTTTCTCCCACTGAACCTCAAGTGGGCACCGGTTACAGCGCTTCCTACAGTGCATCTCACTGTGTCGTTTACCTCTGTCCCTCCCAGATGATATACTTCTGGGGAATTGGAATCATGTGTTTCCATCTAAGTATTTTCACTGTATAATTTTTTCTAAGTATCTCCACAGCCCATGTAAGTGTCTGGCAGGTAGTAGACATTCAGGAGATATCTAGGCAATAAATAAATGATCAAATGGATCAGTGCTATTTCCAGAGGTCGTCTTCTTCTGGATAGCCAAGTTTTCTCCATTTCCATTTCTCCTATCTCCTCCTGCTGGCATTCTAAAAAGTGAAAAGTTAGCACTTTTAAAATAATCTATAATCTCTACCTGTTTTCAACAATAAGTGTCAGTTGCATTTTGTTTTTCCTTGTTTAACTTTTCTTAAAGTCAGAATCAGACAAACTGGTTTAAATTCAGGCTCCATCACTTAGAAGTTGTGTGATCATGACCAAGTCACTCAACTGTAAAGTAAGAATAAAACATTCTTTGCTAAGGTGCTGAGGAAATCTGATGGGATGATGTGTACTCAATGCTCAGTTCAATGTCTGCCATTGAAGACACTTGATAAAGTTCATTAGTATATTGGGACCCATGAAATTTAGGCCACCCCAGGGGCCTGGTGCCCACATCACAAACCTACATCTAAGTTAGCCTGCGTTTATGGAAACACCTACCAAAGAAAACTTAACATACATCAATCACAATCCTCAACTCAGCTTTAGCTAGCTAGCACACCTTTCCCTTGAAAGTAGAACTTGCAAAAAAAAAAAAAAAAAAAAGAAAGAAAGTAGAACTTGCTAGCCTTCTAAGGAAATCCCCAACCTCCTAGCCAATCATGCCTTGTTTTCATATTGCTTCTTCTAAAGCTCCATAAAACCGACACTTGCAGGGATACCTGGGTGGCTCAGTGGTTGGGCATCTGCCTTTGGCTCAGGGCATGATCCTGGGGTCCCAGGGTTAAGCCCCACATCAGGCTCTCTGCATGGAGCCTGCTTCTCCTTCCTCTGCTTATGTCTCTGCCTCTCTCTCTGTGTGTGTCTCTCATGAATAAATAAAATCTTTAAAACAAAACAAACCAAAACAAAAAACCCGACACTTGAACCAATCCCTAGAGAAGAGTGTCCCTCTGCTGTGAGGCCTGTACTCTCCCAATCCTTGATTGTTTTCTCTTAAATAAGGGACATCAAGAAAAAAAAAAAAAAAGACATCAAACTTGTTACTAACCTGTTTTAGTTTTGTCATTTGACCTACTGGATAAAAATTAGCTGGTATTAATTATTGTTATCATTTTTACTTATGAAAGGGGACATAATCAAGGAAAGAAAATAATTGAGGGTATGCAATATAGCAATTTATATATAGCAAGAAAAAGCACCAAATCAAGCAAGAGTCAGAAAACCTAAGTTAATCACAGCTCCTCTAATGGCCTGTGTAATCTTGGTTATTTCACTCAGTGCCAGCATTTTGATACATACCCAGGCATGGAAATTTTTTAAATAGAAAGATTTAAATGGTCTGAGATGTCACAAAGGGTTAACCTATCTGGGCCTCACCTTTTTTTTTTTTAAAGATTTTATTTATGAAAGACAGAGAGAGATAGAGGCAGAGACAGAGGCAGAGGGAGAAGCAGGCTCCATGCAGAGAGCCTAACATGGGACTCGATCCTGGCACCCCGGGATCATACCCTGAGCAGACGTCCAACCACTGAGCCACCCAGGCATCCCTGGGCCTCACTTTCTTTACCTATAAAATCACATGATTGAATTGGATTGTCTTTAAGGATTTTACAAACAAAAACATTGTGATTCTGGATTTTCAGCCCAAATCAGAAATTCAAAAAGGGAGGCAATATGGCTCTGTAGTCATGGACTTAGATTAAAACCCCAGGTCTATCATTCACTGTCTGGGCAGTCCTGCACAAGCTGTTTCTCTGATCTTTGGTTTTATAATCAATAAAACAAACAAAATATATCAGTCCACCAGAATTATTGTGATCATAAGTATAAATGATGTTCATCCTCACTAGGAAAAAAAAAAAGCAGATTAAAGCAATAAAATGTCTATCAACTGGGAAGATGAGAAAAGACAATAGCAGGGCACCTGGCTGGGTCAGTGGGTAGAGGGTATGACTCTTGATCTTGGAGTCATGAATTTGAGTCCCATGTAGGGGGTAGAGATCACTTTTTTAAAATTATTTATTTATTTATTTTTTATGACTTTTTCTTTAAAAGTTATTTATTTATTCATGAGAGACACACACAGAGAGGGAGAGACATAGGCAGAGGGAGAAGCAGGCTCCCTGCAAGGAGCCTGATGTGGGACTCGATCCTGGGACTCCAGGATCATGACCTGAGGCAAAGGCAGATGCCCAACCACTGAGCCACCTAGGCATCCATAGAGATGACTTAAAAAAAAAAAAAAAGAATGATTAATATGATAAAGTTTGTGTTATGTACATTTTACCACAGTTTTTTAAAAAAATACTCATATTCTCTGATCAGCAATTCTGATTCTGGAATATGATTCTAAGCCACTAGACTATAAGCTCCATGAGGGTAGGGACAAATGATGGGCATTTGATGAATATTGGTTGAGTGAATTAATTAATGGGAGTGGACAAAGAATTATAATTTTATTCATTTTAGTATTATTTCTTATCAAGAAAATTTGAAAATAACCTAACTGTATAATAGCTCAGGTCTTTTTTTTTTTTTTTTTTAAGATTTTATTTATTTATGAGAGACACAGAGAGGCAGAGACACAGGCAGAGGGAGAAGCAGGCTCCATGCAGGGAGCCGGACTGGGACTCGATCCCAGGTCTCCAGAATTAGGCCCTGAGCTGAAGGTGGCGCTAAAGCGCTGAGCCACCTGGGCTGCCCCCCTAACTGTATAATAGTAAATACATTATAGATTATCTACAAATTAAATATTATTCAACCATAAGTAGGGGATCCCTGGGTGGCGCAGCGGTTTAGCGCCTGCCTTTGGCCCAGGGCGCGATCCTGGAGACCCGGGATCGAATCCCACGTCGGGCTCCCGGTGCATGGAGCCTGCTTCTCCCTCTGCCTGTGTCTCTGCCTCTCTCTCTCTCTGTGACTATCATAAATAAACAAAAATTAAAAAAAAAAAAAAAAAAAAACAACCATAAGTAATGTTGAAAAAATACTTAATGCTATAGAAGCATAGCCATGAGTATTATTAAGCAAAAAAAGCAGATTTTGAAACAATATATAGAAAAGCCAATTTTACACAAATAGGCACAGAAAAAAGCCTGGAAGATTGATATCAATATGTTAATAGTTGTTATTTCTTATAACTTTTGTAAATTTTATAGTTTCCAAAATTTGTATACTAAATATTTATTAGTTTTATCATCATAAAAAGGTTATTAAACCAACGTAGTCATAACTACCAAAGCACAGAGTGATACAGATGCTTCTGCCAGGAGGTGAACAAATATTTACTGATTGTCTAGAAAACCATTCTAAGGACTAAGGTATAGAAGTGACAATACAAAGTCCTACAGGGAAAGAAATGGTAGTAACATTAAGGAGAACTTCAAATAAAGAATGAAGTTCTCTAACCCAACCCACTGACCTCACTCACACTCTCCTACTGATATATATATATATATATTATATATATTATATATATATATATTCCTCTTTTCCTGTAATAAAAAGACACTGAAACGTTTTTGTTTTGTTTTTTAATCTTTTCTTCTCAGTTGAATTGTAGACATCCTTATCATTTAAAAAAAATATTTATTTATTTATTCATGAGAGACACACAGAGAGAGGCAGAGACACAGGCAGAGGGAGAAGCAGGTTCCATGCAGGGAGCCCGATGTAGGACTCCATCCCGGGACTCCAGGATCATACCTTGGGCTGAAAGCAGGTGCTAAACCGCTGAGCCATCCAGGTGTCCCTTTATATATATATATATATTTTTTTTTTTTTTTTTAAGATTTTTATTTTTAAGTAACCTCTACAGCCAACATGGGGCCAAACCCACAACTTGAGACCAAGAATCCCAGGCTGTAACCACTGAGCCAGCCAGGCGCCCTTCTGTCCTCATCATTTTTAGACATGATACCAAGTCATAGTATTAGTATGGACACTTCAGAAAAAGTTGAGGGATCCCTGGGTGGTGCAGTGGTTTAGCGCCTGCCTTTGGCCCAGGGCGCGATCCTGGAGACCCGGGATCAAATCCCACGTCGGGTTCCCGGTGCATGGAGCCTGCTTCTCCCTCTGCCTATGTCTCTGCCTCTCTCTCTCTCTCTGTGTGACTATCATTAAAAATAATAATAATAATAATAATAATAATAATAATAATAATTTAAATCTAAGAAAAAGTTGAGAAGGATCTTCAGGAATAAGGAAAACTCATTAAGATTTTCTATGCTACTGGGATCCCTGGGTGGCGCAGCGGTTTAGCGCCTGCCTTTGGCCTGGGGCGCGATCCTGGAGACCCGGGATCGAATCCCACGTCGGGCTCCCGGTGCATGGAGCCTGCTTCTCCCTCTGCCTGTGTCTGCCTCTCTCTCTCTCTCTCTCTCTCTCTCTGTGTGTGACTATCATAAATAAATAAATAAATAAATAAATAAATAAAAATTAAAAAAAAAAAAAGATTTTCTATACTACTTACAACAACCCACACCCTGGTCACCATAGACATCTCTCCTGCAATTTTTAGAGAAAAGAGGAATGAGCACAGGCAATAAGGGATTACCCAAACAGGCAGAATAAGAATTTGTTGAGGGCACCTCCAAAGCCAACACACTAACAATATATTTTTGGAAAGAATCTGACCTTTCATTTTGTTTGATTTTTTGACTTGTCTGTTTGTTTGAAGTGAGTTATACACCAGAACAGAAGGAGAGGGAGAGAGAATCCCAAGCAGACTCCTTGCTGAGCATAGAGCCCAACCTGGGGCTCACTTGACAACCTGGCGATCACAACCTGAACCAAGACCAAGAGTCCAACACTTAACTGACTGTGCCACCCAGGCACCACTTTTTTACTATTAAGCATTTTTAAAAATTAATTAATTGATTGATTTTTAATTTATTTATTCATGAGAGACACACACACAGAGAGGCAGAGACACAGGCAGAGGGAGAAGCAGTATTTATTTATTTTTAACTTTATTTGTTCATGAAAGACACACAGAGAGAGGCAGAGACACAGGCAGAGGGAGAAGCAGGGGGAGCCTAATGCAGGACTCAATCCCAGGACCCTAGGATCACGATCTGAGCCAAAGGCAGACACTTAACCACTGAACCACCCAAGTGCCCCTTGCCGAAAACTTCTTGAAATAATTCATTATATTTGCTGTCTTATTCTTTCTTTTTTTAAACCCAACATGGGGCTTGAACTCATGACCACAGATCAAAAGTCACATGCTCACCAACTAAACCAGCCAGGCACCTGTTTTATTCTTTCATTTTACAACGCTGCTCTTGTCCAGGGCACCAACCAAATCTAATACTGAGTTGTTGACTTTCATCTGACTTTATCCCTCAGCAGGTTTTCACCCAGTTGATCACTTTCTCCCACTTCCTACCCTTACTTGGCTTCCAGGATAGTGTGCTCTCTCTCTTGGTTTACCACCTATCTCACTGGTCATTCATTCCCAAGCTCCTTTTCTGCTTCCTCTTCCCACTGGTCTTTTATAGTTGGGGTATCCCAACCTTGGGTCTCAGGTCTCTTTTCTTCTCTAATTGCATTCACCACCTTGATCTCATCTAAGCTATGGCTTCAAACATCATATATATAAATATATATATATATATATATCCTGATGACTTTTTGTATGCTCAGATCATCTCTTTCAGAACCATTTTACTAAGCTATCTACTCGTCTCCTCTTGGGTGTCTAAAATTCATTGTAAAATTTTATGTTATTCAAACTGGAATTTCTGCTCTATGTACCCTACCCCTCTGCAAACCCTTAGAATTCCTTGACTCCATTTTCTCATACCCCATATTCAGTTCATCAGGAAATTCTCCTGGCTCGATTTTCAAAATATTTTCAGAATCTGTACTCCACGGCAGCCACTCTAATCTAAGACACTGTTATTTCTTCTTTACTGTAACCTCTGAATTGATCTCTGCCTCCAATCTTGGCCTATCCCCATCCCCACCAGTCTGTTCTCAACACATCAGCCAAATTATTTTCTTTAAGATTTATTTAGGGATGCCTGGGTGGCTCAGCAGTTGAGCACCCGCCTTCAGCCCAGGGCATGGTCCTGGAGTCCTGGGATTGAGTCTCTTATCGGGCTCCCCACAGGGAGCCTGCTTCTCCCTCTGCCTTTGTCTCTGTCTCTCTCTGTGTCTCTCATGAATAAATAAATAAATCTTTTTTTAAAAAAAGATTTTTTGGGATCCCTGGGTGGCGCAGCGGTTTGGCGCCTGCCTTTGGCCCAGGGCGCAATCCTGGAGACCCGGGATCGAATCCCACATCGGGCTCCCGGTGCATGGAGCCTGCTTCTCCCTCTATGTCTCTGCCTCTCTCTCTCTCTCTCTCTCTCTCTCTCTCTGTGACTATCATAAATAAATAAAAAAATTAAAAAATAAATAAATAAATAAATAAATAAATAAAGATTTTTTTATTTATTTGAGAGAGAGAAAAAAAGAAAGAATGCATGTACATGAGAGGTGGGAGGGGCAGAGGGAGAGGGAGATTGAATTTCAAGCAGACTCCCTGCTTGAGTGGTGAGCCAGACAGGTGTCTCCAACCCACAACTCTGAGATTGTGACCTGAGACAAAATCAAGAGTTGGATGCTGAACCACTCAACTGACTGAGCCACCCAGGTACCCTACATCAGCCAAATTCTTTAAAAAGGTCAGTTAACTCATTCATTCTTCTGCTCATAAACCCTCCAGTGGCTGTTTTACTCCAAGGAAAAGTCATTGTCTACAAGATCCTATCCCAGTTGCCTCATCTACTAATTTTGCCCCTTGCTCACTTGGCTCCAGCACAGTGATTTGGCTGCTACTCCAATTTGTTTTGTGTGTGTGTGTGTGTGTGTGTGTGTGTGTGTGTGTGAGAGAGAGAGAGAGAGAAAGAGAGAGAAAAAGAGAGAGAAAAATCTTCCTTCTCCTCCACTGGTGCTATTCTAAATTTTTTATGTGCTCACAGCTCCCTCTGCCAGGAAAACTTTCACTAGATGTCCCCATGTCTGACTTTCTCACCTCCAAGTCTCTACACATTCCTCACTCTCTCATTAAAGTGTAGTCTTACCGTTCCATTTTACTCTCCAACTTGTGCTCTTCTCTCACGCTTGCAGTCTCCTTTACTTTCAAAAATACATCCTTCACAGCATGTATTTTTTAACATACAAATAATTTCATTAATCTCTTCAATGGATATTTGTGCCAGGCATTGTTTTACACATTTGGGATGTACGAGTGAGCTAAACAGATAAAAATCCCTGGCCTCAAACAACTTACATTCTAGTGGGGTAAGACAGTCACTACTCAATAAATATAATAAATAAGTAAATATTACTTGTTGAATAAATAAGTAGAAATATCTTTGGGCACTTCAAGTAATTCTACAGAACAACTTTCTAGAAATGGAATTATTGGGTCAAGGAATATGCATATTATAGGTTTTTATACAATATAGAATTGCTGGGACGCCTAGGTAGCCCAGTGGTTGAGCATCTGCCTTTGGCTCAGGTCGTGATCCTGGGGTCGTGGGATCAAGTCCCACGTCGGGCTCCCCGTGGGAAGCCTGCTTCTCCTTCTGCCTATGTCTCTGCCTCTCCCTGTGTCTCTTATGGATAGATAAATAAAATATTTTTAAAATAATAAATAAATAAATAAATAAATAAATAAATAAATAAATAAATAGAGCAACAGTCAATTATGTATTTTAGATAGGATAAATATTTAACACAGAATTGAATAACTTTTTTTCTTTTTAAGATTTTATTTTATTTATTCATGAGAGACACAGAGCGAGAGAGAGAGGCAGAGACAGGCAGAGGGAGAAGCAGGCTCCATGCAGGGAGCCCGACATGGAATTCCATTCTAGGTATCCAGGATCATGCCCTGGGCTGAAGGCGACGCTAAACCACTGAGCCACTGGGGCTGCCGAAATAACTTTGGAAATAAAAATTAGATGAAAGATAAAATAATATTTCATGATAAAATGTCATATTTGATATTTTGTATATTATGACTAAGAAATTACTTGAATGGCAATTTAAATGTTTATGAACAGTCTCTCTTCTGGATAACAGCTTGTGTGTGAATCTTTTAGTTTTTTCTGAAGGCAAGGGAAATAAAATATTAATGCTATTTTAAGTCGTTTATTTTATCTAAAACGTTACCCTGAATGTCTGGGCCTAGAGCAAAGAAAACAAAAAGTAGTTCTCCTTTCCTCCAAGGGTAGAAATTAGCCCTTGATAAGGATTGGTGGGGTCATTTGTATTACTTTGGATAACAATGTTTTGTAAGCCTCGCATTCTTAGATAACAAATTTTTAAAAGTTATTCTTGTTTTAAAGGGTTGGAAGATAATAGAAAAAATGTTGCTCTTGACCTTTACCCTTAGGATTAACCTCTTTAACCTCTGTTGAGATTCAGGAGCTCCAAGTTTATTTTTGCTGTTTCAAAAGCAGTAGCAGAATTAACAAATTTTAAGGTTGAGGTAGAAAGAACAAAAACCAAAACAACCTTGAAAACTGATGCACTCATTCTTTGACTAAATGTGACTTACTATATAGATGAGTATGAAATATACGTGCCCATCGATTTAACAATCAAACAAATGACTAAACAGATATTATGGTGTCCTAACTTTGTTCCAGGCAATGCACGAGGTGGGTGTTTTTCTTTTTTTCTTAAGATTTTATTTATTAATTTGAGAAAGAGAATGAATGGGGGGAGGGGCAGAAGGAGAAGCCGACTCCTTGCAGAGCAGGGAGCCTGATGTGGGGACATCCCAGGCCCCCCGGGATCATGTTATGAGCCCGAGGCAGAGGCTTAACCAATTGAATTACCCAAGGGCCCTAGGTGAGTGTTTTTCAACCTTTGTTTTGACTCATTAATGAATATCGAAATAAATTTTGTGTGTCGGCATTGAAAAAAAAAAACTGGGGACACCTGGGTGGCTCAGTGGTTGGGCATCTTTCTTTGGCTCAAGTCGTGATCCCAGGGTCCTGGGATCAAGTCCCACATCAGGCTCACTGCAGGAAGCCTGCTTCTCCTTCTCCCTGTCTCTGCCTCTCTCTGTATTTCTCATGAATAAATAAATACAATCTTAAAAAAAAAATAAAATAAACTGGTACACCGGGGTGGTTCAGTGGTTGAGCATTTGCCTTCAGTTCAGGGTGTGATCCCTTGGTCCGGGATCCAGTCCTGCATTGGGCTCCCTCGGGCAAGCCTTCTCCCTCTTTCTGTGTCTCTGCCTCTCTCTCTCTCTCTGTGTCTCTTATGAATGAATAAATAAATAAAATCTTAAAAAAAAAAACAACCCTGTAGATAATATGAGTGCATTGCACAATGGCTAATTTTTTCCTGAAAATTTTAGCTATTAATATTTATCTAGATATGTTACTTAATATATTTCTTTCTCTTTTTTGGGGAGGGGAGTTAATTTTTTTATTTTATTTTTTAAATTTTATAGTGTTTATATTTATTCTTCCTTTTATTTATTTTTTTTGGAAGATTAAGTAATCTCTATACCCAGTGTAGGGCTCAAACTTAACAACCTTAAGATCAACAATCGCATGCTCTACCAACTGAGTCCTCAAGGCACCCACCTCTATATTGGGTATATTTCTTTCTTTTTAAAAAAAAAAAAATTATTTATTTATTTGACAGAGAGAGAGAGAGCACGTGCGCACAAGCAGGGGGAGCAGAAGGCAAAGGGAAAGGAAGAGGGAGACAGAGGGAGAGGGTGAAGCAGGCTTCCCACTAAGCAGAGAGCCCAACTTGGGGCTTGATACCAAGGTCCTGGGATCATGACCCCAGCAGAAAGCAGACATTTGAGGGACTGAGCCACCCAGATGCCCTGGGTTTGTTTGTTTGCTTGTTTGTTTGTATGTTTGTTTGTTTCTTTCTTTTTTTTAAAGATTTTATTTATTTATTCATGAGAGACAAACACAGAGAGACACAGAGAGAGAGAGGCAGAGACATAGGCAGCAAGAGAAGAGAGAAGCAGGCTCCATGCAGGAAGCCCGATGTGGGACTCGATCCTGGGACTCCAGGTTCATGCCCTGGGCCAAAGGCAGATGCTCAACCGCTGAGCCACACAGGTATCCCACCCTGGGTATATTTCTTAATATGGGTCCCTGGCAAGGCAGTGTGAATGCCACCATACTAATGACATTTTTGAACAACTGCTTTCTTTCATGGAGTTAACATTCTGGTCAGGGGACTGGTAAGAAAACCAACAATGATGATGTAATAGGGTGAGTACAGCATCCGGAGGCAGCAATGTGAAAAGTGCCTTACCTAGAAATGAGGGATCTGAGGTGCTTCCTGGAAGAAATGCCATTTCAGTAAGGCTAGAGAAGTGGTTATGACATGTACTCTGAAGGCCAACTGCCTGGATCTTTCCAGGGCTCCATCACTATTTCCCATGTGGCTTTGTGCAAGTTACTTAACTTCTATGTCTTAGTTTCCTTATCCAAAAAAAGGTACTTTTCCTATATGGATGTTGTGAGGATAAGTAAATAATTAAAGCAAAGCGCTCAGCCCGACTCAGCCTTAACAAGTATTCGCCATTACCATCATGGGATTTGGGGGACAGGTGGGGCAGTAGGGAGCTGCACATGTGCCTGACATCTGGGGCTTGCAGGCACACAGGACTTGGGATGAGGTTGAGAATTGAGCAGAGCCTAAACCAAACCCTGGGGGAAGTGATAAGATGATAAAATAGAAGAGGGGTTAGAGCAGGAGAAGCCCTGTAAACCATATGAAAAATGTGGACTTCATTTGGTGGGCAGTGGGCTTTGAGGAGTTTAAAAGCAAGTTTGTCATCACGGTGGCTCTCATGAGGCCAGCATCTGCTTGATAGCACACATCAACTGTAGTACTTTTTTTTTTTTTTTTTTTTTTTTTAAAGATTTCATCTCTAGACAGTCATTTAGACACAGTCTCTTCTGGACTAATAAAGCCCCATAGTAGGGCATGGGCTGGATTTCCCCATAACCTTTCAGCAAAACATACCCTCAATGGGAAGAGAAATGGATCACAGAGAACTAAGTAATAGGAGGAGGTCAACTAGGGGACTGGCTCAGTAATTCTGACTGGAAATAACAGTGGCTTTAACAGCAAGGATTGGAGAGACATGAAAATAAATACATACAACTAAACAGAATTAGTGATTGAGTATCTAGGCTAAAGAAAAGGAGGAATTCTATATGGCAGTGAGGCTTTGGACCTGGGCAGCTGGATGGATGAGGGTGCCAATCATTGAGGTAGAAAATAGAGGAAGTAGAGCAGGTTTGGGGGTAAAGCTCAGCTGCCGCCTTAATGTCCAAAGAGACGTTGAGTGGAGAGTTGCATATGCCAATTTAGGTGTCACTGGATTGCCCAGGAAGCTTGCTCAGAGCAATGGATCATTATCTTTTATGAATCACGGACACTTAGAAAACTGTAATGAAAGTAATCTATCTGCTTCCCAGAGAAAACATATTCACAACCCTGATTGCATTTTTAGGGAGTTCTTTAACTTCTTAAATCACATCCATGAGATCCTTGACGACATCTAATGTACCATGAGAAAAATCACGGACACAGTGCAGAATCCACAGAAAGAACTGTTTAATTAATTAGACAAGGAGGCCATTAGACTGATGTGACTCTAATGCCATGGAGCCTACATAAATAAACCAAAATCTAAGCCCATGAATGCCTCAAGCTTACAAAATCAAAATGCTAGGGACAACCAGCATAGCCACCAAGGCTTTAAGCAATAGCCAATCAACCAAATAATTTTCTTTTTTTTTTTTTTTTTTTAACGCTTTGACTCACTCTTCATCTTTTATTTATTTATTTTATTTTTTTTTTTTAATTTTTATTTATTTATGATAGCCACAGTGAGAGAGAGAGAGGCAGAGACATAGGCAGAGGGAGAAGCAGGCTCCATGCACCGGGAGCCTGACGTGGGATTCAATCCTGGGTCTCCAGGATAGCGCCCTGGGCCAAAGGCAGGCGCCAAACCACTGCACCACCCAGGGATCCCCCCAAATAATTTTCTTGCTTCTCTCCTAAACTTTGTATGTCTTTCCCTCTGGTCCTGTCCTTACAGTGCTCCTAACCACTTCCAGTTTGGTGCTGTCTGATTGAAATAAACTTTGCTCAAATAAACTCTTAAAAAAATTTCAATACGTCTCAGTTTATCTTTCTTTTTTTAAATCTTTTTAAGTAGGCTCCATGCCCAATGTGGGATTCAAACTCATAACCCTGAGATCAAGTGTCACATGCTCTACTGACTAAGCCAGCCAAGTGCCTTACCTCAGTTTATCTTTTCTTTTTTTCTTATTCTTTTTTCAGTTTAAAAACATTTTCTTTTAACAGAAAATGCAAGGAAAAAGTGTCTTTCCTTCTAGATAAAAAGAAATCCTGAAGAATGTAGTGTTGTATAAGTTAAATGTTTTAAGAAAGACTTTTTGAAAGGGGTCAAATATTTCTGAGAAGAAGGCCTAAACAAGGTCCACTAGGTGTTTAGAGGACTTTGTTAAATATGAACAGAGCAGAGCAGCCCGGGTGGCTCAGCAATTTAGCGCCGCCTTCAGTCCAGGGTGTGATCCTGGAGACCCGGGATTGAGTCCTAAACTCCTAAGTAGTTAGGAGGTCCCTACATGGAGCCTGCTTCTCCCTCTGCCTGTGTCTCTGCCTCTCTCTCTCTCTCTTTCTGTGTGTGTCTCTCATGAATGAATAAATGAAACCTTTAAATATATATATATACAGAGCAGCTACAGAAAGCTCTTCAAGGGAGCAGGTAGGCCCCAGATTGAGGGATGAGAGACCAGAAAAGGAAAGGGCTGATATTGAGAAATCGGCATTGAACAGCAGATAAGAGATAAAGTAGAAGGAGAGAAGGAAAGAAAGAGGTATTTGGGGGGCACCTGGCTGGCTTAGTCAGTGGAGCATGCAGCTCTTGATCTTGGGGTTGTGAGTTTGAACCCTGAGTTGGGTGTAGAGATTACTTAAAAATAAAATCAAGAAAGAAATAAAGAAAAGAGAGAAAGAGGAAGGAAGGAAGGAAGGAAGGAAGGAAGGAAGGAAGGAAGGAAGGAAGGAAGGAAGGAAGGGAGGGAGGGGAAAGAAAGACCAGAATGCCGAAGAAAAGAAAGAAGAAAGAAAAAAGACCCGAACCAAAGACTACAACCCGAACATCCCCACTACCGCCCCCCTCCCTCCTCCCTCCCGCCTTCCGGCCTTCCTTCCTCCCGCCTCCCCCTCCCTCCCCCCTCCCCCGCCCTCCCTCCCTCCCTCCCCCCCCCTCACTCCACGCCCGCCGCGCCCCCAAATCCCCTTGGTCTTTTTTTTTAGGGACTTAGACCTGTTCAAACATATTCATGGGAAGGAACCAGAGTTGAAGACAGAAAGCAAGAGGAAAAGCCATTTCCCTGAGGAAGAGGGGGCTGAAATCCAGAACATAGATGGAAGTATTCTCATTGCACACAGGGTAGAGACACCTCCCTTAGAATGTGGATGAAAAAATTTGCACACCATATTCCCAAGCACTTAATGTCAGGTCCAGTTTCATCAATACCCATGGGTAGGCCTCTCTCCTGTGCCAGGGGGAGATATTAATAGGAAGCTGAGTCTGGGGTCATTATGACCTTGTCTCTCATCTGCTACTGTTCTGTAACCCAAATGAAAACAATATTTCGTTTCTTCTAAGCTTGTCTGTCTGGCCCCTCAACCTCCCTATTACAAAGACCTTTATTATTATCTTGGGCCTACCTGGATTATCCAGGATCATCTTCTGGTGTCTTGAATCTTAACTTAATGACATCTGCAAAGTCTCTTTTGCCATGTAAAGTAACATATTCACAGGTTCCAGGGAACTGAATGTGGACACCTTTTGAGGGCCATGATTCAGCCTGCCACATACAACTTCAGAAAAGCCTCATGTCCTACAAAATTATGTGTGTGCATATGCTCACAAACAGAAACACACATGCAGTCATTATGGAGAATATAGGGTAAAGAGACAAAAACACTCAAAATCTATGCAACTACACAAAACATTAGGAATTCTAATATAAACAGGGGCACCAGGCTGGCTCAGTTGGTAATGCATTCAACTCTTGATCTTGGAGTGCTGAGTTGGAGCCCACATTGGGTGTGGAGATTACTTCAAAATAAATCTTAGGTCACCTGGGTGGCTCAGTGGTTGAGCGTCTGCCTTTGGCTCAGGTCCTGATCCAGGGTCCTGGGATTGAGTCCTGCATTGGGCTCCTTGCAGTGTGCCTGTTTCTCCCTCTGACTGTGTGCCTGTGTCTCTCCTGAATAAATAAATAGAATCTTAAAAAAAAAAAAAAAAAAGAAAGATATACAAAATTCCTAATAAAAGTAAAGGTAGCCCGAGGGAAGCAAAGGTAGAAAAGGCTGAAGCTGCTGACTGTGTATAAAGGATAAAAGGTCAAACTTCCAAGAGCTATGCCCTTGATGGAATAGACTTCATTTTTTTGCCAATAGCTTTAGATTTATAGGAAAATCGAGAAGCAAATATGACCGTGTCCCCTATTATTTTCTTACTTTAGAATGGTACATTTGTTAACATTAATAAACCAATATTAATATATTATTAAAGTCAAAATTTATTTTATATTTCCTTTATTTAGCTTTTACCTAATGTCCTTTTCCTGTTCCACGATCCCACACGGGACACCACATTACTTGTCGCAGTCCTGTCCTCGTTAGCTTTCTCTTGGCTGGGGAATTCCTTAGACTTGCCTTGTTATCGACTACCTTGACAATTTGGAGGAGTCCTAGTGAGGTATTTTGTACGATATTGCAGTACTGGAATTCATCCTTATTTTTTTTTTTTTTTCTTGTGAAGAGATCAGGGTTACAGATTACTGAAAGGAGACCACAGTGGCAAAGTGTCATTTTCATCATTTCAGATCAAGGGTACGCGCTACCAATGTGACTTATCACTCTTGACGTTGCCCTTGATCACCTGGCTGAGGTCATCATGTTTGGTAGGTTTCTCCACCACTGTGCCCCCAACCCCCACTTTCCATACTGTACACTTTGAAATGAAATGAGGCTGTCCAGCCCACACTTAAGGAGTGGGGAGTTGGGATGCCTGGGTGGTCAGCGGTTGAGCATCTGCCTTTGGCTCAGGATGTGATCCCGGACTCCCAGGATCGAGTCCAGCATCGGTCTTCCTGCATGAAGCCTGCTTCTCCCTCTGCCTATGTCTCTGCCTCTCTCTCTCTCTCTGTCGCTCATGAATAAATAAATAAAATCTTTAAAGAAGAAAAAAAGAAGAAAAAAAAGGAGTGGGGAATTATGCCCATCCTCCTTTTTTCTTTTTCTTTTCCCTCTTCTTTACAAAGATTTTATATAAGACAGAGAGAGATCACAGCAGAGGGAGGGGCAGAGGTAGAGGGACAAGCAGACTTCACTGGGCAGGGAGCCCTCTGCGGGACTCCATCCCAGGACCCTGGGATCATCACGTAAGAGGAAGGTAGATGCTTTAGCGGATGGAGCCACCCAGGCGCTCCCCCAAACCAGCCACCCCCCGGCTTTCTTCTGGTAGGCCTAATTGACTAGTTAGCCAGTACCTTATGGTTCCAGGATCTTCATTCAAACCGCATTTGTTGGGACATTTACCCCCATACTGAGCTCTTCCTATCAGAACCCTGCCCAGCAGGCCGCTCTTTAGCCGGCTCTCCCATTGTAAAGTCATTAAATGTTTTCCACTAAGCCTTTCAATCATTGACAGACCCAGGATTCGAACCCGGGGAATATTGATTCTTCGTTGTGGAATTTCACGAACTAAGGTGGATTCGCGGAAAGGAAAGCAGCCGCAGGCGGCGCGGGCAAGAAAAGAGGCAAAGCTTGGAGCGGTTGGGTGTGGCGGGCGCGCGGGGCTGCAGAGTCCCGGTGCCCGGGTGGGCGCAGGTGCCGGGAGCCCCGCTGCTTACCCCCCGCTTGACGCGTGTCGGGCCTTATCAGGGCAGATGGCCTTGGACACCGGGGGAAACAGGCTTCTCCACTCGAGATGCAGTGGACAACCTGAACCAGCGCAAAGGGGACACACTGGGCTGAGGGACCCAGGCAGGGGCCGCAGAAAGGGGGGAGAAGCAGAGGCGTGTAGGGGGAGACCCGCCCAGCCAAACCCAGCCCAGAGCCGCGGACTGAGCGCAGGCAACGCAGAAACCGTGTTGTTTGAGGATCTTCCCAAACAGCAGCTTTCGCCTCTCCCGTACCAGGCTTTACCTCTCTTCGGAATACTTTTCACGACCCACCCTATATTTTGGATCTATGGTTTGTTGTCTCAATCCACCAGAATATTTGCTCCCGAAGGCAAAACTTTTCTTTTTTATAAAGATTTATTTATTCACGAAACACACACACACACACAGAGGCAGAGACACGGGCCGAGGCAGAAGCAGGCCCCAGGCAGGGAGCCCGATGCGGGGCTCGATCCTGAGACCCGCGGACCACGCCCTGAGCCGGGGGCAGGTGCTCAACCGCTGAGCCTCCCAGGCGTCCCTCGGAGGCAAAGCTTTTATCTCACCTGTGGCTCCGTTGCCTGACCTGAAACCAACCAGACGACGGAAAACCTTTCTGAGCTAGAGAAGCCGCCTGGAGGGAAGAGGTGGGCTCCACCAGATAAGAGAGAAAGTACAGCCGGGGCGCCGGCTCCATCAGTTTAAACTCCTGCGGCAGATTAGAATTTTAAATTCCCTTCATCTGATCTTAAAAGACTTCCCGCCTCCTCCAACCTCCAGTTGAAGCTATTTCACTGTTGAACACTCCGGGTACTGGACGCTTCTGGGCGGTTAAGCGATAAGCTTCGGCAGGCGCGGCGGGGCGGGGCGCCGGGGGCTGCTGGCTGCGGCGTTGGGCGGCGGCCTCAGCAGGTGCACGGGCCGCGGTCCCCCCAACCCACGCGGGGCAGCTGGCGCGGAGGCGCCTGGTCAGGCGTGGCACAGCCTTCGGGCCCTAACGTTGACACATCGATATGCTGGTTTCCCTTTGGAAGCTAGAAAATGCAAGACTTGTGAGATGAAGTTTCCAACAGAAATGAAATATACAGATTACTTTGTGATTGGTAGGCAGCTTCCGCCAGGCCCCAGCGCCGTGGCCTACCCACCACGTCGTGAAAAGCGCAGAGGAGCCTGCGTGGCGCAGAGGGCATGATCCCGGGGTCCTGGGATGGAGTCCCGCATCGGGGTCCCCGCAGGGAGCCGGCTTCTCCCTCTGCCTATGTCTCTGCCTTTCTCTGTGTCTCTCATGAATAAATAGTCTTTAAAAAAGAAAGAAAGAAAGAAAGAAAGAAAGAAAGAAAGAAAGAAAGAAAGAAAGAAAGAAAGAAAGAAAGAAAGAAAGAAAGAAAGAAAGAGAAAGAAAGAAAGAAAGAAAGAAAGAAAGAAAGAAAGAAAGAAAGAAAAAAAAAAATGCACAAATGCCTGAGATGTTAAAAGTTTGCCTCATATTAAGAGAAGGGAAGGACACTGATGACTGGCTCCGTTTGGATTTTGGCAGCATGATGATTAATTCGATGCCTCCAGAAAACAGAGAAACCAGTAATTCAGAGAAATTAGGGATCCTGCCTTCTGATGACCAGTTAGCTCAGAGAGCACCTGAGATGTTACTTCAAGATTTCATTCTTAGAATGAAAGAGGACACTTCATCCCTGACTCCAGTGGAGCTCCAATATGAATAAAATGGTATGAACTGATTTAGTAAAAAAAATAAAATAAAATAAAAAAATAAAGATTTTATTTACTTATTTTTTAAGGGGCGGGGGAGCAGAGACACAGGCAGAGGGAGAAGCAGGCTCCTTGCAGGGAGCCCGACATGGAACTGGATCCCGAGTCTCCGGGATCAAGCCCTGGGCCAAAGGCGGCGCTAAACCACTGAGCTACCCGGGCTGCTCCCCCGCCCCAAAATTTTTTAAGATGAATTTAGACATATTAAAAATTGTCAGAGTTTACTTGAGCAAAAATCAGTTGGAATGGGGAAGCATTCAATCCAGCAGATAGAAAAGAGCTCCCGCGAGCTGTACAAAATTAAAGACTTTTAAGGCAGAAGAGAACAGGAACAGGACATTATACTTAGGCAAAAAAGCAGCTTGGTTCTGACAAGGTTACTTACCTTTAGGGAATAATAAAGTAATCTATCAGATTACCTAACTAGCGCTGGCTGATCAGGTGATCCCTGATTGGCAGGTTTGAGATTCCATTTCTAGAAGAGCCAAAGTTGTAATTAATTCTAGGTTTGGGGATCCCTGGGTGGCGCAGCGGTTTGGCGCCTGCCTTTGGCCCGGGGCACGATCCTGGAGACCCGGGATCGAATCCCACGTCGGGCTCCCGGTGCATGGAGCCTGCTTCTCCCTCTGCCTGTGTCTCTGCCTCTCTCTCTCTCTGTGACTATCATAAATAAATAAAAGTTAAAAAAAAATTAAAAAAAAATAATTCTAGGTTTGGTGAGGTGGGGCTTAGCGCAAGTGACTCCATTTCGTGCCTGTGGTCTTCTTCTTTTTTTTTTTTTTTTAATTTAAATTTGCCAACATGTTGTCTTGTTCTTTTTTTTTTTTTTTTTTTTTATTTATGATAGTCACACAGAGAGAGAGAGAGAGAGAGAGGCAGAGACACAGGCAGAGGGAGAGGGAGAAGCAGGCTCCATGCACCCGGGAGCCCGACGTGGGATTCAATCCCGGGTCTCCAGGATCGCGCCCCGGGCCAAAGGCAGGCGCCAAACCGCTGCGCCACCCAGGGATCCCTGTTGTCTTGTTCTTAACAATGCATTGTGGTGTTGTTGTTGTTGTTTTAACAATGCATTGTTAACATAGTTCAATAATGTAGTTCACCCTTAACAGATTTTCCCTTTGCCCTCCTGTTTTGCTACAGGAGGGACTTACAAGCTTTCTGCTTCTGGCTTGAGGAAGTGTACTTAGTTTTTTTCCTCCTTCAAGGTCTGGAAATTAATACAAGGAATCTGAAATTACCCATTGTCAAGAAGGGAGTTATCAGGCTTATCTGTGTCTTCCCCTTAATTTTCTCCCCTGCCCATCTGTGAATCCTGAAGTTCAAAGGAAACTTCTGCGGTGGGTCCATGGAGCTCTCTAGTCACAGCTTGAAGTTCCACCTAGATCTGAACAGATCTAGATCTGACCTCCCAGAGGTCTGTCAGAGAGGCGATATTTTGCTTCAAGTTGATCTGAAAAACAACTTTAGCTCAATTACAGCTGACTTCCAATTAAATGGTAGGTGGGACTGGCCTAGAAATTCAACTCTTACCCCTTTTTAACCTATCAAATAAACCCATCTGCCAGTCCATTTAAAAAGAAATGAACCATTGACTGAAAGAATTAAGTGGGTGGGTATTGAGATTGAATTAGAACTGATATGCTTCCAATTCTATTCTCTCACAAAACCACAACTTCCACAATTCTATTGGAAAATTTAAAGAGCCTATCTTTTCTAGTTGTATCTCTTTGAGATCGCCTAAAAATCCACCCTGCTTTGCAAGCTAGGCCTGTGTATTATAGGACAAGAGGGAGAATAGTGGCAATCTTCCCCAACCGAAAAATTTGGAGCTAACTGGGACCAGTTCTCTGAAGCTTTTCCTGTCAAACACTTCTTTCACCTCCTGTGGGTTTCCTACTTTGTCTTCTGTTGAGGGTAGTGGAGAACAACAGGAAGAAACAAGTAACAAAGCACTAGGGATAGTAGAAGAGTAAATCATGTGCAACTAGTACATAAATGAGTTCTGGAGCTCTGATCACAAAATAGTGATTATAGACAACAATACCATGTTGTAAACTTGAAAGTTGCTAAAGGACTAGATTTTAATTTCTTCCACGTGAAATAAATTATGTGATGTGATAGAGGTGTTAGCTAACCCCAAAGTGGAATCGTATTACAATATATAAATGAATCAAATGAACACACCATTTTTATTAACCTTACGTGATGTCATATGTCAATTATATTTCAAAACATTTTTTAAAATACTACATCATTAACATCTCTCCTTGCAAAATAGTAAATCATGCAGAATCCAAGAAGATAATAGTTACACATATATTTTGTAATTGTGACGTTAATTTACTTTAAAAATAATATATCCATGGAACTATAACTTGTATGAGCAAATTGTTTGATACATTGGTTTCTCCTTTCCTTCTATTTAATTAAATAACACTATCCCTTGAAAACATCAACAGTTCTTGATGTCTGGAAAAGAGCCCCAACATCGGAGAGAATTCAAGCCCTTACATGGGTTGGGACAGCTTCCCAGCTGCTCTCTCCTCTTTTCCTTCTTCCTATTAAGCTCTCTTCCCCCAGCTCTATTTTGTAATCCTAGCTATTAGTTCTTACTAAGAAAAGATAATTCAGGGATCCCTGGGTGGCGCAGCGGTTTAGCGCCTGCCTTTGGCCCAGGGCGCCATCCTGGAGACCCGGGATCGAATCCCACGTCGGGTTCCCGGTGCATGGAGCCTGCTTCTCCCTCTGCCTATGTTTCTGCCTCTCTCTCTCTCTCTGTATGACTATCATAAATAAATAAAAGTTAAAAAGATAATAATTCATATTTCCAACTTTCAAAAATGGAAAATGTAAATGGTATGCATTGGTTCACCATATGTTTATGTGTCTGAGATTCCCTTGGACATCTGTGCCCATTCTGATAGCATTAGAACCAAGGTAACAGGCCCAAGACGACTCACTTATGTTAAGACACACTTCATCAAACTGAGACTTAATTATAGTCTCAGCTCTCCCAGAGATGATATCTTAAACCAATCAATCAGGAATCGCCTGATCAACACTAGTTAGGTAGTCGGCCTGATGGAATCCCAACATCCCCTAAAGGAAAGTGACCTTGCAATAACCAATGAGCTTATTTATTTATTTTTATTATTTTTTTTTTTTCCAATGAGCTTTTTTACCTGGTGTAATGCCCGTGATGCTCCCGTCTCCCTTCATTTTGTGCAGTCCTGGGAGCTCCATTTTATCCACTAGATGGGTTGCCGTCCCATTCATGGATCGTTGAAGAAAGCCAATATAGATTTTTAAAATGTACTCAGGGGATCCCTGGGTGGCGCAGCGGTTTAGCGCCTGCCTTTGGCCCAGGGCGCGATCCTGGAGACCCGGGATCGAATCCCACGTCGGGCTTCCGGTGCATGGAGCCTGCTTCTCCCTCTGCCTGTGTCTCTGCCTCTCTCTCTCTCTCTCTCTGTGTGACTATCATAAATAAATAAAATTTAAAAAAATAAAAATAAAAAAATAGAATGTACTCAGTTGAATTTGGTTTTTAATAATACTCTAAGTAGAGATGTTGGTCTTAAGTGTTAATTCACTTAACAAGCAAGTGTTTCTTTTTTTTTTTTTTTTTTTTTTCAAGCAAGTGTTTCATGTCTATGAGTCCGTAATGTGTTAGGTACTAGAGATAATTGAAGAGTTTACCTGGTCTGAAATCTCGTGTTTTGCATGTATGTATTTTAAAGCTCTTAATATCTATCGTTAGACAATATTTCAAAGATTTCATTCACAGCTGCCAACTATGGGAAATGCTAATCTCACAATACATCTTTCCTAGTATTATCTATTCTAAAATTGCCATGCAATAGTTTAAAAGCTATCTGAATTAGGGTTTTAAAACTTGAGTAGAAGTGAAATATTTTACACGTTAGTTTACTCATACTTCCTCAGATGAGAAATCTTTGCGTTTTTTTGAAATTCATCTAATAGATTTTGTTGTTGTTTTATTCATTTAGGTAATCTCTACACCCAATGTGGGGCTTGAACCTAGGAGTCTAAGATCAAGAGTTGCAGATTCCTCAGACTGAGCCAGCCAGGTGCCCCCTGGATTCTTATTCATTATTCATTATTCATTATTATTGTGTTCTTTATCTGTCATATATGCTGCAATTTCTTTCTTTCTCTCTTTCTTTTTTTACTGTATTATTTGTCCCTTAAATCTAACTTGGGGGGACGCCTGGGTGGCTCAGCAGTTGAGCGTCTGCCTTTGGCTCAGGGAGTGATCGCAGAGTACCAGGATCAAGTCCCACATTGGGCTTCCTGCATGGAGCCTGCTTCTCCCTCTGCCTGTGTCTCTGCCTCTCTCTCTCTCTCTCTGTGTCTCTCATGAATAAATAAATAAAATCTAAAATAAAGGGGATCCCTGGGTGGCGCAGCGGTTTGGCGCCTGCCTTTGGCCCAGGGCGCGATCCTGGAGACCCGGGCCATCGAGCTCCCGGTGCATGGAGCCTGCTTCTCCCTCTGCCTGTGTCTCTGCCTCTCCCTCTCTCTGTGTGACTATCATAAATTAAAAAAAAAAAAAAAAAAAAAAGGTCTAAAATAAATAAATAAATAAATCTAACTTGGTTCTTGATTTTCTTTTTCTTTTTTCTTTTTTTTTTTTAAGATTTTATTTATCTATTCATGAGATACATGGAGAGAGAGAGAGAGACAGAGGCAGAGACATAGGCAGAGGAAGAAGCAGCTCCATGCAGGAAGCCAGGATCACGCCCTGGGCAGAAGGCAGGCACTCAACTGCTGAGCCACCCAGGTGTCCCATGGTTCTTGATATTCTGTATGAAATCTGGCAACGTTTTTGTAATTATATTGTTCCTTTCTCAACATTTTGAATCTCCTCAAACCTTTCATATTCTCCCTAAAAACCCCACCTCTCCTAACCTAAGCGTGAAACATGTTCATTTTTGTTTCCTGAATACTTCCTATTTTCTGAATATTTCCTATTTTTCTATTTTTTAAAAAGTTATATGTGCATATTCTGTAAAGTAGCCCACAATTGTGGATTTGTGAAGACTGTCTTCAGCTGCCCTCTCCATTTTATTTCTGAGGAGCACCCGCCTTAAATTTTTTTGGCGTATTTTCTGTGTGTGTATGTGTGTGTGTGTGTGTGTATCTCCATATTTCAAAATAGCATGTTTATAATGATATTTCTTTTTTTTTAAAGATTTTATTTATTTATTCATGATAGTCACACAGAGAGAGACAGAGAGGCAGAGACACAGGCAGAGGGAGAAGCAGGCTCCACGCAGGGAGCCCGACGTGGGACTCGATCCCGGGTCTCCAGAACCACCCCCCCCCACCCCACCCCCCGGCCAAAGGCAGGCGCCAAACCGCTGCGCCACCCAGGGATCCCTATAATGATATTTCTTGATTTTATATATTTGTCTCCTTCTCTCTCTTCCTTCCTTCCTTCCTTTTTTTGGTATTGGGCATTATTAATGACTTTCAACAGAGATTTAGCTTTATCTTCTCCTCTACCACACATTCACAAATTTCAAATCTCCTTATCCTTCTAATTTGGTTATTTTCTGTTTTAGTTAGATCAGCATTCCTGGTAAAAGGTATAAGGTGCATGTATTTATTTCTTTATTTATAAAATTTATTTATTTATTTATTTATTTATTTATTTATTTATTTATAAAATTTAAATTCAATTAAATAACACCTAATGCAGTTTCAGAGAGAGACAAGTGTTCAGTGATTCATCAGGTGCACATAATACCCAGTGCTCATCACATCAAAAAAAGTGCCCTCCTTAATGCCTGTTACCCCATTATCCCATCCCTCCTCCCCCCTCCCCTTCAGCAACCCTCAATTTGTTTCCTATGATTGTCTCTTATGGTTTGTCTCCATGATTTCATCTTGTTTTATATTTCCCTTCCTTACCCTATGCTTCTATGTTTTGTTTCTTAAATTCCTCATTTAAGTGAGATCATATAACTTTCTCACATTGATGTTTATATAATGTGCTTTTTTTTCTTTTGATTTAAAAATTTTTTTTATTTATTCAAGAGAGACACAGAGAGAAAGGCAGAGACATATAGGCACAGGGAGAAGCAGGCCTCCTGGAAGAAGCCCAATGTGAGACCCAATCCCAGGATTGCTCAACCACTAACACCAGATGCTCAACCACTAAGCCACTCAGGCACCCTATATAATGTGCATTTAAAATGTTATTTGAAAATAAATAAAATAAAATAAAATAAAATAAAATAAAATAGTAAAATAAAATAAAATAAAATAAAATAAAATGTTATTTGAGTGTATTCAATTCTGCAATAGAGGGAAAAAAGAAATGGGATGGATGATACCCTTAAGCTAGCAGCTTATGAGACAAAGATGAAACTCATAGTTAAATGTTCACTAAATAACTAGCACATGAGATATAGGCAGATTTCATTATGTGTGTTTAAACATACAGTAGGTTATAAAATATATATCCAGTAAGTAAAATAGTAATCAATATTACAAGGGGCACCTGAGTGGCTCAGTGGCTGAGCATCTGCCCTTGGCTTAGGTTGTGTATCCGGGGTCTTGGGATCCTGGTCCTGGGATTGAGTCCTGGATCAGGGTCCTGCTTCTCCCTCTGCCTGTGTCTCTGCCTCTTTCTGTGTGTGTCTCTCATGAATAAATAAATCTTAAAAAAAAAAAAAGAGTTATTACTTACAGAAAGAAAAGGATGGAAAAAACAAGTCACAATCATATCACCTGTGAGTGACAACTATGTCAACCGTCAGTAACGCATTAGTGGTACCCACTATTATCTCATTGTGGGACCACATAGGCTCTGCCCTTGAAATGCAAACAAAATTCATGATTGCTCACCGGGCTAATTGGCCAGCTACAGCTATGGCCACTGGTGGAAACAGGGTGCGTTCTTGGTACCTGGCACTCTCTGTTTAGGGGCTCTTTCCTCAAACCTCAGCTTTGGTTCTCATGACAACCCCATCAAAGGTGAAGGATGAAGCAGTCAAGAGACAAACATATATAAACAGTGTGTGAGGAAGGAAGAAGCTTTCCTGACCCTGTTAAGATCTCTGACTGGGTCTAAAAATTAAACTGACAAAGACAGATTAGCAAGGGAAAAGCATACACATTCACTCAGTATAAATTTTACTTACAGCAGCCTTCATAAGGAAACGAAGACCCAAACAAGTGGGTAAGCTGAATCTTTTTATGCTAGATTTGATGAAGAGTGGACAGTCATGGGTTAAGGAGTATGAGGTAATTGTAGTGAAAAGGGAAACTTAGCAAGGCCTGTTCATTTCGGTTATTAAAAACAAACAAACAAGCAAACAAAAAACATTATTTAGGGGTACTTGGGGTGCTCAGGTCATGATCCCAGGGTCTTGGGATTGAGTCCCACATTGGGCCCCCTGCTTGGTGGGGCGCCTACTTCTCCCTCTCCCTCTTCTGATCCCCATGCTTGTGCTCTGTCTCAAATAAATAAATAAAACCTTAAAAATTTTTATTTATTTATATGAGAGAGTGTTGGGTGTGGGGCAGGGAAGGGGTAGAGGAGAGAATCTCAAGCAGACTCTGCAGTGCAAGCCTGATGTGGAGCTTGGTCCCAGGACCCTGAGATCATGACTTGAGCCAAAACCAAGAGTCAGACACGTAACCCACTGAGCCACTCAGGTGCCCCTTCATTTGGATTCCTTTTTTTTTTTTTTTTAAAGATTTTATTTATTTATTTGTAGAGACACACACAGAGAGAAGGAGAGAGAGAGACAGGCAGAGGGAGAAGCAGGCTCCACGCAGGGAGCTCGACATGGGACTCGATCCTGGGTCTCCAGGATCACACCCCTGGCTGCAGGCGGCGCCAAACCACTGCGCCACTGGGGCTGCCCTTCATTTGGATTCTTATCAGTGTCCCTCTGTCTTGAAGATGAGGATGTTCGTTTCTTGCAGGTATGGGAAGGGCACCTCTCAGCTTAAAATATTTGATCAGCCAAGATGTCATATTTTAGGGGACTATGTATTGAAGTCTATCGACTGCATATCCCTTAGCTTGGGAACTAAGTTCCGACTCGACTGTATCCTATTTCCCGAAAAAACAAAATTCAGTGGAATCAATTTTAAAGATCATATTGACTTTATTCAATAATTCACGAATTGGGCAACATCCAATCTAGCAGGTAGAAAGGAATTCTAAAGTGGTAAACAAGGGATCCCTGGGTGGTGCAGCGGTTTGGCGCCTGCCTTTGGCCCAGGGCGCAATCCTGGAGACCCGGGATCGAATCTCACATCGGGCTCCTGGCATGGAGCCTGCTTCTCCCTCTGCCTGTCTCTCTTTCTCTCCCTCTCTCTGTGACTATCATAAATAAATAAAAAAATTTAAAAAGTGGTAAACAAGATTTTATAGGCAGACGGGAGCAGGAGTAAGGAAGTGGTACTGGGTGAAAAAGTAGATTGGTTAATACAAGGGGACTTTCCTGTAGGGAATGGCAGAGGTCTACTGGCAGATTCCCTAACTCGCCAATCAGGAGACTCCTGGCTTCAGATTTCACTTCTGGGAGAGCCAAAACTAATTACATTCAGTATCAATTTGGTGATATGGAGCGTAGCAGGAACAACTCCATTTTGAGCCTGTTATCTGGTTTTTGACATTCTGAATCCATTTGTTTACCTCATCACTTGCTTTTTGCTGTGCACCTGAAGTTGAAATATAGTGAGATAGGAGCTTTTTCCCTTTTTTAAGATTTTATTTATTTATTCATGAGAGACACAGAGAGAGGCAGAGAGAGAAGTAGGCTCCAAGCATGTGGCCTGACGTGGGACTCGATCCCAGGTCTCCAGGATCACACCCTGGGATAAACACGGCGCTAAACTACTGAGCCACCCGGGCACCCCTGCCTAATAGGAGCTTTTTAATGTGGTTGGTGAGCCTTTCTGTTTCATGACCTTAAGAGTACTACCTGGTAGTGTTCTTGTATCCAGTTCATTTCCCACAAGACAAAGGAATCTCTCCTGGTGATGACATTTTTGAGTATCCGAGAATGTTCCAAACATGCTCAATACTTTGACTATATACAGAATTCTAGGTTGGAAAGCATTTTCCTTCAGAATTTGGAAGGTTTTTCTCCATTATCCTCTAACATTCAGTGTTGTTGGGGAATCTGAAGCCATTATATTCTGAATCTTAAAATTCTCACCTTTTCTTTTTTTAAGATTTTATTTTTTTATTCATGAGACATACAGAGAGACAGAGACGTAGGCAGAGGGAGAAGCAGGCTCCCTGAGGATAGCCCGATGTAGGGCTTGATCCAGGACCCTGGGATCACTCCCTGAGCTGAAAGCAGACGTTGGATCATTAAGCCACCCAGGCGTCCCTTAAAATTCTCGTTTTCTTATATTTGCTCTATTTTACATGTTTGTAGTTCTGCTTTACTTTATTAAGGGGATATCTTTGATTTTATCTTTAAACCATTTTTTGTTGTTGTTTCTAATACCAAACTTCTAATTTCCAGGGCTTTTTTTTTTTTTTTCCGTTTTCCTGTTCTAGAAGGTGTATCCTGTTTGTTTCAAAAATACTACATAGGATTTCTTATCTCTGTTAAATAAAAAAAAAATAAAATAAAATAAAATAAAAAAGGGATCCCTGGGTGGCGCAGCGGTTTGGCGCCTGCCTTTGGCCCAGGGCGCGATCCTGGAGACCCAGGATCGAATCCCGCGTCGGGCTCCCGGTGCATGGAGCCTGCCTCTCCCTCTGCCTGTGTCTCTGCCTCTCTCTCACTGCGTGCCTATCATAAAAAAAATAAAATAAAATAAATAAAAATAAAAAAAGGATTTCTTATCTCTGGAGAAATTAGGGATCGTTTTCTTTTTTTTTTTAAGATTTTATTTATTTATTCATGAGAGACAGAGAGACACGTCATGAGATCCTGGGTCTCCAGGATCAGGCCCTGGGCTAAAGGCAGTGCTAAACTTCTGAGCCACCGGGGTTGCCCCTAGGGATTGTTTTCTTTTCTTTTTTTTTTAATTTTTATTTATTTATGATAGTCACACACACACAGAGAGAGAGAGAGAGAGAGAGAGGCAGAGACACAGGCAGAGGGAGAAGCAGGCTCCATGCACCGGGAGCCCGATGTGGGATTCGATCCTGGGTCTCCAGGATCGCGCCCTGGGCCAAAGGCAGGGGCCAAACCGCTGCGCCACCCAGGGATCCCGGATTGTTTTCTTGATGTGTTCTTTTACAGTCTGGGTTTTGTTTTTGTGGATTTTTTTTCAAGTTGTTTCAATCCGTTTGGCCTCTAACCTCATCTTTCATACTATAAAGAAAAAAACAGGTTAACTAAAAAAGTGTTATAAATTTTAAAGATTTTTAAGATCTAGTCTTTTTAAAGCATATTTAGGGAGTGTTTTCCCAACTATCCTCTTGTCTCTCATATTTTTTAACCTTCTTTTGGCTCAGCTTCTCTATGTTGAAGCAAATTGAATCTTCACCATGCACATCCCACACCTTCCAGTAGCAATGGCTCTCCTCTAAGTCTGGATCTTTTGAGTGAGAGTCTATGCCAGCCCTTTTCACGCTTGTCATCTCACATCTCCTTCAATCTGATTGTTGCCCTTACTTCTCCAATGAAATTCTGAGACACTGCTGCAGGACCGGTACCCAGGGCAAAGGGGAGAACATCTGAGAACACAACAGGCGTGGAGAGTTAAGAGTGCCATAAAGCAGTGCTCCTTAAACTTTAGCACAGAGCAGGATCACCTGGGAGGCCCTGCCAAACTGCTGGGCCGGCTCTGATTCCTTGGATCTGGGTTGGTGCTCACTGCTTTCTAATCGAATCCAACAAGTTACCAGGTGCTGTTGATGCTGTCTGAAGGCCATACTTTTTGAGAACCACGTGAATAAAAAATTGCAACCTCACATGCCTTTATGGCTGTTCCTCATCTCCTCCAAAATATCTCTTGATCATAACTTCGACTTTTGCTTTTTAGTAAAAAGAAGCAAGATTGCCTTTGAGTATTTTCTCATGATTTCCAGCTACAGGGGGTTTAAGGGAAGCTGCACATAGAAGATGGGAAAAACATGTTTGGGGGGTAACTCGTTCTCCCACCTCCTGCAGGCAATCAGCAGTTAATGTGGGTGCTCTTTGCCCGAGTTCAGTACAGTATTGGGGTGGGGGTGAGAGCTTATACATTTAGTTAATTTCAGCTGCTCACAAATGTTAATTGCAATTCAATTAATCGTCCATAAGACAAACTAAGATTACAGATCCAAAGTACACATCCATAAAACATCAAGCTATTAAAGTATTTATAAGACACACTTCCAAAAAAAAATTTAAAAAGACACTTCATTTCTGCTCTCATTCCCTTACTGGCATCCACAGGTTTATTTTTTTTTTTTTTTTTTTTTTTTTTTTTTTTTTTAAATTTTTATTTATTTATGATAGTCACAGAGCGAGAAAGAGAGAGAGGCAGAGACATAGGCAGAGGGAGAAGCAGGCTCCATGCACCGATCCCAGGTCTCCAGGATCGCGCCCTGGGCCAAAGGCAGGCGCTAAACCGCTGCGCCACCCAGGGATCCCGCATCCACAGGTTTAAATGTGTCAGAGATGAGGAAAACTTTTCACTCAATCCAGGGACTCCAGGACCACGCCCTGAGCCAAAGGCAGCCGCTCAATTAACATTGAGCCACACAGGCATCCCCAAGGAAAACTTTTAGGGACTTTCTCAGTTAATTTTTTAAAAAATATTTTATTTATTTATTCATGAGAGACACACAGAAAGAGGCAGAGACACAGGCAGAGGGATGTGGGACTCGATCCTGGGATCCCAACCTGAGCTGAAGGCAGATGCTCAACCACTGAGCAACCCAGCTGTCCCTTTCTCAGTTAATTTAATTGGGAAATAATTAGCAGTTGGGGGGGACCACGCTTCATCTCCGCACTATAACACTTTAAAGCCCAGTCCACAAACCTGTAACCATCTCCAGAAGTAGTTCGAGAAAAACTGATTTTTGAGGCAGCCCTTGGGAGACACAAGCACCGAGGCTCTTTTACAATTTTCCAGCCTACGTGACAGAGTATGATTGTTTAGATGCAGAGCAGATGAAGAATTACCCTATTAGTCCACTAATACTACTACGCCCACTCACCTTATCCCCTTAACCATTACCATTTACATTAAAATAGGCTGGCTGATTGGCTTATCTTTCGTTTTAAGAGGAAACCCGACCAAAACTTTGAGGTTTGTTCTTCCTCTTGCTACACCAGGCTTTGTTGGAATTTGGATTTTTTTCTTGCTCTTTCTGGGCTCTAAAGCTCTTCCCAGGCTAGCAAGTTTGAGTCTTGAGCATCACCTCCCACTGGCACCCGAAGATCCAGGAGCTTCAGTCCACAGCTAGGGTTTCAATGGGTTCACCAAAGCAGCTGCACCCATCCTGGGCCCCGGGATCATCTCAGATGTTTCCTGAAGAGCACTCTCAGGAAGGTTCAGGTAAGTCGGATGTACCCTTTATTAGAGTGAAGAGGTTGCCCTCCTTCTTAAGTTGACTTCAGTCTTGAGGAGGAATGCAGCGAAGTGAAAAACTACTTCCATCCAGGTAGGGCCTAGGTCGTGTGGGTACCCCCAGTGATAAACACGCAAAGGAAGACTGGGGAAGGAGTGTTGAGGCCTGCATTCTCTGCTTTCTACACTCAGGAACACTTAAATGTTTCCAGCCCAGCTTCTGGGGAAGAGCAATCAGAATCCTTCTAGGTCCTGGCTCAAAATGTCTGCCTATTAGCCATACGGATCAGGAATGGTAAAAAGGAACAAAATACAAGAAACCTGAATTCCAGATTAACCTAAAGTTTTTCTTCATCTCCCCAAACTTCTCTGGACTGGTTTTGCAGCTGAATTTATCCTTTAGGAATGTTAATAAATGAAGAAGTGGCTTTTCAGAGGAAATCCAAGGGACACACTTAAAAAAGCCAGTGAATGTGCTCTTTAATGTAAATTAGTAGGACAAACTCTGGAGGGCTTTCTTAGGAACAAAGCTCCAGAAATATTAACGGGGTCCTCTCCTTCTTGGGTTCCACCTGTGCCAAAACTTATTTCTTGGAGCTTCACCCAATCCCAGGCTTGGCCACAGAAAACCAATGGACTTGAAACCTCACTACCCTGACTAATGGTGGGGCTGGGTGGTGGTAGGTAACCCCGAGCCAATCCTCACTGGGCAGCTAGAAAGCTGGGTGGGAAGCTTACTGATATTTAATATTCCGGCAGCATCCCCTTCCCAATCCAGACCTGCCCACCCCACCCCACCTCACCTCCTTTGAGAAAAGAATCTGGGTGGGTATATATAGGGGGAAGATTAGTGAAGAGAATATCTGTATAATTCCATCTCTGCGTTTCCTTGACTCTGCCTTAGTACTTCATGGTTCCACAACTAGGGATCTTTATTACTTGTGCACAAGTCCCTAGAAGTGAAATGGATCCTGACTCTTAATGTTTTCATCAGGAAGAATTAATGTTAACTCCTTTATGAGATAGGAGTATGGGGTATGCATAATGGTTTGGATCAGAGAGGCAAGTGAGTGGCTGATCTCCCAAAACAAAGGAGTGTTTGAGTTCATACCATGAAACGGTTGGTTATAAGTGAAGAGGGTAACAGCCAGTTCAGCTTCCTAGTTCTGTATAAGGACTGTTGTATTTGAGGTTTGTCTATTTCAGTGTGTGCCCCTGCCCCTAAGAAAACTGAAGAGGTGTGTAATTTTTTAAAGATTTTATATATTCATGAGAGACCCACAGAGAGAGACAGAGACACAGGCAGAGGGAGAAGCAGGCTCCCTGCAGGAAGCCCGATGCAGGACTTAATCCCTGGACCCGGGATCACGCCCTGAGTGGAAGGCAGATGCTCAAGTGTTGAACTACTCAGGTATCCCAAAGAGGGGAATAATTGTTACCACGTTGAGCTGCTGAAACTTGTTTACTGATTTTTGACTTGCATTGGTACTTTGTTGTCTGCCCCCACCTTCTATTACAAATTAACAGAAGGGAAAATGGAAAAACTGCCAATACCTGAATTTTGGGGGGAGGGGGGTCCCATGTTATTCCAATTGGAATCATACACTTAGGTATCTTTTATCCCTGTAGGGGAAAAATAACCTTCAGAACTACCAATAATAGGAAGGGGGTGGATTTTTTTTTTTTTTTTTAAGAACAAACTGTTTAAAAAAAAATAAAAATAAAATAAAAAAATAAAATAAAGAACAAACTGTTTCCCATCATAATGGATTATCTTTTAAGGTTTTATTTATTTTTAGAGCTAGAGTGCAAGAGGGAGAGGGACAAACTGACTCCATACTGAGCACAGAGCTGGACAGGGAGCTCTGTCTGTCCCAGGACCCTGAGATCATGAGATCAACACCTGAGCTGGGATCGAGAGTCAACTGCTTAGCCAACTGAGCTACCCAGGTGCCCCCCATCAAAGCAGATTCTTAAGCATGTTCCTCAAACCCTCTCACCATGTGCAGTGTGTTAGATGGCACAGTAGGTAACGTGCTATGTGATCTTCCACCCTGAAAAACCTTCCATTGTCCGTCATTGATCTGCTTAAGAGCAGACCTACTTGGAGCCTGAGACCAGTAAGTACTGGATGATGGAATGCACCCTAATGGATCTTTCTCTTTTCTTTCAGCAGCTGTTCAAACCATGTCCGAAGTGTTAGTAAAGAACCTTAGCAAACTGACTCTCGACCCTAGTATCAAACTCCCTTCCCCTCTACCAGACTATCCACCCCAGCAGCAGGAGAGAGAGAAGAAACCACAGGGGCTTGTTGACCGCATCCTCAGCAACAACAGGAAGAGGAGTGGAGTGAGGACTCTGTTAACTGCTAGGAAAGAAAGGATGGAGAGGATGATTCGATTGATTCAGTACCAGCGCTACCTCAACAAGCGGTCCATGGTAGGTTCCAGTGATCTAGACAGCGTTTCCCCATGTGGGCAGGGGTGGGGGAGTGGAAGTGCACAAGCAATTAAGAATGAGCAGCAGTCACTCAACTATCCTGGTGAGCGCAGGGTGTGAATAACACTGGGATTTTTAACATTCTCCAATTTTTATCTTCCAGTAGATGTATAATATTAGTAATCTAATTTTCAATCATTTTTTTTTCTTCCCATAAAGCTTCAAAAGGATCTACCAGAGCAGGAAATTGAGGTAAAATAAGATTTTTTTCAAATGATACATGTGGGTGGGTATCTGATTTGTATTCTAAAAGATGTTATTTATCCATGTAACAGAGTAAGACTGCATAAGCAAGGGGGGTGACGGAGAGAGAGAAATGGTCTTTCCACTGAGCAGGAAGCCCGAGACGCGGGTCTCAGTCCCAGCGCCCCTGGGAACATGACCTGAGCTAAAGGCAGACGCTTAACCAACTGAGCCACCCAGGCACCCTATTTCTTGTTTTTTCTTTTTGAGAGAAGGAAAGGTAAATTGACTTTGAATTTTGGAATATCTAGAAACTCTGGAGAAATCCATTCATATTTGTAATGTTTAGTGTAGTTTTGTTAATGGCAAAATTGATCAGAAAGTCCAGTGTTCCCACATACCTCCTGAACACAGTCTCCTCCACTGAACATTCCATGACAGGATGATAAATTGGTAGCTGATGAACCTACACTGACATCACCTCCAGTCTATTTCTTACATTAAGGCCAACTCTTGGTGTGGTATATTTGTACTTCAAGTGCTGTCAAAAACATGGTCATGGAGGGATTCCTGGGTGGCTCAGTGGTTTGGTGCCTGCTTTCAGCCCAGGGCATGATCTGGAGTCCCACGATTGGGTCCCACATCGGGCTCCCTTCATGGAGCCTGCTTCTCCCTCTGCCTGTGTTTCTGTCCACTGAGCCTGCCCCCCCCCCCCCGCAAATGTTTTTAAAAAACAGTCATGACAATACTCCATAGTAAGAGGGCATACAACCCGAGTTCAGTGTTGAGAAGTAATTGCTCACATTTAAGACCTTCCGAGAATGACACCAGAATATATTCTTGTTGGACAATCAGCTGTTACCATCACATAATGACCCACAATAGGGCATTCTTTAGTACCCACGTTTCAATCCTGCCTCATTGTCCCTAAAAAAAGGTGTATTCCAAAGGCTATTCTAGAGGTGGCTCTGCTGGGTGACTCAGTTCGTTAAGCATCTGCCTCTTGATCTCCGTTCATGTCTTGATCTAGGTGGTGAGTTCAAGCCCCGCATGGGCTCCGTGCTCTGTGTGTAGTCTACTTTAAAAGGTTATTAATAAAAACCAAGCCTAGATTTGAGAGTTGTTTACAGCTCATGGTGCAATTAATCCATTTCTTCCTCTCCCCACCCCAGGGTGAATCCAGAGTGGAAAGATTTAGATGTACCTGTCATTATTGCCTGTATCATAAAGATGTTTCTGAGGATACCAGCATGGAGAATAATTATGACACGGAGCCAATGTAAACATAAACTTGTACTATTTCCTCTGATGAGTAATTCTAGGATCGTTATGCAGCAGCTCGGGAAAGCTGTTCTATGTTAAGACAAATTGTAATATTTTAATAATCTATGATATAAACTGTCTTGTATCTATTCTAGTTTGATATTAGTAGTTTGTGAGGAATCCTGTAGTTTTCATTTGAATGACTTCAGTTCCTGTAGTTTGCATTTGAATGGTGTCAGTTTATGTCCACTTTTCAATTTGACCTAAGGAAGCACTACTAGGTTTTGAGTGTGCCTAAGTGTTTGAGAAGCCTAAAGTCATTAAGATAAAACCTAACATCAAAAAATCGGAAGCCAAGTAACTTGTGCAGAAGGAATACACAGAAAACTTGGGGTGGTTTGGTTAGAGTATAATTAGGGGAGGGTGTGCATAAGGTAGATTTTTCTGGTTTTCAGAAATTGTAACTTTTTTGATGTGCTATTTCAATTTTTAGTAGCAAATGTGTATGTAGAGGATCTTATTAAAATTGAGACTTATTTGAATACTTAAAGAGTCTTGTTATTGGGGCGTGTTTGGGTGGCTCAGTCAAATATCTGCTTTCAGCTCAGGTTGTGATCCCAGGGTCCTGGGATTGAGCCCCACATCAGGCTCCCTGCTTAGCGGGGGCTGGTCCCCCTGTTTCTCCTCGTGATAGCAGTCAAAATCTTATTTTTTTGATTGCTTTTGCTAGCTGTGTATTCAGTGAACGATAGTTCTTACCTCATGACATTGCTATAATGTAACCTGACATTTTAATGTGTGATATTGTCCTGTTGGGAAGGAATTTGATACCTTTGGGGGTAAGGTTAGAAATTAAGGACACAGATACTTGTCCATACCAACTTCTGGAAGAGCTCTCAACTGGGAGGAAGATAGAATTGGAGCATGTGTTCAGAGTTTTGTTCATTTACAAGAACACCATACATAAGAGAAGCCACTAAAGACCTAGGCTGAAGAAATAAATCCCATGTGATAAATCCCTGGTAAGAAATGATCTGTGGGTCTTCAGAATGGAGTGGAGGCAGAAACCAAGCATGAACTTGAGAGGACTGGCCGCAATAAATGGCAAGTGCAGCAGTGATGTCTTGGGATATTAAATGTTAGCCCCTGCTTGCTACCAAGGTAGGTCTTCAGGGGTTATTCTACCTAAAACTAGTCGGGCTACCCTAGTCTACCAACATGGTAAGTGTGGGCAGGCTTGAAGTTTGGTGAAACTTGGAACAAGATTACACAGTATGTGTTCTGTATTCATTAAGCCCATTCAAGACCATGTAAGAAATGGCTGGTGTGAGATGGAAATACTGCCTGTGCCTAAAGCAAATGCTCTATTGTGTGCCTCTTCATCTTTCCTCTTAAGTTCCTTTCTTTGGGCACCTGGGTGGCTCAGGGGTTGGGTGTCTGCCTTTGGCTCAGGTCCTGATCCTGGAATCTGGGATCAGGTCCACATCGAGCTCCCCATAGGGAGCCTGCTTCTCCTTCGCCTGTCTCTGCCTCTCTGTCTCATGAATAAATAAAGGAACTTCTAAAAAAGATTATCATGAAAAAAAGTTCATTTATCAGGTGTTAAGGGATTTTATGTTAGATTTCCTCACTGATTGCAATATAGAACAGGTGTCAACTTTTTTTTTTTTTTTTTTGCCTTAGTTTTACAGGTCCCTGGGCTACTCAATTAAGCATCACCTGCTTTCGGCTCGGGATCTTGGGGTCTTGGGAATGAGCCTCTCTTTGGGCTCCCTGCCCAGCGGGAAGCCTGCTTCTCCCTCTCCCCGCTGCTTGTCCTTTCTCACCACTATCTTTCTCAAATACAGTCTTAAAATATTTTAAATTAACTTCCACCCAATGTAAACTATTACTTCAGTGGGGCTGAAACTCACAACCCTGAAATCAAGAGTCTACTGACCCGGCTAGCCAGGTTGCCCCTACACTTATTTTTAGCTTTTTAAGAAATTTCAAACAATTCCCAAGGCTAGAGCAATAAGCTTATGTACACAACTCATCTAGATATTAGCCATGTTTAACACTTTTTACTGAGGTATTTGGAAGTAAATTTCAGATGTTACAACCCTTAAACCTCAAGTACTTGTAACTTGAGCAAGAGTATTATGTAATGAGTCATTTAAGAGGCTTAGGCAAAATTATACAATTCCTTCATATTCAGCCTTTCTATATCATTCTTGTGACTTAGGCAGCAAAGATTTAGGTTTTGTGGTCTAACACGATCTGAAAATGTTTCGGTGGGTAATTTTTTTTTATCTCACTTTATCATGCCAGCTATATTTGTATGTAATAGTTTGGGAATTTAGGAGAATTCAAATTTCATATAACTTTATTAACATTTTTACTTTTAGTACCTATTTTCCTAATGCAAACAGTGATTATTACTACATTTTCCCCTTTTTTCCTTCCTTACCCTTCTGTCTTCTCTACCTCTTAATTTGAATTGGAGTCCATTAAATTATATATTCAGCTTTGTCTTGCTGAACTCAAGTTTTCATAGGAAACTTTTTTTTTTAAGATTTTATTTATTCATGAGAGATACACAGAAAGAGGCAGACACACAGGCAGGGGAAGAAGCAGGCTCCATGCAGGGAACCCTATGTGGGACTCGATCCTGTGACTCCAGGATCACGCCCTGGGCCAAAGGCAGGTGCTAAAACGCTGAGCCACCCAGGGATCCCCGGAAACAACTATTCTATATCCATTTTTGTCCCTTTTTAAAGTCCTTTTTCCTTAAAAAAATTTTTTTAAAAAATTCCTTTTTCCTGCAGTTACATATATGTAACGCTCATTGCTGTGTCTTTTCTGTACTTAACCAGTTACTCCTCACTTGTTCTCTAGTGCTTTCTTCAGAAAGGACTCAGTGCCCTGAAGTCTTTAATATTTCAAACTGTTCTTTTTTTCTTGACCACTTGTCTCCTTTTGCTCAAGGATATTAGAAGCATTGTTGAAATGTTGTAAATGCTGAGTGTTAATGAGAGCTGAGGCCAGCTTGCTCCCCCTTCCCCCTCTCCACCCCTTCACGTGTTTCTCTTTTTGCCTGATGGTTCAAAAGGGCTTCTTATCTTTAAAGATAGCTCCTCAAATAGCTCTCTGTTTGGACCATTTTGGATCATTTCCTCTTGAACTTGGTGTGTTCTTTGTTTCATTTAGTTTCCTGAGGGCTTTCCTCATAATTGTCCTGTTCCATTCCTTTTGTTTTCCCTGGGGAGTTCAGTCCTGTGTATTTTGGATTGCCTTTATCTTTATTTTTTCCTATGCATCCTTTAAATATTTCCACTTAATTTTCTTGTTCTTTCTACTATTTGCAAACATACCTTGGAGTTGTGAGTTTGGACCAGACCACTGTCATAAAGCAAGTCTCACAACAAAGCCAGTCAAATGAATCTTGGTTTTCGGTGCCTATAAAAGTTAGGTTTTAGGGATCCCTGGGTGGCGCAGCGGTTTGGCGCCTGCCTTTGGCCCAGGGCGCGATCCTGGAGACCCGGGATCGAATCCCACATCGGGCTCCCGGTGCACGGAGCCTGCTTCTCCCTCTGCCTATTTCTCTGCCTGTCTCTCTTTCTCTCTCTGACTATCATAAATAAATAAAAATTTAAAAAAAAATAAAAGGTTTTACATTATACTTAGTTTATTAATGTGCAAAAGCATTATGTCTAAAAAAAATTTAGATGCCTTAAATACTTTTTTGCTAAAAATATTAACCATTTGAGTTTTCAGCCAGTGGTAATACTTTTACTGGCCAATGGTCTGGCCTCCAATGTTGAAGACAACAATGAAGTTTGCTTCATCAATTCTGTGTAGCATTTTCCAGGACAATTTCTGTGTAGCATCCATCTATGCTATTTGATAGCGTTTTGCCCACAGAACTTTCAGGATTGGAGTCGATCCTCTCAAACTGCTGCTGCTTTATCAACTTTAAGTTAATGTACAATGTACTATTCTAAGTCCTCTGTATTTCAACAATCTTCACAGCATCTTCAACAGAAGTAGGTTCCATCTCAAGCAACTTTTTTTTTTTTTTAAGATTTTATTTATTCATGAGAGAGGCAGAGACACAGAGGGAGAAGCAGGCTCCATGCAGGGAGCTGGATGTGGGACTCGATCCCAGGTCTCCAGGATCACACCCTGGGTTAAAGATGGCGCTAAACCGCTGAGCCACTTGGGCTGCCCAAGAAACAACTTTCTTTGCTCTTTCTGTTCTTTCATTAGAAAAAAAACTCTTATTCAAGTTTGATCATGAGATGGCAGCAATTCAGTCACATCTTAATGCTCCGCCACTGATTCTAGTTCTCTTGCTGTTTCAACCACATCTATAGTAACTCTACTGTAGTCTTGAACTCCTCAAAATCCTCCAATGAGGATTGGAATCAACTTCATAACTTGTTAATATTTATTTTGACCTCTTACCTTGAATAATGTTCTTAATGGCATCAAGAATGATTTTCCAGGTTTTCAATATATTTTACCCAGATCTATTAAAATTCACTATCAATGGCAGTTATAGCTTTACAAAAGGTATTTCTTAAATAAGACTCAAGTCTAAAAATAAGACTTGAAAGGTGAAAGCCCTGTTTCATGAGCTGCAGAATGGATGTATTAGCAGCCAAGAAACAACATGAACCTCACTGGACATCACCATCAGAGCTCTTGGGTGACCAGGTGTATTGTCAATGAGCAGTCATGTGAAAAATGTTTTCTTTTGAGCAGTAGGACTCAACAGTGGACTTAAAATATTCAGTAAACCATGTTGTAACCAGACGTGCTGTCACACAGGCTATTCCACTTATAGAACATAAGCAGAGTACATTTAGCATAATTCTTAAGGGCCCTAGAATTTTCAGAATGTTGAATGAATATTGGCTTCAGCTTAGAGTCACCAGAGACATTATCCACTAACATTAGCCTGTTCTTTGAAGCTCTGAAGCTAGGCCTGACTTCTCACTAGCTATGAAAGTCATAGATGGCATCTTCCAGTAGAGGCCTGTTTCATCTACATTGAAAATACGTGGTTTGCAAATATTTTTCCCCACTTTGGTTTTTTTTTTATATATCCTTTTGCTTTATTTTTATGCTCCTAAAATTTTTTTATGGAGCAATAGTTCTTAATTTTAATGAAGTTCAACTTACAGATTTTTTCCTTTTAGTGATCCTGCTTTTTTGGGTGGGGGTAGGGGTGGAATCCTGCTTTTGTGTCAACTCTTGAGAATTATTTGCTTACCTTTAGATTTTTTTTTTTAATTTTATGTATTCATGAAGAGACCCGACAGAGCTCCCCAGAGGGGAGCCTGCTTCTCCCTCTGCCTGTGTCTCTGCCTGTGTGTGTGTGTGTGTGTGTGTGTGTGTCATGAATAAATAAGAATCTAAAGAGAAAAAAAAAAAAAAACAGGCTCCCTTCTGGGAGCCCGATGAGGGACTTGATCCCAGGACCCTAGGATCAAGACCAGCTCAACCACTGAGCCACCCAGGCGTTCCCTACCCCTAGATCTTTAAGATGTTTTCTGATGTTTAGTTTTGTTTTAAGTCCATGATTCTCGTTTTCAGTTAATTTTTGTATAAGGGGGATCCCTGGGTGGCGCAGCGGTTTGGCGCCTGCCTTTGGCCCAGGGCGCGATCCTGAGGATTCAGGATCGAATCCCACGTCGGGCTCCCGGTTCATGGAGCCTGCTTCTCCCTCTGCCTGTGTCTCTGCCTCTCTCTCTCACTGTGTGCCTATCATAAGTAGATAAAAATTAAAAAAAAAATTTTTTTTGTATAAGGTATGAAGCAGAGGATTTTTTTTTTTTTTGTTTGCGTATAGATTTCCTTTTTTTTTTTAAATTTTTTTATTTATTTATGATAGTTACAGAGAGAGAGAGAGGGAGGCAGAGACACAGGCAGAGGGAGAAGCAGGCTCCATGCACCGGGAGCCCGATGTGGGATTCGATCCTGGGTCTCCGGGATCACGCCCTGGGCCAAAGGCAGGCGCCAAACTGCTGCGCCACCCAGGGATCCCGTCTGTATAGATTTCCAACTGCTCTAGCAGCATTTGTTGAAAGGCCATCTTTCTTCCATTGAATTCCACACCTTTGTCAAAAATCAAACTCCTTGTGTCATTATTGTGGTCAAAATACACACCATAGGGATCCCTGGGTGGCGCAGCGGTTTGGCTCCTGCCTTTGGCCCAGGGCGCGATCCTGGAGACCCGGGATCGAATCCCATATCGGGCTCCCGGTGCATGGAGCCTGCTTCTCCCTCTGCCTGTGTTTCTGCCTCTCTCTCTCTCTGTGCGACTATCATAAATAAAAAATAAAATAGACACCATAATATTTACCATTTTAACCATTGGTAATTAGTTCACTGGCATAAAGTACATTCCCATTGTGCAGCCATCAGCATATCCTACCTACCTCATATAAGTGTAATCATATAATTGTCCTTTTATGTCTAGTTTATTTCGTTTAACATGTTTTCCAGTTCAAACATTGTAGCATGTATAGACCACAATTAGCTTATTGAATCTTTCAGGGATCCTTTTAGGAGGCTTCCTACAACACCTCTGCTTATTCCTCTTTGGCTAGCATTCAATCCTGTAGCCATACTAATAAGAGTGGTTTGGAAACATATATTTAGCTGAGGGTGCAATATGCCAAGCAAAAAATTAAAGTTTTACCAAAGGAGACAGAAAACCGACTTGAAAAGCAACTCTTAGTCTGTCGCAAATGAATTAAAGAATATTTGAATAGTATTGAAAGGAATTACCTGGACATCAGAACAGAATTCAGCGCTCAGGATAGTGAATTCTGGAATCCTTTTCCTCTTCCTCGGTATTCCACTTTTTAAAATTTCAATTTTAATTTAAATTTTTTTATTTATTTATGATAGTCACAGAGAGAGAGAGAGAGAGAGAGAGAGAGAGAGAGGCAGAGACACAGGCAGAGGGAGAAGCAGGCTCCATGCACTGGGAGCCTGATGTGGGATTCGATCCCGGGTCTCCAGGATCGCGCCCTGGGCCAAAGGCAGGCGCCAAACCGCTGCGCCACCCAGGGATCCCTTAATTTAATTTTTTAAAAGATTTTATAAGAGAAGCAGAGACATAGGAAGAGGGAGAAGCAGACTGTCTGTGGGGAGCCTGATACAGGACTCAATCCCAGAACCCCAGGATCACGACCTGAGCCAAAGGCAGACACTCAACCACTGAGCCACCCAGGTGCCCTATTATACTTTTTAAAAATAAAGATTTAAGTAGTCTCTGCCCAACGTGGGGCTTGAACTCATGACCCTGAGATCAAGAGTCCCATGTTCTTCTGATGCCACCAGCCAGGTGCCCCTCAGTTTTGAATTACTAAGGCTCATCTTCATGCCCCAATTTCTGTGAATGAAAAAAAGCTGTTTAGTTCATTTATCCTTAAGAACACAGAAGATTTAAAAAGAAATAATTACCCTAAGGAGGATTTGTTCAACCCACATTCAGAAACAACAAAACAGCAGTACTCCAAATTGTTCATTAGACTGCACAAGATCCCACTGTTTCTAAAACATCAAAGAAATAGAACTGAAGAAAAATAACACTTCTCAGATACTCCAGGTTTATCTTTGTGTTTGAGTAATGCACTCTGGACAATACTGCGTGAAGGAGGACAGAAAGTACAAGGTGAGCTGTGCTTGAATATAAGTCCTCAACTTTTACCTAAGGCTCTCTCCTGCCATTTTGGAGGCTGTAGTGATGCTGGCGAAAGGACTTCTAAGGCCATTTTTGCTGACTATAACTGGTGTCTCTGAAACCAAAGGAATCACACAGCTCTTCTTAAAATTGAAGGTAAAAAGGAAAAAAAAAAATTGACGGTGGGGCACCCAGGTGGTCCAGTCATTGAGTCTGCCTTCAGCTCAGGTCCTGATCCAGGGTTCCCGGGATCAAGTCCCACATCAAGGGAGCCTGCTTCTCCCTCTGCCTATGTCTCTGATTCTTTCTCTGTGTCTCTCATGAATAGATAAAATCTTTAAAGAAAATTGAAGGTGTTTATGTTAGAGATGAAACTGAATTCTATCTAGGTGAGAGACATGCTTAAATACGTGCAAAGCAAAGAACACAGTGACTCCAGGATCACACCCCAGGCTGCAGGCGGCGCCAAACCGCTGTACCACTGGGGCTGCCCTGGTGCTGGATTTAATGTTCAAGCAAAATTGGCTAGAGATAGAATATTTGCTTTTATCTCTTTCAAGGTAAAAATATTCTCTCGACTTAAACTGGTTTATTGCAGATATATGACTTATTTGAAACCACCTCAAGGGATTTCCGGGTGGCTCAGCGGTTTAGCACCTGCATTCAGGCCAGGATGTGATCCTGGAGACCCTGGTTCAAGTCCCACATCAGGCTCCCTGCATGGAGCCTGCTTCTCCCTCTGCCTGTGTCTCTGCCTCTCTCTCTCTCTCTGTGTGTGTCTGTCATGAATAAATAAATAAAATCTTAAAAAAAAAAAAACTACATCAAATTCAACTTGGAAATGGATTTTAATGATTAATATCTTAAATTTTGAAGATTTCCCCCACAGATACTTGGAAAGAAATCCAAACTCTCTTGTCTGTATTCAGACAAGCTGCATCCATGTTTCAGATACTTGAAGCTGCTGGAAAAATCAGTTTGTTCCCCTTTGAGAATCATTCTTTGCCCCATCAAGTATTTTCTATGGGGAAAAAAAAAATTGTGTTCAGCCTAATCATTGTTTGCTACCCAGGCTTCATCTCATTCCTAGATCAGTGCTTCTCTGCAGAGATTGCAAGTAGAGTCTCCCAAGGTGCTTTTAAACAATACCTATTCTGGGCCCATCTCCAAACCAATTCAGTGTTTTCCCGGGCATGGTTGAGGTTGAGGAGGAAATATGCATACATTTCTCCCGCAGCTGATTCTAACATATGGCCAAAGTTGGTAATTACTGCCCATGATTCTCTGACAGTATCTGTAAAGACCTTCCTGTCTAAATTTCCTTCTCAGGAAAGGAAAAGCAACTCTAGGGGAAAACCTTGTATGTGGTCCACATATATCAATCCCCAAAACCTTCTTAAAATCTTTAAATTCTTTTTACCTCTCAACCTGAGAAGACAGAATCAGTAAGATGTTGAGAGCTGCACATTGTAAAGCTAAGACAGATGAAAACAGCCAGTAGTTCCTCCTCTCCCCAGTTTGGCAAATAAGGGAGTGTTACTGACATCTAGTGGGTAGAGGGGGTAAAAGCCCGGTATGCTGACCGCCGTGCAGAGAGCCCCCAAAGCAAAAGGTCAATAGTGTTGACCATGTTTTCCAGTGTCTTCAAGTCCAGAATTTAAAAAATAATACTAATAAATTATCATTTATTCATGAGAGACAGAGAGCGTGGCAGAGACATGGTCAGAGGGAGCCTGATGTGGGACTCGATCCCAGGACTCCGGGATCACGGCTGAGCCACCCAGGTGCCCCTGTCTTGCTGTTTCTTGATTCCTCAGCAGAAGGCCTTGTACATTAAACTCCCACTCTGATTATCAGGACTCTGAAAGTTATTAAAAATGGAAATACATAGGAACGGGAAGATGGCCTTGGTGGAGAAGGACCTAGGCTCACCTCCTCCCACCAACACAACTAGAAAACTAACAAACCATCCTCAATACCCCAGAAGTCGACCTGAAGGCGGACAACAAACTCCACAGCTGAAGGGGAGAGAAGAGGCCACCTTGAGGAAACACAAAAGCAGTGAAAACGAATGTTTACATAAAAATCAGTGAAGGGGGACACCTGGGTGGCTCAGCAGTAGAGCATCTGCCTCTGGCTCAGGCGTGATCCCGAGGTCCTGGGATCAAGTCCCACATCAGGATCCCCGCAGGGAGCCTGCCTCTCGCTCTTGCCTGTGTCTGCACCTCTCTGTGTGTCTCTCATCAATCAATAAATAAAATCTCAAAAAATAAATCAGTGAAGGAACTTAACACATACCAAGGGATGTGAAATATAATAACATATAACTGAAATGTAGGGAGGTGAGGAGAAAAGGAGTTCCAACTGGAACGACCATTAACTTAATGACCACCAGGTGACATAAGGAAATACTGAATCAGTAGATCATACACTGGAAACTAATACCACATTGTGTGTTAACTGGAATTTAAATTAAAACTTTTTTTAAAAAAATGGTGTTAGAGGGCAGCCCCGGTGGCGCAGCAGTTTAGCGCCTCCTGCAGCCCAGGGTATGATCCTGGAGACCCTGGATCAAGTCCCACGTCGGGCTCGCTGCATGGAGCCTGCTTCTCCCTCTGCCTGTGTCCTCTGCTTTTCTCTCTCTCTCTCTCTCTGAATAAATAAATAAACAAATCTTGAGAAAAAAAAAAAAAGGTGTTAGAAAATGAAAAAAGACGTAGCAAATTATTTTTCCTTTTCTGCATAACTATCTTCTCAGGGATTAATTTTTTTCTACACACTTTATCAGTGCTAATCAGTAATTCAACTCTGAATTCTTTCCCAGTTATCCAAATTCCTTCCTGAAGCTTTCTGGGCATGCATGTGGATTTTTTGTTCTCTATGCCTGTGTATACCGGTCACTGTGGAGCTACTTTCCTCATCATCTTCAGGTAATGAGTTGTTGCCTTTTCCTGAGCTCATGCTCATTTCCTTTTTTTTGGGGGGGGGGGGGTTCCTTCCCTATTTTGATAAATATTGCCTTTGCAGCTTTCTATGAAAAGAAACTTGCCTATCTGGAATACCTTTATTTTATGCTCACCCTATAATCATTTCTGTTATCATATGAGCAGGAGCTCTGAGGGACTTTCCCTCTACATGGTAACTAGACCCTTATTAAGGTGACCCCTGGCACCTGGGCTCAGCCAGTTAAGTGTCCAACTCTTGATTTCAGGTTATGTTGGGACCTCAGGGTCTTGAGATCAAGCCCCAGGGCAGGCTCCTTACTCCGCAGTGAGTCTGCTTGAGATTCTTTCTCCCTCTTCCTCTGCCCTTCCTTCTGAGTGCACGCTCTCTGCTGTCTCTCTCGAGTCAATAAATAAATCTTAAAAAAAAAAAAAGACATAATCCATGAGGCATTGTTGATTTTATAGGTGGTACAAAGAGGTCTTCAGTTGCCTTACTCTCACAGATAAACAAACCTGCTGTTCTCTAAGTATCTGGGTCCAGAATAAGGTAAGGCTAACCAGAGCCCGGGCTGGAGCTGCCTGGAGTTAGAGCACTTTACACATCCTTCCATTTACTACAGTCAAAAACGTTCCTTAGTGACAGTGGCACTTAGTTTTACTGTGCAGGCCTGGTAGCAAACTATACAGTAAGTATTAGTAAAGTTTGGTACCACTGTTTCCAGTCATGGGAAGGCACCAGCGTCTTCCCCACTTCTGCCTTTGCATCCTCAGTGCAAAACATCGACACAATTGTTACAGGATAACCATGAGATTAAAAACGTTATTCAGTATTTCGATTTCAGCAACATGGAAGTTTGTTGTGCTTTGCTGCTCACTGCCCATCTCAAGCCAAATAAAGGGATGCTTTGGACAATCAGAGAGCTAACATGTGTTCTCTAGAGTTTGGGAGACAGATACTTGTCTCATTTTATTTAAAAACAACCATCTAGGGACACCTCGGTGGCTCAGCAGGTGAGCGTCTGCCTTTGGCTCAGGGTGTGATCCTGGGGTCTGGGATCGAGTCCCGAATGAGGCTACCTGCATGGAGCCTGCTTCTCCCTCTGCCTGTGTCTCTGCCTCTCTCTTTCTGTGTGTCTCTCATGAATAAATACAATCATCAATCAATCAATCAATCAATCTAGAAGCAGCTGGGTGGCTCAGATGGCTGGGCATCTGCCTTTGGCTCAGGTCATGATCACAGGGCCCTGGGTTTGAGCCCTGCATCAGGTTCCCTGCTCAGTGGGGAGTCTGCTTATCCCTCTTCCTCTGTGTGCTTTCTCTCTTTCTCTCTGTCTCATTCTCAAATAAATAAAATCTTTAAGAAAAAAATCTAAGGGCATCTAGGTAGCTGGGTCAGTTATGCATCTGACTTTTGATTTCAGCTCAGGTCACTATCTCAGGATCCTGAAATTAGGCTCCGTGCTGGGTTTGGAACTTGCATTAGATTCTCTCCCTGTCCCTCTGCACCCCCCCCTCCCCTGCTATAAACAAACAAACAAAAAATAAAGACAAAACCCAAAAGGTGAGTAGTCCAATTATTTTCCTGTCCTCAGTTCCATTTCCACTCTTCAGTGGAATGGAAACAGAGCATCTATCCTTGTGCTCTGCTCTGTTTTGCAGAGGACTAGACCCCTGTAAATTGTACTTCCTGGAATCTGTGGGCAGCTGGGTTCTGGTTGTGTTTGACCAAAGAGAGGAAGTCCTGGGAGAGACTGGAAGACAGGAAAATGGGAGAAGCCATTGTTCTATCTCTGTTTCTGGAAAGCTCCCCTCTAACAATGCAAGGCTGCAGGCTATACAGGCTTGGGCAGTTTCAGCAGCAGACTCTAGGGGTTCTGGCAATATTGTTGGCAGGGAGTGTGTTCTGTGCTCAGATCTCCCTCCCCTGGGTGTGGAGCAACACCTGCAAACACTACACTTCGGGTTACCCGCCCTTCTCAGTTTGCTCCATGAGCTCTTCATTTATTTATGATAGTCACTGAGAGAGAGAGCGCGCGAGGCAGAGACACAGGCAGAGGGAGAAGCAGGCTCCATGCACCGGGAGCCCGACGTGGGATTCGATCCCGGGTCTCCAGGATCGCGCCCTGGGCCAAAGGCAGGCACTAAACCGCTGCGCCACCCAGGGATCCCTTCAAATATTTTCATAACAATTCCTCTTCATAGATTTGCGATGTTTGAAATACCTGGTGTGGTTTCGGCTTTCTTGTCTGCACCCTGACAGAGTGTTTGAAATGGCCTAGTGTAGCTAAACAGACAGAGGGCTCTGGATGACTGTTAAGGTCTTGGTCTGGAATTAATCTGCTCAATACCATCCACCCAGGTTAGTGGGTAGATGTAGAGGGGTTTTTTGTTTGTCTTTTTGTTTTTAAAGGAGGAAACTAAGTTTTAAGAATTTATGAGAGGAAAAAAAAAAAAAAGAATTTATGAGAGGGACACCCGGATGGTTCAGTGGTTGAGCATCTGCCTTTGGCTCAGGGCGTGATTCTGAGATCTGGGATCAAGTCCCACATCCGGCTCCCTGCAAGGAGCCTGCTTCTCCCTCTGCCTGTGTCTCTGCCTCTCTCTGTGTGTGTCTCTCATGAATGAATAAATAAATCTTTAAAAATAATTAATTGATTAATTAATTTATGAAAGAGTATAAGCAGTGTGTGGGGTGGAGGGCCCAAGGGAGAGGGAGAAACAGGCTCTCCATTGAGAAGGGAACCCAATGTGAGGCTCCGAGATCCCAGGACCCCGGGATCCTGACCTGAGCAGGAGGCAGATGCTTAAGCAACTGAGCCACCCAGTCACCCTGACATAGAGGTTTTTTTTTTTTTTTTTTAAATTTTTATTTATTTATTTATGATAGTCACACAGAGAGAGAGAGAGAGGCAGAGACACAGGCAGAGGGAGAAGCAGGCTCCATGCACCGGGAGCCCGACGTGGGATTCGATCCCGGGTCTCCAGGATCGTGCCCTGGGCCAAAGGCAGGCGCCAAACCGCTGCGCCACCCAGAGATCCCGACATAGAGGTTTTTGAGTGTGTTTCGCTTCCTTTGTCTTTTATTAGAGAAGATGGTATAATACAGGAATAGACTTAATAGCATGGCCCCTGGTAATACATACGCATTTCAAGCCTGCTTCTCCCATTACATCCCAATAGGAGTCATATACATGGATAGGCTGACTGTTTAGGGAAAATGAGTCATGCTTGGTTTAGAAGGATCTACTTAGGAGAGCAACTTTCAGCTCCTGACAAAGAGCCACAGAGAGTGTGTATCCACCTTGAAAGCCACAGAACTATAACCTCAGGAGCAACAGCAATTGAGGGGTAAATGGAACACACTCACTTAAAAAAAAAAACAAATCCAATGCAAGATTTTAAAGGTCTACAATTCTGGGGGCACCTGGATGACTCAGTTATATCATGTGACTCTTGATCTTGGAGTTATAAGTTTGAGCCCCACATTGGGTGTAGAGATTACTTAAAAAACAAAATCTTTAAACAATTTTGATAAAATCTGGAAAGACTTGATTATTTTAAAAAGATAAGGCACACATTCTGATTTTAGGAATGAAAATACATGGCATTCCTATTTATTCCAAAAGCTCTAAATATAATAAGAGAAAAAAATATATATAATAAGAGAACCTCACACTTGTTAAAATGACTATTATCAAGATAAGACATAACAAGTGTTGGTAAGAATGTGGAGAAAAGGGAATCCTCGTGCACTGTTGGTGGGAATGTAAATTGGTGCAGCCACTGTGGAAAATAGTGAAGGTTCTTCAAAAATTTGGAAATAGGGATGCCTGGGCAGCTCAGTGGTTGACCGGTTGCCTTTGGCTCAGGTGGTAATCCCGGGGTCCAGGGATGGAGTCCCACATCGGGCTCCCTGCTGGGAGCCTCCTTCTCCCTCTGCCTAGGTCTCTGCTTCTCTCTCTGTGTCTCTCTCATGAATAAATAAAATCTTTAAGAAAAATAAATAAATTTTTTAAAGTGTCATATTCAGCCATAAAAAAAGAAGGAAATTCTATTTGCAAAAATGTAGATGGACCTTGAGAGTATTATGCTAAGTGAAATAAAGTCAGAGAAAGACAAATACTACATGATCTTACATGTGGAATCCAAAAAAGTCAAACTTATAGAAACGGAGTAGAATGGTGTTTGCCAGGGGCTGGGCATGGGGAGAGAAATGGGGAGATGTTCATCAATAAGATGAGTCTTAAAAAAAAAATAATAATAATAAGATGAGTCTTACAATAAGATGTAAGTCATAAGAGGAGTAAATTCCAGAGAGCTAATGTACAACACGGTGACTATGGTTAGTGATACTCTATTGTATCCTCGAAAGTTGTTATAAGAGTAAAACTTTAATGTACCCACCATAGCAACAACAACAACAACAATGAAATGATAATTATGAGAGGGGATGGATGTAATTAACCTTATTGTCATAAACATTTTGCAATATATACATGTATCAAATCATCACATTGTACATCTTAAACTTACATGATGTTATATGCCAATTATAGCTCAGTAAAACTGAAAAAAAAAAGCATGTAAATACTTACCCTGATAAATTTGAAATTTACTTAAAAATTTCCTACAAAATCACAACATACCAATAATATCTGTAGAAGGAAGAAATCTGAAGAGTTATATATGCATTTTTCACCAGCTCTAAGTAAAACCTTGTCACAAAGGGAAAAACATAGATTGGAGTGCTATTAATATAACAGAAGCGACAGACTTAAAATATAAACAAACCTGAGTCAGAAAGCTACTCACCAAGTCCTCAGTCCAGGAGGGTTCTGATAAAACAGTAGCAGAAGGAGTCCCATCCTTCCCAATCCCCCCACTAACTTCGCTCTGACCCCAAGTCTAAAAATGTGAGGGATGAAGTCACGTTCTTCTTTCTGACAGCAGGTGGAGCCATTGAGACATGTACAACTTGCCGCAAAAAAAGCTAAAGACCCCACAGACCACCTTCTATGATGATTTAACAGATGGATGCACGGGTTTTCCTCGTTGAAATCAGCCAAGCTCCTGACTCTAATGTGCCAAACCTGGTAGCAGTTTTCAATCCCAGTTGGTCCAGCTCCAAGGCACCCAAAAGCTGGGGTACATTGTACATCCTACCCAGAAGCAGGGGTTTTATTAGGTTTCAGGATCTGTCCCCGAAGAGATCTGAAAAGTGAAGCCACCTTCATGCCTGTTGACATGTATGGCTAGAGAGCATGTCTCACTCCTATGCGGGAGGAACATGAACATGATGTTCACCAGGGAGCCTGTCCACAGGCAAGAAAGGAGTCAGCAGAGAGGCTCCAATGGCCAGGGGAACTACAACCTTTTCAGAGAGAAACAGCGAGCAAGAGCAGGGGAAGGAGCAGATGGAGAAGCAGACTCCCAGAGTCTGACACGGGGGTGGTTGGGGGAAGGGGGGGGCGGCTGGATCCCAGGACCGGGAGATGATGACCTGAGCTGAAGGCAAATGCTTCACAACTAAGCCACTCGGGTGCTCCTGCAACATTTTAATTTGTGGCAAGTCCAGAGAAGTTTTTAAAAATTAGATCATCGGGATCCCTGGGTGGCGCAGCGGTTTAGCGCCTGCCTTTGGCCCAGGGCGTGATCCTGGAGACCCGGGATCGAGTCCCACGTCGGGCTCCCAGTGCATGGAGCCTGCTTCTCCCTCTGCCTGTGTCTCTGCCTCTCTCTGTGTGTGTGACTATCATTAATAAAATAAATAAAAATTAGATCATCTTTTTATCTGCAACACTTTGTGCAGTGGGTATCATGATGCTCATTACACCGAGGAGTATCCCTAAGATGGAAGTCTTAGAAAACCTGAATATTTGACTTAAGTCACAAGCCAGGAAGTAGAGAATCTAAAACCAGATATGACTGTTAAAAATTATCCTGCACAAATTCATTCTCTGAGACAACCTCTAGAATGTGTGTTTGGAAGTTAGGAAATGGGTTGTGCGGGCACTATCTTGTCTAGATTAGGGTCACAATACCACATGATCTCAACTGCTTCTGCGACTAGTAGGCTATGCCAAGAATTCTCTTTCTTAGAAATTAAAAGGGTTTGTCCATTCTTCAAATGCCATCTTCCAGCAGCTGAAAATGTATTTACCTTTTCGAATCCTGGGACCAAATAGAGCAGCAGTTTCTAGCGATAAAAACCTGGTTGATCCGGATGAAAGGGACTCCTAGAGGGGAGTGTTAAGGGAATCAGGATTCCTGACAGGAACCCGGGTGCAGTGTGAGCCAGGAAAGTGATATTTAACACCATTGGAGCAGTGGTTCTCAGCTAGGGGCAGTTCCCCCCCACCCCCCACCCCAGGGTCATTTGGCAATATCTACCAATGTTTGCGGAATAAGGGAATGGGTGTTACTGGCCATAGGAGAGGAAGGACAGGGACTAGGATGGGACAAGGAAGGCCAGGACACATGGAGAGGGCACTTCAAAACTTAGTATTCCAGATAAATATTTAAAGAGTCGGACTTTTACCTGACTGAGCCACCCAGGCTCCCCAAATGCAAAAATCTTAATATGAACATAGGAATGGGGCAGCCTGGGTGGCTCAGCAGTTTAGCGCTGTCTTGGGCCCAGGGCATGATCCTGGAGACCCGGGATGGAGTCCCATGTCGGGCTCCCTGCATGGAGCCTGCTTCTCCCTCTGTCTGTGTCTCTGCCTCTCTCCCTCTCTCTCTGTGTCTCTCATGAATAAATAAATAAAATCTTAAAAAAAAAAAAAAGATTTGAACATAGGAATGAAGGATTGATGATGTTCTGAATGCAGAAGAGAGTGGGATATAAAGCTAGAAAAGATCTAGACTTTATTGCCCCTAACTCTCACTCTAGAAAAAAGATAACACAAAGAAAAAAAGTACTTTTATTTTTTTCAATATTTTACTTGTAAGTCATCTTTACAGCCAACATGGGGCTTGAAATCACAACCCCAAGATCAGGAGTCATATACTCTACTGACTGAGCCAGCCCGGTGCCACACACACACAAAAAAAGTTAAAAAAATAAAATTATTTTAACTAGTTTTAGTGTAAGTTTACTGATCAGCTTTATGATCATATGATTATGAATCTCCTTCTAATAATATTCAAACAATTATGTTAGTCTAACATATCAGATTATAAGAGCTGGGATCCCTGGGTGGCTCAGCGGTTTAGCACCTGCCTTTGGCCCCAGGGCGTGATCCTGGAGTCCCGGGATCAAGTCCCATATCAGGCTCTCGGCATGGAGCCTGCTTCTCCCTCCTCCTGTGTCTCTGCCTCTGTCTCACTCTCTATGTTTATCATGAATAAATAAATATGTAAATCTTTAAAAAAAATAAAAAATAAAAATAAGAGCTGATTAATTTGGTGGAAATTCAATTTATGGTAAGCATAACTTCATAATTTATTAGTAATATAAGTAGTTTATAAATATTTAAGGAAACATATTCAAATTCTCCTAGATGTGGGTAGTGAGAGCCAGTTCAGCCTTCATACTACATCCTTTTGACATGTGGCCATCACTCTTTTGAGTATTTCCTTACTTTTTGGTACCACAAGATATTCCAGGCTCATCTTCGATCTATATGGAATTAAAGAAAGTGAATTCATCTGTGTTAGTTCTTATTTTGGAACTTTGCTGTCCTGCTAGTGCAGTTAGAGAGCTCGATCACTAGGGTATTTATCAAAATAACAGACCGGATGCCAGTACATTTTTTTTTTTAATATGGAACACTTCATGAATTTATGTGTCACCCTTGAACAGAGGCCATGCTAATCTCTGTACCTTTCCAATTTAACTACTGAAGCAAGCACAGATACCAGTACCTTTTACTTTCCTAGAAGATGATTTTAGTCATGTCACTTGGTTCTTTCCTGTTGACTCTCTAATTTTATTCCTTAATTAGTTATTAATCATTTCTAGCATCTATGTAATTTTTTTTTATCTGACTGATGTTTAAGATGCTATTACTAGGGGCACTTAGGTGTCTCAGTTGGTTAATCATCTATCTTCTGCTTAGGTCATGATCCCAGGGTGTTGGGATCCAGCTCCACCCGCAGCAAGCTCCCTGCTCCGTGGGTAGCGTGCTTCTCCCTCTCCCTCTCCCTCTGCCTCCGCCACCCCCCTGCTTGTGCTGTCCCATTTGCTCTCTCCTCTCTTACAAATAAATAAATAAAATCTTTTAAAAAATGTTATTACTAAATTACTGGCTGGCTGAAAGAAGAAGCTCCAGGATTCATGGAAAGCAGAAGTGTTTTTCAGTATTTTGGTATCGGTGAGGAAATGAAAAGCAATCTAAAAAATGAGAAGCAGAAATTTCCAGTTTGGATTGTGACTGAATAGCTGGTGTCAGGTCAACTCTCTGCTGAGATCAGGGAAAGCTGGATAAACACAAAAACTACTTGAGGGATGCCTGGGTGGCTCAGTGGTTGAGCGACTGCCTTCAGCTCAGGTTGTGTTCCCTGGGTCCTGGGATCGAGTTCCACATCAGACTCTCTGCAGGGAGCCTGCTTCTCCCTTTGCTTGTGTCTCTGCCTCTCTGTCTCTCATGAATAAATAAAATCTTAAAACAACAACAACTACTACTACTTGAAAGCATCAGAGAGCTTTCAATGCAGTAAGGAATTGAAGAAGCCAAGGTATCAGAGAAGGGAAGCCTGGACCTGCCTCTTGCTGACTCAGCAGTGCCGGAAAGACTAGGTACCCACCCTGAAAATGGCAATTCAGAGGCTGGGAATCTGAATAGTTTCAGGAATCTCACAGGTTAAGAAGGGAGAAACAAGTGTAGGACCCACCCTGAGCTGCCCTCAGGGAATATTGGAGGGTGAAAAATAGATTCTGACCTCATAAAGACTGACATTTGCAAAAGTAAATTTGGGGGATGCCTGGGTGGCTCGGTGGTTGGGTGTCTGCCTTAGGCTAGTCATGATCCTGTGGTCCACATCGGGCTTCTTGCAGGGAGCCTGCTTCTCCCTCTGCCTGTGTCTCTGCCTCTGTGTTTGTGTGTCTCATGAATAAATAAATACAATCTTTTTTTAAAAATTATTATTCATGAGAGACACAGAGAGAAGCAGAGACACAGGCAGAGGGAGAAGCAGGCTCCCTGTGGGGAGCCTGATGCAGGACTCGATCCCAGAACCCTGGGATCACACCCTGAGCCAAAGGCAGACACTCAACGACTGAGCCACCCAGGTGTCCTAAATAGTTTTAGATTTAAATTGAGATGATAAAAAAGATAAATAATAATAATAATAAATTGAGATGATAGTACCAAGAGTTTCCTGTATATACTACCTACCCAGTTTCTCCTACTATTAACATCGGTATGGTATGGTCATCACTACTAATGACCCAATAATGATACATTATTATTGACTAAAGCCTATACTTTATTCAGATTTTCTTATTTTACAACCTACTGTTCTTTTTCTGTTCCAGATTTAACCAGGATACATTACATTTAGTCATCAAGTCTTAAATTTCTTCAGGCTGTGACAGTTTCTCAGATTTTCCTTGTTTTTGATGACCTTGATGGAGGAATATTGGTCATATATTTTGTACAATGTCCCATATTGAAATTTGATATATTTCTCATGATAAATTGGATTGAGGGTTTTTCAGAGCAAAACCAGAGGTAAAGTCCCATTGTCATCTCATCATATCAAGGATACATACTATCAACATGCTTATTGCTATTAACGTTGACCTTGATCACCTGGCTGAGGTAATGTTTGTCAGTTTTCTCCATTGTAAATTTACTCTTTTATCCTCCTTTGTATTGTACTCTTTGGAAAGAAGTCCTATGCACAGCCACATTTAAGGGACGGAGAGTTAAAAAGGGGGGGGGGGGATGGAGAGTTATGCTCCGACTTAAGTTTGTATACATAATATCTAGTATTTAATAAACAATATTAGACATACAAAAAGACAAGAGTTGGGATCCCTGGGTGGCGCAGCGGTTTGGCGCCTGCCTTTGGCCCAGGGCGCGATCCTGGAGACCCAGGATCGAATTCCACATCAGGCTCCCGGTGCATGGAGCCTGCTTCTCCCTCTGCCTGTGTCTCTGCCTCTCTCTCTCTCTCTCTGTGACTATCATAAATAAATAAAAATTAAAAAAAAAATTAAAAAAAAAAAAAAAGACAAGAGTTGACTTAAACAGAAAATAAAATAAAAACCCAGGTCCAGAGATTAGAGTTATTAGAATCAGACTTAAAATACCTATGATTAATATGCTTAAGAATATAAGTAATAGAAGGAAAAATTTCAGCAAAGCACTAGAAACTAAAAAATATATATACATATGTGTATATATCCATACATTATATATGTATATATGTATATTTGGGTTTGGGAGTTTGTTCTTTTTTTAAGATTTTATTTATTTATTCATGAGAGACACAGAGAGAGAGGCAGAGACTGATGTGGGACTTAATCCCAAGACCCCGGGACCACGCCCTGGGCAGAAAGCAGGCACTCAACCGCTGAGCCACCCAGGTGTCCCAGTATACATGTATATATTTGGAAAAAAGAGTAACAAATTAAGAACTTTTTTTTATTTTATCATTTTATTTTTTTAAGAACTTTTTTTTAAAACCATGCCCAATGTGGGTCTCAAACTCATGACCCCAGATCAAAAGTCCCATGCTCTACCCACTGAGCCAGCCAGCTGTTCCACAAATTAAGAACTTTAAAAAAAAAAAAGATTTTATTTTATTTATTCATGAGAGACACAGAGAGAGGCAGAGACATAGGCAGAGGGAGAAGCAGGCTCCATGAAGGGAGCCTGATGTGGAATTCAATCCCAGGACTCCAGGATCACGACCTGAGCCAAAGTCGGAAGCTTAAACGCTGGGCCACCCAGGCGTTCCAAATTAAGAACTTAATACGTGAATTTCACAGCAGATTAAACACAGCTGAATAAGAAATTAGTTGGGGGGATCCCTGGGTGGCTCAGCGGTTTGGCGCCTTCGGCCCAGGGCGTGATCCTGGAGTCCCGGAATCGAGTCCCACGTCGGGCTCCCTGCATGGAGCCTGCTTCTCCCGCTGCCTGTGTCTCTGCCTCTCTCTCTTTGTGTCTCTCATGAATAAATAAATAAAATCTTAAAAAAAAAAAAAAAGAAATTAGTTGGGGTTCCTGGCAGGCTCAGTGAGTAGAGCACACGTAGAGCACACAACTCTTGATCTTGGGGTTGTGAGTTCAAGACTCACATTTGGCACAGAGGTTACCTAAAAAAAAAAAGAGAGAGAAAATTTAGTTAACTGAAAGATAAGTGAGAAGAAAATATCCATACAGGGATGCCTGGGTGGCTCAGCAGTTGAGCATTTGCTTTTCACTCAGGGCATGATGTCTCTGCCTATCTCTGTGTGTCACTCATAATAAATAAATAAATACATACATACATACATACATACATACATATATACATACATAAATAATCTTTTTTTAAAAAATCCATACAGAAGACCAGAAAGACAAAACAACAGGAGAGAGCCTAGGTGGCATATATGGGTCCTTGTGAGAAGGTCTAACATATGTAATTGAGTTCCAGAAGGAGAATTTAAAAAGAATGAGGTAAAAGAAAATTTTGAAGATGAAATGGCCAAGATTTTACAAAACTGAGGAATGACATCAAGACAGAGTCAAGATGTTCCTCACACTCATGGGATTACAGAACAAACAAGAGCAGAACAAAACAAAGAATAATTTGAACCAATCAGAGAAAATGGGAAGCAAAAGTACTAAAGAATGTAAAGGGTAAAGATGATGTCTACATCATTCTCTAGAATGGTACCTTTTAACAATTTAATATAATAGTTTGAGAAATTGTTATTTTATGCTTTTTTACTGAATATTTTTCAAGGATTAGCAGTGGAAGAAGACTCTCAATGCTACTGTAGTTATCAGTACCAAATAAGTGTGTATAAATAAAACATTAAAATTAAACATCAGGGGCAGCCTGGGTGGCTCAGCGGTTTAGCGCCACCTTCAGCCCAGGGCGTGATCCTGGGGACCTGGGATTGAGTCCCACGTCGGGCTCCCTGCATGGAGCCTGCTTCTCCCTCTGCCTGTGTCTGCCTCTCTCTCTCTCTCTCTCTCTCTGTGTGTGTCTCTCATGAATAATTAAATAAAATATTATTAAAAATTAAGCATCAGAAACTAATATAAGTTGCCTAATAGGAATTAAATACTTGAAAAAAACAGCATCAGATACATTTAATTAGTTCTTTCTTTTTTTAATGATTTTATTTATTTATTCATAAGAGACACAGAGAGAGAGAGAGAGGCAGAGACACAGGCAGAGGGATAAGCAGGCCCCTCATGGGAAGTGTGATGCAGGACTCGATCCCAGGACCCTGGGGATCATGCCCTGAGCCAAAAGCGGATGCCCAACCACTAAGCCACCCAGGCGTCCCCCATTCTTTTATTCTTTACTTTTCTTTTTTCTTTTCTTTTCTTTTTTTTTCTTTTCTTTCTTCTTTCTTCTTTCTTTCTTTCTTTCTTTCTTTCTTTCTTTCTTTCTTTCTTTCTTTCTTTCTTTCTTTCTTTCTTTCTTTCTTTCTTTCTTTCTTTCTTTCTTTCTTTCTTATCTTCCCTTGTATCTTGGCTAACGTGGGTTCCATAAGGAAAATTTGAATGTCACAGCAGTTTATGCTCATTATACTCTGAGGCTGTAGGATTTGGAGCTGTCAGTATTCCTCTGAGAGATTTCTTTCTTTTTGGGGGGGGACAGAGGCGTGGAGAGAGTGCATATATGCATGAATGGGGTGGGGAGAGGGAGAGGGAGAGAAAGAATCCCAAGCAGGCTCCATGCCCAGCATGAAGCTCAATGTAGGGCTCCATCCCATGACCCTGAGATTATGACCTGACCAAAATCAAGAGTAAGATGCATTACTGACTGAGCCACCCAGGTGCCCCCTCTGAAAGATTTCTGTGCCCCTCCCACCACCCCATTTTCCCTCCACACACATATTCCTGTTAAGCAGAGACTTTATAAGCCTGCGTATAAAAACCTACAAGGAATATCAAAGAATCAGTTCATGGGAAAAAAAATTTATTACTTTTGTCAGTGTTCTAACTAGATAGCAATCATTCTGAGCATACATAGATTTTTATCCTGTATAGGGCATTTCAACTTTGACTCCCATGCTTAAACAGGCACATTAAGAATGGAGGAAGTTGAAAACGATCATGATTAGAGAGACTCAGGGGATGATGTTGATGGAAAGGGAAGTGCATGACCACATGGAAGAGGCCAGCAACATGGTGCTGAAGTGTTACACTGAAACTATTAAGTGTGTGTTCATTAACAAGCGCCAACTGCTTTTATGTGGGATAATAATTACTCTAATATGAGATCTTTGCCCTCAACAAACTTATTATTATTCAAAAGCTTTTAGCAATATGTTGCAACTAACTCTGCTTTTGATAGAATGTGGATATTTCCCAGAAGTGGAAAAGAAAAAAATGTCTGGATGGTTGGGCCATTAGATCAATAACTGGACCACAATAATATTTTACTCAGTAAGGTATGAGAGTTTTTAGATATGTTGGTCGGACCCCTATTGATCTTCCTTGATGATGAATTTGATGACAACTATTACAGAGGCTCGAGCTGAAAGCTTTGTTGGTGGGATGTAGGATTGACTAGATACAAGGGAAGAAACCCATGATAGGCTATGAATGGGAAAGCACTTAGATGTCTAAAGCAAACAGAAATATCAAAGGACAAAGACAGAGAAACATCAGAAAGGAACTCAAAAGCAACTACACACAAAACCTTAATATGGGAAAGTTATCTTGATCCATCGATGTTTGACAGCCACCAATAACCCATTACTAATTCTGTAGTCATGCTTACTTTACCATCAACCTTGACACCTGCCCTAACACCAAACACCTTGGACAACTGCCATCTACCCAGGGACTATTGATTACTCTTCAAATAAAACTATTTTGGAGGACAACTGTACCTATCAAAATGTAAAACATGCGTGCCATTTGAGGAAGCAGTGTTACTTCCAGAAAACTATTTTAGATATGTGCAAAAGAATTTATGTTTCAAGTATGTTCACATCAGCATAATTTGTCACAGAATATTATAGGGTGAGCATGTTTTTTTAACAAAATGAAGTATTTCTATATTATGAAATTACTTTCTGACCTTGTAGAAATGAGTTAGACTTTCCAGGACTAACTGGAGCTATCCATATTTGTATTTCTGGGTTTTTAAAAGCTATACATAGGGGCGTCTGGGTGGCTCAGTGGTTGAACATCTGCCTTTAACTCAGGGCGTGATCCTGGAGTCCCGGATTGAGTCCCGCATCAGGCTCCCTGCATGGAGCCTACTTCTCTCTCTGCCTATGTCTCTGCCTTTCTCTGTCTCTCTCTCATGAATAAATTTTAAAAATATATTTAAAAAATAAATAAAATTAAAACTATACATAAATGCTTTTAAGAAGTAAGTCAGGTGAACCTGGATGGCTTTGTTGGTGGAACATGTGACCCTTGATCTTGGGGTTGTGGGTTCCAGCCCCACACTGGGTATAGAGATTACTTAAAGATACAATCTTAAAAAAAAAGTCAAAAAAATGTTGCCTCTAACTTAGCACTTGCACCCACATGCTCTGCCTTTTCTCCTATTACAACAGACAGCCTCTCTATGCATCTAACTAATGCCAAACTCAGCATGTGTGCACAAAATCTCATCCCCGTGATTTAGTCTAGGATGTTGCTCCCCTCTCTCCTTATTCATCATTTCTTTTTCCTCCCTGTGGATCATGTCCATGAGCATCAAAATTGTCCTCATTTCCCCCACTTTAAATACACCTTCTCTTAAAGCTACTCTCACCATCAGCTACTCTCCTGTGTCTTTAGCTAATTTCCTTACAGCAAACTCCTCAGAAGAGTACAGTATTTCTTGCTCATATTCCAGCCCAATGTGAACATGCTTGGCTAGGTGGCTCTCCATAGCATCTAGACCTAGACTCCTTCCATCGTATGTGCTGCCATTTCCTAGGTCTTAAGCATCTTCTCCAGTCAATCGATAGATGTGGAAAAGAGAGAAAGGATTGTGCCAGACTGGGGGTGATGCCTGTCACTTCCACTCACATTGCATTGGCCAGAAGTCAATTATATGGTCATTCTTAACTGCAGAAAAGGTGTGTCCTCCAAAAGAGAAAGGAAACACAAATACTGGTGAATATTAACACCAGGTCTCTTATTCCCATTATCCAGGATACTTTACAAAAGGGCAAGACTTGTGGAGTGACAGTTTTCCATACTTTTGCACAATCTCCAATCCTCTGATGCCTCAATTTCTGTCTACCCTTTCATATCTTCTTGCTGCACTTCCCTTCTTAGCCATGGTCCATAGTCACAATTACTCTTGCAAATACATACATTTGGCCTTCCTCTTTTAGTCATTTCCACTACATAAAAATCCATTACTCCAGATTACACTGCAATCTCACCAATCCAGCAGTCAATCTTAGCCACATTTATTGTAGAACAAGTAGAACTTATGTTTGTCCTGATGTGAAGCTATATAAATTGGCATCAATTATTTTATATTGTTGAGGCACCTGGGTGGCTCAGTTGGTTAAATCGTCTGACTCTGGGTTTCAGCTCAGGGTTGTGGGCTCCCTGCTTAGTGGGGAGTCTGCTTGAGATTCTCCCCCTTATCCTCTGTCCAAACTTTACCCCTCTCATGCTCTCTTTCTCTTTCTAAAGTAAATAAATCAATCCTTAAAAAAAAAAATTGACCCTTGACTGGTTCAGTTGGTATAGCATGCAACTCTTGATCTTGGGGTGGTGAGTATAAGGCCCACATTGGGCATAAAGCCTATAATGTGTGTGTGTGTATATATATATATATATATATATACACACACACACACGGACTCCACCCCCACCCCCAGAGATTCTGAGTTAATTGCTCTGCAGTGTGCCCAGACATCAGATTCTAGCGTTGGGAGTCATTGGTTGAGTTTGGTGCTTTTCAAACTTCTATGTAGCATCTAGGGATCTTGCTAAAAATGCAGATTCTGATTCAGTAGCTATTGGGGAGGGGCAACCCAGTTTTGAGATTGAGTCTTTTATGAACACAATTATGTCAAGAAGTTCAATTCTCTTGTTTTTTAGAGGCAGCTGGGAAAGTCTTTAAAAATGGATTAAGGAATTTTAATAGTCTACCATCAGATGTCCCCAGATGGCTCTAGAATTCTGCATTAGTAGTATATTGGTATGCTGAGGGGAAAGCTGAAGTACTGAGGGAAAGAGTGATGACGCACTAGACAGCCGCAAGATTTTCCGGAGTCACAGCTGGGAGCAATCTGAGAGGATGAGCTCAAGCATCAGGCAAGAGGTACTGGCCTTAGAAAGGAGAGTGGATATTTCACTCAAGGACAGTTTTATGATGCAGAACTAGAGAGCCTTTGCTTGTAGTTTCAGGGGAAGAAGAATACTTAATTGTTTCTAAGATTCTTTTTACTAACATTTTTCTGTTAGGAAAACCTGTATTCTCAAAGCTGAACACAGGAAAAGAAGCAGTTCTGAGAAACTCAACACTGACAATATGAAAAAAATTAAAATCTAAGAGAATCTTTGAATAATTGAAATTGAATGCTGAAAGTATAGATAATTGTTTGAGAAAAAAGGACGATCCCACTCCTCTGCAAACAGAATTCTCCTGGACAGTTGGTGCTTCTCTGCTAGCTAAAACAAGCACCTGGGGGTGCCTGGGGGGCTCAGTTGGTTAAGGGTCTGCCTTTGGCTCAGGTCATGATCCTGGGATCGAGCCCTATGTAGGCCCCTTGTCCTGCTTCCTGCTTAGCTGGGAGCCTGTTTCTCCTTCTCTGGGAGTCTGCTCCTCCCCCATACTCATGCTCTATGCTCTCTCTCTCTCTCTCTCTCTCAAATAAATAAATAAAATCTTTTAAAAAATTAAATAAAACAGGCACCTGGACAGGGATCAAATTTTGCTGCTTGGAACTGACAAATATCCACAGATCAATTTGCTTACAGTTTGCATCTCAGATACACTATTTATTGTTTCTGTTAATGGTATTTCTGGGAAGATAGCTCCAACTTGTGTCCTAAATTTAATTCATGTCAAGTAATAAAAACATGACATGTTTATGACTATAAAAAATAAAACAGCAGCAGTCAATAATAAGCTGTACTTAGTGGGGAAGCTTACTTAAAGTGTATAAACCTTCTTACTTCCCAAGTCACCGTGAATGGGTAGAGCCCATTATCTCCTTGTGAGATTCTTCATAAAGGAGTAAAAAAACTTTGACAGGTGCACAAATGCAGTATGTCTGAGAAATTCTGCCTTAAAAAGAATATAGGGGATCCCTGGGTGGCGCAGCGGTTTAGCGCCTGCCTTTGGCCCAGGGCGCGATCCTGGAGACCCGGGATCGAATCCCACGTCAGGCTCCCGGTGCATGGAGCCTGCTTCTCCCTCTGCCTGTGTCTCTGCCTCTCTCTCTCACTCTCTGTGACTATCATAAAAAAAAAAAAAAAAAAAAAAAAGAATATATAAGCCATTAAATAGTCGGCTTTTACATGGTCAGATAAAAGAAACAAAACTGTATACGTTTCTGCATAAGTAAAAAATATATACTTTTTTTGATCAAATATATGCCTATAAAAAGTTGTAACTAAAGTTTTAACATTGTTACACTAAATAAAAAATAGTGTATCTAAGTGTAAGTGCCTAAGTGTATCTAAGGCAATAAATAAAAAATAGCATTGAAATAATATAACTAGGGACGTTTGGGTGGCTCAGTTGGTTGAGCATCTGCCTTCAGCTCGGGTCACCCGGATCCCCAGGTCCTGAGACTGAGTCCTGGATCAAGCTCCCTGCTGAATGGGGAGCCGGCTTTTCCCTCTGCCTCTGCCCCTCCCGCTGCTCCTGCTCTCTCTCTTGCTCACTCTCTCTCAATAAATAAATAAAATCTTAAAAAAAAAAAAAAAAAAGAGGGCAGCCCAGGTGGCTCAGCGGTTTAGCGCCGCCTTCAGCCCGGGAAGTAATCCTGGAGACCAGGGATCAAGTCCCACATCGGGCTCCCTGCGTGGAGCCTGCTTCTCTCTCTGCCTGTGTCTCTGCCTCTCTCTCTCTCTCTCTTTCTCTCTGTGTCTCTCATGAATAAATAAATAAAATCTTTTTTTAAAAATGTAACTAATGTGCTTATTAAGTAGCTCTTTTACTTTAAGGATTTACTTATTTGTGAGAGAGGAGAGGAGGAGGGGAGACAAGCAGAGCAGGGAACCTGATGCGGGGCTCAATCTCAGGACCCTGAAACCATGATCTGAGCTGAAATCAAGAGTTGAATGCTTAACTAACTGAGCCACCTAGGTGCCCTTGTCTCTTCTTAAGATAACTGATACCATTTATACTGAAAAGTTTCAGCAGGATCTATGTTATAAAAACTTAATTCCGAAATATTTAGATTACAATTCTTTAAAAGATTTGTTTATTTATATTTATATTTACATATTTATTTATTTTTATTCATGAGAGGCACAGAGAGGCAGAGACATAGAAAGAGGGAGAAGCAGGCTCCTCGAGGGGAGCCTGACCAGGACTCCATCGCAGGACCCAGTATCACGCCCTGAGCCAAAGGCAGATGCTCAACCCCTGAGCCACCCAGACACCCCTAGATTACAATTGTTTTTAATTTTTTTTTTTTTTTATGATAGTCACAGAGAGAGAGAGAGAGAGAGAGAGAGAGAGACACAGGCAGAGGGAGAAGCAGGCTCCATGCACCGGGAGCCCGACGTGGGATTCGATCCCGGGTCTCCAGGATCGCGCCCTGGGCCAAAGGCAGGCGCCAAACCGCTGCGCCACCCAGGGATCCCTACAATTGTTTTTAAAGGGAATTCACAATGTGGTCTGAAAGGAAAGACATCGGCTTATCTGTAGCCAAACCAGCAATGTTTCACTCTTTTTTTTTTTTTTTTTTTTTTTGTTTCACTCTTTAATACCTCTTCCAATTGACTCTGTTTTCTAATGAAAAGAAAAACAGGGCAGCCCCGGTGGCGCAGTGGTGTGGCGCCGCCTGCAGCCCAGGGTGTGATCCTGGAGACCGGGATCGAGTCCCACATCGGGCTCCCTACATGGAGCCTGCTCTTCCCTCTGCCTGTGTCTTTGCCTCTCTCTCTGTGTCTCTCTTGAATAAATATTTTTTTAATTTTTATTTATTTATGAGAGAGAGAGAGAGAGAGAGAGAGAGAGAGAGACGCAGAGACACAGGCAGAGGGAGAAGCAGGCTCCATGCACCGGGAGCCCGATGTGGGATTCGATCCTGGGTCTCCAAGATCACGCCCTGGGCCAAAGGCAGGCGCCAAACCGCTGCGCCACCCAGGGATCCCTCTCATGAATAAATAAAATCTAAAAAAAAAAAAAAAAAAATTCCCCGATTTCTTTCCTCGGGATGTAGAAAACATATTAGGTCGAATCCGGACTCAGAAAAAAATGGGCAAAAACATCTGACTTTTGTGATGATACAATCTGTAGTGAATGTTCTACGATACTTTGGTGGCCCTCGATTATAGCTCCCCATTCTTTTCTTTTTTTAAGATTTTATTTATTTATTCATAGAGACAGAGAGAGAGAGAGAGAGAGAGAGAGGCAGAGACACAGGCACCATACAGAGAGCCTGACGCGGGACTCGATCCAGGGTCCCCAGGATCACGCCCTGGGCTGCAGGCGGCGCTAAACCACTGCGCCACCGGGGCTGCCCATAGCTCCCCATTCTATACATGTTCTTTGTATATGTGAGTAAAGTAGGGTTGATAAAGCTGGCTTGCCCCCAGTTTTACACAATTTGCTTTGCCTTAAAGTCACACTCTAGAAACCTTGGTAAGGTAGATACAGCAGTGAGGCCAAAAGGCCACACTTTATTTTCTTTTTAAGATTTTATTTATTTATTCCTGAGAGACACAGAGAGAGAGGTAGAGACACAGGCAGAGAGGGAAGCAGGCTCCACGCAGAGAGCCTGACGTGGGACTCGATCCTGGGTCTCCAGGATCACGCCCTGGGCAGAAGACGACGCTAAACCGCTGAGCCAACTGGGCTGCCCATGGCCACACTTTTTACATGAATTTCATTCCATTTAAAATCCACATGGATCCATTCATCTTGTCTAGTAAATATGTGTTTATTTTGTGGATATAAAAATCTATTCTTGGGTGCCTGGGTGGCTCAGTGGTTGAATGTCTGCCTTCAGCTCAGGTAGTGATCCCGGGGTCCTGGGATCAAGTCCCACAGCAGGCTCCCCACAGGGAGCCTGCTTCTCCCTCTGCCTATGTTTCTGCCTCTGTCTCTGTGTCTCTCATGAATAAAAAAATAAAATCTTTAAGAAAAAAAAATAAGTAAATAAAAATAAAAGTCTATTTTTGGGGCACCTGGCCCAGTAGGTAGAGCATGTGACTCTTAATCTCAGGGTCTTGAGTTCAACCCCCACATTGAGTATGGAACCTAGCTTTAAAAAAAATTTTTTTTTTTTAAAGCATATTCTAGGGGCACCTGCGTGGCTCCGTCATTAAGCACCTGCCTTCAGCTCAGGTCATGATCTGAGATTGAGCCTTGCATCAAGCTCCCTGCTCTGCAGTCAGTCTGCTTCTCACTCTCCTTCTGCTGCCCCTCCTGCTCATGCTTTATCTCTCTCTCTCTCTCTCTCTCTGCTGAATAATTAAATAAAATTTTTTTTTTTTAATGTTTATTTATTTATGATAGTCACAGAGAGAGAAAGAGAGAGAGGCAGAGACACAGGCAGAGGGAGAAGCAGGCTCCATGCACCGGAAGCCCGATGTGGGATTCGATCCCGGGTCTCCAGGATCGCGCCCTGGGCCAAAGGCAGGCGCTAAACCACTGCGCCACCCAGGGATCCCAAATAAAATATTTTTTTAAGTCTATCCTTACAGAAGATCTAATTTTTTTTTAAATTACTAATTTCTCATTGAAGGCTGCCTCTTTTCTTTTTTTAAAGACTGCCTCTTTTCATACTTACAGGAGAAGAAAATGTCTCAGAGTAAGAAACTCAGTAAATTGTAGTGTAAAATAATTTGTGCACTGTTGTTTTTATACTCAGTACAAAGGCACATTTGAGAAAAACAAAAAGACTTTAAAGAATATAATAGCTAAAATCTCTTAATAAATACTAATGTTCTTCTTTTAAGATTTTATTTATTCATGAGAGACACAGAGAGAGAGGCAGAGACACAGGCAGCGGGAGAAAGGGGAGCCTGATGCGGGACTGCATCCCAGGACTCCAGGATCACGCCCTGAACTGAAGGCAGAAGCTCAACCCCTGAACCACCCAGCTGCCCCAATAAACACTAAGGTTATTAAGGGTCTGAGGCTTAACTTCGGTACTAACGATTTGGAAAGCCACATCAAATATGAAAACTGGATTAAGATTTATTTAAAAACTATAGACATGAAATCGCTTGCTCCTACTCTATGATTTTCATCAAATTATAGTATGAGGGGGATCCCTGGGTGGCGCAGCGGTTTGGCGCCTGCCTTTGGCCCAGGGCGCGATCCTGGAGACCCGGGATCGAGTCCCACATCAGGCTCCCGGTGCATGGAGCCTGCTTCTCCCTCTGCCTGTGTCTCTGCCTCTCTCTCTCTCTCTCTGTGACTATCATAAAAAAAAAAATAAATAAATACTAAAAAAAAAAAAAAAAATTATAGTATGAGTAACCAGTGATAGCATCTCATGCTGTCAAACTCTTATCTGCCATTTATAACTTGCTCTTCCACAGATCAAGTCCTCCTTCCTGTGGAGCCCGCACCATTGCGTCCCCAGTCCCAACCTACCAGGACCAATCAAGGCCTTCATATAAACGAACTGCAGGATCCTCACTGCTTGGGCAAATGTTCATCATAATTCATACTGCCAGGGGCAGCCCAGGTGGCTCAGCGGTTTAGCGCCACCTTCAGCCCAGGGCATGATCCTGGAGACCCGGGATCGAGTCCCACGTCGGGCTCCCTGAATGGTGCCTGCTTCTCCCTCTGCCTGTGTCTCTGCCTGTGTGTGTGTGTGTGTGTCTCATGAATAAATAAATAAAATCTTTAAAAATAATAATAATAATTCACACTGCCCACACTACCAGGAATGAGAATCTAGACAGCAAAACACTGCAAAAAAAGTTCTAGTACAGAGGATAACCTGCACCTTCCTGAAGCATAAAGCAATCATAATCAGGCAACACATGCAGCAAAGGCCTGTGCACACTGACACTCCTGGTTGACAGGAAGTTTCCTGGTGTCTGGTTTATGCTTGGGCTTCTCCGTGGTTTTAACTTCAGCCCAGGAAACATCAGTGTGCAATGACGTGAGCTGTGCGTTGGAGTCCCCTCAGGAGCCTGCTTCTGTCTCTGCCTCTCTCTCTCTCTCTCTCTCTCTCTCTGTCTCTCATGAATAAACAAATAAAATCTTTAAAAATAAAATGAGGGCAGCCCCGGTGACTCAGCAGTTTAGCGCCGCCTTCAGCCCGGGGTGTGATCTGGAGACCCGGGATCGAATCCCGCATGGGGCTCCCGGTGCATGGAGCCTGCTTCTCCCTCTGCCTGTGTCTCTGCCTCTCTCTCTCTGTGTCTCTCATGAATAATAAATAAAATCTTAAAAAAGAAAGAAAGAAAAATAGCACATCCCAAACAAAGTTCTTCCCAGGCTCAAGTATTGTGCGGTTTTGTTTTTTTTTGTTTTGTTTTGTTTTGTTTTGTTTTGAGAATTTTTTTTTTTTTATTTGAGGGGGAGGATAGAGCACAAAGGGAAAGGGAGAAGTAGGCTTCCCCCTGAGCAGAGTCCAACATAGGACCCTAGGATCACAACCTAAGTGAAAAGCAGATGCTTGCCCAAATGGGCCACCTAGGCACCTCCAACGCTCAAGTCTGAAATCGTCCTCTTTGTTATTTACCCACAATCAGAGTAAAGACTTGTGATGGTGGGATCCCTGGGTGGCTCAGCGTCTGAGAACCTGCCTTCCGCCCAGGGCGTGATCCTGGAGACCAGGATCCAGTCCCGCGTCGGGATCCCGGCATGGAGCCTGCTTCTCCCTCTGCCTGTGTCTCTGCCTCTCTCTCTGTGTGTATCTCATGAATAAATAAATAAAATCTTAAAAAAAAAAAAAGACTTGTGATGGCTATAAACAAGAAATAGGCCGGAGAAACAGAAGAGAGAAATGTTTTCATGGTTTCACATTCAAAATGCTGACAATTTTTTAGGAACAAATTTCACCTATTAGTTTAAAAATTACTTAGAAATTTCTCACCAATTTCTAAAGGTTAACTGTGCCTCTATGCTTCTCATTTTCTGGAGAAAAATCTTGTAGTCTTGCAAATATCTCCCTTTTCTCACCACAGAAAGCTCTATTAGCTCTGTCTCTGGTCTGCTTTGTTCATTAATGTATCCCAAAGACCTAGAAGACCACTGAGCACATAACAGGCCTTCAGTAAGGACTCGATAAATGAATTCATCAATAATGACCTCTAATGCACTCTTGCCTTCTTGCTGCATTTAGAAATTTGCAAAAGTGGCACCATCAACCCATTAGGTTTTTCCTGGGACTTTCCTTCACTTTTTAGTGTCAACATTATGTACATAAAAGCTCTCTTTTTCCTTTTACTTCTCCTTTTCATCCCTGGCTCCCCAAGAATTGAGCTTAGACTAGTAGGTATATTACAGTGAAAAATAGGTGAGCTTCTCAGCAAATCCTACATGTGTGTTGCTCAAAGGCCCAGTGCCCCCTCCACACACATGTTCCTATTCTCAGTCTTTGCTGTGTTCATCTTCTACTCTGGGATTTCTTAGGACAGTGAACCCTATAACTCAGGGAGACTCTCCCACCCCACATTACCAAATGTACTTTATTTTTTTGAAGAGTTTATATAGGGATCCCTGGGTGGCGCAGCGGTTTAGCGCCTGCCTTTGGCCCAGGGCGCGATCCTAGAGACCTGGGATCGAATCCCACGTCGGGCTCCCGGTGTATGGAGCCTGCTTCTGTTTCTGCCTCTCTCTCTCTGTGTGCGACTATCATAAATAAATAAAATTTTTTAAAAAAAGAAGAGTTTATATATTTATTTGAAAGAGCGAGAGAATGAGTAGGGGGAGGGGCAGAGGAGAAGCAGGCTCCCCATGGAGCAGGGAGCCCAAGGCAGACTCAATTCCAGGACCCTGGGATCATGACCTCAGCCAAAGGCTGATGCTCAACTGACTGAGCCACCCAGTGAGCCACTCAACTCACTTCCCTACTCCCACGCCCCAAATTTCAGAATGGTAGCTTGAATTGTTGGTGCTTTCCTAGCCTGCAGTTCCAGGGGGGACGATGAGGACTAATATAGGATCCTTCAACAAAGCCCCTTTCTCAACTTTTGAAATCCTGAGAACTTCACTACCCTAATGGCCACCTGTTGCTTCCTGCCACCCAATGCTTTTGTCCTCTCTGATAGTCTGGTTCCCTCAGGAGTTCCCCTACCCCTTTTGTTCAAGTCAGTTGCATTTTTTTTTACACTACAACTTGCTTCCCGCTCATCAACCTCTAGTTAAGTTATAGGAAAATAATTCTGTCACCTTGCACACCTGACACTAAAAAGGTGAATTAACAGCAGTAGGTCATTAGAAACACAGATTCTTGGGTCCCACTCAACACCTACTGAATCATCTCCATTTTAACAAGATTCCTAGGTGCTACAGAACTTTGAAAAGCACCAAACTAGACCAGTGGCTTTGGAGATGGAGATGCTCTAAGAAATCCCAATGTCTAAGACATACCCCAAACCAATTAAATCAGAATCTCTAAGGATGGAGTGCAGGGCTTAGTATTTTTAAAGCTTCTTCCAGTAGCACCAGTTTGAGCCACTAAAGTAAAACTTTTTCTTTCCCTAGGTGGTTGACTATTGGTGTAATCTCTTTATACAAAAAAAATGACTGAAGTCATGATAACTTCAGGAAAAAATAGACTTTTTCTGGAATGCTGATATCTTATCAGGTACTTGCTTTGGCTGGAAAAGACATCCTCCTAACTTCCAAAGAGTATTTCTGAAGATTGGACCATGAGGTGGTTAGACCAAGATTTCCTTCTCCCCCACCCCCATCCCCCACCCCCACACCAGCTATGTGACCTTATCAACACAATTTCCACATCTGTAAAACAGTGATCATAATATGACCGTCACAAGCTTCTTATCTTGAGTGATCATCTGATTCTTTTTGCTCCAGATTAGAACTCAATATCACAAATCCATCCAATTTTCTTAAATAAAAAAGCTATGAAAATCACAAAGACCAGAGCAGAAATAAATGAAATAGCAGAAAAACAAAAATGATTAACAAAATTAAGAGCTATTAAAAGAAAAGATAAATAAAATTGACAAACCTTTAGCAAGACAAGGAAAAAAGGGAGGGATGCCTGGCTGGCTCAGTTTGTGGAGCGTGTGACTTGATCTTGAGGTTGTGGGTTTGAGTCCCACCCTGGGTATAGAGATTACTTAAAAATAAAATCTTGAAAAAAAAAAACCTTCTACTTTTTAGGTGAGTGAATAAAAAGCAATGTACAATCACAGGGTTTAGGAAACAGTAGGCTTCCTTGCTTCCTTCCTCTCTGGGCCCCACTTTTTAAAAAGGTTTATTTTATTTTTTAATTTTTTTTTAAGATTTTATTTATTTATTCATGTGAGACACAGAAAGAGGCAGAGCCATAGGCAGAGAGAGAAGCAAATTCCTTGCAGGGAGCCCGATGTGGGACTCGATGCAGGATTCGATCCCCAGACCCAGGATCATCCCCTGAGCCAAAGGCAGATGCTCAACAACTGAGCCACCCAGGGGTCCCTAAGATTTTATTTATTTATTTATTTATTTATTTATTTATTTATTTATTTATTTATTCATGAGACACACAGAGAGAGAAAGAGAGAGGCAGAGACGAGACACAGGCAGAGGGAGAAGCAGGCTCCATGCAGGGAGCCCGATGTGGGACTCGATCCCAGGTCTCCAGGATCACACCCCGGGCCGAAGGCAGCACTAAACCGCTGAGCCACCTGGGCTGCCCCCTAAGATTTTATTTTTAAGTAATCCCTATATCCAGTGTGGGGGCTTGAATTTACAACCCTGAGATCAGGAGTTCCGAGCTCTACTGACAGAGCCGGCCAGGTGCCCCTGGGCCCCATTTTCTAATTATCTTCTAGTTCATGTGTACAGAGCAAGTACACGAGAGTGAGAAGTCCCATCGGGGCAGATTTCTCAGTAGTTTTAATCTGTCCTGGAAAATCTCTAACTGGCCTGGGTGGAGGCAGCTTTGCTTTCTCCCTGGCAAGTTCTTCCTATCTCAGTTGCCCAGTCTGCTGCTTGGGATGAGGATTAGCTCTACTGCAACTCGCTCTCTCTAGATTCAGAAAGAAATTCAGCAATTACTCAAAAATATCCTCGGTTGGCTGCTGTTTAACTAGAAGTCCCTTGAATTATATAAATGTCATTTGTGGTCAATAGTTTGCTATTTATTTCCTTGTTTTAATATTTCTCAGGTTATTCTTAGTACTGAAATCTGGGTGGTTATGGGTTCAGAAGAATCATGGCAGTAGTGCTCACTGAGACATCAGACGCAGTACATGGACACATTCACGTGTGTGTGTGTGGTGGGGGGATGACTTAACAATCAAGTAAAAATGATAAGGGCTTTTTTACTGAACTGAGATGTACCAAGGATGTGTCAGTGTTTATATTTTGTCTAAATGGCCCTTCCAGGGATGCTTGGGTGGCTCAGTGGTTGAGCATCCGCCTTCAGCTCAAGGTATGATCCCAGAGTCCTGGGATTGAGTCCCACATTGGGCTCACCACAAGCTCACCTGCTTCTCCCTCTGCCTGTGTCTATGCCTCTCTCTGTGTGTCTCTCATGAATAAATAAATAAAATCTTTAAAAATAAATAAATAAATAAATAAATGGCCCTTCTAAATTGCAATAAATATTTATCAGAAGTGGTAGCACTAATATGAATCAATAAGTCATAGCCTTAAAACGAAAACAACAACAACAGTATTTTCTTTTAACTTTGAAAGTATCACATTTTTATCCTGGAGAATTTAAATAATACAAAAAGTGAAAAGAAAAAATAAAAATCATCTGCAAGTGAATTACTCAGAAAGAATCAGCCTGAACATTTTTGTGTTTCTTCCCAGTCTTACTATCCATAAGTATACAATGTAATGTTTATACATCACATACTTCTTGGAGCTTTCAAGGGAGGCCTGCAGTTAGAAATGAGACCGCCCCACCCGGGTGGCTCAGCGGTTTAGTGCCACCTTTAGCTCAGGGCCTGATCCTGGAGATCTGGGATCAAGTCCCGCATCGAGCTCCCTGCATGGAGCCTGCTTCTCCCTCTGCCTGTGTGTGTGTCTCTCTCTCTATGTCTCTCATAAATAAATTTAAAAAATAAATAAAAAAGAAAAAAAAAGAAATGAGACTGCCCCAGGCACATCTATAGCACTAGAGTCCTGATCTGGACAATCCATTTGTACCTGAGAAAGAAACAAAGTTAGAAGCTTCCCAGCAAGTGGGTCCCACGGTGGAAAAGAACATTATGTTTGTCCCTGGGGATATAAAGAACAGTTGTATTTGGCATTCAGATGATAGTCCAGTACCTTTCACCTAACAATAATTTTTCTCAAGCAACAAGTTGACATTTTACCCTCTCCGCTCCCCCTCCTTTTTTTTTTTTTTTTTTTTTTTGTTTGTTTGTTTGTTAATCTCAGACATTAGATTTCCTCTATGGCAAAGTTTATATCTCCATTAAAAAACAGTATTATATTGGGAAGCCCGGGTGGCTCAGCGGTTTAGCGCCACCTTCAGCCCAGGGCCTGATCCTGGAGTCCCGGGATCAACTCCCCCCCACGAGGAGCCTGCTTCTCCCTCTGCCTGTGTTTATGCCTCTCTCTCTCTCTCTTGAATAAATAAATAAAATCTTTTTAAAAAATAAATTTAAAAATTAAAAACAATATTATAGATCCTTCCCAACTTCTTCAACTCCTCAATTTTATTCTCCTAGCCTCCAGAACTATGTCATAAACGTCTCCATAACCCAGATTGTTATACTTTGTTACAGCAGCGCTAGCAAACTACTACACAAACCAAGTTTAACTTTATTGAAAAGAGGTAAAAAAAATATGTATCAGGTCTTAAGCTATTGTTTTTTTAATCATACTTTGAAAATAAATACTATTATTGTCCCTCTTAAAAAATATTTTAAAAGTCTCTGAGATAATGATATGGTGAGTGCTTCTCTACCAATGGCCCTCTGGGAATTTATACTTCATATTTTAAAACTGCCAGCATCTAAAACACCAGGACATTTTTCAAGTCCACACGAAAATTTATTATCAATGTGATTTGAATTTTTTTAAAAAAACAACAAAACTTTTCCCAGAAATGGAGCAATAGAATGCTTGAAAAAAATTTCCATCAGAAGCATCGGGCACAGACCACTGAAGTTTTTGACTCTGTCTTCTGTCATAAAGCACCATGTTTTCCTAAAATTTCTTTAGTAGAAAATACCTAAATAGCAGCTCTTTATGATTCTTAAAGATATTACTGGTCTGATGTAAGAGAAGACTGTAATAAAAACCTGCTTTTGGGATGCCTGGGTGGCTTCCTGGTTGAGCATCTGCCTTTGGCTCAGGGTGTGATCCCAGGATCCAGGATCGAGTCCCGCATCGGGTTCCCTGCGTGGAGCCTGCTTCTCCCTCTGCCTGTGTCTCTGCCTCTCTCTCTCTCTCTCTGTCTCATGAATAAATAAATAAAATCTTTAAAAAAAAAAAAAAAACCTTCTTTCAGTTGGTTAAAGTTTAGATGAGCTCAGCTATCTGTGTAATCCCTATAATGTTTTAGCTAGTGCTCTGAAAGTCCTAATTTTTTTGCTCTGTCCTCTGAAGCAAACCATGGGGAGTCCCTTGTGGTGAGCAGGAGGGTCAGCTCTCCTTCAGGCATTAGTTGGTGCACCAGGACTTCCAATCTAACCCACGGGTCTACCCTTTGTAATCCTTCAGTTGAGCATGGATGTGAAGCACGCCAGAGTGGGGATTCTCAAAGTGTGCTCCCCGGAGGAGGAGCAGCGTGGCCACCACTGGCCATCACCCGGGGGTGTGTCAAATATGCGAATTCTGGAGGCTCACAGAATCAGAAATTATGGGGTTGAGCAGCAGGAGCTTCTGTTTTAACAAGGCCTCCTGGGGATTATCATGCATGCCAAAATTTGAGAGCCTTTGGCAGGGTAGAGGTGGAGGTGCCAGGGAATGTTGCCAGAGGGGTTTTGTTAATCTCATTTCATATGTGGCTTCTTCAATAAAATTGCCATAAGGAGCATTTGTAGGAGAAAATGTACGAGAACCTGTATACAAGGCCTCTGCAGCACACTTTAACCGGGTTGTTGTTAAGCAGATTTGTCCTTTGGATAAATGCGCCCTGCAGAGCTTTCAGATTTGCTGATTGCACTCAGGCTAGAAAGGTTCTGACACATCTCTTTTTATCGCTTACCTGCCCTGTTCTTTTTCACTCTGGAAACACAAGACTTCTGTTAATGTTTTAAGTACAGATGCTTATTATTCTCAAGCAGCTAGGCAGATCAGAGTAGAGATATCTCACCTCATGACTCTCAGATCCCCTGGGGATGATCTCTTGAGCTTTCCTGGATGGCATCCTGACTTTCGAAATTTGGAATCCAGCAGTCCTTCTTTCTCTCCAGGCTCTACCACTCACTAAATAAACCATGATCTAAGACAAGCTACTGACTTGCTCTAAGCAGCAGCGTCCTTGTTCATAAAATGAGTAGTCTAGTAGTTTCCATCTTATAGGGTTGTTTTAAGTATTTTGTAATTACATAAATAAAATCAAGTATTTTGTAATTACATAAATAAAATTATGTAATATTCTTATCTTGCTAGTTTATTTTTTTTAATTTTTTTTATCTTGCTAGTTTATATTAAATAGAAAGTATTCAATAAACAGTTTATATAATTTTTATTCATCAATCCTCATATCCCCCATGGAACCCTGCTCCCCTTTGTCTAAGCAGATATCCTCTCTCCTAACTCAGTGACAAAAACTAAGACCAGTAAGTGACTTTCTTCAATTTCTTCCCTGCCCCCCAGGAATGCCCCCTCCTGCCCAAGCATCTCATAAAGGTACCTGGTACCTGTCACTGTCACTTCTGGGGTCTAAGAATAAAAGCTGAGGGACTCCTCCTTGTCTTCATTCTACTCAAGGCCAACCACACTCACCTAAGTCCTTAACTCTGACCCTTTTGCTTAGTCCAGAGACGTTTGCTGCCTTTTCCTCTGTCCTTTAAACTTGGTCTGAAACAAACAAACAAACAAAACAAAACAAAATAAAACAAAAAAACAAACTTGGTCTGACAATAGCTTCACCCACCTGTTTCCTTTTTCCATTCAAACTTCTGATAAGGGTTATCCGTATTTCCTTGCCATTCCCCCGCACACCTCCCCACAACCTGCCACATAAAATAGTTACATTAAGACTGACAGAGGGGCATCTGAGTGCCTCAGTCAGAAGAACATGCATGACTCTCAATCTTGGGGTTGTGATTTTGAGCTACACAGTGAGTGTAGAGATTACTTAAATTGAAAAAAAAAAAAAGATCATCAATGATTATCATCATATAGCTGATTAATTCTTCCCCTTTAATTTTGTTGTTCCCAAAATATTCATCTTCTGAACAATCAGGTTTTCATAAGGGGTTAGAGGGACAAATTTTTGGCCTTGAAAATATAATTTGAAGAAACAACTGTCTAGATAGAAAAAAAAAAAAGTTATTGGCTAGTTGAGGTGCAAATGGTGATGATTCATTTTTTTTTTCACCCTGAAGTAACTTCTAAAAATCCATTTGCCATTTGAAGCAATTTCTGGATGCATCTCATCTAAATGAATCATTGCACTACCATGCTAATGGCTCCCAAGTTCACTGTCTAGCTCTGAACTTTCCTGAGGTCTTTAAAGTCATATCTTCAACTGGTGGGGATATTCTTCATTTATACCTGTTGTCTGAAACTAATTCACACACCTACTTATTTCTCTCCAAAATTTTCAGTTTCTGCTGTTGGAACCATCATTCATCAGCTAAAAACCAAAGAATTCCATCCTTAACTCCACTAAGGTAGGATAATAGGAGGATGATCCTTAACTCCACTGAAATAGGATGATAAGAGGATGGTCCTTAACTCCATTGAGGTAGGATAATTCTGCAAAGAATTAACAGATATGTCTCTTCTCCTGTGGATCCCTTCAGCACCAGTTCACTTGCTTATACCCAAGCATGGTAAAATCAGACAACAAAAGTGTCCAAGTTCTTGGCTTCTAAGTCCACAGTGTGCAATCTGGTTTAAGACACAAAATATTTTTTAAAAATACAAAAGATTAAAAAAAAGACACAAAAGATTTTAAAGAAAAAAATTAAACAGAACTAGCTTTGCTCCTCTCTTCTTTACCATGTGTAGGTCAAAGACCCTTTCACATATTGGAAGGAGTTTACAGTCTAAGTTATAGAGTATAGGGGAGGAAAAAGTTTTCTTTAACTTGCTTAGGGTTTCTGGCTGGGTCTAAAAATTAAAGTAATAAAGACAGATTAACAGGAAAAAAAAAGCATACAAATTCATTTAACATATAAGTTTGATGTGACACTGGAGACTTCATAAGAAAATGAAGACCTAGGGATGCCTGGGTGGCTGGCTTAGTGGTTGAGTCTCTGTCTGCCTTTGGCTCAGGCTCAGGGCATGATCCCAGATTTCTGAGATCAAGTCCCACATCGGCCTCCTTGCATAGAGCATGCTTCTCCTCCCTCTGCCTGTGTCTCTGCCTTTCTGTGTCTCTCATGAATAAATAAATAAATAATTTTATTTTTTTATTTTTAAAGATTTTATTTATTTATTCATGAGAGACAGAGAGAGGCAGAGACACAGGCAGAGGGAGAAGCAGGCTCCATGCAGGGAGCCCGACGTGGGACTTGATCCCAGGTCTCCAGGATCACACCCTGAGCAGCAGGCAGCGCTAAACCACTGCGCCACCGGGCCGCCCAATAGTTTTAAAATAAACAAATAAGAAAATGAAGACCCAAAGAAATGGTTAAACCTGGGTATTTTTGTGCTAGGTATGATGAACAGCAGACAGTTGAGAAGAAATACGATGTATCAAAGAGTTTGAGTTAATTGTGGTAAACTAGGAGAAACCCAGCCAGGCCTGTTTGTTAGGATTCTTCTAGGCATCTCTTTGTCTTCAGAGATAAGGATGTTTTCTTTTCCTCTGGGTATAGGAAGAGCACCTTTCACAGGAGGATTTTATGGCCTATTTCAAGGGAGAAGGGGCGTGGGGTCAGAGTGACCTTCCTGTTCCTGCAGTTTTCTCAGACTCTTTCAGCTTAGAATATTTGATATATCAAAGTGCTATATTTTGGAGTAGTATCTCCTGAACCACATCAAGGGTATAATGGGAGTATAATGTATGATCTTAAACAAAGTCCAAGACTTGGTAATGTGAGGGGATTCCCCTTTTATGTGAGATATGAGAATAGAGACAACCTCATGTCACTTTCCAAGTAAGTTCTCTGATATGGCAAACCACTAAGTAGAACTGAGTTTATTCAGTGTCTGTATGTGAGAGGACTAAGATATTCCCCAAAGTTTCCCTACAAGATAACAATAGAGGGGCGCCTGGGTGGCTTAGTTAAGTGCCTGCCTTTGGCTCAGGTCATGATCTTGGGGTCCTAGGATTGAGCCCTGCATCAGACTCCCTGCTCCAAAGAGAGCCTGCTTCTCCCTCTCCTTCTGCCTGAAGCTCTTCCTTCTTGTGCTCTCTCTCTGTCAAATAAACAAATATTTTTTTTTAAAATAGGCATTTTAAATTAAATGCATAATAACACTCATGATACTGCTGCAGATTGCCTGATGCTCCCGGACACAGGTCCGGACAAAATAGACATTAGTTTGGGCAGCCCCGGTGGCTCAGCAATTTAGTGCCACCTTCAGCTTGGGGTGTGATCCTGGAGACCTGGGATCGAGTCCCACGTCGGGCTCCCTGCATGGAGCCTGCTTCTCCTTCTGCCTGTGTCTCTGCCTCTCTCTCTCTCTCTGTCTCTCATGAGTAAATAAAATCTTAAAAAAAAAATAGACATTAGTTCTGTGATTTAACTATGCCTCTAGGATGCCTTAAAGTTCTAAGGGTCTCTAGCCAACTTTCACATTGCAGTCGGGACAATTCAATTTTGGTTTCTTGGTTTGTTTGTTTGTTTAAGATTTTATTTATTTATTCATGAGAGACACAGAGAGAGAGAGGCAGAGACACAGGCAGAGGGAGAAGCAGGCTCCATGCGGGGAGCCCGACGTGGGACTTGATCCCAGGACCCCGGGATCACGACCTGAGCCAAAGGTAGATGCTCAACCACTTAGCCACCCAGGTGCCCCAACAGTTCAATTTTTACCAGGTTTTCATTGGAGATTGGAGGGACAAGTTTTTTGTTTTGTTTTGTGTTTTAAGGTTTTATTCATTTATTTGAGGGAGAGAGACAGAGCATGAGCATGAGCATGAGCAGCGGGGAGGAGTGAGAGGGAGAAGCAGATTCCCTGCTGGGTGAGGAGCCTGAGATCAGGACCTGCACCTAAGGCAGCCGCTTAACCGACTGAGCCACTCAGGTGCCCCTAGAGGGACAAGTTTTGACTTGAAAATAGAATTTGAAAAAAGTAACTGTTTATTTTTATTTTTTTATTTTTTATTTATGATAGTCACACAGAGAGAGAGAGAGAGAGGCAGAGACACAGGCAGAGGGAGAAGCAGGCTCCATGCACCAGGAGCCTGACGTGGGATTCGATCCCGGGTCTCCAGGATCGTGCCTTGGGTCAAAGGCAGGCGCCAAACCGCTGCACCACCCAGGGATCCCAAAGTAACTGTTTAGATTGGAAAGGAAGAAGAAGATGAAGAAGAAGAAGAAGGAGAAGGAGGAGAAGGAGAAGGAGAAGGAGAAGGAGAAGGAGAAGAAGAAGAAGAAGAAGAAGAAGAAGAAGAAAGAAGAAGAAGAAGAAGAAGAAGAAGAAGAAGAAGAAGAAGAAGAAGAAGAAGAAGAAGAAGGCACCATCATTGGCTAATTGAGATAAAGTGGGTGATGATTCATTACTTTTCCTCCCTGAAGTAACTCTTAAAAATCCAGAATTTCTACTGGCTTTTACAGGTTTGTCGGTACACAATTAAGTTTCGGCTTAATTAACAAAGGATAAAATACACGAAGTTTGTTGATTCCTTAATCCTACCATGCAGCATAAGTGGCATATGGACAGGACTAGAGATGGAAACAGTGCTGAATATGTTGTCCAGTTGTGTTCCCAAAGATTTTGGACCTCAAAGTTTGGACTTTTAAGGAACTGTCATTTAAATGGCAACCCTTTCTTCCTTCCAGAGGTTAAGCGCCTGCCTTCAGCGCAGGGTGTGATCCTGGAGTCCCGGGATCGAGTCCCACATCAGGCTCCCTGTATGGAGCCTGCTGCTCCCTCTGCTTATGTCTCTGCCTCTGTCTCTGTGTGTCTCTCATAAATAAAAATTAAAAAAATAAACAAATAAACAAATCAGTGGCTTAAGATTGTCAAAAGAGTTATCTGTCTAGGATTTAACATATTCTTCAAATAATAGACAAATCAGCCATGGGGTGAAACTCATTTTCTAATTGAAAACAATTTCAAATATATCATTGGAAATGTTTGAAAAATTATGAGAGGGGGAAGCCCAGGTGGCTCAGTGGTTTGGCACCGCCTTCAGCCTGAGGTGTGATCCTGGAGACCCCAGAACGAGTCTGACTTCGGGATCCCTGCATGGAGCCTGCTTCTCCCTCTGCCTGTGTCTCTGCCTCTCTCTGTGTGTCTCTCATGAATAAAGAAATTTTAAGAAATCTAAAAATTATGAGAGGGATATCTGGGTGGCTCAGCAGTTGAGAGTCTGCTTTCAGCTCAGGGTGTGATCTCAGGATCCCAGGATCGAGTCCCACATTGGGCTCCCCACAGGGAGCCTGCTTCTCCCTCTGCCTCTGTCTCTGCCTCTGTGTGTGTGTGTCTCTCATGAATAAATAAAACCTAAAAAAAATTATGATAAAGCGTGCACCTCCCCAGCCTAACAAGGTCTGACTCAGCTAGATGATAGGCAAATTAAAGAAAAAGGACAAAGTCCTACATTACTGGTGTGATTGTAACTCTGCCAAGTGTGCCCTTTGGACATGGCAGAGATCCTGCTTCAGGATTGTCTTCCCAAGGCATTTTCTATTGTCTTTTAAAATATCTCCACCCTGGGTGCCTTTTTCATGAATTTCTATATGAGGGCTGTACCTCTTACACTTGTCCCAGGGTTCTTCCTCCTCAGAACCAGCCTTCCAGTAGTCAGCGTCCCTTTCAAGAGGGGCTGCTAGTATAGATGACCTGGGAAGCCAGAGAAAGCAGCCCTGTCATGTCAGGCCCAGCCCAGACCCTGTCACATGGTTATATATATGGCTTACCGCCGCCTGATCAGCTTCTTAGTGAAGCCGCTGCCAGCAGGACCTTCTGGCCACCATGGACAGCTCCCAACTGTGCCTCACACAAGCATTCTCCGGCTTGAGTCAGGTGTCAGGCCCTGCGCATTTCCAAACACAAAGTCCAGCTCTGTGAGTGACTCTGAGATACTCTCTTTACTTGACGGGGATTGACAAAGCTGCAACCCTTTCTTCCACCAGAGCGTGAGGCTGGTGTGTGGACAGGGAAGGCTAGCTCAGCTCTCCACCAACTCTTTTTAGGGAAATTTGATTACCTTTATTGATCATCCTCCTTGCCTCAGAAACACTTTGGTGGGTGATAAGCTACTAATAAATAGCAAAATCTGTTTCATAATCTCTTTCCCTTTTTTTTAAAAAGATTTTATTTATTGGGATGCCTGGGTGGCTCAGTGGTTGAGCATCTGCCTTCCGCTCAGGTCATGATCCAGGGGTCCTGAGATCCAGTCCCTGCCTCGGGCTCCCTGCATGGAGCCTGCTTCTCTCTCTGCCTATGTCTCTGCCTCTCTATGTGTCTCATGAATAAATAAATAAAATCTTTTTAAATATTATTTATTTATTTATTTATTTATTTATTTATTTATTTATTTGAGAGAGAGAACAAGCCAGGGGGAGAGGCAGAGAGAGGGAGAGAGAGGCAGACTCCCTGCTGAGGGGAGAGTGTGGGGCTCCTCCCAAGACCTTGGGACATGACCTGAGCCAAAAGCAGACACTTAACTGACTGACCCACTCAGACGCCCCTGTTTTATAATCTCTTAGCATGTTTTATACAGAACATCCTATTTATAGTTTGGGGGGATGCTAATAAAACTCAAAAAGAAAAGAAAAGAAAAGAAAAGAAAGAAAGAAAGAAAGAAAGAAAGAAAGAAAGAAAGAAAGAAAGAAAGAAAGAAAGATCAAATTTGCATCTGGTTACAGTGTATTTAGCATTATACCTTTAAACTTGCCACCTGAAAATATTCTCACAAAATTTGTCACACATTCCAGACAAATTTCAATTCTCTCTGATTTCATGTATGCAAATGAGCACATAAAATTAACTTAAACACTAAAAATGCATACCTAATACAATCCTGACACCAATTCTGATGGGTGCTTTTTTCCCCTCACACCAAGCAATTATCTGAACACCAGCTGATTGTCCTATTCAAGTCAATTCTGACACCATCTACCCAGAGTTCGCATCTGATTTCACAAGTCAAGGGCTCAGACCCATAAGTCTACCTCTCTTTCTAATGTCAATCACAAATCCAGGTTGTTACTTGTGCTTCTGACCAACTGACTACAAGTAATAGGTTCCCATGACCTCCTTTTTGGGTTTGATTAATAGGCCAGAGTAGCTCATAAAACTCAGAAAACCAGTTTATTTATTAGATTACTGGTTTATTACAAAGAATATTAAAGGATACAAATCAACAACCAGATGAGGAGATACACATGTCAAGGCCCCAGATGAAGGAGCTTCTGTCTAATGGGTTTGGGGCCCCACACAGTGACATGTGATATGTTCCAGGTTCACCAACCTGGAAGCTCTCCAAATTCTTTCTTATAAGGTTTTTACGGATGCTTCATCACATAGGCATGATTGATTAAATCATTTACCATGATTGGTATATGTAAAATAGCAAATTGAAATTAATTTTTTTCTTTTTGAAATTAATTTTTTTAAATGTTAAAAGATTTTATTTATTTGACAGAGAGAGAGAGAGAGAGAACAAGCAGGGTGAGCGGAGCCAGAGGGAGAGGGAGAAGCAGGCTCCCCATGGAGCAGAGAGCTGGACACAGGGCTCCATCCCAGGACTCTGGGATCATGACCCCAGCAGAAGGCAGATGCTTAACCAACTGAGCCACCAACACACCTCTTGACATCAATATTCTTTAATGTCTAAATTGTAATACTGCTCTTCACATTTTTATTCCTTTCAAATAAATTATTTCTCCTAGAAGTCTCACATGCATATCACACTTTCCACTTCTGCCCTTTCCCAAAGTTGGAAATATCCATTACCTTTAGTGAGAGGAAATACAGTGTAATCTTAAAAGCGTAGGCACTGAAATCAGACAGCTTGTCTCGAGCCTGGCTCTATCACTTGCTATCTTTTTTTTTTAATTTATTTTTTATTGGTGTTCAATTTACCAACATACAGAAAAACCTCCAGTGCCTGTCACCCATTCACTCCCACCCCCCGCCCTCCTCCCCTTCCACCACCCCTAGTTCGCTTCCCAGAGTTAGCAGTCTTTACGTTCTGTCTCCCTTTCTGATATTTCCCACACATTTCTTCTCCCTTCCCTTATATTCCCTTTCACTATTATTTATATTCCCCAAATGAATGAGAATATATAATGTTTGTCCTTCTCCGATTGACTTACTTCACTCAGCTATCACTTGCTATCTATGTGACTTTGAGCAAGTTACTCAATTTTTCTAAGCCCCAGTTTACTCATATGTAAGACAGGTTTAATGTCAGCCCATTGGGAATAATGTCATCAGGGGAATATTTAATCCAAACTATTAACTATGATGCTGGTGCATACTAATGATGAAATATGATAATATTATTAATATGATAATTGTTTCAAACTTACCTTTGAATCATTTTCCAAAGATCAGAGAAAGCTTAGAGCTTCCAAATTTGTCTGGGAGAATTCAGAGACAATAATAGTAGTTTAATTCCTACAGTCTTTTTTTTTTTAAGATTTTATTTATTTATTCATGAGAGACTCAGAGAGAGAAGCAGAGACATAGGCAGAGGGAGAAGCAGGCTCGCTGTGGATAGCCTGATGCAGGACTCGATCCCAGGGCCCCAGGATCATGTCCCGAGCCACAGGCAGACACTCAACCACCAAGCCACCCAGGCACCCCAATTCCTAGTCTTTACAGTGTGAGATTGGTTGAACTTTTGGAGGATTGTTTCTTCAAACCAATGACATGCCTCAGTTCTATCACTATAACCAATTCCTTCTGGACAGTTCTTATCCTCGGTGCCTATTCTTTTTTTTTTTTTAAGATTTTATTTATTTATTCACAACACAGAGACACACAGAAAGAGAGAGAGGCAGAGACACAGGGAGAGGGAGAAGCAGGCTCCATGCAGGGAGCCTGAGGTGGGACTCCATCCCGGGTCTCCAGGATCACACCCCAGGCTGAAGGCAGCGCTAAATCGCTGGGCCACCAGGGCTGCCTCGGTGCCTATTCTTCATAGAATATTTGTTCTATTTTTTTTCTTTTATTGTATCTTGGGTTTCAAAAATTCTCAGAAATGTAGACCTAAGACTATCTTCTCAATTATTTAAACACCGTATCTTGTGTCAGACACTTTCTCTTGATGTTTTATGATTTGTTGCAGTGAGGTTTAAAAATACAGAATTCCAATCCTTACCCCAGATTTACTGAATAAGAATCTCTAAACTTAGTCACTCGACATCAGTGTCTTCACCTTTTGACATTAATTCATGTTGTGGAGAAGTCTAGTATTATGAATTTAATGCCTTTTAAAAATTAATTTTTAAAGACTTTAATTATTCATGAGAGTCACACAGAGAGAGAGGCAGAGACACAGGCAGAGGGAGAAGCAGGCTCCATGCAGGGAGCCCAACGCGGGACTCCATCTCGGGTCTCCAGGATCACGCGCTGGGCTGAAGGCAACACTAAACCTCTGAGCCACCCAGGCTGCCCTAAAAATTAATTTAAATTTGAATTAAATTTATATCTTTTTTCCCAACAAAGATGTTTAACTAGGGGTGCCTGGGTGGCTCAGTTGTGTCCTCCTTCAGCTTGGGTCATGATCTCAGGGTCCTGGAATTGAGTCCAACAAGTAGGGGGAGTCTATTTCACCCTCTTCCTCTGTGCTCTCTCTCTCTGTCAAATAAATAAATAAAATGTAAAAAAAAAAAAAAGAAAGAAAAAAGTGGGATGCTTGGGTGGTTCAGCGGTTTAGCGTCTGCCTCTGGCCCAGGGTGTGATCCTGGAGTCCCGGGATCAAGTCCCACATCCGGTTCCCTGCATTCAGCCTGTTTCTCCCTCTACCTGTGTCTCTGCCTCTCTCTCTCTGTGTCTCTCATGAATAAATAAATTAAAATCTTTTTTTTTTTTAAAAAGATGTATAACTAATTCTGCCCATTTTCTGGAATTTCAAGAATTCACCAGAATAGAGTCTGGCTGTCAGTAGAGCATGTGACTCTAGCTCTCAGGGTCATGAGTTCGAGCCACAGTTTGGGTGTAGAGTAAAATTTATTTTACTTTAAAATAAATTAATATTAATTGATCAATGATCAATTATTTTTTTTAAAATCACCAGAATATATATCAGTATAGATAGATTGTGCACCATTTAAAAAATCTCCACTGTAGAGGCAAATAACATCAACAAGAGCACAAAATGTCTAATGATTTCACATGACCTTTATCAACCCATTATCTAAAGTATCAAACTTTCAATTTTCTTTTTTTTATTCATGATAGTCACACAGAGAGAGAGAGAGAGAGGCAGAGACACAGGGAGAGGGAGAAGCAGGCTCCATGCACCCGCAGCCTGACCTGGGATTTGATCCCGGGTCTCCAGGATCGTGCCCTGGGCCAAAGGCAGGCGCTAAACCGCTGCGCCACCCAGGGATCCCAAGTATCAAACTTTCAAATGTCTTTCCACTGTCAATCTATACATCAGACACACTATCTTTCCTTGTCTGAAACTTCTTCCATAAGTACTATACTCCCAACACTATTTTTTTCTTTTCATTTGCTCAAGAAAAGAGCGGATGACATTAATTTCCAATGTTGCCTTAACCTGGGAGGTGTATACCAAGCAGTTCACACTTACTATTTTTTAAAATATATCAAACAGGCATAAATCCTTTCTGAGAACCAGATTTATACCTACCAAAAATTGTGTGCTGATACAATCATCATTTTACATCTCTCTGTGATTTAATCAAAAGAGGAGAGACTGAATGGAAAGCTGTGGGCTGGGATCCCTGGGAGCCTGCTTCTCCCTCTGCCTATGTCTCTGCCTCTCTCTCTCTCTCTCTGTGACTATCATAAATAAATAAATAAATAAATAAATAAATAAATAAATAAATAAATAAATAAATAAATAAATAAAAATTAAAAAAAAAAAAAGGAAAGCTGTGGGCTTATTCTTGATTGCATATTGGAATCACCTGAGGTACTTTAGAAGCTGCTAATGCCTGAGCCCTGCCCTACAGATATTCTGATTAAATTGCTCTAAGGTGCAGTCCAGGCTCTCCCAGGTGATTTTAATGAGCATCAAGAGTTAAGGGCAACCCTGGGTGGCTCAGCGGTTTAGCGCCTTCGCCTTCGGCACAGGGCGTGATCCTGGAGTCCCAGGATCCAGTCCCACGTTGGGCTCCTTACATGGAGCCTGCTTCTCCCTCGGCCTGTGTCTCTGCCTCTCTCTCTCTGTCACTCATGAATAAAATAAGATAAGATAAGATAAGATAAGATAAGATAAGATAAGATATAAATAAAATAAAATAAAATAAAATAAAATAAAATAAAATAAAATAAAATAAAATAAAAAAGAGTTAAGACCCACTGGTATAAAGATGGTTTGGGGGATCCCTGGGTGGCGCAGCGGTTTGGCGCCTGCCTTTGGCCCGGGGCACGATCCTGGAGACCCGGGATCGAATCCCACATCAGGCTCCCAGTGCATGGAGCCTGCTTCTCCCTCTGCCTGTGTCTCTGCCTCTCTGTCTCTCTCTCTGTGACTATCATGAATAAATAAATAAAATCTTTAAAAAAAATTAAAAAAATAAAAATAAATAAAAATAAAGATGGTTTGTTGTTATAGGTGGGGTGTCTAGGGTGGACAGGAGTGTCTGTTGCTTGGATTACCTAGAAAGTCACTAGATAATCTGTACAATGGTTGCATCTCCAATCAATACACTCTTTTTTTTTTTTTTTTTAAGATTTTATTTATCTGAGAGAGAGATAGTGAGAGAAAGCATGGGGGTGGTGGGATGAGGGAGAAGCAGGCTCTCTGCTGGGCAGGGAGTTCAAGGTGGGACTCAATCCAAGGATCCTGGGGCCATGGCCCAAGCTGAAGTCAGGCACTCAATGGACTGAGCCACACAAAACAACATTATATCCCTTGTTTGCTGGGAAACTACTTAGCTAAAAAAAATCTAACCTTAGACATTATTTTCATTCTTTTCCTTGAAATTCTAAAAGAATTGGATAAATGGGTATGCTGAATCCCCTAAATGCATTGTCTGTTTTTTCTACTTATTTTTTTTTAATTTTTATTTATTTATGATAGTCACACATAGAGAGAGAGAGAGAGGTAGAGACATAGGCAGAGGGAGAAGCAGGCTCCATGCACCGGGAGCCCGACGTGGGATTCAATCCCGGGTCTCCAGGATCGCGCCCTGGGCCAAAGGCAGGCGCCAAACCGCTGCGCCACCCAGGGATCCCTCTACTTATTTTTATTACACCAATAGTCCTGCACATTACAGAACTTTTAATAACTAGAAACAAACAAACAAAAAAAAATAACTAGAAACAAGCAAAACAAATAAAAAATCAAAAGAATCACTTCCATTCCCATCTGCCAGGAAAAAACCTATTTTAATATTCGGGCACATATTCTAGATTGCTCATACACATATTTGCCATCTACGTTGTTAGTGGTCAGTAAATATTTATGTTAATATAATTTTTAATAAAAATTGCATCATATTGCAAGTATTTTTCATATTTATACACATATATCCCATTATTAAGATTTAGTTTCTTTTTAGGATACCTGGGTGGCTCAGCGGTTGGGTATCTGGCTTCAGCCAGGGCATGATCCTGGAGTTCCAGGATCGAGTCCCACATCAAACTCTCTGCATGGAGCCTGCTTCTCCCTCTCTGCCCGTGTCTCTGCCTCTCTTTGTGTCTCTCATGAATAAATAAATAAAGTCTTAAAAAAAAAACCTCAAAAAAAAGATTTAGTTTCTTTTTTTAAGATGTTATTTATTTATTCATAAATAATTTTTATTATTTATGAGAGAGGCACAAACATAGGCAGAGGAAAAAGCAGGCTCCCCCAGGGGAGCCCAATGCGGACTCAATCTCAGGACCCCGAGATCATGACCTGAACTGAAGGTGGACACTCAACCACTGAGCCATCCAGGTGCCCATATTTAGTTTCTTTACATCTTGATTAAATTGAACATTTTTCACATACCTACTGGAAATGCACTCATTTTTAAACTTGTATATATACTTTTCCCACTCTATCACTGGCTGTTCATTTTTTGCAACCCATCGACAAACCAAGATGCAGATGATACCTATCTTAGTTCTAGTCACTATTATCACTGTAATCTCTACTACCCGGGAATAAACTAGTCTCTAATTGTTGTTAATCCAATCTATTCTTTACTCTGTAGTTTATCTCATCCCTTAAAACTCTTCAATGGTATTCAGTAGTCTTAAATATTCAGCACAAAACCCTTAGCCTGAGTTGGAAAAGACTTCAGCCTCCTGATGGTCCCCAGGTTAGAATAGCTCTAATCAATTTTCCAATATAAATTTTACCTGATCACAACCCAGATTAAAACTCCCCAGTAGTTTCCATTTACCCTCCGACCCTAATCCAAAAACCCTAAGTGTCTCACCAAATACTGACTCAAGTCTCATTTCTGGTCACTGTTTCACCAATAAATGTACTTGAAGAGTAAACTGAAGGTAGGAGAAAAAGTTGTGCTTTTATCTGGAGAAGTAACTTTGTAGGCAGAGGAAATAGCAGCCCCCTAAACTGAGACTGTGCTTGGCTTGTTTATTAAAAAGCCTGACAACCAGAGGGGATGGAGCAAAGGGAGTGAAGGGAAATGGTAGTAGAAATCTGAAAGGTAGCAAGAAATCAAATCCTATAGGATTTTCTAAGCTGTTGTAAAGTCTTTGGCTTTTGCTCTGAAAAAAAAAATAGGAAGGCATTGTCAACTTTTGAGTAATGGTATTACCTAGTTTATATTTTTATTTTTTTTAAGATTTTATTTATTTATTCATGAGAGAGAGGCAGAGACACAGGCAGAGGGAGAAGCAGACTCCACGCAGGGAGCCTGATGTGGGACTCGATCCCGGGACTCCAGGATCAAGCCCTGGGCTGAAGGCAGGCGCTAAACCACTGAGCCACCCAGGGATCCCCTAGTTTATATTTTTAAAGGACTATTCTATGTTGGAAGCAGACTATGAGGTGGGAAGGGCAAAGACAAAAAGTGAGAGTTATGAAATATATCTAGAGATAATGGTGGTTAAGAAGTGGTAGTATTCTGAGAATTTTGAAGGAAGAAAAGCAAGATTTTTCTGACAAATTGAGTTTGGATTATGAGAAAAGGAAAATAATCAAAGATACCACCAAGGTTTTTAACTCAATTAGCTGGACAAATGGAGTTGGCATTGCTCAAGTGGGGGGCACTGAAAGTGGGTCAGGGTTCAGTGAAAGGGATTGTGACTGAGCCTGGGAATTTTTTTTTTTTTTTAAGATTTACTTATTTATTTCAGAGAGAGGTAAAGAGAGAATAGGCAAAGAGGAGAGGCAGAGGGAGAGAGAATCTCAAGCAGACTCCACGCTCAGCAAGGAACCCAGCAGGGCTCGATCTCATGACTCTGAGATCACAACCTGAGCCAAAACAAAGAGTCAGATGCTTAACTGACTACACCACCCAGGTGCCTCCAAATCTGGGAATTTTAAGTTTCACTTAAGTTACCTGGTGGACATCGAGGCAGAAATATTGAATTAGGAGTTGGATATATGAGCCTAGGGATAAAAATCTGCAGGTAGTCACCATTTGGATGGCATTAAATCCTTCAGAATGGATTACTGAGGCTAGGACCATGTATAAATAGGAGAGAAGAGATCTAGGGATTTAGCCTTGAGTGACTCAATAGGACCAAGGCTGGGGAAAGGTAGGAGGAAAGAGAAGGAACAAAGAAAACTGTTTTTTTTCTTTTAAAGTTTAATTATTTATAATCTCTAAACCCAATGCAGTGCTCAAATTCATTATCCTGAGACCAAGAGTTGCGTGTTCTACCAACTGACCGAGCCAGGCACCCCAAAGAAAATTTGAGGGAGCAGCCATTGATTTAAAAGGAAACTCGGAAAAAGATGATGTGCTGGAAGCTATGAGAAGAAAGCTTTTCAAGGTGGAGAGGACTCCTGACACTTTGAAAGCTCCTGATACTTCAAGTAAGATGGGGGTGGGAGGAGAATGTAGATGGTGTGGTCAGTTGGATGTCTGACTCTTGCTTTAGGCTCAGGTCTTAGGGTCGTGATATTCTTTTTTTTTTTTTTTTTAATTTTTACTTATTTATGATAGTCACAGAGAGAGAAGCAGAGACACAGGCAGAGGGAGAAGCAGGCTCCATGCACCGGGAGCCTGACGTGGGACTCGATCCCGGGTCTCCAGGATCGCGCCCTGGGCCAAAGGCAGGTGCCAAACCGCTGCGCCACCCAGGGATCCCTCTTAGGGTCGTGAGATTGAGCCCCACTTCCAGCTCCACACTCAGCAGGGAGTCTGCTTGGGATTCTCTCCTTCTACCCCTCTCACTCATTCTCTCTGTCTTTCTCTCAAATAAATCTTTAAAAAATTGGTTTTCTTTTCTTAAAATATCTGTCTAGTTTTGGCATCAGGGTGTGATGGTCAGTTTTATGTGCAACTTACCTAGGCTAAAGATCCCAGTTACTCAAACACTAATGTAGGTATTGGTAGTATTTTAAAGTTATAAATCTAATTTAAGTTTCTATCAGTTGACTTGAAGGAGGGGAGATTATCCTAGATAGACTGAGTAAGCCTAATTCAATCAATTAAGGTTTTAAGAGTAGAGCTGAGGTAGAGACACCTGGGTGGCTCAGTGGTTGAACTTGCTCAGGCTCAGGGCGTGACTCTGGCTCAGGGCGTGACCCTGGGGTCTGGGATCAAGTTCTGCATCAGGCTCCCTGCATGGAGCCTGCTTCTCCCTCTGCCTGTGTCTCGGCCTCTGTGTGTCTCTCGTGAGTAAATAAATAAAATCTTAAAAAAAAAAACGGGGGGTGGGGGGTAGAGCTGAGGCTTCTCTGAAGAGAATAAATTCTGCCTGTGGAGAGCTGCTTCACCAGATGCCCAAGAGTGCCAGCCTTCCTTTTCTGACGGCCACTCTACGGATTTCAGACTTGCCTGGACAGTTCCCCTAACTGTGCAAGCCAATTCCTTTGCAGTAAGTCTCTTCATATACATCTCCTACTGGTTCTATTTCTCTAGATGAGCCCTGACTGATAACACAGGGTAAGTAATACTGGCCTCACAGAATGAATTGAGGTTTGGGGAAGAATTTGTGAAGTGTTTATTATTTAAATGTTGGTAGATTTTCCCAGTGAAACTTTCTGACTATGTGAACATTTATAAGATTTCTTTTTCAGGATCCCTGGGTGGCTCAGCAGTTTAACGCCTGCCTTCGGCCCAGGACGTGATCCTGGAGTCCCAGGATTGAGTCCCATGTCGGGCTCCCTGCATGGAGCCTGCTTCTCCCTCTGCCTGTGTTTCTGCCTCTCTCTCTCTCTCTCTGTATTTAAAAAAAAAAAAAAAAAAAGATTTGTTCTAATAAATGTGTTCTACTGTATGTGTTTATTTTTTTAAGATTTTATTTATTTATTCATGAGAGACACAGAGACAGAGACACAGGCAGAGGAAGAAACAGGCTCCATGCAGGGAGCCTGATGTGGGACTCGATCCTGACACTCCAGGACCACACCCTGGGCTGAAGGCAGGTGCTAAACCGCTGAGCCACCCAGGGATGCCCGTATGTGTTAATTTAAAGTGGTTCTTTTATTTCAAATATATCTGGGACTTCCATCTTTCCATGTTAGTATTCATTGATCGACTGAATACTTTTATTGCTGTATTATATTCCATAGTATAATATATGAAGTATGTTTGTTTTATTTTATTTTTTTAAGATTTTATTTATTTATTCATGAGAGACTCAGAGAAAGGCAGGCACACAGGCAGAGAGAGAAGCAGGCTCCCTGCAAGGAGCGCAATGTGGGACTCGATCCCAGGACTCTGGGATCATACCCTGAGCTGAAGGCAGATGCTCCACTGCTGAGCCACCCAGGTGCCCCTAGAGGTTACTTTTTAAAAAATTATATGTAGGTATACATGGGTGACTCAGTCAATTAAGCATCTGCCTTCAGCTCGGGTCATGATCCCAGGGTTCCTGGGATCGAGCCCTACATTGGACTCCCTCTCCTCTGCACTTCCCCCTCATTTGTGCTCTTTTTCTCTCTCTCTCAAGACAAATAAATAAAATATTTTAAAATTATATGTAATATTTGAAATATACAAATACATATTTGATATATATTTAATTTATAACCAAATCAATCACATGAACATGCAAGAACCAATCTCTGTCTCTGATAGATAGAGAGAGAGAGGCAGAGACACAGGCAGAGGGAGAAGCAGGCTCCATGCAGGGAGCCCGACGCGGGACTCGATCCCGAGACTCCAGGACTGTGCCCTGGGCCAAAGGCAGGCACTAAACCGCTGAGCCACCCAGGGATCCCCATAATCAACCAACCAACTCCAAAAACAATATATTTTATGAAATATAAAACTACGTATTAACATATACTGTGTACTAAAAATATATATAAATAATATAGTGGGCAACCCCGGTGGCTCAGTGGTTTAGTGCCACCTTCGGATCAGGTCGTGATCCCAGGGTCCCAGGATCGAGTCCCACATCGGGCTCTCTGTGTGGAGCCTGCTTCTCCTTCTGCCTGTGTCTCTGCCTCTCCCTGTCTCTCATGAATAAATAAAATCTTAAAAAATAAAAAATAAAAAAATAATAATATAGTAATGTAACATTACCAATGTAAGTATAGCATTATCCATACATTTCATCTACTTACTGTATGCCTCCTCTAGTCTATCCTGTTTTTCTTTTTTTTTTTTTTTTTTTTTAGATATCCTGTTTTTCTAACCATCTTCTTGAATTTTATTATTGCCTTAGTTTTATAGTTTTTATCACATATTTATGCACCCTTCAATAATATTACTTGGTTTTTGAGCTTTTAAAGATTTTATTTATTTATTTAGAGAGAGAGAGACCAAGGAGAGGAGCAGAGTCGGTGGGGGAGAAGGAGAGAGAATCTTGAGCACACTCTGTGCTGAACGTGGAGCTTCATGCAGGGCTCCATCTCACCACCCTGAGATGATGACCTGAGCTAAAACCAAGAGTCAATTGCTTAACTCACTGAGCCACTCCGATGTCCCTTGGTTTTTGAGCTTTTAAAATATATTATTATGGGGATCCCGGGGTGGCTCAGCGGTTTAGCGCCTGCCTTTGGCCCAGAGCGCAGTCCTGGAGTCTCGGGATCGAGTCCCATGTCGGGCTCCCGGCATGGAGCCTGCTTCTCCCTCTGCCTGTTGTCTCTGCCTCTCTCTCTCTGTCTATCATGAATAAATAAGTAAATTAATTTAAATTTTTTTAAATAGAAAAAATAAAATAAAAAATATTATTATGTACTTTTGAGACTTGTTCTTTTTATACTCAAAATTATGTCTCTAGGGGGATCCCTGGGTCGCTTAGCAGTTTAGCGCCTGCCTTTGGCACAGGGCATAATCCTAGAGTCCCAGGATTGACTCCCACGTCAGGCTCCCTACATGGAGCCTGCTTCTCCCTCTACCTGCATCTCTGCCCCTCTCTCTCTCTCATGAATAAATGAATAAAATCTAAAAAAAAAAAAAACAAAATTTATGTTTCTACAATTAACTGTAGTTGAATGTGGCTTTAATTCACTAACTTCCTGTGACAATAGACATTGGATTATTTCTACTTCTATTTTTTCACATTGCTATTACATTCCTACATCTCCTGATGCACATTTGCAAGAGATTTTCTATGTATATATATCAAGGATAAGAGAATGTAAAATTTTCTTTCTTAAGATTTCATTTATTTATTCGTGAGACTACACAGAGAGGAGAGAGAGAGAGAGAGGCAGAGACACAGGCAGAGAGAGAAGCAGGTTCCATTCAGGGAGCCTGATGTAGGACTCGATCCTGAGTCTCCAGGATCACACCCTGGGCTGTAGGCAGCGCTAAACCGCTGAGCCATGGGGCTGCCCAGAATGTAAAATTTTCTAAGAATGCATTAAATTGTTTTCTAAACAGGAGCATACGGGAACCCCAGGTGGTTAAGCTTCTGACTCTTGGTGTCAGCTCAGGTTCTGATTTCAGGGTCGGAGGGATTGAGCCCTGTGTTGCACTCTACGCTCAGTGCAGGGCTTGCTTGAGATTCTCTCCATCTGCCCCTCACACTTGTGCTGTCTCTCTAAATAAATAAATTTAAAATTTTTTTTAAGTTTTTAAAAAATTTATCATTTGAGAGAGAGAGAGAGAGAGGCAGTGAAAAGAGTGAGAAGCAGACACCCTGCTGGGCCAGAGCATAATGTGGGGCTAGATTCCAGGATCTGAGGATCATGGCCTGAGCCAAAGGCAGACAGACACTCAACCATCTGAGCCACCCAGGTGCCTGAAATAAATTACATAAGTCTATTACATATATTTTCTCTAGTTTTATGTTTTTTCTCTCCACTTTATTTATGGGATTTTTGCACAGCAGTTCTTTTTTTTTTTTAATTTTTATTTATTTATGATAGTCACACACAGAGAGAGAGGCAGAGACATAGGCAGAGGGAGAAGCAGGCTCCATGCAGGGAGCCCGACGTGGGATTCGATCCCGGGTCTCCAGGATCGTGCCCTGGGCCAAAGGCAGGCGCTAAACCACTGCGCCACCCAGGGATCCCAGCAGTTCTTAATTTTAATATAAATTTTATCAATCTTTTCTAGCAGTATTTATTTATTTAAAATATTTTATTTGGGGGATCCCTGTATGGCTCGGAGGTTTTACTGCCTGCCTTCACACCCGGGGTGTGAACCTGGAGTCCTGGGATCGAGTCCCATGACGGGATCCCTGCATGGAGCCTGCTTCTCCCTCTGACTGTGTCTCTGCCTCTCTGTCTGTCTCTCATGAATAAATAAGTAAAAATCTCTAAAAAATAAATAAATAAAATATTTTATTTGGGATCCCTGGGTGGCTCAGCAGTTTAGCGCCTGCCTTTGGCCCAGGGCGCGATCCTGGAGTCGCGGGATCGAGTCCCACATCAGGCTCCCGGCATGGAGCCTGCTTCTCCCTCCTCCTGTGTCTCTGCCTCTCTCTCTCTCTCTATCATAAATAAATAAATAAATAAATAAATAAATAAATAAATAAATAAATAATCTTATATATATATAGTATTTATTCATGAGAGACACACACACAGAGAGAGGCAGAGCCACAGGCAGTGGGAGAAACAGGCTCCTCGAGAGGAGCCCAATGCAAGACTCAATCCCAGGACTCCGGGATCATGACCTGAGCCGAAGGCAGGCATTCAACCACTGAGCCACCCAGCATCCCTGTAGCAGTACTTATTAAATGGCCCATTACAGAGCTGTAATTTTCCTCTATCATATATCAACTTTTGATTATATACATGGATCTGTTTTTATTTTTTTAAGATTTTATTTATTTATTCATGAAAGACAGAGAGAGAATGAGAGAGAGAGAGGCAGAGACACAGGCAGAAGGAGAAGCAGGCTCCATGCAGAGAGCCTGATGTGGGACTTGATCCCAGGACTCCAGGATCATGCCCTGGGCCAAAGGCAGGCGCTAAACCGCTGAGCCACCCAGGGATCCCCTGGATCTGTTTTTAGACTCCCTTTCAGTTTCAGTAGTTAATTTGTCCATCTGTACAACACTTTACCATCTCAATGACTATTGCTTTCTACTAAGTTCTTGAATATATTCTTTTTCTGATGTGTTTTATTTTTATCCTTTTTTATTATTTTTTTTAAAAGATTTTACTTATTTATTCATGAGAGACAGAGAGAGAGGCAGAGACTTTGGCAGAGGGAAAAGCAGGCTCTCTGTACAGAGCCTGATGCAGGACCTGATCCCAGGATCCCAGGACCACTACCTGAGCCAAAGTCAGATGCTCAGCCACTGAGCCACCCAGGTAGCCTCTTTTCCTTTTTAAGAAAGATTTTTATTTATTTATCCAAGAGAAAAAGAGAGAGAGGAGGAGAGTGGGAGGAAGGGGAGGGACAAGTAGACTCCATGCTGAGTGTAGAGCCCAATGCATAGTTTAATCCCATGACCCTGAGATCATGATCTGAGCCAAAATCAAGAGTCAGATGCCTAACCAACGAAGCTACCCAGAGGCCTTATCTTGGTCATTTTTAAATTACTGATTTGATTTCTTTAATAGTATAAGTAGAGGGATTATATGTAGTTTTAACCAGAGTACTTTATAGTAAAAAGTGGTTTATTAATAATTATCGGGTGTCTGGCTGGCTTGTTCAATAGAACATGCAACTCTTAGTTAGAGGTCCTAAGTTCAAGCCCCACATTCAGTATAAACCTAACTTAATTAATAATAATAATAATAATAATGTCAGTTTATGGGTGCATGCCAGAAATATCCTGGGAAAAAACTGAAACATGAACAAATTTCTAAAAACAATATATCTTGCCAAAATTCTCTCAAGAGAAAATAAAAAGCCTAGATAGTCCTTAAAGTAAGGTCATTTAAAAAAAATAATAAAGTAAGGTCATTTATAATTTTTTCAAGGTGAATATTTTTTAAGATTGTATGTATGTATATATATGTATGTATAGAGAGAATAAGCAGGGGGAGAGGTAGAGAGAGAAGGAGAAAGAGAATCTCAAGCCGACTCTGCACTGAGCATGGAGTCTGAGGGCCTCTACATGAGGCTTGATATCACAACTCTGATCTCATGATCTCAGGAAAAATCAACAGTTGGACGCTTAACTGACTGAGCCACCCCTGGCACCCCAAGGTAACCTACTTTTTTAAAAAAGATTTTATTTATTTATTCATGAGAGATACAGAGAGAGAGACACACACACACACAGGCAGAGGGAGAAGAAGGCTCCTCGCAGGGAGCCCAATGCGGGACTCCCTCCTGGGACCAGGATCACGCCCTGAGCCAAAGGCAGACGCTCAATAGCTGAGCCACCCAGGCGTCCCTATTTTTTACTAACATCACAAGAAGACATATTAATTTCAATACATAGCCCCTTTCCTACTCAGTCTATATTTAAATCCAAATGTAAATTATTTTTAAACTGATCTTTTTATTAATATCTTGATTTTTAATAATTTTGCTTTTCCTTTCCTCTCTTTTTTCCAACAATGGACAACACTGTTACTTTATGAGAATCAAATATATTCTTTCACTGAAGAATGTTGACTATGATCTAAAAGTCAAATTTAGCTGCAGTTTGATTTTATTCCACAGATTTTGCTATACAGAAAGAACCAGCTATGCTTTGTGGTCAAAATCCAGAGCAATCAAATAGGAATCATCATGAAGATGAAAGGAGAAAAGAAAAATGGAGAGAAAGAGGAGAAGAAAAAGAAGTGGAAGTAGAAGAAAAACTGGAAGAGGAAGAGGAAAAGGAAGAACGATGTCCCCAGGAACGATTAGTCAGCAAACCCCTCATGGACACTCTCTGGGCAATGTTTAAGTTAAACAAATGCCCCACAAGAGGAGATAGCCAATCACTGGCATTTGAATTTAACATGACAGTAAAACAGGTATGACAACATGTTTCTTTATTGAAAGAGTCACCTGTGTAGTGCTATCACCCATATAAACCAGTGGTCTTATTCCTTGGTTCATCATTTCCCTAACTTCACTTTTTTAGATAAAGCAATGGTTTCGTAAAAGGAGGAAGAGCTACAATAAAGATATGTACAAGCAGAAATATAAGAAAAGATCTAAGAGGTAAGATTGTTTTATATGCAGAACACTAAGTTGTAAGGAAGTAAAAAAGGAACATATTGACTTTTATTTATTTAAAGATTTTATTTATTTATTCATGAGAGATACAGAGAGAGAGAGGCAGAGGGAGAAGCAGGCTCCATGCAAGGAGCCCAATGTGGGACTTAATCCCAGGACCCCAGAATCACATCCTGAGGATCACACCCTGAGTCAAAGACAGGCGTTTAACCGCTGAGCCACCCAGGCGTCCCTATATTGACTTTTATTTTATTTTATTTTATTTAAAGATTTATTCATTTATTCATAGCGAGAGAGAGGCAGAGACACAGGCAGAGGGAGAAGCAGGCTCCATGCAGGAAGCCCCATGCGGGACTCGATCCCGGGTCTCCAGGATCACACCCCGGGCTTCAGGCGGCATATATTGACTTTTAGAGACAGATTGTGTCCCATAACTCTCAGATACCCCAAAAACTTTTCATATACCACCGTTTCCCTTTGGTTCTGGCTGGAGGGTTGAATATTAAGTGCTACGAGAGGTCAGATTGCTATCAGACGCTGTCCTATTAAACTGGAACTTCAGATTATAAACAGTGGAAGACAGAAGGAAAACCATTTCAATCTGTCCAGGAGAAGCTGACTGCACATAAGCCAAGGGATCCATGGGGCTGCTAGGAAGCTTGGAGCCAACCATTGGCTGGCTTTGCAAACAATGTTTCCTTTGGTGCATTATTCAAATAGGGATTTGCTGCATTTGTGGTAGCTGTAGGGGCTGAATATGACTTGAAGTCCCAGAATAAAGACAAGCATCACTGAAGATAATACCTGAAAGTGTCTTTATATATATATATTTAAAAGATTTTATTTATTCACGAGAGACACAGAGGCAGAGGTACAGGCAGAGGGAGGAGGGTCCCTGCAGGGAACCTCATGTGGGACTGGATCCCAGGACTCTGGGATCACACCCTGAGCCAAAGGCAGACGCTCAACCACTGAGCCATCAGGCGTCCTTCTGGAAGTGTCTTAAAGGCTTTTTCTTTTCCTTTCTTTTTTATTTATTTGACAGAGACAGACAGAGAGAAAGAACTAGCAAACGCAGGGGGAGCAACAGAGGGAGAGGGAGAAGCAGGCCCCTCGCTGAGCAGGGAGCCCAACCGTGACATGGGGCTCCATCCCAGGACACTGGGATCATGAGGCAGACATTTAGCCGACTGAACCACCTAGGCGCCCCAACGCTTCTTAATAATTCTCCTATAAAATTAGATTTCTTCAGTGTAACCTACTTATCTGTGTGTTTTTCCTTTAAAGAATGCTAGCAAGATTTAATAAAGTAAGAATACATGTAAAAAAAGAAACTTCTTGTTCTGGCTGCTGACACAAAGAACTGTTGACTGCCCTATTTGTTATTCTGCTCAACACAAAAAATGCATATGGATACACAGACACGACACCATCTACCATGTAGCCATATTATCAAATATACAACTACAACCATTAGATGGTTATTGATTGCGGTATAGAATTCATAATCTTGTCTTTTTTTGTTCCTTAGACACTGAATATTTATGACGCTTGTCTTTTCTGTGTTTCCTATTGGTAGAACCTCACATGACTGGAAAAAATTAAGATAAGAACATCAACATTTTGGGGACACCTGGGTGGCTCAGCGGTTGAGCGTGCACCTTCAGCTCCAGATTGCTTCTGGGATCCAGTCCTGCTTCTCCCTCTGCCTGTGTCTCTGCCTTTCTTTCTCTGTATCTCTCATGAATAAATAAACAAGGGCAGCCTGGGTGGCTCAGTGGTTTAGGGCCTGCCTTTGGCCCAGCGTGTGATCCTGGAGACCCGGGATTGAGTCCCACGTCGGGCTCCCGGTGCATGGAGCCTGCTTCTCCCTCTGCCTGTGTCTCTGCCTCTCTCTCTCTCTCTCTCTCTCTCTCTGTGTCTCATGAATAAATAAATTTTTTTAAAAAATGAATAAATGAATGAAATCTTAAAAAAAAAAAGAACATCACCTTTTTTTTTTTAAAGATTTGATTTAATCATTTGAGACATGCAGAGGGAGAGGCAGGCTCCTCTCAGGGAGCCCCATGCGGGACCTGATCCCGGATCCTGGGATCACACCCTGAGCCGAAGGCAGACACCCAACCGCTGAGCCATCCAGGCATCCCAGAACATCAACATATTTAAAAGTAATAGCCTTTATATAGAATTTTTATATATGTATATTTATATACAATTTTTAATGCATTATCTCAACTTGATCATCATTCTAAACCATAAATGAGAAAACTGAACTGCTGGGAAATGTGATTTTACCAATAGGTACCAGTTCCTCTCTTTTCCTTCCCAGCCACTGAAGAACCTGGTGCCGCCATGGGCTGCTGCTCCTCCAGGTATTAGTAGTATTGGAAGAACAGGTCATATCCAAAATCTCCCTTCTGCAGAGGTGCCCCTGATGCCAAAATCTGCATCTTTGAGGTGGGGCAGAAGAAGGCAAAAGTGGATGAGTTCCCACCATGTGGCCAGATAGTGTCTGATGGATATGTGCAGCCTTTCTCTGAAGCTCCGGAGGCTGCCCATATTTGTTCCAGCAAGTACATGGTGAAAAGCTGTGGCAAAGATGGTTTTCACATCTGAGTGAGGCTCCACCCCTTCCACATCATCTATATCAAGGTGTTGTCTTGTGCTGAGGCTGACAGGTTCCAGAAAGGTATGCCAGGTGCCTTTGGGAAGCCCCAGGGCACAGTGGCCAAGGGCCCACACTGGCCACGTCATCGTGTCCATCTGTACCAAGCTGAAAGACAAGGAGTGGCTGGTTGAGGTCCTATATAGGGCCAAGTTCAAGTTCCCTGGCTGCCAGAAGCTCCACAACTCCAAGAAGTGGGGCTTTACTAAGTTTAATGTGGACGGATTTGAAGACATGGTGACTGAAAAGCCGCTCATCCCAGATGGCTGTGGGGTCAAATATATCCCTACTCATGGCCCCCTGGAAAAATGGTGGGCTCTGCACTCATGAGAACCTGGACACTGCCCCCTCCCTATTCATGTCTGTCAATAAATCCTACTTGTTTAAAAAGGGTGGGGAGGGGGACACCTGGGTGGCTTAGTGGTTGAGCACCTGCCTTCAGCTCAAAGCATGATCCCGGGGTCCTAGGATCGAGTCCTGCATGGGGCTCCCTTTGAGGAGCCTGTTTCTCCCTTGGCCTGTGTCTCTGCCTCTCTGTGTCTCTCATGAATAGATATACAATCTTAAAAAAAAAAAAAAAATACCAGTTCCTAATGCCTAAGCTTCAATTTCTGCTTGCATCTCTTAGCTGTAAACACTGTCTTTTCAGTTACAACCTAGCAAATATTCTAGGCTGTATCAATTTGTATTTCATATATAGTGTTTATACACTCATAATGCTCTCTGTTAACATTCCAGGGCAAGAGGATTTCAAATTTCTTGCACCTTCTCCATAACTTTTATCTCTTTACCTCTTTGAAATTTTTTTTATTTTTATTTTTTTAAGATTTTATTTATTTAAGAGGGAGCCCGATGTGGGACTCAATCCCAGGACCCTGGGATCACGCCCTGAGCCAAAGGCAGATGCTCAACCCCTGAGCCACCTAGGCATCCCCTATTTGAAATTTTCAAATGTGTTTTAGGAAGATCCTTTTGTTCTGGGGATTTAACATATTTGTTTAAATTGTTTTCCAGATTTAACACATTTTGATATATGTTAAACACATGGACTGTCTTGTGAAATATTGTGTGACACCATTCTCATGTGTAAGTGGAGTTTTAGAAGGATAAACAAAAAATTAGAACAATTGTTAACTTTGTGGAGTAGAACTGGATGAGGGGAGTGTAAAGAAGTTTGGTTTTTGGGGTTTTTTAAAGATTTATTTATTCATGAAAGAGGCAGAGACATAGGCAGAGGGAGAAGCAGCTCCCAGTAGGGAGTCTGTTGCGGGACTCCATCCCATCCCAGGACCCCGGGATCATGACCTGAGCCAAAGGCAGACGCTCAACCACTGAGCTACCCAAGGCGCCCTGTAAAGGAGTTTCTAAACATTTTTTTCCCTACTATGGATTTGAAGTTTTTCTGTATAACATATATTCATTGATTTTGTTTTTAAAAAAACAATGAAAAAATGACTAGCCTCTGTGGAAATGTTCAGAGAATAAAAGGGAAACCCACTGTAGGATCTAAAGGGTTTGATATATCCTGCCATCTGTCAACATATCTCTAACCAGCCCCTTTTGACTTTTCTCTGCAAACATAATGGTGCTCCTGGAAGGGTGAGAGAAGTTGGAGCTTGAGTGGGAGTAAGGAAAATGATCAGTAAAGAAACTAGATCCTTATCTACCACTGCTCTGGTCTCTCCCCAGCTCTCATCGGACTTTGGTATCAGTGTGATTTTTCATTTCATGAGTATGAACCGTCCAACTATCTAAGCCTTATAGTTTTTGAGATTTCTGAAACTCACTGACTTTCACTCACTTATGGTTAAGATCTGACCTTGTTATACGGGTATTTCACACTGGAAATCTCAAACTGTAGATGCTTTTTTTTAAAGATTTTATTTATTTATTTATTTATTTATTTATTTATTTATTTATTTATTTATTTATTTATGATAGACATAGAGAGAGATAGAGGCAGAGACACAGGCAGAGGGAGAAGCAGGCTCCATGCCGGAGCTCGACACGGGACTCCATCCTGGGACTCCAGGATCGCACCCTGGGCCAAAGGCAGGTGCTAAACCGCTGAGCCACCCAGGGATCCCCTAGACACTTTCCTCTTAACTTTTTTTCTGTTCTTTCAACTGGTTTGTACTGCCCTTCCCTAGCTTCGATGCAACCTCAAAGAGAACTTGTGACTTGATGCCTCTATGTTCTTCTGATCTAGTAGCACTCGCTGGTCTCATTCAGTTCTTTAAAGTCTGGATTATGTAGTTAACAACCTGAATCAAAAAAAAAAAAAAAAAAAAAAAAAACCTGAATCACCATCTTATCTTGGTTGTCTTGCCCTGTTGCCCTTCCACATGCCTGGCAAAATCTCAAAATGAGTCTCAAAATGTTCTGTACTGAGACAGTTGAATATAGTTGGCAAAACCAGTTTTGGTTTTTAAGAGAGAGAGAGCACAAGTGGGGGAAGCAGCAGGCAGAGGGAAAGGGAGAAGTAGGCTCCCCTGGAAGCAAATAGTCCAATGCAGGGCTCAATCCCAGGACCCTGGGATCATCACCTGAGCTGAAGGCAGATACCTCGCCGACTGAGCCACCCAGGTGCCCTGGGAAAATCAGTTTTTAACAAAATCACAGGAACGCCTGGGTGGCTCAGTGGTTGGGCGTCTGCCTTTGGCTTAGGATGTGATCACAGGTCAGGGGAGGGATCAAGTCCTGCATTGGGCTCCCTGTGGAGAGCCTGCTTCTCTCTCTGCCTGTGTCTCTGTCTCTCTCTCTGTGTATCTCTCATGAATGAATAAATAAAATCTTTTTAAAAATCACAGAAGAGTAAGACAAAATAGGGTTTGGGGTTTTTTGTTTTGTTTTCTTAGGGAAAGAAAGAGAATGAGCAGAGGGGAACAGGAGAGGGAGAGAATCTTAAGCAGGCTCCAGGCCCAGCACAGAGCCAGACATTGTGCTCGATTCAGCAGCACATATACTAAAATTGTAACGATGGGACACCTGGGTGGCTAAGCAGTTGGGCATCTGCCTTCAGCCTAGGGCGTGATCCTGGAGTCCCGGGATCAGGTCCCACATTGGGCTCCCTGCATGGAGCCTGCTTCTCCCTCTGCCTGTGTCTCTGCCTCTCCTCTATCTTTCATGAATAAATAAATAAAATCTTTAAAAAATTTTTAAATTAAATTGGAACAACACAGACCCAGACATAGGGCTCAATCTCACAACCTTGAGATCATGACATGAGCTGAAATCAAAAGAGTCAAATGCTGAACGGAGTAAGCCACCCAGGCACCTCCCAAAATAGGGCTTTTTGGTTGTCAACATTGATGCCTCAGGCGTGGGAAAGAGTCATAGATGAGGGCAGGGTTTCTTTTGTACATGATTTGGAATACTTTTGTGTTTATATAAAAGCAGTTGAATTGTAAAAATCAAATGTGGGGCACCTGGGTGGCTCAGCTAAGCGTCTGCCTTCAGCTCAGGTCATGATCTCAGGGTCCGGGGGGTCCCCCTGCATGGGACTCCCTGCTCAGTGGGGAACCTGCTTCTCCTTCTTCTGCCCCTCCCTCTGCTTGTGTTCTCTTGCTCTCTCTCAAATAAATAATTTTTTTTTTAAAGATTTATTTATTCATGAGAGAGAGAGGCAAAGACACAGGCAGAGGGAGAAGCAGGCTCCACGCAGGGAGCCCAATGCGGGACTCGATTCCGGGACTCCAGGATCACACCCCGGGCTGAAGGTGGCGCTAAACCGCTGAGCCACCCGGGCTGCCCCAAATAAAATCTTAAAAAAAAAAAAATCAAATGAGATACTGTTCCTGAAAGTACCTCGCACCCTGCTGTGCACTCTACTGAATAAGGCATTATACTTAAGCAGAAGTAAAAAACAGCTCCAGAAATATTCCAGGAATGAACTAGGACCTTCTAAATAAATGCTTGAAGTTCACAGGGGGAAAAACAAAAGCAAAAACTCTTGCCTTCTACCCTGTTGGTTGTAACCTCATGACTTTTCCCAGGGAAATCTGTAACTGGCGCCCCACACCGAGGGCAATGAAAGACAGCAGAAAGAGACCGACCGTTCCAGATGAGTAGGTGGCAGAGTTAATAAGCCAGGGAACTAATTATGAGCCTTGCTTTGGGCAGCCACAAGATGAATGGATCTCGGAATCTGCCTGCCAGTCTTCAAAGTTGTAGAGAGGCCTTCCGTGGACTCAGTCACGTATGCCGTCCAGACGGTCTCAACAAAACCTTGCTCCCTCAAGGCTCTGTCCTTGAAAATGGCCCCCCACTGTGGGAACTGTGGACAGAACATACATTCCAAGGACATGGGAGGGGGTGAGGAGCCTCCAACTGCCCAGGGCTGGGTCATAGGTCAACCAGCAATCACATCTTCTTGGTTGATTTTCTCCAACACTACTTCTTGTGTGACAGGCTCTTAAAATCTTGCATGCCCTCTTCTCAAGTGTGCCCTGAGGGGTGAGCAAAGGGTTTCATTAGCACAGAGTTGGCTCATTTGGTGGCTCTCTGGCTGCACTAGAGGCAGATACCATAGCAGAAATACAGGCACATGCAAGAGAAAACACAGATTAAGATAATAATTCCCAAAATAAGTAATAAACTTTTTTCTACCAAGAGCCCCATGATTTATTAATTCCCCTAGGCTAGAGTTTAAATCACTCAGGGTGTTCACGTGTATTCTCATGTGATTTAATAAAGATGATACATGAGCAGAATCATCAACTATGACCACAAAGCATTCTCTGGATAATGCCACAGGTGCCTCCTTACAAGACAGTAATAATGTCCCCTCCCCCTTACTCTCCAGGGATATGTTCTTTTTTTTTTTAATATTTTATTTATTTATTGGGGATCCCCGGGTGGCTCAGGGGTTTAGCGCCTGCCTTTGGCCCAGGGCCCGATCCTGGAGTCCCGGGATCGAGTCCCGCGTCGGGCTCCTGGCATGGAGCCTGCTTCTCCCTCCTCCTGTGTCTCTGCCTCTCTCTCTCTCTATGTCTATCATAAATAAATAAATAAATCTTTAAAAAAATATTTTATTTATTTATTCATGAGAGAGAGAGAGAGAGAGGCAGAGGAAGAAGCAGGCTCCATGTAGGGATCCCAACGTGGGACTCGATTCCAGATCCCAGGATCACGACCTGAACAGAAGACAGGTGCCCAAATGCTAAGCCACCCAGGCGTCCCCAAGTCATTGTATTTCAAGGGCAACCCAGCATCCTTGGCAAAATGCCATCCCATCCAAGCACTTCAGTGGCCACTCTTTCTATGCACCCAATTTGCTATATCTACTGAAGGGCCAGTTGCTAGGACTTGTACCAGAAATAGGGCATTCGCTTCCTGATTGCTAGAGGGTATCAGCGCCTTACACATGGGAAGACAGTGATGATCTTGCAAGTGAACCCCAAAGTCTTTCCACATATATTTTTTTTTATTTAAAAAATTTTAAAGTAATCACCACACCCAACATAGGGCTCAAACTCACGACCCTGAGGACAAGTCTCCTGCTCCATCAAGTAAGTCTGCCAGGCTCCCCTGTTTCCATGCATACTGGTCCTACAAGACCTTCTCATTGTCCAAGCCATAGGATGAATCCCTTAGAGCAGTCCAATTGTTCACACAAAGGTTAATGGCCAGGGTTTTTGAGTAATCACCCTACTGCTCTAAATTCAATCCATTGGTTGCAATGGATCATTCTTCCTCCATCCAGATGGTGTCAGTGTTGGGCTGAAGAGCAACTGCAATCCCCAAAGGCAGATTGCCCCCACTAGGTCCATCTGTAACTGAAGCATTAGTGAGAATTCCTCCCCTCCGCTTTCCTCTCTACAGGACACCGGGGCCACCACAAGAACAGGGCAGGGCTTTTGGAAGATTTACAAGGCTTCACAGGGCCTACTTGCCCTACATTTCTAGAGGAAGTGGGCTGAGGACAAGGTGTTCTGCTACAAATAGGCATGCCTCTTAATCAAAGTGTAAGTTTGAGCCATAGCAAATATAATATTTAATGGTAAGACATTAAAAGCCTTCACTTTTATTTATTTATTTTAATATTTTATTTATCTATTCATGAGAGACATAGAGAGGCAGAGGGAGAAGCAGGCTCCATGCAGGGAGCCTGATGCGGGACTCGATCCGGGGACTCCATCCCGGGACTCCAGCATCAGCCTTGGGCCAAAAGCAGGCACTAAACCGCTCAGCCACCCAGGGATCCCCCAAAAGCTTTCCCTTTTAGATTGAGAATAATTTGTAGCCACCATTATTCCTATTTCTGTTTACTATTGTATTGGAAACCCTAGCAAGTACAATAATGACACATGCACACAAAATTACAAGGTATAAGAATTTGAAAGAGGAAAAAAATATGATTGCATAATTATGTACATAAAAATTATAATTCTACAGATAAATTATTAGAATTTAAAAATTAGAAAGGTTGCTAGATCAAAAATCAATATATAAAATTCTATCATATTTCAACTTACAAGAGAAGAAAATAAAATTTAATAAAAGAATATGAGGTGAGGAATACCTGGGTGGATCAGTGGAGCATCTGCCTTCGGCTCAGGGTGTGATCCCAGAGTTCCAGGATCAAATCCCACATTGGGCTCCCTACAAGGAGCCTCCTTTTGCCTCTCATTATGTCTCTGCTATCTCTCATGAGTAAATAAATAAAATCTTCAGAATATATATATATATATATATATATATATATCTTCAGAATATATCTTTAGATATATCTTTAGAATACATATATATAGTGTGTGTGTATATATATATATATATATATATATATATAAAGAATGTGATGTACAATAGCATAAAAAAAATCTCAAGGACCTAGAACTAGATGTAACAAATGATAAGTAACATGTCTACAGAGAAAACTATATTTTAATTTAAAAAATTTAAGAAGGGGAAAAAATTAAAAATAAATAAAAATAAAAAATAAAAAATAAAAAATTTAAGAAGGGCAGCCCAGGTGGCTCAGCAGTTTGGCGCCGCCTTCAGCCCAGGGTGCGATCCTGGAGACCAGGGATTGAGTCCCACGTCAAGCTCCCTGCATGGAGCCTGCTTCTCCCTTTGCCTGTGTCTCTGCCTCTCTCTGTGTCTTTCATGAATAAATAAACAAAATCTTAAACAAAAAAAAAAATTCCAAAAAAAAAAACAAAAACAAACAAACAAAAAAAAAACAAAAAAAAATTCCAAAATTGGGGGCACCTAGGTGGCTCACTCAGTTGAATGTCTGCCTTGGGCTCAGGTCATGATCCAGGGGTCCTGGGATCAAGCCCCATGTTGGGCTCCCGCCTCAGTGGGGAGTCTGCTTTTCCCTTTATGCTGCTCCTGCTTGTTCTCTCTGTCTCAAATAAATAAATAAAATATTTTTTAAAAATAAATAAAATAAAACTCCAAAATTGTAAAAATTTAAAAATTTGTACACTAGAAGACAAGATCAACAGAGTAAAAAGGCAACCTCCAGAATGGGAGAAAATATTTACAAATCATATCTGATAAGGGATTCAGAATATTTAGGGAACTACTGAAACTCAACTACAAAAAAACAAACAACTCAATTCAAAACTAGGCAAAGGAAGGGTGCCTAGCTGGCTCAGTTGGTGGAGCACAGGACTTGATCACAGGGTTGTGAGTTCAAGCCCCATGTTGGGTATAGAGATGACTTAAAAAAATTTTTTTTAACTTAAAAAAAATACACAAAGGATTAACATTGTGTGTCAACTATACTTCAATTTAAAATTTTTTTCTGGGATCCCTGGGTGGCGCAGCGGTTTGGCGCCTGCCTTTGGCCCAGGGCGCGATCTTGGGGACCCGGGATCGAATCCCACATCGGGCTCCCGGTGCATGGAGCCTGCTTCTCCCTCGGCCTGTGTCTCTGCCTCTCTCTCTCTCTCTCTCTCTGTGACTATCATAAATAAATAAAAATTGAAAAAAAAATATTTAAAAAAAATAAAATAAAAATAAAATAAAAATTTTTTCTAAATAAAATAATGGGATTGCAAGGTGGGGGTTCCTGGTGGGAAAGGGGGCAAATACGTGAAAAGACATTTCTCCAGAAAAGATATATAAATGGCCAATAAGTGCATGAAAAGATGCTCAAGGGCAGTCCCGGTGGCTCAGTGGTTTAGTGGCACTTTTGGCCCGAGGCTTGATCCTGGAGACCCGGGATCAAGTCCCATGTCAGGCTCCCTGCATGGAGCCTGCTTCCTCCTCTGCCTGTGTCTCTGCCTCTCTCTCTCTCTCTGTGACTATCATAAATAAATAAAAAAAAAAAAAAAAAAAAAGAGATTTTCTTTATTTGGGCAGCCTGGGTGGCTCAGTGGTTTAGTGTCACCTTCAGCCCAGGGCCTGATCCTGGAGACCCAGGATCGAGTCCCACATCAGGCTCCCTGCATGGAGCCTGCTTCTCCCTCTGCCTGTGTCTCTGCCTCTCTCTCTCTCTCTCTCTCTCTCTCTCTCTCTCTCTCTATGTGTGTGTCTCTCATGAATAAATAAATAAAATCTTTTTTTTTTAAGATTTTATTTATTTATTCATGAGAGACACAGAGAAAGAGGCAGAGACACAGGCATAGGGAGAAGTAGGCTCCCAGTGGGGAGCCTGATATGGGACTGGATCCTGAGACGCTGGGATTATGGATGGTAGTGATGGCTGCACAACATCATGAATGTATTTATTGCCACTGAACTGTACACTGAAAAATATTAAATAGTGAATTTTACATTATATGCGTTTCACCACAATAAAAAAAAATGGGGAAAAAAACAATATAGAAAAGTGTAATGATACTCTGGTTTCTCTTCAGATCAAATAAATCTTTCACCAAAAAAAAAAAAAAAAAGGAAAGAAAAGAGAAGTGTAATGACCTCAAGACAGAAAAATTTCTCAAACAAGACACAAAAAGCATTACAAAAAAAAAATGGGTAAACTAGACTGCATTAAGATCTTCTGTTCATCAAAAGATATAAAGAACTAATACAAATCAATAAGAAGCCAAACAACCCAATAGAAAAATGGGCAAAAGAGCTAAGCAGACATTTCACAAAAGAAATGCAAATGACCCAACTTTACTGATACCAAAAAAGAAATGCCAGTTGCAAACACAATGAAATATAATTATATACTCACAAGAATAGCTAAAATTGAAAAAATTGATAGTGTCAAGTATAAGCAAGGATGCAGTAACTACCTCATATCAACTGTTAATAGGAATATAAATTGGCAAAAACATCTTGAAAAATAAACATTTTGCAATATCTTTCAAAGCCAAAAATACCCATATGCTATAAATCAGCAACTCCACTACTCAGTATATGTCCTTATAACTACTTATGTACACCAGGAAAAAATATACAAGAATGTCATAACCTTGTTAGCAATAGCCCTACACTGGAAACCTTGGCAACTTGGCACCCATATACATTTAAACTACATTTAATCTCCAAATAAGGCAAATAGCAAAGTCATACTTCTGATAATACAACTATCCTGCATACAGCCAAAAACATGCTCTCTCCCAATGAGATGATGCAGTCTTTGGGTGATGTATACTCTTTTCCTTCATATCCTATAACTTAAATACTCTGATAGGAAGTTAACAATTATGAATACATCTTATGTTCCATGATATAGGATAAGAGAAGGAAGTAAACTGGGGACCCTGGGTGGCTCAGTCATTTAAGCATCCAATTCTTGGTTTCAATTCAGGTCATGATCTCATGTGTTTGAGATGGAGTCCTGTGTCAGGCTCCACACTCAGCAAGGAGTCAGCTTGAAGACTGTCTCCCTGGGCAGCCCCGGTGGCGCAGCGGTTTAGCGCCACCTACAGTCCAGGGCGTGATCCTGGAGACCCTGGATCAAGTCCCACATCAGGCTCTCTGCGTGGAGCCTGCTTCTCCCTCTGCCTGTATCTCTGCCTCTCTCTCTCTCTGTGTGTCTGTATGAATAAATAAATAAAATCCTTAAAAAAAAAAAAAAGAAGAAGAAGAAGACTGTCTCCCTTTGTCCCTCCCCCCACTCTCTCTCTGTCTCTCAAATCTTAAAAAAGAAGAAAAGGAAATGGAAGTACAAAAAAAAATTTGCTACACACATATACATACATATATTTATAACTGTTATGGACTGAACTACGTCCTCCTCAAGTTAGTATGTTGAAGCCCTAACTCCCAATGTGACTATATTTGCAGAAAAGACTTTTCTGCAGGTAATTAAGTTAAATGATATCATAAGAGTAGGGCCCTAATCCAACAGGACTGATGTCCTTGTAAGAAGAGTAAGAGAGGGATCCCTGGGTGGTTCAGTGGTTTAGCGCCTGCCTTCGGCCCAGGGTATGATCCTGGAGTCCCAGGATCAAGTCCCGCATCAGGCTTCCTGAGTGGAGCCTGCTTCTCCCTCTGCCTCTGCCTCTCTCTCTCTCTCTCTCTCTCCCCTGTGTCTCTCATGAGTAAATAAATAAAATCTAAAAAAAAAAAAAAAAAAAAGAGACAGGGACGCCTGGGTGGCTCACCAGTTGGGTGTCTGCCTTTGGCTCAGGGGGTGATCCTGGAGTCCCAGGATCAAGTCCCATATCGGGCTCCCTACATGGAGCCTGCTTCTCCCTCTGACTGTGTCTCAGGCTCTCTCTGTGTGTCTCTCATGAATAGATAAATTTAAAAATCTTAAAAAAAAAAAAAAAAAAAAGAAGAAGAAGAAGATTAAGAGACAGGGACACCTGGGTGGCTCCGTCATTTAAGCAAATGACTCTTAATTTGGGCACAGGTCATGATCCCAGTGTCTTGGACTCAGCCTCACCTTGGGTTTTGTGCTTAGTGCAGAGTCCACTTGGGATTCTCTCTCTCCCTCTCCCTTTGCCCCTCCCTCTGCTCATGCTCTAAATAAAGTCTTTCAAAAAGAAGAGGAAGAAAAAAAAAAAAGAGGAAGAAGAGGAGGAGATACCAAGAGTATGCACACAGAGAAAAGGCCATGTGAGGACATATCAAGAAGGCTGCCACCTGCAATCCCAGAAGAATTCTCACCAGAACCCAACTGCAGGGGGCCAAAGGCATGCTGCCCCAAAATGGGCCACTCCGGCACTCCGGCATATTGATTATTTTCAACAAAGGTTACTTAAGAGAGATGCTTGAGTGGCTCAGTGGTGGAGCATCTGCCTTCAGCTCAAGTACTCAACCCAGGGTCCCGGGATCTCCTCCCACATCAGGCTCCCTGCAGGGAGTCTGCTTCTCCCTCAATGTCTCTGCCTCTCTCTGTGACTCTCATGAAAAAATAAATAAAATCTTTTTTAAAAAGTTACTTAAAAAAAAAGTTACTTAAGAGATAGCCTGTGCCATAAGGACACTCATATCCTCCTCTGTCCCATGAAGGCAGGAAATAAATCTCCCAGGTGAAAGGCAGCCTCTCTCTACCAGGAGGGAAGGAAACATCCTTCACCAGAGAGAGGAAATTCAGAGCCTAGAAGGCTGTAGAAATAACTTTTGTTAACTTTATACTAATTTATTACCACAGCTGAAATTCTGCTTAGAATTTCTTACTAATTGAAACTCCCAATGTTAAGTTTTCTTTGTCCTTTCATTTCCTCACAGATTTATTGTCTTTTGTCTAAACAGTGTAAAAACTGCCTGTCTTCGGTTACTTCTTCAGGTCTCAATTCTATTATTGGGCCTCTGTGTGTTCATGTAATAAAACTTTGGGTTTTTCTCCTATTAATCTCTTATGTAAATTTAATCCTTGGTCTAGCTAGATGAAATGTGGACTAAGGATAATTTCTTCCTCCACTTCTTAACCATATAAGCACTGTCATCTTGGACTTCTGGCCTCTAGAAGCATAAGAAAATGAATTAAAAAAATAAAAATAAATAAAAAATAAAATAAAATAATAAATTAAAAAAGAAAGAAAGAAAATGAATTTCTGCTGTTCAAGCGACCAAGTCTGTGGTATTCTGTTATGGCAGCCTGAACAGACTAACACAGTAACAAAAAGGGGAAGAAACACTTATAATAATCACAGCCTTTGTTTCTGCAACTAGTCTCATGGACATCGGTGGTATTTATATCTAATTTCTTTCAGTACCCATTCCTTATTTCCTCTGAATCCAATCAGTAGCAGATAAGCGCTAGAGCTCTAACACAAGTATAGGGGATATGGACAACAATATTGTATTATAATCATCAAACTTGTTAAGAAACCAGCACATATTCCCTTTGTCCTCAACAAGCACTTCAGCTGATAGTAATTTTTTTCCTGCTAGTGACTTAAATCTTCATTCTTCAGGGGTCTAGGCCATTAGTGGTCCTTCCTAGATTGGGTTATTATAACTTTCTACTGACCTTAATGATAGAGCATGATCTCTAGACCAGCAGAGGATAAGATCATTGGGACTTCAAAGCAAAAATTTTGCTAGTAGGGCAGCCTGGGTGGCTCAGTGGCTTAGCACCAGCCTTCGGCCCAGGTGGTGACCCCGGGGTCCCGAGATCGAGTCCCACGTCAGGCTCCCCGCATGGAGCCTGCTTTTCCCTCTGCCTGTGTCTCTGCCTCTCTCTGTGTCTCTCATGAATAAATAAGTAACATTTTAAAAAAAATTTTGCTAGTAGATCACTAGAGATAATAGTAGGGATACCACACCTATTTCTACACCTTGGATTCCTGGACTTGTAAATTCTGGTTATGGGAAGACAACGCCATGTATTGGATGATGACTTAGAGCATGCACAGCTTCCTGGAGGACACTGCCCCAGCCCTAAAAGGTATTGCCGTCTAGCTGGCACTATACTTGAGTCTTCCAAAGGCTATTCCATCATTTTCTCAACCTGGTTACCTTAGAATTGATGGGATGGGATGCTTGAGTGGCTTAATGGTTGAGCATCTGCCTTCAGCTCAGGGCATGATCCTGGAGTCCGGGATCGAGTCCCGCATCGGGCTCCCTGCATAGAGTCTGCTTCTGCCTCTGCCTGTGTCTCTGCCTCTCTCTCTGTGTGTCTCTCATGAATAAATAAATAAAATCTTAAAAAAAAAAAAAAAAGAAGAAAGAAGAAGAATGGTGGGAAACATTGTGAGACCAGTGAATTCCATAAGCATAAACTCATTGCAGCACTTCCTTTGCAATGGAATGAGCTCCTCAATCCGAAGCAATAATGTGTGAATATGTGTTCTGTAGGTCCACAGATGGTAGTTTTGGCAGAAGCACTGCGTTCAGGAAAGGCAAATTCCTATACAGAGTAAATGTCAATTTCAATTGGAACAAAGTGTTCCCTCTTCCAAGATGGAACCTGTCCAATGTAATCCACCTGTCACTAGGTGGACAGCTGGTCACCACCCTGGGGAATGGTGCCATGTTGGAGATGCAGTATAGGTCTTGGCTGCTGGCAGATGGGGCACTCAGCAGTGGCTGTAGCCAGGTCAGTCTTGGAGTGAAAGTCCAGAGTGAGTTTATACATAATCTTCATTCCTGTCATCATTTTAGTCCCCACCACGCCCTATTGTCTCTTGGACTCCCTGCCGCACTCTAATCTGAGTGAGATCTCCCAAGTGTCTTTCCTATTGAAATGTTTATTTTACCCTTATATAAAACCTAAGGGGAAAGTGAGTTACCACCCGTTCACCCTGGTTGATTTTATAGCTTCAGTTACCAGCTATGGACTATGAATGCACTAATCTAAAATGAGATCTCTCTCAAGAGTTTCATCCCTGGGACGCCTGGGTGGCTCAGAGGTTAAGCGTCTGCCTTCAGCTCAGGGTGTGATCCTGGAGTCCCGGAATCGAGTCCCACGTCCCACGTCGGGCTCCCTGCATGGAGCCTACTTCTCCCTCTGCCTGTGTCTCAGGCTCTCTGTGTCTCTCATAAATAAATAAATAAAATCTTAAAAAAAAAAAAAAGAGTTTCATCCCTTATTCCAACAATATTTGAATATATCTCAAATACATCGATCTAAAAACACCTGAGGGATCCCTGGGTGGCGCAGCGGTTTGGCGCCTGCCTTTGGCCCAGGGCGCGATCCTGGAGACCCGGGATCGAATCCCGTATCGGGCTCCCGGTGCATGGAGCCTGCTTCTCCCTCTGCCCGTGTCTCTGCGCCTCTCTCTCTCTCTGTGACTATCATAAATAAATAAAAATTTAAAAAAATTAAAAAATAAAATAAAATAAAAAATAAAAACACCTGAAACTTTGATTATCTTCTTCTCCAAAATTATTTCTCTGCTTATAATTTATAATTGAGTGACTGAGAAAAATAAAATAAAGTGGCTGGCAACTCTGTCAACTGAGACACTAGTTTAAAAAATGTCCTAATAATCCCCATTCTTCTTGCCGCTTACATCAAATTAGTTGCCAACCCCTATAAATTCTATCAATGTAGTTCACATAAACGTAGTTTGAATACATTCACTCCCACTTTTCTCTGCATGGCTCCCACTTTTACAGTGACTCTGATCACTTTTGCCCACATTCAATCAGAAAACTTTCTCCGCAAAGGGTCAAGTAGTAAATATTTTAGGATTTACAAACTGTATAGTCTCTGTGACAACTACTCAATTCTGTCTTTGGCTCATGGAAGCAGCCATAGACAATATATAAATAAATGAGCATGGACTGTGTTTCAATACAATTTTAAGGACACTGAAATTTGATTTTCAGATACTATTCACAAGTCACAAAATATTAATCGTTTGACTTTTCCCCCCAACCATTTAAAAATGTAGAATATGGGGTGCCTTCCTGGCTCAGCTGTAGAGCACATGACCCTTGATCTCAGGGTTGAGTTTGAGTCCCACATTGGGTATAGAGATTAGAAATAAATAAACTTTTAAAAATTAATCAATCAATTAATTGAAATGTAGAAATTACTCTTAATACTCATGGACCAAACAAAACTGGTAGCCAACTAGTTCAACAACCCCTCCATCTCTTAATGGATCTTGATCCAATCCTCTTCCTCAATGCCTCTTTAGATGTTCCTATAAGACTGATTATATCATTCCCCACTTAAAAACTCTTCAGTGGCTCCACTGTCTTTAGTATAAAATCCACTCTTTAGAATGACAGAGACCTGTAGGATCTAGCTCCTACCTACTACTAGTTGTAGCATCATCTCTATCCATACTTGCACCAAACTATGCATAGTCTCCAATAGACATCAAGCTTCTTCAATCATGCTATGCCTTTTTTTTTCTTATTGCGTGACCATCTTTCAAAACTAAATTCAAGTACTGTCTTTTTATGATGATATATACATATTTTTAACTGTTAAGATTTTTTTTTACTTCATACCAACCGTACATTTAGTCTAGAAAATAAACAAACAAAAAAACTTTGAATGAAGTGTTACTAAAGCACTAAGCAAATCATTTTATCATATACCTAGTACATGCATTTCAAGGTTCCACTGCTAGGAATTTTGGAAAGATCAGTTTAATAATTAATAATGCAATATAATAGAGCACAGGAACACATGTCATTAGATGTGATCCTTGCCTCTTACCTCAGATTTACGTCCGAATAAAGCTGACAATTCCACCTGGCCCTGAAAGCTCAATGACCCTATCTCAATCCTTGAAAGTATAAAAGATACCCTGTCACACAACTTTCTATAAGTTGTAATAAAAGAAAGCCTAAGTTTTCTTATGTTTCTATAGGAAATGGTGGGTTATTTGATAAATACTAAAACACGTCTTAGGAATTTTTATGAGTTCACTTATCAAACACATTTTGCAAGAACTGACTATATAAAGGTTCCTTTGGAATTTGGTTCACAAATTTACTTAACAGTTTGGAAATTTAAAACCTTTAAGTAAAAAAAAAAATAAATAAATAAATAAATAAATAAATAAATAAATAAATAAAACCTTTAAGTAAATAAGGGGTAGAGATTCCTTAATCCTAAAATGTTGTAATTACTAAAGGGATATATACACTCACCAAAAAGTTTTGCTTACACAAGGTACAAACTATAAAAGGAATCTGCTTTTTGAGTAAAAACAAAGAACTAGCTAATAATCTTTGTTTTGTGAGCTCCACAGCTAAGATGAAGTTAGACCCGAATTCACTGTCTATTCCTACAACCAAAAAATTGAAGATAAAAAACTTAGGGGCACCTGGGTGGGTCAGTGGTTGAGCATCTGCCTTTGGCTCAAGTCCTGATCCTGGGGTCCTAGGATGGAGTCCCACTTTGGGCTTCTCACAGGGAGCCTGCCTCTCCCTCTGCCTATGTCTCTGCCTCTCTCTGACTCTCATGAATAAATAAATAAAATCTTAATAAATAAAAATAAAAAACTTAATTTGTCTCACTACATATTTTTCCAGCCATTAATTGAGAGGTAATTATGAAAGATTGAAATTGCCTAAAAAGGGGGCTGCCTGGGTGGCTAACTTGGTTAAGCGTCTGCCTTTGGCTCAGGTCATGATTCCGGGCTCCTGGAACTGAGCCCCATGTCAGGCTTCCTGCTCACCAGCAACTCTGCTTCTCTTTCCCTCTGCCCCCTCCCCTCCCTTTCTCTCCCACTCTCTCTCAAATAAAAAAAATAAAATCGTTTTAAAAATTGCCTAAAAAGGGTTGAAACAGCAGCTATCAAAGCAATAGTCAAGCATGATTTCAAGGACACTTTCAGGTTTAGAGTTAGCCTTCTTTGTCCAACAAAAATCTTCACAACTTCATAAAAAACTTCAATAGGAGTGCCTACTCAGTCAGCTGGTAGAGCATGTGACTTTTGATCACAAGGTTGTGAGTTCGAGCCCCATCTTGGGTTTAAAGATTAGAAAATAAAATCTTAAAACATAAAAATAAAAAAAAGAAGACAGTCCTATGGGGCACCTGGCTGGCACCAGTGGGAAGATCACCCCACTCTTGATGGTGAGCTTGAGTCCCACGCTTGGTGCAGAAATTACTTAAATAAATAATTTTTTAAAAAAACATCAACAGACTTAGAGGCATCGATTTTCTTGACTTTCCCCATTTCTTCATATATATAAGTCAGTACTTGGTTTTGCTGACTAAAGATAGGGCTGACTTCTCTTTTCCTTTTTTTTTTTTTTTTTTTTTAAGATTTTATTTACTTATTCATGAGAGACACAGAGAGAGGGGCAGAGACACAGGCAGAGGGAGACGCAGGCTCCATGCAGGGAGCCTGATGTGGGACTCGATCCCAGGACTCCAGGATCACACCCTGGGCCGAAGGCAGGGGTAAACTGCTGAGCCCCACAGGGATCCCCTGACTTCTCTTTTCCAAGCTCTCTCTGTGGTCATGACCTCTACCACTACTCTTTCTCCTCCCAAGACTTGGTTCAATACAGATCTCATTTTTTTCTTTTTAAGATTTTTACTTATTTATTCATGAGACACACACAGAGAGGCAGAAACACAGGCAGAGGGAGGAGAAGCAGGCTCCCTGCAGGAGCCCCATGCGGGACTCCATCCTGGAACTCCAGGATCACGACCTGAGCAGAAGGCAGACGCTCAACTGCTTGAGCCACCCAGGGTCCCCAGATCTCATTCTTTCTGTCAAAACAGAAGGGGAGGAGGGTTGTGCCTGGGTGGCACAGTTGGCCAAGCTTAGCACTCCTGGTTTCAGCTCAGGTGGTGATCTGGAGGTGGTGGGATGGAGCCCAGCATGGGCTCACGCAGACTGCCCAGCCTGCTTAAGGTACTCTCTTCCCTCTGCCCCTCCCCTCACTCCTGCGAAAATGCATATATGCGAGCTCTCTCTCTCTCTAATAAATAAATGAATCTTTAAAAAACAAAAACAACAAAACCCAGACTGAAAGATACAATCTGCCTTCCCACCTATTATCTTGTCTCAACCTTGAAGGTCATCTTTGATTTCTTGGAAACCCGTCAATCTGTTCTGAGCTGCATAGGCAGCCCTCATGGGGTCATGGGATCCACCTCCCTCTTTAACAAACGAATGGTTGTCTCAACTGGCCCAGTCTTTCTATCTTTAGTGTACTTTTTAATGAGTTCACTGTCCTGTGAATCTGCAAGTTTCCTTTCATCACGAAGACATTCTCCTACAGAAGGGTGGGTGAAGGGCAGCTCGGGTGGCTCAGCAGTTTAGCACCACCTGTCCCAGGGCCTGATCCTGGAGACCCAGGATTGAGTCCCACGTCAGGCTCCTTGCATGGTGCCTGCTTCTCCCTCTGCCTGTGTCTCTGCTTCTCTCTCTCCTCTCTGTGTATTCTCAGAAATAAATACATAAAATCTTTTTTAAAAAGCTGAATTTTTCACCCAAGCAGGTACACTGCCTGGGTCCCCTCGCCTGGGCAGGACCGTCCAGGACCAACATCACCAGCAGGCTCCCGAGGTGGTGAGCACAGAGGAAAAGGGACCAGCAGGTGGGCAGTGGTAACCTGAGGCCCAGGACCTGCAGCAGCCTGCGGTCATAGCAGCCCCCCATATACCACCACTCCGCCAGGCCCTAAGGGCACTGACAGCTGCAGGGTAGGTGAGACTGGATACTCTTAACTGATTTCCCTCCAAGGTAGAAGTCCCTCCTTTGTACTCCTGCAGTACCTCACACATACAACACGATTCCATGACATCTTAATGCACTCATCTGTTCCCAGGGCTTCTTTTCTCTACTATACTACAAAATGCTCTGGCACTGGAAGCATGCAAAATTCTTTTCTTTCTCCTAGCCCTTGACATTTCAGAGATGCTTAAGAGCTGTTTGTTGAGTGAATGAATTCATGGATTCCCTAAAATATAGCTTGCACAGAGAAAATAAAGTGGCTAACATTTGTGGAGAACTTCCAATATGCCATGTCCACATCCAATTAGTTTGTATGTATTCTAATCCTTACTTGTTACTCATATGAAGGAAACTGAGGCACAGAAATGTGAAACTACTTATCACATAGCTAGTCGATAGAAGGGGGATTCAAACTGAGGCCTGGGGATCCCTGGGTGGCGCAGCGGTTTGGCGCCTGCCTTTGGCCCAGGGCGCGATCCTGGAGACCCGGGATCGAATCCCACATCGGGCTCCCGGTGCATGGAGCCTGCTTCTCCCTCTGCCTATGTCTCTGCCTCTCTCTCTCTCTCTCTCTCTGACTATCATAAATAAATAAAAATTAAAAAAAAACTGAGGCCTGGCTAGCTCAGTCCCTAGAGCATGCAACCCTTGATTGTCAGGTTCCTGAGTTCAAGTCCCATATTGGGGCATGGAGCCTACTTAAAAAAAGAGGGGGTAGGGCACCAGGGTGGCTCAGTGGTTGAGCATCTGCCTTTGGCTCAGGGCGTGATCCCAGGATCCTGATCCTGGGATCAAGTCCCGCATGGGGCTCCCTGCGAGGAACCTGCTTCTCCCTCTGCCTGTGTCTCTGCCTCTCTCTCTCTCTCTGTCTCTCATGAATAAATAAAATCTTAAAAAAAAAAAATATTTCAGGCTGTCTTATCTCATGTCTGAAACACAAAAGAAAATGACAAAGATCTAAGGACATTGGATTTTGAGATTCTGAGCATTTAACAAAAATGCAAGCTGGCCTACTTGTGTGCTGGAAGTGGCTTCTCTGTTTATTGTTTTGTTTTTTTTTTAAGATTTTATTTATTTATTTATTTATTTATTTATTTATTTATTTATTTATTTATTTATTTATTTATTAGAGACAGAGAGAGAGAGAGAGAGGCAGAGACACAGGCAGAGGGAGAAGCAGGCTCCATGCCAGGAGCCCCATGTGGGACTGGATCCCGGCACTCCAGGATCATGCCCTGGGCCAAAGGCAGGCGCTAAACCGCTGAGCTACCCAGGGATCCCCTTCTCTTTATTTGGACGGTTGTCATTTGATCTGTATATATGAGTAAAAAATTCATCAAGTTGTACAACTTGAGATTTGTTCATTGTATGCGAGTTATTTCTCAATTTTATTTTATTTTATTTTTTTTTATTTTTTTTTATTTCTCAATTTTAATTAAAAAAAAAAAAAAAAAGCTTTGCCTCATCTTTTTGTGCTAACCCTTTCTAGTACAGTCAACAAATGCTTTCCGGAATTTGAATTTCTAAGGCGCCTGGCTGGTTCAGTTGGAAAAGCATGCAACTCTCGGGGTTGTGAATTCAAACCTCAAGTTGGGCCTAGGGATTACTCAAAAAAAAAAAAAAAAAAGGTTTCAACATCACACATTTTGCTTTTAACTTTGAGCTCTTTCACACAATTTAATTCATTTACTCCTGAAGGCAGGACACTCTTTTTTTTTTTTTTTTTTTTTTTTTTTTTTTTTAATTTTTTTTTTTTTTTTTTATTTATTTATGATAGTCACACAGAGAGAGAGAGGGAGGCAGAGACACAGGCAGAGGGAGAAGCAGGCTCCATGCACCGGGAGCCTGATGTGGGATTCGATCCCGGGTCTCCAGGATCGCGCCCTGGGCCAAAGGCAGGCGCCAAACCGCTGCGCCACCCAGGGATCCCAGCAGGACACTCTTATTCCCTCTCCTTTTATTCCTCTTACAATATTAGAATACTCTGGTGTCCTGAGATATTACAAATAAAACATTTAGATGCGGTATTCTGAGGGTTAACAGCTTTATTTCATCCCACTACAGCTAATGAAAGCAACAAATAAGGTGCTAGATTTTTCCCTCATTCTCCCCCACACGCACTTCCTTCAGCCCCTCCCACCCTCTAATTTTTCCAAATTCTTTCTCCTGCTCTCACACCCACTGAGAAACCCAGGAGCCTGTCTCTTTGGGGCCAATTATATCACATTGTTCCAGAGCAATTTTATACTTCCCCTAAATTTTGGTAGGCATTCCTAGGTATTCCTCCCCTCCCTGGGGGCTTGCCCAAATAGGAGTGAAAAAAGGAATCCCTTTTCAAGTTGGGTTGAAGGTCCCCGGAGGGTAGGGTGGGAAAGAGGGAGTCACACCTTGATACCAATAGTGTTGCTCTAGGTCAGGGCTCTTTGACAATTCAGTTTACCCTTCAGAACTCTCCCCAAGGAGACCTTAGAATTTGCTACACGTACAATTTAGTTCTTAAATATGAAAAGCCTTTGGTTAAACTTTGACAAATAGAAACAGAATCACACCAAAGAAGTGGTTCTTTGGATGTTTTTCTTTCGAGAATTCTTGTAATTCCCCAATTTTCTGAATATCTGTTTTAAACACAAGAGCTGATTAATTTAGTAAATATGTATTGAGATTTTTTGCTACTGATAAGCACTGTATTCTAGAGCAGTGGCTTTTTTTTTTTTTTTTTTTTTTTTTTTTGAGCAGTGGCTTTCAAACTTCAGGATGCACAAGAATTAGATTTCTAGGGATCCCTGGGTGGCGCAGCGGTTTGGCGCCTGCCTTTGGCCCAGGGCGCGATCCTGGAGACCGGGGATCGAATCTCACATTGGGCTCCCGGTGCATGGAGCCTGCTTCTCCCTCTGCCTGTGTCTCTGCCTCTCTCTCTCTATCTGTGACTATCATAAATAAATTTAAAAAATTAAAAAATAAATTAGATTCCTAAAAGACAGATTCTTGGGTCCCACTCCGAGAGATTCTGACTCAGTAGGTCTAGGGTATCACCAAGCCTATGATCTGGATTTCTACTAAGTTCTCAGGTGATGATGTTATTGCCGGAAGGGACTATACTTTGAATCAGCATCACATTAGGTTACAGTAACAAATAAGGCCCTTAAGGAATTATTATTCCAGCCAGTTATTATTATTATTATTTTTTAAACTGTGATAGACGGGGCGCCTGGGTGGCTCAGCGGTTAAGCATCTGCCTTCAGATATTCTTTTTTTTTTAAATTTTTTTTTTATTTATGATAGTCACACAGAGAGAGAGAGAGAGGCAGAGACACAGGCAGAGGGAGAAGCAGGCTCCATGCACCGGGAGCCCGACGTGGGATTCGATCCCGGGTCTCCAGGATCGCGCCCTGGGCCAAAGGCAGGCGCCAAACCGCTGGGCCACCCAGGGATCCCAAGCATCTGCCTTCAGATCAGGGCGTGATCCCGGAGTCCCGGGATCGAGTCCCACATCGGGATACCTGCATGGAGCCTGCTTCTGCCTCTGTCTCTGCCTCTCTCTCATGAATAAATAAATAAAATATTTTTTAAAAACTGTGATAGACTATTTATTTTTTTAAAGATTTTTTATTTGGGATCCCTGGGTGGCGCAGCGGTTTGGCGCTTGCCTTTGGCTCAGGGCGCGATCCTGGAGACCCGGGATCGAGTCCCACGTCGGGCTCCCGGTGCATGGAGCCTGCATCTGTCTCTGCCTCTCTCTGTCTCTCTCTCTCTCTCTCTCTCTCTCTCTGTGTGACTATCATAAATAAATTAAAAAAAAAAAAAAACTTAAAAAAAAATAAAGATTTTTTATTTGTTTATTTATAAGAGAGAGACAGAGAGGCAGAGAGGTAGAGACAAAAGCAGGCTCCACACAGGGAGCCGACGTGGGACTCCATCCAGGGTCTCCAGGATCAGGCTCTGGGCTGAAGGCGGTGCTAAACCGCTGGGTCACCGGGGCTGCCCCACCAGCCAGTTATTATTATTCCAAACACAAAAACTTATAACTAAAATGCATAGTGACCACTGCTGTGGGAGATTTAGGCACAGAAGAGAGACACCTAATTTATTGGGAGAAGGGGGGTGGAGAAGCTGACACCTGATCCCTGTCTTAAAAGATAACTAAGTAGGGGGGGGACTTAAAAAAAAAAGTTGGGGATCCTTGGGTGGCTCAGCGGTTTAGCACCTGCCTTTGGTCCAGGGCACGATCCTGGAGTCACGGGATGGAGTCCCTCAAGGGCTCCCGGCATGGAGCCTGCTTCTCCCTCCTCCTGGGTCTCTGCCTCTCTCTCTCTCTCTCTCTCTCTATAATAAATAAATAATAAATAAATAAATAAATAAATAAATAAATCTTAAAAAATTAAAAAAAAATAAAATAAGTTAACTAAAAATGAACCAAACAAAGAAGGGGACGGAAGCATTCAGGACTGGAGGGATTGCTTGGGTAGAGTAATTTGCCAAGGCTTAGAACGGATTTGAGAGGCAGGCAGAGAGTTGACAGGGTGCTTCCTTAGACAATTTAAGCAGAGGGATACTAGGGCTGAACTGAAAGTAGATCACTCCAGTGACATTTGGGTGGTTCAGTCAGTTGAGCATCTGCCTCTGGCTCAGGTCTTGATCCAGGGATCCAGCCCTACTTCAGGTTCCCTGCTCAGAGGGGAGCCTGCTTCTCCTCCCTCTGCCCCTCCCCCCACTTGTGCTCACTCTGTCACTCTCTAATAAATAAAATCTTAAAAAAAAAAAAAAAGTAGATCACTGTGGTACACAGTTGGTTCAGAGTGTGGAAGGTTCAGGTTCAGTGGGAGTGTACAGAGGTCTGGGCGAGAGATGGTGCCTGAACAAGAATCAGGGAAATAGTATTGAACATTGAGATGGCAGCCTGGAGAAGTGTTGGAAAATAAGATTATCCTGGCATAGCTATTGATTGACTGAAAAGAAGTCTGGATGGTGGAAAAGGGGTCAATGATATGCCACAAATTTTGTTGGGTGAACTTTTACTAAACTTCAAAACTTGTGCTCATGGTAAAGCCATTGATGAAACAAGAGTGGCCATAAATTACTTGAACTGGGTGACAGATACATTGAGGATTTATCATATTAACCCCTATGTAAGTGTGAAATTTTTCATAATAAGTTTCTAGGGACAAAGGTGTATTTTTGCTCTTATAGTGATAACAGACAAAGTAAGTAGAGAATATACTTTTGTAATTCCATCTGTAATCTCTAACCCACCAGTTTTGGTGGCTGTATGGTTTATCTTGATAACACACAGCTAAATTGAGAGTAATCTATCTCCCAGAGGGGCCAGAAAGACGATTTGTTGCAGTTTAATGTGGAGTCTTTTTTTTTTTTTTTTTAATTTTTATTTATTTATGATAGTCACACAGAGAGAGAGAGAGAGGCAGACATAGGTAGAGGGAGAAGCAGGCTCCATGCACCGGGAGCCCGACGTGGGATTCGATCCCAGGTCTCTAGGATCGTGCCCTGGGCCAAAGGCAGGCGCCAAACCGCTATGCCACCCAGGGATCCCTAATGTGGACTCTTTTATTTTTTTTTTTTTTTTTTTTTTTTTTTTTTTTTTTTTTTTTTTTTTTTAAATTTTTTTTTATTTATTTATGATAGGCACACAGTGAGAGAGAGAGAGGCAGAGACACAGGCAGAGGGAGAAGCAGGCTCCATGCACCGGGAGCCCGATGTGGGACTCGATCCCGGGTCTCCAGGATCGCGCCCTGGGCCAAAGGCAGGCGCCAAACCGCTGCGCCACCCAGGGATCCCCCAATGTGGACTCTTTTAGAAGAGCTTCAGGATCATTGAATTCAGTTTAGAGGACTTGAGGCAAAAAGCATTGTTGCTTTTTCAGGACTATTTTCTATATTACATTGAAAGGCAGTTTAATATTTAAATGTAAGGAAATGGCTCCTACCTTCTATTTGCTTACAAAGTCCTAGGTCTCATTTAAACCCCTTCCTTCATCAACAGATAATGATTAAATATCTACTCTCTTCCTAGTACCTTTCTAGATGGTGGTTCTCAAAAAAGGCATGCTAAAGAACCACCTGGAGAACCTTTTTTTTTTTTTTTTTTTTTTTTAAGATCTTAGTTATTGAGACGCCTGGGTGGCTCAGCAGTTGAGTGTCTGCCTTCCTCTCAGAGCGTGATCCTAAAAGTCCTGGAATCGAGTACCGCTCCCTGCATGAGCCTGCTTCTCCCGCTGCTTGTGTCTCTGCCTCTCTCTCTCTCTCTCTCTCTCTCTCTCTCTCTCTCGCTGTCTCTCATGAATAAATAAATAAAATCTTTAAAAAAAAAGTTTTAATTAATTTATTTAAGTAATCTCTATACCCAATGTGAGGCTTGAACTCACAACCCTGAGTTGAAGAGTTGCATGCTTTTCCGACTGAGCCAGCCAGGAACCCCATCACATAGCTTATACTTTAATAATTATTTTAAGTATATTATTTATTTTAGTAATCTCTACATTCAGTGTGGGGCTCGAACCCATAACCCCAAGATCTTCTGACTAGGAGGAACCCATAACCCTTAGTCTTCTAAGCTTGCCAGGCGTCCCTTAGCTTGTATTTTAGTTGTAGGGAAATAGAACATGATAGATGATATAGATAGGTGGATGCTAGGTAACAGAGATACTATGCAAGATGGTGACAAAAGTTATGAAGAAAAATCAAGAGGAAAATGATAGGGGGTTGTTATTGAGAAGGTAATATTAGGGGACCCCGGGTGGCTCATCGGTTTAGTGCCTGCCTTTGGCCTGGGGTGTGATCCTGGGGTCCCGGGATCAAGTCCCACATCAGGCTCCTGCGTGGAGCCTACTTCTCACTCTGCCTGTGTCTCTGCCTCTCTCTCTCTCTGTGTCTCTCATGAATAAATAAATAAAATCTTAAATAAATAAATAAATGAAGGGTAAATATTAAAATAAAAAAAAAGAGAGAAGGTAATATTAGAGATGGAAAGGAGGTAAGAGATCAACCTGCTTAGATTTCTGGGAGAAGAACAGATCAGCAAGAGATAAGAGTGATAGCAAAAGCCTTGAATCTGGAGATTTCCTGGCTTGTTCCAGAATCAGCAAGGAGGTCAGTGTCATGGTGGGCAGAGGACAACACAAGGTGACAGGACAGAGGTTAAGTACAAAGCAACAAAAGGGTTCCCGTAATCCAGGACTTTAACTTATTCCTTGAAATGTGAGAATGCCGAAAGAGGATTTTGAGTAAAGGAATAGCTTGATATAACTTGTCTTTTTTTCTTTTTTAAAGATTTCATTTATTTGAGAGAGTAAGAGAAAGAGCACAAGTGAGTGTGCATGAGGGGAGGGCAGAGGCAGAGGGAGGAGGAGACTCCCTGCTGAGCAGGGAGCAGACTTGGACTTGGGGCTCCATCCTCCTGGGATCATGACCAGAGCTGAAGGCAGATGCTTAATTGACTGAGCCACCCAGGTGCCCTTGATATGACCTGTCTTGATGAAAATTCATTCTGGCTGGTATGTTGAAACTAGATTATGGGAAGGCTAGGATGCAAACATGGAAACCAGTTGGGTGGCTATTGGAATAATCCAAGGGATAGAGAGAGTGGTAGCCTTGGAGATTCTAGAAAAAGTCAAATGCAGCTTGGAATGGCACACTTGCTAGAGGACACAGGTAATCTCAAGCCCCCAGCTCTCCTGGGATGCAGGCAATAACAAATTAAATAAATGTTCTTTAAAAGAAATAACCATTTCTTGCTATTCTGCTGGTTCCCCAAGCACTAGTTCATGTGATGATCAAAACTCACTCCACCAATTGAAAAAAGAAACACTGGAGGACACAAAAATCAAAAGAAAAAAGCAATTGCATTCTAAATATATTTTGAAGAACAGTCAACAAGGATGGTTTTAAAGTTTTGGTCTGAGCAGCTAAAAAGATGAAATTGTCGTACACTGAGATAGAGAAGACTATAGGAGGCATATTGGGAGTTTGGTTTTTGAAATATTAATTTTGTGATGCCCTTTAGAATTCCAAGTGGGGAGGTTAAGTGGGCAGTTGAATATATGAGATTGAGTTTGCAGAATAGGTCTGAGTTAAAGATGTACACTTGAAGGTCAAAAGCATACAGATGGTATTGAAAGTCAAGAAGACAGGGTAAAATCACCAATATAGTGAGTGTGGATAGAAAAGAGGTTTGAGAACTAAGCTTTGGTACATTCTAACTTTTTGACGTCTGGGGATGAGAAGAACCAGAGAGGAGACAGAGAGAGAACCATTAAGTTAGCAGGTACAACACCAATAGAGGATAAACTAAAGAAAGGAGATTTAATTAAAAACTTAACAAGGTGGGATCTCTGGGTGGCGCAGCGGTTTGGCGCCTGCCTTTGGCCCAGGGAGCGATCCTGGAGACCCGGGATCGAATCCCACGTCGAGCTCCTGGTGCATGGAGCCTGCTTCTCCCTCTGCCTGTGTCTCTGCCTCTCTCTCTCTCTGTGACTATCATAAATAAATAAAAATTAAAAAAAAATACCTCTTAAAAAAAAAACTTAACAAGGTTGTTTTGCTTTCTTTTTTTTTCTTTTTTAAGATGTTATTTTTTTTTTTTTTAAGATTTTATTTATTTATTCATAGACACAGAGAGAGAGGCAGAGACACAGACAGGAGGGAGAAGCAGGCTCCATGCAGGGAGCTGGATGTGGGACTTGATCCCGGGTCTCCAGGATCACACCCCAGGCTGCAAGCGGCGCCAAACCGCTGCACCACCGGAGCTGCCCTAAGATGTTATTTATTTAAAAAAAGATGTTATTTATTTATTCATGAGAGATACAGACAGAGAGGCAGAGACACCGGCAGAGGGAGAGGCAGGCTTCCCACAAGGAGCCCGATGTGGGACTTGATCCCAGATCCCAGGATCATGCCCTGTGCCAAAGGCAAATGCTCAACTGCTGAGCCACCCAGACGTCCCTCTTTTTTTTTTTTTTTTAAGATTTTCTTTATTTATTCATGAGACACACAGAGAGAGGCAGAGACACAGGCAGAGGGAGAGGCAGGCTCCTCACGGGGAGCCCAATGCGGGACTCCTCCTGGGACTACTCCCTGAGCGGAAGGCAGATAGATGCTCAATCACTGAGCCACCCAGGCATCCCTAGTTTGTTTTTGTTTTTGTTTTGACCACTAGTTGTGGTCACTTCATTACCTCTGAGGTCTCTCAACTGTACTTTCCAATAACCCGTCATTTTCTCTAAGACACTGATACTGCCTTTTGCCAAAAGTGTTCATTTTCTGGAATTCGCTTCCCTATGCTCTCAACCTTTCTGCAATCTCTGCCTCAATGGAAAGAACATCCTCCAAGAAGTCTTTCCTGATTCCCCTCCCTAGCCACACCTTCCCTTATTTGTTCATTAGCATCTAATGCATATCTCCTTTTTTGGTTTTTTACTTTTTCTCATCACACGACATTATAACTGTCTTTTTGGTGTATTTTTATCTACTCTACTGAACCGTTAGCTCCTCAAAAGTGGAGATGATGTTTAATTATTTTTCCCTCCAGCACATGACAGGCACTCATGAGCTATTAGTTGAATAAGCAATAAATAAATACTTCTGGCCAATAAAATGTTAAAAATCACTAAATATATCTATATACACACATATGTTTGTACATATGGGGACAAGAAACAATTATACACTGGGTTTATTAGGTAGAGTGAAACAATGTAAAGAAGAGAGAAACAGGGATCCCTGGGTGGCGCAGCGGTTTGGCGCCTGCCTTTGGCCTAGGGCGCGATCCTGGAGACCGAGGATCGATTCCCACGTCGGGCTCCCGGTGCATGGAGCCTGCTTCTCTCTGCCTGTGTCTCTGCCTCTCTTTCTCTCTCTGTGACTATCATAAATAAATAAAAATTAAAAAAAAAAAAAAAAAAAGAAGAAGAGAGAAACAGGGATCCCTGGGTGGCGCAGCGGTTTGGCGCCTGCCTTTGGCCCAGGGCACGATCCTGGAGACCTGGGATCGAATCCCACATCAGGCTCCCGGTGCATGGAGCCTGCTTCTCCCTCTGCCTATGTCTCTGCCTCTCTCTCTCTCTGTGTGACTATCATAAATAAATAAAATTAAAAAAAAAAAAAAAGAAGAGAGAAACAGGAACAGAAATGTACACAAGAATTGAGTAGAAACAGGGACACCTGGGTGGCTCAGTGTTGAGCATCTGCCTTCAGCTCAGGTCATGATCCCAAAGTTCAGGGATTGAGTCCCACATCGGGCTCCCTGCAGGGAGCCTGCTTCTTCCTCGGCCTGTGTCTATGCCTCTCCCTGTGTGTCTCTCATGAATAAATAAATAAAATCTTTTTTAAAAATACTTATAATGATTGTCACTTCTTCCTTATCCTGACAGGTCACCAAACTCTGATGCAAAGTTGGGACATCTGTGCTCTTAAAACATCACATTGCCTACCGTGCATTTCTTACCTTTAAGTGAAAAATATTTTTCATTTTTAATATTTAGCTCTTGTTTTTCTTCCCCCTTCTGGATTACGCTCCTAGGAAGACAAAATCTAAAATCACTTTTGCATTTGCAGCCCTGGACTCTAAGCACATTATAACACACCCCTCCTCCAACACATAGCCCACCCCACAAATTCAAGGTCTCTGACACCTTCCCAAGCATTCTCAACCTTATTCAAATTGCTTTCCTGGGCAAAGAATGTAGTGACTTTGCCTTCTAGCTACCAGCCCCCTTCCCTTTGGTCTTTCACTGCAGAGGCTCTGACCCTAAATACAATGAGACACGGGTGGGGGATGGGGGTGAATTCAGCCCAGGCTTTCAGGCAAAGACCCCCATCAACAAAGAACAAAGCTTCTGGTACCTGCCGTTTAGAGAGCTGCGGGCAAACTAAGGTGTTTGGTGGCCTTGACTGCACTCATTTACCAACTGTGCTAATTGAAAGCCAGGAAGTCAAGTTTTCTGCTTTTTAAAAAATTTCCTCCAATTTTATTTAGATGTAATTGACATATGACATTGTATTAGTGTAAGGTGCACAACATAATGGTTTGATACACATAGATGTTGCAGAAGGATTAGCACAATCAGTTCACATCCATCACTCAGGTTCCCCCTTTTATTTATTTTATTTAATTAATTTATTTATGAGAGACACAGAGGGAGAGGCAGAGACACAGAGGGAGAAGCAGGCTTCTCACACGGAGCCCGATGCGGGCCTTGATCCCAGACCAGGATCATGACCTGAGCCGAAGGCAGACGCCCAACAGCTGTGTCACCCAGGCATCCCATGTTCCCCCTTTTAATGAAATCCTATTTGGGGGATGCCTGGCTGGCTCAGTGGTTGAGCGTCTGCCTTTGTGATCCTGGGGTCCCCTGATCGAGTCCCACATCGGGCTCGCTACATGGAGCCTGCTTCTCCCTCTGCCTGTGTCTCTCCGCTTCTCTGTGTGTGTCTCTCATGAATTAATAAATAAAATCTAAAAAAAAAAAAAAAAAGAAAAGAAAAAGAAAGAAAGAAAGAAATCCTCCTCTGTAACGAGACAGAGACTGTCTGCCTGAGCACATTGTATTTCCACCCACCTTTTCCTTGACACTCCTGTTCCTCTTCTTTTCCCTTCCAGAATGATGGTCTGAGAAGACAAAAGATTACATAGAATTGATCTCCGTGCTTTGGTGGAGGCAATACTCCTATGCTCATGAATTGGCATCCTTAAGAACAAAAAAATCTCTTTTCGTGCAACCAAAGCAGCAGCTCTAGGTGGATACCCAAGTGGTGGAGTACACAGGAGGATTAGTCAGACTTGCATCTCTGAAAAATATATAATTGGAATTGGCTAAGGGTATACTTTTAGGAGGGGGAGATTGGAAAAGAGGAAGAAATCTTAGGTTTCTCGATTATTGAATTTGAGAGTGGGGAGGAAGATTGAAGCTACACAGTTATCTTTGTCTTGGGGATGAAACCTAAGTGTAAAAACTGGTCCTTTGGAAAGCACACCGGAAACAAAAACCAAAACCAAAAAACAACTACAAAAAAAATGAGAGTGGGGATGGAATGGGATTGCCCGACACTGACAGAATTGCCAGGCCAGAGAAAGAAAATTTAAAAAAGGACCAGAGGAGGAAGAAAACCCAGAAGAGGCTTGCTCAGGAAGAAGAGATAAGAGGCCCAACACATACTCTAAAAGGAACCTGTCACAAACGCTTTGGCAAGACCATTTACAGGAATATCATTTGCTAAGGGGATGTTCTTCTTGACCTCCCTCTTTTCAATTGAGTTGGTTTACAGGTCAATTAATTTCATTATTTTACATCTAGGAATGTCCCGGATAAAATAAGAAGGGGGTGCTCCCAATCTATCATGTTGTTCACTATATTAAAATAATAATCATGACAAAAAGGTAATTTAGAACTTGGAGATCACGAGCATAGGATAAAGATAGAATTTCTACTAACAGAAATGTGTAGATCTGATGTTCCAAATATTATAGATCACTGATGTGTCAACTATTATGAGGATTTAGCTTGTATTTTCTTCACTTTTTACACAATACAGAAGAGGGACAGATGAGGAAACTGAGCCAAGAGTCTATCCAGCAATGTGTATAGAAAAACTACTGTAAAATTTTCCATACGGATGGCCTGTGCGTAATTACCCTCAGGGCACCAAAGTCAGCTGATCAGCAGGCCCCGGCTCCTTTCCTCTGGCTTTTGTTTTTTTAAAAAAAGAGAAACAACAGTCCTGGGGGAAAGACTTGCCTGTCTCTCTGAAAGCTAAAACACATTAAGAGGGCCTTGAAAATAAGTACTGTTTTTAACACCAACTGACACCTTAGCAACATACAATATGCTTTTTACTGTGACCGTAGGGGGACTCGAAGAGGAAAACAGCTCCCTGGTTGAAGTTTCTGTCAGCACGAGCTCGGGTTTGAGACCCTAGGGGGTCTGAAGTGGAGAGATGAATTGTCCTGGGGTCAGTTTCCATCCCCTGAGGTAGCTTCAGGGGTATCTTTGATTTTAAAGGATGGAAACGTGGTGAACCCAGAAATATTTAATTGTGGGGTTCGCCTTCTCTCGAGGTTCTGGGGCCAGGGTTTTCCCGATCCCCACCCCGTCTGGACTACCCGGCAGCGACCTTTTCCATTACAATGGCCTCGGTGAGACTGGCAGACAGGATTAACCCGAATTCGCAGGGGTGTGTGTGGGCGTGGGGCTGCCAGCAGGGGCGGGGCTGAGGGTGCGGAGCCCGCCTTATAAATCCAGGGCCTCCAAAGTAGTCGCCTTCTGCCCAGGGGCTGGCCTCTCGCTGTGCGTGGTGCCCGCTGCATCTTGTCTTTCCCCTACTCTTTACATGTGGAGGCCTTCGTACTTGCTCCGCTCTTGCACCTAGAGCCGTAAGCCCGGGCCTTTCTTACAATCTCGCTCTTTGTTTTTGTCCCCCGCCCCCCCCCCCCCCGACCCAGCGACATGAGTGCGGATCCAGCTCCTCCCCAATGCCCGCCTGGCCCCCAAGCACCCAACTCTAGGGACCCTTCTCCAATGCCTGAGGTTTACGGGCCCCGAGGAAATCCTGCATCCTTGCCAATGTCCTCTGCTGAGACGCCCCACGCGGAGACCGGTAAGGGGGAAGTCAGCCCTCGAAGAGCTGATCTCCTGGGGGGAGAGTGATAGGAGAGGGAGGGGCAGGGCCATTCGTTTCCCTCCTGAGCAGTTGTAGCGCATTAATCTAAGCAGGTGTCCTCGATTAGACCTCTGACACCTGTCTCCGTTGTAATTTGGTGGCCTGTGCCTTTCACCTGTGTCAGATGTCAGGCAAGAGACGAGGGCCACGGGGCGCTGGCCTTTCGGTAGTAGACGGGGTATTTGAGGCCTCGCGTGCACAGGCGCTGTGGGAAGCCCATGGGTTGTGATAAATGAGCTGATGCCCGAGTGGTCACGGAGTGCTGAGCCCACAGTCACCGTAAATACTAATACTAATTACTACTAATTAGTATTAGTACTAATACTATTAAATACTAATGCTACTGCTAAGCCAGAAATCCTAACATCACCGCTGCAGGTGGGGGTGCGAGGAGCATCCCCTTTTGACTCGTCTGTCTTTCCAGGAGTGCCAGAAGTAGCGTGGCTAGTCTTGGATGTCACCTTGTTGAAATATCTTGCCTTTGTACGACACTAGTAGTTGGTTTGGCTCTGTGGGTGTTAACTAGGGGGCGGTTCTGAGTTTCTGGGAGGCTGCTATGCCCAGTCTCCAACATCCCGAAGAAATGTCCATCCCATTTAATGGTAGATAATTCCAGAAGGTTTAATCTTCTGACCGTCAAAGTGGCTAGAGCCCAGATCTGAAACCCAGTTCGGCTTCTGAATGGTAACCACATGTGGGAGGGGATGTGCTGAGGACACTGTAAAGGTAAGTAAGGTAGTACCACTTTTTTGGTAAATCAATCCCGCAGTAGTTGTTAAAAATGAAAATGTAAAACTAGCTTTTACCATTTTTTAAAAGCTTTGAGGTAAAAAGATCATCTCTTAAAAGCTTCTGATAAAAAGTGACTTAAAAGTTATTTACATGTTACCCTGTTTTCCTAAGCTTCATGTTGATGTCCTTTCATAATTTCTAATGTGGAAAATACAGTGCTGGATCGTGAGACATCCCTTAGGTGTGAGCAAGTAGGAATAAGCAAGTGGGCACAATCTCCTTAGCGAGCCAAGTGCTAGTTTGTGGAGCTAATTTTTAGGCGATGCCCCGCTATAGTCCTTGGTCCACCACCACTTTCTTTCCTTCTCGATCTATTTACAAAATGCATAAAATTGTGAATTCTTGCCCCATAAAGGCTGTCACTTTATTCCATGACTAGGGGAGAGCTGAATTTGAGCACGGGGAATAAATACCGCATTGTAATTAAGACTAAGTGGCTACCAAATGTAGGCAATATAGGAAGTTAATTATTACTTAGAAAGTCCATATATGCCAGGTCCTGTGCTAGCCAACTTTCTCAGCCACTTTGCTTTACTCAATTTAAGGAACTCTGGGAGGGAGACAAATAATTCTGGAAATGCGGTGACAGAGCTAGTAAAGGGCAGAGTCTGTATTGAAACAGAAGCCTAGCAGAATTCCCAGTTCCTGCTAGTCCTGGGGTTTAGAACTGGGAAGTAATAAACTGGATTTTAAAGGGTCCCCAGAATCTGCTGTGGGTGATGGTTACGTTTACCGAAGGGAGTCCCGCGATCATTCCCACCTGAGTAGCCACAGCCTAGGCTCTTGAGCATCAATTTGCAGTAAAAGCTTTTGTCAAAAGAGGTTCAAGGGGTGCCTAGCTGGCTCAGTTGGTGGACCATGTGACTCTTGATTTTTTTTTTTTTAAATGACTCTTCATCTTGATGTCTTGATGTGAGTTTGAGCTCCATGTTGGGTGTGTATGTTATGTGTGTGTGTGTGTGTATACTTTTTTTTTTTTAAGGTGCCAACTAGTATACTTACTGTAGTGGCATCACACAAAGACTAGAAAAAGTGTTCAGGGTCATGTAAGAGTTAAATTTTTACTTACTCCCTAATTCTGAGGTTGTGAGGACTTTAAAAATGCTTTGAAAACCATAAATTTGCAAAGATAATTTAGTATTTGAAAAGATTTAGAGAAAAGTGTCTTTTTTATTCCCAACAGTCTCTCCTCTTCCTTCCTCCATGGATCTGCTTACTCAGGACAGCCCGGATTCTTCCACCAGTCCGCGGGTAAAACTCCCACCCACCTCTGGAGAGGAGAGAACAGCGAGGAAGGAAGATGCGACCCAGGGCAAGAAACAGAAGATGAGGACGGTGTTCTCTCAGACCCAGCTGTATGTTCTCAATGATCGATTTCAGAGACAGAAATACCTCAGTCTCCAGCAGATGCAAGAACTTTCCAACATTCTGAACCTCAGCTATAAGCAGGTAGTGTTGGTTTTGTTGTCCTTGCAGTGAGAAATAAAAACGCTAATTTGCAGCTGAGTGTTACTAACATCCATGTAGCCTGTTATTGGGCCTACCCTACAAATAATTTTAATATGAAAGTGAGATCTTTCTAACATTTCACGATCATCTTTAATGTTCTCTTTAGGGCACCTGGGTGGGTCAGTCGGTTAAGCCTATGCCTTTGGCTAGGGTCGTGGTGCCCAGGTCCTGGGACTGAGCCCCACATATTGCTGCCTGCTCATCAGGAAGCCTGCTTCTCCCTCTGCCTGCTGCTGCCCCTGCTTGTGCTTTCTCTGTCAAATAAAATCTTTTTTAAAAAGTTCTCTTAGGACACCTGGGTGGCTCAGCAGTTAAAGTGCCTGCCTTCAGCCCAGGGCGTGATCCTGGGGTCCTGGGATCGGGTCCCACGTTGGGCTCCCTGCATGGAGCCTGCTTTTCCCTCTGCCTGTGTCTCTGCCTCTCTCTCTCTCACTCTCTCTGTTCTCTCATGAATAAATAAATAAAAATCTTTAAAAAAAGGTTCTCTTTAATATGCCATAATTTACTTAACTAGTTTTTCTATGTTGCACATGCCAAGATCATAAAAATATTTCCAATTTCTCCTTGATCAAAGGAGTTGTATAATCTCATCTTCCGGGATAGGGAGAGTCCTTAACCAACACTGCTTATTAAATTAAAATGGAATCTTTTATCTGTATGCATGATTACTAATAAGGTTAATTATTTTTCATATTCTTATTATTCAGTCAGATATTTTATGGTGTTTTTCTATCACTGGTGCCATACTTAGACAAAGTCCTCCATTCCTTTTTTTTTTTTTTAAGATTTTATTTCTCTATTCATGAAAGATGCTGAGGGAGAGGCAGAGAAACAAGCAGAGGGAGAAGCAGGCTCCACGCAGGAGGGCCCCATGTGGGGCTCTGGTCCTAGGACTCCAGGATCACACCTTGAGCCAAAGGCAAATGCTCAATCGCTGAGCCACCCGGGCATCCCCAAAGACCTCCATTCCATAAGTTATTGTGTGTGTGTGTACACCTGTACATACATACTTCTGGTCCTTCTTAATTTCATTTTCTAATTTATCATTGTAAATCATTTGGAAGTTTAAGTTTATTGTGTGCTCCTACATAACTTGATATTTTCTCAATAATTGTCCTAGTGGTATATTTCATAATTTTTGAGTTAAAATTACCACTATTATTGTATTAAATGGAAGTGTGCTTATGGGGATGCCTGGGTGGCTCAGCATCTGCCTTCAGCTCCAGGGTGTGATCCCAGGATCCAGGATCGAGTCCCACATCGAGCTTGCTGCGTGAAGCCTGCTTGTCCCTCTGCCTGTGTCTCTGCCTCTGTGTGTGTCTCTCATGAACAAATAAATTAAAAATCTTAAAAAAAAAAAAAAAGTGTGCTTATGGAGGAGGTTTTTTAATCACAAAGTACCTTTAACCAACTAGGGGCGTGAGTAAGTATGAATGAAGAGGTGGGTAGACATTCATTCATTCATTTTTTTATTTTTATTTTTATTTATTTTTATTTATTTGACACAGAAAGACAGCAGGACATTCAAGGAAAAGGAGAAGCAGACTTCCCACTGAGCAGGGAGCCTGATATGGGGCTGGATACCAGGACCTTGAGATTATGACCCAAGCCTAAGGCAGCCGCTTAACCCATTGAGCCACACAGGCACTCCTAGACATTTATTTAAATGTGAATCTTCGGGATCCCTGGGTGGCGCAGCGGTTTAGCGCCTGCCTTTGGCCCAGGGTGTGACCCTGGGGTCCTGGGATCGAGTCCCATATCAGGCTCTCCATGTGGGGCTTTCCTGCCCTGTGTCTATGATTTCTCTTGTCCCCAAGGTGTGACCCTGGGGTCCTGGGATCGAGTCCCATATCAGGCTCTCCATGTGGGGCTTTCTTCTCCTGCCTGTGTCTATGATTCTCTGTGTCTCCAATGAATAAATAGATAAAATCCTTTAAGAAAAGTAAATGTGAACTTCCTAGTGAATAGATATGTAATGTGTCTTCTCTAAACTGGTAGGCTCGGGATCCCTGGGTGGCGCAGCGGTTTAGCGCCTGCCTTTGGCCCAGGGTGCGATCCTGGAGACCCGGGATCGAATCCCACATCGGGCTCCCAGTGCATGGAGCCTGCTTCTCCCTCTGCCTGTGTCTCTGCCTCTCTCTCTCCCTCTCTCTCTCTCTCTCTCTCTCTGTGACTATCATAAATAAATAAAAATTAAAAAAATAAAATAAAATAACTGGTAGGCTCATTGAAAAAGGGCGTTGACCTCCATCCCTAGAACATTGTTTCCGTGAATGAAAGGTAGGACTCTAGAAGTTTCTGTCTTGTTCCTGAGCTTTAGATAGCTGTTGTCTGGGGAAACAATGTCAACAATAATCTTTGATCCTTAGCATATCCGCACTACTGGTATTTCATGTCTTCCTGTCACTTTTCCCTTATAGGTTAAAACCTGGTTCCAGAACCAGAGGATGAAAAGCAAGAGGTGGCAGAAAAGCAACTGGCCAAAGGAGAGCAACAGTGTGACTCAGGTAACAGGAAGCTTTTATTTTTTTCTGCTTTCTTTTCAAGGACTTTCCCGTTCTGCTCATTGCTAAAGCTTAAGACGCGGCCCACACACAATTCTGATTTTCCTTAGAGCTCTTGGGTTAACCCGCCATTCCCTTTCAGAACAGCTCTGCCACCACGGAATATGCAGGCTTCTACCCCTGTCGCCAGGGGTACCTGCTGAACCCTTCTGGAAACCTCCCACTGTGGAGCAGCCAGGCCTGGAATAACCCGAATTGGAGCAGCCAGACCTGGAACAGCCAATCCTGGAGCAGCCACTCCTGGAACAGTCAGACCTGGTGCCCTCAAGCCTGGAACAACCAGGCCTGGAACAATCCGCTCCACAACTGTGAAGAGGAATCGCTGCAGCCCCCAATCCAGTTCCAGCAAAATTCTATGGGTGATCTGGAGTCCATCTTCGAAACTGCTGGGGAAAGCCATGGTGTCCTACAGCAATCCACTAAGTATTTTAGTACTCCGCAAATAATGGATTTTTTCCCAAATTACTCTGAACATTCAACCTGAAGATGTGTAATGATAAGTATATTATTCGATCTCAATTTGGGCACTATTATTTCTGATAGGATTTGTCTTTTAGGGTCCTACAGCTCTGCCTCGATAGTGTCCCATTATGCTTATTGTATCCATTGAGGGGATAGGATTGGAGTCAAAGGTTTCAGTAGCGTTGGCTGCTATGGACAACATGATAAGATGTTTCTGGCTATAGATAACTAGATGTAATACTAATTCAGGTATCTTTAGGCTGTAGATTCTATCAAGAAAAGGAAGTAAAAATACAAAGACCTGTGATAAAGGATAATTGTATTTTCTGAGATTGTGAGTCTTGTTTTCATCACCTCAATTAACGGTGAAGGGTTAAGCTATATACAATATGCTTCATTGGTTTCCTCTGCCCTTTGTGATTTACTAGAATTGTTAATTTGTTCATTCTAGTAGTTGTAGAAAGATGTCTTGTATTTTTAATGTATCATGATAATAGTACCAGTTTGGATGGTTTAAGTACAAATAAAATATCCACTTTACCTTCTGTTGTCTCTACCCTGATCTCACCAGTCATTCAGTGAGTAAAAATTGGACTAAACATGGGTCTTTATAGTCCAATGGGACAGGAAACAACTGAAATTTCTCTAGCCATTGGGGGGAGGCTGCTATTAGAAATGGGTAAAAGTGAGATCCGTGGGTGGTGCAGCGGTTTGGCGCCTGCCTTTGTCCCAGGGCACGATCCTGGAGACCCGGGATCGAATCCCACATCGGGCTCCCGGTGCATGGAGCCTGCTTCTCCCTCTGCCTGTGTCTCTGCGCCTCTCTCTCTCTGTGACTACCATAAATAAATAAAAATTTAAAAAAAAAAAAAAGAAAGAAAGAAAAGAAAAGAAATGGGTAAAAGTGAGGGATCCCTGGGTGACTCCCCGGGGCATGATCCTGGAGACCAAGCAGGGAGCCTGCTTCTCCCTCTGTTTCTGTCTCTCAAGAATAAATAAGTAAAATCTTAAAAAAAAAAAAAAAAGGAAAGGAAAGATAACCAAGTATGCAATGCTAAGTGACGGACCAATTAATCTTAACTAATTTATTTCCCTTATGTGTATAATAATGAAACAATAAAATTTGTGGTTATTTGCAGTTAAAAGAATGTTGGGATGCCTGGGTGGCTCAGTGGTTGGGTGTCTGCCTTCAGCTCAGGACGGGATCCTGGAGACCTGGGATCGAGTCCCACATCAGGCTCCCTGCATGGAGCCTGCTTCTCCCTCTTCCTGTGTGTCTCTGCCTCTCTATCTCTGATGAGTAAATAAAATCTTTTTAAAAAGGAGGGGATGGGGAGAAGGTCAGCTAATGTAACTCACAGGGAAGGTTCTGTGTCCACCCTTCTGTCCAATTACACTGCCAGAAAAAACTAAGTTGAAACAAGCTTATTTTAAGACATTTTTTATTTTTTAAAAAAGATTTTATTTATCCAGAGAGACAGGCAGAGGGAGAAGCAGGCTCCCTGCAGGAGCCCGATGTGGGTGGGACTCGATCCTGGGACTCCGGGACCACACGCCAGCCAAAGGCAGATGCTCAACCAGTGAGCCGCAAAGCCAGCATTAAAAAACAAAACAAAACAAAAAAACCCTTAAATTTATGGACTACAAAGCACAATTTAATGTGGTTTAAGGTATATATAAATATATTAATGCTACAAGCTGCATCAGAGACAAATATAAACGGGATCAGAGAGAAATGTTAAGGTCTGAGGCTAGTTTGAAATAGATGTTTTTTTTTTTTTCCTGGTAAATTATCTTCTCACCTTAGAAGAGGCAAGGCAGGCATCTAGGAACAATGCTAATGCTTTTACTCTTATCCATCCTTGCTCGCCCCCAAATTGATCTGATTGAGCACCCTTTCAGTCAGTACTGTCTCGCTCCTCCACAAGAATATCCACCTTCCAAAGCAGCAGAGACACCAACCAGGCAGTTTCCTGGTCATTTCCCTCATGGTTCCTCCAATTTTCCAATGCTTCTGTGTAACCTTAACCAATCAAATTATCTAGGCATTTGACAGAAGAAATCGGAGATGGCAAAGGCAGATAGATGCTCAACCGCTGAGTCACCCAGGTGCCCTCAAAAAGAATCTTTAAAAAATGAATTAAAATGGGATGCCTGGGTGGCTCAGCGGTTTGGCGCCTGCCTTTGGCCCAGGGCACAATCCTGGAGTCCCGGGATCAAGTCCCACGTCGGGCTCCCTGCATGGAGCCTGCTTCTCCTTCCTCCTGTGTCTCTGCCTCTCTCTCTCTCTCTCTCTCTCTCTCTATCATAAATAAATCTAGAAAAAAAAATCTTGTAGAAGAAATTGGAGATCATTTCTGCCAAGATGCAAGGACAACACAATATTCTTTTAAACTGCCAGATATTTGAGTTTTGTGCCAAGTACTATATTATTCCATAGATAATAAAAACAGCATCAATACAATAATTAAAATAGTATATGAAATCACCACTAAATCCTCATTTTTAGTTTTATAATTCAATCAGATTTAAGTATGACATTTTATTTTTTTTTTTAAGATTTATTTATTCATGAGACAGAGTGAAGAGAGACACAGGCAGAGGGAGAAGTGGGCTCCTCACAGGGAGCCGGATGTGGGACTTGATCCCCTATCCCAGGATCTAGCTCTGAGCCAAAGGCAGATGCTCAACTGCTGAGCCACCCAGGCATCCCATTTTAATTCATTTTTTAAAGATTCTATTTGAGGGCACCTGGGTGACTCAGCGGTTGAGCATCTATCTGCCTTTGGCTCAGGTGTGATCCCGGAGTCCTGGGATCAAGTCCCACATTGGGCTCCCTGCATGGGGCCTGCTTCTCCCTCTGCCTATGTCTCTGCCTCTCTCTGTGTGTCTCTCATGAATAAACAAATAAATAAATCTTAAAAAAAAAATTCTACTTGAGAGAGCCCACGAGGGAAAGCGAGACTCCCCGCTGAGTAAGGAGCCCCAATGTGTGAGTCTGATGCCAGGGCCCTGGGACCACAACACAGCCAAAGGCAGACACCCAACCAACTGAGCCACCCAGGCGTCTCCTGGATATGATATTTGAAAAACACAGGATCTTACTGTTCTGCCACTTGGCTTTTTCATTTATTTAATTTTTTTTTACGATTTGATTTATTTATTCATGAGAATCAGAGAGAGGCAGAGACACAGGCAGAAGGAGAAGCAGGCTCCATGTAGGGAGCCCGAACTGGGACTCGATCCCGGGTCTTCAGGATCATGCCCTGGGCTGAAGGCGGTGCTAAACCGCTGAGCCACATGGGATTCCCTCATTTATGTTTTATTTTATTTTTATTTTTTTATTTTTTAAGATTATTTGTTTGTTTGTTTATTTATGAGAGACACACACAGAGACACAGAGGCCGAGTCATAGGCAGAGGGAGAAGCAGGCTCCATGCAGGGAGCCCAATGTGGTACTCGATCCTGGGACTCCACGATCATGCCCTGTTGCTCAACTGCTGAGTCACCCAGGCGTCCCAGTTTGAAACTTTTTTGTTTTTCTTTTAAAGATTTTATTTATTTATTCATGAGAGACACACAGAGAGAGGCAGAGACACAGGCGGAGGGAGAAGCAGGCTCATGCAGGGAGCCCAACGTGGGACTCGATCCGGGGTCTCCAGGATAACACCCTGGGCTGCAGATGGCGCTAAACCGCTGCGCCACCAGGGTTGCCCCTCATTTATGTTTAAAACGTATTGAGTGAAGGAAAAATTAAGAGGGTAGAGGATTTATTTTTTTAATAGGGGCACTTGGCTAGCTCAGTCAGTGGAGCCGGGACCTATGATCTCAAGAATCACGAGTTCAGGCCCCACCTAGGGCGTAGCACTTACTGTAAGGAAATGGGGGTGGGGGGTTGGTAATCTGTCTTTTTTTTTTTTTAGATTTTATTTATTCATGAGAGACACAGAGATAGAGAGAGGCAGAGACACAGGCAGAGGGAGAAGCAGGCTCCATGCAGAAGCCCGATGTGGGACTTGATCCTAGGACTCCAGGATCATCCTCTGGGCCGAAGGCGGCGCTAAACCACTTAGCCACTCTAGGATCCCCCCAGTATGTCTCATTTTTACAAAATTCATTGCACATAATGAATTACCAACACATGAGTTAATACTAAATGGTGACCCATAGCCTAGAAACAGGAAAATAGTGGGTGGCCCTGGTAGCTCAGCGGTTTAGCGCCGCCTTAAGCCCAGGGTGTGATCCTGGAGACCGTGGATCGAGTCCCGCGTCGGGCTCCCTGCATGGAACCTGCTTCTTTCTCTGCCTCTATCTCTCTCTCTGTGTCTCTTGTGAACAAATAAATGAAATCTTAGAGAAAAAAAAAAGGAAAATAGCTATTATAAAATGGTAGTCTTCCCCCCCCCACTTTTTGAAGATTTTATTTATTAGAGAGTATGTGCGCACACATGCAGTAGGAGCAACAGGTAGAGGGAGAGGCAGAAGCAGGCTCCCTTAGAGTAGGGAGCCAGCCACAGGGCTCCATCCCAGGCCCCCAGGATCATGACCCAAGCCAAAGGCAGATGCTCAATCACTGAGCCACCCAGGTGCCCCTAAAGTTATCTCTCCAGTACTGAACTTTGTTGTGGAACAATGTTTTTATACGCTTGATTTTTGCTTGTTTCTGCTTTGGATTAAGTTCAGCTATAGAACACTGGGAATGGGCAAGGATTAAGATTCAGAGTGCCAAAAAGAATGCCTATTTAAAATATGCGTGAGGGGGATCTCTGGGTGGCTCAGCGGTTTGGCGCCTGCCTTTGGTCCAGGGCGCGATCCTGGAGTCCCGGGATCGAGTCCCGCATTGGGCTCCCAGCGTGGAGCCTGCTTCTCCCTCTGCCTGTGTCTCTGCCTCTGTCTCTCTCTCTCTATGTCTATCATGAATGAATAAATAAAATCTTTAAAAAAATAAATAAATAAAATAAAACATGCTTGATTACTGGAAAGGAAAAGGGGGAAAATAAAGATGAAAGGAAAGAAGAAAAAAGGAAAAAGATGACTTCTGGTGTCCAGCCTTCTCTTTTGGAGATTAGCCATTTTGGAGATGCCATTCACCTACTGTCTCTTCTTCCCAACAGGTGAAATGTTGGGGTAAAGTCAAACCCTCAAAGGCAGAGGACTGTGAAACCCAGGATCATCAGGGAACCAGAGACAGTCTGGATTTATCTTTTCAAAGGATAGGATCTGGGTGGCTCAGGTGGTTAAACATCTGCCTTCTGCTCAGGTCATGATCTCAGGGACCTGAAATTAAACCCCATGGTGGGCTCTGACTCAGCTCAAGAGAGAGCTGTCCCTCCCTCTGTTCTCCCCACTACCACACCCCCCTGCATGCACACTCTTTCTCACTCTCTGTCATAAATAAATATACTATTAAAAATAAATAAGGGTACCTGGGTGGTTCAGTTGGTTACCTGTCTTCAGCTCTGGTCATGATCCTAGGGCCCTGGGATCAAGCCCCACATCGGGCTCTCTGCTCAGGGGGGAGCCTGCTTCTCTTCTATGCCTGCTGCAACCTCTGCTCTCTTTTTCTCTTTCATAAATAAATGAAAGATTGGACCTCTTTTTTCCCCCTCCCTTCCCCTGCATGTCGCCCATGTAAATAGGTGTTTTTATGAAAGCCCTGGGGCAGAGCCCATGGGCAGAAAGAAGGTGCCCGGGCTTTTTTTATTTCAAAACTAAAACTTGCCATTGAAAACAAATTAAGCCATAGAGAAATGAATCATAAAATGAATCTAGTAAGAATAATTTATTTAATTTCTCCAATAAATATTTTGACGTATATAAGATAGATGGTTTTTGGGTTTTTTTTTAAGATTTTATTTATTTATTCATGAGAGACAGGAGAGAGCACGGCAGAGACATAGGACGAGGGAGAAGCAGGCTCCATGCAGGGAGCCCGATGTGGGACTCGATCCCTGGACTCCAGGATCATGCCCTGAGCCAAAAGCAGAGTTTAACTGCTGAGCCATCCAGACGTCCCAGTCCCAAGAAGGATGGTTTTATGTGAATTTTCATGGATTTTGCAACAGGATTATAGCATACATTCTCCTCCAAAAGTTTGTTTTGTTTTTTCCGCTTAGCATTATATCTTCAACTTCTTTGCATGTCAGAATTTAGAGGTGTATATCTATTTGGAAAAATCATAAAAATTTATAATTACATTTTTAAATTTATTTATTCATTTATTTATTTAGGTCACCTCTACACCCAACATGAGGCCAGAACTCACAACCCCTGAGATCAAGAGTCACATGCTCTTCTGATTAAGCCAGGAAAGCACCCTGATAATTACATTTTTAAAAAAAAATTTTATTTTCCTAACTGTATCAGCCAAGGTTGAGATGGTTTCTCTCTTGAATCTTCTCCTATCAAAATCTTTCTGATATGAAGAACATAAAGGTGAAGCTGAGGTAGTTGAATTAAGGGAAAGATTGAGTTTTGGGACTCTCCTTAAGAGCTCAATGTGACTTCGTCATTCCCTTAAAAAAAAAAAAAAATCACTGTTAACTTTAATATTATCTTTCCAGACATTTGTGTGTGTACACATGACACCCAACAGAATTAAAACACATTTTTCCTGTCCAAATATGGAATTTCATCATATATTTTCTTCTGCAACCTGCCTTTTCTACTTACGAATACATCAGAAAAAAATGTATATAGATGTCACAGAGTGTGTGCCCCACTGGCTTAGTCAGGAGAGCATGTGACTCTTGATCTCCAGGGTTGTGAGTCTGAGCCTCACATTGGGCACAGAGCTTACTTACAAATTAAGAAATAGGGATCCCTGGGTGGCGCAGCGGTTTGGCGCCTGCCTTTGGCCCAGGGCGCGATCCTGGAGACCCGGGATCGAATCCTACGTCGGGCTCCCGGTGCATGGAGCCTGCTTCTCCCTCTGCCTATGTCTCTGCCTCTCTCTCTCTCTCTCTTTGTGACTATCATAAATAAATAAAAATTAAAAAAAAGAACCAATTAAAAAAAAAATTAAGAAATAAATAAGAGGGATCCCTGGGTGGCGCAGCGGTTTGGCGCCTGCCTTTGGCCCAGGGCGCGATCCTGGAGACCCGGGATCGAATCCCACGTCGGGCTCCCGGTGCATGGAGCCTGCTTCTCCCTCTGCCTATGTCTCTGCCTCTCTCTCTCTCTCTCTCTGTGACTATCATAAATAAATAAAAATTAAAAAAAAAAAGAACCAATTAAAAAAAATTAAGAAATAAATAAGAGGGATCCCTGGGTGGCGCAGCGGTTTGGCGCCTGCCTTTGGCCCAGGGCGCGATCCTGGCGACCCGGAATCGAATCTCACATCGGGCTCCCGGTGCATGGAGCCTGCTTCTCCCTCTGCCTATGTCTCTGCCTCTCTCTCTCTCTCTCCTTCTCTGTGACTATCATAAATAAATTAAAAAGAATAAAAATAAATAAATAAGATAAAATGGATGGTGTGCATGAACACAGAAATATGAGTGGGTTTTTTGGTTTGTGATTTTTTGTTTTTTTTTTAATATATATATTTTTAAATTTTATTTATTTATTCATGAGAGACGCAGAAAGAGAAAGAGGCAGAGACACAGGCAGAGGGAGAAGCAGGCTCCATGCAGGGAGCCTGATGTGGGACTCGATCCCGGGTCTCCAGGATCACATCCTGGGCTGAAGGTGGAGCTAAACTGCTGAGCCACTGGGGCTGCCCGTTTTTTGTTTTTTAGTAATCTCTACACCCAATGTGGGGCTCAAACCCAATGACCGAGAGATCAAGAGTAGCAGGCTCTTCCCACTGAGCCAGCCAGGTGCCCTGAAACATGAGTGTTTTGGGTTTTTTTTTAAAAAGATTTTATTTATTTATGAGTGAGAGACACAAAGAGAGAGGCAGAGACTTAGGCAGAGGAGAAGCAGATTCCCTGACGGGGGAGACTGATGCGGGACTGATCCCAGGTCCCCAGGATCATAACCTGAGCCAAAGGCAGATGCTCAACCACTGAGCCACCCAGGTGCCCCTGTTTTGTTTTATTTTTTAAATAATATATCATAGAGATCTTTCCACAACAGTAAATTAAGATGACTCAATAGTTTTATAATATTACATGTTATTTGCCACTACAAATTATTTTACTATTAACATATATATATATATGTTCCATATGTGTACATAATTTATATATGTATATGTAATAAATACCTAAGAAGGTGTAAGATTGCTGTTTGAGAATAAAGTTAATAAAAACAAAATTCACTATCTTCATAAGTAAGCCACATAAGAGCTTGAAAAAGTTGCCAAGAGGAGTTAGGAGAGGTGCAAACTCAATGTAAAGCCTTCCACTTATCCTTTTGGTCACCAGACTCACCAAGAACATTTACCTATAATAGAGATAAGGCAGAAAGGGAATTAATTATAAATTCACCTGCCACCGCTCCATCTTCTCACATCCCTTTCTTTTGAAAATCTTGCTCTCTCCATCTTCCAAAAGGAGGTGGTTACTTCCAGTGTCCTTAGTTACTATATCATATTTTATTTTTAAAAACTCACTTTTCCTTCATTTTCAGCTAGCATTTCTCTTTCAGTTTGTGCCTTTTGAAAGGAAGAAGCATGCTGGGTCAATTTGCCTGGCTCTTCTGGATTTTACAGTCCGGATTCAAAGCTCTAAAGTGGGAGGATTAAAAGCCTTGCTTACTGAATTTCAAGCACCTAGTTCTCAGGGTAAAGAACGTGTTTAATTCTGTTCTGAATAATCCTACTATTCAGAAAACTTGGTGTCTACAGGGGAAAAACAGGCCAGGACTGCAAACCTAAAGGTAAAGTCAGACAACTGCCAGACAGGGGCAGGAAAGTGGGGGAGGAACTTCAGTAAATATTGCGTGCCCCCTGGGGCCAAGTGAGCTTTGCCGCAAGCGGGAGATAAAGGGAATTTGTTAAATAAAGAAGGCCAATTGGGGCAGACAAAAGCTTCTGGCACAGGAAGTTAGTTCGACTAAGGATGCTGAAAGGTAAGCATTTGAATAGGTTCCTCTGTGAGGTTGTAGTGAAACCCGATTGAAAAGAAGCAGCAGCTGGTGGCCAGTCTCTTTAAAAGATTCCTGCTTTCAGGGTGGTTGACGTACAACTCTGTGGTCCTAGAAAGAAAGTGTTCTTGAGAATTCTAGAAGGTTAAACTAAGGAATTACTTGAATACAACGGTAGCGCTAGCTCCAAGTATCCTACCAAGTAAGCTACCCGAGGAGCTCACAGATCAAATTAAGATGCTAGAATTGTATTAAATCCACCTAATCAAACTCTCAGGGAGCAAAGTATGGGGATTGAGATGGGTCATGCTCTTGTACTTAGAACTGGTTGCAAGGATGTTCATAGGATATATCTGGTGCAATGATGGAGGATGAGAATTTGAGACCGGAGGCCTGGGTTCTGCAGAATAAAGGTACCCGGCCAGGATCCCACAGGCTTGCCCTATCGCAGACACCACAAGTACTCCTGGCCACAAAAGCAGCTCTCCTTAGCTTGCTGAGCAGAATACATGTGGGGTTGGAATGGGTGTCAACAACGGACGGACAATTGAAGTTCGGAGTTACAGATTGAGTGCCTTGGCTATGTAAGGATATTTAGTGTTAGGCTAAAGAAAAGAATTAGGTGCCTCTTGCTCCTTCCATTCCTTTCTGGGCTCTATGCACATGTACTCTGCCCATCTAAATCTAATATGTCTTACTGGTTAATTTATCTATAATTTTTTAAAAATGATTTTGCTTATTTGATAGAGCCAGAGACCACAAGCAGGGGGAATGGCAGAGGAGAGGGAGAAACAGGCTCCCCAGGGCCTGCCTGGGGCTTGATTCTAGGCTCCCGGGACTATGACAAGAGCCGAAGGCTGATGCTTAACTGACTGAAGCCACCATAGGTGCCCCTATAATTTTTTTTTTTTTTTTTTAGGGCACCTGGGTGGCTCAGTGGTTAAGCATCTGCCTTCAGCTCAGGGCATGATCCTGGGATGTGGGATCAAATCTGGCATCAGGCTCCCTGCATGGAGCCTGCTTCTCCCTCTGCCTGTGTCTTTGCCTCTCTCTCTCTCTCTCTCTTCCTCTCATGAATAAATAAATAAAATCTTAAAAAAATTTTTTTCTTTAAGTTATCTCCACACCCTATGCCAGGATCGAACTCAACCACAAGATCAAGAGTCACATGCTCCACCAACTAAGCCAGGGAAGCGCCCCTTATGTGTTACATAAATTTCAATTGTTTTCCACAGTTGAAGTGAACGTTCTCAGACTATCTAGCAAGTGCACATAACACCAGATTAGCTACACATTCCTGTCCTTTTTGCAACCCTAGATCTTCCCTGATTAAAGCCTCTCCTAGATCCCAGATCTCATTTCTTAAATCTCAAATCCTTCTTCAGCCACTTAATCCTACGATCATACTTAACATTCCCCAAACTGTGTAGCTTTGCAGGTGTCTTGGGCGCTGCTGGACGAACCATTCAGCACAGATACGTTAATTTCCACTGGTTGGTTCTCTGATCAATTCTTATTCATTAGGTAAAGAAAAACAGTTCTTTTGATCTATTGAGACTCTACACTCTAAGTCCTTCATCAGGATAAGAGAAATATGATTATTCTTAACTCCATCAATGGCTCTTTACTATGTCTTTCCTTTTTTTTAAAAAAATTATGTATTTATTCATGGGAGACATAGAGAGAGAGGCAGAGACACAGGCAGAGAGAGAAGCAGGCTCCCCACAGGGATCCCGATGTGGGACTCCATCCTGGATCCTGGGAATCACGGGATCACACCTGAGCTGAAACCAGATACTCAACCTCAACCACTGAGCCACCCAGGCGTCCCAACTGTGTCTTTCCTTATGCTACTTGCATTTTCCAAAAGAACAGTGAAAAATAAGCGAGTTTCAACTTGGAAGAAAATTACTATGAGTACATATTTTTATATCACTCCCTTTTCCTGGGAAAATATTTATAAATATTATTTCACATGATCCTTAAACTACACTCTGAGGTTAACTACCATTTATATGTAAAGAAACTAAAAATTCTGGAAGTTTAAATTACCCATCCAATGGTATATTGCCTTTTCTTCCCAGTTTGAGTTGACTATAACCCTGCCTGTCTCCCCTGAGAAACTGCCCCATCCCTTTTCAATCCACTGTAATTCATTTTCGGTCCTTCATGAGCCATTGTAATAAATCAAAATAAAATATAAAAATCATCTCAAAATTCATCCTTCATTAGCTCATTCAAGGAATATTTATTAATACTTCCTAGGTATCAGGTATTGCTAGGTGTTGGAGGTGAGCAGAAGAGACATGTGCCAGTCTTCTTGGAGGTGACACAGATGGCTAAATGCTTTGACCTTAGATATTACCTTACCTGAGTTTTTTTTTTTTTTTTTTAAGATTTTATTTATTTATGAGAGACAGAGAGAGAGAGAGAGAGAGAAAGAAAGGCAGAGACACAGTTTCCAGGCAGGGAGCCTGACTGGGACTCGATCCCGGGACTCTAGGATCACGTCCTGGTGCAAAGGCAGGCGCTAAACCACTGAGCCACCCAAGGGATCCCAACCCGACTCTTTCTAAACTAACATTTATAGCAAGTATATGCCGAGTACTGTGATAAATGCTTTATTTTGGGTGTCTGTATGATAACTACTTTATTTTTATTTTATTTTATTTTATTTTATTTTTTTATGATAACTACTTTAAATGCATCTCTCATTTTCATAAAACAAGATGAGGCATTGCCATCTTATTACAGATGACGAGGGTAATAATTTCGCAATGGACATGTATCTAAGAAGAACTGAGTCTGGAATCCATAACCTTAGCTATATTTCTATACACACTTATTTCCTTTTTTTTAAAATAATTTTTTTAAAGATTTTATTTATTTATTCATGAGAGACAGAGGCAGGCACAGACACAGGTAGTGGGAGAAGCAGGCCCCATGCAGGGAGCCCGATGTAGGACTTGATCCCAGGTCTCCAGGACCATGCCCCAGGCTGAAAGCAGGCACTAAACCGCTGAGCCACCATACACACTTATTTCCATTTCAGAATGCTGAGGTCAGGGAGCAAGAATTCTGTCCCTTTCTGGAAGCCTGCTTCTACCTCGCCCCTGCTCCTCCCCGCCAATTATGTTCTTACTAGCTCTGCTCTCTCTCAAATAAAAAATAAATAATCTTAAAAAAAAAAAAAAAAGAATTCTGTTTCCTTCAAGAGTCCCTCCAGCTGGACTAAGAATCAAATTGACATAAGACAGATTAACAAGAGAAAACCAAATTTAATAGCGTATGTATGGGGAATCCACACAGATATGGAAATTCCAAAGGCAGTCAAGCAAAATGAGGTCTGTATGTCAAACTGAACTAAGAAGCTGGTGATAGAGAACTGTGAAGAGAAGGACAGCAACTCATGGGGCAAAAAGAAAAGCAGATGTTTGCTAATTAGATGTTGGCCCCTGTGGTACAGACAGGACTATAAAAATAAAATGTCATCTCTGCTAATAACCCTTATTCTGGGAAAGACCCCCCAATTTAGAGTAATTAAGGGAGGGGCCAAATTTTCTGTTGGGGCAGCCTGCTGTCAGCTTCTCCACTTGACCACACCTCCACTTTTAGGATATATTTATTTCTAATTGCATCACACCTTTACTGAAAAAACAATTCTCTATTCTTGAGGCATGTGAATGCCTCTCCCACCCGCTGTTACCTTGCAGACTTTTCTTTTTTCTTTTTCTTTTTCTTTTTTTTTAAGATTTTATGTATTCATTCACAAGAGACACAAGAGGCAGAGACACAGGCAGAGGGAGAAGCAGGCTCCATGCAGGGAGCCCGATGCGGGACTCGATGCTGGGACTGGATCCCGGGACTCCAGGATCATGCCCTGGGCTAAAGGCAGGTGCCAAACCGCTGAGCCACCCAGGGATCCCCCTGCAGACTTCTGGGCTGCTCCTCTTCTGTGGACTGAAGGACTCCACCGCATTCTGCCATCATACCTGTTCTATGATCAGTCCTCATGCTTTGCTCTGGTTTGTTTTACCTGCACTTCTGCACCTCTAGGCTCACTCTGCTCAAATCTGGATCTTCACTTTAAGAGTCTGCAGTGCCCACATCAGACATATCTGCCAACTTGGCATCTCCATTTACTTGTTTATTTATTTATTTTAAAAAGATTTTATTTATTATGGGGCGCCTGGATAGCTCAGTTGGTTAAGTGTCTGCCTTCTGCTCAGGTCGCAATCCCAGGATCCTGGGATTGAGCCTCTTTTTTTTTTTTTTTTTTAAGATTTTATTTATTTATTCATAGAGACGCAGAGAGAGAGAGAGAGAGAGAGAGAGAGAGAGGCAGAGACACAGGCAGAGGGAGAAGCAGGCACCATGCAGAGAGCCTGACATGGGACTCGATCCAGGATCTCTGGGATCGCGCCCTGGGCTGCAGGCGGCACTAAACCGCTGCGCCACCCAGGGGTCCCCTAAATACAATTTTATTTATTTTTTATTTTTTATTTTTTTACAATTTTAAAAATAAGTAGATGGGGCAGCCCCAGGTGGCGCAGCAGTTTAGCACCGCCTGCAGCCCGGGGAGTGATCCTGGAGACCCTGGATCGAGTCCCACATCAGGCTGTCTGTATGATGCCTGCTTCTTCCTCTGCCTGTGTCTCTGCCTCTCTCTCTGTGTCTCTATGAATAAATAAATAAAATCTTAAAAAAAAAAAGTAGATGTATTTATTTATTTGAGAAAGCTTGAACGGGGGGCAGGGGGAGAAGGAGAAGCAGTCTCCCTACTGAGCAGGGAGATGGACTCAATCCCAGAACCCTGGGATCATGACCTGAGCAGAAGGCAGACACTTAACCAACTGAGCCATCCAGACACCAGTATCCTCATTGAGACTGATTCTGACACTCAGTTTTCTTGTCTATAAAATAAATAAATGTAAGTAATAATTTTTTTATTTTGTGGTGAAGATTGGTACTAACCTATGCAAAACCTCCCAGGATAAGCACTCCGTAATCACAGTTCTCATGGAAATTTTACAAATCTAACACATCCAAAATCAAACCCATCATGTTCTTCCCACACTCCTCTTTCAGGATTTTCTGTGCTGGTTCATGGCAATATTCACCCTATTATCATAGCCAGAAGCTTGGCAGTTATCCTAGGATACTTACTTTCCTACACCTACCATATCCAAATAGTTACTAGTCAAGTCTATCTTTTTACTATATTCCAAACCAACCAACAGGTTCCCATATTAGCTATTAGTATTTTTTTTAAGATTTTATTATTTATTCATGAGACACACACAGAGAGAGAGAGAGAGAGAGAGAGAGAGAGGCAGAGACACAGGCAGAGGGAGAAGCAGGCTCCATGCAGGGAGCTCGATGTGGGACTCAATCCCAGGATTCCAGGATCATGCCCTGGTCCGAAGGCAGGCGCTAAACCACTGAGCCACCCAAGGATCCCCCAGATTCTTCTTTTTAAAAAATCTATTCGTGAGAGACAGAGAGAGAGGCAGAGACACAGGCAGAGAGAGAAGCAGGCTCCATGCAGGGAGCCCGATGTGAGACTCATGCACTGAACCAAGGCAAACACTCAGCTGCTGAGCCACCCAGTCATCCAGAGCACTAGATTCTTCATTCTGCCTCGGGTCATGATCTCCAGGTCATGAGATCAAGTCCTGTATTGGGCTCCTGTTCAGTGAGGGGTCTGCTTGAGATTTTCTCTTCCTCTCCCTCTGCCCCTCCCCTGATCCTGTGTGTGCCTATGTTTGTATCTGTGTGTGTGTATACACATTCTCTCTCAAATAAATACATAAATAAATCTTTTAAAAATTAATGTGAGGGGTGCCTGGGTGGCTCAGTTGGTTAGGCGTCTGCCTTTGGCTCAGGTCATGATCCCAGGGTCCTGGGATGGAGCCCTACATGGAGCTCCCTTCTCTGTAGGGAGCCTGCTTCTCTCTCTCTCCCTCTCCCTCTGTCTACTGCTCCCCTGCTTGCTCTATCAAATAAATGAATAAAATCATAAATAAATAAATATATAAAATTTAAAAAAATTATGTGATTAATAAAAGAAAGGGACCATTAAAAAAAAAGACTGAAAGGAGAGTAATTTGGTATGGCCTTCTGAAAGGCGGTCAGATAAGAGGGCCCCAATCAGGTTTTCTGAGTTACAAAACACTCAAATTAAAATCCCAGCTCTGTCATTTGTGACCTTGGACAAGTTTCTTTGTGGTCTTTTGGGTTTCAATTTTCTTGTACGTAATGCTTCAAAGCTATTTCAAAAGGTTCCTGTGAGGATTTAATGAGACAATCGTTTAATAAGATTTTTTTTTAGCTCCTAGAATATACGCAATAATGTCAGTTATAGGCATGGAAATATAAGATATGAATAACCTTTGATCCACTCCTAGGAATGTATGCTGTCGTTATTCAGCCAACTACACTATTATTCTTTCTTCTTTAAGTATATTTTGTCTGAAATGCTCACATTCTATTTTGAACCCATGACAATCAAATTTTTCTTTTTTTCTTTTTAAAGATTTATTTATTTATTCATGAGAGACACAGAGAGAGAGAGGCAGAGACGTAGGCAGAGGGAAACGGAGGCTCCTCCAGGGGAGCCTGATGTAAATCTTAATCCCAGGATCCCCGGATCATGACTTGAGACAAAGGCAGACACTCAACCACTGAGCCATCCAGGTGTCCCCACAACCAAATTTTCAACACCATCACTGCATGAAAATTGTTCCACTCACGATCACTAATGGTCTCCATAGTGCTAAAGGCAATGACAAATCTCAGTCTTTGTCTTACTAGACTATAAGGAGGAAATCAGCCTTTCCATAATAAAAAAACTCTAAGTTATGCATTAAGATAAGCATTCAATTAATAGAAAACTTGGTTAATGTTTAAATCCCTTGAACAAACATCATAGTACATTTACAGATATTAAATATTATACCCGGGAGGCCTGGGTGGCTCAGCCATTGAGCATCTGCCTTTGGCTCAGGGTGTGATCCTGGGATCCTGGGATCGAGTCCCACATCGGGCTCCTTGCGGAGAGTCTGCTTCTCCCTCTGCCAATGTCTCTGCCTCTCTCTCTGTGTCTCTCATGAATAAATAAACAAAGTCTTAAAAAAAATATACCCTTTTTGTTATTCTAAACAGTGTTATATTTTTGTTTTCAAAGTATGTTATCAGTAACTCCCATGTATGTTATTAACTTTCTAGTAACCTTTTCGGAAATTGCTAATTTATGGTAAAGCCCACCTTTTCCTTACCTGCTAAGCATCAAATATCTAATCTTCTATAATGGTGTCATGAAGCCCTTCCTTTTCTTTTCTTTTCTTTTTCTTTTTTTTTTAATATTTATTTATTCATGAGAGACACACAGAGAGAGGGAGAGAGAGAGAGGCAGAGACACAGGCAGAGGGAGAAGCAGGCTCCACTCAGGGAGCCCGACGCGGGACTCGATCCAGAGTCTCCAGGATCAGACCCCGGGCTGCAGGTGGCGCTAAACCGCTGTGCCGTGGGGGCCGCCCCAAGCCCTTCCTTTTCTACGTACCCCCAGGCAAATCTTGGAGTGGGTCTTTGGTATATTAACATATATAAAAGAGAGCCTATAATTTTATTTTATTTTATTTTAAAGATTCATTCATTCATTCATTCATTCATTCATGAGAGACACACAGAGAGAAGCAGAGACATAGGCAGAGGGAGAAGCAGGATCCCTATGGAGAGCCTGATATGGAACTTGATCCCAGACCTCTGTATCAGAACCTGATGCTCAACCACTGAGCCACCCAGGTACCCTGAGAACCTATGATTTTAATTTTAAAGCCTGGAGTGCTGATACCTTAGTCCTATTTAATAAGCATTTTGCTTACTTTCTACACTATAATCCTCATAAATTATAATGCCTTATTTCTAATTTGTTTCTGTGGTCTCTTTCTACAGAAAATTGGCATATTACAGGAAGGACCTGGAGTAACATAAACCATAAGACTATGAAACTGTTACAGTATGCCTGGGTGGCTCAGCGGTTTAGTGCCGCCTTCGGCCCAGGGGGTGGTCCTGGAGACCTGGCATCCAGTCCCACATCAGGCTCCCTGCTTGGAGCCTGCTTCTCTCTCTGCCTGTGTCTCTGCCTCTCTTTGTGTGTCTCTCTCTCGAATGAATGAATAAATAAATAAATCTTTAAAATAAATTAGCTGCTGCTGATTTTTTTAAAAAATTGAAAAAAAATTGAATGGCCCTAAACAAGCATGCTTTCTTTGCCTTAGTTTAGAAGAATTCAAGAAATTTGATCTCCAATTACCTGGAGTGATGTTCTTGCAATTAATCAAAATAAGAAATGATGGAAAAAAAAAAAAAAAAGAAATGATGAAACAGCCTTGGTTTGTTGGCCTGACTCCATTTGGGGACTCAAAGCCATATGCACATGAGTAAGTAAAATAGTCAGTGGGTGGAGAAGTGACATTTCTAGGATCCTTTTTTTTTTTTTAAATATGTTATTCATTTATTCATCAGAGACACACAGAGAGAGGCAGAGACATAGGCAGAGGGAGAAGCAGGCTCCATGCAGGGAGCCGGATGTGGGACTTGATCCCAGGACCCCAGGATCATGACCTGAGCTGAAGGCAGATGCCCAACCGCTGAGCCACCCAGTAGTCCCGACATTTCTAGGATGCTTGACATGGCAGCCCCATGCACTATGGTTCTAAAATCTTTTGGTGAAGTCCTAATAGGGGCTACAGTTATGTTGGAAAGATATAAGAATTCAAGGGAAGAGATTAAGGTGAAAATTTGGGTGGAAAGTGGTATGTTTGAACTGGCTTTATGTGAAATGGTTATATCTCCTTTGCCTGAATATATTTTAGGAATGGATATTGTATCTGACTGGGAAATGCTTTCTCTACTTAGCACTGTAAAACAGAAGGCATATAAATCCATCCTTCCACTCACATTGATTGGATATACCAGTGTTGACTAGAATGCTATGGTTGTTGTTTTTTTTTTAAGATTTAATTAATTAATTAATTAATTAATTAATTTTAAAAAAGATTTTATTTATTTATTCATGAGAGAAACAGAGAGAAAGAGAGAGAGAGGCAGAGACACAGGCAGAGGGAGAAGCAGGCTCCAAGCAGGAGCCTGACGTGGGACTCGATCCCAGGTCTCCAGGATCATGCCCTGGGTCGAAGGCAGGCGTTAAACCACTGAGCCACCCAGGGATCCCCCAGATTTTATTTATTTATTCATGAAAGACACACAGAGAGAGAGAGAGAGGCAGAGAGGCCTCCATGCAGGGAGCCCGACGCAGGACTCAATCCCAGGTCTCCAGGATCAGGCCCTCAGCCGAAGGTGGCACTAAACCACTGAGCCACCCGGGCTGCCCTAGAATACTACTTTTAACATAAAGATTCATTTATTTATGTATTTATTTTTGAGAGAGAGAGAGAGAGAGCAAGCCTGAGCAGAGGGAGGGATGCCTGGGTCGCTCAGCAGTTGAGCGGTTGAACATCTGCCTTTGGCTCAGGGTGTGACCCTGGGCCAAGGGATCAAGTCCCACATCAGGCTCCCTGTTGGGAGCCTGCTTCTTCCTCTGTGTCTCTGCCTCTCTCTGTGTGTCTCTCATGAATAAATAAATAAAATCTTAAAAAAAAAAAAAAAAAAAGGAAGGGCAGAGGCAAAGAGAATCTTTTTTTTTTTTTTGGCAAAGAGAATCTAAAAGTAGACTCCACTGAGTGTGGAGCCCATCACAGGGCTTGATCTTATGATCCTGAGATCATGACTTGAGCAGAAAGTGAAAGTCCAACACTCAACTGACTACACTACTCAGGTGCCCCTAAAATAATATTTTAAAGAGTTCTTACATAAACATTGCTGAGATACACTTGCAGTGATGGAAAATACTCCATTGTTTTATTTTTCAGGTTCTACTAAACCTGTTTTTCTTATCTGGTTTAAAGATTTTATTTATTTCTTCATGAGAGACACAGAGAGAGAGGCAGAGCCAAAGGCAGTGGGAGAGAGGTTCCCTGTGGGGAGCCCGATGAGGGACTTGATCCTAGGACCCTGGGATCACGACCTGAGCTGAAGGTAGATGTTCAACCATTAAGCAATCCAGGTGTCCCTAAACCTATTTTTCATTACTAAACTAGCCATTTGCAATAAGCACCAATAAAATAAAATTATATAAAATATCTCCTAAGTATTTTATGAGAAGTTGTATGAGTAAAACTAGAAACTTCTTCTGAAGCGGTGCCTGAGTGGCTTAGTCATTTAAATGGCCAGCTGTGTTATATTGGTTCAGGTCATCATCTCCAAGTCAGGCTCTGTGGTCCTTGCTCTGTGTGGAGTCAGTTTCAGTTTCTCTCCCATACCCTCTCTGTCCCTCCCATTGCTCATGTGCTCTCTCTCAGAAAGAAAGAAAGAAAGAAAGAAAGAAAGAAAGAAAGAAAGAAAGATCTTAAAAAAAAAAAAAAAAACCACCAAAACTCTTGTGAGGACTGTACAGATAGGAAAACTTAATATTTTTAAAATGTTGGTGCTCCTTGTATGAATTTACATTCAATGTTATCTCAATTAAAATATTAGAAGGATGGGGGCAAATTTGTGGGGACCCCTTTCACTCCTGAGAGCTTTGTCTGTATCTTTACTTAATAAACTTCTATCCCTTTACACACACACACTAATTATCTATCTATCTATCCTATGTGTGTGTATATATATATATAGATATCTATGTGTGTATGTGTATATATATACACATAGGATGTGTTTCTTTTTGGAAGCTGAAAAAATTAATCCTGAAAAATTCCAAAAAAGGAAAATGAGAGAGTAGCCCAGCAGATATTTTTGAAATATGTATGTAATTTAGTGCTGCAGAAAAAATAGATCAATGGGACAAAGATGGCCCAAAATAGTACCAAGTACATATGAAAATTTAATGTATGGTAAAGTTGGTATTTCAAATCAAAGTAAAAAAGATGGAGGGGTGCCTGGGTGGCTTAGTTGGTTGAGTGTCTGCCTTTGGCTAAGGTCATGATCCCCGGGTCCTGGGATTGAGTCATGCACTGACTCCCTGCTCAGTGGAGAGTCTGCTTCTCCCTCTCCCTCTGTCCTTCATGCTGTCTCTCTCCCCCTTGTGCTGTCTCTTGAATAAGTAAATGAAATCTAAAAAAAGAAAAAAGAAAAGATGGATTGTTGAGTAAAAGATATTGGCTAGGTATTGATAAAAACACAAAGATGAATTCTTGTTTTACAGCATACCCACAAATAAATCCCATAGAAATCAAAGATTTAAACATAAGTGAAAGCTACAAAATTACTAGAAGAAACATTGATAAATATTTTTATTTTTTTTATTTTTATTTTATTTATTTTTATTTTTTATTTATTTTTTTATTTCTTATTTATGATAGGCACACAGTGAGAGAGAGAGAGAGAGAGAGAGAGAGAGAGGCAGAGACACAGGCAGAGGGAGAAGCAGGCTCCATGCACCGGGAGCCCGACGTGGGACTCGATCCCGGGTCTCCAGGATCACGCCCTGGGCCGAAGGCAGGCGCTAAACCGCTGCGCCACCCAGGGATCCCGATAAATATATATATATTTTTTTCCGATAAATATTTTTAATATTTAATACTTATAATACTCGGATGAAAGTCTTTTTTCTTTTTTTAAGATTTTATTTATTTATTTGACAGAGAGAGAGAGTGCACCAGCAAGGGGAAAGGCAGTCTGGTGCTGGCGGATCCCAGGATTCTGGGATCACAACCTGAGCTGAACAGATGCTTAACTGACTGAGCCACCCAGGTGCCCCAAGATTATAAAATTTGATTAATAATAATTATTTTTTAATTCCATAGCATAGGGGAAGAAAAGAGAAATCTACATTTGCAAAATATATGACAAACAAAATTTTTTTTTTTTTGTTTTTTTTGTTTTTAATTTTTATTTATTTATGATAGAGAGAGAGAGAGAGGCGCAGAGACACAGGCAGAGGGAGAAGCAGGCTCCATGCACCGGGAGCCCGACGTGGGATTCGATCCCGGGTCTCCAGGATTGCGCCCTGGGCCAAAGGCAGGCGCCAAACCGCTGCGCCACCCAGGGATCCCGGCAAACAAAATGTTAATTTATTTCATATACAATAATTGAAATTGACATGTCAAATTCTGCAACTGTTATGGTTGGTGTGCTAATTTTATCAGTTTTGCTTTATATATTTTGGTATCATTTTATTTGGTTTATATATATTTAAAACTGCTATATGTTCATGGTAAGTTGGGTCTTTTTTTCTTTTTTTATTTTTTAAAAGATTTTATTTATTTATTCATGAGAGACACAGAGAGGCAGACGGAGAAGCAGGCTCCACGCTGGGAGCCCAACGCGGGACTCAATCCCAGATCTCCAGGATTACATCCTGGACCAAATGTGACTCTAAACTGCTGAGCTACCTGGGCTGCCCTTTATTTATTTATTTATTTATTTATTTATTTATTTATTTATTTATTTATTTATTTATTTATTTATAAAGATTATTTATTCATAGAGACACAAGAGAGAGAGAGAGAGAGAGAGAGAGAGAGGCAGAGGGAGAAGCAGGCACCACGCAGGGAGCCTGACGAGGGACTCGATCCCGGGTCTCCAGGATCACGCCTGGGGCTGCAGGCGGCGCTATACCGCTGCGCCACCGGGGCTGCCCTATTTTATTTTTTAAAAGATCTTCCTTATTTATTCATGAGAGACACACACACACAGAGGCAGAGACACAGACAGGGAGAAGCAGGATCCATGCAGGGAGCCTGATGTGGGACTAGATCTCAGGATCCAGGGAATCATGCCTTGGGCAAGAGGGAGGTGCTCAACCGCTAAGCTACCCAGGCATCCCCCTTTAATTTCATTTTATTTTTTTATCTAAGATTTTATTTATTTACTCATGATAGACACACACAGAGAGAGGCAGAGACACAGGCAGAGGGAGGAGCAGGCTCCATGCAGGGAGTCCGACATGGGACTCCATCCTGGGACTCCAGGATCACGCCCTGGGCAGAAGGCAGGCGCTCAAACCGCTGAGCCACCCAGGCTGCACTTTAATTTCATTTTAAATCCCAATGTGGGGCTTAAACTCACAACCCTGAGACCAAGAGTCCTATGCTCCAGGGCAAAAATGAATAAATGAATGAATAAATGAATGAATAAAATATTTTTTAGTAGCATTTTTTTAAAAAGATTTTATTTATTTATTTATTCATGAGAGACACACAGAAAGAGGCAGAGACACAGGCAGAGGGAGAAGCAGGCTCCATGCAGGGAGCCCCATGTGGGACTCGATCCTAGGACCTGGGGATCAGGCCCTGAACCAAAGGCAGAGGCTCAACTGCTGAGCCACCCAGGTGTCCCTAATTAATAAAATCTTAAAAAAAAAAAAAAAAAAAGTCCTATATTCCACCAGCCAGCCAGGTGCCCCCAAATAACTCTTTTTTATTATTATTTTTAAGATTTTATTTACTTCTTCATGAGAGACACAGAGAGAGAAAGAGAGAGAGAGAGAGAGAGAGAGGCAGAAACACAGGCAGAGGGAGAAGCAGGCTCTATGCAGGGAGCCTGATGTGGGACTCGATCCCGGGTCTCCAGTATCATACCCTGGGCTGAAGGTGGTGCTAAACCTATGAGCCACCCGGGCTGCCCAAATAACTCTCTCTCTCTCTCTCTTTTTTTTTTTTTTTTCAAATAACTCTCTTTTAATTAAAGTTTGCCTGGCATTTATTGATTCTTTTTCTTTTGAGTTTCCAGATCTTTAGACTTGAGATACATCTGTTATTAAAGCCACATAGCTGTTGCCAATTCTTCCAGCCCCACTGGTACCAAGTCAGAGTCACCTCTCACCTAGATAATTGCAATAGTTTCTAACGGTCTCTCAGCATCTATCTTTGCCTAAATTTAGTGCAAAATTTCTTTTAGGTATATGATTAAGCATGGAGTTATACGGGACATTAGGTAGTAGTATCCTACAATTATCATTTGCTCATAAAGCCCCCAAATTCAGTAGCTTAAAATAATTACTGGGGCACCTGGGTGGCTCAGTGGTTGAGTGTCTGCATTTGGCTCAAGTCGTGATCCTCACAGGGAGCCTGCTTCTCCCTCTGCCTGTGTCTCTGCCTCTCTCTCTGTGTCTCTTATGAATAATGAATAAAATCTTAAAAAATAAATAAAATAACAATTATTTATTACCACTCTGGTATCTGTGAAATAGGCTAGGAGTGGTCAGCAGATACAGGTTGAGTTTGGCTAAGCCTCAAGCTACAGATTTAGCTGAGTGAGGCTTCTCTGGTTTGGACTAAGATCTCTATATGTTTACTCTGGAGGCCAGGCTAAGTTTGCAGCCATTACCCAGGGAAGCTCTTTCCTGGCAATGGCAGATATGCAAGTGGGTAAATGATAATAGGCATGATCTCTTAAGGCCTGGGCTTAGAGCTGAGACAGGTACTTCTTTTGCCTTATTTTATTGGCCAAGTCATGTCAAATGGCTGAACCTAAAATTAAAGGGAAGCATGAAAAAAAAATAAATTGGAAAAAAAAAAAAAGAGAGGTGTCTGGCTGCCTCAGTTGGAAATGCATGCAACTCTTGATCTCATAGTCTGGAGTTCAAGCACAACTTGGCTGAAATAAACAAACAAATGGAAGCATACCCCTATTTGGGTTGCTATAACAAAAATACCATACTAAGTGAGTTATAAACAACAGGAATTCATTTCTCACGGTTCTGGAGGCTGGGAAGTCCAAGATCAAGCCATCAGCAGATTTAGTGTCTGATGAGAGCTAACTTCCTGGTTCATGGACTGCCACCTTTTTGCTGTAATCTCACATGAGGGAAGGAGTGGGAATTCTTTGGGGGTAGGGAGCCTCTGTAAGGGCACTAATCCTATTCATGAGAGCTTCACCCTCATGATCTAATCATTTCCCGAAGGCCACACCTGATTGTGGGGGGCACAAATATTCAGACCATAACAAAACTACAAAACCATTTGAAAAAGAGCATGGAATGGGGGGGGGGTGGTGGAGTGGGGTGGATGAAGAATTGGGGCACAGTCAACTTTCCTAGAAAGCCATGCTTTGCTTTCTAAAGTGGTGGTATATTTTTATACTCTTACTAGCGGTAAAGACAGTTCCCATTTTTGCATGCTTGCCCACAGTTGATACTTACAATCTGTAAAGTTTTGTCAATCTAGTAGACATGAACAATAGATGACTTAAACTTGATCAAATTAAAAAAAAATCAAAACCATCTTAACTATACTGTAAATGTTTGTGTCCCCCCAGATGTATATGTTAGAGTCCTAATGTTAACCCAATGTCATGGTATAAGTTGGTGGGGTCTTTGGGAGATGATAAGGTCTTGAGGGAAGAGACCTCACGAATGAGATTAATGCTTTTATAAGACTTACCAAACTGGCACTTTCATCTTGGACTTCAGTGTCTAGACCAAAACTGTGAGAAATACACTTCTGGTTGTTTTTTCTTTTTGGTAAATATTTTATTTATTTATTCACACACAGAGAGAGAAAGAGGCAGAGACACAGGCAGAGGGAGAAGCAGGCAGGATCACGCCCTGGGCCCAAGTCACGTGCTAAACCACTGAGCCACCCAAGGATCTCCACACTTCTGTTGTTTATCAGCTACCTAGTCCATGGTATTTTGTTAAAGCAGCCTGAACAGGCTAAGACATTAACCTTTTTTTTTAAAGATTTTATTTATTTATTCATGAGAGAGACACACACAGAGAGAGAGGCAGAGACACAGGCAGAGGGAGAAGCAGGCTCCACGCAGAGAGCCTGATGGGGGACTCGATCCCGGGTCTCCAGGATCATGCCCTGGGCTGCAGGAGGCACTAAACCGCTGTGCCACCAGGGCTGCCCTAAGCATTTTTTTTAAAAGATTTTATTTATTTATTCATGAGAGACACACAGAGAGAGGCAGAGACATAGGCAGAAGGAGAAGCAGGTTCCCTGAGGGAAGCCTGATGTGGGAATGGATCCCAGCACCCAGGGATCACGCCCTGGCCAAAGGCAGCCACTCGACTGAGCCACCCAGGCATCTTTTTTCATTTTTCTTGGGTAATATACCTAGGAGTGGACTTGGTGTGTCATATGATAACTATTTTACCTATAAAATCTATTTTCAAAAAAAAATCTATTTTCTATTCAGTTTGTCTTGTTTCTTCACTAAAACATGTCCTTTTCAAAATATTTTACCTCTGATACATACAAATGGTTCTCAGATAAGGAAATGCAAACAACTCCTAGCTCTAAAAAAATACCCAATGTCATAATAAAAATGTAAACCTAAAAGTATAGGATCCCTTTCACACTTCAGATTGGTAAAGATAAAACACCTCTTGAGGCACCTGGGTTAAGGGTCTACCTTTGCCCAGGTCATGATCCCAGGGTCCTGGGTTGGAGGTAACTCCCCAATATTGAGCTGGACTGTGCTTCTCCCTCTGCCCACTCCCCTACTCATACTCTCTCTCTCAAGTAAATAAGTAAAATATTTAAAATAATTTAAATACTTGTTAATAAAATATTTTGGTAACTATATGCAGAAACTGGCACCCTTACACCTCATCGGCTACTTAACTTTATTCCAGTCCTCAAGCATTGAGTCGAGAGACAGAGGTGCCGTGCCAGCCCTTTTTGCCAATTCATTCATTGGGCTCAATTTCCTCATTAAACAAACAACAACAACAACAACAACAACAACAACAACAACAACAAAAGGGACGCCTGGGTGGCCCAGCGGTTGAGCATCTCCCTTTGGCTCAGGGCGTGATCCCACAGTCCCAGGATCGAGTCCCACATCGGGCTCCCTGCAAGGAGCCTGCTTCTCCCTCTGCCTGTGTCTCTGCCTCTCTCTGTGTGTCTCTCAAGAATAAATAAATAAATAAATCTAAAAAAAGTGAGATTTGGATTTAATTTCTGAAATCTAATTCACATGCTTCGGCCTTATTAAGTCACTAAGCCTAGAGCAACCGAGGAAGAGTCGTTAAAATCACTTTATAATAGGACAGGTGAGAAATACCTGCATTGGATGGTTTGCCGGGTTATGCCCTGGACTAGAGCCAGAAATCGTTTCAATGATGCCAAAGCAAAGAAACGGAACGCGGACAGGTGCGGGGCCGTCCACGCCTGCGCAGTGAAGGCGCGGCCGAAGCCCCGCCTCCCGCGGTGTCCCGAGGTTTCCTCCAGCCCCGCGGGCCTCCAGCCGCGCCGCAGGGGAGGGCGGGGCCGTGGGCGGGGTCGTGGGCGGGCCGTGGGCGTGGGCGGGGCGTGCCTCAGGGCCAGGCCTGCGGCTGGCGGGGCGTAGCGCCGGAAACCGCAGGTTCAGGGCTCTCTGCCGGCGGCGGGAGCCGGGGGTGCAGGGCGACGACCCAAAGGAAGGAGGGCTCCTGGCGAGGCCGCGGGTGCCCTGGCCCGCACCCAGGACCATGATCAAAGACAGAGTTGACGCTGGGGGATTCGTTGCGGTTACTTTGGGGATCGACGTCCAAGGAGTTCTCGGTGGTGATGGGACGGCCTAGGGAAGCTCCAGGACGCAGAGCCAGAGCTTGAGGGTGGGGCTCACCTGCGGCCAGCATCCAGGCTCAGGGGCCCCCCTTCCTCTCCCCTTCCTCCCTTGCCCAACGCTGGGCGGGGGCCACCCCCCTACTTCCGCTGCAGCCCTCTAGTTGGAACCTTGAACAGAGGTGGTGCAACATCTTAGGCTCCAAAAAAAAAAAAAAAAGGGTATGTTCAACCTGAATTTTATCAAAAGCACGGGTAGGTTTGGGAGATGTGGAAAGAGTACATTCTCTCAAACTCGGTTCATTTCAGCCAGCCAGCCATCTAACGTGCCAGTACTGATTTATTTGCCTCTCAGCTCCCAATTCGTCCTTCACTGTTTTGGTAATGGATGGAATTCCTTTAAATCGTTACTTTAAAAAAAAAAAAAAAATTGGGGGGGCACCCCTGGGTGGCTCAGCGGTTGAGCGTCTACCCATGAATGTGTGTCATGACAGACACAGAGAGAGAGAGGCAGAGACATAGGCTGAAAGAGAAGCAGGCTCCCTGTGGGGAGCCTGAGGTGGGACTTGATCCCAGGACTCTGGGGATCACGACCTGAGCCAAAGGCAGATGCTCAAACACTGAGCCACCCAGGTGCCCTAAAAAAAAGATTTTCTTTGGGATCCCTGGGTGGCGCAGCGGTTTAGCGCCTGCCTTTGGCCCAGGGCGCGATCCTGGAGACCCGGGATCGAATCCCACGTCAGGCTCCCGGTGCATGGAGCCTGCTTCTCCCTCTGCCTGTGTCTCTGCCTCTCCTTCTGCCTGTGTCTCTGCCTCTCTCTCTCTCTCTGTGTGACTATCATAGATAAATAAAAATTAAAAAAAAAAAAAAAAAAAAGATTTTCTTTGACAGAGACAGGCATGCACAAGCAGGCGGAGAGGGAGAAGCAGGTTCCCTGCTGAGCAGGGAGCCAAGGGCTCAATCCCAAGACTCTGGGATCATGACCCCAGAAAAGGCAGATGCTTAACTGACTAAGCCACTAAGGTGCCCCTAAATCATTTATTTATTTTTTATTTTTTTAAAATCATTTCTTCTTGAGAGTGTTAAGCCCAATGAAGTTTTCTCAGTAGATGGTGCTGGAAAGATACTGTAGAAAGAAGGGTCTTTTCCTGCTATTTCCAGTGGCTACACCATAAATAACAGAACACTTGGTGGCACCCTGCTTCAGCCATGCACCCAGAATGCAAGTTCCCATAGTCTCCTCACAGCCCCAGCCCATGTCTGGCAATCACTTCTCAAAAGGCCTCAAGTACCGCCCTCCACCCCACAATATTGGTGCCCTGACTTCTTCTGTACACTCACATATCTGGCCACCAGCTGTGGCTCACCTGAAGTGACCTTGCTTCCCACACCACAGCCTCAGGGGATGCCTGGGTGGCTCAGTTTTAGGTTAAGCATCTGAACCTTCTCTCCCAAGTGTGTCTCTCCTTGGGTACTCTCCCTTAGCTCTAGGGTACCATATTGAGTTCTGCTATTATTTTTTCTTTTTAATTATAAATAAATAAGTAAATATATGTAAATATATATATTTGAAGTACACTCCTCAGGGCACCTGGTGGCTCAGTGGTTGAGTGTCTGCCTTTGGTTCAGGTCATGATCCCGGGGTCCTGGGATGGAGTTCTGCATTGGGCTCCCCACAGGGAGCCTGATTCTCCCTCTGCCTATGTCTCTTGAAAAATAAAAATAAAGTACGCTCTTCGTCCAATGTAGGGGTTGAACTCACAGCTCCAAGATTAGATTAAGAGTTGCATGCTCCGACTGAGCCAGCCAGGTGCCCCTATTATTTTTTACTTAAAAAAAAAAAAATCAAGTATTCTCTACATCTAATGTGGGGTTCACATTCAACACTGAGATTGAGAGTCACTAAGCCAGCCTGGTGCCCCAGTTTGACAATATATTTTTAAAAAGATTTATTTATTTATTCATGAGAGACACAGAGAGGCAGAGAGAGAAGCAGGCTCCATGCAGGGAGCCTGATGTGGGACTTGATCCCACAAGCCCGGATCACGCCCTGAGCCAAAGGCAGGGGCTAAACTGCTGCGCCACCCAGGGATCCCCTATATTACACTGTTTAAATCATTGTGTGGTTTTTATCTTCTGATAGGAGCCAGCCATGTTCCGCTGTGTTCAAAGTAGCAGTGAGACAGACAAGGTATTTGCTTTTGAGTTTATATTTCAGTGGTTGTTAATTAAGACCTAACTTACAAAATAGACTGAGCCATACAAAATTTTGAGGCAAAATGTTTTTTTTTTTTTTCCTTTTAGGCAAAATGTTCTAAGCACAATGGGACAAATGTAAAAAAGCTATTGATAATGAACTTGAGTTGAGAACTATAATGGCCAGTGGGGCTAGACTTCTGTGAGCAGAATAGCAAGAGATGAAGTTGGGGAAGCAAACCTTTTAGGTAGAGTAACCGTAAGATATCTTTAAAGTGATTTTGATAATGAATGAGAAGCAGTATACCCTAAGTTACACTAGGGTAATAGGAGTGAGCTGGGATGTACGGTCACAGAATCTACAGGCCAGAGTAAAGGAGTTTGGATGATATTTTAAGTGTGACAAGATGTAATGGGAAGGCTTTAAGGGCAGTGACAGGATCTGTTTTGATTACTCTGGTTATTCAAGAATGCAGTATTATTTTTTAAATATTTTATTTATTTATGAGACAGAGAATGGCAGAGACATAAGCAAAGGGAGAAGCAGGTTCCCTGCAGGGAGCCTTATGTGGGACTTAGTCCCAAGACCCTGGGATCACAACCTGAGCTGAAGGCAGACACTCAACCAGTGAGCCACCCAGGTGCCCCTGGAGAATGAATTAAAAGATGGAAAAAGGGAGGGGCACCTGGGTGGCTCAGTTAATCCTCCTCCTTCTGCTCAGGTAGTGATCTCTGGGTCCTGGGATCCATACCTGTGTCTCCACCTCCCTGCTCACTGGGGAGTCTGGTTCTCCCTCTCCCACTCTTTCTCCAATCAATAAATAAAAGATGGAAAAAGGGAGCTAAGATCCCCACAATTATGGGGGTTATGGTGCAGTCACCAAGTTCTTTCAGGACATTCAGGGTTTCATTCTCATTCACTAAAGAGAAGTGTGAGGGACTGTTTGCCAATAAGGCAGTCTTTATGGAGCTCATGCCTGAGCTAAACAGAAATAAAAAGCCATTCAAATACCTTAAGTGAAAGGAAATGTAGAGAATGTCAGAAATACATAAATGAAGGTGTGAAGGTGTTAATGAGTGAAATGGGTGTGTTAAAGGCGTTAATGGATGAAGTGAAATGGGTGGGAAATGGATGAAATGGATGAAATGGATGAAGTGAAATGGGTGTGTTAAAGGCGTTAATGGATGAAGTGAAATGGGTGGGAACTAAGGAATGATAAACTAAAAAGATAGCAGGGACCTTGCCTTTGGGAGGCGGTGTGATGGGGGCTTAAGTTTTTTTTTTTTTTTTTTTTTGCTACTGAAGGATCTTAAGTAGGTATATAAATGTAACATGGGGGGGCACCTGTCCAGCTCAGTTGGTAGGATGTGCAACTCTTGATCTTGGGGTTGTAGGTTCAAGCCCCACATTAGGTGCAGAGATTACTTAAAAATAATCTTAAATGGATGAATACATGTAATATGGATATCCTGACATCAGAATAGGATGAATTTCAGAGAGCAAAGACTAGTAGGGAAAGGAAGTAAAAAAGAGCAGAAGAGAGAAAAGTATTCTAACTGGGGAAACAAAACAAAAATTTATTAAGTGTGCAAAGCAATGCAGTAAGGCTGTTCATTTCATCTGTGTCATAAACAAGTACCGTTTTCATTTGTATTAGATCCTAAAAAGAAACTTACTTAAGGTAACAGGTATTGGGTGGCCAAACCAGGATTTAAAGTGGATTTTCTCCTTCCTATAGGAAGGATCAAAAAAACAAAAACCCAAAACATGGGCAGCCCCGGTGGTGCAGCGGTTTAGCGCCGCCTACAGCGTAGGGTGTGATCCTGGAGACCCTGGATCGAGTCCCAAGTCAGGCTCTCTGCATGGTGCCTGCTTCTCCCTCTGCCTGTGTCTCTACCTCTCTCTCTCTCTGTGTCTCTATGAATAAATAAATAAGTAATCTTAAAAAAAAAAAAACCCAAACAAAACAAACCCAAAAAACCTCCAAAAAACCAAGCCCATGATGTCACATGTACATTCAGAATTTTTATTTCGAAACAAACCACAGTAACATTAATAATAGAAAATCCATTTGGAAATATTCACAATCTGGTCACTGAGAAATGGGAAAACTTCCACGCTGCATTACTGCCAACCCACTGTTTTTGAGAAGCCAAAAGTAGAGGTGCAGTTACAGGAAGTCATCTGTTCAACCAAGTCCCCATTACATATAAGCTCTGTGAGATTTTTTTTCCAAAGGCTCAATGATCAGAGGAAACAGTGAGAACTAGTGACTGAAATACTGTCATTGGCAAGGGTTTGGCTAAAGGGTCTTAAGTATATAAGCACCAAGGAGAGAAAGGGTAATCAAAAAACCTATGTAAGAAGGAAGACCAAGTAAAGTGTCATGGGGCCCAATCTCCATTTATAAAAATACTGGGAAACTAGATGATTTGTGGAGGTGTCCATGACCTGGGGCAAGCATCCATCCTTCCAACTCATTGGACTCTTAAAATGCTCCATAGTTAGAAGTCTTCAGTTTGTTTCTTATCCCCTTAAAAGAAAGGCCCCTTCTCCACGACTCTCTTCCAAGAGGCCACAATGTTCTGATCTCACACTTTTCTTTGCTATTCCCACCATCTGGGTCTAGAGGGAGGTGAATCCTCCACCCTCAATGTCAAGATTTAAGGAGTTCTCTCCCAACTCTCCAACAAGGAAAGGGGAGACTGAACTCTACAATTTGGAAGAAAACCATAGATGCAAATTCCACCCAGCAGAGGCAGTGTTATTTATATACATAGAGATGAGTTTTAACATATTCTATTCAAAAGGGGGCTATAGAGCATAGGGGACACAAGTTACCAATAAACAACTTCCACCCAGAGCAAAGTGACAGTGCGTATACATTCATACTCTCAAGTGTGGGCTACACTGCACATTTACTCATACCATCCCAAATGTATGGGCCCCTAAGGGCACTTGTACGTAATACTATGGAAATATGGTAACAGAAGAACAAGCATGCCATGACCCTAAAGCAACAACATACTTCCATTAGATAATAGTCGTTCAGGAAAAATCCTCTCCCAGAGCTGAGGTTACAAATTCCAAGTTAGTTATGAACATTCTCCTCTGAATTCTTTTAAAGCTATGGCTTAAAACAAAACAACAATCAATAACTAAAATCTCCTAAATAACAAAATGGAGAAAATACTGAACCTCTATCAAGAACCATTATTTGGGTTGCTCATTTAGAAGGTTCTCCTACTACGCGGGTGTTAGGAATATTTTTAAAACAAACAAAACAAACCCCCACAAAAAAATGAGTCCACTACAAGGGTAGGAAGTCATTTGGTCCAGTGCAAGGAGAAAGGATTTCTAGAAATAACCTTCCCTTCCTTCTCTGGACTCCAACCAAAATTAGAACCCATCAACCACTGTGAACTATAATGCCCATCTTAATAATACCCCTAGATTTCAAGTAATATTACATGTAATTTTAAACAAAGAAAAAAATTCCAAAGGTAAGCAGTAGCTTAATACAGGCACATGACTTTTCTGAGAAATTAAACTTGAGAGTTTCCACCTGAAAGGTTAAGAGGCAACGTGCAAACTTCACACACCGTCTGAGAACACATTCTGTTTCTCCCTGAATCTCCCCTCCTTATTGCACCTTGACCTCTCCCGTATCAAATCTTCTACCCTATAAACCTCTCTTTAAGCACCTCCCTCTAACTCTAACCTCAATTTCCTTATGTTTGCATTATTTGGTAAAATTACTTTACACTTAAAAAAATAAATATTTATGCAATAAAACCAGAAGATAAAATAAATAAAACTCAAGTTAATTTGCTCTGCAGAGCTGTATGGAAGCGAGGAGGGTGCTTCTATTTAATCCCTCTCAGCCCTCCACACTTATGTAGATATGCTTCCTGGGAGGTCTGGTGTGTGTGTGTGGGGGGGGGGGGGGGGCGGGGCTGCACCTCACTCTTATTCCCCTATTGGCCCTGGTGAGGACCTACCAGAACCCCAGGTAGGAAGAGCTGACAATGTTGTCATATGGCAAGTGGCCAGTTCCTCCTGAAATGAAGGTAGGTTCACTTGGTCTCTTCTAAACAGAAGAGAATGTCCAAGAAATGAAACGTTTCAAAACCATTGAAGATACAACTAACTCCAGCATTGGGTTCTTCTGAGTGCTCATGGAGTGTGTGGGGAAGAGAAAGGAATCAAGTAGCAGCATTCAGAAACAGTCCTGGGTTACAACCTGATTCGATTTCTCCCTCATCCGGGAGAGGTGGTTTTTCCATGTTGGGAGGGAGGCGGGAAGGAGGCATGGCTTAGACAGTGGCGGTCTCGGTCTCCTTCACCGGCTGCATGCTGTTCATCTCCACAATGGGGCCCTTCTCCGCTCTGTTGGCATCCTGCCCCTGCCCTTCGAAGGCTCGGGTGATTTCCTCAAAAGTCCTGCCACGGGTCTCAGGGACTTTGAAGAAGGTGAAGACCAAGAAGACGATGAGGAAGCCAGTGAAAATGATAAATACATAGGCTCCTAAGTAGAACTAGTGAAAAGATACAGAAAAAGGAGTATCAGTGTAAGATCTGGTCATTGCCCAACTCCTCTCCTTCCCATCTCAATGAGCCTTTAAGGTCATGAAGTCATTAACACTAGCTAATCCAAATTGTGGATTTTAAGTGCTGGTTTGGAATCCTTTGAGACTTATCATGATCATTGTATCTAGGCAGAACTATGCCTTTGTAATCACCTCAGACTAGTGGTCTTTCAAAAGTTCCCAGTTTTGGGACGCCTGGGCTGCTCAGTGGTTTAGTGCCCACCTTTGTCCCAGGGCGTGATCCTGGAGTTGGGGGATCGAGTCCCATATTGGGCTCCCTGCATAGAGCCTGCTTCTCCCTCTGCCTCTGTCTCTCTCTGTGTCTTTCATGAATAAATAAATAAAATCCTCTAAAAAATTAAATAAATGTTCCCAGTTTTGGGGTACTTGGCTCCCTCTGTCAGCAGAACATGCAACTCTTGATTTCTAGCTCTTGAGTTTGAGCCCCGTGTTATAGGTAGAGTTTCCTTTAAAAAAATAAAAAGTTCCCAGTTTTGCCTTCCTGCTTCAATCCTTTTTTACAACCATTCCTTTTTCTATAGGTCATTGAGAACAAGAAAGAAAATCTGGTTTAAAACATTTGATATCTGGGATGCCTGCGTAGCTTAGTCAGTTGAGCATCTATGTGACTCTTGGTTTCAGCTCAGGTCCTGATCTCAGGGTCGTGAGATGGAGCCCCATGTCAGGCTGTGTTCAATGCAGTGTCTGCTTGAAATTCTCTCTCCCTTTTTCTCTGCTCCCCCCCTACCCCCACCTCCACATTTGATCTCATGCTCTCTCTAAAATAAATAAAATCTTAAAGAAAACACCAAACATGAAACACTTGACACCTAGTCCTGTGGTGTTAGTAACCAGATTTTAAACCTGTTGGCTTAGGTGAGCTGGTTTCAAAATGGTCTTGGTTAGTTTTGTTTTAATTTACTTACTGCAGCAGAAGGAAAGAGCAGCCCAACCAGAAAATTGGAGGTCCAGTTGGAACAACCAGCCACTGCCATTGCAGCTGGGCGGGGTCCCTGGCTGAAGAGTTCGGCCACAATAAACCAGGGGATGGGGCCTGGGCCAATTTCAAAGAAGGCTACGAAGACCAAGATAGCCCCAATACAAACAAAGCTCATCCAATTATAGTTATCCTAAATGAGGAAGGAACAAAGGAAAGTGAGTAGTAAAGACAGCTCGGCCTGGATAGGATCTAGCCTCCCAGAGGAGAAGACTTGACAATGAAAAGCTCCCTTCTGTCCTGGGTTACAATGGAGTTAATTGGACTTAAGAGTCAAAAGCCCTGGGTTTTTGAATCCTAGCCTTGTGTTCCATCTGTGTCAATTGGCACAAAAATCATTTCATCACTCATAAAATGGGAATAATTACCTTGAGATGACTTGAAGAATTAAATTACATAAGGTATTTTGCAAACTATATGTCATTTAGATATAAGAATTCCGGCAGTTTAATTACCCATCTCTGATGATTCACTTTTCTTAAAACTCTGGGCATGTGACTTTATGGATCTCCACCCTCATCTTCCCACCTGTGTCACAGAATCACCTGTAATCCCTCCCTTTCCTTCACTCAAAGAGCACTCACCTTTAATAACAACGAGATGGTCATAAGGATGGAACAAACAGCCATCCCTCCAAGGCCAATCATATGTAGAGTTCTCCTCCCTGCCCTTTCCACCAGAAACAGCTAAAGGAATAAGAACAGAACATAAAATTTCAGCTTTCCCTTCTACCTGAATCTGCCTTACCAGTAGCAGGATACTTATTAAAATCACACTTCCCCTTTTAGTTCCGAGTTAAAAGCATCCTACAGGATCCTTTTTATACCTCCCTCTTTCTCATCCCTTTTATATTTGCTTAGAGTGAAGACTCCTTATACCCATCATTCACTAGCTCTTCTTCCCCCCCAAAATGAAACAACACAAAGGTTTAAACGATAGTAGGGAAATGGCAGGACTTGAAACCCATCCTTGAACATGGCACAGTTAGAATGGCCCTCCCCCTACCCCAAACTATCACACCATCCAACTTACAGAGACAACAGTGAAGATAGTATTGACCACCCCTGCACCAATGGTGGCATAGATTGGCTCCTCAACACCTGCATCTTTGAAGATTCCTGTTGAGTAATAGAACACCTAATAGGAAACAAAAGACAACTTTGAAACTGCAGTTGTGCATAACAGTTAAAAAAGAGAACCCTTAGAAAAATAAACTTGGGATGCCAGGGTGACTCAGCAGTTGGTTATCTGCCTTTGGCCCAGGGCGTGATCCCAGGAGTGCCACATCAAGCTTCCTGCAGGGAACCTGCTTCTCCCTCTGCCTGTATCTCTGCCTTTCTCTCTCTCTGTCTCTCATGAATAAATAAAATCTTAAAAAAAAGAGAGAAAAAAAAGAAAAATAAAAGTGTCAGGAGGTTAAGGAGTCCTTTCCGGGTTTTTTTGGTTCAATTACAGTATCTTTTCTGCAAATAAATTATCTTCTGTATCTTTGTTTTTAGTTCTTTTTAATTCTAGCTACTCATTTCCATTTTTTCTTCTATGCTCATTCCTTCTGCTCATGAAGTCTCTTCCTTACCTCTATTTTATTAACTTAGATATAAAGGTTTTAGTCCCATTAATTTTTTCAATTAAGCTTTTTTTGGTACATTTTAAAGTTTTGGGTTTGTTTTTAGTAATCTCTACCCCCAATGTGGGGCTCAAACTCATATCCTGAGATCAAGAGTTATGTGCTCTTCCAACAAAGCCAACCAGCAGCAAGTTCCTCAATTACACTTCCTCAATGGACAATTCCCCTAACCCCTAAAACAGTGATAAGCCCACACCAATATGTTAATTTGACAGTGAAGAAATTGAGAAATAATCTCAGCCTGCTCATGTAATTAGAAACAGAACTTGGGCTGGAAACCCTAGCTCTAGGTCCCTTCCAAGTGTTTTAGCAAATGATACCAGCTATCCTTTTAACATATACTATTAAATAAACTACTCTTTAGTATGTATTATTTTTAATTATTTACTGATCAGTGTGCTGAAATGTAAAGTTGCTATAGCTACCATAGTTAAACAGATGTCAAAATATTGGACTCAAACCTCAAAGTAACAAGGGAACAGGATCTAGATCATCTAGGTTCAGTCCCTAAGGTTTGGGTCAGGAATTTATTATTTCATCCTGTGTTTTTGCCTCTATAGCTGTATTTGTCAGACTTTTTATGTGTCTACGCTGGGATTTACCTTCTCAGGAAACAACTCTTCAAATACATATAACCTCGGATAGAAACTATGTATATTTGTATTTTCTAAAATAAGACTCTGGACATCTGAGTGGCTCAGTGGTTGAGTCTCCCTTCGGCTCAGGGTATAATCCTGAAGTTCTGGGATCAAGTCCCACATTTGTAATGTCCTATATACTGAAAAAAGTTTGAAAGGACAAATGTTTAGAAGTTCCGAGACTAAAGGTGATGAATTTTTCGTTTATTATTTATTTTCTTTTTTTTTTCCACATGGAAAACACATACTGCAGATAGAATCTTTTTTTTTTTTTTAATTTTTTTATTTATTTATGATAGTCACACAGAGAGAGAGAGAGGCAGAGACATAGGCAGAGGGAGAAGCAGGCTCCATGCACCGGGATCCCAATGTGGGATTCGATCCCGGGTCTCCAGGATCGCGCCCCGGGCCAAAGGCAGGCGCCAAACCGCTGCGCCACCCAGGGATCCCTGCAGATAGAATCTTAAATAAAAACAGGGGCACCGGGCAGCCTGGGTGGCTCAGCGGTTTAGCGCCGCCTTCAGCCCAGGGCGCGATCCTGGAGACCTGGGATCGAGTCCCACGTCGGGCTCCCTGCATGGAGCCTGCTTCTCCCTCTGCCTGTCTCTCACTCTCTCTGTCTATGAATAAATAAATAAAATCTTTAAAAAAAAAAAAAAAACAACAAAAAAAAAACAGGGGCACCTGGCTGGCTCTTGATCTTGGGGTTGTGAGTTTGAGCCCCACGGTGGGTGCAGAGAGGACTTAAATAAACTTAAAAAATGGTAAACAAATAAAAACAGGGGTATTTGGATAGTGCAGTTGGTTAAGTGTTGGTTAAGTGCTCTTGGTTTTGGCTCAGGTGGTAATCTCAGGGTTGTGAGATTGAGCCCCATGTCGTACTCCGCACTTAGTGCAGGGTCTGCTCAAGGTTCGTTATCCCTCTGCCCCTCTCTCTAAAATAATTAAATCTTTTTCTTTTTTACAATTTTATTTATTAGAGAGAGAAAATATGAGCAGGGTGAAAGGCAGGCAGAGGGAGATGGAGAAGCAGGTTCCCTACTCAGCAGGGCACCCGATTTGGGGCTTGATCCCAGGACCCTGAGATCATGACCTGAGCTGAAGGCAGATCATTAACTGACTGAGCCACCCAGGTGCCCCTAAAATAAATCTTATTAAAAAAACAAACAACAAACAAACAAACAAACAAACAAAACTAAAACTAAGTTAAAATTGGGTAATCAACATTTTTGGAGTGGCTGCGTGTGGCAAGCATCACTGGGGGACTCTGACTCTGTAGATGGAACAAAGTGAGCAATTGCCTGTGCTCAGCCCCTCTAGTGAGTTAAGTGCAGTGGGCAACCCCCGCTGGCCACAGAGTAGCTACTCACAGCATTGATTCCAGAGAGCTGCTGGGAGAGTTGGAGCATGATGGAAATGATAATGGGTTGCCGGTAGCTGCGCGATCTGAAGAGCTCCAGCACAGTGACTTGCTTTTCTTGTGCCATCCTAGCACTCTCATCTTTCATCTCCTGGATGTCCTGACTCACATCCTGGGTGCCCCACAATCGTTGGAGGACTGGTCAAACAAAAGATAAAGATTAGGTGCTATTCCATCTTCATTTCCCCTCTAATACAGCTGGGCAAAAGCCACAGAGATGAGCTCTGGATATGGCTCATCAATTAGCATCTGTGCCTTAACCTGCTTCTCATGTCACTCTTTAGGGGTTGAAAGTTTCTGACTCAAGAGCAATCAGGGAAGTCTCCATTTGGGTTCTGAGGGGGCAAGGAAAGGAGAGGACCAAACAGATCCAATGCCCTAAACCACAACCCTAAAATTCCTACAGTCAAAGTGTGAAGGATACTCACTCTCCTTAGCATTCTCCTCTTCCTTTCTGTTAATGAGCAAAAATCTAGGGCTCTCGGGGCAAAATGGAAGGGCGGCGCTTTGCAGGACAGCTGGAATGATGGTGAAGCCCAAGAGCAGGGGCCAAAGCTCTTCAGTTCCCATGATGACTTTCAGACCGAAGATCTAGAAACCAGATCAATATGATACTGTAAAGCTCATTCTTTATATATATATATATATATATATATATATATATATATAAGCCACAAGTTGGTTTAAAAAAAAAAGTCAGAAAAAACACATTTCAGCAAATCATCCATTTTTTTTACAGCAGGAAAAAAGTTACTTTCTCTACCCTTCCTGCTTCTTTAGCTGTCTGTGAGCTACAATAAGTACCTGAAACTTACATATAGTTGAATAGATGCAGATATTCCTGAGCTTATCTATGTTAACTCATTTAATGAGCCATGACTAAAACTCAGAGCATGAGTTCTAGAGTACCTGAGCTACCAGGATCCCGATGACGATGCCCAGCTGGTTAAGAGTGCCGAAGGCCCCCCGTAGGGCAGTGGGAGAGATCTCTCCAATGTACATGGGCACAAAACCTGTGCAGAGGCCGCAGAAGAGGCCAATAATCAATCGGCCCAGGATCAGCATTTCAACCGACTGCGCTATTTTGCAGAACCCCATAAGGCAGCCACCAGCAACAGCCAAGAGGTTGACCATAAGCATTGAATTGCGCCTGAAAGGTTAAATGAAGACAAGAGAAGTTAGCAAAATAGGCCTGGCCTGATCTCTTTCCTCCTTTCCTTATCTCTCTACCCTTCTCCAGGTTCATAGATCTTCTCTTGTAGTCTAACTTTTCCTCTTACTATTATCAGAACATCTCTGGCTGGGATAAGATCAATGGTTTTTATACCTCTGTATGCATAAAACTCACCTAGAAAGCTTGTTTAAGTTGTCCACTAACTAACAGCATTAGCTTCAAATCTGCAAGAAATTAAAATTGTCCCACCCCATCCCAATTTACTAAATCATTAAGTCTGACTCTGGGACAGAGGCCAGCAATCTGTTCCCAAAAGCCATCTGGGTGATTGGATTCTAGCTAAGGTTTGAGAACCATTGGTACTGGGCAATCCTGATACAGCTGGTCCCTGAACACATTCAAGAGAAATTTCTGGACCAGTGCTGATCCTTTTATGCTTCTTCTTTTTTTTTAAAGATTTTATTTATTCATGAGAGACACAGGCAGAGGGAAAAGCAGGCTCCACGCAGGGAGCCTGACGTGGGACTCGATCCCGGGTCTCCAGGATCAGGCCCTGGGCTAAAGGTGGCGCTAAACCGCTGAGCCACCCAGGCTGCCCTCTTTTTATGCTTCTTACTGTATTTTATTATAATATAGTTGCTTGGATGCCACCAACATACTAATGAAGACTGATTTCAGACTAAAGTTTTTTTTTTTTATGGGCAGAAAGTGGACAGCTTTCCTGGCTCCAGGCTAGCTTGTGGGGAGGCCATTTTCAATTAGTATTGATAGCCAGTATAAAATAACAAATTACTGCATCTATGTGTTAAATGTGGGAGGCAAAGCCATGGAAACAGCTAACCGAAAATGGAAGTAAGAGATTAACACTGAAAATTTACTGCAGATGTTGGGAAAAACTAGAGCTTCAGCAGCTTCAGCAACTCTCCCCTTGGGTGGTCTGCTGGAATTATCCAGGGAGTTCTGAAACCCTGGTACTTTTAAAAGCTCCCAGGCAGATCCTAAATATGCAGCCAAAGAGAGCCTACTGTTAAAGGGTAAATTTTCATCCCTCATTCTGTTTTTACCTTTCTCTGCATTCCTTTCCTGGGAGACCCCACTTCCTCTATTAGGTTCTTTTGCTAATAAAATAACAATAGGAAGAAAGTCACAGGGAGTTATGGGAAAGGCACATTAAAATTTCAATGACTTGGGACACCGGTTGAGCATCTGCCTTTTGGCTCAGGGTGTGATCCCAGTCCCAGTCCCAGTCCCAGTCCCAGTCCCAGTCCCAGTCCCAGTCCCGGGAGGAGTTTCACTTCACTCACGTTGGGCTCCCTGCCTGGAGCCTGCTTCTCCCTCTGCCTGTGTTTCTGCCTCTCTGTGTCGCTCATGAATAAATAAACAAAATTTTTAAAAAAAATTAATTAATTAAAAAAAATAAAATTTCAGTGACTTGAGTAGCCACATTGTGGCCTTAAAAATGCAAACACAACAAACATCAAACATTATCAAGTAAAATGGGTTGCTTTAATTTATTTATTTATATTTACTTTTAGTTTATTTTAAAGATTTTACTTATTTATTCATGAGAAACACAGAGATAGAAGCAGAAACACAGGCAGAGGGAGAGGCAGGCTCCATGCAGGGAGCCCGACGCGGGACTCGATCCCTGGTCTCCAGGACCACACCCTGGGCTGAAGGTGGCGCCAAACCACTGAGCCACATGGGGTGCCCGCTTTAATTTTTTTTTTAAAGTTAAATTTTACTTGTGTTTCCAGAACATCTAATTAGCAACTGCAATGATTTCTTCACCAGTTATAACTGAAAATATTCTACGATGTTTTATTAAGTCAGTGTGGAATGAGAAGATTCAATGTTCTTTTTTGGGGAAAAAAATGTCAGTAATTTGGCCATTATCCACATTTACCACAGGCCAAGGATTATAAAATGTTTCCTCCCAATCCTGCTTTATAAAATAATGAAAACACTTGCATGAAATCCCAAAATTTTTAAGAAAAGTAAACAACTCCTGACCTTGTAAATCAAGTACGTTTCTGGGAAATTCCATAGTGCACTTTATTAGAGACTACTGAATTAGCTTCAGCTGGACTGCAAAGGCGACTCTCTTTAATGGGCAGCATAGCTTCAAGCAGTCCTATTCAGTGCCAGTTGGCTTAGTTTACCTCAATTCGAATTGGGGATGTTTTCATTCAAATGCATCATGGCCTCCCCATCCTAATTCTCAATACCTGTTCCCAATGCAACCAGTATAGCCCCCTTCCTTACCCAGTTTCTGGTCAATACCTGCCAAAGCGGTTGACAAAGAGTCCAACAGAGAAGGAGCCAATCATACCACCAACAGAGAAGATGGCCACAGACAAGGACCAGAGGGAAGTGAGTAACACTTCAGTGGGAAGGTTTTCCGATTTCTCTTCCAAGGTGTAATTGAGAAAGTCCTTTATTATCTGCAAATTAAAATGATTGGTGGGCAGACTGTTACAGTTGAATGAGAGAAGGGGCAAATATCGGGGGGGGGATCTTTCTCTAAGAAAACAGCATTACGGATTAACAGCAGAGAATCAAGTGAATGGATGCAGATGGAAGAGATAGAGAACATACTGGAGGTTAATGGTAGCTCTGAAAAGAACAATTTTGATTTGTCCTGAAAATCCAGATAGGTAGTAGCACAGATGTTCAGTAGACTACCCCTAGTCCTCCCCTAAGACCCTCCCACCCCCGTTGTAACTAACCCCCCTGAGGGATAACAAAAGAAGTGTGCCATGAGAAGGTGAGAGGAAGAATGGGTACAGTCCAGTCAAGGTAATAGAGAGCAACTGAGCTTTTTGCTTTGATTAATGATTCAGTTAGCCTTCCCCAACAATATTATTCTGTCTCTCCCGCCTTCACCAAGCTAGATACCAAGTTTTACTGAAATTCTTCATTGTTGAACCCCACTTTTTTTTTGAATCCCGCTTTAAAGGAATAATTTCCCAATTCCAAATTCTAACTCTAGTTGCCTGGCACTCACCATTTCAGGAGCATTGATGACTCCGGTATTATAGCCAAACTGGAAAGAGCCTATTGTAGCAATGGAGATGGCAAAGATCAGAGACACCGTGACCTGGGGTGGGGGGCAGAAGAGGGAGAAGGGAAGAAACTTTCCTTAAAGCTCTTGAATAATGATGGTTTCTTCTCGATTAAGGAGATATACTAGGAGCACTTAGCCCAAGAGTGCTATGTAAAGAACAAAAACGTAATGAAATTTAGGTAATAAATGGAACACAAAAGAACCGGTTATCCTCAAGAACTTATCCAGAGATATATAGACAACCACGTACACTTGGGAAAAGTGTCAAGAAAATTTGGCTAGAAAGTTAAGAACAACTGGGTTAATCTGTTTGAAACTATTAAAAAAAAAAAAAAAAACTGCCCCAGGTAAAAGCAAGCATAGAACTGCAGGAAAAGAGAGCCCTGGGATTCCTAAAAATGGACTATTTTGGAAACAGCTAGATCCAGTGTTGTCTTATCCTGTACCCCAGGATCCTACTGAAGACCAGAGTGGTGGTGGTGTCTTCACTGTTCTTATTGCTCAGGATAACGTAATCTATAAAATCTACCCACGGTATCCTGGTCACATTTGAAATTCTTCCTGTTTACTTCATTTTGTACCGCTACCCCCACCCCACAAAGGGAGAACACAAGTTCACTCCCAACCTAACACACAGGAGTCTGTGGGGGGGAGGAGGGAGTCATCTCTCACCTTGTTGGGAGTAATTTAAGTGAGTGTTAGATTTTCAGTTCAAGATAAGCTCAATTTTTATGGCTGAGGACATCTTCTGCGGCGCCTGCCCAACCCTTCCTTACCTTTAACTCCCTCCTCCTTTTAGGTTAGACAGAGTGGCCAGGAGTTTTGGTTATCCGAAGCTGACCCTGCACCCCAGGCCACCAGGTATAAGCACCAAAGCACCCCCGCCCGCACACAGCTGTGTAATCTACTTCTCATCAGTAAGGACCTCTTCTTCCTTTCAGCCTGGCCTCATCATCATTTACTATCCTTGAGGGCCTTTTCATTTTCCACCCTGTTTTTTCATCCCTTATCTTCCTTCATTTTCAAATGAAGTAAGAGATGTTCACCCTGGTGACAACGATTTTCTCCCTGTAAAAATACTGCTTCCATAACACACAGTAACACATTAATGTATTGTGCACTCACAATCACAACCACAATAAAGATAACTGGAATTCTCTCTCCTTAATATCCAAGGACTCTAGGTTACAGAGCAGATGGCCGGACACTGACCCATGCCCTCAAACGAATCCCAGGTCCTCTCAAGGTTTAATGCTTCCAGAGGAATCTTCCTGCTGGCTCAAGAGACCCATACTTGGAATCAACACAGCTAAGCAGCCTGCAGACTCAGGCATCTCATCCCCGCATCCTCAGTACCATGTGATTATGTTAAAAACAGTAACAACCCTGAGAAAAACACATAGCTTCTCCAGGTGGCTTTCCCTGCGACAGGGAGGTGAATGGGACTGGGATAAATCCTTAATAGGCTTGGACATCCAAAGATAACTGGCAGAACCATGGCATCCCAGGCTGGAGAAGAAACGAACAGGCCTGAGATGGCTAGATGACTTAGATTAAAACGGAGCACAGCACCTCCATAAAGGCCTGCCTTTTGAGTGTACCCCCAACAAGCAAAAAAATAACTGATAATTCTATTAGTTCTTCTTACCTTCTGTGTCCCCATGGCCCTAATTTAATTCTATTCCAATCTTCAATAAAGATCTGGGAGTTGGGATCCCAGAGACACCGCCTTCCAGTGAACAAAACCTCCAAAATGTCCTTCTTGGCAGCAAGTTTTTCTACTGGTCCCCAGCTCCGCAGCACATCTCCTCCTCGCTCTCACCGTTAGAGCTCGCCAGGCACTAATTTATAATCTCTGCAAAGGGTGGCGCCTGCAAGGAAGACAAGCCCCCCGGCCCCGCCCCACACCCGGCTCAAGTGATCCCGTGACCTCTCGGAATTTGGTGACTTCAAACTCTGCCCCCACCCTAGGCAACAACTCCCTCCCTCCTCCCACCCCCTTTTAAAAACCACATCCTTCACCCTACCCCCTTCTTCTTTTTTTTTTTTTTTTCAAACTGGTCCTCCTTCCCCCTTCTAATAGCTGCTATAGCATCTTAGTTTCACAGACAAAATGCTCCAGAAAAGCCTGTGGGAGGGCAAATTAATTTGTGTTCTCCATCTGCTGGGAATTAAGTCAATCTATAGAGATGAGACTAAATGCTATTTACACAAGGTAGAGTCAACGGGGTGCTGCTATCTGAAAGTTAAGGTTGTTTGAAGGTGTGTAAGCAGAAGGATTCACAATGCCATGAACTTATCAGCTGCCTTTTGATTATAGACTAGGTCTACAATCTTGAAGGGGAAGGAAGGGCAGTCTGGAGAAGAAAAGCTAGCAAGGAAAGAACTGGGCCACTTTTTGGCTCTCCTTGTTCTCTGATTAGCACACTCTCTCCTGGGAGGAAGAAAACCTGAATATCTGGGAGCCAGACCAACTCTCCTGGGCTGCAGGAAGGAGAGAATCAACTGCTTTTGGGATACAATCCAAACTCCTTAATATGGCATTTACCATACCACCTATTCTGAATCCTACCGATTCTACAACATTTTGCCTCTAGGCTCAGGTTTATAGCATCTGAAGATGGAACAATTACCAAATTCAGTTAAAAAGGTGTTTGCTGAGTGCACACTACATGTCAGGTACTCTCCAAGAAACGGGTTTCATCAGCATGTAGGACAAAAAAGTGTCGTGGCTTTTAAGGAATTTATAGCATTTCTCTTCTTATTCTGTTAGGAGTTAGTTGAACAGTTAAGTAGTTAGGGCCAGGGTCCCCAGCAAGAAAATATGGAGTCAGGACAGCTGAAATAAAATAGCATTGACATCTTGTTCTGCAGCGTAGGCAGGATCACACTAACAGTTTGCTTTTCAGCCTTTGCAGAAATGACTTCTGCAAAAATTCCTAAATAAAATAAGACAGTTAACCACAAAGCATTTGTTGGTATCACAGGCAAGGGGCAGTTAAGACCTAAGCCTCCAGATGTCAGGAAAAAAAGACCATCAGCACAGAGACATTAACCAAACAGGGAGACAGATACGTGACCAAAGCCCTGATTGGCACGACTCAGCACACTCTGATCACTTAAGAAAGTTTCGCTTAAAAGAGCTCATAAAAACCCCTAAACTTAGAAACTCCAGGGGCAACCAACTGGGCCCCCCTCCCTCTCGGGGAGCTTTATACTCTTGCTCAATAAACTTTGCTTTGCTGCCAACCAAGGACTGAGGGCATGCAGGGGACAAAAGTCCTGTACCACTTCCACTTACAGAATAAAAAAGGGACAGTCTCAATTGATTCTTATTAATTACAGGCTGAGATGAGTGGGGGAAAAGAGATAAGAAAAATTCGAAAAAAGGAAGATGAAAGATAATGAAAGGAGAGAGAGAGAGACAGAGAGAGGAGGCTCCAGTGTAAGAGTAAACAAAGAAAACAATTTGGTTCTAACAACAGATTTGGGTGAGAGATTGTTATCAAGGCTTTGCTGGGGCTCCGGAGGGAAGGGATGGATATCAATGGTCAATTTCCTAATGCCAGTTAATCTGTAGCCTAGCAATTCCTTCAGGATGGGGGGAAGAGGGTGAGCAGAGAGAGCACAGTAACTGGACACAATTTTTCTAGTTGGTAAACGGGGTGTGTGTGTGTGTGTGTGTGTGTGTGTGTGCATTTTCTTTTGGGTTTTGGTTCAGGGCCTAGAATTCAAACTGATGCTACTGAACCAGACACAAACCAGATTATGTTGTCTCTGTGTGTGTCTCTCTCTTTTTTTTAATGAGGCTATTTTCTAAATCTGATCGTTAGCAGAGAGAACCAAGTATGAGTGAAACGTGACATCCAAGAAAACCTTCCCTGAGGTCACACTTCCCCTCCCCCACCTCATTCCAGTCCTTCCAGGAAACACTGAGCCTAGAGGCCCCTTAAGTTACCACAGCAACTGAATTTAGCAGCCAAAGGACAAATAATATCCTGTAAGGCAGTGAGGTCCAATAGAAATATAATCCAAGCTACTTATGTTATGAAAAATTTGCTAGTAGCCATATTAAAAAATTTAAAAGACACAAGAGGTTAAATAATGACTTTATTTGACCCATGATAGCCCAAATAATATCATTTCAGTATAGTATCAATATAACAATTATTACTAAGGTAGTTCCCTTTTTCCCCCTACTAAGTCTTTGAAATTCACTGTGTTATTTCACATTTATAACGCATTTCCATTTCCATTTTCTTTTCTTTTTTTTTTTTTAAAGATTTTATTTATTTACTAGTGAGAGACACACACACACAGAGAGAGAGAGAGAGAGAGGCAGAGACATAGGCAGAGGGAGAAGAAGGCTCCATGCAGGGAACATGATGTGGGACTCGATCCCATGACTCAGGATCACGCCCTGGGCCAAAGGCAAACGCTCAACCACTGAGCCACCCAGGCATCCCCACATCTCCATTTTCTACAGTTAAAGTAACAACAAAGCTGTATTTGATGGGAAAATATTTTAAATTGCTCTGATTCTAAACTAATAAAAATCAGCAATTCAGTTTCTCAGTGGCATTAGCTACATGTAAGTACTCAATAGCCATGTGAGGCTCATGGCTGGACTTTGCAGCTTCGATGCCCTGTTCTCCTCCGGTCTCTTCTATGTTCTTTTTTATCTTAGCTTCTATTTATTTGTTTCACAGGGTCATTCTTGGCTATAAATCACTTTATCTTTTCTTTCTCCCTCTCCCTAGACTTAGTATAATTAGTCTTTAATGTTTTGCAAGAGCAAATTGCACGAGTAAAAGTACAAAGCGGGTCTGTATGAGCCTGTTCATTTACTCAGAGCAGCCTCCAATGTAATCAGAATTTGTTTTTTTTAATTTTTTAAATTTTTATTTATTTATGATAGTCACACAGAGAGAGAGAGAGAGAGAGGCAGAGACACAGGCAGAGAGAGAAGCAGGCTCCATGCACCGGGAGCCCGACGTGGGATTCAATCCCGGGTCTCCAGGATCGTGCCCTGGGCCAAAGGCAGGCGCTAAACCGCTGCGCCACCCAGGGATCCCTTTTTTTTTTTTTTTTTTTGTAATCAGAATTTGTAATCAGGATTTGCCCCAGTAACTATTTGCCCAATGGTTAAGGAAATAAATGTAATTATAAAGGCAAAGAATGTATGTGTCCTAAATTAGTGTTAAAACCGTGATGGAGAAAGACAATACTGAAGGTTAAGTTTTAGACGTGTGAATTCTGGAGAATATTTTTTTGGTGAAAAAGGAGGAAGGGTACAAGGGAGAGAGATCTGAAACATCATCTGGCTAATTCAATTTGAAAAAATTACCTTCAAAAAAGTTAAGTGGGACAGAGAGCACTCTACTTTTAGCATTATACACACTTTTAAAGGTTACAACTAGAATTCAACTGAATCTCAAGAATCTAAAAGCGTGCTGAACATATTGAGTCAGATGCTTTTTGAGTAAGAGGGACCTAATAAACTTCTGACCAGAAATCAGTCAACGCTGGGCTTATTATCCCCAGAGCAAGGGACACCTAAATTAGGCAATCCTCCCCCTGGGCAACAGAAAGGTTGCTCAATACAACCTTATATTGGTATGTTTGGGGGAGATTGGTTGGTTGGCTGGGGTCTTCAGGACCTACTTTGAAAGTAGGTCCCACTTACTAGAATACCAGCTCCAGTCAGTCGGGAGCTACAGCATTCCTGAAATCTGGTGATTACAATGCTAGGGAAGCGCAGCAAGGTAAATGTCCTGGAACATGTATCATGTATCATTTGATTCCTGTGAGATGTTCTTCGATGGAAGATGAAATGAAATGAAATGAAATGAAAACAAAAGAGGAAATGTGGTGGATACATTTAAAAATGGAATAGACTGAAATGTTATGAAATTCCTACCTAATAGTTTCATGTAGGTCTGCTAAGAAGAGAAGTAATGAGTGAATAATGGCCTGAAATCTCTTAGCTCCAAAAACAGGTATCTGCAGACCATACATCTCAAGCCTAGCTTTTTCCTGCTAGGTGGGAGGATGTTTGCTATTGTGATAACTGAGTGGGAAAACAAACAAACCAAAAAATCCTGCAATCAAGGAATACAGGACTTTAAACACGTAGAGTTAAGTCAGAGAAGACTGCCTCTTTCGTAGAACAGTGTAATGGCATTACAAGGCACACCAAAAAACTAATGCCTACTCTAAAGATTGCCAGAGTTAATTCTACTTGCTCTGCTTGCATTTGTAATTTTTCTCATAAAGAACATGTTTTGTTGTGGTATGTTATTTACTGATCTTCCTTTACTAGGTTGGGTGTAGTCAAAGTTCCTTTTGAATGAGAAATGTGAAAATATCCTATAAAACACAGGGTAAAGAGAGAAAAAATTTGAAAAATGTTGATTTTCCTGTCCAAACTGGATTTCAACCATTCATCACTCCAGTTAATCCTGAAGCACCTAATCCCAGCTCTCAGATCCTTATCACTTTTTAAGGGGTCTCCCCTCCTCCAATTTCCTTCAAAAATCAATCCATCACGTACCAATGGTTATTGAATAAAGTCTAGATCAGTGCTGTCCAGTAGAAACATAATGTAAGCTACATATGAAATTAAAATTTTTCCAGTAGTCACATTTTTTTTTTTTTTTTAATTTTTTATTTATTCATGATAATCACAGAGAGAGAGACAGAGGCAGAGACACAGGCAGAGGGAGAAGCAGGCTCCATGCACCGGGAGCCCGATGTGGGACTCGATCCCGGGTCTCCAGGATCGCGCCCTGGGCCAAAGGCAGGCGCCAAACCGCTGCGCCACCCAGGGATCCCCAGTAGTCACATTTTTAAAAAGTGAAAAGAAATGAGTTAATTTCAAAATTATATTTTACTTAACCTAATATACACCAAATTTTGTCATTTCAACTTGTAAATAATATAAAAGTTATTAATGAGATATTTATTTCTTTCTCTCTTTGGCACTAGATCTGTATTTTACACTTCCAGCATACCTTAATTGGAACACTGAATTTTCAACAATTAAGGTGAAATGTAGTCTGATTAAAACAAATGAAGTTGTGTTTAACAAAAACACTTTATAGTACTTCTGATTTTTTTACACTGCTTCAATTTTTTTAATTGCTTCTGTCATTTTCCTTCTCTTTCTTTCCTTCTCTTTCTTCCTTCCTCTTTCCCTCTCCCTCCCTCTTTCTCTCTTTCATAATCTCTATGCCCAATATGGGACTCAAATTTGAGACCCCAATATCAAGGGTTCGATCCTCTACTGACAGAGCCAGCCAGGTGCCCCAACATGGTTTCAATTTTTATTTTTATTTTTAAAGATTTTATTTATTTATTTATTCATGATAGAGAGAGAGAGAGAAAGAGAGAGGCAGAGACACAGGCAGAGGGAGAAGCAGGCTCCACGCAGGGAGCCCGATATGGGACTCGATCCCTGGTCTCCAGGATCGCCCCCTGGGCCAAAGGCAGGCGCTAAACCACTGCACCACCCAGGGATCCCCTGGTTTCAATTTTTAGATACAAACGTAAATGAATTAAAATGGAGTGAAATTAATAAACTCCTGAGTCACACTAGTCACACTTTAAGTATATTTCTCCTTTGCCTAAACCAAACTGAACCAATTGTCAGTGTTCAGACCTATGTATCTCTTCATCTGTATCCTTTATTATGTTCTTTATAATAAACTAAAAAATGTGAGTAAATGTTTCTTTGACTTGTGTCAGCTGCTCTAGCCAGTTAATCAAACCCAGGAGGAGGTTGTTGAACCCTCTAATCTACAGCAGTTGATAAAGGGGAGTAGCCGCTGGCATCCGAAGTAGAGGAAAGAGAGAGGCAGTCTCGTGGGTCTGGACCCTTAACCTGTGACATCTGATGCTATCTCAGGGTAGACAGAATTGAGTTGAAATGGGAAGGCATTCCATTACCATCAGCTGAGAATTGAAGAATTTCTTGGTGGTGTGAAAAAAACGCACATTGAAGGGTACCATAACAATATATACCACAGACTGGATAGCGTAAAAGACAGAAATTTATTTTCTTAACAGTTCTAGAGGCTGGGTGTCCAAGGTGTTGGAAGGCTTGGTTTCTCCTAAAAACTTTCTCCTCGACTTGTAGATGGTCTTTTTCTTTGTGTGTATACATCCGTGGTGTCTCTTGAATGTCTACATTATCTGTTTTATGTTATTTTTTAAAGATTTTATTTATTTATTCATGTGAGACACAGAAGCAAAGACATAGGCAGAGGGAAAAGCAGACTCCTTGCGGGGAACCTGATGCAGGACTCAGTCCCAGGACCCTGGGATCAGGCCCTGAGCTGAAGGCCGATGCTCAACCACTGAGCCGCTCAGGTGTCCCTACATTTCCTGTTCTTTTTTTTTTCTTTTTAAGATTTTATTTATTTATTCATGAGAGACACACAGAGAGACAGGCACAGACACAGGCAGAGTGAGAAGCAGGCTTCATGCAGGGAGCCCAACGTGGGACTTGATCCTGGGCCTCCAGGATCACACCCTGGGCTGAAGGTGGCGCTAAACTGCTGAGCCACCTGAGCTGCCCTACATTTCCTATTCTTATAAGGACATCAGTAGGATTGAATTAGGGCCCACCTAAAGGCCTCATTTTAATTTAATCACTTCTTTAAAGGCCCTGCCTCCTAATATAATCACATTCTGAGGAACTAGGGGTTATGCTTCTATAGGAATTTTGGGGGAACACAGGTCAGCCCATAACACCATGTTATTAAAGACTCACTCTTTTGTACTCTTTCATCTTGAATACCCTTCCCAACTGGCTAACTTCTAGTCATACATACAATAACCAGTATCTCTTCCCCTTTGTGGAACATTCCCAGACAAACCTAAGAAGATATGGTTTCCATTGTGCCACAATTTGTCTCAAACATACCTGTATTATAGTACTTACTAAATCCTATAACAATTATTTAACATATTTGCTTATCTTTCTAAATTGTGAGCACTCTGAGGGCAGAGATTTTATTTTATCTATCTTTATACTCACAGTGCCCAACAAATAGATGAACAAAAAACTTTGTTAAATTAGCTGAATAAAACATATTCAAAGTGTATCCTTAGGGCTGTTTAGTATCTAAACAAGCTATAACCTAATTAGCAAAATTTTAAAGCAAATTATTTATTTATTTTTAATTAATTAATTAATTGATTGATTGATTCATAGAGATACAGAGAGAGAGAGGTAGAGACAAAGGCAGAGGGAGAAGCAGGCTCCGCACAGGGAGCCCAACATGGGACTCGATCCCGGGTCTCCAGGATCACATCCAGGGCCACAGGCAGCACTAAACTGCTGCGCCACTGGGCCTGCCCATAAGCAAATTTTTTAAAGTAATTTTTTTAATGTAATTTCTACACCCAACATGGGGCTCAAACTGAGAACCCTGAGATCAAGAATCACATGTTTCACTGACTGAGCCAGTCAGGCGCCCTCCTAATCGGTAAACTATACAACATGATTATAGCAGTGACTTGTTAATAAAGGTATGGATTCATAGATGTCTCAAAAAATGCCCCTTAGAAAATAATCTTCTTTTAGGGATATACATGGATGCAGCTTGATAATGTGATGAAGGTGATAGAGTTTCCTTTACCTCCTAAGAATCATTCCTTAATATATTCAGATTACAAGTACACAACATTCCTGAAGCTCTATTTTCCATTGTACAAACTTAAAGCCAATTTAAGGAAATGTACAATCAGTCTTGGTCTGACCACCCATCTCCGAAGCTCTGTCTAATTGGTCAACTAAGCCCTCAGTTTGACATCAAAATGAAACAAAAAAAATCTCTAGTAATAGTCTAGGCTATTACCAGTTAATTTGTAAGCACATACTGCTGAGGATTTGTTACCCTTACCCTTTAATGCCACAGGCTATACTCCTAATTTATTTATTTTTAAAAAGGACTTTAGTTTTTCATGAGAGACACAGAGAGAGAGGCAGAGACATAGGGAGAGGGAGAAGCAGGCTCCATGCAGGGAGCCTGATGTGGGACTCGATCCTGGGACTCTGGGATCACACCCTGAGCCAAAGGCAGACGCTCAACTGCTGAACCATCCAGACATCCCTATACTCCTAATTTAAATAGGCGTCTTGAAATGGTCAATATCTTATTCGTTAGAACATTTAATTTTATGTTTAACTCTGTTGCCAGTTTCAAAGTAGATACTTTCTATATGTGTTTAGCATAGGCAAATCTATTACTGTGCCATATTATTATGTATATTACTTAAAAAATGCTTTGCTATTACTAGTTTACATTTTTTTTAAAAAAATTTATTTATTCATGAGAGACAAAGAGAGGCAGAGACACAGATAGAGGGGAAAGTAGGCTCCTGGCAGGGAGCCTTATGTGGGACTTGATCCGGGACCCAGGATCACACCCTGAGCTGAAGGGAGACACTCAACCGCTGAGCCACCCAGGCATCCCACTAGTTTACAAATTTATTCCCCTGAATACACTGTGAGCTTCCTGAACACAGTGACCACACCTTATTTGCCTCAATATTCTGAATATCTGATAGAGAGTAAGTTATAAATAAATGTTTATTGAGAGAACTGAAGAAATGAATGTGATCAGAGAGTAATTTCTCAGTATTCATTTTTTTAAATAAATATTTTATTTATTCATGAGAGACATGCAGAGAGAAGAGGCAGAGACATGGGCAGAGGGAGAAAGAAGCAGACTCTGTGCGGGGAGCCTGATGTGGGACTCGATCCTGGAACTCCAGGATCATGCCCTGAGCCAAAGGCAGACGGAGAGGTGCAGTGAGAGAGGGAGAGAGAGAATCTTAAGTAGGCTTTCTGCCTAGTGTGGAACCTAATGTAGGGTTCAATCTCACAATCTCAGGATCATGACCCGAGTTGAGATCAAGAGTCTGACACTTAACTTACTGAGCCACCCAAGTGCCACTCTAAAAAGAATGTGTTCACAAACAAAAGAATAGTGGCCTGTATTTCTTTTATTTTTTTAAGTAGACTCCATGCCAAGCATGGAGTCCAGTGTGGGGCTTGAACTCACAATCCTGAGGTCAAGACCTGAGCTGATATCAAGAGTCAGATGCTTAATTGACTGAGCCACCCAGGCACCCCATTAGTCTGTATTTCTTTTTTCTCCCTCTTCTTTTTTCAAATATTTTATTTATTCATCCAGCCTAGGGAGAGAGAGAGAGAGAGAGAGAGAGCGAGCATGAGTAGGGGGAAGGGCAGAAGGGCAGGGAGAGGGACAAGCAGACTCCATGCTGAGTGTAGAGCCCAATAGCAGGCTCAACCTCACGACCCTAAGATTACTACCCAAGTAGAAACCAAGAGTCAGACACTCAACTGACTGAGCCACCAAGTCACTGCAGTGGTCTGTAATTCTTAAACAGAAATACTAGTTTGATGGTTAAAATTAGATATTATCCACCATTAAGATAACTAATTCTCTCTTAACTCACTCTATAACATTACCCTAATACCAAAACCAAAGACATTACAAGACAACTACAGACCAGTATCTCTAATGAATACAAAAGTCCTTAAGAATATAACAGCAAATATAATACAATAATAAATAAAAAGTATTATACATCATGACCAAATGGGATTTACTGCAGGTATGGAAGGCCTGTTCAATATTTGAAAACCAATTAATGTAATCTATCATATCAAAAGGTTAAAAAGAAAACTCACATGGTTATGTCAATATATGCAGAAAAATTTGATAAAATCCAACTCTTTTTCATGATTAGAAATTCTCTTTTTTTTTTTTTTAATTTTTATTTATTTATGATAGTCACAGAGAGAGAGGCAGAGACACAGGCAGAGGGAGAAGCAGGCTCCATGCACCGGAAGCCCGATGTGGGACTCGATCCCAGGTCTCCAGGATCGCGCCCAGGGCCAAAGGCAGGCGCCAAACCGCTGTGCCACCCAGGGATCCCTGATTAGAAATTCTCAGTAAGGGGTGCCTGAGTGGCTCAGTTGGTTAAGCGTACAATTCTTGATTTCAGCTCAGGTCATGACCTCAGGATCCTGGGATCAAGCCCCACATCAGGCTCCATGCTCCACAAGGAGTCTGCTTGAGATTGTCCCTCTATCTCTCTCTAAGAATGAATAATTTATTTTAAAAACCCCAAACTCTCAGTAAACTAGGAATACTGGGAAACTTCCTTGATAAAGAAAAAACCTACAACTAACAACATACTGAAATAGTGAAAAATCTAAAGCTTTACCACTAAGATCAGGAGCAAGGTAGAAATGTTCCCTCTCACTACTCCTTTTCAACATTAGCTAGAAGTACTAGCTAATGTAATAAGACAAGACAAGGAAATAAAAGGCATACAAATTAGGAAGGAAGAAATAAAACTGTTTGAACATGACCGGACGATCCTGGAGACCCGGGATCGAATCCCACGTCGGGCTCCCAGTGCATGGAGCCTGCTTCTCCCTCTGCCTATGTCTCTGCCTCTCTCTCTCTCTCTGTGACTATCATAAATAAATTTAAAAAAATTAAAAGAAAAAAAAAAAAAAGAACATGACCGGATTGTCTATAAGAATAAAATCCAGGGACACCCAGGTGGCTCAGCAGTTGAGTGCCTGTCTTCAGCCCAGGTCATGATCCTGGAGTCCTGGGATCAAGTCCCACATTGGGCTCATGCTAGGAGCATGCTTCTCTCTTACCTATGTCTCTGCCTCTCTCTCTCTCTCTGTGTCTTTCATGAATGAATAAATAAAATCTTAAAAAAAAAATCCGAAAGAACTGCCAAAAAATTCCTGTAACCAATAAATTATTATAGAAAGATTGCAAGATAAAAGGTTAATATATAAAAGTCAATCACAGTTCTATAGACCAGCAAAAAAGGGTAGAACTTGAAATTAAAAACACAATACCACTTATATTAATATCCCAAAAGGGAAATGTTTAGATATAAAATGTAACAGGGATCCCTGGGTGGCGCAGTGGTTTAGCGCCTGCTTTTGGCCCAGGGCGCGATCCTGTAGACCCGGAATTGAATCCCACATCGGGCTCCTGGTGCGTGGAGCCTGCTTCTCCCTCTGCCTATGTCTCTGCCTCTCTCTCTCTCTCTCTCTCTCTGTGTGTGACTATCATAAAAAAAAAAAGTAACAAAATGTGTACAAGAGCTACATGAGGAAAACTACAAAACTCTGACTAATGAAATCAGAAGAACTAAATAAATGGAGAGGTAGTACATGCTTATGCATAAGAAGACTCAATATTGGGATGCCTGGGTGACTCAGTGGTTAGGCATCTGCCTTTGGCTCAGGGTATGATCCTGGAGTCCTAGGATCTAGTCCCACATGGGGATCCCTGCATGGAGCCTGCTTCTCTCTCTCCCTATATCTCTGCCTCTCTCTGTGTGTGTCTCTCATGAATAAATAAATAAAATCTATCAATCAATAAATAAAATCTTAAAAAAAAAAGAAGACCCAATATTGTCAAGATGTCATTATTCCCAACTTGAACTATAGATTCAATGTAATCCCAATCAATCCCAGTAAGTTACTTTGTGGATATACAAAACTGATTCTAACATTTATATGAAGCAGCTTAAGACCCAGAATAGCCAACACAATATTGAAGAACAACAAAGTTGTAAAACTGATATTACCTACCTGACTTTGAGATTTACTATAAAGACTCAGTAATTAAAACATTGTGGTACTGGTGAAATCAACAGACAAATAGATCAATGGAACAGAATAGAGAGCCCAGAAAGACCCACATGAATAGAGCTGATTTTTTTTTTTTTTTCTCAAAGAAACAAAGGCAACACAGTGGAGTGGGGATAGTCTCCTTCTCAACAAATGGTGCTGGAACAACAGGATGTCCACATGCAGGAAAAAAAAAGGAAAGAAAGAAAAAAAGAAAGGGAAAGAATCCAATAAAAGATCTTACACCTTTCACAAAAATTAACTCAAAATGAATCACAGATCTAAATGTAAAACACGAAGCTAATAAACTCCTAGAAGTTAACATTGAAAAACTAGATGATCCTGAGTATTGTAATGACTTTTTAGATAGAACACCAAATGCGCAATCCATGAAAAAGATCTTTGGTCAGTTGGACTTTATTAAAATTAAAACTTCTGCTCTGCAAAAGACACTTTCAAGAGAATAAGAGGACAACCACAGACTGGAAGAAAACATTTGGAAAGGACACATCTGATAAAGGACTATTATCCAAAATATACAAAAAACGAGTTAAAATTCAACAATAAAATACCACCCTGATTAAAAAATAGGCCAAGGACCTCAGCAGAAACATTGGCCCAAAGGAGATATACAGATGGCAAATAAGCATATGAAAAGGTACTCCACATTATATGTCATAAGAGAGATGCAAATTAAAACAACGATGAAGGGGGATCCCTGGGTGGCTCAGCGGTTTAGCGCCTGCCTTTGGCCCAGGGCACGATCCTGGAGACCCGGGATCGAATCCCACATCGGGCTCCCGGTGCATGGAGCCTGCTTCTCCCTCTGCCTGTGTCTCTGCCTCTCTCTCTCTCTCTCTCTGTGTGACTATCATAAATAAATAAAAATTAAAAAAAAAAAAAAAAAAACAATGAGGGGCACCTGGGTGGTTCAGTTTGTTAAGTCTCTGCCTTCAGTTCAGATCATGATCTTGGGGTCCTAGGATCAAGCCCCACATCGGACTCCCTGCTCAGCAGGGAGTCAGGCTCTCCCTCTCATTCTGCTTGCCCCCGCCCTTGTGTACTCTCTCTCAAAATCTTAAAAAAAAAAAAAAAAAAAAACCCAAAACCCAACAAGATACAGTTCATATCTATTAGAATGGCCAAAATCTGGAACCTGACAATACCAAATGCTGATGAGGATGTGATGCAACAAGAAATCTCATACATTGCTAGTGGGATTGCAAAATAGTAGACACTTTGGAAGACAGTTTGGTGGTTTCTTACAAAACTCTACATTTACTTACCATACAATCCAGCAATCCTGCTACCTTGGTATTTGCTCAAAGGAGTTGGAAATTTATGTCTACACAAAAAACTTGCATACAGATGTTTACAGGTTTATTCATAATTGCCAAAATTTGGAAGTAACCAAGATATCCTTGAATGAGGGAATGTATAAACTAACTGTGGTACATTCAAACAATGGAATATTATTCACTGCTAAAAAGAAGTGAGCTATTGAGCTATGAAAAGACATGAAAGAAGGACTCCTGGGTGGCTCAGTGGTTGAGTGTCTGCCTTTGACTCAGGGCATGATCCTGGTGTCCTGGAATTGAGTCCTGCATAGGGCTTTCTGCATGGAGCCTGCTTTTCCCTCTGCCTCTCTCTCTGTCTCTCATGAATAAATAAATAAAATCTTTTATTTATTTTTTATTTTGTTTATTTTTTATTTTTTATTTTTTTTAATTTTTATTTATGATAGTCACAGAGAGAGAGAGAGAGGCAGAGACACAGGCAGAGGGAGAAGCAGGCTCCATGCACCGGGAGCCCGACGTGGGACTCGATCCCGGGTCTCCAGGATCGCGCCCTGGGCCAAAGGCAGGCGCCAAACCGCTGCGCCACCCAGGGATCCCATTATTTTTTATTTTGTTTAAATAAAATCTTTAAAAAGAAAAAATAAATGACATGGAAGACCCTTAAATGCATATTACTAGATGACAGAAGCCAATCTGGAAAGACTACATACTATATAGGTTTCAACTATGTGACATTCTGCAAAAGGCAAAACTATGAAGATAGTACAAAGATCACGGGTTGCCAGGGCCTGGAGTGGGGGAAGGAAGGAGAGGTAAATAGGTAGAGCACACAGGATTTTTAGGGCAATGAAACTATTCCATATGATGCTGAAATGATAGATATATGTCATTACATATTTGTCCAAATCTATAGAATGCACAAAGCCAAGAGCAAGTCCTAATGTAAAAGTATGGACTTTAGGTGATTATGATGTGTCATTGTACCTTCATCAGTTTTAACAAGTGTACCACTCTGGTGGGAGATGTTTATAATGGGGAAGGTTATGCATGTGTCAGGGCAAGAGGTATATGGGAAATCTCTGTACCTTCCTCTTAATTTAGCTGTGAACCAAAACCGCTCTAAAAAAATAAAATCTAAAAACAAAACAAAACAAATTAAAAGGATGACCGATTTCCTATACAATCTTATCTAATCTTAAAAGCAGAGGCTGTGCTCATTTAATTTTTGTCTCTTTCTCCAACATCATTTCCTTTTTTTTTTAAAGTTTGTTTATTTATTTATTTATTTATTTATTTATTTATTTATTTATTCATGAGAGACACAGAGAGAGAGAGAGAGAGAGCCAGAGACATAGGCATAGGGAGAAGCAGCCTCCACACAGGGCACCCGATGTGGGACTCAATCCCAGGACCCCGGGATCATGTCCTGAGCCAAAGGCAGATGCTCAACTGCTGAGCCACCCAGGCATCCTTCCAACATCATTTCCATCACCCTCTCAATATTTGGTATGGACATTTGATAAGTATTTTGGGGAAATTAAATAGTTTTTTCTGGAGGCAGTTCTCCATGGGAGAGAATGTATTAACTGGACTTAACTCTCCACTCTTATTGGGAAACCAGAATGCCAATTAAAATTTTATAATCTATCTCTTTTCAGTTTCACTAGCATAACTTGCCTTGTAAGCTCTGCCTAATCAGTCAACTAGGCTTGTTACTTGTTACCTCTTTAATGAAATCAAATTATTAACTTCTTTTTTCCCAAGATTAAAAAGCCCCACACATTTATTTATTTATTTTAGAGAAAGTGCAGTGGAGTGGGGGGAAGGGCAGAGGGAGAAAAGAGTCTTTTTTTTTTTTTTAAAGATTTTATTTATTTATTCATGAAAGACACACACACACAGAGAGGCAGAGACACAGGCAGAGGGAGAAGCAGGCTCCATGCAGGAAGCCCGATGTGGGACTCGATCCCCAGATTCTGGGAGCACGCCCTGAGCCAAAGGCACTCAACCACTGAGCCACCCAGGTGTCCCATGGGGCTAGATCTTACCATCCTGAGATCATGACCTGAGCTGAAACCAAGAGGTGGGGGCTCAACTGACAAGCCACCCAGGTGCTCCTCAAATTATTAATTTCTATTGAACAATTAATCAGTCGATAAAAATGTCCCATGAAAAGACAAGTGAACACCATACCTTTAAACTTTGAATGTATGCTTTTATTTGGTACTCATTTCCTTAAAAACTTCATGCTTTTTTTTTTTTTAAGATTTTATTTATTTATTCAAGGGAGACACAGAGAGAGGCAGAAACACAAGGAGAGGGAGAAGCAGGCTTCCTGCGGGGAGCCCGATGTGGGACTTGATTCCAGGACCCCAGGACCATGACCCAAGCCAAAGGCAGATGCTCAACCACTGAGCCACCCAGGTGCCCCTATTTTTTTTAATCAAGTATTTTTTAATACCTGGCAGTGATTAAATGGATTTTATCATGCCATAACTTCATGTATATTATACTTATTGTTAATAATCAATAATATTTTTTTAAAATTTTATTTATTTATGATAGGCACACAGTGAGAGAGAGAGAGAGAGGCAGAGACACAGGCAGAGGGAGAAGCAGGCTCCATGCATCTGGAGCCCAACGTGGGATTCGATCCCGGGTCTCCAGGATCGCGCCCTGGGCCAAAGGCAGGCGCTAAACCGCTGCGCCACCCAGGGATCCCAATAATCAATAATATTGATAGAATATTCTCAATATGATATCTACATAGATAAGTAGATCATTATAGTTGACAAAGGAAGATCTGAAGAAAAAGGAAGAACCAGGTTACTGAGAGAAGGAAGTGAGTATCTATGTCACAATTCAAACTAAAAACTACCAACCACTACCTTATACAATAGCTGCCCACAAGTAGCCCCATGCTCTCCCCACCCCCATATGCCAACCTAATTCTGAAAAATAAGTAACACAGAAAAGAAATATTGGGGTTTATATTTATAGACAATCTGTAGTGGTTTTTTTTTTTTTTTTTTTGTAGTGTTTTCTTAACTGGTCTTTCAGGATCAGAGAAGCAAGAGACACTCTTTCCTTGCAGAGCATCTTCGTGCTTCCCTGAAATGATCATCTACCACTAAAACTGAAGCTCCTTCTCTAACACCTCCCCTTCCTGATTACAGCTACCTTGGGTGGGACATAAATATCCTCCTCAATCATCATACACTGTTCTTAACATCCAGCAGAGTCTTGGCATTATTATGTTATCTACTTCCTCTTATCAATTGTAGGAAGAATAGGTAGGAGAGAGAGAATAATTATAGTTTAGTGTAATTGACTAAGCAGAGGATTGGAAGTCTCAACTTCAGTATTTTAGTTGGAGGCCATGATACTCAGCTCATGGAATTACTGGGAGAAATAAGATAATGAAAAAAAAGAAAGAAAGAAAGAAAGGAAAGAAAGGAAAGAAAGGAAAGAAAGGAAAGAAAGAAAGAAAGGAAAGAAAGGAAAGAAAGGAAAGAAAGGAAAGAAAGAAAGAAAGAAAGAAAGAAAAAAGGAAAGAAAGCCAGCCTAATAAATTCCAAAGGTCTGGCAAATAAATTTGTTCATTTAATCAGTCAATTTACTACCCAATATATGCTCATAGTGATGCTCACAGTCCATACTCTGTAATATGGAAGGCATATGTGATGGATTTTTTTTTAAGATTTTATTTTTAAGTAATCTCTATACCCAACACAGGGCTTGAACTTTTCAACCCTAAGATCAAGAGCTGCATACTCTAAGAGTTGCATGTCCAAGTCCTGCTTAGACTTGCTAGCTTCTATAATTCTGTAAGCAAATTCTTTTTTAAAAAAGATTTTATTATTAAAAAAAATTAAAAAAAATAAAAAAGATTTTATTAATTTATTCATGAGAGACACACAGATAGAGAGGCAGAGACATAGGCAGAGGGAGAAGCAAGCTCCTTGCAAGGAGCCCAATGCAGGACTTGATCCCAGACCCTGGGATCACTCTTGAGCCAAAGGCAGATGCTCAACTGCTGAGCAAATTCCTTAAAACAAAAATCTTTCTCTACATACACACATCATATTGGTTCTGTTTCTCTGGAGAATCCTGACAAATTTTGGTACCAAGAAATCAGCTGCTGTTATAACAGATACCCCAAAATGTGAAAGTGCCTTTGGAACCAAGTAATGGGATAGTGTCTGGAAGAATTTTGAGGTACATGCTAGAAAAAGCCTAGATTACCTTGAAGAAATTGTTGTTAGGATTATGAATGTGAAAGGTGATTCTGGGGGTGCCTGGGTGTCTCAGTCAGTAAAGCATTTGCCTTCGGCTCAGGTCATGATCTTGGGGTCCTGGGATGGAGTCCTGCATCAGTCTCTCTGCTTAGCAGCGGAGTCTGCTTTTCCCTCTCCCTCTGCTCCTCCCCCTGCTTGTGCTCTCTTGCTCATTCACTCTCTCGAATAAATAAACTTTAAAATCTAAAAAAAAAAAAAAAAAAAAGGTGATTCTGGTGAGGTCTCAACTGGAAACTGGAGGAAAGCTAATCCTCGTTGTAAAGTGATAGAACTTGGCGGAATTGTGTTCTAGTGTTTTGTGGAAAGTAGAACTTGTTTGCAATGAAATAGGATATTTAGCTGAGGAGATTTCTAAGCACAGTGTTAAAGATATGACTTGGTTTCTCCTTGCTGCTTGTAGTAACAAGGAGAGGAGTGAGATAAATTTTATTTTAAATATTTTATTTATTTATTCATGAGAGACACACAGAGAGAGGCAGAGACATAGGCAGAGGGAGAAGCATGTTGCCCGCAGGGAGCCCCATGTGGGACTTGATCCCAGGACTCTGGGATCACAACCTGAGCCAAAGGTGGACGCTCACCACTGAGACACCCCGGTGCCCCAGAAGCAAGATAAATGGAAAGAGGAATTGCCAAGCAAAAGGATCCAGAAGCTAAGATTTGGAAAATTCTTAGCTTCTATCTATGTTACAAAAACAACACTGCTTGCTCTGGAGAGGACACCAAGGGTGTGACTAGAAAATAATTTCTTTTTTTTAAATTTTTATTTATTTATGATAGGTCACACAGACAGAGAGAGAGAGAGAGGCAGAGACATAGGCAGAGGGAGAAGCAGTCTCCATGCACCGGGAGCCCGACGTGGGACTCGATCCCAGGTCTCCAGGATCACGCCCTGGGCCAAAGGCAGGTGCCAAACTGCTGCGCCACCCAGGGATCCCGTGGAAAATCATTTCATAAAGAAATCATGAGCACAACTCAGGGCTTTCATGAGACATCTTAGCAGGATCTAGGAATGGAAATGGCATGATGCCAGTAGACACACTATCAGCTTGGACTAAGGGCACAGAGAGAAGACAAAATGAAGGGAGACTAAGTCTACTAGGATTCTACAGGATGGGACAACAGAGCTATCAACATGTCCTATCTTTCAATAAAAGGTAACAATGTCACTGAAGTTGATTCAGAGATCAGGCCCAGAGAACAAGGACCTTGAAGGCAAGGCCATCTCCTTCTCAGTTTCACTGGGCCAGGCCAGCCATCCCCCCTCAACTGAAGGGACAATGCTGTGACCTCAGTGGAGCTTGAGGGCAGAGCACAGAGCCACTGAGGGTTATTTTGATACTTAAATCTAATGAAACAGATTTTTTTGGATTTGACACCAAAAGCATAGGCAAGAAAAGCAAAAATAGACAAGTAGAACTACATTAAACTTACAAACTTTTGTTCATCAAAGGACACAATCAACAAGGTGAAAAGACAACCTATGAAATGGAAGAAGATTTTGCAAATCATGCATCAGATAAGGGGTTAATATCCAGAATGTATAAAGAGCTCAACAACAAAATAACTCTGTTAGCTTGATTAAAAATGGGCAAAAGATTTGAACAGACATTGCTCCAAAGATGATATACAAGTTGGCCAACAAGCATATGAAAAGATGCTCAACATTGCTGATCATCAGAGAAATGAAAATCAAAGCTACAATGAGAAATCTCTTCACACCCATTACAATGCCCACTATCAAAAACAACAACAGAGAGTAACAAGCGGTGAGGCTAGGGAGAAACTGATACTCTCGTGTCCTGTTGGCAGGACTGTAAAGTAGAACAGTTGCCATGGACAACAACAATTCCTCAAAAAATTAAAAATAGAACAACCCAATGATCCAGGAATCTCCCTTCTAGGTGTATATCCAAAAGAACTGAAAGCAAGATCTTAGACAGAAATATTTGCCCACTCATGTAGCACACCTAGTACTAGTCACAATAGCCAAAGGTGGATACAGTCCAGGTGGCCATCAAGAGATGAGTAGATAAATATCCAAGGGAATATTATTCAGTCTTAAGAAGAAGGAAATCTTGTCACATCTTACAACATAGGTTGTCTTTGAGGCCATTATGCTAAGTGAAATAAGCCAGTCATAAAAAGATAAATACTAAAAAAAAAAAAAAAGATAAATACTATATGATTCCACTTATAGCAGGGATCTAAAGCAGTCACATTCATAGAGACAGTAGGTTAGTAATCTGGAGCTGGAGGGAAGGAGAAAAGGGGAGTTGTTCTTTAATGGGTATAAAGTTTCAGTTTTGCAAGATGAGAAGGTTCTGGATATCTGTTTCATAACAATGTAAATATACTTAATACTACTGAACTGTACACTTAAAAATAGTTAAGATGGTACTAAAATTTTTTTTTAAATTTATTCATAAATTACACAGAGAGAGAGGCAGAGACATCGGCAGAGGGAAAAGCAGGCTCTCTACAGGGAGCCCAATGCAGGACTCAATCCCAGGAACCTGGGATCATGCCCTGAGCCAAAGGCAGATGCTCAACTACTGAGCCACCCAAGCATCCCAAGATGGTACATTTTATTTTATGTGCTTCTAACTGCAATAAGAGATGAAAGAAAGAAGAAGAAAGAAAGAAAGAAAGAAAGAAAGAAAGAAAGAAAGAAAGAAAGAAAGAAAGAAAGAAAGAAAGAAAGAAAGAAAGAAGAAGGAAGGAAGGAAGGAAGGAAGGAAGGAAGGAAGGAAGGAAGGAAGAAAGAAAGAAAGAAAGAAAGAAAGAAAGAAAGAAAGAAAGAAAGAAAGAAAGAAAGAAAGAGACAAACTAATGAAATTTACTTTGCTACATTTTAGACTTGTTTGGTACTTGTCATCCCTTTCTTTTTTCCAATTTCTCCCTTTTGGAAAGAGAAGGTCTTATGCCTACCCTGCTGTTGTATTTTGCAAACACATAACTTGTTTGGTTTCACAGGTTCATATCTGGAGAGAAATTCTGCCTTAGGATGAATGTATTTATGTTTCTAAAAAAGTAGGGATCCCTGGGTGGCTCAGCAGTTTGGTGTCTGCCTTTGGCCCAGGGCGCGATCCTGGAGTCCCCGGATCCAGTCCCATGTTGGGCTCCTGGCATGGAGCCTGCTTCTCCCTCTGCCTGTGTCTCTGCCTCTCTCTCACTCTGTGTCTATCATAAAATAAATAAATCTTTTTTTTTTTTTTTTTTTTTTAAGTACTTGCTGTTGAATGAAAAAGATGCTGGAGGAGAGCAAGAGTGGAAACATAGAGATCCATTAGGAAGCTGTGGGGCCAGATGAGAACTGATGAGGACCTGAAGTTGGTAGGACTTGAAAGAGGACAGTAGTAGTGGTGGTGGAAGCAGTATGTTGTTGGATTTGAAAGATATTTTCCAGATAGAACCAACGGGGCGGGGCAGGGGGGGAGGGGAGCTGAGTGGCTCATTTGGCTAAGTGTCTGACTTCTGCTCAGGTCATGATTTCAGGGTCCTGGAATTGAGCCCCATATTGGGCTCTGCACTCAGTGGGGAGTCAGCTTGTCCCTCTACCTCTCAATCCCGCTCATGCTCTCTCTCTTTTTCTCTCTCTTTCTCAGTAAGTAAATAAAATCTTAAAAAAAAAAAAAAAAAAAAAAAAAAAGAACCAATAGGGTTAACAGTCTACAGGCTGGGTGTGAGAGAAGAAAAAAAAGGAGTAAAAAATGATCTTCAGGGTTTTGGCCTGAGCAACTGGAGAACTGGGGTTGCCATTGATTCAATCAGGAAAGGAGAGAGAGATACAGGTTCAAGGAGTCAAATCAAGAGTTTTATTTTAGACATGTGAAGTCCGATACAATAAACCTAACAATAGGACACTCTTCTCTTTTATCCTTAGATTCTAGGATTATAAAGACACAAAAGATACGGTTTCTGTCTTTAGTTTTCCATAGAAGGGGCTAGAGAGAAAACATATAAACCAGTGTTTTGGGTTTTTATTATTGTTATTATTTTTATTTATTTTTAAAGTTTTTTTTTAAATTTTTATTTATTTATGATAGTCACAGAGAGAGAGAGAGAGAGAGAGAGAGAGAGAGGCAGAGACATAGGCAGAGGGAGAAGCAGGCTCCATGCACCGGGAGCCCGACGTGGGATTCGATCCCGGGTCTCCAGGATTGCGCCCTGGGCCAAAGGCAGGCGCTAAACCGCTGCACCACCCAGGGATCCCTATTTATTTTTATTTTATTTTTTAAAAGATTTTTTATTTATTCATAGAGACTCAGAGACAGAAAGAGGCAGAGACACAGGCAGAGGGAGAAGCAGGCACCATGCAGAGAGCCTGACATGGGACTCGATCCAGGGTCTCCAGGATCACGCCCTAGGCTGCAGGTGGCACTAAACCGCTGCGCCACCGGGGCTGCCCTATTTTATTTTTTAAAAGATTTTATTTATTTTTTCATGAGAGACAGAGAGAGGCAGCGACATAGGCAGAGAGAGAAGCAGGGTCCTCTCAGGGAGTCTGATTTGGGACTTGGTCCCGGGACTCCAGGATCATGCCCTGAGCCAAAGGGAGACGCTCAACTGCTGAGCCATCCAGGGATCCCTTATTAATGTTATTATTAACAGACTTTATTTTTGGGAGAGCAATTTTAAATTTACAGATAAGCAGATCAGAAAGTACATAGAATTCCCATATACCATCTCAATTTTCCTATTACTGACATTTTGCATTAGTATAGTACATTTGTACAACTGGTGAACCTACATTGACACATCAGAGTCACCCAAAGTCCATACTTTATATGAAGGTTCACTAGTGGTCTTGTAAATTTTACGGGTCTGGACAAATGTATAATGAATGACATGTATCCATCTTTACAGTATCATAATGAATAATTTCACTGTCCTAAAAAAAACCTCTGTGCTCTGCCTATTCATCCCTCCTCTCCTCGACACTCCAACCCCTGGCAACCAGTATTTTTACTGTTTCCATAGTTTTGCTTTTAGCAGAATGCCATATATAGGCACACCTCGGTGATACTGCAGGTTCAGTTCTAGACTACTGCAATAAAGCAAATATCATAATAAATCAAGTCGAATGAATTTTTTTTATTTCCTAGTGCAGATAAAGTTATGTGTACAATATATTAAATATTCAATAGGGGTGTCTGGGTAGCTCAGTTGGTTGAGTGTTAGACTCTGGATTTCAGCTCAGGTCATGATTTCAGGGTCATGGGATCAAATCCCATGTAGGGCTCTGTGCTCAGTGGGAAGTCTACTTGAGATTCTCTCCCTCGTTCTCTCCCATTGCCCCTCTGCCCACCTGCACTCTTTCTCTAAAATAAATAAATCTTTAAATGTGCAATAACACTATTTCTTTTTTTTTTATGATCTTATTTATTTTTCATGAGAGACACAGAGAGAGAGAGAGAGAGGCAAAGATATAGGTAGAGGGAGAAGCAGGCTCCTCGCAGGGGCCTGATACAGGACTCGATCCCAGAACTCCAGGATCAGACCTTGAGCTGAAGGCAGTTGCTCAACTGCTGAGCCACCCAGGTGTCCTGCGATAACACTATGTCTAAAAAACAATGTAGATACCTAATTTAAACCTATTGCTTAAAAATGCTAACCATTGTCTGAGCTTCCAGCACATGGTAATCTTTTTGCTTGTAGAGGGTCTTGCCTTGATGTTGATGGCTGATGACTGATTCGGATGGTGGTTGCTAAAGACTGGGGTGGTTGTGGCAATTTCTCTTTCTTTAAAAGACTTTATTTGAGAGAGAGAGACAGAGACAGAGATATCAACAGAGATAGTGAGAGAAAGCAGGAACAGGCAAGAAGAGAAGTAGACTCCCTGCTGAGCAGGGAGCACCATGTGCAGCTCAATCCCAGTACCTGAGCCAAAGGCCGAGGCTAATCTGACTGAGTCACCCAGGCGCCCCACTTTCTTCCTTTTTTTTTTTTTTTTTAAAGTAAGCTCTAAGCCCAACATGGGGCTTGAACTCAAGATCCCAGATCAAGAGTCACATGTTCCACCAACTGTGCCAGTCAGGTGCCACATGGCAATTTCTTAAACTAAGAAAATAGTGAAGTCTAACGCCCATTGATTGACACTTCCACTCATAAATGATTTCTCTTGGGATGCCTGGGTGGCTCAGTGGTTGAGCATCTGCCTTCAGCTCAGGGTGTGATCCTGGGGTCCTGGGATCGAGTCCCACATCAGGTTCCCTTCGAGGAGCCTGCTTTTCCCTCTGCCATGTCTCTGCCTCTATGTGTCTCTCATGAATGAATAAATAAAATCTTTTTTAAAAAAACAAATGATTTCTCTGTAGTGTGTGATGCTGTTTGATAGCATTTTACTCATAGTAGAACTTTTTTCTTTTTTTTAAGATTTTATTCATTTATTCATGAGAGACACAGAGAGAGAGGCAGAAACACAGGCAGAGGGAGAAGCAGGCTCCCTATGGAGAGCCCGATGCACCCTGAGCCGAAGGGAGATGCTCAACCACTGAGTCAAGTGTCCCTCACAGAACTTCAGAAATGGAGTCAATCTTCTCAAACCCTGCTGCTGCTTTATCAGCTAAGATTATGTAATATTCTAAGTCCTTTGTTGTCATTTCAACAATCTTCACAACATCTTCAACAGGAGTAGATTACATCTTACTTTTTTTGCTCATCCATGAGAAGCAACTCCTTATCTGTTCAAGTTTATTATGTGATTGGAGCAATTCAGTCCCATCTTCAGGCTCCATTTCCCACTGTAGTTCTCTTGCTGTTTCCACCCCATCTGTAGTTCCTTCTCCACTGAGATTTTGAACTTCTCAGAGTCATCAGTGAGAGGTGGAATCAACTTTTTCCAAACTCCTGTTCAGGTTGATACTGTGACCTCTTCCCATTAATTATCAATATTCTTTTTTTTTTCTTAAGATTTTATTCATTCATTCATGAGAGATACACAGAGAGAGAGAGGCAGAGACACAGGCAGAGGGAGAAGCAGGCTCCATGCAGGGAGCCCAATGTGGGACTCAATCCCAGGTCTCCAGGATCACACCCTGGGCTGAAGGTGGCGCTAGACCACTGAGCCACTAGGGCTGCCCTAATTATCAATATTCTTAATGGCATCTAAAATGGTGACTCCTAAAAAAAAAATAATAAATAAAAAAAATAAAATGGTGACTCCTTGGGGTACCTGGGTGGCTCAGTCAATTAAACATGTGTCTTCAGTTCAGGTCATGATCCCAGGGTCCTGGGATTGAGCTTGGGCATGGGGCTCCCTGCTGGGCAGGGAGCCTGCTTCTCCCTCTCTGGCTCCCCCTGCTTGTGCTCTCTCTCCCTCTGTGTCAAATAAATATATAAAATCTTTAGGGGGATCCCTGGATGGCTCAGTGATTTGGTGCCTGCCTTAGGCCCAGGGCATGACCCTGGAGACCCGGGTAAAAGTCCCGCATCAGGATCCCTGCATGGAGCCTGCTTCTCCCTCTGCCTGTGTCTCTGCCTCTCTCTCTGTGTCTCTCATGAATAAATAAATAAAATCTTAAAAAAAATACATAAAATCTTTAGGGCCCTAGGATTTTCAGAATGGTGAATGAGCATTGGCTTTCACCAGTTGGATTACCCCTTACAAGAGTCAACCTGTCTCTGAAACTAGGCTCTGACTTATCTCTAGCTATGAAAGTCATAGATAGGGCATCTTTTTTCAATAGAAGGCTGTCTGTCTACATTGAAAACGTTTAGTGTGGCCACCTTTATTAATGATCTTACCTAGATCTTCTGGATAGCTTGCTGCAGCTTCTACATCAGCACTGCTGTTTCACCTTGCACTTTCATGTTATGGAGACGGCTTCTTTCCTTGAACCCCATGAACCAACCTCTGCTAACTTCAAACTTATGCAGCTTCCTCACCTCTCTCAGCCTCCCTAGAATTAAAGAGACTTAGGGCCTTGCTCTGGATTAGGCTTTGGCTCAAGGGAATGTTGTGGCTGGTTTGATCGGCTATCTAGGCCACTAAAACCTTTTCCATATCAGCAATGAGGCTGCTTCACTTTCTTATCATTTCTGTGTTCACTGGAATTACACTTTCATTTCCTTCAAGAATTTTTCTTTATACTCATAATTTGGCTAACTGGTGCAAGAGACCTGGCTTTCAGACTAGCTTGGTTTTCAACATGCCTTTCTGGCTAAACGTATGCTTTTCTTGCTTTCAATTTAAAGTGACGAACATGACTCTTCCTTTCACTTGAACGTTTAGAGGCTATTGTGGGTTATTAAGTGACCTAATTTCATACTGATGTGTCTTCTGGAAAAGGAAGGTCTGTGCAGAGGGCAAGCGGAATGAATGGCTAGCTGGTACAGCAGTCAGAACACACACATTTATCAAGTTTGCCATCTGGTATAGGTGTGGTTTCTGGCACCTGAAAATAATAATGATAATAACATCAGGGGCGCCTGGGTGCCTTAGTTGGTTAAGTTTTGGACTCTTGATTTTGGCTCAGGTCATGATCTCAGGGTCATGAGATCTAGCCCTGTGTCGGGCTCTGCACTGGGTGTGGAGTCTACTTAAGATTCTCTCTCCCTCTTCCTCCGCCCCTCCTCAGCTCCACTTGTGCATTCTCTCTCTCTCTGAAAGAAGAAGAAGAAGAAGAAGAAGAAGAAGAAGAAGAAGAAGAAGAAGAAGAAGAAGAAGAAGAAGAAGAAGAAGAAGAAGAAGAAGGAGGAGGAGAAGGAGGAGGAGGAGGAGGAGGAGGAGGAACAGCAAAAGATCACTGATCACAGATCACCGTAGCAAATGTAACATCAGTGAATAAGTTTGAAATATTGTGAGAATTACCAAAATGTGACAGAGACACCAAGTGAGCAAATGGCAGTTGGAAAAATTAACTTGATCAACCCACAATTGCTACAATTAAAAAAAAATGCAGTGTTTGTAAAGAGCAATGAGTGAAGCTCAATAAACTGAAGCATGCCTGTAGTTAGAATCATACAGTATGTAGCCTTTCCAGATTGGCTTTTTTCACTTTGTAATATGCATTTAAATTTCCTCTATGTCTTTTTGTGGCTTGATAGTACATTTCTTTTTCTTTTTAGTAGCTCATTTCTTTTTAGCACTGTATAATATTTCATTGGACATACCACATCTTGTTATCTATTTATCTCCTGAGGGACATCTTGGTTGCTTCCAAGTTTGGGCAACGGTTGAATGAATAAAGCGGTTATAAACATTCATGCACAGGTTTGTGTGTAGATGTAGATTTTCAGTTCATTTGGGTAAATAACAAGTGTGAGTGCTGGATCATAAACAGGTATTTTAAATGTCAACTTCTATATAATTGTTGATAGACAACAGACTTTTGCTTGCAAGAAGCAAAGAGCTTTCTTTCAGTTCCTTAAGCTCTAAAGCCATAAATGTCCTTCATTCTCTTTGTGGCTACTTGTCTGACACTATCACCAGGATACCCCTGCTTGGCTCATTTACAGGAAGACAGCTACTGAATACTGATAAATGAACTGACTCATATCCACCCTTTCAAAAAACCATAAGCAAGTGCCAATCTGTGGATGACGTAAGGAGCAATGATTCTACTATTCAATACAATGTTTCATAATTACAAGTTTGTGTTCTTTTAGCAGTGCATTTCCCCAGGTTAGGTGACCCTTCCAACCAGTATGGGCCAAATCCTTTGAAAAAAAATCCATCAAGTTCTCTAGGAAAAGGGACACCTGGGTGGCTCTGTGGTTGAGTGTCTGTCTTCAGCTCAGGTCATGATCCTGGAATCCTGGGATCAAGTCCTGCAGCAGGCTCCCTTCCTCTCTCTGTTTTTGAGGCATCTCTGTCTGTCATGAATAAATAAAATCTTAAAAAAAAAAGTTCTCTAGGAAGAAAAAGGCTGTTGAGGCTCTGGGGTGGTGTTTATTAATATGGAGTTCTAAAATGGACTAGACAGTACACAAATGTCAAAGTCAATGAAAATATTGTATTTCAGTGTACTAATCTGAGAGGGCAGGGGAACCATAAGCTCTTATCAGAGTCTCAGAAAGGAGTACAAGACCCAGAAAATAGCAAAAGGAGCTGCCAAACCTTGGGTGTGGTAGGAAGAGGGAGGAGAAGAATCTGACCTCTCCTGGGTCATCAGTGGAATTACAGCATGGAAACTGCAGGCATTGTCTGCTTTCAAGTTTGTTTTCCACTCACTCTCAGAGATGGTCTGAGCTTCAGGTGGAATCACAAACAACAAACTCTTTTCAAGCCAGAGGCTCTAATTCCCTCCTAGCAAGGGGGAGGTTAAGAGGAAGCAGTCACAGTGCCATTTATTATTAGAGGACTTTAGTGAAAAGTACAGTGGAACTCCGTAACACGACATAGTTGGAGGAGACTAGAAATCATCACCTTAACTCATCCAAACAGCCACTGTGGTATTTTAGCTTTTGCCTTTAGCAACTCAAATAGGAAGAGATGTGAAACGGTGCAGGCAAAGCTCTCTGGAGCCAAACAGAACTGTGTATTCTCTTATTAAAACTGTCCATACTACATGCACTCAACAAATTTTATCCACTGTCTATTATGTGCTGCTATACAGTGTTCTAGCCACTGTATTTACAATAATTTTATGTCTCCTATATCTGCTTTATTTACAAGTGCCATGTAATCTTTCTGTGCAGTGAAAAATATGCTTCCCTAATTTACACATCTTTTTTTTTTTTTTTTTTTTTACAAATAGAGACCACTGGCCTTGTTTTCAGCCTCAAACTGAATCAGGAAGTTACTGGGATATTTGGATGAAGCGGGCCCAGAAACCCAAAAATCTTCTCTCGGCGGGGCTATCCCCGTAGGTTAGGCCCGCCTGCCTACGTTTTTTTCAGGAGGCTACGTCAGCGTCAGCGTCAGCGAGTGCAGACGTGCTTTGTAGACCGTCTGCAAATCCAAGTGACTAGCTCCAACACTCAAGGCTAACCAAAGGTTCTTGTCTCATTTTTACTTTTCTGTTTCTCCCCTCCTCCCCTGGAAATTATTTTCATGCTGATGCTACCCAGGGATGCTGGCAGTATCTGTATCTCCCTCTCTGTCCTTTTTCCTCACTCATCCTTTTTGGTTTTTCCCTATTTGACATGAATCTGTACAGTCTCATGGATGTGTGTAACACCCTGAGTTCTTGAATGGTTGGATGCAGATTTACTGAATGAATGTGTTCCTATTTAGAGTGTGTGGAATGAATGTTGACATTGTTAGTCTGTCCGTCTGTTTGAGTGTTCACATGTGGGAGAGTTACCCCGATTAAAATCACAATCTAAATTAAAAAATAAATAAATAAATAAAATAAAAATTTAAAATATCAGGTTCCAGGTGGACTTTTTACTTTTTAATCCAATTTAATTCCAATTACATGTAAATGGTTAAAGATAATTGGAAATAAACAAGTTTACACACATTTTTACAAAATTAAAGACCTAGTCCATTAAATCTCATACTTCTGACTTGCGGCCCTTTAAAGGCTTTGGGGTCTTCTTTTTTTTTTTTTTTTTTTTAGGCTTTGGGGTCTTAACTTGATATTCTCTGGCTTTCTCCCTCTTAGTACTATAAATAAACAACAACAGATAAACACACTGAGGGCAAGAGCAAAGAAAGGCAAATGGCAAAAAAAAAAAAGACAAATGGCCTGGAAAATCCTCGATGGGATATATAGGTCTGTTTAATTCATTTATTCATTCATATAGTATTACTATGTTGCCAGGCCCAGTTTTAGATATTGGGGATACTGTAATGAAGGTGGTAAGAAAACTCCATTCTCTGCTTGCATGGAGGTTAAATTCAAGTGTACTGGGGTTATGCACACATTTTACTTTTTATTTCTATGTTTTAAAATATTATTTTATTTATTTTTAAAAATATTTTATTTATTTATTCATGACAGATACAGAGAGAGAGAGAGAGCAAGGCAGAGACACAGGCAGAGGGAGAAGCAGACTCCATGCAGGGAGTCCGACTTGGGACTCAATCCCAGGACCCCAGGATCACGCCCTGGGCTGAAGGCAGATGCCCAACTGCTGAGCCACCAGGGCTGCCCTAAAGATTTTATTTTTAAGTACTCTTTACACCCAATGTAGGGCTCAGACCTACAACCCCAAGATCAAAAGTCACCTGCTCCACCTACTGAGCGAGCAGGCATCCCTAAAAAATTTTTAAAAGCAAGCATAGCTAAGACCATGGATTCTGTAGCCAGACGTCCTGGGTTTGATTCCTAGCCCTGCTTGCTACTTACATTGCGTGATCTTGGGAAAGTCATTTAGCTTCACTATGCTTCTATTTCCTCATATGTAAAATGAAAGTAGTAAGAGTCTACTTCTTTTTTTTTTTTTTTAATTTTTATTTATTTATGATAGTCACAGAGAGAGAGAGAGAAAGAGAGGCAGAGACATAGGCAGAGGGAGAAGCAAGCTCCAAGCACCGGGAGCCCGATGTGGGATTTGATCCCGGGTCTCCAGGATCGCGCCCTGGGCCAAAGGCAGGCGCTAAACCGCTGCACCACCCAGGGATCCCCAAGAGTCTACTTCTGAAGATTTGTTACGAGGATTAAATCATTAATATGTGTAAAGCACTTATAACAGTGCCAAGTATATATTGTCATATAAGTGTCTAAAAAGAAAAGACAAAAGAAACAGACATATCGGGATCCCTGGATGGCGCAGCGGTTTGGCGCCTGCCTTTGGCCCAGGGCGCAATCCTGGAGACGCGGGATCGAATCCCACGTCGGGCTCCCGGTGCATGGAGCCTGCTTCTCCCTCTGCCTGTGTCTCTGCCTCTCTCTCTGTATGACTATCATAAATAAATAAAAAAAAAAATTAAAAAAAAGACATATCTACCTAATTTCACAATTGAATATATATGCTCAGAGATAAATTACTGCAGGTCATGGATTAAAGTCTAGATCCACGGGGTGCTTGGGTGACTGAGTTGGTTAAGCAGCTGACTTTGGTTCAGGTCATGATCTCAGCGTCTTGGCATCTAGTCCAGCATCGAGCCCCTCATCCAGCTCAGGTTCCCCAAGATCTCCACTCAGCAGGGAGTCTGCTTGTCCTCTGCACCCCCTTCTCTCTCAAATAAATACTATTTACTTTTTAAGGTGTTTATTTATTTGAGAGAGAGAGCATGCACGTAAACATGAGCAGGAGGGAGGGGAGGAGCAGAGGGAGAGGGAAAAGTAGATTCCCTGCAGAGCAGGGAGCTTGCCTTTTGACTTTTGATGTAGAGCTCCATCCCAGGACCCTGAGATCATGACCTGAGCTGAAGGCAGACACTTAACCGACTGAGGGACCCAGGTGCCCCAATAAAATCTTTTTTGTTTTTTTAAGATTTTATTTATTCATGAGAAACACACACACACACACACACAGAAAGAGAGAGAGAGAGAGAGAGAGAGAGAGAGGCAGAGACACAGGCTCCATGCAGGGAGCCTGACGTGGGACTTGATCCTGGGTCTCTAGGATCATGCCCTGGGCCGAAGTGGTGCTAAACCACTGAGCCACCCAAGCTGCCCTAAAATCTTTTTTTTTTTTAAGAGTCTAGATCCTCATTCTTTTTAAGAACCTAAAGATTTTCCAAAGATGCTCCAGCTGCATGTGAGAAACTCAAATATTCTTCTCTATAGTAACCGAAGATGTATTTGTTAAGTGCCAGGTTCTTATCCTGTTACCTCATTTACAATTCATGACAGGAGTTTAAATTTAGTATTACTTTCCTGATTTCCCATGAGAAATCTATAGGTAATTTGCTTAAGGACCACAGTTTAGGGGAGAACTAGTTGTCTGAATGTACTTCTATGCTGTATTGCTGTGTATTAGGAGAAAGTCAATGTATGTTTAGAAAAAAAAGTATCTGGAATAGGCAGTATTTTCCCATCCTCACTCCCCACCTCTTTCCTCCTAGAAATGGAGCATGGTTTTGCTCCCTTCTCAAGACACTGGTCATAAACAGGAAGCATGGCTGGTGTGCAATAAATCTGGAAGCTGATGATATGTGGCTGTTCAAGAACTGTAGGAAAAGGGAGCCATCCTCCCCTACTACTGCAGTAAAGATCCTTATTCTTAGGCTATGGCAAGAAGATCCTCATAGGTGGAGGTGAGATGAGGAGAGCAAGGAAGGAGGCTATGTGAGGGAAAGAAAGCTCTTGCTCCTTATTAGTGTTGTCTCTGCCAATAAAAAGCACCAAAGGGGAAAAAGGTGGTACTTCAGGAATAATGGATTTAGAGAGGCTGTTTTTGTACCACCCATAAAGTAAGAATAGTTGTCTAAATAGTTAAAAACAAATTTAAAAGAATAGTATCTCGTGACTTGTAAAAATTATGAAATTCAAGGGTGCCTGACTGGCTCAGTCAGTGGAGGATGTGATTCTTGATCTCAGGGTCATGACTTCAAACCCCATGTTGGGCACAGAGATTACTTTAAAACAATTATATGAGATTCAAATTGCAGTGTCCATAAGTAAAGTTTTGCTGGTATACGGCCACACTCATTCTTTTATATATTGTCAGTGGCTGCTTTTGCACTACATCAGAATTGAATACTTACAACAAGAGACTACAGGGCCCTACCAAGCCTAAAATATTTAGTATATGACCTTTTAAGTAAAATTTGCCAACTCGTGAGTTAGACAATAGATGAATCAAAAGAAATAGGTTCATAAACTTGTGAGAATCCATAGTCAGCGTTCTACAGGTCCAAGTCAGAGAAAGGAATGCAATGGGCTATGCAGTTGGGTTAAAGAGTAAGAGGAAAGTGGAATACATTTGGGTGGGATACAGACCTCGTGAGTAGTAAAAATCTCTGAGGATTTCTTGTTAAGGAATGCAAAAAAAAAAAAAAAAAAAAAAAAAAAAAAAAAAAGAGTAGGCCTATGAAGAAGATGTAAGAGGCAGAAACTTGAAAAATGGAAATTTATTCTCTGAATTTCTCTCCCTCCATGTAACAGGGAATGGGAGGAACACTGACTAGTGTTGAGAGTGTCCTCTCAAACTAGTTCCCTAGGTTCACTGCGGGCTGATAGGTTCACCTGGTTCTTTTTACTTATCTAGAAACACAGTGTATATAATAACACCTAAGTCTCTGGTGGCCATTTTGAACATAGTGACCTCCCAACATAGGGTACATTGGACCTCCAAATAATTAGGAATAGGAAAACTAAACTGGATTAGAAAAGTGACTAATGGATGGATTGGTGCCTGGGTGGCTCAGCTGGTTAGACATCTGCATTCGGGTCAGGTCATGATCCCATGGTGATGGGATTGAGCCCCTTGTTGGGCTCCTTGCTCAGTGGGGAGTCTGCTTCTGTCTCTCCTTCTGCCTTCTCCTCCTGCTTATGCTCTGTCTCTCTCTCAGATAAATAAATACAAATCTAAATAAATAAATACATACATAAATAAAACTTTTCTTGGCTTAAAAGAATCCACACTATCCTGGTTATATTCTTGCCAGGGATCTCCTCAACTGCCTGCCAATACTCCCTTTTTCAGTGAAGTGCATGTTACAAAAGCTGGCAATGGACACTGGAGCCAAAATGTTACACCCATTGCCCATTTTCCTAAGGAAGTGATGGGTGAGAAATTGAGTGTGGAGAACAGTAAAAGAATAAGGACCTTAGTGGAATTTGGTCTCTGAATAAATCATTATAAATGAATACATAATTAGAGATCATTGATCATTAATTTGTTGATTCCACACTTCCTGGTTTCTGTCACTGCTAGATGCTGAGTCAAATTTTTAAATATATGACAGGAGCCTGTTATTAAAAAAGTCTATAATAAGGGACGCCTGGGTGGCTCAGTGGTTAAGCGTCTGCCTTCAGCTCAGGGTCTGATCCTGGGGTCCCGGGATAGAGTCCCACATTGGGCTCCCTGCATGGAGCCTGCTTCTCCCTCTTGCCTATGTCTTGCCTCTCTCCCTCTCTCTCTCTCTCTGTCTCTCATGAATAAATAAATAAAATCTTTTTAAAAAGTCTATAATAATTTTTTGAAACCCTGCATAATTCTGTAATATAAATGACTGTTCTAACTCATTTCTCTACAAGTTCAGATTTTAATGTGGCACAGAGTAGAACATAACTGAATTTTCTAATGACTAACTTTCTGCAATATGACAGACATTGCTTCGAAGACACATATACCATATACTGGATATGTCTACCCAAAGTTGTAAAAAGTTGACACTAAGTGGCACAAAGGGCTACTACCAAGTACATAACTAAGATATAATACATAAATAGAAGGTCATGATATATAAATCACCTCATTTTTAGAGCATAGTGCTTTTTTCTTTTCCACAGTACAAGAAGAGAAAGAAAGACACCAACAGAGGAGTTTACACCTCAACAGTAAGGGAACTGAGGCAGGAAAAGGGGAGTCCTTGATTTAGACTTTTCCCCCTTTCCTGGTGTCGACTTATTCACCTGTCAGGCACCCTCTTCTGTCATGGCAAGCAGTGTGCAAAAAACTCCCATTTGCCTGTGTAAGGAAGGAAAAATTCTTCCTTTCTCCTTCAAGGTCTTCCAGCTGGGTGGCACCTGGGCGGCTCAGTGGTTGAGCATCTGCCTCTGGGTCAGTTCATGAACCCGGGGTCCTGGAGTCCCACATCAGGCTCCCCACAGGGAGCCTGCTTCTCCCTCTGCCTGTGTCTCTGCCTCTTGGTCTCTCATGAATAAGTAAATAAAATATTTTTAAAAAAGGCCTCCGGCTGGACTAAAAATTAAATTTATGTGACATAGATTAACAGAAGCAAAAATAATTAAAAATCACCCCAAAGTTTTATTATGTGCACAGAGAGGCCCAATAATGAAATTCAGAATTAAAGAAATAACCAAGATAGGCAGTTTTTATACTGTTTAGACAAAGAGACAATAAATCTGAGGAATTGACAGGACAAAGAAAACTTAACTTTAAGAGCTTTGATTAGTAAGGAATTCTAAACAGAATTTGGGGTAGTAAATTAGTACAAAGTAACAAAGGTGGTTTCCATAGCTTTCTGGGCTCTGAATTCCCTCTCTCTGATGATAAGAATGTCTCCTCACCTGGTTACAAGAAGGCTACCTTTCACAGTGGAGATTTATTTCCTGCTTGCAGGGGAACAGAGGAATGTCTGAGTGTCCTTCTTGGATAGGCTGTCTCTTAAATAACTATTTTTTTTTTAAGGTTTATTTACTTATTTTAGAGCGAGAGCATGAACAAATGAGCAAGGGGAGGGGTACAGGGAGAGACAAGCAGAGAAGGAGACTCCCTGCTGGGTGGAGCCCAGTTTTTTTAGGGGGGCTCAATCCCAGGATTCTGAGATCACCATTTGAGCTGAAACCAAGAGTTGGCGGTGGCTATGGCACCCAGGTGCCGCTCTTAAGTAACTTTTGCTTAAAATAATCAGTATCCCAAAGTGGTACATTTGGCCCCTACACCTGCAACTTGCTTTTCCTCCATTTCTCCAAACAAATTTATGCGCTTCTTTGACACCTCCGTCCTTAACTGCTCTTCCACTCCCAATCTGGCCACTTCTTTCTCAGCAGGCTGATGAGTTCAAAATCATTGGTTTTCTCTGTCTGTCCCCCTACCAGCTCGGTCCACCGCTTCCCCTGCTTTCTCCCTCCTTCCCACACGCATTCTGCTACCCGGTTTCCACGTCCCTTCTTTCCCCAGCCTTGCGCTCCGCGCCCCTTTCCACTTTCATTCTTTTCACTGCACCCTCCTTGGCCAAAACGGGCCCCAAAGCAGTACCGAGGCAAAGAGCACGTGCAGGTGGCTGCCGGGATTCCCGGGTCCGGGGCTGGACAGGATGCCTGTGCGCCGGGGGCGCCGTGCCAGCCCGCACGTCGCTGGCAGTGACGGGAAGATGACGTTGGCTCAGAGCCGGCCACCAGGCCCCCCGCCCGCCCGCCTTTCCGCTCGGCGGCCCGCAGCGGCTAACAGGAACCGACACCCCATTGGCCAGAGAAAGCTGCAATTTCTAGGAACCGGAGGCATCTCTAGAGACATGCAAGAGTTTTGCCCCAAGGGCAGATGTTGTTCTCCACAGCTAATCCCCAAACATCCCTTTTAGCATCACTCAGTGGGGTCAGTCTGCTGCTGCTCCATTTGGCCCCGAACGCCATGCCTGTTTACCCTAGAGTCTAGTTTGGTTTTTCCTTTTTCCCTTACCTTATTTTCTCCCCTCTTCTCTTTTCTATGTACATCCCCCATTTCACATGTCACCTAGCCTTGGATCTTTACAAAATCATCATCTTCTTCTCCTTCTTCTTTTAAGATTTTATTTATTCATGAGAGACAGAGAGAGAGAGGCAGAGACACAGGCAGAGGGAGAAGCAGGCTCCTTGCTGGGAGCCAGATGCGGGACTCAGTCCCAGGATTCTGGGATCACCACCAGAGCCAAAGGCAGACACAACCACTAAGCCACCCAGGTGTCCCTACAAAATCCTCTTTATGCCCCTGCAATACCTTGATTATTTTTTAAACTCAATTTAATGTATAAAATATATAGAATTCATACATTTTAAGTGCATCTGACTGATCGTGACTTCTGACAGATATACACACTCATACAAATACCACCTTATAGATTTGCACCTCAGAAAGTTCCCTTAGCACCTTGATCCTTGCTGCAGTTACTCAGTCATTCTCCAGTCACACCTTATATTTATTCCATGGATTACATTTATTCAGTACCTTTTATGAAACAAACACTGATGTTGCAGAAGTAAGAAACTAGAGCAGCAGTTTATTTTTATATATATTTAAAAATATGTATCATATATATGTGTATGTATACACGCACACACACACATACACACATACAAACCCCACATCTTCTTTATCCATTCATGTCGATGGACATCTGGACTTTTTCCACAGTTTGGCTGCACCAGCTTGCATTCCCACCAACAGTGTATGAGGGTTCCCCTTTCTCCATATCCTTGCCAACATCTGTCTTTTCCTGACTTCTTAATTTTAGCCATTCTGATCAGTGTGACCAGTGTGAAGTGGTATCTCACTGTGGTTTTGGTTTGTATTACCCTGATGCTGAGTGATGTGAAGCATTTTTTTCATGTGTCTGTTGGCCATTTGTATGTCTTTTTTGGAGAAATGTCTGTTCATGTTCATGTCTTCTGCCCATTTCTTGACTGGATTATTTGTTCTTTGGGTATTGAGTTTGCTAAATTCTTTACAGATTTTAGATACTAGCCCTTTATCTGATAAGACATTTGCAAATATCTTTCCCCATTTTGTAGGTTGTCTTTTGGTTTTGTCGACTGTTTACTTTGCTGTGCAAAAAGGTTTTTATCTTGATGAAGTCCTAATAGCTCATTTTTGCCTATTGTACTGCCCCTGACCAGCACAGTTTGAAAGGAGAAGCACATAAAATGTGACTCATGCTTTCTGCTCTCCCTCTACTTAGTATATATTTCTGATAATCTCTCCTTTTTAGACCCTCAGACAACTTGATCACCTGACTAAACTTTCCTGAGAAATAAATGATTTTTTTCCCTCTGTTTTCTTTTTTACCTAAGGAAGACTGAGGGTGAATATAACACACCAGACACAGAATTACTGCGGAGAAGAAAGCAAGGTGGGAATGTACTACATTAGGGAGAATTCTCCATAGGGCTGGGAGGGGGCATACCCTAGCAGTAGGGGGATCTGAGGCTCTGTTTCAAAACAAATCAAGTCTGGGAATACAGTTGTAAATGCTACTGGAAGGCTCCTTGGCTGGGGGACAGGAAGTAAGTCACTGGAATGGACTCATAAAAAAAAACAAAACAAAACATCATCAGGGACTACTGAGTTTAATGAGACATATTAGAAAAGACGGGGAAGTAGGCTACTGACAAGACATACAAAGGGTAGGGTGTACAGGGAAGGGTGAAGAATCAATCTAAGAAAAGCAGGCTATGGGCACCAAGATAAAAATTAAGAGAAGGAACAATAAAAACAAAGATTTGTTGCAATGTTGATGTAAACCTGGCCCTCTTCCTCACCCAGTGACATAGGGTTTCTACTTCCTTTTACTGTCACATATTACTCAAGTCTAGAAACCAAGACAGCAGAATGAGGAGATGACCTCTAGATCCACATATTAGATGTTCAGGTCACAAAACCAAGACTCTTTGATAGGCTGTTAGAAACATTTCAACAAAAAGAATGTGTCTTCTAGTGAGCCCAGAATTCAGCCTGAGTTCGTTCTTTTATGTCTTTTTCTTTTTTATATATAATAAAGCAAGTAAAACTGTACAGTGTACAGTGAAGTGTACAGCTGGGTGAAGATTTACATCTGTATTCACCTGTATAACCACTACCCAGATCAAGATCTAGATTCTAGAACACTTCTAGCTCCCCAGAATGTTTCCTTGCATCTATTCCAGTCTATAACCTCCCTTCCCAGAGGTAACTATTATACTTACTTACATCATCATCATTGAATTTTCTTGTTCTTGATCCATATATAAATGGAGTCATATCATATAGTATGTACTCTTTTGTGCTGGATTTTCACTTAACATAGTGTTTGTGAGATGTACCTGGGTGGCTCAGTTGGTTAAGTGTGTACCTTTATTTTTTTATTTATTTTTTAAAAAGATTTATTTATTCATTCAGAGAGAGAGAGAGACAGGCAGAGACACAGGCAGAGGGAGAAGCAGGCTCCATGCAGGGAGCCCGACACGGGACTAGATCCCGGGTCTCCAGGATCACGCCCCGGGCTGCAGGCGGTGCCAAACCACTGTGCCACTGGGGCTGCCCAAGTGTGTACCTTTAGCTCTGGCCATGATCTCAGGGTCCTGGGATCAAGCCCTGTGTCATTGGGCTCTCTGCTCAGCAGGGGAGCCTGCTTCTCCCTCTCCCTCTCCCTCTGCTGTATATTCTCTCGTGCTCACTCAGTCTCTCAGATAAATAAATATTTAAAAAAAACACACAACACACATAGTGTTTGTATTATATAGTGTGTATCAGTAGTTCATTCCTTGCTATTGCTGAGTAGTATTCCATTTGTGGATATGCCAAAATGTATTTATCCATTCTCCTTTTGATGAGCACATTACTGTTTCTAGTTTTGAGTTATCAAAAACATTCTTGGCATTTGCCGTACATATGAATTCTTTTCTCTTGGCTATATGCTTAGGAACGGGATTGCTGGGTTGCTATTTTTTGTCAATAAGTAATCATTCTAAATAAATAAAAACAAGTGATCTATATCGTGTCTTAATGTATATGGCATTTTATTTTATTTTTTTTTTAAGATTTTTATTTATTTATTCATGAGAGACACACAGAGAGAGGCCGAGACACAGGCAGAGGGAGAAGCCTGATGTGGGACTCGATCCTGGATCCCGGGATCACACCCTGGGCCAAGGGCAGATGCTCAACTGCTGAGCCACCCAGGCGTCCCTGTATATGGTATTTTAATAACAAAAATTTTATAAGCATTCTTTCAATTGATCTTTAAAACATTTTTGTGAAGTAGAGTAGATAATACTATCTTCTTTTAGCAGGTGTAGAAACTAAAACAAGGACAATTTAAATGTCCGATATAAAGCCATAAAATTAACGTATTCTGAATTAGAACTAGAAACCACATTTTCTGATTCCTAGTCAAATTCATTTTTCTTTTTATATTCCTTTTATTTCACTGGCCTCAAGTGAATGGAGAGGTCACCCAAATGTCTACTCTGCCCTGGACTGTCCCAGTTTTATTTTTTATTTTATTTTTTTATTTTTATTTATTTATTTATTTATTTATTTATTTATTTATTTATTTATTTATTTATTTGACTGTCCCAGTTTTAGCACTGAAAGTGCCTGGGCAAATGGGGATGGTTGGTCACTCTATAGAACAAAGAAAGTTGTCAAATGGATATCACAGCTTGCAAATGGGCAGGGAAAAAGAAAACATGTCTGAGTTAGCTCATTTGTCCTCTTTCATTCCCAAAGAAAAGATTTTTCTTTAAGGTTTTATTTATTTATTCATGAGAGACACAGAGAGATAGAGAGCAGAGACACAGGCAGAGGGAGAAGCAGGCTCCATGCAGGGAGCCCAACGTGGACTCAATCCGGGTCTCCAGGATCACGCCCTGGGCTGAAGCTGGTGCTAAACTGCTGAGCCACCCAAGCTGCCCAAGAAAAGATATTTTGAATACAATAGTAATGCAGTATCCACACATTTATGTCCTACATATTCAACTGTATTCTTTGACTTTGGAAATCATCTAGACTAATGCTACTCAAATGTGGCCCAAGGATCAGCAACATCATCTCATCATCAGCCTGTTAGAAACACAAATTCATACGTGTTCCACCTCTCCTTCCCCCCAGCCCCAGGACTACAGGATCCCAGTCTCTAAGGGTGGGGCTCAGGAATTTGTATTTAACAAGCTCTCCAGGTTAAGGTCAAGGGAAGCTATGGGAAAAGGGAGTTTTTAAAAGTTTGAGAAATGCTGATCTAGCCAATTTCCTTTCCAGATATAGGAATACCTATTTGGTTTTAAAGATCTCTGGGCAGAATGATTCCACTATCTCACTTTACTTTTGTAAAACAAATCCCATTGTTTGTAAAACCTTCTTTCTTTAAAGTTTGTTTTTTTTTAGTATATGTGCTGCTGAAGCGAGCTCTAAAGTTTGCTTGTTTTTTTAAGATCCCCTTGGGGGGGCGGGGTACAGAGAGAGACAGACACAGAATCTCAAGCAGAAAATCTGCTGAATGCAGAGCTGGACACGGGGCTCAATCCCAGGACCCCGAGACCAAGAGATCAAGATCAGAGCCAGGGACACCTCGGTGGCTCAGTGGATTCAGTGGATGAGCATCTGCCTTTGGCTCAGGATGTGATCCCGGAGTCCCAGAATTGGATTGAGTCCTGCACTGGGCTCCACTGTGTGTGTGTGTGTGTGTGTGTGTGTGTGTGTGTGTGTTGCTTCTCCCTCTGCCTGTGTCTGTGTCTCTCATGAATAAATAAATAAAACATAAAAAAAAAAAAAAAAAAAAAAAAAAAGACCGGGGCTGAAATCAAGAGTAGGATGCTTAACTGAGAAAGCCAACCAGGTGCCCCTGTAAAACCTTTCTTGCTTGTTAAATCTCTTATCTAATGTTCTGGTCCAACATGAGAGTGCACAGTATCATTAGTACTTTTTTGTCCTTTTCTAAGGCCATTCCAAGTGTTTTTCATTGTCACTTAATGATCACTTAAGGTCCAGAATGAATCCTAGTGAAAAATTAGAGTACATCTAAAGAAAGACCTTGTGGTTCCAATGTGAGTATTCATGAATCTTTAAGAAAATCACTTTTCAAGTTATAACATTATCAGAGACTATTGCACATATAAGAATTATGAAGCCTAGAAACAGAGAAAGAAAGAATAGCTGAGTTGGATCACAGGTGAGGAATAAACAGATGACAGCTTGGCATAAATAGAAGGAATGTGCTGAGTGAGTATGCTAGCAGGGGCTGGGATCAGGCTCCCAGTTTGTTTCCTTAGGATTTTCAGTGACTTCACTGGAATCCATCTACATAGTTTGTTTCTACTCTGTTCCAGGACAGAAGATTGTCCTCAACTCCAATCCAGTTTCGCATTGTCCATCTATTCTAGGCTCCCTCTTCCTTCCATTTCCCCAGGGAGAGGTTGCTATGGAGATGAAATTATAGTAAGCCAGCTGGTAAGAAAAGCTGTGACAGAAGCAGAATGGGAGAGGGGGTAGAGGGAAAAATAAAAGATTAAGACAAAAGAAAAAGACACAGACACAGATGAGACTTGATACAGTCAGATGAGGAACTGCACAAGTGATAAGATGCCATCAACAACTTATAAAAATGAATGGGGACCTACTGCTCACAGTTACAGGCACACAGTAGAGGTTGTTCTAAGGCAACAGACATAAGCAAACCCAGGCACTTGAAATATGTAGAGACACAGGAGGAGAGATACACAGTCATCTCCAAATTGAACCAAACCATACAGGATTCTGGTGAAAACAGCTTCACACAGAACCTTGCTGAACAGCAGCAGTTCCAAGGAAGTGTTTGTTTATCCTCATATGCCTTCCTGAGTCATTCTTATTTCCAAGGAAGGGACTGGTGGGAGATTATACCGAGGATAACCTTACTTCAGTATTATTTTCCCTTCCTTTTTTTTGCTTGTGGTATTCTGAAAGGAACCTCCCAAAGACAACCAAAGGCTAGGATCTTTCCCTTAGATCTAAAACCCTTTTGGTTTCTTGACTATTCCTCCTTCCATCTTTTCAATATTTGTATCTCAAAATTTCTACAATTCCTTCTCTTTCTTGCTCTTTTTTCTTTTTCTCCCCCTATTTCTCCCAGGTTACAAGCCACCATCTTTTTTTTTTTAATTTTAATTTTAATATTAATTTTTATTTATTTATGATAGTCACACAGAGAGAGAGAGAGAGAGAGAGAGAGAGGCAGAGACATAGGCAGAGGGAGAAGCAGGCTCCATGCACCGGGAGCCCGATGTGGGATTAGATCCCGGGTCTCCAGGATCGCGCTCTGGGCCAAAGGCAGGCGCTAAACCGCTGCGCCACCCAGGGATCCCTTTTTTTTTTTTTTTTTCAAAATTTTTTTTTACAAGCCACCATCTTAATGCTCCTTTTGTCTATCCCATTCTCTTTTCCAATAACTCTCTTTTCCTAAACTCAGGCTTATCTCCACACCCTGGCCAGAACCTTGGCTTCCTTCAATTCTATTCTCCATTTTCACCAATTAGCTGCATTCTTACTCATACCTCTCCATCTTTGGATAAGATAACATCTAATAAAAACACTAAGAAACAATGGTTTTCTGAATGCAGAAAATTTTTAATGAGCTTTTAAAAAGGCAATGTTGAGAAAAATGAAGATATATACATAAATATGTATCAAGAGAGTCTACAAAATGCACAGCACTCTACTGAATAATACAGAAGACCCAAAGTCTCTCGCCTCAAGTTGACTGCAATCTGGCTATGGAAGCAACAAGATAAAAAAAGTTCGAAGGAAATCAAAGTATTAAGAGATTCTGTTCATCTGGGAAGAACCCAGAAAGCCTTTATGAAGTTAGAATTTGGAATAGGTCTTGAAAGATGAGTAAGAGATGAAAGAAGAGAGAGGCAGAGATTACAGAAGGGCATTTCAGGAAAATGCAATGGCCTTGGCAAAGGTATGGCGGTAGGGAGTTTGGGCAGAAGGTCGACAAACAGTGCTTTTGACCAATTTAGCCGAAGAGCAGGGTGTCTACAGAAGTCTAGTGAGAGATAATGCTGGAAAAGCAAGTTTAGGCTATGCTGCTGCAGTCTTTGAATACCAGACATACTACTTTGACCATATGCCCTTAGGTGGAGAATGAAGTAAAATCTTCATTTTTTCCTTTTTCTACAGTACTGTTTGTCCTCCAGAGATACCAAACATGTCACTTTTATCTTAGATGCTTTGTCCCGTAAAATATGTTCTCTTCATTCTGAGTTTTTTCTAATTTCTTCTTTCCATTGCTTCTCTCAACTTGACCCCTGAACCCCAAACTCTGTTGTTTCATTTCACTATCCACTCCATTGGTTCAGTCAGAGGGCTTTCTGGATAGAAACCAACCTGGTGCGATGGTGGTGGAAAGCACTCTCTGCAAACAGTCTTCTTTCACTTCTACTTTTAGAACGAAGACAACATTGAAAATTAGAAAACTCAGGTAGCAGCTCAGACTATTGGTCCTGTCCTGCTGTGCTATACACTAGCTAGTCATTAGTTAAGTCATTCAACCTGTGTCTTGGTCAGCTCATGTTTTTTTTTTTTTTTAAGATTTTATTTATTTATTCATGAGAGACACAGAGAGAGAGAGAGGTGCAGAGACACAGGCAGAGGGAGAAGCAGGCTCCATGCAGGGAGCCTGACGCGGGACCCGATCCGGGGTCTCCAGGATCGCGCCCTGGGCCAAAGGCAGGCGCCAAACCGCTGAGCCACCCAGGGATCCCCCCTCATGGTCTTAAGGCTGAAGAAGGACCTAGCTTTTTATTCTCTGCAACCTCAAGAGTACCACAAATATACTGCCTATACAAATACTTAGTGATTCATTACCCCAAGGAAGAAAGGTGGTAAATTATAGAAATATTTTGACTATTAATTAGGTATTCACTTATCATTCCTCTTTCAAATAGACACTTGAAATTTCCACATTTTTAGAAGCTTCCCTGGTTCATTTATGTGTCTGGTATATATAGACACATTCAATAAATATATGAATGAATGAATTTCCAGCTCTAAACATAAAGATATAGAAGGAGGATTATTTTTGCCACCAGATTCTAAGTGGTAACACAGTTGTAATTTGAAAAATTAGAAGCATCTGAAAAGAACTATCTGGTGGTTGTTTTGGATATGGCCGAGGAAAGAATTTGCTTCCCTTTTTCTTTTTAGTTTCTATCCACCCTCACTCCTTTCAGGTACTTAGAGAATGAAGCTCTTTACTCCTGTCTCATTATTTCCTCTTTGATCTTGACACCTGCAGTCAATACCAAGCAATGAAACAGCCCCAGGAAGACTGGCGTGTTCCCACCGTGCAGGACGTGCAGTGAGCAGCATTCTTCTGTCTCCCACACCTCTACCTCTAAGTACAAACAGTGACAAGACAGTGACTTCTGCCCCTGCCTGTCTCACTAGTAACAAACTAATGAACATTATGAGTATAGCTATATCCCAAAATAGCTGCATGCCTCACTGGGGCACCTGAAAGATAAGGAGAACAAAGCTTCCAGTTTAAGTTGTATTGTATTTATCTAACATTATGAGATGACAGAAGAAAAGCAGATTATTCCTCAAGAGACATGACCTTTTTACTGGGGAAGAGAAACTAAAGTGCAATGAGAAAACTGAGAGTATAATTTTCCTTTAAATAAAAAGTAAATAAAAATGCCCAAATTTGATCACTGCACACTTGTTAATTTTTTTTAATACTTGCTAATATTGTAAAAATTATGGAGACTGGGAGAGTGACAAAAAATTGTAGGGGCATCTGCTGGCTCACTTGTAAGCACGTGCCCCTTCCATCTTGGGGTCATGAGTTTGAGCTCCACGCTGGGTGTAGAGATTGCTAAAAAAACAAATTAATAAATTTAAAAAGAAAAACAAACAAACAAACAAAAAACAACTGGGAGCTATGAAAACTTTTTGAAGTGAGAAAAAGTACTGCTTAATTATTTTCCCATTAAATTCTAGAAAGATACTAATGGATGGTTGGCATGCAATAAAACGAAAGAGTAGGGCAGCCCCAGTGGCTCAGCAGTTTAGCGCCGCCTTCAGCCCGGGGCGCGATCATGGAGACCCAGGATCGAGTCCCACGTGGGGCTCCCTGCATGGAGCCTGCTTCTTCCTCTGCCTGTGTCTCTACCTCTCTCTCTCTCTGTCTCTCATTAATAAATAAATAAAATTAAAGAAAAAAAAAAAGGAAAGAGTAGTGATTAACTGGATGCAGAATTAATTCATGAAGTTTACATCGTGTCAGTTTTTCACCTAAGGTTTTACTAACCTTTTTCCCAATGAGGTTAGAAGAAAAAGTTCAGATTAAAAAAACCTAGTACTATTCTGGGCCAGACAATTCTTTGTTATTGGGGTTAGTCTTGTGCATTTAAGATATTAGCAGCATCCCTGGTCTCTACCCACTAGATGCCAGTAGCATTCTCTTTACCACAGTCACAGCAACCAAATATGTCTGCCAGATGTCTCTGGGGAACAAAATCACTGCAGAGTAAGAACCATTCTCTGAGGAAATCTCTAATGAGATCCCTAGGTAAAAGACTGCAATACTTCCCCTATATGGAACTCAACTATTTGGAAAACTACCTTATTTTGAATATAAGTTATGAAAAGCAAAGGAAAAAAAGAGATTTTCTCACTAGAGTGCAAAGCCTTCATAGGAGGGCTCTGTTGGCCCCTCTCAGACACCATACTTACTCTCTTTTTAAATTACTATAAAATATTCCCAACATACAATGCAAAATGTTAATATCGGATACAGAGCATAAATTTGTTTTCTGGTTTCCAAATTACCAACATATTGGAAGAAAATTAGAACTGATGTCTTATGGGGCAGCCCAGGTGGCTCAGCGGTGTAGCACCACCTTCAGCCCAGGGCGTGATCCTGGAGACTCAGGATCCAGTCCCACAGCAGGCTCCCTGCATGGAACCTGCTTCTCCCTCTGCCTGTGTCTCTGCCTCTCTGTCTCTCTCTCTCTTTCTCTCTCTGTGTCTCTCATAAATAAATACATTTTAAAAATCTTTTTTTTTTAAGGTTTTTATTTATTTATTCATAGAGACACAGAGAGAGAGAGAGGCGCAGACACACACAGGCAGAGGGAGAAGCAAGCTCCATGCAGAGAACCCGATGTGGGACTCGATCCTGGGTCTCCAGGATCACGCCCTGGGCTGCAGGCGGCGCTAAACCGCTGTGCCACTGGGGCTGCCCACATTTTAAAAATCTTAAAAAAACAAAACAAAACAAAACTGATGTCTTATGCCACAGGCAGGGGCCCTAACACACAAGAAAGGAAACAAATTATAAAAAGTGAACAAACATAGGTACGCCTAGGTGGTTCAGTGGTTAAGTGTCTGCCTTCAGCTCAGGTCATGATCTTACGGTCCCTGGTCATGATCCTGGAGTCCTGGGATGGAGCCCCATGTCTTGCTCCCGGCTCAGTGGGGAGTCTGCTTCTCCCTCTCTCCCTCACCTCACTAGAGCTCTCTCTCACTCACTCGCTTTCTCTCCCTCTCAAATATATAAATAAAATCTTTTAAAGAAGTGAACATGTTTTTGGTAGAATGACAAATCAGAGGGATATTAGTCCTATCTTTGGGATATATTTCCAGATCACTTTAGCCATTGGCATCCTACTTTACAAAGATATGACCAAGATGATGAAGTACCTTGAAACAAAGTAATGAGAGCAGCTGAGGGAACTAGCATTATTTAGCTTAGAGGATGGAGAAGAAAATGGTAACTTCAAATATCTGATGTGCTTCCAAAATACATATATTTCAGTAACCCCAAATGGAAGTAGACATCACATTTATATTATATTTTAAATAAGTTCAATATCATAGAAAGGAGTTTCTAGTAATTAGAGCTATCTAAAATATAATGGGCTGCCATATAAGGTAATAAGCTTCTCACTGCTGACTTATCTCTTGATTTCCAGAATCATAAATTATTGCCTGTCTGCTATTTCTACTTCAAGGGCTAAAAGGCATATCAAACTAAGCATAGCCAAAACAGAAGTACTGGTTCCACTTCCAAATCCCCAGATCGTTTCTTTTCTTCCTTCCTTAGTATTATCCATCATATTAAAATTATCACTATTCATTCTTTGGCAAAAGCCAAAATGCTAGGAGCTCTTCCAGATTTCTCTTTCCCATACCTTGCACATTTAACACAGTAGCAAGTTGTTTTTTTTTTTTTAAGATTTTATTTATTTATTCATGAGAGACACAGAGAGAGAGGCAGAGACACAGGAAGAGGGAGAAACAATCTCCCCACAAGAAGCCCGATGTGGGACTCGATCCCAGACCCCAGGATCACATCCTGAGCCAAAGGCAGAGCTCAATCACTGAGCCACCCAGGCATCCCAACACAGTAGCAAGTATTATTAGCTGTCAGTCCAAAATATACCCAGATATCTTCCATTCTCTACTGCCCTACCCTTGTCAAAACCATCATAATTTATCACTTGATCTATTGTAATAAGTCTTTCTCTTTTGAAAAATTTTATTTACTTTTTAAAAGTGATCTCAATTCCCAGCATGGGGCTCAAACTCACAATCCTGAGTTCAAGAGTCACATGTTTTACTAACTGAGCCAGCCTGGTACTCCTGCAGTCAGTCTTTTGATCAGTCTTACTGATTCAACCTTATTCTCCCAGAATTCATTCTTCAGAGAGTTATCAAAACTATATCTGGCCCCTAACTCTCTTTTCTGCCTTATTTCTACCACTATTCCCCTGATTCACTAAGCTCCAGCTGTATTGGGTCTTTTTCTGTCCCTCTATTACATTAATTTCATTTTTGCCACAGCGCCTGCCTGGAGATGTCTTCAATTCCTTCTTGTCATTCAGGTCTGAGCTCAAAGCCTGTTCTTCAGAGAGGCCTTCTTTGAGTAGACTATGTTGCTTTTCTACCCACCCATCATTTATCATATCTCCCTGTTTTAATTTTCCTCATAGCTCTTATCATTATCTGAAATTACATCCTTAGTTATTGTCTGTCCCCTTTCATCAGGGAACTTGCCTATCAATATTATTTGACCATACTCTTAATGTCTAGAAGGAACTTGATACATAGTAGATGCTCAATTAATATTTGTTGAATAAATGGATAATCAAATAATAATATAGATGAACTGAATTAACTTCTTACATTTGGTAGGAAATTGAATTGGATAATTACACATTACTGAGCTTTATTAATAACTCAGTGGGATTGAGGACTGGGAATTTATTTAATTAAGAAATTTTTATTTATTTGAGAGAGAGGAGAGAGAGAGAGAAAACCAAGCAGAGGGAGGGGCAGAGCAAGAGGGAGAGAGAGAATCTCAAGCAGACTTTGCATGGAGTGTGGACTGTGTTGTGGGGCTCAATCCCATAACCCCAACATCACAACCTAAGGCAAAATCAAGAGTCAGATATTTAATCAACTGAGCCACTCAGGTGCCCCAATAACTGTGCATTTATAACAGTATCAATCCTCTCCCTAGTTCTTTTTTTTTTTTTTTTTTTCCTCTCCCTAGTTCTGTTCACTTTTTTCAGCACCCTGGATGTAGTATCGAGGAAGTCTAAACCAATCCTGGGGATTTTTCAGGTGAGTGAATCAGGACTACGGGGCAAGACTTAGGAATCTGGCATTTGAAGACATCTCCAGGCAGGCCTTGTGGCAGAAATGGAGAGATAGAAAAAATAATCAGACAACCAAGCAGTTATCTTCAGAGGGTTAAGTATAGGAAATGACATCTCTCTACAGGAGTATTGCTCAAGATATTAAGGTACAGAAAAAACACTTCATTCAGAGAAACAAAGCTTTGCCAGCCTTTTCAAACTCCAATATAATCCCTGTTTTCCTCATTTACCCAGATGACCAGACCACATGCTTTTTTAGAAAATGGATTTTGTTAATTGTCATTCCTTACCCTCACCTCACCCTTAATCCATTCACTCTAAAATCCTGCCTGTTTTAGAAATTTCTATCTTTTTCTCCATATCTTATCCTCACTATGGTCCAGGACACTGTTCCATCTATTATTCCCAGTTCTGCCTTAAAATTTTCACTTTCTGCTTGTCCTTTCCTGTGGCCAGTGGGATTCTAAAGTACCTCTATCCTAAAATACTTTCATTCTTCCTATACCTCAACTTTTCTAAAGTACTCTGTCAAGGTACACTGTTGAATTCCTCCAAAGAGTGATCTATACTCTCTGTTTCTATTTCTTTCCCTACAATCAGTATCAACTTATTTCAGAATAGCTAGTGGTCTGCATAGAAGTCCATACCTCTATATGAAATTACATACCTGCTACTCACAGTATCTTTGGTATGACTGGAATTTCATTTACTTTATGAAATAAGGTTATGGCCTATGCCTACATGCTTGGGAGAAGGTATAATTTCCCTCAAAAAAGTAGACATTCTTCCATTTGTTTTATTTATTTATTTATTTATTTTTTCATTTCTTTACATTTTTTTACATTCTTCCATTTGAAGAGAAGTAGTAGGTCTATAAAATGAAACCAGAACTCTTATACATGTATATATAAGAAACTGGACCATGTTCCCTTAGACTGAGTTTGATGTGTTTGAGGACCCTCCCAAGAGGTACAAGGTTGGCCTCTGATACATGGAACTAGGCTAGGAGCTTCTCAGCAAGATAGGTCTTCCATGAACCACTTCACTGAAAGAGAAGTATCTATTACTCATAACTCATAACTCTTGTAATATTCTTTTTCTCTTATCTCCTGGTCTTTGGAAAATCTTGCAACAACATTCCAGGCTAATCTCGGTTGTATTAAGTATTGGAGTATAGAGACAGAATCAGAGAAAAAGAAAAGCATTCTGCCCTCCTTGTGCTTCTTCCTTGAGGTTACCAAGATGGTAGGTAGTCTTTAGCAATAATTTCCAAAGAAAAAATGTTTTTGCTTGAAGGTTCAAGCACTTCTCTCCACATTCCATTCCAACCTCTCTACTGAAGCTTCAGTTGCAAAAGACATAAATAACCTAACCTTCTTAGCTCTTGTCCAATGCAACCTCTTTTCATCATTTAAACTGTTAATGAGCCCCCCAATATCTCTCAGTTCCAATACAATTTTCTAGGTAGTCTTTACCTTTTCTGATTGTTTGTTCTACTTTTTTTCCTCTTGGTTCTTCTTCCTCAATGACTCTTAAACAACAGGTTCATCTTTGAACAGCTTCTCGTGTTCTCAACTTCTCTCACAGAAGGGACTTCAAAATTTGGTTTTCATTCCAAACATTCTTTTGAATTCCAGACCAAATTTATAATTACCTGCTATGAATCTCCCCCTGGATATCCTATAAGTACCTCAAGCTCAACATGCTCAAAACTCATCTTACAAATCTGCTTCTGCTTTTTCTCCCCTAATTGATTTCCCCCTTGGGTTAATGGGATTACTAATTACCTAGTTCCTAAACTAAGATTTCTGATGCTTCTATCTCCTTCACTTTCCAGCTGTCAAGTACTTTCAAATCCGCTTTCAAAAAATGTCCCTCAATACTGGACAAGATCAAATTTTATTTTGAAAATGGTGCTGTTTACAACTAGATATCCATTAATGTAAGAATGAAGTTGGGCCTCTTCCTTACACTATACATAAAAATTAACTCAAAATAGTTCACATATCTAAATGTAAACCTTTATGACCTGGGTCAGATGAAACTTTTTGTGATATAATATCAAAAGTACAGGTAAGGAAAGAAAAATGAAATAAATTGGACTTCATCAACATAAAAGTTTTGTGTTTGAAAGAATACCATCAAGAAAGGAAAAGAACAACCTATACAGTGTGAGAAAATATAATTCATATATCTGATAAAGAATATATCTAGAATATACAAGAATTTACAATGTGGGGGGCGGGGGTGCACCTGGATTGGTTCAGTTGGTTGAGCATCTGACTCTTGATCTCAGCTCAGGTCTTGACTCAGGGTTGTGAGTTCAAGCCTCATGTTGGGCTCCATGCCCAGCGTGGAGCCTACTTAAAAAAAAGAAAAACAAAACAGAATTTACAACTTGGGAAACCTGGCTGGCTCAGTCAGTAGAGCACACAACTTACGATCTTGGGATTGTGAGTTTGAACCCCACACTGAGCATAGACCTCAGGAAAGAGAAAGAAAGAAAAAACAGAAAAAAAAGGAAAGAAAAAGGAGAAAGAAAGGAAGAAAGAAAGAAGAGGGAGGGAGGGAGGAAGAAAGAAAAAGAATTTACAACTTAACAAAAAGATAATCCAATTAAAAAATGGGCTAAGTACTAGAATAGACATGTCTCCAAAGAAGATACACAAATGGCCAATAAGGAAAAAACATCTTTAGTCTTTGAGGAAATGCAAATTGAACTCATACGCAGATGCCAATTAACATGCACTAGAATAGCTGTAATAAAAAAGACAAAATAATAATTATTGTTCCAAAGATAAGGAGAAATGAGAACCTCACAATTGCTGGTGGGTATGTAAAATGGTGTGGTGCTTTGGAAAATAGTTAAATAGAGTTACTATATGACCTAGCAACTTCACTCCAATATATATGTTCAAGGGAACCGAAAACCTATGTCTACATAAAAACATACACAAGAATATTCATAACAGCATATATTCATTATAGTAAAAAATGGAAGAAACCCAAATGTTCATTTAGTGATCAATGCATAAATGAAAGCAGTATAAGCATCATATAATTAAATATTATTTATTCATAGAAGTAATGAAGTACATGTTATATAACATGGATGAATCCTGAAACATCACGCTAAGTAAAAGAGGCCAGTCACAAAGGTCATGCATTTTATGATTCCCTTCATGAAATGTCCAAAATAGGCAAATCCATAGAGACACAAAGTAGTTTAGTGGTTGCCAGGGGCTGAGGCTGAGAGAGGTTAAAGAGGAATGCAGAAAGACTGCTAATGATCATGGGGCTTCTTTTAGGGATAAAATGTTCTAAAATTGATTAATAGTTACATATCTCTGTGAATATACTAAAAGCCCTTGAATTGTAACACTTTAAGTAGGAGAATTATATGGTAGGAACTCTATGTCAATAAAACTGCTACATTAAAAAAAAAAGAGTCCCTCAAATCCATCTTCTATTCCCCATGCTCATAGTCACTGCTTAATATGCAGTGAATATTAACTAGTCTCAGCTTCCTCACTTTTCTTAGTATAATCTTAAACCTCACATCACTATAGTTGCCTTTTTAAAAGATTTTATTTATTTATTTATTTATTGAGAGAGAGAGAAAGAGAGAGAGAGAGCAAGCTAGAGAGCTTGGGGGTAAGGAGGAACAAAGCAGACTCAGAGCTAAGTACAGAGCCTCACTCAGGACTTGATCCCATGACCCTGAGATCATGATCTGAGCCAAAGTCAAGTGTCAGACACTTAACCCATTGAGCTACCCAGGTGCCCCTATAGTTGCTTTTTGAAATACAGATCTATTCTAAGCAAAATATGTAACATGCAAATTATAAAGGATAAACCTTATAAATATGACCACATAAAATCAAAACTTTCTATTGTGATAAAACATCACTAAATTTTAAAAAATTGGCAAAGAAGTGTGCAACTCATAGGACAAAGGCTTAATTTTCATAATATACAAAGACATCTTTCAGAGCAATAAAAAAAAGTGAACAATAAAAGACAATAATAGCCTAGCACAGGAACAAGCATTCCTACGGGAAGAATTAGTAATGGCCAAAACAAAAAAGACATCCAAATTTAGTAACAAAACACATGAGAATAAAAAGGGTTTTGGTTTGCTTTGTTTTGTTTTGTTTCCCCTACAGAGACTGGTAAAAAATTATGATGACTGACTATACCCAAGCCTGGCTTAAGTTTTAGAAAACAGGCGCTTGGAATAAATGTAAAATCTGTGACCTTTTTAGACAGCAGGTTGAGGATATCTACTAAAATGTGAATATTTATACTCTTTGACCCATGATTTCTACTGTGCAGGTATCCCACAAAATACTGTCACAGTACAATAAAGTACAAAGGTGACCACTGCAGCACAGAGTTGGGAGGAAAAGTTTGGAAACAAGACAAATGTTTAAGAGAGTTTGTGTTTTAAAAATTGTTGCCTAGGGCAGCCCCAGTGGCGCAGCAGTTTAGTGCCGCCTGCAGCTCAGGGCGTGATCCTGGAGACTCCGGTTTGAGTCCCGCGTTGGGCTCCCTGCATGGGGCCCGTTTCTGCCTCTCTCTCTCTCTCTCTCTCTCTGAATGAATAAATAAATAAATCTTAAAAAAATAAAAAAATAAAAATAAAAATTGTTGCCTATAATGTCATCTTGCACTGTTACTCCCCCTTACCTGTTATCACTGTTACAACATTGATATTTTTTTTCAATTTCCCAGGAAATACCAAGCTCTGTTGCACCTTAATGCCCTATAAATATGTTCCCTCTGCCAAGAATGCTCTTTTCTTCCACAGCTAGCATATTCTTTTAGATCTCATTTTCAATGTTACTACTAAGAAAGGCCTTCTCTAGTCACTCTTCCTAAAGAAGAACCTCCTCTGTTAATTTCTGTTTTAAGTGATTGTGGCTTTCTTCCATGCCCAGCTTGGTATCTGCTGTAGATTGGGCTTTCAATAACTGTAACATGAATGGTATAGCTACCAATAAAATACTATGTCATTATTAAAAAGAATAAAATATAACTACATATATTGACTTGAAAATGTGCCTAGGTATATATGTTTCTTCACTGTCTATTGTACTCTTTTTTTTTTTTTTTTCAAGTAAGCTCTATACCCAACATGGGGCTCAAACTCACAACCCTGAGATCAAGAGCCTCATGCTCCCTTGACTGAGCCAGCCAGGTATCCCTCTTCACTGTGTGTTTTTTTTTTTTTAATAATATATGTTTATTGGGGATCCCTGGGTGGCGCAGCGGTTTAGCGCCTGCCTTTGGCCCAGGGTGCGATCCTGGAGACCAGGGATCGAATCCCACGTCAGGCTCCCAGTGCATGGAGCCTGCTTCTCCCTCTGCCTGTGTCTCTGCCTCTCTTTCTCTCTCTGTGTGACTATCATAAATAAATAAATAAATAAATAAATAAATAAATAAATAAATAAATAAATAAATAAAATCTAAAAAAAACATAAAAAAAATAATATATGTTTATTGTAAAAAAAAGTAAAAAAATAAAGAGTAAAAAGTAAAAAGATATACACTGCATTCCTATTCTTTTTTTTTAAAGATTTTATTTATTTATTCATGAGAGACACAGAGAGAGAGAGAGAGAGAGAGGCAGAGACACAGGCAGAGGGAGAAGCAGGCTCCACGCAGGGAGCCTGACGTGGGACTTGATCCTTGATCCCAGGACTCCAGGATCACGCCCCGGCCCAAAGGCAGATGTTAAACCACTGCACCACCCAGGGATCCTTTTTTTTTGTTTATTCATGAGAGACACAGAGAGAGAGAGAGAGAGAGAGAGAGGAGAGAGGCAGAGACACAGGCAGAGGGAGAAGCAGGCTCCATGCAGGGAGCCTGATGTGGGACTCGATCCCAGGACTCCAGGATCACCCCCGGGCCAAAGGCAGGTCCTAAACCGCTGAGCCACCCAGGGATCCCTGCATTCCTATTCAATGTCAAGATTAACTATGGTTAAACTTTGGGGGTGTACATACACGATACATGTACACACATTATAGATGAATACATATACATGCTCTCTGTATATTATGTATAATTTAAAAAATGGTTTTATATAAATACATATATCATTTTACCATTCTGATATTTTTTCACTCAACAATGTATCACACATATTCTTTTATATCAGAACATGTATATATGCTACACAGTGGCCCATAATATGGTAGTGGACACCATAAGTTTATTGCCATTGCAAATAATGCTGCAATAAACATCTTTATGCATTTATCCTTGTGAATTTCTGAAAGAGTTTTCTAGGAAAAAATTTATACATATGAAATTGCTACTTTAAAGGTAGATACGTTTTAAATTTTGAAAGAACTGGAAGGTTTCCCTTTCCTAAAGTACTAATTTTTATTCCACACCAAGGATGTAAAGAGTGTCTTATTATATCTCCACCAAAACCAAATATTGATAACTTTTTCTTTTTCCTGAAAAAGAGCTAGCACACATATAAGAAACCAGGGGAGAGGAGGCACAGAGGGAGAAGGAAGGAAAGTATCTTAAACAGAATCCCCATGGAGCCCGATGCAACTCGAGCCTCAGTCTCATGACCTGAGCTAAAATCAAGAGTCAGACACTTAACTGAACCACCAACACCCCTTGATCATTCTTTTAAATTTGTCCGGTCTCATAGGTAAAAATAGGATATCATTTCTATGCTGGTTATTATTAATGAAGTAGAGTACATTTACATATGGTCATGTTTTTGTTGTAGTTGATATTTATGTGATCTATCTCCTCATAGACGATACTCACTATGGGGTGCGTGGGTGGCTCAGTTGGTTAAGCATCTGCCTTTGGCTCAGGTCATGATCTCAGGATCTTGGGATGGAGCCCCAACACATCCAGGCCCTTGTCCCACTCCCACTCCCACCCCCCACTTTTCCCATCCTTGCTTGTTTGTACATGCACTCTCTGTCTCATATAAATAAATAAAATCTTTAAAAAAAACAAGAAGGGGGGATCCCTGGGTGGCGCAGCGGTTTAGCGCCTGCCTTTGGCCCAGGGCGCGATCCTGGAGACCAGGGATCGAATCCCACGTCGGGCTCCTGGTGCATGGAGCCTGCTTCTCCCTCTGCCTGTGTCTCTGCCTCTCTCTCTCTCTCTCTGTGTGACTGTCATAAATAAATTTAAAAAAATTATTAAAAAAAAAATAAAATGGTGAACTTAATGGATAAATGTTGTGTGTGTCCTGACTGCTCCACTGATTAGCCGTGCCCCCGACTCTTTGCCTCCCCTTGAGCCTCCCTATTCCCTGAGATACAACAATATTGAAATTAGGCTACTCAATAGCCCTATGATAGTCTCTAAGTGTTCACCTGAAAGGAAGATTTGTTAGTCTCTCACTTTAAATCAAAGCTAGAAATGATTAAGCTTAGTGAGGAAGGCATGTTGAAAGCTGAGATAGGTCTCTTGCACCAAACAATTAGCCAAGTGGTAAATACAAAGGAAAAGTTGAAGGAAGTGAAAAGTGTTATTCTAGTGAACACAGACATGATAAGGAAATGCAACAGCTTCATTGCTGATATGGAAAAAGTTTTAGTGATCTGGATAGAAGATCAAACCAGCCACAACATTCCCTTGAGCCAAAGCCTAATCCAGAGCAGGGCCCTAAATCTCCTCAATTCTAGGGAGGCTGAGAGAGGTGAGGAAACTGCAGAAGATGTCTGAAGCTAGCAGAGGTTGTTCATGGGGTTCAAGGAAAGAAGCTGTCTCCGTAACATGAAAGTGCAAGGTGAAGCAGCAAGTGCTGATGTAGAAGCTGCAGCAAGCTATCCAGAAGATCTAGGTAAGATCTTTAATAAAGGTGGCCACACTAAACATTTTCAATGTAGACAGACAGCCTTCTATTGAAAGAAGATGCCATCTATGACTTTCATAGCTAGTGAGAAGTTAGGCCTGGCTTCAGAGCTTCAAAGAACTGGCTAATGTTAGCAGATAATGCCACTGGTGACTTTAAGCTAAAGCCAATATTCATTCACCATTCTGAAAATTCTAGGGCCCTTAAGAATTATGCTAAATGTACTCTGCTTATGCTCTATAAATGGAACAGCCTGCATGACAGCATGTCTGTTTACAACATGGTCTACTGAATATTTTAAGCCCACTGTTGAGTCCTACTGCTCAAAAGAAAAGATTTCCTTTCAAATATGACTGCTCATTGACAATACACCTGGTCACCTAAGAGCTCTGATGGAGATGTCCAATGAGATTCATGTTGTTTCATGGCTGCTAATATAACATCCATTATGCAGCCTATGAATCAAAGAATAAGTCTACTTCAAGTCTATTATTATTATTTTTTAAAATATATATATTTATTTATTTGAGAGAGCAGGGGGAAGGGCTGAGGGAGATGAAAAGAGAGAATCTCAAGCAGACTCCCTGCTGAGCACAGAGCCTAATGTGGGACTTGATCCCAAGACCTTGAGATCATGACCTAAGCCAAATTCAAGATTCGGATGCTGAACCAACCAAGCCACCCATGTGCCCCTCAAGTCTTATTGTTTAAGAAATGCGTTTTGTGAGGCTAACATAGCTAATAGTTAACATAGATAGTGATTTCTCTGATGGATCTGGGCAAAGCAAATTGCAAACCTTCTGGAAGGGACTTATTTTAAGATTTAATTATTTTGAGAGAGGAAAAAAAAGAGGGAAAGAGAAAGAGACTGTGTGTGTATGTGAGTAGAGGGAGAGAAGAATCCTTAAGTAGACCCCTCACTGAGCCCAGAGTCTGATGTGGGGCTGGATCCCAGGACCCTGAGATTGTGACCTGAGCCAAAAGCAAGAGTTGGATGCTTGACTGACTGAGCCATCCAGGTGTCTCAGGGATTCACCATTTTGGATGCCATTAAGAACATTTATGATTCAAGGGTCCTTAGTGGTTCGGTTGGTTGAGCGTCTGACCTTTGGCTCGGGTCATGATCCCAGGGTACTGGGTTTGAGGCCCACATCAGGCTCCCTGCTCAGCAGAGAGTCTACTTCTCCCTCTCCCTCTGCTGCACCCCTTTCCTCCTGTTGAAGATGTTGTGAAGATGGATGAAATGACAACAAAGGATTTAGAATATTACATAATCTTAGCTGATAAAGCAGCAGCAGGGTTTGAGAAGATTGACTCTAATTTTGAAAGAAGTTCTACTATAAGTGAAATGCTATCAAACAGCATTGCACACTACAGAGAAATCATTTGTGAATGGAAGAGGCCAACAATGGGGGTTAGACTTCACAGTTTTATTATTTTAAGAAATTGCCACGGGGTACCTGGCTGGCACAGTTGGTAGGGCATGTGACTCTTGATCTGGGGTCTTAGGTTCAGGCCCCATGTTGGGCCTAGAGGAAAGAAGCAAGAAAAAAGAAAAGAAAAGAAGAGAAGAGAAGAAGAGAAGAGAAGAGAAGAGAAGAGAAGAGAAGAGAAGAGAAGAGAAGAGAAGAAGGGAGGGAAGGAGGAAGGAGGGAAGGAAAGAAAGAAGGAAAAGAAAAAAAGACGGGATGGTGCTTGGGTGGTTCAGTAGGTTAAGCCTTTGCCTTTGGCTCAGGTCCTGATCCCAGGGTCCTGGGATTGAGTCCTGTGTCAGGCTCCCTGCTTAATGGGGAGTCTGCTTCTCCCTCTCCACTACCCATCTCCCCTGCTTGTGTTCTCACTCTCAAAGAAATAAATTCTCTTAAAAAAAGAAAGAAATTTCCACAAACACTCCAGTCTTTAGCAACCACCACCCTGATCAAGTCATCAGTTATCAATATCAAGGCAAGACCTTCTACCAGGAAAAAGATTACCCCTCGTTAAAAGTTCAGATGATGGTTAGTGTTTTTAAGCAATAAAGTATTTTTTTTGCAATAAAGTATTTCTTAATTAAGATATGTACATTGTTCTTTTAACATAATGCTAGTATACACTTAATAGACTATGGTACAGTGTACACAAAACTTTTATATGCACTGGGAAGCCATAAAATTCATTTGACTTGCTTTGTTGTGATATATGTTTTATTGTGCTGATCTAGAACTGAACCTGCAATATCTGAGATATGTCTGTATTAGCTAGGCAATTTGTTTAAGTAGTGCTATTTGTTTTGAAGAAAAGTAATTCATTCTCAACATGAGGGATGAAAGAAACAGGTAGAGTTGTCAGATTTAGCAAAAAACAGAATGCCATTAAAATTGAATTTCAAATGAATACTTTTTATAATATTAATACATTCATGCAATATTTGAGACATACTGATACAAAAAAACTATTTTATCTGGAACCCTAACCAGGTGGCCAAAGTTCCACCTCATAGGTTGTCAGGAGGATTAAGTCAGATAAAGTGGCAAAGTACCTAATACAATATCAATAAATAAAAGTTCTTGCCTCTCTGTAGGCTGAGGAATATGATACTAATAATTTTCAATTATTCATGTGTAGATTGTCTCAGCCACATAGCATACTTCTGGTTCATTTCTGTCTCCTCCAACCCCATCTATCTATCTCACCTACAGAAATGAAACATATTAAAAAATACTTATTATTGAGTGAAACACAATTATAAAAGGAAATCTGAACTGAACAGGGAGCCCAATGGTGGGTTTGATCTTAGGACCCCAGGATTATGACCTGAGCCACCCAGGTGCCCCTCAGATTTCTGATTTAAGATAATTATGTCAATTGTAATTGCATGCCAGTTGCAGTTCCTATTTATTTTCGGATGACAAGGCTTTTGGGTTTTGTTTGTTTGAAGATTCATTATCAACATCCCTCACTAGAATGTTACATTTACGTTTACATTTGATGAACCTACACTGGCACATCATTATCACTCAACACCCATAGTTCACATTAGGGTTTACCCCTGGTGTACATTATATGTGTCTGGACAAATATATAATGACTTGTATCTCCCATTACAGAATCATGCAGTGTAGTTTCACTGCCTTAAAAATCCTCTATGCTCCACCTACTCATCCGTTCCTTCCCCTCCAACCCACTTTTAATGAAATAATTTTCTAGATCTTCACCTTCAAGGTGATTCATAAGAAAAATATATTTCCTTTTCACATGTCCCACAGTTTTTTGCTTGAATGGGACTCCCACAATTGGAGGCCACCAGCTTTGACAATGTTCCATGCTATTTTCAAAGATGATTAAGGGAAGTGTGGGAAAAGGTCACAATGCCCACCAATGCATTCTTAGCAGTAGATCTGGCCAGGCCAGTTGCAGGTCATACTAGAAAGAACATTTCAAAACCTTCACGTGTTTCCATTCATAAAACAGCTTTTCTTAAGAATGTGCCTGGTTTTCCTTTTTTCTTTCCCACTTTTCACTGCTTTCTCCTGCTTTGCAAAAGAAAAGCATATCTCTAACCCATCTTAAATTTTTACTGTGGTGCAATAGGCAAAAACGGAGAGTGCACAGCTCCTGAGGGACAGAGCTATGGCATTCATTATGGCACTGAAGGGAAATATTAAAGCAGGCAATGCCTTATTTCATCCAGTGTTATTCAAAGTGTGATCAGCCATGGATGGACAATATCAGCATCTCCTGGGAGCTCAATAGATGAGCAAATTTTCAGCTCCACCCTAGACCTGCAGAGTCAGAACACCTGCAGGGTAGGACCAAGAAATCTGTATTAACAAGCCTTCCAAGGGAATCTTAATGTGGTAGTTTTAGAAGCATCAACAGGTAAGGAAATCCAATGCCCTTGTCTGTCTTAGAACTAAAAAGGAAGGGCCACCTGGGTGGCTCAGTTGGTTAAGTGTCTGCCTTCAGCTCAGGTCATGATGGGGGTCCTGAGGTGCAGCCCTGAGATCCAGCCCTGTGGCAGGCTCCCTGCTGAGTGGGAAGCATGCTTCTCCCTCTTTCTCTGCCCCTCCCTCTGCTCTCTCTCTCTCTCTCAAATAAAAATTTTTAAAAAAAGAATTAAGAAGGACGATGGTTGACACAGGGATATAAATTAAAATTTTTATTTGAAATAAAAAACTTAAAACCTTTTTCTGACAGAAAATATGAGTGGGCTTACTGGTTTGCCATTTAGTTTGTATTTCTACAAACTCAAGGAACTATGTCTCTATCCAAAGGTTTACATACACACAAATTTAAAAGGCCTGTGTGCATGGCTATGCAGTTGAGGGAGGGAATGGAGTCTGAAACCTGATTGTGCAGCTTCTTTGGGTAAGTAGAGCTGAAATATAGTCTGGAGTCCACTGGCCAGGCCCTGCTCTTCTGCTAAAAGGAGAGGGATCTTTTCTTTGCACAAGAGCACCATCCCTAGAAAATCTGTCCATTCTGCTTTTTTCCCAGAGGGTTATCTTTTCCAAATGTGCACAAAGGCACTGGAAAGTCCAGCAATAGCCCTCAAAGCACATATTTAACATATTAGATTGCAGAAAATTAATCCCTAGAAGCTATTTAAACATTAAAAAATTTTATTTTGGGACGCTAGGGTGGCTCAGCAGTTTAGTGCCTGCCTTTGGTCCAGTGCATGATCCTGGGGTTTCAGGATTGAGTCCTGCATCAGGCTTCCTGCGTGGAGTCTGCTTCTCCCTTTGCCTGCGTCTCTGACTTTTCTCTCTCTTTCTCTGTCTCTCATGAATAAATAAAATCTTAAAATTAAAAAAAAAATTTAAATGTTAATTTAAAAATGTGTGAGGAGGGTATAGAGTTTTCATAATTATTCAAAATTGGGAGTAAACAAGTTAAAAAAAAAAAAAGAAAGGAGAGGATCACTGCTTTTGCCTTTCTTTAGTATTGCTCTGGTGCCCACTTCCCACTGTATTACCGCAGGTTTGCAAGTCTCTTCCTTTCTCTGTGCTTCCTTTTTTTGGCTTTTACTTCTTCTTTCTTTTTAGATGACATACAATGTTGCATTAGTTTTAGGTGTACAACATAGTGATTCCACAAGTCTGTATGGCAGGCTATGCTCAACACAGTAAGTGTAGTTACCACCTGTCACCATACAACCTATTATAATATTATTACCTATATTCCCTACGCTGTGCCTTTCATCCCCGTGACTTATTCATTCCACACCTGGAAGCCTATATCTCCTACTCTCCTTCATCCATTTTTCCCATCCTTATACTCTCGTCCCTTTGGCAACCAAAAGTGGGATTTCTTTATTTATGGATCCATTCTGCCTTTCTTTGGTTTGTCTGTTTGTTCATTTGTGTGTTAGATTCCACATATAAGTGAAATCATTATGATATTTGTCTTTCTCTGACTTATTTCACTTGGTATAATACCCTCTGGTTCCATCCATGTTGTCACAAATGGCAAGATTTTATTCTTTTCTACAGCTAATATTTCATTATATATATTATACACATATGTTATACACATATAATATATATACCATCTTCATTTGCAAATATATTTTCCCATTCAACAGGCTGATGCAAAGGCTGATGTCAAAGAGATTACTGCCTATTTGTCCTACAGGAGTTTTCTGGCTGCAAGTCTTACATTTAGATCTTTAATCCATTGAGTTTATTTCTGTGTAAGGGGTAAGAAAGCATGGCCTTTACTTCTTACACATCATACTCTTATCTTGAGACCACTTCCTTTCATCTTCTTCCTGTCTTTTGCCTAAGTGTTCTCTTGAGGGCTTTGCCACTTCATTGCTAGGACCATGAGAACACTTCCAAGCCTTCCTAAATACACCAATCCCACACATTACTTGCCCCCACATCATTTATTCTTGTGCTAGATTTTCTTTTTTTTAAGATTTTATTTATTTATTGAGACACAGAGAGAGAGAGAGGCAGAGACAAAGGCAGAGGGAGAAGCAGGCTCCATGCAGGGAACCCGATGTGGGACTCGATCCCAAGTCTCCAGGATCACACCTCGGGCTGCAGGCGGCGCTAAACTGCTGCGCCACCCGGGCTGCCCCTAGTGCTAAATTTTTATTTCGAGGCCTTACAAACCGCAGTACTAGGGGAGGGTGCCACCTGGTGGCCTACTATTAAAGAGACCTGGCAACACCAGGGTGCTATTCACAACCTAGCAACAGGGCTTCAACAGGCGGATCCGCAAAAGCACCAAGTCGTGGGCGGCAAAGACAGCATGAAATCCCTCTTCTTTCGTAATAGCATTTTCTCTAACTGGAAATATCTTTCCAAAAATTTCTCCCCAAATTCTCTCACCTTTCAAAGTTTGGCATAAATGCCACTTTTTCCATGATCCCCCTTCTGAACTTCCAAGTTAGAGCATCTCACTCCTGTTAAAGTATTACAGACTGGTTCCACATTTCACTTATAATTCTTATGGAGCTCCACATTGCATATTCCAAACTATTTCTCAAAAACTCAGATCCTTTGAGGTACATGCCATCAGGATACTGTAATCATCTGCTGATATCCTGAGTTACTTCTCTTTTCTTGGAAATTTTATTTTATTTTATTTATTTATTTTTTTTCTTGGAAATTTTAAAACCTGATTCATTCTCTTGGTTACACCACTCCTACTATCATCATTCCTGGTGACTTTGTCATCCTTGGAAACAATGTGCTGGCCTCTCAGTTCCCTGTCCACTCATTTCCAGTCATCTTGTTTTCCAGCCCACCTCACTTACTCCCATGGTGACACCCCAGTCCAGGTCATTAATAATAAATGCATTCCTTCCAAAACCTCCATTTCTTGCATCTCACATTGACCATCGCCTCCTCTACAACAATTTCTTAATAGATACAGGATGTCTAAGCCATCAACCATAACAAGTTTTCAGTGCTGATCACTCTTCTTCTATTTTTACTTTCCGCATCACCCAACTTAAATTATTTCATCACTCTACACACTCCTTTGCACAAACTTGCAATTCCTTGGCACTTCTTCCCCTCCTATTGTATTCTTTGGAAAATCCCAAACCTTGGTTTATTCCCATTCTATTTACTCTGCTTGTTTGCACTCACTAAGCAAACACAGATGGGAGAAAATCTACAACTGTGCTAACTGGTCTCACATTAAATTTGGATGATAATATCAAGTGGGCACTCAACACAGCTCTGCAAAGCTTTATTTTCCAAAATCAATTAGCTCTCTATTCTCCAAAAAACCAATTTCACATCTTTTCCTTGCTCTTGCAATTTCTAAGATCTCCTCTTCCTTTTTCACTCTCAAATGATAATCTCATTTCTAATTTCATTGAAAACCTAGAGAAGAGAAATTCCTCATCTTCTTACTGCATTACCAAATCTACTAGTTTGACTGTATTAGCATCTACACACTCAGCTTCCCTCCTGTTAAAATAGATGTGTGCCCTGTTCCCATCTGTTAAGGTCAGCCCCTCCACTAGAGAACTGGATCCCTTTCCTTCTTGTCTTACTTAAAAAAATTTTTTTTAAGATTTTTAATTTATTCATGAGAGAGAGAGAAAGAGAGTGAGTGCGTGTGCATGCACATGCAAGCGAGAGCACGAACAGGAGGAAGTGTCGAAGGGAGAGGGAGAAGCAGACCTCCGCTGAGTATGGAGCCCAATGCAGGCTGATCCCAGGGCCCTGAGATCATGACCCGAGCTGAAGGCAGATGCCTAACTGACTGAGCCACCCAGATGTCCCTTACTCAAGAATTCTGATCTCAAAGTATTTCTCTTGTATCACCAAATTTTCCCTTTCTACTATATCCATGCCATAATATTTCTTAACAAGACTCTTCCTTAAAGACAGAATTCAGAAAAGTGAAGAATTCAGGTATGGTAAGAGAGGAGAATCTTACACTACCTATAAGATTCTATTTCTTAAGCAGGGAGATTGGTGGTAAGATATTCATTTTAAAAATTCTCACCTTTTTTATGAAGATGATCCTGAAAGTGAAAAGGAAGCCCCTGACCTCCCAAAGCTAAAGCTAAAAACAAAGGTTTTAAAGGCCAAAAAATCAGTGCTAAAAGGTGTCCACATACTATGGCTTCCAAAGGCAGCCCAAAGATTCTCAGAAGAGCACCTCTAGGAGAAACAAACTTGACTACTAAGCCATCATCAATTTCCCCTGACCATTGACTCAGACATGAAGAAGAAAGAAGATGACAACTTTTTTTTTTTTTTTTTTTTTTTTTAAATTTTATTTATTTATGATAGTCACAGAGAGAGAGAGAGAGAGAGAGGCAGAGACACAGGCAGAGGGAGAAGCAGGCTCCATGCACCGGGAGCCTGACGTGGGATTCGATCCTGGGTCTCCAGGATCGCGCCCTGGGCCAAAGGCAGGCGCCAAACCGCTGCGCCACCCAGGGATCCCTTTTTTTTTTTTTTTAAAGATTTTTATTGGGCAGCCCAGGTGGCTCAGCGGTTTAGCGCTGCCTTCAGCCCAGGGTGTGATCCTGGAGACCCAGGATTGAGTCCCGTCCGGCTCCTTGCATGGAGCCTGCTTCTCCCTCTGCCTGTGTCTCTGCCTCTCTCTCTCTCTCTGTCTCTCATGAATAAATAAATAAAATCTTAAAAATTTTTTTTTAAATTTATTTGAGAGAAAGAGAATGAGAGCACAAACAGAGAAGGGGCGGAGGGGGAGGGAGAAGCAAACTCTCCGATGAGCAGGGAGCCCAATGCAGGGCTCCATCCCAGTACCCTGAGATCAGGTCAGGATCATGACCTGAGCCAAAGGCAGAGCCACCCAGGCGCCCTGACAACATTCTTGTATTCATTGTGGATGACAAGACCAACAAGCACCAGATCAAACAGGCTCTGAGGAAGCTCTGTGACATTGACATATCCAAACCCTGATCAGACCTGATGGAGAGAAGATACATGTTCAACTGGCTCCTAAATATGATGCTTTGGATATTGCCAACAAAACTGGGGTCATCTGAACTGAGTCCAGCTGGCTAATTCTAATTTTTTTCCATAAAAAATATTTATTTATTTATTTATTTATTTATTTATTTATTTATTTATTTATGATAGACATAGAGAGAGAGAGAGAGAGAGAGAGAGAGAGAGAGAGAGGCAGAGACACAGGAGGAGGGAGAAGCAGGCTCCATGCCGGGAGCCTGATGCCAGACTCGATCCTGGTACTCCAGGATCGCGCCCTGGGCCAAAGGCAGGCACTAAACCGCTGAGCCACCCAGGGATCTCCATAAAAAATTCTTAAAACACTGATTTTCCTTTATAAAAAAGACATAATTCTTCTTTCTCTAAGGAAGGAAGGAAGGAAGTCCCTCTCAAGATGAGCACCGCACATCTGGGCTCCCTTTAAAGTAAAATTTCTCCAATTCCTTATGTCACTCTCTATTAAACCTCCTCCAGTAGGCTTTTTATCCTTCCTGCTCTAATGGAACTACTTTGTCAAGGTCATCAATAAATTCCATCTTATCAAATCCAATAGCTAATTCTCTTTCTTAGTCAACCACTCAAAAGCCTCTGACAAAACTGATCACTCCCTCCTTGTTCAGAACAAAGTAAGTTTCTTCCTTGGCTTTTGATACACCAGCCTGTCCTGGTTTCTAGTTACTGCCTTTTCTCACCATTTCTTTTAAGATTTTTATTTATTTATTAATGAGAGACACACAGAGAGAGAGGCAGAGACATAGGCAGAGGGAGAAGCAGACTCACTGTAAGGAGCCCAATGTGGGACTCGATCCTGGACCCCAGGATCACACTCTGAGCTGAAGGCAGATGCTAACCACTGAGACACCCAGGCGTCCCCCTCACCATTTCTAAATGCTGGACTGTCCTCAGTGTTCAATCCTCAAAACTCCCTGGCTTGTCACCTCTAGACCCATGGCTTTAAATACCATTTATATCCAATCTCAGTCTCCAGTTTGGACTTTGTCCCTAAGCTACAAAACCAAATGTCTCCACAAGGAGGATTATTTTTTTTTAAATTTTTTATTGGTGTTCAATTTACTAACATACAGAATAACCCCCAGTGCCCGTCACCCATTCACTCCCACCCCCCACCCTCCTCCCCTTCTACCACCCCTAGTTCGTTTCCCAGAGTTAGCAGTCTTTACATTCTGTCTCCCTTTCTGATATTTCCCACACATTTCTTCTCCCTTCCCTTATATTCCCTTTCACTATTATTTATATTCCCCAAATGAATGAGAACATATAATGTTTGTCCTTCTCCGACTGACTTACTTCACTCAGCATAATACCTTCCAGTTCCATCCACGTTGAAGCAAATGGTGGGTATTTGTCATTTCTAATAGCTGAGGAATATTCCATTGTATACATAAACCACATCTTCTTTATCCATTCATCTTTCGTTGGACACCGAGGCTCCTTCCACAGTTTGGCTATCGTGGCCATTGCTGCTATAAACATCGGGGTGCAGGTGTCCCGGCGTTTCACTGCATCTGTATCTTTGGGGTAAATCCCCAATAGTGCAATTGCTGGGTCGTAGGGCAGGTCTATTTTTAACTCTTTGAGGAACCTCCACACAGTTTTCCAGAGTGGCTGCACCAGTTCACATTCCCACCAACAGTGTAAGAGGGTTCCCTTTTCTCCGCATCCCCTCCAACATTTGTTGTTTCCTGCCTTGTTAATTTGCCCCATTCTCACCGGTGTGAGGTGGTATCTCATTGTGGTTTTGATTTGTATTTCCCTGATGGCAAGTGATGCAGAGCATTTTCTCATATGCATGTTGGCCATGTCTATGTCTTCCTCTGTGAGATTTCTCTTCATGTCTTTTGCCCATTTCATGATTGGATTGTTTGTTTCTTTGGTGTTGAGTTTAAGAAGTTCTTTATAGATCTTGGAAATTAGCCCTTTATCTGATATGTCATTTGCAAATATCTTCTCCCATTCTGTAGGTTGTCTTTGAGTTTTGTTGACTGTATCCTTTGCTGTGCAAAAGCTTCTTATCTTGATGAAGTCCCAATAGTTCATTTTTGCTTTTGTTTCTTTTGCCTTCGTGGATGTATCTTGCAAGAAGTTACTGTGGCCGAGTTCAAAAAGGGTGTTGCCTGTGTTCTTCTCTAGGATTTTGATGGAATCTTGTCTCACATTTAGATCTTTCATCCATTTTGAGTTTATCTTTGTATATGGTGAAAGAGAGTGGTCTAGTTTCATTCTTCTGCATGTAGGTGTCCAATTTTCCCAGCACCATTTATTGAAGAGACTGTCTTTCTTCCAATGGATATTCTTTCCTCCTTTATCGAATATTAGTTGACCATAAAGTTCAGGGTCCACTTCTGGGTTCTCTATTCTGTTCCACTGATCTATGTGTCTGTTTTTGTGCCAGTACCACACTGTCTTGATGACCACAGCTTTGTAGTACAACCTGAAATCTGGCATTGTGATGCCCCCAGATATGGTTTTCTTTTTTAAAATTCCCCTGGCTATTCGGGGCCTTTTCTGATTCCACACAAATCTTAAAATAATTTGTTCTAACTCTCTGAAGAAAGTCCATGGTATTTTGATAGGGATTGCATTAAACGTGTATATTGCCCTGGGTAACATTGACATTTTCACAATATTAATTCTGCCAATCCATGAGCATGGAATATTTTTCCATCTCTTTGTGTCTTCCTCAATTTCTTTCAGAAGTGTTCTATAGTTTTGAGGGTATAGATCCTTTACATCTTTGGTTAGGTTTATTCCTAGGTATCTTATGCTTTTGGGTGCAATTGTAAATGGGATTGACTCCTTAATTTCTCTTTCTTCAGGCTCATTGTTAGTGTATAGAAATGCCACTGATTTCTGGGCATTGATTTTGTATCCTGCCACGCTACCGAATTGCTGTATGAGTTCTAGCAATCTTGGGGTGGAGACTTTTGGGTTTTCTATGTAGAGTATCATGTCATCGGCGAAGAGGGAGAGTTTGACTTCTTCTTTGCCAATTTGAATGCCTTTAATGTCTTTTTGTTATCTGATTGCTGAAGCTAGGACTTCCAGTACTATGTTGAATAGCAGTGGTGAGAGTGGACATCCCTGTCTTGTTCCTGATTTTAGGGGAAAGGCTCCCAGTGCTTCCCCATTGAGAATGATATTTGCTGTGGGCTTTTCATAGATGGCTTTTAAGATGTCGAGGAATGTTCCCTCTATCCCTACACTCTGAAGAGTTTTGATCAGGAATGGATGCTGTATTTTGTCAAATGCTTTCTCTGCATCTAATGAGAGGATCATATGGTTCTTGGTTTTTCTCTTGCTGATTCCACAAGGAGGATTAATGGGAATCTCAAACCCAGGAGTGCTTCAGGCTCCTGCTCACTCCTCTACTAACTTGTGCTTCCTCCAATTGGTTAACCTAAAAACAAAGGAACTGGGCAGCCCCGGTGGCGCAGCTGTTTGGCACCGCCTGCAGCCCAGGGCGTGATCCTGGAGACCCTGGATCGAGTCCCATGTCGGGCTCTCTGTATGATGCCTGCTTCTCCCTTCTGCCTGTCTCTCTGCCTCTCTCTCTATGAATGGATAAATAAAAATCTTTAAAAAAAGAAAGAAAATTATTTAAAAAAATAAAATAAAAACAAAGGAACTAGTATTGAGCTCAGTATTACATTCATACCCTCTGCCCAATTCATTAGCCAAGTCTTGCCTGCTGAACCTGACTGCATTTACTACCCATTATGACCACTGTTGCCCAAGTCAACATGATCTCTACCAATATGCCAATAACTGATATATCTGCTTCTATATTTGCCCTCATACAGCCTATTCTCCAACCAACATGTTTAGTGACCTCTCAGAAGCAAATCTGCTCTTATTTCTTCCCTGGTCAAAACCCTTCCAGTGGCCTTATATCATATTTAAAAAACAAAAAAATCAAACATCTCACCATAGTCTGCTAGGCCCTCAGTGATCTGGCCCTGGGGTGCCTCCCCACTCTCATTTCTTACTCTTTTCCTTCATGTAACTATACTCTTTCCTTACTATTCTTATAATGGTCTGTGGGCATTATAATACAGCCTACCATCTGCTCTCTGTTGTTTTTGCAATTTGTTTTCTTAACTTTTTTTTTTAAAAGATTTTATTTATTTACTCCTAAGACACACAGAGAGACACAGAGACACAGGCAGAGGGAGAAGCAGGCTCCTCACAAGGAACCCAACATGGGACTCCATCCCAGACCCCAGGATCATGCCCTGAACTGAAGGCAGACGCTCAACTGCTGAGACACCCAGGCGTCCATTTTCTTAACTTTTTGAGGTAATTATAGATTCACATCTAGTTGTAGGAAACAATACACAGATCCCATATACTCTTTACTCAGGTCCCCCTAATGACAACATCTTACAACATAGTCCAATATTACAACCAGGGACTTGATACTGATAAATCTACTCACTCTACAGCCAGTAATCTCTCTCCATCCCAACCAGTAGCAACCATTAATCTGTTCTTCATCTCTATATTTTTGTCATTTAAAAAATGTTGTGTAAATGGGACTTATTTTGGTTTGGGCTGCTACAATAGAGTACTACAGACTGGGTGCCTCAAACAATAGTTTCTCAATTCTGAATGCTGGAAGTCCAAGATTAGGGTGCCAGCATGGTCGGGTTCTGGTGAAAGTCTTCTTCCTGGTTTACACATCGCCACCTTCTCATTGTATCCTCACATGGCAGAAAGAAAGTACACAAGATAGCTCTCTGGCTTCTTATAAAGGCACTAATCAGATTTATGAAGCCTCCACCCTTATAGCCTAATAGCCTTTTACACACCTCCAAGTACCATCACACTGGAGATTAGATTTCAACATGAGTTGGGGGGAGGGGTGGTGTACAAACATTCAGTCCATAACAAGATCATATAATATGTAACCTTTTGAAATTGCCTTTTTTCACTCAGAAAAATTCCCTCAAGATCCATCTGTTATTCCTTTTTTTTTTTTTTTTTTTAAGTAATCTCTAGGTCCCACATGGGGCTCAAACTCATGACCCCATCAAGAGTTGCATGCTTTATAGACTGAGCCAGCCAGGTACCTCTTTTGCCCATTCTTTAAAAAACTGTTGAGGTTTTTTAGATAACAGTTTTATTGAGGTAAAACTCACGTACTATACAATTCACCATTAAAGTATACAACTCAGTGGTTTCTAGTATATTCAGAATTGTGCAACCACTACCACAATCAATTCTGGAACATTTCCATCAATCAAAAAGAAACTCCACACCTATTTGAGGTCAATTTCCCCTAAATTCCCCTACATTTTGCCTTCATAGATTCACCTATTCTAGACATTTCATATAAATGGAATTATATATAATGTGGACTTTTGCCACTGGCTGCAAATAGTACAATGTTTTTCAAGGTCCATCCATATTGTAGCATCTATCAGCACTGTTTCCTTTTATTGTTAAATAATATTCCACTATATGGATATATCACATTTTATTTATCCGGTTATCAGTTGATGGACAACTGGATTGTTTCCACTATCATGAATAATGCTACAATGAGCACTCAAGTATGTATCTTTGTGTAAATATGTTTTCAATTATCTTAGGTATATATCTAGAACTAGCATTTCTGGATCATATGGTAATTCTACGTTTAATGTTTTGAGGAACTCCTAGCCTATTTTCCAAAGCAGCCATACCATTTTATTTATAAAGGGTTTCAGTTTCTTCATATCATTGCCAACACTTTAAAAAAAATATTTTATTTATTTATTCATGAGAGACAGAGAGAGAGAGAGAGGGAGAGACAGAGACACAGGCAGAGGGAGAAGCAGGCCCCATGCAGGGAGCCTGATGTGGGACTCGATCCTGGGACTCCAGAATCACACCCCAGGCTGAAGGCAGGTGCTAAACTGCTGAGCCACCCAGGGATCCCAGCCAACACTTTTCAGTGTCTGTATTTTCAATTATAGACAACCTGACAACTGTGAAATAATATCTTACTTTAGTTGTGATTTGCATTTCCCTAGAGGCTAATAATATTGAACATATTTTCTTCTTTTTTTTAAAGATTTTATTTATTTATTCATGAGAGACACAGAGAGAGAGGGAGAGACACAGGCAGAGAGAGAGGCAGGCTCCACTCAGGGAGTCCCCGCGGGACTCGATCCCCAGACTCCAGGATCATGCTCTGGGCCAAAGGCAGGCACTAAACTCCTGAGCCACCCAGGGATCCCCATTGAACATATTTTCATGTACTTATTGGTCATTTGTTTATCTTCTGAGAAACTTTCACACATATCATTGGCCATTTATTAATTGGGTTGTCTTTATTATTGAGTTCTAATTAGTATTTATATATTCTAGATACAAGTCCCTTATCATATATGTGATTTGCAAATATTATCTCCCATTCTGGATAGTATGTCCTTTGAAGCACAAATGTTTAAACTTGATTATGTCCAATATATCTATTTTTTTATTAGTTATTCATGATTTTGTTATCTTATATAAAAAACCATTGCCTAATGCAAGATCGCAAAACTTACATATATGTTTTCTTCTAAAAATTTTATGGTTTTAGGGGCACCTGATTGGTTCAGTCTGTTAGGTGGCCAACTCTTGATTTCGGCTCAGGTCATGACCTCAGGGTCCTGGGATCAAACCCTGTGTTGGGTTCTGTGCTTATTAGGGAGTCTGCTTGAGAATTCCTCTCTCACTCTCCTTCCACTCCTCCCTCACCTCTCCCTCTCTCAAATAAATACATTTTTAAAAAGCTTTATAGTTTTAGGTCTTACAATTAGGTCTGTGATCCATTTCCAGTTAATTTTTGTAAATGGTGTGAGGTAAGGGTCTAATTTCACTATTTTGCTTATGGCTATCCAGTTGTCCCTGCACCATTTGTTGAAAAAGCTATTCTTTCCTCACTGAATGGTGCAGGTAGGCATCCTTATTAAAAGTTGAACATTGGGCACCTCTAGTGGCTCAGCAGTTTGGCACCACCTTCAGCCCATGGTGGAATCCTGGAGACCAGGGATGGAGTCCCATGTCAGGCTCTCTGCATGGAGCCTGCTTCTCCCTCTGCCTGTGTCTCTGCCTTTCTCTATGTCTCTCGTGCATAAATAAATAAAATCTTTTAAAAAATAAAAAATAAAGAAAATAAAAGTTGAATATGGGCAAATGGGAGTTTATTTCAGGACTCTCAATTCTAGTTTATCGATCTATATGTCTAGCTTTATGCTAATAGTACACTATTTTGATTACAGTTACTGTTGAGTTATGAGAGGACTTTTTTGTCAATATATGGTTTGCAAATATTTTCACTGTAGCCTATCTCTTCACCATCTTCACTGGGTCTTTTGCAGAGCAAAAGCTTTTAGTTTTGGTGACGCCCAATTTACCTTTTTTGTTTGTTTGTTTTATGCTTTTGATCTCAAGCCTCTTCCTGTGTTTATAAATAAAGTTTCATTTTATTTTATTTTTTATTTATTTATTTTTAAAATTTTATTTACTTATGATAGTCATACAGAGAGAGAGAGGCAGAGACATAGGCAGAGGGAGAAGCAGGCTCCATGCACCGGGAGCCTGATGTGGGATTTGATCCCGGGTCTCGAGGATCACGCCCTGGGCCAAAGGCAGGCGCCAAACCACTGCACCACCCAGGGATCCCAAAGTTTCATTTTAACACACCTATGCCCATTTATCAACATATGGTCCTTAACTGATTTATTTTTTAAAGGTTTACTTATTCATGAGAAACACAGAGCGAAGGCAGAGACATGGGCAGAGGGAGAAGCAGGCTTCTGATGCAGGACTCCCAGTACCCTGGGATCATGATCTGAGCCAAAAGCAGATACTCAACTGCTGAGCCACGCAGGTACCCCTCTGTAGCTGCCTTAACACACGATAGCAGAGTGGAAAAGTTGCTAACAGAAACAGAAGGCCTACAAAGCCTAAAATATTTACTATCTGGTTCTTTACAGAAAACTTTGTGGATCTCCTGCTCTAATCTGCTAAGCTTTTCTACTCTAGGACCTTTACATCTGCTCTTCCCTCTATCTGAGACACTTTCTTCAGATCTTCTCATGGTGGGCTCCATAAGTCATTCAAGTTTCTGCTCAAAGTCATGTTGGACAGAACCTCTCTGACCAAATTATTTAGGTCAGAATTTAGAATTTAGAATATTTAGAATATACAACTCTACTCTCCCATCCCAACATCTATGCCTTTACCTTGCTTTATTTTTCTTCATAGAATGGATCACTTCCTTTGCCAGAATATAAGCTACATGAGGGTAGTCCTTGGCACCAACAGTACCTACCATAGATACTATTTGAAATATTTGAATGAATAAATGAATCAGAGAGAACTATCACATTTTTAGGGAAAACAATCCTACTTACTCTGTAAATTATTAGGGGAGCAATACTTGAATAAAAGAAATAAGTATCTGATTCTTACCATCATTTATATAAGTGATGTTTATGTTTCATTTTATCCCCGTGGTATTCCCTAACATAGCAAGCTGAGAAGTTACACAGGGCTAGAGGGCAAGGAAGCTTGGATGTCTTTAGATTTAGTTTCTAATTCTACATTACTTCCTGATCTCCTCTTTTTTAAAAATATTTATTTATTTATGAGAGACACAGGGGGAGGGGGAGAGGGAGAGAGAGAGAGAGGCAGAGACACAGGCAGAGGGAGAAGCAGGCTCCATGCAGAGAGCCCAATATGGGACTCCATCCCGGGTCTGTAGGATCGTGCCCTGGGCTGAAGGCGGCACTAAACCGCGGAGCCACCTGGGCTGCCCTTCTGATCTCCTCTTGAACCTAAACTAAAATCCAATGGGTGAATAATAATGTAGGCTATCTTTTTCACACTGGGATTGATTTCTCCTGATTGATTTTGAAATTCTGGACCTCTTGATCTGTCTACTAGAAGAACAATGTAAAACAAAAGAAAAGAGGTCTTTGGTATAGACATTGATCACAGGTCAGTGCTAGCATACTTTAGTTGTGTGACCTTGAAAACTTATCTCAAGATCTTAAACTTTTGTTTTAAATTTTTTTAAATGTTTATTTATTTATGATAGTCACACAGAGACAGAGAGAGAGGCAAAGACATAGGCAGAGGGAGAAGCAGGCTCCATGCACCGGCAGCCTGACGTGGGATTCGATCCCGGGTCTCCAGGATCGCGCCCTGGGCCAAAGGCAGGCGCTAAACCGCTGTGCCACCCAGGGATCTCCTTAAACTTTTTTTTTAAAAGATTTTATTTATTTATTCATGAAAGACACACACAGAGAGGCAGAGACACAGGCAGAGGGAGAAGCAGGCTCCCTGTGGGGAATCTGATGCAGGACTTAATCCCAGGACTCCAGGATCACCACCTGAGCCAAAGGCAGACACTCAACCACTGAGCCCCAAGGTCTTAAACTTTCAATTCAGATAATAACATCTGTCTCACAAATCAATGTATGTAAATAATCTTAAGTTCCCAATTATTTAATATTTTCTATATGCCTAGCTCCTGACACAGAGCTCCTAAAACCCTTGTAATTTCCTAAGTGATAAGAATACTAAGCATCTTGTTCTAATATTTGTCTTTGACTCCATCCCATGGTTAGAAGCTTGGAATTTCAGCCCTATCCCCTCATCCTCTAGAAATGGGGTTAATAATTGGTCATACCTACGTGAGGAAGCTCCATAAATCCCAATAGTTTCACAGAGCTTTCAGGCTGGTGAATACCCCAGCTCCAGAGGAACAGAAGCTCCTGCACTTGGGAACTCCCCAGACTTTCCCTAAGTGTCTCTTCATCTGACGATTCATCTGTATCCTTTATCATGTTCTTTAATAAACTGGTAAACATAAGTGTTTTCCTGAGTTCCGTAAGCCATTCCAGCAAATTAGTCAAACCCAAGGAGGGGTCATTAGAACCTCTCATCTATAACCAGTTGGTCAGAAGTACAGGTATAACCACGGCTTGCAACTGGTGTCTGACATGTATAAGTGTGTTGGAGGGAGGTTCAGTCTAGTAGGACCTGGCCCCTAACCTGTGGAATCTGATACTATCTCTAGAGAGACAGTAGCTGAATTGAATTAAATTGTATGACAACCAAGCGGTGTCACAGGTGAAGGAAAAACCTCCACACATTTGGTGAGCAGAACTAAAGTGTTTTGTGTGAGTAGGAAACAAGACCCAAAGGAGAGAATCACAGTAGGAAAGAATTGGATTTTTCCCTGCATAGCTGAATACCTTACCAAGTGCTTAGAATATATGATCGAACTTAATTGTCACAAAATTGGCAAAGAGAGATGTCATGCAAAAAGCTATTATAGTGTGCCTAATAGACATGAAAGAGGACAAACTTTCACAGCTGTTTGTATCTGGCTTTGTCAAAATGACCTTGTGAAAAGTAAAGTCACTGCTTTTAATGCCAGTAAGAATAGCAACAACCATCTGAAACCTTTATTTACCCTTTATTACCACCAAAGTCAGAAAACTTTGTTTTTTAAACTCTGTATTATTGGGATGTTTCATAGATATGTTTTTTTAATAATAAAACAACAGAGATATATGGTATCTTAATAATGATAAGGTTGGCATAATTAGACATCCACAAATAACAGAAGTAGACAATTCTGTGATTTTTAAAATGTAAAACAAAGTAAAGAGTCAAGTCTAATTATTAAATTAAATAAATATGTAGCAGGGGGCTGGTAGGGGTCTGAGATGGCAGAGGGCACAGTGGCTCCCACCACTAGTCTTCCCTTAGTATGACTACTAAAAAGTTCAGGGAAAAATATCAGGCAGTCTGAGATGCCAGCCATTCAAGATACCAATGAATTCACAGTCTTATTTAAAGTCTTTCTAGATGTGATCATATGTGGTAAACCACTGACTTCAGGCAATATGCAATTTTAGCCACTAAATGTCTACCCTACCCCATTTCATTCCAAAGGGCCAAACATGACTTAATACCTTTTTGGAGAGTCTTACCACAATTCTTCACAAGCAATAGGACTCAGTTACACTCTGGAGCCTGCTCTATAAGAAGAGTTCTTACTATTCTGCATTCATATATTATTACTCTTTGCACCTACACAGCCACACTTCTTTTCAAGGATGTTCTCCCAAGACCAGTTATGTATAATCTTACCAAGGCCTGTTTGTAATTACAAGCCTGAACATGGATATTTTACCATCCGAATTACTCTTGGTAATATTAAAGTGCAAAACACCACAAGTGGCAAATACTATTTAATTGTGAAGAGAGAGAATATGGGAATGTACCAAGTTTATTGGCTGTAATGGTCTCTTCCACCACCACTTCTACATGTCCTACACAATCAATACAACCAAAGTTTAGGAAGATGACAGGTATTATGATTATTAAACTTTCAATTCATGACAAAACAGTTTGACACCAATCTGACATAAATTCTTAATACTCACATCTGGTTTGTTGCTCACATCTGGTTTGTTGCTCTCCATCTCTCTGCTATACTAAGAATTGACTTTCCCTCCAACTCCTCTTCAAGGTACACTGTTTCCTGTAAATTGTAATTGGCTAGTTATTTATTTGCTCTATCTACTTAAACTCCTTGAGAGCTTAAGTATGACTTAGGCCACTAGCCATTGAGCATACCTATAAATACTTGTGGAAGTAGGTGAAACCTCACAGGATTCTAATGATGTCTTAGATTAACTCAATTCTGGGGTCTTCAACAAAGTTCTTTCCACTTGCTCAGTAACCATTGGGAAGAATTTTTATCAAATTAAGGGTTCTTGGGATCCCTGGGTGGCGCAGCGGTTTGGCGCCTGCCTTTGGCCCAGGGCACGATCCTGGAGACCTGGGATCGAATCCCACATCGGGCTCCCGGTGCATGGAGCCTGCTTCTCCTTCTGCCTGTGTCTCTGCCTCTCTCTCTCTCTCTCTGTGTGACTATCATAAATAAATAAAAAAAAAAATTAAAAAAAAAAAGTTAAGGGTTCTGGGGAGAGAGAAAGAGCTGGATATGGCAAAAATGGAACCTCTCTATTTTGAGTCATTGCTCTGTCATCTACTAGTGGTTTCCCCATTAGCAAAATAAGCAGGGATTAAGTAATCTTGCTGTTACAAAATTCTGTGACTTCATGTGGCTTACTTTGCCATATAAAATTTAAAGTATTTGAAATAAGCCACCTTTGGCCTAAACCACTTTGGGGAGCTACAGTGGAGCCAGAAATCATGATTCTGTTTAACCAGTTATCATGTTCTTGAGTCTGTTCCCCCCTCTCCTGAGGTGCATGCATTGTTGTGGGGATCAACTGGGAGTTTTATGTTGAAGGACCAGTATTATTTCCTGAGTTTGTTAGGAGGCAGAGAATTAGGACAGACCGTTCCTCTATTCCACAGCCTCCTTGTTTACTTCTTTCCATTTCTCTCTTCAAATTTCTCACCCCAGCCTCATCGCTCTCCTTTCCTCTGTCTCTGCTACTTCTTTTCTTCTAAGGCATCCTCACTGGGGGGGGGGGGGGGGGGGGGTATGGGGGGGTAGGAGGACAAATAAGAAACAAAAACAACCCATAACTCTTTAAACTCAAGTAAATATACCTTTCTTAAAAAGGGAGGTGCTACTTGGTTATTTATGGAATTAATTCAGATAAATTCTTCTTGAAAACAAACGGAAATTCTAAATTTAGTCTATATTAAACTGGGACAAAATAATAACAGTATTTTTCCAAGGGCACCTGGCCATATTTCCTTTCTCTTACAGTTCAGGAACAAAGGACTAAATGAATGGGTGATCCATAATTTTCTAAGGAAATTTCAGTTTTCATCTTGCAAAAACCTACAAAGCTCATCTCATCTGCATAGCAGTTAAACTCCTGGTAGGCATCTTCCAAGCTCCCTCTGCCTGGACCATTCGTCTGGGCTTCCCTCCTTCCTTCAGGTCTCTGGTCAAAAGACACCTCCTCCAGAAGGGACTTCTCGGATTCATCCCTTCTGCCTCACCCAGGTTAATACATCAGCCCTCCTCCCCATCTCTTATTGTGCTTTTTTTTTTCATAAGATGTATCACCACCTGGCATTTTATTACGTATCCATGTGTTTTCTTGTCTGTCTCTTCGTTAGAATATAAGCTCCAGGAGGGCAGGGCCATTGTCTACCTGCTACACGGTGGGATCCCCAGCATTCAGAGGAAGGGCTGAGGCAAAATAGCTGCTCAGGACATAACCAATATTCTCTCCAGTACTCTGAGGCGACTTGCTGGTGGGTCCCGAGCCGCAGGACCCGCTCTCCCTCGGCCCGGCCCAACTCTGGGTCCCCACCCACCTGGCCCCGGTCCCCGCTCGTGGGCTGGTCCTCCCACCTGCCGGCCCCTGGGGCAGCGCAGCGCGCCCACCACCCGGACCCGGCAACTGCAGGTGGGCGCTGCGGCTCGGCTCAGGCGCCCAGCTCCGGGGCCCCCCAGGCTTTTCCGCTGCTCCCGGGCCGCCGCGCCACCGCGCTTCCGCCGGGCTCGCGAGCGGCCGTTAGGACCCCCCGCTGCGGCGACAGGCCAAGGATTCTTTTTTGGACGGGTCCGTTGATGTGGTAGCAAAGCCAACTCGTGGATCCGGCCGCCTCCGCAAGGAAGACGCGCGCTCCCACCCGGGGCGACGCCGGGGTCCCGCTCGCTGGGCCCGGCCCCCGCCGCCCCCGCCGCCCCCGCCCCACTTCTCACCTTCGCGCCGAATGACCAGCCCCGGCGGCCGCCGCACGACGCACGCGGCGTCTGCGGGCCGAGGCCGCTGGGAGCCCTTTACGAGGAAACAGTGCTGGGCCCCACCAGCCTTACAGTTGCCGTTAGGAGGGTGTTGGCATTTCTGCTTTAAGAGATACCCGGCCCCCTGGCTGCCCCCTCGCCCCCTCGCCCCCCGAGCTGGTGCCCCCAGATAACCTGGCGGGGCGGGAGCTGAGCCGGCCGCGGGTGCGCGGAGGGGAGATTCCTGGTAGTTCCTTCGCCCGCTATAGCTGTTTCATGATGAAAAGCTCAACTGTCTTTCTTTCCACTTCCCAGAAACGTCTCTTCCGAGTTTCTTTTTTTTCTCATTTATTTATTAGAGACAGAGAGGGAGGGGGGGAGACACAGGCAGAGGGAGAAGCAGGCTCCATGCAGGGAGCCCGACGCGGGACTCGATCCCGAGTCTCCCGGATCACGCCTTGGGCTGAAGGTGGCGCTAAACCGCTGAGCCACCCGGGCTGCCCCTCTTCCGAGTTTCCACCGAAAGTCGTCCCTTGCTGCCGTGCTGGTGCTCTCCGGGGGGGGGGAGGGGAGGGGAGGACGCAAACGTGTTTTGGAGAGATTGTTCTCCCTCCAGCCTCTCTTGGAATTAATTGGAGCTCCGTCATGCATGATGGCTTGGCCTTTAGTAAAGAGGTGAGGCAATAGGGACAGGTGGGTTTTTTGTTTTGTTTTAAGATCTACACTGAACTTCTAAAAAGACGTTGCCCCCGTGAAGAATAAACACATGGAAAGGTATGCAGTTGAGTTGGTTGGTCATCAGGGAACTCCAAATTAAAACTACAGGACCGGGACACCTAGGGTAGCTCAGGGGTTGAGGGTCTGCCTTTGGCCCCGGGCCCTGATCCCGGGGTCCTGGGATCCAGTCCCCCCGCCCCCCGCCATAGGGCTCCCCACAAGGAGCCTGCTTCCCCATCTGCCTATGTCTCTGCCTCCCTCTGTGTGTCTCTCATGAATAAATAAATAAAATCCTTAAAAAATAAGTACAGGAGGTTCAACCGTATGCCCATCAGAATGGTTAAAATGAAGGAGGAGGAAAAAGGAAAGAAAGAAGGTTCGCGGGCGCACCTGGGTGGCTCGGTGGTTGAGCCTTTGGCTGGAATGGTGATCCCGGGGTTCTGGGGTCAAGTCCCACGGGCTCCCTGCATGGAGCCTGCTTCTCCCTCTGTCTGTGTCTCTGCCTCCCTCTCTGTGTCTCTCATGAATAAATAAATAAAATATCTAAAAAACAAAACAAAAACAAAAACGAAAGAAGGAATGCCAAACATGGGAGGAGATATGAGGCATCCAGAACGCTCCTACACTGTTAATGAGGGTATACGTTGTTAAAGTGGTGCAATCACTTGGGGAAACTATTTAGCAATATATATATATTTAAACTTAGCAATGTCTATTAGAATACAGGTCTACCGTATGACCCAATGATTCCATTCCAAGGTATTTCTACAGAAATGCATTTATATGATCACCAAAAAATAAGTACGAGAATGTTGATCTCAGCAGTATTCATATTAGCTCCAAAACTGGAAATAATCCAAATGTCCATTGAGAGAAGAATGGATAAATACATGGTAGTATATTCACTCAATGAAATAGTATACAGCAAGGAGAGCAAATGTACTACAGTGACACGCAAGGATATGGATTAATCTCACAAACTGTACTGAAAGAGTGAAAGAAACCAGGGTACAAAAGAGAATGTATTGAAAGATTCTAAAATACATTCAGGTCAAAAAAACAAAACATTGTAAAAGTCAAAAACAGCAAAACTAATCTGTGGTGTCATAAATCTAGATTGTGATTACACTTTGGGGATTGTGACTAGAAGGGACAACAGGGCTTCTGTGGTATGTCTGTCACTTGGGTGGGTGCTGTTAACCACCCAAGTGTTGAGCTCAGTGTTGAGCATCTGCCTTCAGCTCAGGTCGTGATCCCAAAGTCCAGGGATCGAATCCCACATCGGGCTCCCTGCAGGGAGCCTGCTTCTCCCTCTGCCTGTGTCTCTGCCTCTCTCTCTGTGTCTCTCATGAATAAATAAATAAAATCTTAAAAAAGAACAAAAAAGCCTGACTCCTCCTCCCCCCACCCCCCCCCCGCAATGAGTATGCCGCTAGAACACAGGTGTCATGAAAACCATCACTAAACCTAAACCAAAATGCAAAAGGAAAACACATCAACATTGTCATCATTGGACATGTAGATTCAAGTAAGTTTACCCCTACTGGTCATCTGATCTACAAATGTGGTGGGATCCATAAAAGAACTATTGAAAAATTTGAGAAGGATAATGCTGAGATGGGAAAGGGCTCCTTCAAATATGCCTGGGTCTTGGATAAACTGAAAGCTGAGCATGAATGTGGTATCACCATTGATATCTCCCTGTGGAAATTCGAGACCAGCAAGTATTATGTGACCATCACTGATGCTCCAGGACACAGAGACTTTATTGAAAACATGATTACAGGCACATCTCAGGCTCACTGTGCTGTCCTGATTGTTGCTGCTGTTGGTGGTGAATTTGAAGGAGGTATCTCCAAGAATGGGCAGACCCGTGAGCATGCCCTTCTGGCTTGCACACTGGATGTAAAACAACTAATTGTTGGTGTTAACAAAATGGATTCCACTGAGCCACCCTGCAGCCAGAAAAGATACGAGGAAATCGTTAAGGAAGCTAGCACCTACATTAAGAAAATTGGCTACAACCCTGAGACAGTAGCATTTGTGCCAATTTCTGATTAGAATAGTGACAACATGCTGGAACCAAGTGCTAACATGCCTTGGTTCAAGGGATGAAAAGTCCCCTGTAAAGATGGGAATGTCAGTGGAACACACTGCTTGAAAGCTCTGGATTGCATTCTGCCGCCAACTCGTCCAACTGATAAGCCCTTGCATCTGCCTCTCCAGGACGTCTACAAAATTGGTGGTATTGGTACTGTCCCTGTGGACGAGTGGAGACTGGTGTTCTTAAGCCTGGCATGGTGGTCACCTTTGCTACAGTCAATGTTACAACTGAAGGAAAGTCTGTTGAAATACACCACGAAGCTTTGAGTGAGGATCTTCCTGGGGACAACGTGGGCTTCAATGTCAAGAACATATCTGTTGGGATCCCTGGGTGGCTCAGTGATTTAGTGCCTGCCTTCTGCCCAGGGCGTGATCCTGGAGACCCGGGATCGAGTCCCGCATCGGGCTCCCTGCATGGAGCCTGCTTCTCCCTCTGCCTGTGTCTCTGCCTCTCTCTGTCTCTCTTGAATAATAAATAAAATCTTAAAAAGAAAGAACATATCTGTCAAAGATGTTCATCATGGTTTGGTGACAGCAAAAATGACCCACCAATGGAAGCAGCTGGCTTCATGGCTCAGGCGATCATCCTGAATCATCCAGGCTGAATCAGTGCTGGATATGCACCTGTGCTGGATTGTCACACAGCTCACATTGCTTGCAAGTTTGCTGAGCTGAAGGAGAAGATAGATCGTCGTGAAGATAGATCGTCGTTCTGGAAAAAAGCTGGAAGATGGTCCCAAGTTCTTGAAATCTGGTGATGCTGCCATTGTTGATGTGGTTCCTGGCAAGCCTATGTGTGTTGAGAGCTTCTCTGACTATCCTCCTCTGGGCCATTTTGCTGTTCATAACATGAGATAGACTTTGCTGTGGGTGTCAGCAAAGCAGTGGACAAGAAGGCAGCTGGAGCTGGCAAGGTCACCAAGTCTGCCCAGAAAACTCAGAAGGCTAACTGAGCATTAGCCCCAATACCTGTCACCCCTGTTTTTTTTTAAACAGATAATCCACATTTTATTTATTTTTTAAATTTATTTGAGACAGGCAGAAGGAGAAGCAGGCTCCATGTAGGGAGCCTGACGTGGGACTCGATTCCGGGTCCCTAGGATCACGTCCTGGGCTGAAGGCGGCGCTAAACCGCTGAGCCACCCGGGCTGCCCCATCCCAGTTTTAATCAGTGGTGAAAGAACGGTCTCAGAGCTGTTTGTCAATTGACCATTTAAGTGTTTTTTTTTTTTTAATGATAGTCACACAGAGAGAGAGAGGCAGAGACACAGGCAGAGGGAGAAGCAGGCTCCATGCACCGGGAGCCCGACATGGGATTCGATCCTGGGTCTCCAGGATCGCGCCCTGGGCCAAAGGCAGGCGCCAAACCGCTGCGCCACCCAGGGATCCCTTGACCATTTAAGTTTAATAGTAAAAGACTGGTTAATGATAACCAGTTGTAAAAACTTCACAAGGAAAGGAGAATGTTTTGTGGACCATTTGTTTTGTGTGTGTGTGTGTGTGTGTGTGTGTGTGTGTGTCAATCTTAAGTTATTAGTTTTTAAAAACTTTTTAATGGAAACAACCAAAAATCTGTCACAGAATTTTGAGACCCATTAAAACAAAAGTTCAATGAGGAAAAAAAGAAAAGAACAAAAAAGCCTGACGTAATAATTTGTCCAACTTCTCTGTTCAATTTAACCAGTAGCCCGCTTATAATCACCATCTATAAGGCACTAGTAGGCACTGTGAAGTCCTGGAAAGATGTCTCTACCTTCTAGGAGTTCATAATTTAGGCAATGGTCAGGACACCTGGGTGGCTCAGTGGTTGAGCACCTGCCTTCGGCTCAGGTTGTGATCCTGGGATCGCGGATTGAGTCCCGCATAGGGCTCCCCTCGAGGACTCTTCTTCTCCCTCTGCCTGTGTCTATGCCTGTCTCCCTCTCTCAGTTTGTGACTCTCATGAATAAATAAATTAAAGAAATAATCTAGGCAATGGCACAAACATAAAAGTCATTGCTAGGGAATAGTCTTTGATACTATGCTAATTGTTAGGGGACTCAAAATAATCACTCTGGAAGAAAGTTGGGGAAAAGGATATGCATCTAGGCAGAGTTTCTGAGTTAGAAGGGATTTTTAAGATCCTTAGCATTTCTAGGAACAGGCGCTAGGGTGATCAACTGTCTCAGTTATCCCAGGACTAAGGGATTTCCCAGGATAGTCCTGGGCAACCTAGGATGAGTAATTACTCTAACGGGGGCTGAGTCTGATGCATCTTTGTTTTTTTTTTTGTTTTGTTTTGTTTTATTTATTTTTTATTATTATTTTTTTGAGAAGAGGGGATATGAGGAAGAGAGACAGAATCCTCAAGCAAACTCCCCACTGAGCTTGGAGCCCCACTTGGGGCTCAATTTCATGACCCTGAGATCATGACCTGAATCAAAGATGGATGCTTAACTGACTGAACCACCCAAGTGCCACCTGATTCATCTCTGAACCTGAAGTTTCTTTTCTCTCTTTTTCTTTTTTTAATATTTTATTTATTTATTTATTTTATTTTTAAGATTTTATTATCATGAATAAATATGAGAGAGAGAGAGAAAGAGAGAGGCAGAGACACGGGCAGAAGGAGAAGAAGGCTCCATGCCGGGAGCCCGATGGGGGACTTTTTTTTTATTTTTATAGAAGTGGGAGACGTTTTGTTTTTGTTTTGTTTTTAATTTTTTTTTAAAGATTTTATGTATTTATTCATAAGAGACACAGAGAGATAGAGAGGCAGAGACACAGGCAGAGGGAGAAGCAGGCCCCATGCAGAGAGCCTGACGCGGGACTCGATCCCGGGACTCCAGGACCATACCCTGGGCTGAAGGCAGGGGCTAAACCGCTGAGCCACCCAGGGATCCCCCAAAAATTTTTTTTTAAATTTATTTATGATAGTCATACAGAGAGAGAGAGAGGCAGAGACATAGGCAGAGGGAGAAGCAGGCTCCATGCACCGGGAGCCTGACGTGGGATTCGATCCGGGGTCTCCAGGATTGCACCCTGGGCCAAAGGCAGGCGCCAAACCGCTGTGCCACCCAGGGATCCCAACAGGGGTCTTGATCCCAGGTCTCCAGGATCGCGCTCTGGGCCAAAGGCAGGCCAAAGGCAGGCAGGCACTAAACAGCTGAGCCACCCAGGGACACCCCCCCACCCTTTTTATTTAAAGATTTTATTTATTCATTAATGAAAGACACACTCACACAGAGGCAGAGACACAGGCAGAGGGAGAAGCAGGCCCCAAGCAGGGAGCCCGACGTGGGACTTGATCCTGGGTCTCCAGGATCACGCCCTGGGCTGAAGGTGGCGCTAAACTGCTGAGCCACCCGGGCTGCCCAGAACCTGAAGTTTCTAACACAGAGTCTGGCACATAGAAGATGCTCAATAAGCTCAATGAATATTTGTTGAAATAAAATGAGGCCGGAGGCCCCAGTAGCTCAGCGGTTTAGCGCTCCTTCAGCCCAGGGTGTGATCCTGGAGACCCGGGATCAAGTCCGACGTTCGGCTCCCTGTGTGTGGAGCCTGCTTCTCTCTCTGCCTGTGTCTCTGACTCTCTCTTTCTCTCTCTCTGTGTCTCTCATGAATAAATAAATAAATTTTTTTAAAAAATGAGGGCATATTCAGGTGATACCAGTTGTTTTTGGAAGGCAGGGAATTGTGGACAGGTGGGGATTAGGAACAGCTTGAGGAGGGCCTTGGATGACAAACTGAATAGTTTGTAGTGTATTTTATTGACAATTGGTAGCCACAGAATGCTTTTGAACAAAATATAAATTTAAAAAATTTGTGCTTTGTTGAATCTGGGCCACTAGAGGGGATTAGTTGGCATAAGTAGACTCTACAAGCTGAAGCCCAAATAAAGGATATCAGGATTCCAGAAAAAAAATGAGTAATAGACTTTTGGAACTGTAAGAAAAGTAAGAGTTCCATTAGTCCATTTTAAATTTTTAATTTTTCTAGTATATGTTCCTTTTAGAAACCGTTTCTTCCACACCTTCTTTTCTCCTTTCTTAAATGTTTATATTTGTAACACTTAGTTAGCAGTAAATGAAGTCTCAGTAGTTAAATGACCTGTTCAAGGCTACTTGACAAGTCTGAAATGGACTGGACAAGAAGCTGAGTTTCTTCCCTTGCAATGGCTGTGAACTTATACAACATCAGTGGGTTTTTTAAAAAAAATTATTTATTCATGAGAGAGAGAGAGAGAGATTGGCAGAGATACAGGCAAAGGAGAAGCAGGCTCCATGCAGGAAGCCCGATGTGGGACTTGATCCCGGCCTTTGGGATCATATCCTGAGCCATTGGCAGATGCTCAACCACTGAGCCACCCAGGCGTCCCCAACTTCAGTGGTTTCATAGTGAGGCCACACTGAAACAAAGTGTTTCCTTTTGTGTTGGTGTTTTTATTTATTTATTTATTTATTTATTTATTTATTTATTTATTTATTTATTTATTTTAAAGATTTTATTTATTTATTTATTCATGAGAAACACAGAGAGGAGAGAGAGAGAGGCAGAGACATAGGCAGAGGGAGAAGCAGGCTCCATGCAGGGAGCCCTACGTGGGACTCCATCCCGGGTCTCCAGGATCACTCCCTGGGCTGAAGGCGGCGCTAAACCGCTGGGCCACTCGGGCTGCCCAGTTTTGTTATGTTTGAAGTGAAATTTATCCAATTCTTAAATTCTGAGAGTATAACCTTACCATCTTTTTGGACTAAAAATTTTAATTAACTCTCCTATGAAATGATGATTATGGTAGAAGATAGTTGATAATGTCTTTATGTGAGTATATAAAAACTTCTCTGTTCCCCATTATATCCCTATCGGTTTATAAAAAAAAAATGCAAAAGAGGATTCTTTTTTTTTTTTAAGAGGATTATTTTGGATCAGAATCCTCTCATTCTACTTATTCCCAAGGACATTTAATTTTATTTTTTATAATTTTTAAAAAAGATTATTTATTTGAGAGAGAAGAGAGTGTGCACACGCATGAGCAGGGAGAAGGGCAGAGGGACAAACAGACTGCTTGATGAACATAGACCCCGATGCAGGGCTTGGTCCCAGGACCCTAAGAGCATGACCTGAGCTGAAGTCAAATGCTTAACTGAGTCACCCAGGTGCCCCTTTTTATTATTATTTTTAAAGACTTTATTTTTAAGTAATCCATTGTGGGGCTCGAACTTACAACCTAGTGATCAAGAGTCACTGTTCCACTGATTGAGCCAGCCAGGCGGCAACCAAGGAAGGACATTTTATTTTTTTTATTATTATTTTTTTAATAATAAATTTATTTTTTATTGGTGTTCAATTTGCCAACATACAGAATAACACCCAGTGCTCATTCCGTCAAGTGCCCCCCTCAGTGCCTGTCACCCATTCACCCCCACCCCCCGCCCTCCTCCCCTTCCACCACCCCTAGTTCGTTTCCCAGAGTTAGGAGTCTTTATGTTCTGTCTCCCTTTCTGATATTTCCTACCCATTTCTTCTTCCTTCCCTTCTATTCTGGAAGGACATTTTAAAAATGGAGATATATCTAAACTTTTTAAAATTTAATTTAATTTTTAAAAGATTTTATTTATTCATGAGAGACAGAGAGAGAAAGAGAGGCAGAGACACAGGCAGAGGGAGAAGCAGGCTCCATGCAGGGAGCCCGATGTGGGACTTGATCACCAGACCCCAGGATCACGACCTGAGCTGAAGGCAGATGCTCAACTGCTGAGCCATCCAGGCATTCCTATCTAAACTTGTGATAGATATGACTGACCTTCATTCGCCTCCTTTCTTTTTAATTTTTAATTAATTATTTTCTTATTTTCTTAAAGATTTTATTTATTTATTCATGAAAGACACAGAGTGAGAAAGAGAGAGGTAGAGACACAGGCAGAGGGAGAAGCAGGCTCCATGCTGACATGGGACTCGATCCCAGGACTCCAGGGATCATGCCCTGGACCGAAGGCAGGCACTAAACCGCTGAGCCACCCACTGACTTTTCTTTTTAAAAAGAAAGTCTCCTTTCTTTTTAAAAAGATTTTCTTGAGAGAGAGAGAGAGAGAGAGAGAGAGAGGACATGCATAAGAAGGGGTCAGAGTATGGGGGGTTGGCAGAGGGAGAGGGAGAAGGAGCCTGAGCAGGGAGCCTGATACAGGGCTTGGTGCCAGGACTCCAGGATCATGACATGAGTCAGAGGCAGCTGCTTAACCGACTGAGCCACCCAGGAGCCCCGTCTCCTTTTTATATAGTTCCCTATACTGGTACTACCAAAAACCTGGAAAACCAAAACCTCAATTTCCTAGGCTTCCTTACAGCTAGGATTCTAGTTTTAAGTTTTGATCTATCAATGATTTGCACATCCCAGAGACTTGAAAAGTGGAAGTGAGGCAGGGGCCACCTCCTGGCTGCTTTAATAGTTGCTGGTGGCCAGCATGGTCATGGGATGTCGGGTTTTTCTGCAGCAGTGTTCCAGCAACCATTTACAAGCTTCATGGCCACTCAAGGCTGCTGAGGCATGTTAGCAATAGTAGCATCCTGATGCCTGGATCTGAACGAAGGCACTATGTCTTGAACTCCACAGTTTCAGCAACAGTCTTGATTCCTCCCCTTTCTGGAGCTTCCCTGGTGGGTAAGTTTAGTAGTTTCTTTTTTTTTTTTAATATTTCATTTATTCATGAGAGACATAGAGAGAGAGAGGCAGAGACCTAAGCAGAGGGAGAAGCAGGCTTCCTGTGGGAGGCCGGAAGCACAGACCCAATCCCAGGACCTCGGGGATCACGACCCAATCCAAAGGCAGACACACTCAACCACTGAGCCACCCAGGTGCCCCTAGTAGTCTTGTTTTTGAAGCCATTTCTGGGATGTAGCAGAGACCCTGCTTTTGCTAAGCCCATCCAACAAGGTGGTAAATATCCATTCCCTGTATTAAGGCCTTTTCTGGCTTATATCGGCCTAAGTGGTTTCTGTTTATTGTAGCCAACCCTGACAGATACCTGACTGAGCCCTAGTAAGTCCCTTCTACACCTCTACCAGCCCCTCTGGTAGATACCCCTGCCTTCCCTTTTCCTCTTCTTTCCATAAATTCCAAGCACAGCATAACCTGGTGCTTTCATACTTGGTCTTTTGAGGCCTTGTAACTGTTCGCTGGGCCTCAAGAGGAAAGAAACAAGATTACTGTGTTTCTCAAGACAGAGGGTTGGGGAGGCAGGGAGCAGCTAGGCTCCAGGAGGTTGAAGATTTTCCTTAGGCCTAAGATTCTATCTGACTCAGTGTCTTATGTTCTCACCAATCAAGATGCCACTGGTTTATCTTTACATGCTAGAGGGCTTGGATGTTTGATTAGGAACAATGCCAGTTTTTTCTTCCTTAGACTCACTGCTAGGCTCTATTTTCCCTCAGAGACAATTTATACTTTGATTTGTTGGACATCATGAAAAGGAAAGTGCAGTGCTCAAACTGCATGAATGATTAACCCTAAAATAGTTTTGTATATTTCCACATAATTCATATAATATTAACTAGGAAAAAAATGCACACTTACCTAATACAATTCTTGAAAAAAATTTTTTTTTTTAAATTTTTATTTATTTATGATAGTCACACAGAGAGAGAGAGAGAGGCAGAGACGTAGGCAGAGGGAGAAGCAGGCTCCATGCACCGGGAGCCCGACGTGGGATTCGATCCCGGGTCTCCAGGATCGCGCCCTGGGCCAAAGGCAGGCACTAAACCGCTGCGCCACCCAGGGATCCCCTCTTGAAAATTTTCTTAATGTCTCCCCTACCCCCTTTCATATAAGCAACATATACCTTATTATGCTAGAATTTCTTGTAGCTAAATATAATTTTCCTATGGTACTTTTATTATTGCAAATATAACTGCCCCCTGTTCCTCCCCTTCTTTTTCTTTCTTTTTTTTTTTTTAATTCATGGGAGACACACACACACACAGAGGCAGAGACACAGGCAGAGAGAGAAGCAGGCAGAGAGAGAAGCAGGCTCCATGCATAAAGCCGGATGTGGGACTCGATCTGGATCCCGGGACTCCAGGACCACGCCCTGGGCCGAAGGCAGGCGCCAAACCGCCACGCCACTCAGGGATCCCCTCTCCCCTTATTTCTAAGCTATTGTCATAATTATACTGAAAAGCCAGTATGATACACTTGCTCATAAACTATTTGGCCTAAAAGATTCTAGAAAATTATAAGTATGGAATCGTTCTGGATAAATAGAAGGTACTTGAATCTTGACCAACAATCCATGTAGTGTCCTGCAGTGGGAATAGTTAATAACACTTTTGGGAAGTTTGTGCACTGCTTTCCTCAATTTCAGAGCAGTTTTTAGATCATGGTAAAGCACTGGTGAAATCTTGCTATAATCTTGTAGGCCAGCAAGTGATTCCATAATTTCTCGTATAGATGTTTATCTCTTAATATTCTCAAATAGTAAGTTCTTCCTACCCTTGACTCTTAGATTATAGGCTTAAACAACGTATTTTCCATTCATTGGATGTAGAGGTCATCTTTTTACTAATCCCATCTATCTTTTCAATTTTTCTAGGAATGTAGGTTAGGGGGAAATCTGCTTCCTAACTTTAAAGGCCTCAAGGTGTTAAGGGGAAAATGGTGGCGTTTCCCAGGTAGGTCGGGGAAACAGATCTCATTTTATGGCTGGATTAACCCAGGTGGTAAGTAAGTGTGAAACATTTTTCCAGGATCATAAAATTGACATAGGTTCTTTATTTTAAAAATATTTATTTAGATATATTTATTATTTTAGAAAAGATTTTATTTATTTATTTGAGAGAGAGAGAGAGAGAGAGAGCGCGCGCGCAGGTGGGGGAGGGAGGGGTATTGGGAGAGGGAGAAGCAGGATCCCCCGAGCAGGGAGCTCCCCGACCCACAAGGCTGGCTCCCAGGACTCCAGATTATGACCTGAGCCAAAAGCCGAATCAAGGGTTCAGCCACCCTGGTGCCTCTATTTTGACACAGATGCTTTGTAAAAACATATTCTAAAGGTCTGGCATCTTCAGAATTTGCCCGTTATACTATATAAACGTCTCGTTCTTGTTTGGTTCAGATCACCCACCATGTATCCGACGGTAGGAAGCATCAGAGATACAGCGATGAACAAAACATATTCCCTACCCAAGGTCTCTGTATATGGTTAACGCTCTTCCTTTAGACAAATCGTTTCCGTTCTCTACACCTCCGCCCACTCTTTATTTCACGAATGGTTTCTTTAGGAACCCACCTGTTTGGATACTGTGATCCAGGGTCCATCCTCGGCTGTCTCTCTCAGAGCCTCAGTTTCCCTATGCTTCCCTAGAAGAGACCAGGGTAAACCCCGTGTTTTCCCTTTCCTCCGTCTCATTCTTCTACGTAACTTAAGTGAACGGGAAGCCGGGGACCAAAGGCTCATAGAAATGCAATGAGCGTGTGTATTCCAGAAAGCCCGGGCACACGCCGACTTGGTCGGGTAAACAGGAAATCATTGATCCTAGGCAGGAAATGACCTTGTGGAGGGTGACCAAGGTGCCGCGGATTTCCCTCTTTCCTCCAGTTGCCTTCTAAACTCATTTCCGGGTTTTAATCAATTTGGTCCTTCAGTACAATAACCGAGTCCAGCTGGCTCTTCCCAGTCCCACCCTAGACCTCGTTCCGCCGAGATCGGCCAATAGGCCCTTTCCCTTAGTGGGCATTTTTACGGCTCGTTTTACCTCACCGCAAACCTCAGCCAATCAGCAGTTGCGGTAGGAGGTACCAAAATAACCTTCACTTCCTCCGCCCAATAGCCACCCCCCTCGCTTGCGTCATCCTGATGGATGACTCACGTAGCCAATCAACAAGCCTCCTTGGGCCCAGCCTACCTTAAGCCCAATCAATTAAAACGAAGAGGGGCCATTGGGGCGGAGAATGGAAAACTCGCCCCCTCTTTTGGAAATGGTTTGAAGAGGTGCGTCCGGATTTAGTGAACTTACGGTTTTCGACCAACAGTCAAGGCACACGGTAGATCGCCAACGCCCCAGCTGCGATCTCTCCGACCCCACCCCAACATGGGCCCCACCCCACCCCACACATATCCCTCCCCCTCCCCCGCCTCCAATTTCGGATGGGCACGCCCCCATTCTGAATCGTGGCGAAAAGGACCAAACCCAACAGCAGGTGCTTTACACGTTCCTCTCGCGCGGGGAGCGTAGGGGAAGGACAGACCCTTGCGGCCCCAAGCGCGGATCTTTCCATTCAGTGCGTCTCTCCCCCTTCCCCACGTTCCCGGGTCGGAGCTGACACGGGAGTGGGAGGAGCTCAGTGCCTGCTCCGCGCAGGGAGCGGCTACGGCTTCTTAAGGTGGAACGGAGCTGCGGGGAGGCTGGGCCTCACAACTGGGAGGTGACGTCCTCCCGCCTTCCAACCTCCTTTCGCAGTTTACCTCTACTCCGCTAACCTTAGTTCTAGTCTTGGTTTTAGAACAGACAGGTTAGGGAGAGGATATAAAGTTAGCGTAGAAAACTTAAGATAATAAAGTTATGGAAAGGAAATACGTACCATGGAGAGAATTTTTCCATCATGATCTGATCTCCTCTGTTGTCTTCTATTATCCCTAGATTACCCTTTAAAGTACCAGCTAGAATTTCTACTGATGTGCAGAGAGCTCAGATTTGGTCTAATAAATATTTCCAAATGAATCGTTTGTATGCTCGTTTATTCCCTACCCACTAAATCTGACGGCAGCCATGAAGGGAAGCAAGAATCTGTGCTTAGTGGCTGTCGGTTATTTCCCAAACCTTTTACCAGCAGGTTCCCCCCCCCCCCCCCCCCCCCCCGAAAAACGAAGAGTGTAGGTGGTAGATTGCACAGATTTGCAGTCTTGGCTCTAGTTAAGTCTTCTCATTTGTAAAATGGGGAATAATAATACCTACTTCCTAGGTTTAGTGTCAGTACTAAGAGACATAGTGTAAATTAAAATATTATAATCTGAAAAGTGTAAGCAAACATAGGATAATACAGTTATTATAAATACAAAGTATATCATAATAGTAAACACATAATCCTTACTATGTTCTAGCATTTTTTTAAACAGTGTGTTTTAAAAACTTTTTTTTTTTTTTTTTAAAGCTCTACCCTCAACGTGGGGCTTTAGTTCAGGATCCCAAGATCGAGTCACATGCTCTATGAGCCCAGTGAGCCAGCCAGGAGTCCCTTAAAAAACTATTTTGTAAGATTTCAAACACATACAAATGTAGAGAGAATAGTTTGTTTGCTTATTTATTTATTTATTTATTATTTTATTTATTTATTCATGAGAGACACAGATTGAGGCAGAGACACTGAGGGAGAAGCAGGCTCCATGCAGGGAGGTCTCCAGGATCACGCCCTGGGCTGAAGGCAGGCACCAAACTGTTGAGCCACCCAGGCTGCCCATGTATATTTTTTAATTGAAGTTCGATTTGCCAACATATAGTGTAACACCCAGTGCTCATCCCATCAAGTGCCCCGCTCAGTGCCCATCACCCAGTCACCCCCACCCCCCACCCACCTCCCCTTCCACTACCCCTTGTTTGTTTCCCAGAGTTAGGAGTCTCTCATGTCCTATCACCTTCTCTATTTATTTTTAAAAGATTTTGCTTTTAAGCATCTCTACACCCAAGATGGGGCTCGAACTCACCACCCTGAAATCAAGAGTCGTATGTTCTACTGATTCAGCCAGCCAGGTGCCGGGAGACTAGTATTTCAAAAACAAAACAAAACATATTGTAATAAGCAACACTTGGTCAATCTTTTATCATCTATACCTCTCTCCCCATCCCTTGCTTACTTTGAAGGAAATTTCAGGCAATTCATGATTAAATACTGCAATATGCATTTTTAAAAGATAAAGATCCTTAAATAATAACAATAATAACTATTAACACATCTAACAATAATTCTTTGATATCAGCAGAGTTAAGATTGAAACTGTACCGACTGCTTCATAATATTTTTCCAGTTGCTTTGTTCAAATCAGGACCCCCCCACACCCCCGCTGCAATGTGCAATGTCTATATATTGTATTTGATGGATATATCTCTTAATCCATATACATTGCATTTGTTTGGTGTGATTTTTAAGCCTCTTTCAAGCTGCAAGTTCTTCTCCGTGCACTTATCTAGATGTATTCCATGCATAAAGTCACATAGTCTTTCCACAACACTGTAAAGTAGGTACTATTATCATCCCCATTTTACTGATGAGGAAACAGAACAGTTAAGTAATTTAAGTTCTCACAGTTATTGAGCACCACAGCTGGGATTTGGATACACAAATCTTATCCACTGAGTTTCATACAATACAGAAGTCTTTAATAAATCCTTCCAGAACAGTATCGTGGCATATTATCATCAACTTTATATATATATACACACGCACACACACTATATACATACATACATATAATACATACACACACACACACACACACACACACAAATATATGTAGTTTTTTTGTGAGCTCTATACCCAATATGGGGCTCAAACTCATGACCTCAAGCTCAAGAGCAGCATGCTCTAATGACTAAGCCAGACAGGTGCACCTCAGTGACTATATTTTTATTCTGCTCCATCTCACCCTCCTTAATGCAAGGTATACGGAGGATGAATGCAAGTGCTTCCCCCGTTTTAGAGCAAAAACAAAACAAACACAGGCTTATTAATCAGTTTGTTTGTTTTAGTTTAAAAATTACATAAGCAAAACCCATATGAACACTAATTATAGATATAGTAGAAAATGAGGTAAATAATCTTCAAGCTCACATCTTTGATGTATACCCCTGTGTGTGTGTGTATACTCAAATATGTACATATACATAAGTATATATTTAAAAAGCAACTATAGATTGTATTATACAAACTTTTAAATATGATTTTCTTACTAGAATATATTCAGATAAATGAAAAAATGGTTATTTAAAATAATTCAGGCCCACTGAAAAATGTCTAACTGGTAAGAAGACACAAAAAGAAAATTATCTATTATACCATTATATGTACCATTTAATGGTTACCCTATTATGGTTATTTAAGCAAATTTTCTCATTTTCTACCGGTATAAATAATGCAACAAATACCTTGCATATATCAAATAATTTCATGAGCTTTCAATTTTTCTAAATTTCTAGGAAAAGAGAGTCTAATTCTTCCCAAGCTTTCCCATTTTTAGTATTACCTCTCTACCCGTGTTCCCCAAATTTGACAATACATAGAAAATGTCGAAAATGATTGACAAATGAAACATAACAGAACATCTAACACTTGGCAAGAAGCATTTGATAACAAATTATCTGTGTATGGGAGAACAAGTTAATGTTCAAAAGGGAAATACAGCTTTAAATCTGGATATAGTAAGGGTGGGGAGAAAGAAAAGGCCCAATTGGGTTTTACTTCCTTTAAGTTTAAGGATTTTTTTTTCCTTATATATATATATATCACAACCAACCAATTGACCTTTCGGCTTTCTATTTATGTAGAGGAAATGTTATCTAATTTCTCTTTTGAGTATAGTTGACACACAATGCTACATCAGTTTCAGGTACACAACCTAGTGATTGGACACATGTATCCACTATGCTATATTCAATCACAAATGTCACTACCATCTGTCCCCATACATCTCTATTACAATAAGTTTAAGGGTGGTTTTTGATTCTGACAGTTCAGGGCAATGAAATAGAAGTTAAGAGTTGGGTCTTTGTAGTTATTTGGATTTGTTAGTTTCAGTCCTGACTTTACTACTTGCTAATCATGTGAATTTAGACACAGTCATAATCTCTAAATCAGTTTTCTCATCTGTAAAATAGGTATTATAATAGTAGTACCTTATGGGATCACTGGAAGAATTAAATATGATAATACAGGCAGAGTTCTTAGCTCAATGCCTGGGCACACTGTAATTATAAAGTAATTTTACATATGTATAACTTAAACTATCATACATTTAGCCAGAAGATAAAAGACTTTACCATCTTGATGTATAATGTAGTCAATCAAGCTGTAATCTTGAATATTTAGTCTTTTTGGAGGAATTTGAATATTTCGTGGATGACATTTTTGCCTTCATATTATTTTATATGATGGAAAGTAGAATGATAACAGTTTAATAGGTCAGAGGATGAAGTATATAAGGATTTCCAGAGGAATCATGTGACTGGAGGAGGAAAAGTAGAGGTGGGCTCCCTGGTGGCCTTTTCAGTCTCTGGGTGGGGGGTTTTCTGTAAAGGGCAGAGAACATGCCATACTGGGTGACATCCAGGATAAGACGGGTTACAAGCCCGTCAATGAGAAACCATGTTTTGCAACCTCTGTATACCGTACAGTTTAAAAAGCATGTTCACATCAGTCATCTCATGAGGTCTCTGCACCAGCCCTCGTGGGTACTCAGGGCGAGTCTCGAGGTCCCCTCTTCGCTAAGGTTCCATAGACCAGGGGCCTTGCTCAAGTTTATACAGTTTGGTCTGCAGTTCTCTCCGTTGCATGCTCCTTTATCTCTTTACACGCCCAGGCGTTTGCTGAACTCCAGGATGATGTCAGGGTAACCGGCTGACCCCGACCCAACGCCATCACCCTTGACACAGCATCTCCGGGGACCGGGAAGGCCATCAGAGACATTCCGGGGAGAGCGCCTCGGGTCTGTAGCGTGTAGAACACGCCGCAAGGCGCGTGTAAAACTGCGGCTGACAGTGTCGGGCGTGCCCTGGAGGCGGGGGGGGGGGGGGGGGGGCGGGGGGTGCACTGCCCCGATCGCGAGCGCAGGGGGCTGCCGTCCCGCGCCGCCCGGGAGCGCTCGGGGTCCAGCGGCCGCGCGGCTGCAGCGGCCCGAGCGGCGGCGCGTCCCCGGGCTGCGGGCCCCGCGGCTCTCCCGGCGCCGCCGGCTCCTCCTTAACCCGCGCGGGGAGGCGGCGGCGGCGGCCGCGGCGGCGGCCGGGCGGGCGGGGGAGGGGGAGGGGCGCGAAGCGCGGCGCGGAGGCCGGGGAGGAGCCGGGGCCTGCAGCGGAGCCGAGCCGAGCCCGAGCCCGAGCCGAGCCCCGCCACCGTCCGTCCGCCTTCTGGCTCCCCGGGAGCCCGGACCGGCCGGAGCCCGAGGGGTGGCAGCGCCGGGGGCCTCGCGCGCCGAGCGGAGCGGACCGGACGGGACGGGACTAGACGAGGCGCTGCCGCCACGGTAGCCGGGGACCCGAGTCGGGAGCCGCGGCCTCCCGGACCCTGCTACCCAGGCCAGCTCGCGGAGAGCGGGGCGTCGGAGAACCCCACCCTCGGGGGCGCCCCCGGAGCGGAGGCGGGAGCGGGGACGCGAGCAGCCTCCCTCCGCGCAGGAGCGGAGACCCTTTCCACTCGGGCGAGGGACCGAAGAGACCCCTGTCGAGGAGCGTCTCGTCTCCCCTAGGGGCGAGGAACACCCCCCTCCTGGCCCGGGGGACCGACCTCCCGGAGTGGACGGGGCGATCCTGCTAAAGGAAGCCGACCGAGCGAGACCGCCCAGCGTGCCTCCGCCCCTCCAAACGCACACTCGCCGCAGTTCAGGACTTTTGAGGCTCAGAGAAAGGAGGAAATGCCTCTGGAGTAGGCGCCCTCCATCCTATCCAGTACTCACAGGGGAGACGAGTCCTCACATCCAGGAGCGGAGGACACTCGAGGGAAAAGAAGAGGAGTCGGCTTTCGGCCTCTCAGGAGAGGGGAAGAACTCTCCTCTCAACTTCCTTGTACCTAGACAGTGGAACAGGGCAGAGCCCCTCCGCTCAGATCTCCAGCACACAGAAAGAGCCCTCCACTCCCGAAAGATCCAGTTTGGGGGGGAGGGGGACTCCCCCAAGGGGGAGGAGACAACTCCTGGTTGGGAGAGGCTCCTCCCCTCCTCCCCAGGGTAACTGGCAGGGTGTGGGGGGTGTGCCACCTTCCCCAGGTAGGACCTCCTTCTCCTCCACCTCCTCCTCCTCCTCCTCCTCCTCCTCCTCCTCCTCCTCCTCCTCCCTCCGCTCCTCATCCTCAGGGGACCCGGTTCCCCACCCCAGTTTGGGATGTTCAGCCAAGTACAGGAAGAGCCACTGAGGATGAGACCCTTCATCTGCCTTTGAAGAGGGGAGTCCCTCCAACCCCAAACTCCAGTACCAGGTGGTTCCCTCCTTTTACTGGGGGAACCTTGGAGACAGGTTAGTGCTTTCTTTCACCTTCTCTGTCCTCTTTAGGTACCAGTGGGTGTAGGAGGGGCTGAGATGGTGGCTCTTGGGTTTCATCACTGGGGAAGGAAAAAGAGACTCTTCTGGGGAATGTGTTCTGAAGAAGCTCCTGGATTCAAACTTCTATCTTGTTGCAGAGGCTCTGAGAAATGGGTTTCCTAGTGTTCGGTGGCTAGATGGATGGGATTCATTTGAGGTCCCTAGGGACGGGTATGTTTCCATGCTGAGGTCAGAGGAATATCAGCAAACACCTGCATTTTCAGAACTCCATCCATACTGTGTAATAATGATGGATACTTCCCAACCAGGATCCCATACTGCCCCCCATTGTTGGGCTTTTTTACTTCACTAAAGTCATCGTGGCATTTCATGGCCTAGACTTGGCTATGGCTTCCACTGATATTACCTGTTCTTACCTTGTAAGACTCCGTCAGCTTAATGTCTGTCTACCAGAGCTGTTCTCTCCAACCCACTGTGATTACCATCTCCTGGACAAGAAAGTCAGTCTGTCCCCACTCACCCTTCCTCAGACACCAGGAGACCTCCTCTTGCGGCATACTCATTCCGGATGGAAGCATGCCTCTATCAATAAAATCCAGAGGGAAAATGAAAATCCTAAATATCCCAAGGCAGGAAGAAAGGGTGTAGGGGAACACCAACTCCTGGGTCGAAATTCTTCCATAATGCTGGCCCTGTACGCCTGTCCTTGTGCCCTACACAGCTCCTGTCCACAGCTCCCGTCCTCACCGCCATTTCATCAGAAAAAAGCAGATCCTGGCTAGGAAGAGAGGGGTGTTGCTGCTCAGTCTCCTTCCAGTCTTTCGTCTAAAAAAGTTGATCACCAGGGAGATTTGACCTGTGATGAATTTTCTTTCAGAAACCACCTAATAGTTTCATCTTTTCCCTTCCCATTTCTTGTTCAGTTGTGTGTCCCTGGAATCTTTTATTTAAGTTTCTTTCATGAGATACGAGCAGGAATCACCAAAGCCCAGCATTGTCAGAAAAGGCAGGAAAAAGGTGCCAGGACCTCCTTCTAGCTGACACCGGGCTACGTGTTTAGCAGTGTGTCTTGCAGCCTGGGATCACTAGCTGGGCGCCCGCTTTCCTGCTTTGCCTTTAGTACATCTCTCATTTTCTATGTGCACCTATAGCAAAACCAAGTGCAACACTTCATCCTAAGTGGGTTTTTATGTTTCTTCTTTCTGCATCTGGGCCATAATGGGCTGCCTAAGTCCCTACATACAGCCACTTGGTCCTGGAAACCACCTTATGTGGTGGTATATGAGACAGGGTTATCATCTAGGTTTGTATAGCTGTGCTGCGCATTCTCTACATGGTGTGCCTGTGTTTCCTAATTCAGGTGAATGTGGCTCTGTTTTGAGTGGGTACGTGTGTGGAGATAGTCATGTGTTTTTCAGACCAAGCCTCCAATTACCCAGAATCCTATGTTTCTGGTAGGCCTCTAGAAGCCGGTGCCTCTGTTCAAGGACCTGGAGAGGGTGCTGGTAAGGCTCCCTGCTTGGAGGAGAGGCTTGGCCTGCCGTGGCCAGCGGGAACCCTCGCGAATGGTTGGGCGAAAGTCATTTCATATGGCAGGGCAGCTCAGTGTCATGCTGGGGTCACTTCTTCTAGAGCCAGCAGGAGAGTTTAATTTCTGATATCTCTGGTCTCAAAACCATGAGGATCCTTGGCTCTTAACTCAAGAACTCCCTCCCCTGCTTTGTGAAAAGAGCCGACTCTGGTGTAATAGCAACCTATTTCTCCCAAAATGCTTTCCCAGATGCTGGAATGCAACTTGTTGAGTGGCTCAGAGTGAACTGTATCACAACAGCTCCAGGTGTACCACCACCACACAGTGTAACTGGCCCTGAATTAGGGACGGAGTTTCCCTAATTCTCCTTGCCTCTGCGGTGTCTGTTGGAAGCAGATGGCTGTTGGGTTGGATTAACTATGATTTAGAGAGTGCTGTTTTCCAGATCATGTCTTATGACTAGACTTGGTCCCTGCTGAAAAATAAGAGGTGATATCCCCTTGTTCCTTCATATTTGGACTTTACTTAGTCCTGGCATTGGTTAGTAGTGGGGTGATACTATCTCCAAAGTAAAAGTTTTAGATTCTGGCATCCTGAAAGCTATTGCAAACTCAGTGCAGGTTTGGTAATGTGAATCATTGCAGGTTTGCTGCTTGCATTCTTACCTCTATGGTCTGCTTTCTATTTTCTAATATTCTCTTTTTTCCCCCATTCAAAATAATAATAATAGTTATACTTACATAACACTTGCTAAATGCCTTAAAATATTAATTTGAGGCAATCCTCACAACAACCCTATGCAGGTACAGTTATCATCTCTATTTTATAGATGAAGAAACAACACAGAGAGGTTAAGTAACTTGCCCAAGCTTGCACAGCCAGGACATAATGGAACCAGGATTGAAACCCAGGCAGCCTGACTGGTAATTGGTGATGTGGTAAACTTAACCACTGCTCTATTAGTTTTGGCATTCCGTCCAGAGCAGGAAGTTATCATTCCGGAGTACCTGACCTTGGCACCATCCAGAGAACAATTCCTGGCCTTTTGGATAAAGTGGGAAGAAAACTTTACCTATTATTTTGGATCTTACACATCTCATCTAGGGTCACTAATCCACTCCATCAGAATGTCTTTCTCTTTTTCTCCACCTTTCTCCCAGTACTGTAGTCTTAATTAGACGTCCTGTGGATGTGATGGAGCCTGCCCTTTGGCTGCCTTTCCCAGTTTCTATGGGTATTTCCTTTCAGTCTTCCAGCACGCAGAGAAGAATGTAGCCTGACTTAGGTTCTGCCCAAGCCCAGTGGCATGAGGCCCACCTGGAGAGAGAGGTCTGGGTAACTAGGTTGGTTGGACTGAGAAATGGAAGTATCTCTTGTTTGCCTTTCTAATAATAGCCCTGCACATTAGCCTCGTGCCATTATTTTGGGGAGCATGGAATGTGAAGCAGCCACGAGCTCATTAAGCTTCATTCACTTCCCTCCAAGGATGAAGCTTTGGCAGTGTTTATGACTTCATCCCTTTTATTGGAGGGGGAAACTGAGGCATCAGGACTTCAGGGAGCACCAGATGGTTAGGGACATTGAGTGAGTCAGTGTCAAGGTTGGGAATAGAACTGAGGGACCTCATCTCTAAGGTTCTGTGCACTGGGCTGCCCTTCAAGAATGGGGAAGTGATGGGGGTGAGGAAGTGGGATGGGTAAAGGGAGCATGGTGCCAAAAGATCAGAAGGACCTTTTACTGCAAGCTTCTTACAAGAATCTGGTCAGATTAGGATATATATATATATTAGGATATATATATATTAGGATATATATATATAATATATATATTATTAGGATATGTATGTTAGGATATATATATCCTAATATATTTGGATATATATTATAATATATTATTATATATAATATATATTATGTATATATTAGGATATTTAAATATATGTGTTTAAAGGTTATCTTTATTCATGAGAGAGACACAGAGAGAGAGAGGAAGAGACATAGGTAGAAGGAGAAGCTGGGTTCCTGCAAGAAGCCTGAAGTGGGACTCGATCCCAGGACCCCGGGATCATGACCTGAGCTGAAGGCAGACACTCAACCGCTGAGCCACTCAGGCATCCCAGATTAGGATATATTTTGAGTGCCAGGCAGTATCTGGAGGGCTGACTGAGAGAGTGCTGGAGAAAGGTTAAATTTAACCTCTCCTAACCTGGTGCTGGTGTAAGGCTAGGGAAGATCAGAGAACAATCAGCAAAGGCTGAGCGCTTCCCCTTCCGCAGTTCAGAGTGATTGGCATGTGCCAAATGGGTTCTGTAAACTGCTTGAAATGTATTATCATGTCCCTTGTCCAGTGTTGAGAGACTTTCAAATGAAGGGTCTGCGGAAGGCTTCTGTGTTCTTAAGATGAGGTTTCCTAGGGATTCCTAGCAGGAGATACTAGGAAATTCTTTACAGACCTCCCCTTTTGGGGAGGACCCAGGAGAACTCTGGTCACTTGCTTATTGTCACATTACTGTTCGGCTGTGATTACCTACCTGCAGGACCAATGATTGCCCCAAGCGCCCTGCTTTACCCTGGATGCTGTGGTGTTTTGACTTAGTAATGTGCTAGGAGGTCTGAACCTTCCTGGAATGATTAAATGTCCCTATTAGTGTCCAAGAGTTTCCATGATTTTAAGGCAAAATGGTGGTGGTGGGCTGGAAAGGATGGTGGTGGGGAAAGAAGCTAAGGATGAAGGAGAAATCCCTTCATGATGCTATTTATAAACATAGCTTTTTTTTTTTCACCCCTTTCTCCTGTCAGGCAGTTCTTCGGTTTCAGTTGGGTCTCATGCTGTTCAGGCCCCTGAGGCACTGAGGTGTTTCCTTCAGCTTTGTGGAGTGGGTGTGTTGCTGGTGAGGAGCCCGGCGCAGGGTGCATGTGCCTACATGCAGAGATTGTGTGGGTGGGGACCTTGGGGGACAGGGACATGAGTGAGAATGCTGATCCTTAGGAGAGAGGGTCAGTCTCAAGGGGAGGAGAGTCACTGCCACGGGAGACGGAGTGAGCTGACAGCCTGTGAGATGTGTTGGAGTCAGAACACAGGGGGAGACAGTCATACCTGGGCTTGAGCTTCTGACTCTGGAGTGTGTAGATTCGTGTGGAGTCCTAACACTTGTGCATATCATCCAGGTGCGGATTTAGACATTACAGACATGATGTGTTTCTGTACAGGGCCAGCTACCCCCGGCTCCTCCTGAGAAAAGCCCTGGTGGGACTGTCAACAGGGATATGGGAAAGAAATACTGGCCGGCCTCTCCAGGCCTGTGCAGGCACAAACCTGTCAAGCAGGGAGTGCTCAGGGCGGGTGGCTGGCATGGGCACTCGGGGAGCGCCAGTTGGCTACCAAGCGCTTCCTGCCAGCCTTCCGAGACCCTGCAATAGCAGAAAGCAGCACCCGGCGTTCTCCTCCCCCCCCCCTCCCGCCCCACAAGATTTCATTCTAGCTGCACCTCTCTGCCAGCAAGAGCGCCCAGGCTGTGTGGGTGGCGGCAGGGTGTGCAAACATCAGGCGTGGGCGGTTTGGCAGCACCAGGAGTCTGCATGGAGGTGCAGCAAGCCTGCGTGCCTGGCTGGGAAGGAAGGAGAGAGGAGGGGGGCGGGAGAAGGGGAGCCAGCTCTTAGCCCCAGAGTGGCTATTTTTAGCCAGGCTATCTGATTGTTACCGGTGTGCACACAGCTGGGTGTCTCCCCCCGGCTCAGTGAAGCCCAGCGGGCTCAGAGGTGGGAGGTCCTTGCCCATGACTTCTTCCTGGTGTTGGTGTCTGTGGGCGGGAGCATACCAGGGGTAGCTTTAAAGGTGTGGGCAGCTGTGCTCAGGATGTGTTACATCTGTGTGTGACTTTGTGCTTTGCTGGTAATGTACATTGTATACCTAACTGATCTCTGGGTATGGGGGCCACTGTGTATGTGTGTGTCTTGCATCTGTCCTTTGCTGATTGTCATATATAATTCCTGCTTGGGATAAATCTCATATGCCTCATGTGCATATATATGGGATTAAAAAGGGTGAGTGCTCAAATCTATCTAATACGAAACATCTTTAAAAGTGTTGGTGTGTGCTTCGTTGGTGTATACTTGTGTTTACTCTGTTTTTCTTTACATGTTCACTTGTGCTATCTGTGGATGTCGTATGTAAATAAAACAAGCATCACATAATTGGAGAGTAGACTTTGGCTGATTTTATATGGTCTATTAAGTTTTCAAAAAAATATGATATAGTTTAAGATATTGTGTTGTAGGGGTTTAAGTAAGGAGAATTGAGGGAATAGCACAACTGGTGGGTTCTCTTTTAGTCCTGAATGAAGGGAGAGTCCTGTTGGCTATGTTCTACATTAAGATACAGGGTAAGTACCAGTCTGTCATCTGGTAGGTGATTGGTGGTATATTGCTTGGGAGCTTTGGGGACCCTTGGTTGAGGACTGTCCTGTGACAGTCTCCCATGGGAATTATAGAGGGAAGAAACTCTACTTCCCTTAAAGAACTAAGATTTGAATATTACTTGGTGCTAGTAACCAGATAAAACACTCATCTATTCTATTTTCCTCTCCTCTTTGTTCTCTCCTCTGTAGAACCCAGAAGTACCATGGCTTCTGACCTAGAGAGTAGCCTCACCTCCATAGACTGGCTCCCCCAGCTGACCCTTCGAGCTACCATTGAGAAGCTTGGGAGTGCCTCCCAGGCTGGGCCTCCAGGTGGCAGCCGCAAGTGTCCCCCAGGCTCACCCACAGATCCGAATGCCACCCTGAGTAAAGACGACGCAGCAGTGCATCCAGGATGGCAAGCCACGATACAGCTATGCCACCCTCATCACCTATGCCATCAATTCCTCTCCCGCCAAAAAGATGACCCTCAGTGAGATTTACCGCTGGATCTGTGATAACTTCCCCTATTACAAGAATGCTGGCATTGGTTGGAAGGTGGGATGGCTTCTATAACTTGCGACAATCTTTTTCTCTACTTTTGTTTCTTCCTATAACCTGGTCCAGTCCACTCTGACCTGTTTCAGAGATGTGTGAACTTAAAATCTTATATCTCCCATCCCCTACTCTTTTTCAGAGTTGAACAACTTTCATAAGGTATATCAGGGAAACTCCAGTGATATCGAGCCACTAAGTGTAGTTATGAGGATGGCAGGATGCTGTTGCTCATCATACCCTCTTACCTTCTGAGTCCTCAAAAAGGAGATTCATTCATTTCACAAATACTTATTGCCACTCTACTATGTTCAAGTCACTGTGCAAGGCATGGCATTGCTTCTTCCTACCTAGAGGTAGGAGTCTCATCAGATTTCCAAAGCTTTGTTGCACATAGTCCTCATCTTTTGAAATTTGTATACTACTACTACTACTACTACTACTACTACTGATGATGATGATTAGGTCTTTCACCAACAGCCTATTCACCAAGCAAGTAGTAACAGGATAAGTTGTTTGGCTGGCAATAGAGGAAGAAGAAAACTCCTCTTCCATGCAAAGAAAGACTGATGTTCTTCATCTTTTGGAACAGTAACTCATTTGCCAGTTGTTGAGTAGGAATGGGGATTTAATGTAGTTCTTTTGCTCTGTAAATCACTAGTTGACATACAAACCAGATAATGATCTGGAGTCTATTGAAAGCATTCAGCTTTTCCTTCATGAGTGTGTCCCTGCTAGCTACCACAACCCCCAGCCTCACTCAACACACATATGCAACATTCTTTCTTTCCTCCAAATGCAGCATTCTGTGGGCTGTGGAGAAAACAAAAGTGAACTTGTGCCTTTGTTTTGTTCCTAATTTATATTTTGTTTTTATTTATATAAACAGTTTTAAAGTATTATTCTTTTACTGGAGGCAGAATGAATTAAGAAACTGGGCAGATGTGATTTTGAGGTGTTTATATACCTGTTGTCAGTTGGGTGAAAGATTGAAAAACTATATAACCAGAAAGATTATGTAGTTTTATATATATATACCAGAAGCACCTGGTACTTAAATTTATAGGCATTACCTCCCATTGATTAAATTTCTGCATTTTCTGATCTCCTTGCTCTCACTATCTGCTAGGTAAGTTCCTCCATCAGTATAATTAAGAGGTACTAAGTTTGCCAGATACCGGAACTTTATTACGTATGTTACATCCTTTTGTGTCTGTCCCTCTGTGTCCTACTGGAAAACTTTCTGCTTTACACAATGCTCAAAGCTAACTGGCTTCTCTGCTTCCCTAGAATTCGATTCGGCACAACCTTTCTCTCAACAAGTGTTTCCGGAAGGTACCCAGACCTCGGGATGACCCTGGGAAGGTGAGACGCTCCTGTAAGCATTGAAAGGAGGAGCAGGAAGGAGAGTAGTTGACAGCCTAGAGTCCTGTGGCTGTTTTAATTACCCAGAAGAGGAAATAATGTTAATTAGAGAAGCAGCTTTATTTTTTTTCTTAAAGGAAGAGTGTGGCTATCGTGTTTGTGAGCCCCCACGAGCACAGGTGACTAAGAAAAAAGATTGTGAAATCTTTTTTTTAAATAGAATTATTTATGGTAAAGTTGACTTTAATGCCCCCTTTCTTATGTGTGGCACTCTTTCTAGATGTGAAAGGTAGACTTACTAATCTTTGTAGGAACTTTTCTATACAAAAGCCCATCACTTTTATCTTCAAAAGGAAAAAGATAAATCAATGTCTTCATTTGATCAATGTGGATGCTGGAGTTCAGGAGAGCATTGCCTAAGATCACACAGAAGGGGAGGGTTGTGTCTGGGCATTTCCAGCTCTTTGAACTAAATACCATCATTTTACTCCTCCAGAACAATCGAGGCCTGTGTTCGGATCACATACCTTTGACTTATTCATTGAGCTTTTAGGACAAATGTACTCCTCAAAAATAGCCAGTACCCTCAGGATTCTCTGTGATTCTCCAGTTACTTTTCTTAATATAACTTATTTTTTTGTGTGTGTGTGTGGAAATTCTCCCAAATATCTACTTTTCCAAAGGTGGAAATTTCCATGTATACTGATTTTGTTTTCTCTGGGGATGGTTCTCTTTCCAGGGCTCATATTGGACAATCGACACCTGCCCTGACATCTCCCGAAAGAGAAGACATCCTCCAGATGATGATGTAAGTCTGCACCTCATGGGGAGATGCCATTGCTGAGACAGCTGATCCTTCTACATCCTTTTCTGTATATTCAGTCCTTTCCTATGTTTGGGGCAAAGGATGAATACCAGCAGAGTTGAAACCATCGATCTCGGAAGGATGTTTAGCTTCTGCTTCTAGATTTCTGTTCTTTTATAACCCTCAGCTATCCCAAGACTCACCAGAACAGGAGGCAAGCAAAAGCCCACGGGGAGGTGTACCAGGGAGTGGAGAAGCCTCACTGCCTTCTGAGGGGAATCCTCAGATGTCACTTCAGAGCCCCACATCTATCACCAGCTACAGCCAGGTAAGAAGTAGAGATTTCAGGGTACACGGGGATGGATGGGTAGGTGAGTGGGTGGCTGAACAGATTCCTATATTTGCCAGTTCAAAATGATGTATTGAGTATCTGTGACGTATAAGGCAAAGAAATTGGGAAAGAAGGGGAAAGCAGAAGAGGGAGACAGAGAGAGAGAGAGAGGATATGTAACAGAACTTTGGGAAAGATCAGGGGCAAGAAAAGTGGTGAGAAGAGAAGAGGAACCAAAAAGGTTATGAGAAAGGAAGATGGACAGAGCCTAGGAAAAAGGCTTGAGGTACATCATGATAGGAATAAAGGAGATAGGAAGGGACAGGGTATTTATTCATTGAAAAGTTAGGAGAGGCTAAAGACAAGCCAGAGAGCTTGGTGACCATTAAGGGGATGTTTGGGTCCTTATCGTAATACATGGATCAAGTCTTTCTTACTCCCTCCTTTCTGCAGGGCACAGGATCTGTGGATGGTGGAGCAGTAGGAGCAGGGGCTCCAGGCCGAGAAAGTGCTGAGGGTCCTCCTCCCCTCTATAACACCAACCACGACTTCAAATTCTCCTACTCAGAGATCAATTTTCAGGATCTAAGCTGGTCCTTTCGCAACCTCTACAAATCCATGCTGGAGAAATCCTCTTCCTCCTCTCAGCATGGTGAGCCTGCAGTTGGGATGAGGCCATGAACGTCCTTATACTCCTGAATGGGTGATAACATTCTCTTCTCTCCCTTCTGTCTTATTTTTCATACAAGGAGAGGTTGATCACTGGTCAGGGGAACCATCTCAGAAACCAAAAATGTTTGGAGTCACACTCTTCTGGCTTAGCTCTGAAGGACAGCTGTTTCAAGAGGCAGGCTGGGTTATTAGCTTCAGAAAGTGAGTTGGAGGGATTCCTCTTCTAAAACTAAGGGCAGTGACTTTATGGCTGCAAGCAGGTCGTTTACAGGATGGCCACCAGGGGACAGCAGTGGTTTCCTTTCCCTCAGAATCTGTTTCACTGTGAGACAAATTAATTCTTTAGTATATTTATATTTATACTGATTTTTAAAAAAGATTTTATTTATTTATTTGAGAGAGAGAGAGAGATGGAGAGAAGGAGAGAGAGAGAGAGAGAGAAATAGTGAAGGAGAACAGGAAGCAGGGAGAAGAAGGAGAAGCAGGCAAGCCTGATGTAGGGCTTGATCCCAGGACCCCAGGATCATGACCTGAGCTGGAGGCGGATGCCCAACTGGCTAAGCCACCCAGGTGCCCCTATTTATGTTGTTTTTTTTAAAAAGATTATTTATTTGAGAGAGAGAGAGAGAGAGAGAGAGAGAGAGAGGTGTGCAGAGAGGGAGGGACAGAATTAGTCTTTAAAAAGACTCTGTGCCAAGGTGGAGCCCAACTCTGGGCCTGATCACACCACCTGAGTTCGTGAGATCATGACCTGAGCCGAAATCAAGAGTCAGACCCTCGGGATCCCTGGGTGGCGCAGCGGTTTGGCGCCTGCCTTTGGCCCAGGGCGCGATCCTGGAGACCCGGGATCGAATCCCACGTCGGGCTCCCGGTGCATGGAGCCTGCTTCTCCCTCTGCCTGTGTCTCAGCCTCTCTCCTCTCTCTGGGTGACTATCATAAATAAATAAAAATTAAAAAAAAAAAAAAAAAAAAAAAAAGAGTCAGACCCTCAACCAACTAACTCACCCAGGCACCCCATGTGGATTTTTATTAGGAAAAATCTCAAACAGATGCAAAAATAGAGAAAACAGTGTAATAAACTCTTGGATTTCCAGCTTTTAAAATGGCCCAATTTTAACAGGTACCAATATTTTTTCAGCTCATTTACCACCCAGCTTTTTTTTTTTTTAATTGGAGTAATTTAAGGCAATTCCTAGACATGTCATCTCACCTATGGATACTATTTCAGTGTGCAGTCTTAATGATGAAGACTTGGTTATCCACTGCCATTATTACTCTTAATAGAGTTGATAATACTTCCTTAATATCTTGTCCATACTCAAATTTCCCAAATTACCATGTAAGAGTAATCTAAAGTTCCTATTGGGAAGTCTCCTTGAGAGATCATCTGGTCCAGCCCTCTGTGATTCTTGTTTGTTTCTGGTTTTAAAGAAATCAGAGGTAGGGGTCAAGACTTCAGGTCAGGCATCAGAGCTTCTTGTTCCTACAGTCACCTTGTACAGGCCACAGGAGATGAATGAGATGATTGAAAATGGTTGGAAGCCACCTTTCGGAAATGTATATTAATTGCCGTGGATTTCTTCTTTTATTTATTTACTTATTAATTATTTTTGTAAAGATTTTTATTTATTCATGATAGACACAGAGAGAGAGGCAGAGACACAGGCAGAGGGAGAAGCAGGTCCTTCGCGGGGAGCCTGATGTGGGACTCGATCCCAGGACCCCGGGATCACGCCTTGAGCCAAAGGCAGATGCTCCACCACTGAGCCACTCAGGCATCCCAGATTTCTTTTCTTAGATCCTGGGGGATTTAGATCTAGCGTTATGGTCTAAGATTATAGCCTTTGCTTGAGGAATGAGTGCAGGCCAGATGATTGGTTGATCAGGAGTGGGGAGTAGGAAGGGGCTCTCATAAACAAAGTGAAAAATTAGATTGAATGAGGACTGCCAAGTATTTACTCAAGTTTAATTGTGGCCGAAAGCCCCTACCTGGTCTCAGTTTCTAGTTCTCCCCTGCCCAACATGTGTGAGAACTTCATCTATCCTTGCTCTACACTTCATCCAACTCCATTTGTTGGTAGTGAATCCAAGAAGAGTGTAGACACAGTAAAGAAGAATAGAGAGCAGGTGCCCAATGGCTTTGTTTTATTTGTAATTTACTTTCTAAACTTCACCTGATATCTGACTTATTTTGACACTTTGATTCCAGCCCTACCCCCAGATCCCTGAGGAATAGCATAAAAAGGTGCAGGCTGACCTTTTTGCTAACATTTTAGCAGTTGCCGCACTATCAAGGCACTCCTTCTGTTATTAGAGGTGGGAGAATGGTGGGTGGCAGAGGAAGCCAAGAGGACCGTTGCCTTCCTAGAATAGCCTTACCCTTGGAAGTCTGGGGTTTCTGCCCAAGGCCTCCCATCTCAATCGTGGAAATCTTGTTTAGTGAAAAATGCATTGGGGTGCCTGGGCAGCTCACTCTGTTGAGAGTCTAACTCTTGATTTAGGTTCAGGTCATGATCTCAGGGTCTTGGGATTGAGCTCTGAGCTCAGTGGAGAATCTGCTTGAGATTCTCTCTCTCCCCCTGCCCCTCCCCCTGTTCACATATGCTCTCTCTTTCTCAAATAAGTAAATGAATCTTTGGAAAAAAAAAAAAGAAAAGAAAAATGCATTGCCCAATTCACTTGGCTATCTCCTCCTACCCTGTAGGCTTCTCGTCTCTCCTGGGGGACATGCCACCCTCTAACAACTACTACATGTACCAGCAGCAGCCGCCGCCACCTCAGCAGCAGCAGCAGCAACCACCACAGCCACCACCCCAACAGTCACAGCCGCAGCCACAGCAGGCACCAGCCCAGGGCCCTTCAGCTGTAGGGGGTGCTCCTCCATTGCACACCCCAAGCCCAGATGGTTGTACCCCACCAGGTGGGAAGCCGGCGGGGGCTGAAGGCTACGGGCCTCCCTCTGTGATGACCATGCATCCACCCCCACTGCAGCACGGAGGCTACCACCCACATCAGCACCATCCCCACCCCCACCCTGCCCAGCAGCCACCGCCGCCACCACAGCAACAGGCACAAGGCCAGGCTCCTATGAACAGTACTGGCTTTGGTGAGTGAGGAGGGTGCAGGGAGATCTGAGAGGAGGGCCAACTGCCCCCCTTCTTCTGACTGTGGCCTGGAGATGCAGTTGGTTAGGAAGCTGACAGTGGGTCTCTAGCCTCGATCCCCCAGCACAGCATCTCTGAGTGAGCAGATGTTGCTACTTAGAGCTCCATGTTACAGACTTCTTTGACCACCTGTGATTGCTTTACATATTCTCCTGCCTGTGAGCTAGGTTGCCTATCCCCTAAGCATCTGATAGCTTTACTAGTTCTTGATCTCCAGGGAGAGAGATTTTAAGATTATCTTGGTAACATAATTGATAACCTTGCATACTCGGAGTGCTTATTATCCATTTTCCTCTCCTCTTTACAGCCTTTCCTCCTGACTGGTGCTCCAATATCGACTCCTTAAAGGAAAGCTTTAAGATGGTGAATCGGCTCAACTGGTCCAGCATTGAGCAGTCACAGTTCTCAGGTGAGTAATGAGAGGAACCTCTTCCAGAGGGAAGAGGAGCATGTTGTGAGTTGAAAGCCTAGTAGAAACCAGCAAAGCAGAAGGGAGTGGTTAAATGAAGTGTGGGGATGGAGGATTCCATTGTTTCCCCTCCATATTTCCCAACGTGGATGATGCCAATGTTATTTTCAAATTTCATAATTTTGCCTTAATGCACTAAAAATATGACCATGTTTTATCTTGGCTAGTTCTGTCCTTAGAGAGGGAAGGCTCTCAGGAATTCAGAAACCTGGACCACTATTTTGTAGTTTTGTCACCATTTACTGGCTAATTCATTTGCTCACTTTGAAATTTTGTTTTCTTTACTGGTGGAGATGGAAATTATAATAAGAATTTAGTAAGGAGCAAATAGAAGAAGAGTTTGAAAATGTAGAGCTCTAAGAGATGTCACTTATTTTTGGCAATGAACCTAGTCAGTGGCGTTGATTCATGATGTGGTTGGGAATCAGTGAGATAGGGGTAAATACCGTAGGGGCTTCGGGACCTCTGCAAAGGGTAGCATTTCTTGCTTCTCTGTTTGCAGAACTGATGGAGAGTCTGCGGCAGGCAGAGCAGAAGAACTGGAGCCTCGATCAGCATCACATTGCCAATCTGTGTGACTCTCTCAACCACTTCCTCACTCAGACTGGTCATGTGCCCCCACAAGGGGGCTCCCACCGGCCACCAGCCCCTGCCCGTATTGCTGACTCCTGTGCCCTTACCAGTGGCAAACAAGAGCCAGCCATGAACCAAGGTAGTGAACAAAGCAAGTTGCCAAGGAGGTGGAGACTATGACAAAAAGAGAGGGGGAGGTAAAGGACAGAAGAGAGTTGAGAAAAATCATCTGATGAGCAGTGACCCAAACTGAACAGTGGGACTAGTTTGTCTACTACATTGACTGAAGGTTTAGTGTATTAGTAAAGTCCCGTACTGAAAAACTGTATGATTCTCTTTTTACACCTTAATTTGGGAGATCAGAATTACTTAAGAAAAGGGAGGAGAAAGTGCCCATTCCAAGTTTGTGTCTCGGCTACCCCAACCTGGATCATATCAGGTGGTGTTGTGATTCTCTGTGGTTACATGATCTTCAAGCCAGTGAAACGAGAGAGATTCAAGGATCGTGTTTCTATCTCTGTTTCTATATTTGTCATCCTTTGAATAGCCTTGGTATTTTATAGTTCCAGGGACAATTAGGGTCCCTTCTTACCCTAAGCTGTGAGGACCAACAGCTCCTGCAGAAAGCCTTTGTGTTTGCTGGAGCAACCAAACAGAGCAAGGAAGAGAGCAGATATGAAGGGGAAACAGAGTACTTCTTTCCCCCTCTATAGTGGGCCCACTTCATTGACTAGAATGAAGCTTACTCAAGTAACTCCTATCTTGCTTTGGCAGTGAACTCTTATGTGCACCCACAAGCCCCCCACCTCTATCCTGGCCCATCACCAATGTACCCCATCCCCACCCAGGACTCAGCAGCATACAATCGCCCAGGTAAGAGCTGGGGAGCTTGTTTCTCCAACAACCCAACCCTCTCTGCCCTGATGAGCTGTTTTGCTTTCCTCTGGCTCTGAGCCTGCATTCTCTTCCCTTTTGCTTGCCCCTGCTGGGAGTAGGTAAGCCTTCATGATCCCTAAGGCTGGAGGGTGGGCCCATTTGTGAGGGAGGCATATGTCATGGGAGACCAAAGAAGATTGCTTTACTTTAAGCAAAACTTGTGCCTATGATCATAAAAGGAAGTAAAAGCAGGGATGCCTGGGTGGCTCAGACAGTTGAGGTCTGCCTTCAGCTCAGGTCATGATCTTGGGGTCCTGAGTTTGAGCCCCAAGTCGGGCTCCCTGCTCGGTGGGGAGCCTACTTCTTCCTCTCTCTCTGCCCCTCTCCCAGCTCGTGCTCTCTCTCTCTCTTTCTCTCTCTCTCATTTGGATAAATAAAATCTTAAAAAAAAAAAAGGAAGTAAAAGCATGCATGCAGACCCAAGATATAGAACATTTATGTCCAGCTTTGGAATCTAGATGGAAGACATGATCAGGCAGATACAATGAACATATCATCCAGACATACCTGCTTTGTGCCCATGTCTGCTTTCCTGTCAGCTGACTCCTCGTATCAGGGATCTGGGATTGAACTACCTCTGATGGGGGGTAGGGAGGGTTGGAAGGAGACCCTAACTTGCCATAAAGAGTATAAATTGAGCAGATCGTTCCCTTTTAAATACATTTTGGAAAATCACTATTATTATCTTGCCTAACCACAAGTGTTTTCAATTTTTCGGGTGACATCAGACTCTCGGCTCATGCATTCCTTATACATTAATATGTTTACAAATTCCTGTACTGTGACTTTATATAATAGTACATTCTATATGGTATTTTTTTCATTATTACATGATCTTCATAAGTATAATTCTTACTGGTTGCATAGTATTAAATTGCCATGTGACCTATGTTTGCTCTGGTTTATTTCCACCACTGAAGTGGTGGCTAGCAGCAAAAATAACTCGGCTGATAAGGACTATAGTTTCACCAGCCCTTCCTCATGGGGCTGAGCATTGCCAAATAAGGGCACCAGCCCCTTATTTGGGGCTGAGCATTGCCAATCTAGATGGATAGAATAACTCTCCTTTTAATTTCTTTTTCTCTTCCCAACAGCACACCATATGGTCCCTCGGCCACCAGTTCCACCTCCTGGCGCCAATGAGGAGATCCCTGATGACTTCGACTGGGACTTGATCACTTAGGGCATCATGGAAAGTGGCCATGAGCCCAGGGCTGGGCGGCGAAGTCCGGCAGTGGGGCAAGAGCGGTCCCAGCCCATCCCTTCCTCCTTGCTGTATATAGTTATATATCCTCTTTTTTTCTTGCTCTGTCAGAGAAGCCACCGCAAGATGCTGCCGAAGATAACCCCCTCTTTCCTGCCTCCTTCTTCCTCTTCCTTCTTGTGTTTTTCCTAATTCTTTTATTATTATTCTTATTATGGTATTATTATTATTATTATTATTATTGTTATTATTATTATTGGTTATATGCTATCCCCAGTCTCCTGTCCCTCCCCCACAGACCATGTTCACCCCTTGCTAATTTAAAATCTGGCTGGAAGGTGAGGCCTTCATGGCCACAGAGAAAGGTTTCAAACCTTGATTGACCTTTCTCTTTGAGAAGCTCAATGCTGATCTCACCTTTTGGACCTAAATTGTTTTCTGTTCCTGTCAGTTCAGTCCAGTACTAGAGAAGCCACATTCTCAAGTAAAAGGGATCTAAAACACTGCTTCATAGCCATGAATTTGCAGGTTCTACTCAATGGTGCTAATTTTGTCCTCTGAGCTCTTTTTTGTCCCTTTAGATCTTCAATTCTTACCTCTGCCAATCCTCACTCCCATCTAGGGTGAGAGTGATGGTGGTGGTGCAGGAGGGTGATAATAAAATCCTAGTGGAATAAGAAGTCTGGGTTGGGTGGAGTCAAGTGCTGTAGAGGGGTGATGGAATATAAAACGGTCAGTTTCTATATGTTACTGGAAACTTCCATTGGCTTATTCCTACCCCTTAGTCTATTGGAGATAGATTGGTCTTAGCCAGAACTCTGCTTCTGTGGTAGGATTGAGGACAACCATACAGCAGAGGTTCAGCTTTTAGGAGATAGTTTCAATTTAACCCTTTTGAATGTTTAAACATAATTTTCTCTGGAAATTAAATGTGGCTCATATTTGCACTTACAAATTATCCTTCAATCCCCTTTTCTCATTTGGCAAATAGTATTTTGTCTTCCTTCAGTTGTTTGCTCACCTCTTCCTCCCCTTTTATTTTCTTCTCCCATTTTCTAGAACTCTCAAGAAAGAAAAGCAAGCCATTAACACTCTTAGTTTCATCATATTCCTAGGGCAAGATGGGAACCTCTTTCCCACTGATCGTAGCAGAGCCAAACCTATGGTGTCGATGATAGGAAGGTGAGGAGAGAGAGAGAAGTTGGTATACACATGGGCAGGGAGTATTTCAGTTATTTAGCTGTGTAGGCAAATGCTTCTCTTGAAATCCAGATCATTGGGGCTGAAGCTTTTGCCATTAGGCTTCTGAGGGGGTAAAGGAAATTGGTAGAGGGGAGTAAATAATTTAGAGAGGAGAGTTTATGAGGGCTAAGAGAGACCCCCGCCCAGAAAAAGGTAAGGAACAAACTTCTCTCCTTTAATGAGGAGTGGCCATGAGTTACTGCTGCAAAGCACTTAGTGTATGTTTAATGTTAACTGTTGAATATTAGCTGCAAGAGGGAAGAGCAATTTTACTTCTGTTTTTATTTCACTGAATGTTTGCTTTCTGAAAGCTACAGAATGACATGTAAGGAATGGACAAGGCCACTCTCTCTGTTATTTCTGCTTTTTGTTCATATTCTTTTATTACCCATGACTTCCAGGAGATCTGGCTTTCCACTCTTCTGCTTTTCCCCTCACCCACCCCTTCCTTTCTTTTTAAGGGGGTTATATGCAAGAGTTTGTTGAAGAAGGCTGAAGCAGAGGGGCAGGAAAGGGCGGTTAACTAAAGAGCACTTTATTTCTGTGAAGTTCTTTGTAAGATATGAGGGTGTGAGTGGCTTGAATCCCCCGCTGTTGGGCTGTCAGTGGGGTTGAAGTATCACATGATATTTCCCATTGAGGAAAGGAGAATCTCTCTTAGAGGGTGGCAAAATGCCTTTGCCCTGTGTCTGTTCTAGGCATCTCTTCTTTATTCCTTCTAGTCAAGGTGCCTCCTAGACACAACTTCCCGTCTGTCTTCCCCAAGACTCTCTTTACAGAGGATCACTTCTCTCTTCTCAACCCCTGTTCTACTCAGATCTGCACAGGATTTGCAAGGGTAGACAAAATTGTACATGTAAATGTCCCTTGTTTACGATTTCAACTGTGTCTTCTGAAAACTAGTCTCATTAGGACTCTGGTGGGCTGCCGGAGTAATTGAAGTTTGGGGCTAGGGCTGGAGATGGGCCATCAGGCCTCCTGGGATCTTAGCTTCCTTCCATTTCAACTCAGCCCGGCTAAATGGCACAGGACAAAGCTGACTCTCTTTGGGCCTCCATTTTCCCTCCCCTCCACGAAATGGAAACAATACTCCTTTTTCTTATTGGTCCAGCATGGCTGGGCTCGAAGTATAGTCGTTGTTGTATTGGGTGATGTGTGCAAAACTGCAGGACCTCACTGCCTATAAGAGGACATAAGGGAGAAATGGGAGGAGAGGGACAGGAAGAGCAATTATTTGGTATAGATATACTCATCCTTGCTTTCCTCTCTTCAACCCCCATGTTTCTGGTTTGGTGAGTCCCTTGTACCACCCATAATGCTTTGCATTGGTGCAGGCTGGCAAGGGGGTGTGTGATCTCACAAGTTGTTGTTGTTGTGTTTTGCATGCTTTCTTAATAAAAAAAGAAAAGGAAGAAGAACGTTTACATGGTTTTATCTTACTGGTGCTGGTCTCAAATTTCTTTTTGCCAGGGTAGGAAGGGAGAAGAGTGGAATCCTATGTTTTCAACTGGCCTTGGACCCCTTCCCTACCTCCTACCTCCACATTCAATTAGTTGATCTTGAAATTTTTTTTTTAAGGTTTTATTTATTTATCCATGAGAGATACAGGGTAAGAGGCAGAGACAGAGGGAGAAGCAGGCTCCCCATAGGGAGCCCCATGTAGGACTCAATCTCACGACTGGGATCACATGCTGAGCCAAAGGCAGACGCTCAACCACTGAGCCATCCCTTGAAATTGTTTTGTAAGATTGATGGGAAAGGAGAATTAAAAGACATGCTTTTAACATTGATTTTTCTTTCAAATGCTATTAAATGTGGTGAAATATTGTTGGGAGAGACAGTCACTGCTTGTAGCTTGGTTGTGGACTAAGCCGCTTTGCTTGTGTTCTGGGATATTTCAAAGTTTAAAGATACTACAATTTCAGGAGGAGTTAGGTCTCTGTCTGGGATTTCCTGTAAATACTCACAGGTACTTACCGGAATTTTTCATAAGAAAAGAGGGAATTCCAATTGTAGGATTTTTTTCAGAATACATTTCCCAGGAATGGAACTCTCAAAAGGAATCCAGGAATGGAACTATTGAATCTTTACAACTATGCCATTCACCCAAATATCCTGTACACTAAATACAGGAGTCTGCAACTTATACCCAGGGTCTTGTGAGATATATTGGGACTTTCAGGAGTCTAGCTAGTTGCTATTATAACAAGCCTCCAGCTACCCACTATGAGATTTATTTGCTGTATATTTAGAGATTACAATATATTCCGAATGTCAAACAATTAAGAGGATCCACGAATCTCAGTCTTGCAAGAAACCACAAGAGAGAAAGCATTTATTCATATCAAATATATAAGCAGGTTACATTGGAAGGTGGCATTGCAATCTTACATCATGTCAGACATTATTACTTCACAATTGAAGACTTCCCAGTTATTTGCAATTTTTCTGCATAGTACTTTATAAATTATTTGTAATCTAGATCCTCACCTCAATCACTGAACAAATAGTGCCTTGCAAGTCTAAAACATCTCATTTTCTTTTTTTTTAGATTAAATAATTATATTCCACTTTTGGTGATAATTCCACTTTGGTGATAATAATATATTCCACTTTGGTTTATTTGTGGTACAAATAAACTTGAAATTTTAGAAGTTTGGGCAGCCTGGGTGGCTTAGTGGTTTAGCGCCGCCTTCAGCCCAGGTTGTGATCCTGGAGACCCAGGATCGAGTCCCACGTCAGGCTCCGTGCATGGAGCCTGCTTCTCCCTCTGCCTGTGTCTCTGTCTCTCTCTCTCTCGCTCTGTGTTTCCCATGAGTGAATAAATCTTAAAAAATTTTTTAGAAGTTTAACACAGTAAAGTTTATATACACAGACAAATGAGAAGGTGATAGAGTTAAATAATACTTTTCTAAAAATGAAAGAAGGATTGAAGGAAAGCCATATGTATCGTTGGAATGGATCCACAGATAGAACAAATTGAAGTATGATGATTAACGAACATTCGGATGATGGAGAAGCAAAAAATATGAATGTGGATAAAATTCATCTTTCAAGACAAGAAGTGATTTTATGTATATAAAAACTAGCTGCATAAGCACATGACATCATGGTAAATATCAGAAGAAATGTCTAAAATTGTTGCAAGTGTTATTTCTGTGAGATGGGAGTGGGAGGAGGGTTTGGTTGGGCAGAGGGGCAGCTAACTTTATATTGCATCATAAGCTTTGAGTTCTCTTCAAACTATGTTCATGTATTACTTTGGGAAAGATAAATTTTAAAAACCCAAAGATATACCTGGTGAATGATAAACACCTGTAGCCATGCTTTACGAAGTTTGTTGATATTCCTGGAGGGCCCTCAGTCGTTATGCAGTGAATTCAAGGATTGCTGCTCCATCCTCCACCCTCTTTCTCTTTTCATTTGAAATGAATTTCTTAGGAAATATTAGTTTCAAGCAAGAGGAGGGGAGCAATTTGAACCTTATGATATCAGAGATTATTAGATGCAAAAAATCTAATATGGAAGAAGATCTAGAGGCAAGTGAGGAATAAAGGAACTTAAAGGGAATGGAAGAGAGATGGTTCTATCAATAGGCAGATTGAGGAAACAAATAGAAAACTCTCCAAAATACCACTTACATCCAATTTTATGATGAAATTTTCAGATGACTTAGCAGCCTGTCTTCACACAGTAGATGCTTATTTAGTTGTAATAATAGAAACTTGGAATTCCCAAGTCTTGTATCCAGGAGTATTGCACATAGCAAGCATCTGACATTGTACTCTGTTCCAGACTCAGTCTCATAACTGCTTGTTTTCATAGACTTTCTCTTTTTTGCACCTTCTTTTCATTTAAAAACATTGCCACCACCACAACAAAGCCATGAAGAAATGGTCATCTTTCACTCAGGTGAGACTAGGTGAAACAGATTTAAGTAGAATCTGGGAGGGGGTTTAGACAATTACAAACAAAAAATTTCATGATGGAAAAATCATTTTAAAACAGACTAGGTTCTTATTGATCTCACTGGCTTAGTTTGGGATAGAAATAAGCGAATTTTTACAATGATTCTCAAATTTAGCATTCATTAGAAACAGGAGAGTTTGTTAAAGCACTTGCTGGATCCCATCTCCAGAGATTCTGATTCATCAAGTTTCTAGGTGATTCTAACAAGTTAGTGGGTGATGCTGATGCTACTAGTCTGGGATCATACTTTGAGAACCTATGGATTGATTCTTTGATGGTTTCTGAAATCCCCACCTTATGATATCTCTTATTGTTTTAGACACATGTTAACCTGGGTGAATACCTAAGAACTTCTGCTTGGGTCAACTCCTCCATATTTTCACACAGTTGTACTGATACTATTTCTTTCTGGAAAGACTTTGCTTTGGGGACAGCTGGTAGAGTGTGTGAGGTCTTCACTGAAAGCTGCCTCCAGAATGCCCTTCATGGACTGTTTTGCTTTCTTCCTGAAATCTTTTCCTAGAAGGGCATAGAGGAAGGGATTAAAGCAACTATTGGCAGATGCTAGAGCGATGGACACAGGGTCCCAAGACAGTAAAGCTTCTCCAAAGGCAGTTCCTGGGTCAACAAACAATGATAGGACTCCAACAATGTGGTAGGGAGCCCAGCAGATACAGAAGACAATCACCACAGCCACGGCCACTCGCAAAGCTTTGACTCGAGTCTTGGTGAAGCGGCCCCGTCGCATTCGGAAGATAATGAGGCCATAACAGGTCACCATGAGAATAAAGGGCAGAAGGAAACCCACCACTAGTCTAGTGATGGTTATTGCCATCAGTATTGTTAGTCCTTGATTGTCATATGAAAATTGGCCTAAATAATCATCCTGGAAATCTTGGGATAACTCATACAAGTATAAGGAATTGTTGGAAGTACCAGAGTAAAGCTTTAAATCAGTAGAGAGAAAAGCATCAGAGTTATCTAATGGGTTATTTCTGTGATCTTCAATGAGAAAGCCACTGGGGATTGTAGATGAGACCTCATCAGTAGGTTTAAATAAATTATAATATGGATGTTGACTAGATAGTTTAGTTGAATCCATTAGGAGTGACTCTCGAGAAGGTCTTTGAAATGTTTGAGAAGGGAGGGTAGTGGTGGCTGTCCAAGGAAGATCATTTATTTGCAAAGAGAAAGACTCTAACCTATCATCCATTTCTCCAGGCAGCTGAACAATGGAGTTGTCAAGAGACCCATTATCCAGGAGATCAATGGTGAAGTCTGAATAATCAAATGAACTGTAGAGATAAAAATTGTAGCCACATCTGTCATGGTTGTTTTCAGTGAATGTTTCTCGGTACATGAACACCGGTATACACATTGCAAAAGCTACCACCCATATACATCCACAGATAGTGGAGGCTGTCCCCACATTGCGGTGATTCTGACACCAGATTGGTTTGAGGACCAGAAGACAACGATCGAGGCTAATGGCAGTCAGCAGGAAGACGCTGGCAAACATGTTGAGGATGATGATGGAGGGGATGAGCTTGCAGAGGAGCCAGCCATAGGGCCAGTGTCCTTGGAGAACAAGGTGAGTCAGGGAGAAGGGCAAGGAGAGGCAGCAGAGGAAGTCTGCCAGGGTGAGATGAAGAAACCAGACTGTGTTCACTGTCCGCTGCATCTTTAGGCCAGTCACCCATAGCACTAGCCCGTTGCCTGGCAATCCCAATAAGAAAGTGAGGCTGAGAATGACCATGGAGAGAATGGCTTGGGGTTCATACCACTGATGTGAGGGTAGGTCCGTTGAATTGTTATCAGCAGAGAAAGCCTCCATTGCTAAACTTCTATAAAAATATAAACAAACAAAAAAATATAAACAAAATTTAAAAATATATAAACAAAAATTTTTTAAATTAAAAATTAAAAAATATTAAAACTATCTTTTTCTTTTAAAGCATGTCCTTAGAATTATAACCCTCTCACATAATGATGTAGAACCACAAAAGTCCTCACACTGTTGTAGTTTGTATTCCTTGGCTTCACACTGGACCACAAAAACATTCTGTGATCATTAAAATCTACCATATCAATATAAATGTGTATCAAGGGGCACCTGGGTGACTCGGGACTGAGCATCTGCCTTTGGCTCCAGTGGTGATCCCAGAGTCTTGGGATCAAGTCCTGCATTGGGCTCCCCTTGGGGAGCTTGCTTCTCCCTCTGTCTATGTCTCTGCCTCTCTCTCTGTGTCTCTCATGAATAAATGGAATCTTTAAAAAATTTGTATTGAAATCATAATTTCATTCGGAAGTCCCTATTAATGTCCATTTCTTGTCTTTCTTGCACTTGCAATTTCTCATTCTGCACTGGTTCCTTTCCTCATTCTGTGGTCCCTATTGAAAACAAATCAGCTAAATGGATGAACAATAACTCTTAGACCAGAGGTTCCCAACATTAGATCCATGAAAGGGCTTTGTGAAGCACCATCACCACCTCAAGAGGCATGTAGGATTTTAAGCTTACATATTCTCATTTCTATGAGGACAGAAGATCCATCCATTCCCTCTACTAGATTTTCAAAGGACTCACTACCACAAAAAAAGGTAGATTCAGTTATATCTTTGGATACAACCTCATCTTTTCCTTTTGCTTTCAAATTTTTCAAGCACTGTTCACTCTCTCTGCACTGATTCCCTTATCGCCTGTCATTTCTTTCTTGTATTTAAAATGTTATTCACATTTTAAAATATATGCATATTTTTCTTAATCAAAATTTAACAAAATTAGATTATTCTGTGCATATTTAAAAATTCTTTAAATATGGTAAAATACACATAACACAAAATTTACCATTGTAACTATTTTTTATTTTAAAAAAATTATTCATTTGACAGAGAGAGAACATACATAGGCAGAGCAGCAGGCAGAGGCAGAGGGAGAAGCAGAGTCCCCACTGGACACAGGACTCCATCCAAGGACCCCAGGATCATGACCTGAGCAGAAGGCAGGTGCTTAACCAACTGAGCCACCCAGTCGCCCCTGTAACCATCTTTTAAGTATAAAGTTCAGCAGTGTTAAGTATATTCATATTATCATGCAATTAATCTCCACAACTTTTTCACCTTGTAAAACTGAAACTCTAATTCTATGAGACAACAGCTCCCCACTTCCTTCTCTCCCCAGTTCCTGCAAACCACCATGCTACTTTCTGTTACCATGTATTTGGCTACTTGAGACAACTCATATAAATGGAATCATACAGCATCTGTCTTCTGGTGTCTGGCTTGTCTCACTCAGCATAATGTTCTCAAGGCTCATCCATGTTGTAGCAGATGTCAGAATTTCTTTCCTTTTTAAGGTTAAATAATATTTCATTGTATGTAAACACCACATCTTGTTTATCCATTCATTTCCAGATGGACATCTGAATTGCTTTCACCTTTTAGCTCTTGTGAATCATGCTGCTCTGAACTTGCACGCATCTTGTTTTACAAACCGCTTTCCCTTTTCAGTGAGTCTCTACATTATGCAGTAAGATTGTACTTTAAGGAATACTCAGTCTTTATCTAGTTTTTTTTTTCCTCCCAACTGTCCCCAAAGTATTTTCTATCTCTGATTTGTCCACAGTTACAGCTTAATCTAGGATCACACTTTGTATTGGAATGTTATGTTTCTTAAGTCGCTCTCTCTCTTTTTTTTAAAGCATAGTTTCTCTTTTTTAGCTAGTTTCAGGGTCTGCATTTTAACCCCTTGTTAATCATAATTTTTTTAATCCTTTGTAATTTGTCTTCTGCCCCATCCCTGGGCTAGAATTATCTCTAAATGACAAATTCAAACGTCTTTTTTTTTTTTTTTTTTGTCTTCACCCACCACATCATTCTCTTGGCCTCGGTGACATTACCCTTCCAATTCTGAAGACTCATGTAAATGTACCCTACCTTATCGCTTTCTTGAACAACTCACTATTCTGGCTAATGTTATTTACTTCTGTCTGGAATTATGTCCTTCAACTTCATCTCCCCTCTCCTGCATCCTTAATCTCTACCTGTTGAAATTCTAGCCGTTTTTCAGAACAAGCTCAAATATTATTCTTCCTCGAAACCTCCTTTTAGAGTCTCAATCAGAAATTAGTTCTTAAGCCTCTTGAATTTGTGTGTGTATATGCTGAACTTCTTTCATATTCTCTGTGCAATGATGCATTTTTATCTTGTATTATAATTATTATCATGGTTGTCTTATCTCTTTTTCTGGCCCTAAATTTCATGATGGTAAAAATGAGTCTTGTACTTAAGTGCTTGCTCTACAGAAGTTAGCACAATGCCTTGTATGACATAAAGATCAAAGATTACTTCAGGGGATGGATGTTCGTTTTAGGAGTTTACTTTTTTTCTTTTTCAGCTAAATTTAAAATTCTTATTCTTATCCATTTCACCCATTAAAGATGTTGTCTCTTCTAACTTCCCTTTTGTTTTCCAGTTTCTGGTTCTTACTGGCTCTAATAGCATTTTATGTTTCCTTTCATAGAGTCCCAAAATATTTTTGTGACTTGGAATTAGTTCTGCTGAGCTAATCAAATGTTGTCATGTGTCTTCCGTGATTAACAGAAGTCAAAATAACTGAGTCAACAAAATAATAAAAAAGAAGAAGTGGTTCTCATTCCCCTCTCTATAGCCTTACTCAAATATTCAAGTCCTATCAGGATTCTTTCTTTCCTTGTTGCGCATGCCCGTTATTCTGATCCACTGTCCTACAGAAATACACATATTCATGTGGAGATCCATAAAATGCTGATAGAAGGATAGAATCAGAGAATGCTAAGACTGAAAGGAAACATAGTAATCATCCTTTCTTGTCTCTAGTTTTATTGGCAGTTTTTGACATGGAAACTCAGCAGATTAGGGGACTTTCACATATTAGGAGGTTCTAAGATCTTAAATCCAGTGTCTGTCATGCCAATACCCTTTCTACTACAAAGAACCACAGAACTAAAAAGGCTTTGGTATTGTTAACAAAGGGAAAGTTACAAAGAACTGAACAAACTGAAGTAACAGAGATTAAAAAGAGGGGTGCCCGGGTGGCTCCGTTGGTTAAGTGAGTGACTCTTGATTTTGGCTCAGGTCTTGATCTCAGGGTCATGGGATCAAGCCTCAAGTTGAACTCTGCTCCACACAAAGTCTGCTGCAGATTGTCTCCCTCACCCTGTGCCCTTCTCGCCCCTTGCACTCTTCCCTCTAAAATAAATAAATAAATGTTTAAAAAAGACTGAAAAGAGCAAAATTCCAATGCAAATAGAGTCATTGATATGAGCTATATTTTAAATATCACATATTATCTGTCTTGAAATCAAAGTATGTTTGAATCAATCTTTTTTTTTTTTAAGATTTTATTTATTTATTCATAGAGACACAGCTAGAGAGAGAGACAGAGACACAGGCAGAGGGAGAAGCAGGCACCACGCAGGGAGCCTGACACGGGACTCGATCCCAGGACTCAATCCCAGGTCCCCAGGATCACGCCCCGGGCTTCAGGCGGCGCTAAACCGCTGTGCCACCAGGGCTGCCCTGTTTGAATCAATCTTAAAAGTCAGATGAACAAGATCACTTTTTACACTTTTCCAAGTGTTTTGGCGCATGATACCTCTACATTTAAGATCGGTAGAATTTTTTCTCTTTCTTTTTTTCCCCTCCTTTTTAGTTTTTAACACTAAATTGGCCAAAAGTAATTAAAAGGATAAAGAAAATCCTGAAATTAAAATTCAAGAAGATAAGAAAAGAAAGTAGATTCCAGAATCAAATACTAACAATAGGGTGACAGAATCAGTAACAATAAAGAATAAGCAAAAGAATAAAAGAAAAAAAAAGGGGGGAAATGGAATGAGGAAAAAAATATAAAACAGCAACTGATTTGAAAAACAAAACGATCGCAGAAAGCTGGAATCAAAGTCCAGAATGAGAAACATAGCCAATTTAAGAGAGGAAAAAAAAAATGTCATGAAAAATCACTCTTAGTTCTAGAGTGAATATATTAGAACAAAGATAAAGAGAGTGTGGGATATTTAGAAGAAAAGTGAATGTGGGGATAAAACAAAAGAAATGAAATTTAGAGAAGGAATGGGGGGAAGAGAAGATAGACTCTCAAACCATTATCAGTAATAAGCAAAAGGAGCACAAGTTATCAAGTGGATCTAGGTTTTCTTACCAAAAACCTGAGACAGTAGCTGAAGGCCTCAGCACTGATCTGGAGGTCCCCACAAATCCTGTGTGGTCCTCACACTTACCCACAATCAAGTTATGAAGTATGTTTAGGAAATTGGCTGAGCTATTCCTCTTCCCTCTCTTCGTTTTGATCATGTTAGATGCAACTCACACTTTTGACTACTTATCTGACTTCACAGGATGAGTTTCGAAGTGAGTCACTTCTGAATGTCTCAGATAAGAAAAGTAAAAAAGCGGAAGTGGGAGGACATTATTCTTGGATGCTTTCTGCAGAACACAGAATATGGCTAAAGAGAAAATACTTCTATACTGGTGCATCTCGCTTTATAGGTTTTTGCTTGTGTTCTAGAAATGCACACAAATGATGCTATGGTATGTGAGGGTGGAGGTGCAGAGTGGTTGGGATGTATGACCACCTCATGTAATGAATCTCAGATAGCATCTCTTAAATGCTTACTATGTGTAAAGAAACATGCCATACCAAAATCAGATTAATTAAGCTATGTTCTAATATTGAGAGATTCACAGTCTAGGAGGGATATGTACCCATATCCCATCCCCTCCAAAATCTATAATACAGCTCAGACTTTAGTGGCAGAAGTTACTAATAGAAGTGAAATAGTAAAACATAACAGGGAAGGGTACATTTGGCTTGGGGCAATCTAGGAAAGTCTGAAGGTGGAAGTAAGATCTGGACAGATCCTTAAAGACTTTTTAAAAAAGATTCTATTTATTTGAGAGAAACAGACACACAGAGAGAGCTTGAGCAGGGGGAAGGGCAGAGAAAGAGAAACAGAATCCCCAGCAAACTCTGAGCTGATCTTGGAGCCCTCTCCTTGGGCCTTGATATCATGATTCTGAGATCATGACCTGAGCCAAAACCAAGAGTTGGATACTTAACTGACTGAGCCACCCAGGCACCCTGGGCTGGTCTTTAAAGACTTCTATAGACAGAAGAAGCTGACATGCGGTTTAGAGTGTTTGTGTAGAGCAAAATGAGAGGTAGGTGGGTGGGAGGATGCTTCAGGTACTGGGTTTGGGGAGAATAGTCAATTAGATTGTTTCATCAGGAAGGAGTACAGAAGATTGGAGAGGGGCCTTGAGCAGTGATTCCTGCTTAAAGTATACACCTCAAAGGATTCTCACTCACACTATTATTTTACACATATGTGTATGAAATAATATTCACTCGGGTCAAATGTATTTGAACAGTGTTGCCTGGGGTAAAGTCTTCCGTCCATATAAATCAATTATTGTCCAAACAATATCTGCTCCTCCTCTTGTTTTCTTGCAGAAAAATCACTGTGAAATATTTTTAAGTCAGAGAGATCCAAGAAAAATGCCAGGAGTTGAGACTGACTGACTGATTGATTGATGCCCATTGTTATTGAATGACAGGAGCAGTACATACCACAAAAAAGATTAATTGAAATAATACAAAAGTATACAGGGTAAAAGAATGAAAGTTTTTATTTCCAATCCCACTGCCTGGAAGTATCTATTTTTAATAAGTTAGCATTCATTCTTTGTAAATTTGTTCTAAGTATGACACATACCTTTTAAAAAGGTAGTTTCAAACAAAACTGGAATTGTAATTTATTTTTTTATTTTTATTTATTTTTTATTTTTTTATTTTTTGGAATTGTAATTTATATGTGATTTTATGATCTACTTTTCTGCTTAAGAAAATATGTCAGAACAGTGGATCCTTGGGTGGCTCAGAGGTTTAGTGCCTGCCTTCGGCCCAGGGTGTGGTCCTGGAGTCCCAGGATCGAGTCCCGCATCGGGATCCCTGTGTGGAGCCTGCTTCTCCCTCTGCCTGTATCTCTGCCTCTTTCTCTGACATATTGGTGTGTTTTTTTTTAAGATTTTATTTATTTATTCATGAGAGACATACACACAGAGAGAGATGCATAGACGCAGGCAGAGGGAGAAGCAGGCTCCATGCAGGGAGCCCGACGTGGTACTCGATCCCAGGTCTCCAGGATCACACTCCCGGCTGCAGGTGGCGCTAAACCGCGGCGCCACCGGGGCTGCCCAGTGTATATAATTCTATTAAGTATATTCTCTTTTTTTACCTAGTATTTTGAAACATTGAATAATGAAGATTTCAGAAAGCACAAATACTAAGCATACAATAGATAGTATTGTCATAAGTGTGCATATATACACATTATATATATATACATATATATATAAAATAATTCATTCCCATGTTAAAAAGATTTTTAAATATAGAAGGATTAAGATGAAAATGAAAATTTCCAAAACACCTCCTATTTTTGCTCCCTGGAGGTAATCTTCATAAGTATAAACGCAATTTCATTACACATGTTGTCTTATGCTTTTCCTATTTATCTTTTCATATCAGGACATAGTAGTCTACATCATACTCTTTACATTGCTCCATATTATCCTATTTGATAAATTATTCCTTTGTTGATAGTCTGTTTTTATCAACTTTTTTGAAAAAGCTTATTTATTTGTTTTATATATAGAGAGCTTAAACATGAGCAAGGGGAGAGGCAAAGGGGGAGGGAAAGGGAAAGAGAATCTCAAGCAGATTCACCCCTGAGTCTGAGTCTGAGTCTGAGTGACTGAGTCACCTGGGTGCCCTGTTTTTATCAACTTTTAAAGCTGTTACAAACAATGCTCCAATGAGTGTACTCTTGTATTTTACACATCTATGAATATTTCTGTAGAATAGGTCCTAGAGTTATATTTGCTATAACTAAGAATATGTGCATTTACATTTTTGAAAAATATATAATTTCCTACTAAAGAGATTCCATCAATTTATACTTTCAGTAACAGAGGTGAGAGCCTCTTTTCTACTTGCAAAAGGTCAGGTCTTTTTCATTAAGTTTAGTATCATAAACATGTACTCTAATTCTACTATAGACAGTATGTTTTGTACTGTAGGAGATACAGAAGCAATGAGATGTACATCATTTATGGCATATTAAGGGCTGCTGGGAAGTTCCCAATGTGCCCTGCAAACATAGAAGAGAGAAGGCTAATTCTTACTGAAGCAAACAGATTCACTGAACAGGTGACACTTGAGCTGGGCCTTAAAGATGGATAGAAATTTTATAGGCCTTAAGTAGTGCAGAAAAAGTAGCAGTTTATCTGTCTCTCTGTCCTACTAGGCCATGACTTTGTTTCCTGTGTCCAGTGCCTGCTACATTCTTGATATAACACACATTTAGGGCATGAATGAATGGATGGATGGAAATGTTGAAAAAGATGTTGACTTTTCAATATAACTCAAAGAGGGGATCCCTGGGTGGCTCAGCGGTTTAGCGCCTGCCTTCTGCCCAGGGCGTGGTTCTGGAGTTCCCGGATCAAGTCCCATGTTGAGCTCCCTGCATGGAGCCTGCTTCTTCCTCTGCCTATGTCTCTGCCTCTCTCTCTCTCTCTCTCTCTGTGTCTTTCATGAATAAATAAATAAATAAAATAAAAAAAACAATATAACTCAAAGAATTAAGAGTCTTCAAAGTTGTCTCTCAAAAAAAAAAAAAAAAGAAAAGAAAAAATCAAGTTGTTTCTCAAGTGGATTCAGTTTTACTGATTCCTGTCTTTCTAAAGATTGTTAAGCAATTAAAACCAGAGAACTTCCATTTGTGATCCTTAGATTTCAGATCAGGAAGGAAATTATTGAAAACATCTCAAAAGTAGTACTCTTGTTTCTGGATGACTTCCGTCTCTTCTTATAAAGTACTAGTTGTTTTGTGGTACAATGTTGAAAATTTGGGGAGATTTAGGTGGTTATCTTCTGTATTGTTCCTTTTTAAAAAATATTTTATTTATTTGAGAGATTGAGAGAGAAAGCACGAGCTGGAGAAGGGGCAAAGAGATGGGGATAAGTAGACTCCACGCTGAGTGTGGAACCCAACACAGGGCTCCATGCAGACTTGATTCCAAGACCCTGAGACCATGACCTGAGCTGAAATAAAGACGTGGATGCTTAACCAACTAAACCACTCAGCCACCCCACATTTTGATCCTTTGGAATATCTAATTATAAATGTCTAAGCAGAGATTAGATGCCCTAGAATGAAATTTTGAATACATTTTACAGTCATTCATATTACACTTGTTATGAGCTACTGGTTAATTCTACATTTTCATCAATGGCAATTTGTATTGACCTGGCCAAATTTAAAACTTTGGAATCATAGAATCGCTAGCCTGTTTTGTCTGAGAGAATTAAATATAAATGGACAACAAAGTTTCTGTCCTTAAGGACTTTGATGAAAACCGAGTTTGGATCCCAGCTCTGCCATTTCATTGTGGGACTGTATAGAAATTATTTAAACTCTGTGTTTTCATTTCCTCCACTGCAAAAAGGGGATTACATCTGATTTTATCTATTGAACTTAAGCCCATTCCCATCCTTCCTTATTATCTCTCTATTGGAAGCCTGGGTACCACATTTCCTAGGCCTTCTCTCTAGTGGAATCTCAGTAGGCTCTGCCAGAAGGGCATGTTCATGTACTATTAGACAGTGAAAGTTAAAGGGAATCATTGCATTTGATTCTGGAACTTCATTTGTTCACAACAATTGCAAATCTGTTCGTTTTTTTATTTAACTTATTGAATTTATTAAATAATCTCTAAGCCCAACATGGGGCTCGAACTCACAACCAGGAGATCAAGAGCTGCATGCACCACTGACTCAGCCAGCCAGGCACCCAGGATTGCAAATCTATTTTATTTTATTTATTTTATTTTATTTTTTATTTATTTTTTGAGAGAGAGAGAGTGCACAGCTGTACACCATGTGTGAGTGAGGGTAGGGGTGCAGAAGGAGAGGGAGAGAGAGAATCTTAAGCAGCCTCCATGCCCAGCATGGAGCCTGTCATGGGTTCCATCTCACAACCCTGTGATCATGACCTGAGCCGAAATCAAGTTGGCCACTTCACTGACTGAGCCACCAGGTGCTTTGCAAATCTTATCTTATCTTATCTTATTTTATTTTATTTTATTATTTTATTTTTTAAGATTTTATTTATTTATTTATTCACGAGAGACTGAGAGATTGGCAGAGACACAGGCAGAGGGAGAAGCAGGCTCCATGAAGGGAGCCTGATGCGGGACTTGATCCCAGGACCCTGGGATCATGCCCTAAGCCGAAGGCAGAGACTCAACCACTGAGCCACTCAGGTGTCCCTGCAAATCTATTTTAAAAGTAAAAGAACAAAAATGGTAAAATAGACTAAACATTAAAACAATATATATGAAACTACATTAGACACACACATACACAAAAGGAGAGTGATTGAAAGAGGAGTCCTTGAGCTCCTGGCTCCTGTAGCAGCAGAACAACTCTGGTGACTTGCAGTGGAGATGGGATGTGTGGCCATGGCAGCTGCTGGCCCCTGTGGGCTCGAGCTGGATTACTGGTTCTAGCAGCAGCTTCAGGCTATGAGTTTTGGATGCCCATTATGCAGCAGCAAAAGCCTGCAGCCTCAAAGACAAGTGCATTCTTGCCCATTCTGGGTGACACCCTTCTCCCGTTCTCTGAAAGCAGTTTCCTGAGGTTATAGCATCTCCTCTCCTTTTATTCCTCTAGTCCTTCCAACATTTTTATAGCCAAATCCTTATATTAAATACCCCATATGACATACCTATAATGGTTTCGATTTTCCTGACTGGGCAATAACTGATTTTGGGGAATATTCATTGTACTCCTACAATTGTTAGGAGTAAATGAATACATACAAAGCACTTGAAAGAGTGCTAGCACAGAAGCACTCAATACATGTTAGCAATTAATTTTTAATGTTAGCAATTATTATGCCAAAAATTTATGTAGCATCCAGTTGCCTATTTTATCACAACCATTCTCCCATCTTGGACTTCTAACAAGTAATTTATGGAATGTGCTTTTTTTTTGGTTTGTTATAAAGCTTTTATTTATTTATTTTAGAGGGAGAGACAAAGGGAGTGAGATAGTGAGAGTGCAAGAGCAGGGAGAAGCAGACTCCCCATTGTGCAGGGAGCCTGATTCAGAGCTCAATCCCAGGACGCTGGGATCATGACCTGAGGCAAAGGCAGACGCTTAGCCCACTGAGCCACCCAGTCGCTCCAGAATGTTCTTTTCCTATTCTTAAGTCGTGTCCTTTCTGTCAAATCAAATCCTAACCTGTGGCCCACAAGGATGTGGATTAGATGTACTCTCTTCTTCTTTCAGTTTAAGTGTCTAATTACACACATAGTTATAGTAGAACCAAGTAGGAATACAAATTGAAGATAAAGTCCACACAGAGATGAAAGCAATTCAGTTGAAAAGTAAGTAAAACGAAGCAAAAAAACCTGTTAATTTCAACAAAATAACAAGTATCTGATGCACATATGCCTGAATCTTGAAAGAAATCAGTCAAATTTGGCAAGATACATCTATCATTCAGATCTGATTGGTTCAAAGAAAATTAAATGTTTCTTCTATTGATTTATTGGTTATTATTTTTCTATTACAATATATACTAAGATAGCCAAGGGAGGGAGATTGAAGGGGAAGGAAACTGCATGCAGTCACATTTTCCACAAACACTCTTCGGGGCTTTAGTTCTGTGAAACTGAAAGCGGTCAAGAGGACAAGCCTCTGGTTTGTGCTTATCTAATCTGATGAGAAGCCATAAGATAGTGCTCATAAGTGGAAGTCTACATAATTAAGTCTACATAATTTTTTTGAGTAGATTTTCGTGGATTTTGTAGGTTAGCTATCCTACTTGGGCATTTTTAAAAAATGTCTTCTCCATTCCCTTTCTTCTTCCTCTTTTCTTCCGCATTTCATTTTCACTGAAATGCAGGCAACAGAAGGCATGGCTACTACATTGGGGAACCACCAGCGTTCCCCTCTGGGTAGGGAAAAAAACCCGAGTTCTCCCTTTTTCTGTGTGTCTCCCCCACACAGCTGACATTCACCTCTGAACTTCTGGTCACCATATGTGCAGGTTGTTGTTTTTTTTCTTCTTACATCAAACAATTCTGTGAGACTAGCTGGTGTCAAATTCACTCATTTCTGACATGACCTACCTGAAGATGATGTTATATCCCACGGATTAAGGGCTGAGTCCTACAAGACTGCTCTTCACTCCAGGTGCCAATAGCAAGTAGTAGTTCCCAGATTACTCACAACTTCTGTTCTTCTTGGCCACAAATAGAATGTTCCCATGACCTCCTCCCCATTAGATTACATTGTTTACTAGAGTGGCTCACTAAACTTAGGGCAACACTTATTTATGTCTATTAGTTTATTGAAGAATAAAATAAAGTCTATCTATTTACAGCTAGATGAAGAGATCCATAGGTGAGAACCCTACCAAGTACAGAAGTGCAGGAGCTTTTTCCCCTGAGGAGGTGGGGTAGGTCATCCTGCCTGTGTGGATGTGTACACCAAACTGGAAACTCTTTAAATCTCATATTTTTGGGATTTTTATGGAGTTTACCTCACACAAGTATAATAAATTATTATTACTCTCCTACCTTCTCAAGAGAATGGGGGATGGAGTTGAAAATTTCAAGTTTCTAATCATGGCTTTATCTCTCCAGATCCCTCATCCAGGAGCCATCTGGCGCCTACCAGAGCAGCCTCATAAGATCAAAGACACTCTTATCCCACAGCAAATTATGAGAGTTTCAGGACCCCTGTGTCAGGAATCAGGTTCAAAGACCAAATATATACACGTTCTCCTAATGCTCTTATCACTTAGAAATTTACAAGGGTTTTAGGAGCTCTATGTACAGAACTGAGGGCAGACATCAAGATATAGATTTCTCATTATAAATCACAATATCACATGTGGCCATTTCAGATGAAATGTTCCTTATATATTTGCCATATTTGCCAGCCATTGAGGGGAAAATAATGTTAATGGTAACTCATTTTAGTTACTATGTTCTTTGTTGTGTAGCTTCTGAAATGCTGAAAATAAATGTTAGTGCTTATCTTTACCTACACAAACATGATAGTTCTTATTTCAAATGTAAATTAGTATCAATAATAGTAATAACTTACACACTGAGAGCTTATCTACCAGACATTGTGCTAAGAACTTCATTGGTTGCATATTATTTAGCTCTCCCAACTCCCCAGTGATGAGATATGTACTAATATTAGTATTTTATTGTCAAAAAGGACACTGAATTGTAAACAGGCTAATGAGTTATCCTCATTAATACCACTATGTAAATGGCAGAATTAGAACCAGACTGCTGGCCTCCAGAGCTATCATTTTAGCACCACACGCCCACAAGGATACTCTATTTTCTCAGTATTCGTGATAGTTTATGCTCCATAAAGTCATAAAGAACACTGAATTAGCAGATACTGAACCACTGCTACTAGGGGAAATACAGATTCAGGTCCTGCCATTTGGTCATAGCATTTTAGTCAACTGATCACTATATGGTTGACCCTTGAACAAAATGAGAGTTAAGAGTGCTGACCCCCCACGTATTTGAAAATTCATATATAATTTGATTTGATCCCCCCTACGCTTAACTATGAATAGTCTACCATGGACGAGAAGCCTTACCAAAAATAGTTGATTAGCACACATTTTGTATGTTATGTGTATTATATGCTGTATTCTTACAATAAAGTAAGGTAGAGAAGAGAAAATGTTAAGAAAATCACAATGATGAGAAAATAAATTTGTAGTACTGTACTATATTTATTTTTTAAAAATCCCACTATAAGTGGACCTGAGCAATTCAAACCTGTGTTGCTCAAGGGTCGACTGTATAAATTTGTTTTATGTGTGTTTCTGTTTAAAGAAACCTTATTTAATGTACATAATTGACACTGACTTCTCTACCAGCAGCACTATAACTCATTCCTGAATGAAATTTGTTTAACACACATATTTTCTTTGTAAGGCACATCATAGACTTCTTGCACTTAGGAACATAACACAGCACTTTTGCACTATGCTTGAGGGCCATTTTAAACAGAAAAATCACCAAGAAAAAGCACAAAAATGCAAAAATCTTGGTATTAAATAGACTGCAAAGGGCACTTGTTTAAAATATGAGAGCACAACACTACCTTGTTCAACCTCAGCTGTGTATGTGCATTTCCAGTGAGTCAAGTTTGTGGTTACTCTGTGCATGTCCAAGAGTGACTATGGAAAGTTTGGGGAATATTGATCTTGGGGTTAAAAATAAATTTAAGCAAATAAGCAAATTCACAAACATGGAATTCACGAATAATGGGGATCTACTGGAATTGCTAAAAGTCTTGCGTATTCTGCCCATTAACTGGTTGGAGAAGTTGGAGGGAGAAGAAAAAATTACTGGGGCAAGGTGCCTGGGTAGCTAAGTTGGTTAAGCATCCAACTCTTGATTTTGGCTCAGGTTGTGATCTCAGGGTTGTGAGCTTAAGCCCTGTGTTGGGCTCACGCTAAGCGTGGAGCCTGCTTGGATTCTCTCTGTCCCACCCTCCCTCTTTTTGCTCCCTCTCTTAAAAAAAAAAAAAAATGCTGAGAGAGTTGCATGCTGGTTAAGGACCTGGTCTTAGAGACATTTAAATCTATGTTTGGGGATCCCTGGGTGGCTCAGCGGTTTAGCGCCTGCCTTTGGCCCAGGGTGTGATCCTGGAGTCACAGGATTGAGTCCCACATTGGGCTCCTGTTGGGAGCCTGCTTCTCTGCCTCTCTCTCTCTCTGTGTGTCTCTCATAAATAAATAAAATCTTAAAAAAAAAATCTATGTTTGCCAGTTGTGACAGTAGACACAGATTAAGTAACTTCACTTAATCACACTATGTCCGTTTCTTTGCTTGTAAAACAGGCTGCATAATAATAGTACCTGTCTGTTGTGAGGATTAATGACATAAAGCACATAAACATATAAATAGTACTCAGGACTCAAGAAATGTTACTCATTACTATAATTCAACCTAACACACAGTATTACTAATATTACATGCAAAAATTTAAATATAAATTTTAGGCAGCTATTGTGTTGGTATCAGACATGTAAGGTTTTCTTTTCCTGATATTTAGATATTAAATGAGCAAATCAATAGATCTTTCAATATCTCAGCATATTTTTAATGAAAACGGGGATAATGCTGCCAACCAGCTGACCAGCCAAGGCCATTGTGAGAGATAAATGACATAATGTATGTGAAAGTATTTTGTAATTATTTAAAAAAAGATTTATTTATTTGAGAGAGAGAGAGATAGCATGAGAGCAGGAGGAGAGGCAGAGGGAGAGAATCCTCAAGCAGACTCCCTGCTGAGTAAGGAGCCCAAGGCCCGATGCCATGACCCTGAGATCATGACCTGAGCCGAAATCGAGTCAGATGCTTAACAGACTGAGCCACCCAGGCAATTGCATTTTATAATTTTAAAGGTGCTATATATCAGTTAATACCATTGTCATTGTTATACAAAATGTTTATTGTTGAAATCAATAACAGCTTTTTCCCATTTCACCTTTTAAATGTTACTGTGAGGACAGCCTTGGTGGCTCGGCAGAGCCTGCTTCTCCCTCTGCCTGTGTCTCTGCCCCTCTCTCTTTCTCTGTGTCTCTCATTAATAAATAAATAAAATCTTTAAAAAAATGTTACTGTGAGGTATATATTACATTTGGAAGATTCTGTAATGAATATGTACATTTTAAATAATAATGAAATAACTACTGTGAGTTTATCATCCAATTTTTTTCACCGTTTTAAAAGTAGAACACTACCAGTATCACTCAATCTTTGTGTCTACTCTAATCTTCCTCCTCCTCTCCTTACCCCCGATATCCACAATTGAGAATTTAGTGTTTATTATTTCCCTTCATTTTGAAAATGGCTTTGCCTTCTTTTTTTTTTTATTTAAAGATTTTATTTATTTATTCATGAGAGACAGAGAAAGAGAGAGAGAGGCAGACATAGGCAGAGGGAGAAGCAGGCTCCATGCAGGGAGCCCGATGTGGGACTCGATCCCAGAACTCTGGAATCACACCCTGAGCCAAAGGCAGATGCTCAACTGCTGAGCCACCCGGGCCTCCCATGACTTTGCTTTCTAGATGTATATCCCAGAACCATAAAATTTTGGATTTGTTTGCTTTTTAATATTGTCCAAATGGACAATCTTGTTATTTCTTTTGTTAACTTAACTTTTCCCCCAATCAACATTATGTTTTTGTGATCTATCCCTTTTTTTTAAACGTTTTTTTTTAATTTTTTTTTCAATTTTCATTTATTTATGATAGAGAGAGAGAGAGAGAGAGAGGCAGAGACATAGGCAGAGGGATAAGCAGGCTCCATGCACCGGGATGCCCGATGTGGGATTCGATCCTAGGTCTCCAGGATCGCGCCCTGGGCCAAAGGCAGGCGCCAAACCGCTGCGCCACCCAGGGATCCCGATCTATCCCTTTTGATGCACATAGCGAGTAGGTCATTCATGTTCACTGTCTACATTAATCTATTATGTGAATATACTCCAGTTGATTTGTTCTAATGATGGACATTTATTTCCAATGTCTTGATGTCATAAATGGTAAGCAATGTTGTGATAATATACTTGTGCATTTTTCCTAATAACATCCAGCCCCTTTTTGTATGTTTGTACCTGGTGTACAAATGCAGGAGTTGCTTACTTCAATGGAGGCATCCCGGTACAAGCTGTTACTATTAACAGCCAAACTCCCACCTGTTCCATTGCTCCACATTCTCTTTTTTTTTTTTTTTTTAAGATTTTGTTTATTTATTCATGAGAGACACACACAGAAGCAGAGACACAGGCAGAGGGAGAAGCAGGCTCCATGTAGGGAGACTGATGTGGGACTCGATCCCTAGTCTCCAAGATCACAACTTGGGCCGAAGGCGGCGCTAAACCACTGAGCCACCTGGGCTGCCGCATTGCCCCACATTCTTGCCAACATTAGATATGGACCAGTTTAAAAAATTTTTGTCTATCTGTGTTGTGAGAAGTGTTTTCCGAAACTCTTCACTAAATAAGGAGATTATTCTGGAAATCAAGTATTTCCTTAGAAAACCATCTACAGACTCTAGTAACTATATAAGGAAATAGGAATTGCTTCTGTTGGATTTACATTTGGTGGTGCAGTATAAGATGACAGAGTTGGGAGGAAGATCAGACATATTTAGCTGTCGTGTCTGATCCTTTTCCTAATTACATCCCACAGCTGCCACATGCCTCATGTCCTTGAGATGGAGCAGAGATTCTCCAAGGATGACTTATTGTGCCAAACCTCCCTGGGACCAAATCATTATTCATGTTCCTTTAGCTGTTTAAGGCTTGAACACCTAGGAAGAAACATATTTTTCTTAAGTCAGAAAAAAGAATCATAACTCAAGAGTTCTCATCTAGAACTTCAAGTGTCTTCAAGGGAGACTAATCCTTTGTTTTTTAGGGTTGTAGGACCTGGTAGAGTTTTCTCCACAAATGCTAAGGTGGCTTTGACCTTAAATTCTGTAATTCTAGTACTTGCTAAGTTGTTTCCCCCTTTAGGCCCCTAGGTCACTATCATTCTAAATGTAGATACTGATTTGAAACACCATGTGCCAGGCATGTCTCATGTGTTAGGGATACTGGGTAAATCAAGTGGACAAAGTTAGAATTCATTACCTCTCAAGTTTAGAGCTTGTCAAATTCACAAATGTGCCAGTTTAACCTGACACAGTAGCTGTAGCACCATACTGGGAAGCAAGGAGCAGGAAGAGGTAGATTTAGGCCTCTAACTGACTGACTTTATTTACTGTTTAGCTGAAATATCATGAAATCATCATAAAACCATTATAGTGTTTCTTTTAAAAATGTTCATATCTGAACTATACAACTAATAGGGTGCTCATTGCAGAGATCAAATGCAGACATGTTTAAAGTAAAAATAAAAATTCTTTTTCTACCTCTCCTCTTTTCAAGTCCATTTCCCAAAAGGTGATTGCTATTAAATGTATCTCTCTCAAAGTTTTTCTTTGAGAAAAACTGTGAGTGTATGTGAAGTATGTGTGTGTGCATATTTGAGCATTGTGTACGTTCATTTTAAATTATACATGTAATTCTGCAACTCACTTATATCACTCGGTAATTTACCAGGCCATTTCTTCATTATTTAATTTTAAATTTTTACTTCTTGGATTCCCATTCTTTATTTTATTATAATAACATATTTAAAACAGATGAATAAAAAAATAAAGCAGATGAATAAGTATATAAAGAACAGAATTAACATCAGCTTTATCAAAGTTTTAATAGTATTCTATATTTACTTCAGATATTTTAAAAAGATATATACTCTTTCCCCCAATTTTTTATCTCTCTCTCTCCCCAGAGATAATCACTTTTTCCCCTACTTGCTTTTATAATTTTATTACATAAATATGACTTCATAAGTGATATGTAGTTTTATTTTTATGTATTGAAATTTTATGTACATAGTTCTTGATTTACTGTTACAAGTTAATTATTACAAGGAAAGTATAAAATGAACAGTTTCCTTTTCTTTACCCTTTCCATTTACCAGAAATAACAGCCCCTATTAATGATCTTGGCTATAGTTTCATAATTATTTTATACCTATTGAGTCTAGATTTCATGTATTTATTTATTATCTTTTAAAGTAAGTTTTAGATCCAACATGGGGCTTGAATTCATGATCTCAAGATCAAGAGTTGCATGCTCTATTCACTGAATCAGCCAGGCAGGCCTTATATTTATTTTTTATACAAATGACTTTGTAGTACACTTTTTTTTGTGCCTTCTAGTTTTTCACTAATTTGACTTTTCATATCTGAGAATATAGACCAATATCAATGTTAAATAGGTGCATAGTACTTCACTGATAGATGTAATATACTTTATTTATTTATGGAATGGATCAATTCCAGATTGATGGACATTTAGATTATTTCCATTTCCTCATTACAAAAATCTGCAATAATCCCATTTATTTTTGTGCATTTGTGAAGCTATCTTTATGATTTATATTAAATGAAAAAAATAGATGTCATACAAAACCACACAAGTGTACTATTTTTGAACTAGTATCTTTGGTGCTTCTTGTATTAAAATAGTGTGGTGTGGTGAAGAGAATGTTCATTTGTAAATCATGAGACATGAGTTTCCAATCCTGACTTCCTTGCCAACTGTGTCTCTGGACAAATGATTTAATAAGTCTGGGATTCAAGTTTGTCATATGTAAAGTGCAAGATTTCAACCACAAGGTCACTAGGTCCATTTTAAGTAAGGAAGATTTATAAACTATGATGGAAATCTCATTAAAATTTTTACCACTGCGTTTGTAGCAACCCAAGGATTTAGGACAATTATACTTTAACAAATACTATTTCATGATAGATAACAGGACCTGAGCAAAGGTAAATCAGAATTGAAAACCTTGTGATAAATAGCTTTATATATATGCTCAAAGAATAAAGAGCTGAAAAACATGTTACTGGTGGAAAATAGTTAAGAAACATTGACTTTTATTTTTATGTTTAAAATATATCTAAAAGTAATCAAAATTTGAGATAGACGAGGCCTCTGTCATTTCTAATAAAAGTGCTTTTACTGAACTCAGTTAAATCATATATATTTGGGAAATCACACACAGGAGAAAATTAGCTTGATTTCTAGGACAGTTACTCTAGCCTCCAGCCTAGAATTTTTGAATTGTGTAGCTGCTACCCCCTACTGGTGGGCAGTGGTGAATTCCAGGCAAGACATTTAACATTTTGATTGGGAAAGAACAAAGTATCCCAGTAAATATGGATAGAGATGATCATCCATTTAACAAAAAAATGGTGTTCTTACTGCATTCTGAAAACTGCGATGGATAGTGGGTAAATACAAACATGTTTCTTGCCTTTGTACCTATACAGTTGAATGCAAAATGATAAGAACTAAAACCTAAGTATAAATAATGCTGTGGGAGCATAGAGTAGGGTTTAGGGAAGTTGAGAAAAACTTCTCAGATAAATTGAAATTTAAATTACATCTGAAGGCATTTTACCAAAGAATGAATGGGAAAGGAATTTAAGTCTATGTAAATATGTTCAGCATGAACAAAGATAGTGTGTTTGGAAAACTGTATCAATGTGATTAAGTTAGAGAACACATTGAGAATGAGAAGAAGATGGTGTGAGCAGAGGGGTTCTATGTAAGCCTGAAAAGAAAGGTGGGGGCAAGATTATGAAGAAACATCTAGCTGAGAAAATCAGACTTTATTGTACAGCCAGGGGACAGTTGGTAACTTTCAATGACTCTTTCCAAATCAGAGTACAATGTAAATAATAATCTTAGTATATGATGTAATTACTAGAAATATTTTTGGTCTTTCTTCATTACTTTTTCTTTAACCTGTAAAATGGTGAGCAGTGGGTCAGGATGTGCTACTAGGTATTGAAATCAGTTTTGTGGATTGAGAACAATAACATAAAATAGAATAGATCAGAACACAATAAAAGTTATAAACTGCAATCATGTTTAATAGGGTTATCATTTTGGGAAAACGTTGTTTCAAGTATATACAGGTGCACTGGGTTCTAATATAAAATGTCTTCTTACTGGGCATAGTAAAAAAGAAGCATAGAAAAGACTGTTAAATAATATTTAAAAATCTCTCCTAATTCAAAGTTCCTAAACTTCTGTTACCTCCTAATGATTGGGTGATTCTTTGGAAGTAAATCTCATTAATTTAATTTATAGATAGTTTGAAAAGATTCTATATTCTATAATATATTCTATATTATAAACAAAATTGCTGTGACTATTTGCATATATGCCTTTTTGGGTACCTATGTTTTAATTTATCTGGGATAAATATTTTGGACTGAAATGATGTGTCCTGTGATAAATGTATGTTTAACTTTTAAGAAAATACAAAACTTGGACTTCCAAAATGGTTGTGCCGTTTTAACTCCCCACTAGCAATGTATGAATGTTGCTCCATATTCTTGCCAGAACTTTGCTTTTGTCAAATTTTCTTTTAAGCCATTCTCTTAGGATAAGGTGGGTAAAGTAATCTTATGGTATATATGTATTCTGAATTACAAGTTCTTGGTCAGATATATGTATTGTGAATTTTTTTTTTAGTCTGTGGCTTGCCTTTTCATTTTCTTAATGGTAATGGTTTCCTTTGAAGAGTAGAAAATTCAAATTTTGATTAAGTCCAATTTATCAAATATTTTATGATTTGTGTTTTTTTGTGTTTTATCTTAAAAATCTTTACCAACCCTAAATTTGCGCATATTTTCTAGGAATTTTACAGTTTTAGCATTTCTGTGCAGTTTTATGATCTATTTGAGATAATTTTTGTGTATGGAGTGAGATATGGGTTGTCATTCCTTTTTTTCCCCAGTTGTTTCAGCACTCTTTGCTGAAAAGTTTATCTTAATTGAATTATCTTAACATCTTTGTAACAAATCATTTAAACCTATAGATGTAGGCTTATTCTGGATTCTCTGTTTTGTTACATTGATCTATGTGATCTTTATGCCAATATGGTACTGTCTTGACTCTTGTGCATTGATTCTTGAAATAAGATAGCATAGATTTCCCACCTTAGATATTAATTTTCAAAGTTGTTTTTGCTATTCTAGGACCTTTGCATTTTCACATGCATTTCCAATCAGGTTGTTGATTTCTACAAAAATGTCTGCTCAGATTTTGATTGGGATTGCATTGAATGTATGGATCAATTTGGCAGAATTGTCATTTTAACAATATTTAATCTTTCAATACACAAACATGGCATATTTCCCTAATAATTGAGATCCACCTTAATTTCTGTCAGCAATGTTTAATTTATACCATTGTATGTCATAATTTTTGATGCTATTGTAAATTTTTTAAAATTTCAATTTCTGATTATTACTAATACATGGAAATACAATTGGCTTTAGTTTATTGTATCTGTATCTTGCAATTTATTTATTTATTTTTTAAGATTTTATTTATTTATTTATTTATTTATTTATTTATTTATTTATTCATAGAGACATAAAGAGAGAGAGAGAGAGAGAGAGAGGGGCAGAGACACAGGCAAAGGGAGAAGCGTTCCCCATGCAGGGAACCCGGCACCACCAGCACCACCCAGCACTAAATCGCTGCACCACCAGGGCTGCCCTGTATCTTGCAATTTAAACAAACTCAATTGTATGTTTTCCATGTACATAATGGAATTATGGATTAGGATTTTCCATGTACATAATGATGTCATCTGAATCAAGGCAGTTTTATTTCTTCCCTTCCAATCTGTGTACTTCTATTTCTTTTCTTGCCTTATTGTAATGGCTAGGACCTCTGGGATGATAATTAACAGAAATGGTGAAGTCATATAAACTTTTCTCGTTCTTCACTTGTTCTTGATCTTAGCAGAAAAGCATTCAGTATTTCATCATTAGGCATGATGTTAGTTGTAGGTTTTTATAGATGGCCTTTATCAGACTGAGGAATTCCCTTTCTATTCCAAGTTTGCTATGAGTTTTTATGATGAGTGACTATTGAAGTTTTTCCTATTCTTTTTTTTTTTTTTTCTGCTTTCATTGGGATGATTATGTGCTTTTTCTCTATACTGTAACCTTAAATTCTTGGGTAAATCCCAATTGGTCATGATGCATTCTCCTTTTTTCGCATGTTGTTGGATTTGATTTCTTGGTATTTCGGTAAGAATTATTGCTTATGAGGAAACATTGGCCTATAGTTTTCTCTCAATAGCTTTATCTGGTTTCAGTATCAAGGTAAATGATTGTCTCATAAAAAATAATTGTTTTTTTCTCTTCTATTTCTCAGAAAGCTTGTAAAGCATTTATATTATTTCTTCCTAAAATGTTTGATCAACAATGAAGCCATCTGGGCCTGAAGTTTTCTTTGTGGGAAGGTTTTCAGTTATGAACTCAATTTCTTTAATAGATACAGAGCTATTCAGATTTTCTATGTCTTTTTGAATAATTTTAAGTACTTTATTCACATTAATGACCATTTCATTTAAGTTACTGAATTTATTGGCATAAAGTTGTTCATAATATAGAGATGTGGACTTTTACTTTTTCATTTTAAACCTTCTACACTCTGAATACCTTGAAAACTATAAGTTCGTGAAGTTGAAAATGTTGGGAAGTGGCTAGTAAGTTAAATGATTATACTTAAATACTTAAATGATTATACTTAAATAGAAATCTTATATTATTTAATAATTGGTATTGCCTACTATGTAGATGGCATTGTGCTGGGTCCTAAAAAAGCAAAGTTCTTGCCTTTATGGAGCTTATGGTTTAATGAGAGATATTTGAAGCATATCAATAGATTAGGGACAACAGAAGCAAGTGGAAGCATTAGAGAAAATTCATCTAAAGTACCTAGTGAAAGTCAATCAGAGAGAATCAATCAGAATTAATGATTTCACGCATATGTGGAATTTAAGAAACAAAACAAATGAACAAAGGGAAAAAAGAGAAAGAAAGGCAAACCCAGAAACAGATTCTGAACTGTAGAGAATAAACTGATGGTTGAGAGGGGGAGGGGGATGGGGGGATGGGAAATAGGTGATGGTGATCAAGGGGGGCAGGGGCTGTGATGAGCACCAGGTGATGTATGGAAATGTTGAATCACTATATTATACACCTGAAACTAATAGGACACTGTATGTTAATGATACTGAAATTTTAAGTGAAAGTTTATTTGCTTTCTTGTTTTTTTAAATCTTGGATCTTTTTCTATGGCCTTAATATCAAGATATATTTTAAAATATTTTTTATGGGGCACCTAGGTGGCTCAGTGGTTGAGCGTCTGCCTTTGGCTCAGGTCGTGATCCCAGGGTCCTGGGATGGAGTCCCGCATCAGGTTCCCCACAGGGAGCCTGCTTCTTCCTCTGCCTATGTCTCTGCCTCTTTCTCTGTGTCTCTCGTGAATAAATAAATAAAATCTTTTAAAAAATATTTTTTATGTTATATATATTCTAATATGTATATTTTCTATTGATAGGTGTTCATGTTGTTTTGTATTACTATTACAAACAATGTTGTAATAAACATTGTACCTACTTTACTGTGCATATAAGAATGTCTCTGGGGCACTCAGGTGGTTCGGTTGGTTAAAAGTCTGACTCTTCTGCTCAGGTCATGATCTCAGGTGGTATGCTCTAGCTAGCGTTCCGCTCTAGTACTGAGGGTGGAGTTTGCTGGAGATTCCTCTCCCTGCACCCCACTCATTTGTGGGCTCTCTCTCCCCCTCTCTCAAAATAAATAAAATCTCTCTTTTTTAAAAAAGATTTTATTTATTTACTCATGAGAAACAGAGAAAGAGGCAGAGACACAGGCAGAAGGGGAAGCAGGCTCCACGTAGGGAGCCAGATGTGGGACTCGATCCCAGGTCTCCAGGATCATCACCTGGGCCAAAGGCAGGTTCTAAACCACTGAGCCACCCAGGCTGCCCAAATAAAATCTTTTTTTAAAAAGTGTCTAAAATACCTATTAGTGGACTTACTAAATTGCAAGTTATATACAATATTTTGATCAATTCTTTCTCTTCAAAATGCTGTATCAATGTACATTTTCAGTACTGATGGATGAGAGTAGCTGTTTCCCACATCCTTGCCGGGGATATATATCATAAGTCTTTTTGAATTTTAAGATTATCACTTTGCCAGGTACGCAATCATTAAACGCAGGTTTCCAACTAATCAGTATAACACATTGGCTAAGACCACTGCTCTTGTAGCCTGACAGACTTGAGTTCTTACCTTGGTCTTGACCTCCGCCAACCCTGCTTATTAAGTTGGTTCTAAGTGATAGCGTTGTGGCAAGTTTACATGTGAAGTGTGCGAAGAACTTATTTATGGAAAGAGCTCAATAGGACTTATAATAGGACTGGGGCCAAATAGCGGGCATAAAATAATAGCGACTTTGTCAGGAATTGAGTTGGTCCCATTCAAGAGTTTAAGAGGTTCACATTTTCCAAAAAGATTTCCAAAATGCACACTGAAAATGCGGCCAACTTTTTCAACAGGCGCTGTTCTGTAAAAACGGAGATTAAAAGATGCAACTAGGTAACTACTCAGGCTGGGCATTTTTAACATTCAGACGCTGGAGGGTTAAAATCCACCATGCCTACAACTGGATCATATATTTAACTGTAGGTACCTGGTTCGGGATTACCAACGAGCAAATACCTCTTTTCTTTTCTTTTTTTTTTTTTTTTTCCAATATTTATTTATTTATTCAGAGAGAGAGGCGGAGACACAGGCAGAGGGAGAAGCAGGCTCCATGCAAGGAGCCCGACGTGGGACTCGATCCCAGGACTCCAGGATCACACCCCCGGGCTGCAGGCGGCGCTAAACCCCTGCGCCACCGGGGCTGCCCGCAAATACTTCTCTTCTGCCTGGAACCTCTGGTTAAAAGTGGTTCTTGTCAGAAAAAAATTCTCCAGATTTTAAGACGGCCCACCTCTTCCCTAAGCACTGCAGCACCAGCCCGCAGCAAGATGGCGCTTTTCCCTAATCACCTTTCGGGAATGGAGATTTCCATAACGTGCATCACGCGCTGAAAAGGCAGTTTTGCCATTACCCAAGATGGCGAACAGTGTAGCTTCACGGTTTCCAGCTTTCAATATGGCTTCCCCAACCCGTACCTCTGGAGGTTAATTTCAGGAACCAAGCTAAACTCGCCCGGAAGTAGCGTAAGCGGAAGTTGCGTACAGCCCAACTCCCCCCACCCCTCACGGCCGCCCCCGTTCGTATGCCCCGCCCCCGGTGGCGCGGAGTGCAGAGCCAAAATGGCGGCCGAGTTGGAGTACGAGTCTGTTCTGTGTGTGAAGCCCGACGTTAGCGTCTACCGGATTCCTCCCCGGGCCTCTAACCGCGGTTACAGGTACTAACCCCGAGGCACTGCAGCACACGCATACCGGGTCGGGGATGACAGTTTTCTTCTCAGGTAGCACGCTGCGAGTCCTTTGTCACTGCCGTCTCTGGGTTGTCACCTTGCTAGCCTCCCCACCTGGGTTGTTATTACTGTGCCTTTCTGGTCTTTCCTCACTGTGGAATGCCATTACCGCTTTAAAAAAAGAATTACCATCTGCATCCTCCCACCGCTCCTCCCTTGGGCCCCTCTGAGTTACCCATCTGCTCCCCTTCGTCCACATCCAGCCGTGCCTGCTCCATCGCCGATCATCTTTCGTTCGTTTTTTTCCTGCGTCCTTCAGTTTGCCACCCTTGTCGTAACCCCCTCCCGCCCTCCCACTCACACACGTTTCCAGTACCCAGTGCGCATTTGTTGGTAATTGTGTTGGTCATTCTGTAGGTGATAGTTTATCTTCTGTGCTGTTGTCTTGCTACCAAATATCCACCATTTGGTTTTCCCTTCAGTTCTTTTCCTAGTGGGCAGGGGTTATGATTATAGGGTTTTCAGTGGTTGTCCATCATTGTGTTTCTTTTTAGTACCTTTTCTTGATGAAAACATAGTATTTCCTATTTTCCTTCCCACCCTCCCTTCCTGACCTCTCCCATAGCTTTTTCTCTCGAATTAATACAGCATTTTCTCTCTAGGGCTAAATAACCACCATGTAATCATCTCATGACGATGAGGTTCTGAGGATGCTGTAGGAAGTCGTGAAGTCATGTAGTGGAAAGAGTTAACATGTTAACTGGGTTGCATGTTAAAAAATATGAGTATGGACTCTGAAAACTTTGCAGCTGTATGATTTGGGGCAAATCTCTTCGCCTTTCCAAGCCTTAGTTTTCTCATCTGTGAAATAGGGGGGAAAAATCATAATAAAACCTGCTCTAGTTATGTACCTCAAAGAAGTTTTTGAAGGGTTAAATGAAATAATATAATGTGAAAGAATTTAGGAAACAGTAAAGCAGCATATAAGGATATAAGATATTGTTCTTATTGTTCTCTGACCCACGTCACCATCATGATTTTCCTCTTGGCATTTAGTATTATTTTGGCTCTTGTCTTCCTCCTGTGTCCATTATTTTGCCTCCTTACTGCAGGTTCATTCATCATGAATCAGTATCTTTGTGCTTACTGACCTGTGCATTAGACCCTGTAGGTTATACCTTTTGGCAAAGAGGTAGTCCAGTCTTTCATTCGGATTCCCAAGTTGACCATGAACAGGAATCAACATGGTTTTTGATGGTAGTTACATGTAGTCATTTGTGTGATTCAGCTGAGACATCAGCCCCTCTTGACACTTCCATTCTGGCTTTGGAATGCTCTGTGTGTGGTTCCGTAGTGCCTATGCTTATCTCTGTCCTAGTACTCTTCTTTCTGTATTATAATTAATTGCTCTATCTTCTGCTTCTCCAGTCTAGTTATGAACAACTTGAGATCTTTCCTAATTTTATGGTACCAGGGTCTAGTATAGTATCTGGCACATGGAAGAAATTAGTAGATTACATTTAATCACATAGGTTAGCATTGATTGAACTGTTTACTTTCAGGTTTTTTTTTTTTTTTAAAGACCTTCTTTCTTTCACCCATCTGTATTCTCTGTGTTCACTTCCTGGTTTATCCACAGCCTTTTATCCTTATATCAGTTAACTGCACTGAGCCATCAAAACAATTTAATTTTCCTCTTTTTCTTGTTATCTATGTTTTCCATGTTTATTATTGACATTTCTTATCCTCCAAGAGGCATTTTATCACTGAAGGAAGAGAACACTGTTTACAGCAAGATTCCTGTTTATTTGCTTTTGGCAAGACACTTAACTTGAACTGTGGTTTTCTTATTTTTTTTAAAGATTTTATTTTATTTATTCATGAGAGACAGAGAGAGAAAGAGGCAGAGACACAGGCAGAGGGAGAAGCAGGCTCCATGCCGGGAGCCCAATGTAGGACTCGATCCCGGGTCTCCAGGATCAGGCCCTGGGCTAAAGGTGGTGCTAAACCGCTGAGCCACCTGGGCTGCCCTTGGTTTTCTTATTTGTAAAAATGGATATACTACTAATTACCTTGCAGTATCCTCTCAATTTTCATAAAAATGGGCATAATGCTTGGCACATAATAGATGCTTAATAAATGTTACTTTTATGTCTTTTTGTCTGTCTGATCTTTTTTACAGAACCCATTTTACATTATGAGCATGACTTCTCCTTTAGGCTGCCATTAAAGGAAAAACTAGGATTTTTAGGAAGCAGGATGAATACTTTTTTTGAGTGACTAATAAGATTAGAGGGAATGAACGACTTTGATCACCTAGTGTAAGCTATTGCTTCTCAGCTTTCAATGACAATTTAGATCGATGAGAAAGTTATGCATGATTAAGAAATAGTTTCCCAACCTATAAAACTGTTTTTATATTCATCACTGCCCTCCTCCTCATCTAAATCAATAGTAAACTCAACAGTCTGTTTTAATGTAGTGAGAGGAACACTAGATTTTGAAGTTAGGCATTATTACTGTGTAAATGTTCTTCATTTAGAGAGACAGAGCTGATAGGCTTTTCATGCCTATTCTTCATAGTGGTTGTAAGGATTTATTACTGAGGTAAATGAAAATTTGTGAAGTCAGTTCAGAAGACCAGTGAAACCAAGAATTCCTCAGGCTAGTCTTGGGAGTGGGAAAGGAAATAAGGCTCAGGGCTGAGGGAAACTGCTGCTGGGAATATCCATTCACTTATTGAGAATTCGTTCAATATTGGCCACTAGACATGCAAGATACTTATAAGACAGGGAACCTGTCCCAGGAAACATACCTAGTAGGCTTCTTTGTAATATATTCAGCACACTATGTTTAGCTCATGGTGGCATGATAGAAGTAATGACTCATTAAAAAAAAATTAAAATACAGGACCTTTAAGCGTTGTAGTCTGGATCAGATTCAAGTACTTAGCGTCTTTGAGGCATGCCATCAAGAGAGGAGGACATGACAAAGATTTATCTTATAAATCCTGTTCAAAACCTGTGCTAATTTTCATTTTTCTCCTTCCACATTGTTAAATTTTTTCTCTCTCTTTTTTTAAAAGATTTTATTTATTTATTTATTATTTATTTATTTATTTATTTATTCATTCATTCATTCATTCATTCATTCGGGAGACAGAGACATAGGCAGAGGGAGAAGCAGGCTCCATGCAGGGAGCCTGATGTGGGACTCCATCCCAGGACTCCAGGATCATGCCCTGGGTGGAAAGGCAGGTGCTAAACCGCTGAGCCACCCAGGGATCCCCTTGTTAAACTTATTCTTGTTTAGATATACTGTTACCTTTCTAACTTGCAAGTGTTAGTCTTCAGGTTTCTAAGGGATAAGTTTGTTTTGTTTTAAGATTTAATTTTTAAGTAATCTCTGCATCCAACGTGGGGCTCAAACTCATAACCTTGATATCGAGAGTCAGTTGCTCTACTGGCTGAGCCAGCCAGGTGCCCCAGGGTGAGTTATTAATAACTTATTTTGTTTTTTTTTTTTCACATGCTGACAAAACAAAATCACAAATGCGGTGCTTTGTAAAATTCGTCATATTTAAATGTCTTAGATTTCTTTCAAATTCATTTATCACACAGATTATAAGCATTTAGTGTGTGTTTTTTTTCTTTAAGATTTTATTTATTTATTCATGAGAGACACAAAGAGGCAGAGACATGGGCAGAGAGAGAAGCAGGGGCTCCCCGCAGGGAGCCCAATGTGGAACTTGATCCCCCGATCTGGGATCACGCCCTGAGCTAAAGGCAGACACCCAACCCCTGAGCTACCCAGGTGTCCTTTTTTTTTTTCCTTAAGGAGTATTTAGTGTTTTGTATAGTGTTTCCATGCACATCTATATCTCTAGCCCACGTCTTTCCTAAACTCCAGACTCCTATTCAGATGCCTTCTCTGTATTGTTGCTTGAAAATATATTTGACATCTCAAACTGCATATTCAAAATTGAACTCCTGATCTTTCTTCCCAGAAAGATCTTGTTATACCTATAGCCTTTCTGTCTCAGTTTTTGGCAGCTCCTTTGCTCAGGCTAAAATCTTAAGAGTCATTCTTAACTTCTCTCTTCTACCTCACATTAAATCCATTAGAAAATCCTGCTTCTTTACTTTAACTATATCTAGAATCTAGCCTCTATTGCTGCTCTGTCTTCCTAGTCACCGTCATGACTCCTAGATTACTGCAGTGGTCTCTTAATCCCTGTGCTTCAGCACTTACATCCCTACATTGCTTCTATACACAACAAAGTAATCCTTTTAAATAAAAAGATTGGGTGCTTAGGTGGTTCAGTAGTTTAAGCATCCAAGTCTTGATTTTGGCTCAGGTCATGATCTCAGGGTCATGGGATGGAGCTCTGTGTCTGGTTTCATGCTCAGCAGGGGGTAGGGTGTCTCTGCTTGAGATTCTGTCCCTCTGCTCCTCCCCTCGAGTGCATTCTCTCTCTATCTCTGTCTCTGTCTCTGTCTCCCCCCCCCCCCTTTTTTTTTTAAGATTTTTATTTATTCATTAGAGAGACAAGCAGGGGGAGAAGCAGGCTCCATGCAGGGAGCCCGAAGTGGGACTCGATCGTGGGGTTCCAGGATCACGCCCTGGGCCAAAGGCAGATGCTCAACCACGGAGCCACCCAGGGATCCCTCTCTCTCTCCTCCTAAAATAAATAAATAAATCTTTAAAACAATAATTACTCTCAGATAAAAAGGAAGATCATCTTTCACCTCTGCTTAAAATCTGTATTGGTTTCTCCTTCACTCAGAATCAAAGCCAGAGTTCTTGTAAGGCCCATAAAATTTGGCCCTGTTACCTCTTCCACCTCATCTCTTTATTTTATTCTTATGCAGCAGCTTCTTTTTTTTGAGGGCAGACATTCCATTCACACTCCCACCATAGCACCTTTGCACTAATTGTTCCAATCATGGAATCTCCCCGCTCCTCCAATATCTGCATAAGTAACTTTTGCTTCCTTCACATTTTTACTCACATTTCACCTTATGAATAAGTCCTCCCCAGCCACCCTCTTGAATGCTGCAACCTGTTTGCTCTTGTACTACCCTCCCAATATCCTTTTTCTGCCTCTACATTTTTTTACTTTAGCACTTAACCATCTTCTGAGATACTGATTGTCTTACTTATTTTTAATGTTTTTTTATTGTTTGTTTTCTATTGTAAACCTCACGAGGATACGAGTTTTTATTTTGTTCATTCACTGTTGTATCCCAAGTACCTAGAACAGTGTCTCTGACTTAATACTCACTCTGTAGATATTGGTTGAATTCAGTGAAAGATAATACATTTAGGGATTTGGGAAGGCTTCTATTACCCACTATAAGTCCTTTAGTAGACTTTGTTGTTACCTGATCAGTAAAATACTGTTTATATAAATTATTATCTGTGGTATGGAAATAGTTATCATTATGGTAATTTAAAAAAATTGCTTGTGTTTGTACTTAACATGTTTTTATTGATGTTTATTGGCCAATACTTAAGTAGTAAGGATTTATCTGATTTGGGCTATATGTAACAGTGACCCTCTATAGAGGGGATTGCGAGTTATTCTTATTGATTAACAGGTAGAAACAGTAAGCAACCCAGGACAGCGAAACAAATATGGCAAATGATTCTGTATAGATTTTTAGTAATTAAAGACGTGAATTGGAGGCTTCCTATTTTCCTATCCTAGGGCATCTGACTGGAAATTAGATCAGCCTGATTGGACTGGTCGCCTCCGAATCACTTCAAAAGGGAAGATCGCGTATATCAAACTTGAGGATAAAGTTTCAGGTAATCTGTGCTGGTGACTCTAACATATTAAGAGTATTAGTTTGATGCACTTTTGTAAGTATATTTAAATTGGGATTGGAATGGAAATACTTGTGAACAGAATAGTTATAGATTTTTACTTCCTTTGCTTAAAGAAGTCTTTTACTTACCTATCAGGGGAACTCTTTGCCCAGGCACCAGTAGAACAATATCCTGGTATTGCTGTGGAGACAGTGACAGATTCCAGTCGCTACTTTGTAATCCGGATCCAGGATGGTACTGGTAAGGAATCTGGGATTTTGAATGACATGAGATTAGGTAGATGGGTAATACACTTCAATGAAAGTGTGTCCCAGTTGCATTTATCGTATTTAAGTTTACTAATTTTTTCCTCCCCTTTCTCCACAGTTAACTATAGCTGCTAAAGGACAAGGATTAACATGTTATTTGTAATAGATACGAACACAAGTTCAAGACGTGATAATACGTAGACATAAATAAATCAAAATATCTAGCTAACCAAAGAAATCATACATATTGCCTATTCATTCATTGTTTGTAGTGGGTTTTGGTGGATTGCCTTAAGTCACCTATGTGTAGGGCAATCATTCTCGCTTTTCCATAGTCTGTATCAGAGGTTGGCAAACTTTTTCTAGTAAGACACAGATAGTAAATATTTTAGATTTTCATTCTCTATTGTAGCTACTCAATTCTACTGATGTAGTATGAAAGCAGCCATAGATAGTATTTAATACAGATTGGGGTAACTGTGTTTAGTAAAACATTATTTATAAAGATGGCAGCATTTGGCCCTTGGGCTGCATGCATGTAGTTCGTGGTCTCCTGGGCTGTGAAAGAATGTTTCACATTTACGGACTTGATCTAGTTAAGGCAACTGTTAATTTTCACTGGGTTGCAATATTCCCTAAGGCATACTTCTTATTGTGAGTATTTCTGTCTTTCTCACAGGGCGTAGTGCTTTCATTGGCATTGGCTTCACAGATCGGGGTGATGCCTTTGACTTTAACGTTTCCTTGCAAGATCACTTCAAGTGAGTGAAACTTGTCCTTTAGTTACCTGGTTAAAAGGTTTTGGAACTGCTCCTTCTCAATTGAATGGACGCTATTTCTTTTACCTCCTGGTTTCTGTATTTGGTCAGCTAGTTCATTATGCATTGGAACTTCCCATTCACTGTTTCTTTACATTATCTTATGTGTTCTTTCCTTGTAGCCTGGAATCTGTTTTTGGTTCCTTGTACAGTGTTTTGAGATGCTTTTACTTCTATCTTTGGGGAATTGGCACTTGGTTTTAAGTGGCTGAGAGGAGCATACAGAAACAGGGCTGTATGGGAGGTTTCTGGGGAGTTGTGTGCCAGTTTTGTTACTTTGTATAGTTGACATGTTTTATTTCTGTGATAAAATTTCTTCAGCCCACCTGGTTTTGGCACAGTGGTAACGCATAGCACCATGCACACTGTCAACTTCCTACTTTAAGGGCATGCATAGGCATAATTCTGCTTTTCTGCCTCAGAACTCTGAAATTGTGGAAATCCACTCAGTTGGCACAGGGATGCAGCCTGGAAGGACTGAGGAATTAATACTTCCTCAGGGGCAGCCCTCAAACATGGATTATGGGAATTGGCAACTAAATGCCCTCTGGAGGGACAGGTTAAATATGTATTCTATGTGGTTCCTCAGTGATACTGAACCCTGTTGCCCTCTTTCTTGGCTTTTCTTCCTTTCCTTCCTCATTCTTAATGTTCCCTCACTCTGCTTTCTGGAATCCTGTTTCACATAAGTTAGTTACACTCAAATTTGTGTGTTGGACTCTGCTTTCAGGTGATCCCAAATTAAGATAATTTACTCTTTTACTGAAGGTGGGTAAAGCAGGAATCTGAGATTTCCAAAGAATCTCAGGAAATGGACAATCGTCCCAAGTTGGATCTGGGCTTCAAGGAAGGACAGACTATCAAGTTGAGTATTGGGGTAAGTATGGTTTCTTTCCCCTACTCCCTCTATTTCTATAATAAGCTTGTGACTTTTTCTTTCTCTTCTCTGTTTTCTCTTTGTAGAACATTACAACCAAGAAGGGAGGTGTTTCTAAGCCCAAGACCACAGGGGCTGGGGGTTTAAGCTTGCTCCCACCCCCACCTGGAGGCAAAGTCACTATTCCCCCACCATCCTCCTCAGTTGCTATCAGCAATCATGTCACTCCACCACCCATTCCAAAATCTAACCATGGAGGTAGTGATGCAGGTAAATCTATATTAATTTTAACTTTGAGGAATCATCGTATCTTAGGTTTTAATTGGGTAGCACCTCTTTGCCAAAGAGAGAGTTGATGTTTTTGCTAATAAATGGCACTTGGTACTGACAAGGTGATTCTTGCAGCCTCTAGTAAGGAATTAAAACTTCTCTAATGAACTGAGAGTCATGGTATTTGGTAGGTTCTTTGTCAGAAAATGAATAGATATTAAAAAGACTAATTTCTTCATTGTACCTTGGTTAGACGCTAGTAGGCTTGAGAATCAGATGGACTAAGATTTTGGTCATAACTCTGCTATTTTATATCTGAATGGATTTAGTAACATTATTTAATTTTTTTGGTCTGAATATCCTTATCTCAAGATGGAGACTTTAAAATTGCCCCAGGATTGTAAAGGTTAAATGATGTGACAGCACCCAGCGTGATCCATGAAACATAGTAGCCATTTAGTAAATGTTATTTTTTAATCTTTTCTGTTTCTTCACAAAGGCAGTTGGGAGAAAATTAGACAGCACCTGGGTTTATGAATATATTTTCACTCTTCTGTACTATCTGGTGGGAAAAAGAATAGAGTTATTTCTGTTTCGAGAATGAGAACATTAGAACTTGGAAAGAAATTTTTCAAAGATTAGAGAAGTAGATAGTAGAATCTGGAGTTTTAGCCTAATGTATTGTGGGGATGCAGAGCATTTATATCATTGATTGCTAAGAATAAACTTTCTCTTTCTGGAATTTTGAGGTAAAAATGGTTATATCCTACTTTTCATAAGTTTCTCTAGGGATAATGTCTAAGATTTATTATTTTTTTAATTAAAGTTTTTATTTTTAAGATAATTGTAGATTCACATGAAGTTGTAAAAAATAAGACAAATCCTTTGTTCCCTCTACCTCGTTCCCCTAAGTGATAACATTTTGCAAAACTAAAGTCAAATATCACCAGGAAATTGATGTCAATACCATTTACTGATTTTATTTAGATTTCACCAGATTTATGTATTCTCATTTGTGTGTATGTGTGTGTTTTTAGTTGTATGCACTTTTATCGTGTGTAGGTTCCTAGATCCATCACCATGGTCAGGAAACAGAACAGCTCCATCAGTACAAACCATGATCAGAAAACAGAACAGCTCCATCAGTACAAGGATCCCTCATGTCATCCATTTATAACCATACCTACCTCCTGCATCCTGCCCCACACCCTCTCACTAACTAGGCAATCACTAATCTCTTCTCCATCTCTGTAATTTTATCATTTCATGAATGTTATATAAATGGAATCATAGAGTACGTAACCTTTGGGGATTGGCTTTTTCCACTCAGCATAATTTCCTTGAGACTCATCCCAGTTGTGTATATTAATAGTTTCTGTTTATTGCTGAGTAGTGGTTCATGGTGTGGACATACAACAGCATATTTAACCATCACTCATGGAAAGACATCTGGGTCATTTCCAGTTTTTGTCTATTACAAATAAAGTTGTGAACATTTGCATATAGCTTTTTGTTTGATAATACATTTTTATTTCTAAGATTTTTATGTTTTCCTTTTTCTTTTTTTTTTTTTCTCTTTACTGTGTGTTCAGATATCCTCTTAGATTTGGATTCTCCTGCTCCTGTCCCGACATCAGCACCAGCTCCAGTTTCTGCAAGCAATGACTTGTGGGGAGACTTTAGCACTGCATCCAGGTATGAGCCTAGTGAAACCACAGTACTCTCATTCAGGGTACAGAGGATATGTTACAGTCAAATGAAATCTTGTTCTGGGAAAGCAGGGCATTTGCAGGTCATACAGAGTGCTTGGCAGGAATTCTAGGTAAGGAAGTAGAGGAGTGCTGGGGATGGTGGGGTAAGAAAGCTGTAGGATGGAGTTGGAAGTGGGATATCAAGCCTCAATAAGTAGATTTTCTGGAGATAGAGTTTTAGAAATTCTGGGCAGCAATTTCTCGGAAGCTATTACATTGAAGAATGGAGTAGCTATCCTAATTTCTTTGGCTTTCTCTCTGTTCTCCTGTCTTGCAGCTCTGTTCCAAACCAGGCACCACAGCCATCCAACTGGGTCCAGTTCTGAATAGCATTGGCAGGACATTAAGGACAGACTTGAAGAAAAAAATGACCTTGAGGGCACCAATCTGTGAGGGAAGTTAGGAACCCCTTCTCTCCCCAGAACCAAAATTACTGGACAATCTTTTTCATAGCTTCTCCATTGCATTCAAATTGGTTTATGTCACTCCCCTATGTTGTTACTTGCTGTACAGCCAAGAAAGTATGTCCTTATCTCCTGTTCACTAGTAAGGCAGGGGAATAGTGGGTCTTATCATACTTGTGGCTGACTATGCAGGGCCCAGAAGGCCATGTCTCTTTGAGGGGGGAATGAACTCTACCATCTGTAAAATTTTTCTCCATCATTTCAATTCTTTAACTTAATTCTGAATCATCTCATGACCCTGTGTGCCTCTTTGTGAAGCCCTATTTAGCAATTTCAGGGGAGACAGAAACCTTGAGATTTCCTTTTCCATTAACCTAAGACCCTAAAAATGGACTGAGTGACCTCAGTGTTTACAAATTCAGAGTTTTGATTGGGATAGGTATGAAGAGAGACCCGTTTCCTGGGTCTCTGTTATATATCCTCCTTCAGGCTTATCCTGCTCAGTGAATATCCAGTGCTGGGTGCAGCTCCATCACCCTGTCATGTGTTTACATGTTTCTTCCTATGCTAAGAGGGTTTTGTCGGTGGCACTTTCACTGTTCTTTTGTTTGTTGAATGGTGCAACATCGTTGACTAGTGGGTCTCTTGGATGAAGGAGATTCAGGGGACCATGTTTCCCAAGTTAGGTTGTAGAGAAGTGTTTACTTTCTTGCAGCTCCATCTAGTTGCTGCATTTGAAGTGTGGCATTACTTTGTATTTGCCCTATTATTTGACCTGAAGTTGAAGGGTTTAGAGTTTTTAACCTGATATGTAGAGCAGAGGGGTTGAAAGCACGTAACTCTCTTTCAGTACCCACGTTGCCTTGCTGCCTGGGTATCTGGCCCCTTTCCATAAACATTTATTTTTCAGTCCATCTAGCTCTTCAATAGTAGAAAGCTGCTGTTCCATACATCATCATTTATGAAGGAATTCGGAGAGTCCATGAAGCTAGCTGTGAGAGGTTTGCCTGAGTGATGGCTTTGATACATTGTCACCTAGGGCATCTCAGAAGCAACTTACTCTCCCACCACTTTCCCTTCCCTCTACCCCACCATTCCTTTTACGATGCTGTGAAGAGAGTTCCCTTTCTTAGATGAATGGGCACTATCTATTTTGTTCGTTAATGGGCAATTTTAGAATGAACTGGGAGGATATCTTTTCTTCCTTTAGAACTTCTTTGGATGTGTACACTCGGACTGAAGGGAGTCTTATGTTTAGTTTCAAAATGCATTCTCTCTTCTGGATTTCTTTCTTGACTTTTTAACTTTGGGTCCATTTTTTTTTTTTTTTCATTGCCTCCTGTTCCAGGCAGCTCTATTCTTACAGAGCCATGGCAGGACATTTTAAAATTCGAATAGAAAACACTAAATGGAAAGTTCTATAGAATCACTAGTGACTAACTACTGGGAACCTATTTTCTCAATCTTCCTCCATGTTGTGTTCTTTGTATTCTCAAGATGATAATATATTATGTATTTGAATTGCTGAAATTAAAAATGAAATTTAAAATATATGTATATAAAGCGTATGCTGTATTGGTGCAATAATGGTAATTAAAAATGTGGAAAAAGGTAGTGTCTCCTTTATCTTTTGGTTTGCCTATTTCAGTGCCTTTTTAATATAACTGATCCAATATAAATGGGCCAGTAGGTAATAAACAGACATTTTATATCTATTACTCTTTTTCTTAAGAAATAGGGCTTTTAAGTTCGGGTTAGACTTGTACGCTCATGGTTCTAAACCCACAGAGCACTCCTTATACAGATCATTTATATGAGTTATTTATTTGCTGGTACAGTTCACTTCATTTGCTTCAGATTGTCTTCATGATCTAGGCCACCTCTCATATTTCAGAACTATCATCAGCATAAATGAGGAGAATCAGTGTAAGAGGTGGAACTGATTCAGAACCATAAACTTTGGAACCCAGAAGGATCTTGGAGTTCTCATTCAGTGATTTTTCACAGAAGGTGAATCAGAATGATACATGTGCTAGCCTTCTTTCTTCCTTTTTTTTTTTTTTAATAACATGCTGCTCCCTCCAGAGATTCTGATGCACCTCCTCCATTTGCTCTCCTAGAGTAGAGCCTAGATGGCTTTCCTAACCATGGCCTTTCTTATCATTACTGAGGCTATGAGGCACCGTCATTGATAGAAGTGTATCATAAACCTCAGGTTTTATTTGGGGAAAAATTGGACAATCTTTTTTTTTTTTTTTTTTTTTTATAGCTCAGTCCCCTCAGTTAAACATTTGTATCTCCCTTCACAGTTGTAATGTGAACGTTTATTACTCCATTTCCTCCATTCTGATAACCTTCTAGACAGGTGGCTTGCCTCTACCTTTCTTTTTCTCTAGCTCCAATTCAGCTTACCTGTTGCCTCCAGAAATCCTCTTCCTAAACCCAGCCCTGCTCGTGCCTTTTCTTCCGTGACTCATTGTCTTTAATGATTTTCCTTTGCTTACAGAATAAAACCCATAGTACGATTTCATCCTCAACTCTGTTTTCCCTTCCACTCACAGTATGCTCCTGAGACTAGGGTACTAGTCATTCTTCAGATGCCATTAGCACTGTGAGCACTGAATGCTTGCTAAAATTCCCTCTATCTAGGGTATCTTCCTGCCTGTTGAAATCCTTTCCATTTCATAAAGCTAGTGCAAATACTACTTCATGAAATGTTACCTATCCTCCTGGTCTGAAAAAATGATCTCTTTGTTTTATTTGGGTTGCTGTTGAAATTCTCTTATTAGTTTGTAGATTCTTTGAATATAAGGACCATGTCTTCATTTTACTCACCGTATTTTCCAAATACCTTTTTGTATAGTCGGTGCTCATTAAATACTTGTTGAATTAATAGTGATTTCAGTGAAGAAGGACTAGAAATCAATAAGTTGGGTATATTCCTTCTTTTACTCATTCTCAGGATTGTTCTAGCTACATGATGTTAAGCATTCCTTATATGCCTTGTCATAGTTGCAGAAAATCTTTATGTGCTCCAGAGTCTGTCAGTTTTAGGGTTCAGAAAAGCAGTGATGAAGAAAAATTTTACTTGGGTACATAAACCCTATGACCTGGGAAAAGAAAAATGATATCGTAAAACACAGCTGTGGGTAGGTTTGGTAGCTGTCTCATTTTATTGTAACTTAGATTACATTACATTTTGGTTATGTGTTATCTTCTAGCTTCTGAAAATCCATTTCTGTTATTGCTTCTTAACTACACGAAGAGAATACATATGGTTTGTGACTGTAGGACATCTACTCAGGAGCATATTCTCTTGAGAAAAGCAAAGCAAAGAGAGTCATCTTTATTTCCAGGTCCCTTGAACCTGAGGCTTGTGATTGTTTTCACAGCAATTTTATAGTTTGGCATTTATTTCAGATTTTGCAGTAGTGATTTTCAGTCCCCTTTTGAAAGACATCAAGATACAGGGGTAGTATGTTTTTATAAAGCTCTAGTATACTTGAATTGCCTGTATCTGAGCTGGGAGTAAAATAATTGTCCAGAGTGACCTCTTGTTCTGCCCTCTCAGCCTGAGGATCGTGTTATCCCCTCAATTAAATACAGTAATGGTTAAGACCCATTATGGGTTACTTGCTTTTTAATATTTTTTCTTACGTGGGCCCTGCCACTGAACCTGTGATAATAGGAAAGAGAACGTTGGAGCACTTTCTGTGAATGCTGAATCTGGCTGCATATCAGCATGGGACCACTAGAGGGCGGGCTCCCTCTAGCAACTCCAGCACAGCTGTAGGAAATGCTGCTCAGACACCTGGTGCCTGAGAAGGTGTTTAAGAAGAAAGACATAAATGAAGACTCAAGGGACATATCTATGGAGTTTAAACATACATTTGATGCAGTATTTTTGAGAATGTAGAAAAAAGAGCTGTTTAGGAAGAAAATGAAGTACAGAATAAGACCTTCTTTAGACTTTAATATTTAAATATTTGGATGGGGAATATACTTATTAATTGTAATGGCCCTCTCCCCATCAAAATAGATGATTAATAGGTAATAAAGTGTAGTAGTGGTTATGAGCATGGATTTGGGAGGGAACAGATTGCCTTGGTACAAAATTTTGCTCTGCCACTTACTGGCTTTTTAACTTTGGACAACTTATTTAACTTTCGTTTGCCTTAGTTTCCTCATGTGCAATATGAGGATAATAGTTCCTAATTTATAGGGTTATTGCCATAAAAAAATTTCAAAGTGCTCAGGACAAGGTCTGGCACATGGTACTACTACTACTACTGCTTGGTGGCTATTATAATGCTGGGTATTAGGATGTGCAATAAAATGGTAAGTGTAGGGGCAAAATGATGTGACTTTTTTTTTTTTTAAGAAAATTAAATTTTTATTGAAATATAATTGACCTATTACATTAGTTTGGGTATGCAACATATTGATTTGATACATTTATATATTGCAATATGATTACCACTGTTGTGTTGCTAGCACTTTTTAAATTTTTAAATTTTATTTTTAAAAATTTTATTTATTTATTCATGAGAGACACAGAGAGAGGCAGAGACACACAGAGAGAGAGAGGCAGGCTCCATGCAGGGAGAGGCAGAGACACAGAGAGAGAGAGAGGCAGGCTCCATGCAGAGAGAGGCAGAGACACACACAGAGAGAGAGAGGCAGGCTCCATGCAGAGAGGCAAGCACCAATGTCAAGGAGCCTGATGTGGGACATAGTTCCGGGACTCCAGGATCATGCCCTGGGCTGAAGGCAGGTGCTCAACTGGTGAGCTACCAGGTGTCCCAACATTTTTTTTTTAAAAAAGATTTTATTTATTTATTTACTTTAGAAGGAAACTCATGGTTGGCAGTGAGAGGAGGAATCTCGAGGAGACTCCAAGCTGAGCATGGAGCCCAGCCTGGGGCTTGATCTCCGGACACTGAGATCATGACCCAAGCTGAAACCCAAGAGTCAGTTGCTTAACTAGCGAGCCACCCAGGTGCCCTTGTTAGCTAACACTCTGTTATATCACAGAATTATCTTTTTTTTTTTTTTTCCTGGTGAGAACAATTAAGATTTAGTCTCTCATCTCTTTGAAGTTTATAAATACATTATTGTCATCACCATGTTTTGTGTTAAGATCATCAGGACTGACTTATCTACTGGTTTCAAGTTTGTATCCTTAAACCACATCTCCCCAATCCCCACCCCCTAGTCCCTGGTAACCACCAATCTACTCTTTGTTTCTGTGAGTTTGGCTTTTTTCAGTTTCATATGTAAGTAATAACATATAAAATTTGTCTTTCTCTGACTTCTCTGATTTAGCATTGCCCATCTACATTGTTGCATACACACATACATACATCTTGTCTTTTTTTATCATAAATAGACAAGTTTTTTCCATATTTTGGCCTTTGTGAGTAATGCTGCAATAAACATGGGCGTGCTTATATTTCTTTGATATCTTATTTTCATTACTTTTGGATGTATATCTAGAAATAGAATTGCGGGATCAGATGATAGTTTTATTTTTAGTATTTTGAGGGACTTCCATACTGTTTTCAATAGTGCTGTACTAAAAAAAAATAGTGCTGTACTACTTTGGCTTTACATCAACAGTGTACAAGAGTTCCTTTTTCTCTACATCCTTGCCAATGCTTGTTATTTCTTGTCATCTTGATGACAGCCATTCTAAAAGGTGTGAGTTGATATTTTATTGCGGTTTTGAGTTGCATTTCCCTGATGATGACTGATGTTGAGCATCTTTTTATGTGAATGGGCCCCAAGCATCACCCCTACCAGTCTGGGCCCCACCCTAGGGCTTGAAATGGAGTAAAATAGAAATGGTATCTTTGGGTCTTGAGTCACATGGAGATAGTCAACTGCTTGTGACTTTAAATAAATATAACCTACTTTTTTTAAATGAAAGAAAAAAGGCTGCTGGCCATTTTATATCTTTGGAAAAATGTCCATGTAGTTCCTCTGCCCATTTTTAATTCAATTGTTTTTCTCGTTACTGAATTGTAGGGGTTCTTTATATATTTTAGGTATTAACTCCTCAAATAGTTTGCAAGTATTTTTTCCCATTCCATAGATTGTCTTCAATTTTTTAAAATTTATTTGAGAGAGAGTAGGAGCGATGGGGTGGAGGACAGGGAGGCAGAGGGAGGGGGAGAAGCAGACCCCCTTGCTGAGCAGAGAGCCCGATGCTGGGCTCAATCCCAGGACCCTGAGATTATGACCTGAGCTGAAGGCAGATGCTTATCTGACTGAGCCACCCAGGCACCCCAATCTTCATTTTTTTAAAAAATGTTTCTCTTTCATGCAGAAGCTTTTTAGTGTGATATATTCCCATTTGATGATTTTTTTTTTTATAATTTTTATTTATTTATGATAGTCACAGAGAGAGAGAGAGAGAGAGAGAGAGAGAGGCAGAGACACAGGCAGAGGGAGAAGCAGGCTCCATGCACCGGGAGCCTGACGTGGGATTCGATCCCGGGTCTCCAGGATCGCGCCCTGGGCCAAAGGCAGGCGCCAAACCGCTGCGCCACCCAGGGATCCCCCCATTTGATGATTTTTATTGTTGTTACTTGTGCTCTTGGGGTTCTATCTAAAAAAATCGTTTCCTAGACCAATGTCAAGGAGCTTCCTCTCTGTTTTCTTAGAGGAGTTTTATTGTATCAGTCTTACATTTAAGTCTTTAACCTATTTTGAGTTAATATTTGAGAGTGGTGTAAGATAGGGGTCCAGTTTCATTTTTCTGCATATAAAACTGGTAATCTAGTTTTCCAGACATTATTTGTTGAAGTCACTGTCCTTTTCCCACTGAGTGTTCTTGGTGCCTTTGTCAAATACTATAAATGCAGGGGTTTATTTCTGGGCTCTCTGGTCTGTTTCATTGGTGTATATGTCTATTTTTATACCTTTACTATTTTAAATACTATAGCTTTATAGAATAGTTTAAAATCAAGAAATATGATGCCTCTGGCTTTGTCCTTTTTTCCTTCATGATTGCTTTGGTTATTACTTTGGAATGTACTTTTGTGGTTCCATACAAATTTTAGAATTGTTTTATCTATTTCTGTGAAAGATGCTATTGGAATTTTTATAGAGATTGCATTGAATCTATAGATGGCTTGGGTAATGTGGACATTTTAACAATATTTATTCTTTAAGTTAATGAACACAAGATATCTTTCCATTTTTTGTTTTCAGTTTCTTTCATCAAAGTTACAGTGATTGGTATATAGAAATTTCACCTTCCTGGTTGAATTTATGCTTAAAGTATTTTGTTATTTTTGATGCTATTGTGAATGGGATTTTCTTTATTACTTTTTCAGTTGTTTCATTGTTAGTATGTAAAAAATGCAACTGATTTTTGTATGTTTATTTTGTAGCCTGCCACCTTACTGAATTGGTTTATTCTAAGTTTTTTTGGTGGCGTCTTTAGAATTTTCTATATATAAGATCTTACCATCTGCAGAGACAATTTTACTTTTTCTTTTTTGATTTGGATGACTCTTATTTCTTTTTCTTGTCTGATTACTCTGGCTTGGACTTCCAGGACTGTATTTATTAATAGGAATGTTGAGTGGTCCTCCTTTTCTAAGAGTTCTTATTGCAGAGAAGAAGCTTTCAACTCTGCACTATTGTGAATACGTTACCTGTGAATTTTATCACGCCAAGATACATTTCTTCTGTAACCGATTTTTTTTTTAAAGATTTTATTTATTTATTCATGAGAGACAGGCATGAGAGAGAGAGGCAGAGACACAGGCAGAGGGAGAAGCAGGCTCCATGCAGGGAGCCCTATGTGGGACTCGATTCTGGGACTCCAGGATTACTCACTCCCTGAGCCAAAGGCAGATGCTCAGCCACCCAGGCATTCCTCTTCTGTAACCAATTTGTTTAGAGTTTTTATAATGAAAGGATGTTGTATTTTGTCAAATTCTTTTAGTACATCTATTGAGATAATGTAACTTTTTTTCATTTTATTTTATTTTATTATTGTTTTTTAAGGATTTTATTTATTTATTCATGAGAGACATAGAGACAGAGAAGCAGAGACACAGGCAGAGGGAGAAATGGGCTCCATGCAGGGAGCCTGATGTGGGACTCGATCCCAAGACTCCAGGATCATGTCCTGGGCTGAAGGTGGCGCTAAACCGCTGAGCTACCCGGGCTGCCCTGTCTTTCATTTTATTAATATGATGTATCACAGTTAACGTTTTGCATACATTGAACTATTTTTGCATCCCAGGGATGAATCCTATCTTGTCATGGTGTAAGATCCTTTTAATGTGCTGTTGAATTTGGTTTAGTAATATTCTGTTGAGAATTTTTGTACGTATATTCATTAGGAATATTGGCATAGAGTTAATTTTCTTTTTTTGTAGTGTCTTTATCTGGCTTTGGAATCAAGGTAATGTTAGCCTCCTAAAATGAGTTTGGGAGTATTTCCTCCTCTTGAATTTTTTGAAAGGGTTTGAGAAGAATAGGTGTTAATTTTTTTTAAACGTCTGGTAGAATTCTCCTCTAAAATCTTCTGGTTCTGGACTTTGTTGGCAGATTTTGGTTTTTTGATTAAAAATCCATACTTATTATTGGTCTGTTCAGATTTTCTATTACTTACTGATTCTGTTTACATAGGCTATATGTTTCTAGGAATGTTTCCATTTTTCTGTGTTATCCCAATTTAATGGCATATAGTTGTTCACAGTAATCTCTTAGAATCCTTTGTATTTCTGTACTACTGGTTGTAATATCTTCTCTTTCATTTTTGATTTTACTTGAGTCTTCCCTCCTTTTTTTTCTGTTTTGCTAAATAATGGCTTGTTGATTTTATCTTTTCAGAACACAAGCTGTTAGTTTTGCTGATCTTTTTCTATTGTTTTTCTGGTCTCTGTTTTATTTATTTTCGCTCTGACCTTTGTTATTTTGTTCCTTGCATTAACTTTGGGCTTTGTTTTTCTTTTTCCAGTTCCTGGAGGTGTAAAGTGAGGTTATTTATTTGAGATCTTTCTTTTTTTTAATGTAGGCATGTATCACTATAAAGTTACCTTTTAGAATTTTGTAGTCTTACATAGGCTCTGGTATGTTGTGTTTTTATTTTTGTTTGTTTCAAGAGTTTTTTTAAATTTCCTGTTTGATTTCTTTGATGTATTGGTTGTTCAAGAACCTATTAATCTTCATATATTTGAATTTTCTAGCTTTCTTCCTTTTATTGATTTCTAGTTTTATCCTATTGCGGTCGGAGAAGATCTTGGTTTGATTTCAGTCTTCTTAAATTTCCTAAGATTTGGTTTTTAATCTAACCTATGATCTACTCTGGAAAATGTTATGTTTGCACTTGAAAAGAATGTTCTGCTTTTACTGGATGGAATGTTCTGTGATTTGTTTTGTAACTGGAAGGTTGTACCTTTTATTTTTTTTTTAGAAAGTATGAGGTGGGTTAGATGGAGAGGGGGAGGGAGAATCTTAAGCAGGCTCCATCTACACTCAGCACGGAGGAGGCTGATGAGGGGCTCGATCCCACAGCTGTGAGATCATGACCTAAGCTGAAATCAAGAGTTGGTTACTTAACTGACTGAGCCATCTAGGTGCTGTGAAGTTTGTACTTTTTAATTCCCTTTATCCACTTCACTCATCCACTTATCTCTCCTCTGGCAACCATCAGTTTGTTTTCTGTATTTAAGAGTCTGCTTTTTTGTCTCTTTTCTTAATTCCACATGTGAATGAATCATATGGTATTTGTCTTTCTCTGTCTGACTTATTTCACTTTGCACTATACCCTCTAGGGCCATCCATGTTGCAAATAGCAAGATCTCATTTTTTATGGCTTTGTAATATTCTACCACGTGTGTGTGTATACACACATATATATGATATATATGTCACATATACACATATATGACATATACATATATAAATACATATATACATATACACATATATGTATATACATACATGCATATACCATATCTTCTTTATCCTTTTTTTTTAAAGATTTTATTTATTCATGAGGGACACACACAGAGAGAGAGAGAGAGAGAGAGAGGCAGAGAAACAGGCAGAGGGAGAAGCAGGCTCCATGCAGGGAGCACAACGTGGGACTCAATCCCAGGTCTCTGGGATCACACCCTGGGCTGAAGGTGGTGCTAAACTGCTGAGTCACCAGCATTGCCCTTCTTTATCCTTTTATCTATCAGTGGACACTTTGGTTGTTTCCATTTCTTGGCTATTGTAAATAATGCCTCAGCCAGGTGGCTTAGTGGTTTAGCGCCGCCTTCGGTCCAGGGTATGATCCGGAGACCAGGGATTGAGTCCCATGTCGGGCTCCCTAAATGGAGCCTGCTTCTCCCTTTGCTGTGTCTCTGCTTCTCTCTCTCTCTGTGTCTCTCATAAATAAATAAAATCTTTAAAATAAATAAATAAAATAAAGAACAAAGCTAGAAAAAAAAAGAACAAAGCTAGAGTATCATATAATTCCAGATTTCAATATATACTACAAAGCTGTAGTAATCAAAACAGTATAATACTGGGATGAAAAAAGAAACACAGATCAATGAAACAGAATAGAAAACCCAGAAATAAACCCACACTTACATGGTCAATTGATGTAAGACAAAGGAGGCAAGAACCTAAAATGGGGAAAAGATCGTCTCTTCAACAAATGGTGCTGAGAAACCAGACAGCTATATACAAAAGGATGAAACTAAATCACTTTCTTACAAAAATAAATTCAAAATAGATTAAAGGTCTAAATGTGAAACCTAAAAACAGAAAATTCCAGAAAAAATCATAGACATCTTCTCAGGCAAGGAAAACAAAAGCTAATAAACTATGGGGACCACCAGGGGCACCTGGGTGGCTCAGTCCATTAAGTGTCTGCCTTTGGCTCAGGTCATGAGATCAGGCCCCATTTTAGGCTCCCTGCTTCTCCCTCTCCTGCTCCCCCTGCTTGTGCTCTCTCTCTGCCAACTAAATAAATAAAATCTTTAAAAATAAATAAAATTAAAATTAAATAAAACTACTGGGACTATATCAAAATGAAAAGTTTTCGCGAGTGAAAGAAACAACAAAACAAAAAGGCAACCTACTGAACTGCAAATGATATATCCAGAAAGGGGTTGATATATAAAATATATAAAGAACTTAAATAACAACATCCCAAAAAACAAATAATCCTACTAAAAATGGATAGAGGACCTGAACATTGTCTAAAGACATAGAGATGGCCAAAAGACGCATGAAAAGATGCTCAAAATCATTAATCATCGAGGAAATACAAATCAAAACCACAATGAGATAGTACCTCACACTTGTCAGAATGGTTAAAATAAAAAATACAAGAAATAACAAGTGTTGGCAAGGATATAAAGGCACCCTTACATGCACCATTGGTGGGGATGCAAATTGGTGTAGCTACTGTGCACAACAGTATGGAGGTTCCTCAAGAAATTGAAAATAGAGCAATGCCTTTGGCTTAGGTCATGATCCCAGGGCCCTGGGATCAAGTCCCACATCAGGCTCCCCACAGAGAGCCTGCTTCTCCCTCTGCCTATGTTTCTGCCTCTCTCTGTGTCTCCATGAATAAATAAGTAAAATCTTAAAAAAAAAAAAAAAGTTAAAAACAAATACCATATGATTCAATAATTCTACCACTGGGTATTTACCTAAAGAAAATAAGAACACGAATTCAAAAAGATATAGGCACCCCTTAGGTTTTTTGTTTTTTTGTTTTTTTAGCCCACCAGGGCTGCCCATAGCTTTTTTCTTCAGAGAAGATCATTTTGGGTTGAGATTTTGTGGTGATCTCTTTTTTTTCATGAATTTGAATGTCCAAATCTCTCCTCAGGTTTGGTATATTTTTAGCCATTATTTCTTTAAATCGTTTTCTGTCCCTTTTTCCCTTTTTTATCTCTGGGACTCTAATGATATGTATATTGTTTGTCTTAATGGTTTCTTGTAAGTCTTGTAGACTTTGTCCTCTCTTTTCATTCTTTTTTCTTTTTGCTTTCTAACTGGATAATTTCAATTACTCTGTCTTTTTTTTTTTTTTTTTTTTAAATCTGTCTTCTTGATTACTGATTATTTTTCCTGGTTAAGTCTGCTGTTGAAGCCTCCTGTTGAATTCTTCAGTCATTGTACTCTTTAGCTATAAAATTTCTGTTTGGTTTCTTATGTTGTCTGTTGAACTCATATTTTCTTGTATTGTTTTTCTAATATCATTAAATTGTTTCTCTCTATTCTCTTACTGCTCTCTGAGCATCTTTAGAGCAATTATTTTGAGTTCTTGGTCAGGTATTTCCTGGATCTCCCATTTCTTTGGGATTAGTTACTAGAGGTTTACTGTATTTCTCTGCGTGTTCCTTCATTATTTTTGTAGCCTCGTATGGTTGGCTGAATCTTTGAAGAGACAGTCCCTCTCCTAGACTTATGGCCTAACTTCCATAAGGGAAGGCTTTTTTACCTGTGTGTGGGCACATGCTGGAGCATACCATGATCCCAGTTCTGTTGGTGCAGGGTGCTAACTGCTGGGATGTGTGGTTGTACCATAGATGGGGTGGGGCATGATGTGTCTTTGGGTCAGACCATGGGGGTCTATAGCACTGACAGGTGTTTTTGGCAAGCACTGCCAAAAGGGGTCTGCAGAGTCCGTAAGGGTTCTTGGAGTCCTCAGTGGTGCCTACAGGTCCAGTAGCTAGGGACCAGGGCAGACAGTGGTGGTGGCTAGACCTTGTGGTGTGTACACACATGGCTGCGGGGACCATCTGCAAGTGCCTGTTAGGTGGTAGGGGCCAGTTGCAGACACATGTAGTAGTTGGGGTCAGGGTAGGCAGCAAGGGCTGGAGCCAACTTTGGGCTCACCGGCAGTTGCAGGAACCTTGGCTTTTGGTATATTCTCTATTTGCATGGCCTTTTTCTCTGGTTGTGTGCACTGTAGTGGTGGGTAGTGATGAGCATTAGGCTGGTGTTGTGCAGGTGCATAGCTGGAATAGCTAGACGTACGTGTGCACCTGCTGTTAGGTTAATCTTGGGTTATGCTAGCATCTTATATTTGGCCAGCTGCAGAGGCCTTGGTTGGCTGCTGGTGTGGTTCAAGGGCTCTGGGAAGGGTGGCAGGGGCTCTGTGTAGAAAGGTGTTAGAGGGAGTGGGAAGGGATTCAGGTGGCTGATGTCAGCAGTTGTGAAGACCTGTGAGGCAAAAGTTGGTGAAATCTGTAGGGAATCTGCTGTGGTCATTAGTTTCTGCAGTGGCAAAATCTGCGTTTGTCTGTAGAGAATGTCATTGATTTATGACATGTGACTTGTGACCTGTCACAAGTCTTTGTGCATCTCAGCTGTCTCTGTGCATCTCAGCTTTGCCAATCTGGTTGGGATAAAACTGCAGTGAGAACTTGAAGTGCTCTGAAAGGCTAGGGAAGGTTATGACTTACCTCATTTTTTTCTTTTCTGGTAAGGGAAATTCTTTGTAGCCAGGAAGAACCCTCTTGGTGCTGAGCAGTGTTGCCTTGGGTGGAGGGAGGGGGGGTGTGGTAGGAAAGTACAGGCAAAATAAAGTGCTTTCTTCTCTTCTTGTGTGCTTATTCTATGGTTTTTTTATTCCACTGTGTTGCTAAAATTTCTGAAATAGATTCCAGAGCTCTCCAGAATTGTTTTTTTTTTCATGGATAGCTGTCTAATTATTGATCTTTGAGGGGAGACAAAGACTGGGATCTCCTATGTCACCATTTTGGTGATGTTGAAAATTAACTATCCAAGTCCTTTATATCTGGTGGAACAAGATATTCCAGATTCACCTTGTACTTTCCTACTGATTTTTCTTTTTAATCTAAAGTTTGGGAGAGGTATTACTGATGGGTAGTTTGTGCTTTGCTGTGCTAAAGCTTTTTAGTTTGATATTGCCCCACTTGTTTATTTTTGCTTTTTTTGCCTTTACTTTTATGTCAAATAACAATACTAATTATATACTTGAAAGTTGTTGAGAGGGGTAAATGGGTGGCTCAGTGGTTGAGCATCTGCCTTTGGCTCAGGTTGTGACCGACCCCAGGGTCCTGGGATTGAGTCCCACATTGAGCTCCTTGCAGGGAGCCTGCTTCTCCTTCTGCCTATGTCTCTGCCTCTCTTTCTGTGTCTCTCATGAATAAATAAATAAAATCTTTAAAAAAAAAGAAAAAAGTTGTCGAGAGTGTAGATCAGTCATATGAAGGGATGGATGTGTTAACTAACCGTACTGTAGTAATCATTTTGCAGTATATATGTGTATCAAATCATCACTATATACATCTTAAGCTTACGTATTTTATGTGTTGATATCTCAATAAAGTTGGAAAAAATGACAAATACCATATGATCTCAATTATATGTGGAATCTAAAGACATTGAACTCATAGGGTGGAGTCGTGGTTGCCAAGGACTAAGAGCCAAGGGAAATGAGGAGAGGTTAGTCAAAGCATGCAGACTTCCAGCTCTAAGATTAACAAGTTCTGGGGATCTAATATATAGCATTGTGAGTATAATCTAGTATTGTTAAACACTGTATTTAATAATTGATATTTGCTAGGAGAGTAGCTTATAAATATTCTCACTACAAAAAAAGAAATGGAAATTATATGAGGTCATGGAGATATTTACTAATTCTATTGTAATAATTTTACAGTATATTCATGTATCAAATTATCACATTGTATACCTTAAACTTATACAATTTTTTGGTATTTTTTTATTGGAGTTTGATTTGCCAACATAGAGTATAACACCCAATGCTCATCCCATCAAGTGCTCCCCTCAGTGCCTGTCACCCAGTCACCCCATCCTCCCGCCCACCTCCCCTTCCACTACCTCTCTAAATTTATACAGTGTTATATATCAATTTTACTCCATAAAGCTTGAAGAAAAGTACAAATAAAGGTGACTTATTATGTTAATCTATGCTCAGAAGCTTAGACATAGCTTGGTGAAGTTAATCAGATTCTTATTTTGTTAGCATTTGCTAGGGAAATATGACATCTAAAAAAATATTGTTTGGACAGGTCTTTAAAAGCCTTTTAAGTTTAGGGGCATTAGTTAAATGCCCAACACTTGGTTTCAGCTTGGGTGATGGTCTCAAGGTGATGAGATCGAGCTCCATGTCAGGCTCCGTACCCCGCATGGAGTCTGCTTGAGATTCTATATCTGCCCTTCCCACTTATGCTTTCGCTCTCTCTCTAAAATAAATGAATAAATCTTAAAATAAAAAAGTTTTTAAATTTAGTGAGAAACAAGTATGCAATGGTAAATTCAACCTACAATATGGAAGTTCTTGCCAAGTTAGCTACTTTTTTGCCAAGAGCATGCTTCACACTTGGTAGTTTAAGGTCATCCTGGAATGATTCAGTAGGGGAAACTCTAAGGGGCTGATTCTGAGATGCCTTCTTGGCAAAAGGAGTTTCTGAACCATTGACAGGTTGCCACAATCTCTATTTAGTTGCATGGAGCTTTTGTAAAAACAATATTCAGCAATAGGGGGACTGGAGACACATTTCTTTAAAAATTTTTCTTTAATTTTAATTTAATTTTTAATTTTTTTTTTTTTTTTAGTTTCAAAGGTAGAGTTCAGTGATTCATCAGTTGTGTATAGCACCCAGTGCTCATTATGGAGACACACATTTCTTTCCATTTCTCACCAGCAACCACATAAACTCTCATCTCTTTTTAATCAAAATCCTTAATTCTTACAGGTTCCAAGGAATCAGAACCTTTGATTCAAAAGAGATTTAATGACAGTTTTGCAGAAAACATCCATAACATCTTTGAACGATAGTTATCCAGTATCTGCTTGGGTAGGTGGCTCTTTGAAAGATAACCTTTTAGAATACAAACAAATTTGGAAATTAGGCAGGCCTGGATTAAAATTGAAAGTCTAATTTTATTGGCTCTGTGGTCTTGGCCAATTAAATAACTTCTCAAACTCTCAGTTTTCTCATTGGTCAAATGGGGAGTACAATGCGTATTTTTCAGGATTATTTTGAATATTGAGCTGATGAAAGCAATATTATTCATCATAGGGCAGGAAATAGTAAACTCAAATGTGTTAACCATTATTGTAATCCTTTTTCACTACTGATGATTAATAGCAGGGCTGGTTGCTTTTAACAGGAGGAAACCCAGGTTGAGTCATAACAATAAGAAAATAAACAGTAATGTTATCAGAAAAGGTGAGGGTGGACGATGGTCTTTAGAGTGATTGGTATTAAGAACTTCTTCATAGACTGGTACCAGTCCAAGGATTGCTGTTATTTGGCTGTGGAGTTCTATGAATTATGTTTAGAAGCCTTAGGAGTCTTGATTATTATTTGTGTAGCTTTGACGGAAGCATCATAAACCTGCAATGGAAAACCAGCAGTTTTATTTTTCTAAAAACTGGTATTAACTTATCCTTGTTTTTAAAGGTAGGGTCAGAAGAAGAAAAATCTGGCAGTCCAGGTTTTCTTAGTTCTTTTCAGTGAGCGCCAGTGTTTTCCAGTAATTGATTATCCAATCTAGCTAGTTTGAGGGTCTGTCAGTTGCTGGTCATATGAAAAACTGTTGAGGCTGTGTTGTTTGTTTGCCTACTGTACTTTTTTGGGCTTCCATTTTTTAAAAGTGGTTGGTAAATGAGTTGTGTGCTCTTTGTGTATACTGTCTTTGCCCTGGCTCCTGACTACATAATGTGATGCAAGTAGGGATTTGAAACATATGTATGCGTTGGACCTGATCTCTTATGATGGTCCCTCAGATGGCCATCTAGTCTTCATTCATTGATTGGATCCCACCCCTTTTAGATGTATTTCTTTATATTTAACTGAGGTGTCTCTCACAGATCAGCCCTCTGACACCTTTTTTTGACCATCTCAGTGCCCTTAGTACCATGTATTAAGGAGTATTTCTGAGTCTGTTTCTTTGCTGTCCTGGAACCAAGGATGGGATAGGTCTCAGGACCTATCACTATTACTGTCTTAACCAGAGCACTTATGTGAACATCAAGCCAGAAGAAATCCCAATGAGAATAGTTACTTCATTTTGTGATCCAGATTTATTCACTATTTGAGAGAGAATGATTATAGCAATAACTAATTTGTCCATATCTTCTTGTAGTATTTGTCTTAGAGCATCTGCACTGACTCTGGGCTTGACCATGAAGTGCTTTGGACAATGAAAGACTACATAATGTGATGCAAGTAGGGATTTGAAACATATGTATGCATTGGACTTGATCTCTTGCTGCTCTTGGAACCCTGTTTAGTCTACTTGGAGAATGAGGGACCAGTGGAGCTGTCTCAGTTGGGGCAATCTTACATAAATCCTTATCAATCTGGTATCTGGGGATGCCTGGGTGTTTCAGTGGTTGAACATCTGCCTTCGGCTCAGGGCATGATCCTGGGGTCCTGGGATCAAGTCCCTCATCAGGCTCCCTGTGGGGAGCCTGCTTCTCTCTCTGCCTTTGTCTCAGTCTTTCTCTCTGTGTCTCTCATGAATAAATAAAATCTTAAAAAAAAAATCTGGTATCTGACCATAGATAGATATATGAACAGGTTGAGCTGAGATTAGCCACACTTGACTCAAACCAGAACTATCCAGCTGAGCCCAGCCCAGTTTGTCAAACTCAGGAATTTGAGTTAAATTAATGGTTGTAGTGTTAAGGTACTAAGATTTAAGATGGTTGATTACACAGATAACTAATATTCTCGCAAGCCTATTATGTATATTAAACAAAAATAAAAAGGATGTGGTAAAGACAAAGTAAGTGTTTTTAAAAAATTGTTTGTATATTTTTTTATTGGAATTCAGTATGCCAAAATATAGCATAACACCCAGTGCTCATCCCGTCAAGTGCCCCCCTCAGTGCCCGTCACCCAGTCACCCCAACCCACCACCCACCTCCCTTTCCACTACCCCTTGTTCATTTCCCAGAGTTAGGAGTCTCTCATGTTCTGTCACCCTCATTTTCCCACTCATTTTCTCTCCTTTCCCCTTTATTCCCTTTCACTAGTAAATAATATTTTAAAACAATTTTAAATTTAATGTTACTTATTAGAACAAAGTATCTGACTAGTTATAAGTTTGGTTTATTTCAATTCTTGCTTTTAATAGATATGGGTTGTAAAAGATACTTTGTAATGACATATGGCTCAAATGAGAAGAATATCATTAGCTGTACTTAGGAAGTTATGATTCTCATTTTTCAATTCTCTCTATAAATCTTTTTTGTTAAAACCACCTAGTAGATACCTTTTTTTCATTATATTAATCTAGTGGTACTTACAAACTAACAAGTGTTGTTACATTTGAACTCATTAATATAAGTTTAAAACCCACTAAAACCATCCATTTTGAAGATTTCAAAAAGGAGGATGGATAAGCCATGTCCTTTTTTTTTATTTTTTTAAATTTTTATTTATTTATGATAGTCACACAGAGAGAGAGAGAGAGAGAGAGGCAGAAACACAGGCAGAGGGAGAAGCAGGCTCCATGCACCGGGAGCCCGACGTGGGATTCGATCCTGGGTCTCCAGGATCGCGCCCTGGGCCAAAGGCAGGCGCTAAACCACTGCGCCACCCAGGGATCCCTAAGCCATGTCCTTATATAATTTCTGGCAAAAGGAAAATCACAACGTGAAGGAAATATTGTTATCTAATCATCAATTTTCCAATTGTTCTTTCCATAACAGTTTCTTTTATAAAATAATTGTCTTCTCACTTACAGTCAAAACATCACCCTTACTTTGAAAGCAAAGGTTGATTGTGTGCGTACACACACACACGTGTTCATATGCTTTAGTATTTGCTAAAGCATAGCTTTGGAAGCTATTTCATAGCACTGAAAAAGTGAGCAAAATTGGAACACTTGTCTTTTTCTGCTTTTTAAACATAGCAATATTTGAGCAAGTTTCTGAATTCTTTTAAGTAATTTTCCAAAGTGAATAAGATGGTCACTTCCCATCTTATTAAAAAAATCACAAATATTTTAATATCTTGTTTCATGAAACTATTTTGAGGAATTGTAATGATTTATGACACCAACTGCCTGGAGTTAGACCAGATTTCACAGATTAAGGCCATAGTCCTCCATAATATGGCTCTCCTTTCAGATACCAGCCACAAGCTGGGGGGTTTCAGCTTCCCTTATTATCAACTTCCTACGAATTTGGGGGTTCCCATGACTCCCTCAGATTTGATAATTTGCTAGAACAACTCATTGGATTCAGAGAAATGCTAGCCATCCTTACAGTTTTATTATAGCAAAAGAATACAAAATCCGAGCTATCCAAAGGGAGGGATGCATAAGGCAAGATCTGAGAGGGTCCCAAACATGAAGCTTTAATTGTTCCCATGGATGGCACATTGATGTATGCCATAGTATTGCCAGCCAGACGAGTTCACCTAAGTCTTGGTGCTCAAAGTTTTTATCAGAGTTTGTTACATAGGAATGCTTCATTGAGTCATTTGCCAAGGTTGAATTCAAGTCTTCATCTCTCCCCTGTCTGGGCTGATATCTCATGGCTCAAAGCCCAACACCTCTAATTCTGTGGTTGATCTTTCTGGCTCGGTCAGTCCCTACCTTGAATCATCATGTTAGCACAAAAGAGAGGCTCACTGAGAGTAACTTCATTAGCATAAACTATCAGGGCCCACCATGAATAACAAAGACATATCACTCAGGCGATTCTAAGGATTTAGAGGCTACCTCCCAGGAACTGGGTACAAAAGCAGCCAAATTCTTAATTACACAGGTATTTAAATTACAATATGATGCAACATACAGAGAGAATGAACAAGTGGAGATGCACCATCAACTTAAGAGTTGTGGAACCTCCACTCTTTCCTCATGATAGATCCTGTACCACACATGACTTGTAACCAACACTGAACCCATATGATAGTCATAAAGCTTATTTTACTTAACATTTTAAATACCTATTAATAGATGTTCTAGTATTTTATTTCTGTGCCCTAGAAGATCCTTTTAAGAGACCATCTGGGGTATTGTGCCTCATTTTAAAGATCACTGCTCTAGAGATCCCTTGGCTAAATAAAGAGTGCTATAGACTGAAAGTGTCTCCTCAAAATTCATATGTTAAAATCCTAATTACTGATATGATGGTATTACAAGGTTAGGCCTTTTGGAGGTAATAGGTCTTGAGGGTAGAACTCTCATGAATGGGACTGGTGTCCTTATTAAAGGGACCCCAGGGAGCTCCCACACCACTTCTGCCATGTGAGGATGTAGTGAGAAGATGTCCATCTATGCTAGGAAGGGGGGTTCTCACCAGATAACAAATCTGCTGGCACATTGATCTTAGACTTCCCTGCCTCCAGAACTGAGAAATAAGTTATTTTAGCCACACAGTCTGTGGAATTTTGCTGCCTTTGACCTGTCTCTCTGTAGATAGAGGGTACTTCCCTGCCCTATTCATATTAAGTCCAGGTGACTTCCATTGGCTAGTGGGATCATGGTGGATGTAATGCCTTATCTGAAGAGAGGATTTGAATATTTCTACTTGTTTCAGCTTATAAGGAACTGCTCTATGAACCTAGGTTCCAGAATGAGAATATACTAAGAGCCAAGCAGAGTTACAATCAAGACCATTTATGTGAGACATAAATGTTTGTCATTATAAGCCACTCAGGTTGGGTTGTTTGTGATAATAGTGCAATCTAGTTATAATGTAATTTACTGCAGGGAAAGAGATACCTTTAGGAACATATTTTGTTTTTTCTTTATAAACTTAGACTATTAAGGCTCTGATAATCAATGATTATTCTTGGGAGAAGGATGTATGCATGCACACATGCAAATGTGCAAGTATTTGTTAGGTCTAGTAGTCATTTGCTAGAAAATTTGCAAGAATTAGCTCTCCCCCCTCTTATATTTTTTCATATCCCTTTCCCTTTCCTTATTAAACAGTTCAGTTCTAAGTAAAATCTTAGGTGGAGCAGAAGAAAGTAAAGGTTTGTTGTAGGGTGTGATGGGAGAGCCACAGTGGTCGGGGACAGGTTGTCAGAATTCAGAAGGGTGATATTCAGGAGGGTGGCTTGACAGTGGTGTTGGAGTCCAAAAGAATGAGAACATCTCTGCAGGGGTGGGAAAGTATTTCCAGCATGGGGAACCAGACTCTGTGCATACTGAGAAGAGTGTCCACACATCACAATAGCCTAGTATGGAGAGGGTATCAAAGGCACCCTGGTCTGGTGTGCTAGTGTCTGAAATGTGGAGAGGACATCTATGTAGTGGGGTAGGCAGGTGCAGGGAGCTCAAGCAGGATAATCCTTGCTGGGAGGTGGGGGACCTGGCATAGGATTTCATGGCCCAAGCAGAGTGAGGGAAGTGTACATGCAAAACGTAGATAGAGGCTGAACAAGATAAGGAAGTTGTCCATGTGGGAGGGTAGCCCAGTGTGGGGACTCTGAGCCCAGGAAGGTTGAGGAGAGTTTCCACTCAACTGGGGGGGTCTTGTATAGGGTTTTAGAACCTGAGTGGGATAGGAGGATTCCCCATGGGGGTTAGGGAGCCAGCATCAGCAATCAGAGTCTAGGCAGAGTAAAGAGGGATTTCCTATGGAGGGTAGCCTAGCGTGGGATGTAGGACCTGAGCAAGATGAAGATGATGTCCATGGCGGTTGGCTGGTTCTGTGTACAAATATCCAAGCAAATTAAAGGCTCTAACAATTAATGGTGGCCTAGATTGGGAGGTCAGAGCCCAATCAGGGAGAGAAGAGCTCAGAAAGGAAATCACAAAAAAGATAGAAAATTGACTAAATTCAGGGGATTACTAAAAAAAAAAAAAAAAAAGTTAAAGACAAAGGAAGCAGGTTTCTTACTGTAACAGAAGGACATTAGAAATGTAGAAGGGAGAAAACTAGAACGAACTCTGGTGTTGAGTTGGAATTGAAGGTTATTAGTGTGAATGCATGGTTTTCAATGTACCTTGATATAGAAATAAATAAGGTTAAGTGTTATGCAGTTGATGGAGGAGTTTGGTGAGGGAAATTAAAAGGAGGATCATTTAGAGAGAACTGAACCTAGGGTGTGAGCTAAGAGCATGTCTGAGAAGATTCTGTATGAAGGATTCAATTTTTGGAGTGTTTTCCTCTTGCCTTTTAGAAAAAGCCGTATGTATCACTGAGTTTATCTCCTAATTTGTGATTCCATTAAATTATCCTAACTTGTTAAAAAATAGTCACATTGACGTGTATTTTCTTTTGTTGTGGTGTTATGGGAATTAAAGTGATAGAGATGGGTAGGGTAAAGGCTGGCCTACTCTGTTAACATCCAGCACAAAGAGCTGCTTTTAGGAGCTGCTGGAAATAACTGTAGCAAAATCAATGGAGATCCATGAGAGAGTCAGTTAAGAACAGAGAAAAGCAGAGAGTGCTAAGAAGCAGCTTCAGAAGACATGATCTAAGCTTTGACTTCCCTACTACATTAGAAGACACTGACTCTTGAAAGTGGAGAGGCTAACATATGAGTTTTTTGTCAATGATCCTCTTAGAATGTGATCCCCCAAAGTTGTCAGATCAGCTACACATGAGGAGAATACAGCATGAATGAGTATATGCCCAGGTTGGTAGAAATAATTATATTTGCGTGTAGAATTTCATTTTTGCTAATGAGTTCAGATAATACAGGTCTCAGAAAAGATTTTTCTAATTGCTTAGTTTGTTTCTTTACTTCCTGTGTGTGTTTATTTATTTATTTAAGATTTTTATTAATTTATTCATGAGAAACACACAGAGAGAAAGAGGCACAGACAGAGGCAGAGGGAGAAGCAGGCTCCATGCAGGGAGCCTGACGTGGGACTTGATCCCGGGTCCTCAGGATCACGCCCTGGGCCGAAGGCGGCACTAAACCGCTGAGCCATCTGGAATGCCCCTGTTTTTTTTTTTTTTTAAATCTATATTTGAATTCCCAAGTTCCTACTTTTATTGTATTTGCTGACATATATTTAAATGCATTGATTCTCGCTGTGTTTGGTCCTGGGGGTTGGGCCACTCTCTGAGGTTTTTAATTTTCATGAGATTCCTCTCAGGGTTATTGCCTATCTGGGGCTCCTGTTCTTGGAAGTATGACAAGTTGCCACCATGTTCGAGTTTCATTTTAAAGTGTTTTAAGGAAGAGGTGAAAATTTTTTGAAAAGAGCAGATTTTTCAATATGACTTCAGAGACCACTTACACTGAACTAAGTTTCAAAAGTGAACCCAAGTCCTCAGGCATCAAATGATGGCCTCCTGCAGGTAAGAAGCATTTTCTGATGGACAAAGTTAATGAGATGAAGGATGAAGAGAGAATACTATAAATGAAGTATAGGTTATGTTAGTTGCTGCTTCTCTGGCCGCAATTGGGACACAAGATTGAGTTGCCAAGATAATACTCTTAACAGAATTGAAGTGTGACAAGTCCATACAGTCCTGAGTTAAGGAGAGTGATAATTATGCTGAGAAGTTGTTCTCCTGTGCCTTTTGAAGCTGAGTGAGATGCAGTCAGGAGATTGGCAATAGATCTTGAAACCATCAGTCCAGATGCAGGGGCTATTGATGAATTAATGGGCTCAGTTAGAGGGGAAAAGTTTTTTTTTTTTTTTTTTTTTTTTGGGGAAAAGTTTGAGTAGAGAATGTTGTGGGTGTATTTGTTAGTACTGAACTAAAGTGGAACCAAACACTGATGCAGATGAAAGACTAGAAAGTTACAGAGAGTGTCTTACATTACAGGAAAAACTGCCCTGCATTCAGAAAATCCATTGCATACCTCACTTGTCAATACCCCGTAACTTTGAGAAAACAATTCTTTCAAAAAAATTTTTTAAGGAGGTATGATTGACAAATAACAGTATATAGTAGTCCCCTCTTATCTGGGGAATATGGTCCAAGATCCCCAGTGAATGCCTGAACAGTGGATAGTACCAAACCCTATATACTGTGTTTTTTTTCGTATACACATATACCTATGATAAAAATTTAATTTATAAATTAGGCACACTAAGACATTAACAGCAATAACTAATAATAAAACAGAACAATTATAACAATATACTATAATACAAGTTAGGTGAATATGATCTCTCTCACTCAAAATATTGAACTGCATTCACCTTTCTTTTTTCTTGTGATTATGTGAGATGATAAAATTCTTATGTGATGAGATGATGTGAAGTGAATGACATAAGTATTAGCGTTAGGCTGCTCTTCACCTTCTGAGGATATATCAGAAGGAGGATCATCTGCCTCCAGACCACAGCTGACCACAGGTAATTGTAAAATTCATGTAAAGCAAAACTGAGTAAGGGAGGGAGGACTGCTGTATTAGTTTCAGATGTACACTGTAATGATTTTATTTTTGTATATATTTGTGAAATCATCACAATAAATCTAGTTAATGTTCATCACCATAAATTTTTATATAATTTTTTTTCTTGTGATGAGACCTTTTAAGATTTAATCTCTTAGCAACTTCTGAGATGTAATAATATTTAATAGTTGATACTACTGTAATCTATAGTATTAACTATAGTCAACATGCTGTACATTACAACCATGACTTCTTTATTTTATTTTATTTTATTTATTTATTTATTTTTTAATTTTTATTTATTTATGATAGTCACGGAGAGAGAGAGAGAGAGAGAGAGAGAGAGAGGCAGAGACATAGGCAGAGGGAGAAGCAGGCTCCATGCACTGGGAGCCCGACGTGGGATTCGATCCCGGGTCTCCAGGATCGCGCCCTGGGCCAAAGGCAGGTGCTAAACCGCTGCGCCACCCAGGGATCCCGACTTCTTTATTTTATAACTGGAAATTTGTACCTTTTAACCCCTTCCACCCACCCATTCCCTACCACCACCTCCCCCACCTCTGGGAACCACCAATTTGTTCTCTGTATGAGTTTTGCTTTGTTTTGCTTTTTTGGATTCCACAGATAAATGAGATCATATGCTATTTTCTCTGACTTATATCACTAAGTATAATGCCCTCAAGTTTCATCCATGTTGTCACAAATGATAAGAGTTCCTTTTTTTAATGGCTGAATGATATTCTACTAATATAAATATCACATTTACTTTATCCATTCATGGATGGATGGCCATTTAGGTTGCCTTCCTGTCTTAACTGCTTTAAATAATGCTGCAACGATCATAGGGGTGCATATATTTTTGATTTAGTGTCTTTCTTTGGGTAAATATCCAGTAGTGAAGTTAATAGATCATATGATATTTCTATTTTTAATTTTTTGAGGAAACTTCATACTGGTTTTCACAGTGGCAGTAGTTTACATTCCCACTGACAGTGCCTGAGGGTCCCCTTTCTCCATATCCTTACCAACACTTGATATTTCTTGTCTTTTTGACACTAGCCATTGAGAAAATAATACTTAACCATGAAATAGTGACTAAAAATGTCTGACCTTATTTTAAGAATGTGATGAGGGGGGATCCCTGGGTGGCGCAGCGGTTTGGCGCCTGCCTTTGGCCCAGGGCGCGATCCTGGAGACCCGGGATCAAATCCCACGTCGGGCTCCCGGTGCATGGGGCCTGCTTCTCCCTCTGCCTATGTCTCTGCCTCTCTCTCTCTCTCTGTGTGACTATCATAAAAAAAAAAAAAAAAGAATGTGATGAGAGAATGACTATAATTAAGATTTATGTGCTATGGGACACCTGGGTGGCTCAGTGGTTGAGCATCTGCCTTCGGCTTAGGTCGTGATCCTGGGGTCCTGGGATTAAGTCCCACATCAGGATCCCTGCAGGAAGCCCACTTCTCCCTCTACTTGTGTCTCTGCCTCTCTCTCTGTGTCTCTCATGAATAAATAAATAAAATAAAATCTTTTTTTAAAAAAGGTTTATGTGCTATGGCATTATTTAAAGTAGTTAAAGTTGGGAACAATCTGGAAGAATATTTACATATATGATGAAATCCTATGCAACCACAATAGTGTTAAAGAAGAAAATATGGCTGTATAAAAAATGTTCATGGTATAGTGTATAAGAATATAGTAGGTCAAAAACCAGTATATATGGTATGTCAATCGTGTGGGGAAAATGTATGTATGAATATGTATGTATGTATATACACTTTAAAAATTATTGGAAGGATATTTTCCAAAACATTAACAATAGTTATCCTCAATGATAGGAATTTGTGCTTTTATATGTTTTCCAAAGTTTCTACAATGAACCTTATTATTTTTTTCCTATTTTCATATTATTTCAAATTTCATGTTGTTGGTAATACTATGTCATCCAAGAAAAGGGAGAAGGGGAAGAGGAGAAAGGAAGTAAAAGTCAGAATTTATTACTGATGAAACTCTTTTGATTTCTCCTTCAGCTCCCAAAGAAAAGACTAGCCCACACAAAAGTAACCCCAGTTTTCCCAAGCTACTTTCTGTCTCATTGCTGATACTTCTGCTCCTATTGGCAATCTCATTTTTTATTGCTTTTATCAGTACGTATCCATTTGAATCTATGAGGAATGTATGCCTTACATGAAGGGATGACATCCATTAAATACTGACATTTAATAGTGGGTATATCCAGAAACCTGGAAAAGAAGTTTTCTTTCAGGATGAAGGGCTGACACAATTAATGGGAATCTGTTAGGAATTTTATTGTTTATTTGAATTTCATTTATAAAAATAATGGAATTCACTCTTTAGAGAAATTGAAGAGTTTATGTGTGTACATGTGTTTGTGTTGTAAAGGGACATCTATTAGGCACCATTTCTAACCTAAACAGTTGCGGAAGTAAGGACAAATCTATATTTGACTATTAGTGTTTATAAGGCCAGGTTTTTTTTCAGTGCACACACACATATTTTGAGGTGAACAAGTGGACAAAAGGAAATGGGAAAAAATGTTCCAGGAAGAGTTTCCCATTGAAATTTCACCTTAATTTTGTCTGTCCTGCTCAAGACTGTAAGCTCTAAAAGCCAATTTGGCAAATAAGTGGATGTCCTCATATCTTTGATTTAAGAATTTATCAAAATTTTATTTTATTTTATTTTATTTATTTTATTTTATTTCTTTATTAAAATATATTTTATTTATTTATTCATGAGAGAGACAGAGAGAGAGAGAGGCAGAGACACAGGCAGAGGGAGAAGCAGGCTCCATACAGGGAGCCCGTCGTGGGACCCGATCCCGGGACTCCAGGATCACGCCCTGGGCCGAAGGCAGCGCTAAACCGCTGAGCCACCCAGGGATCCCCTATCAAAATTTTAAAAGGCATAAGAAGTAGTAAAGCCAGCATGTGGTGGATCAAAGAGCAAATGAGAGATGAGGAAAGAGAAAATTCACTTTCTAGAGGGAGAGGTAAGTATTTTTAAATTGTGAGGTACTTGAGTATATTGGTGTGCTGAAGAATAAGAGCCAGTTGGGAATAGATACAGGAAAGAAGATGAGGAAAATAATGCCCATTGCTCCTGATCAATGTTGGATTAAAAAACATTATAAAAAAAAAATCTTACTCTGTAGGTAACCCAGAACTCCTCAGAATTAGCTCATCCCTCATTGCCCTGCAAAGACCTATGCTGCATACACCCTCAGATAGAAGCATTTGTTTTCCCTCCATTCTCTCACCCCTAAGGCTTAGGCTTTGCAGTATTGAAGGAAAATATGGATCAATCCCTTTGCAGTCATTCAAATGGAACTGTCATGTTCTCTTTCAACTATTTATCTTTTAGCTATTCCTGGAGAAATTATGGTTTCAAAGTCAGTAGAATTAGGATTACATTGAATGTGGGGTGATGAGAACTCTTTTCTGTAATCAAGATCCTTTTACTCAAGCAATTGGGCATTGGTAGATTTTGTTGCTATAAAATAGAATGCCAAAAAAGTAGAAGGCAAAGTAAATGAATGGCCTTTTTTTTTTTCAGTTTTTTTTTCAAAAATATTCTCACCTTGTTAAGGAAAAAAAGACTACAAAAGAACTCACACAGCATTGGAATGTATGAAAGAAAATTTGACCATGGAAGGTAAAAATTAATGTGCTTATAATCCAGTAGTTGACTATACTGTATAAGGATACCAAGTTAATATTTCCAATAAGATTCACAGGTAGCTCATACTAAGCAGTTGAGTCTTGGTCATTTTAAAGTGTAGAAATACATAAGACCTAAACTTCTTATATGCATATCTTTATCTGTATAAAGAAGTAGTCTTGGTTGTGGAACTGGCTGTTTAAATCCATGGATAATCTCTTTATGGAATAATTATCCAACCACATCCTTGATGTTCTCTTCAGAACACACTTTCTCAGTTTTTTTTTTTTTTTTAAGATTTTTATTTATTTATGAGAGAGAGAGAGGGGTGGGGGCAGAGGGAGAATCAGGCTCCATACAGGGGGCCCCACGTGGGACTCGATCCCAGGTGTCCAGGATCATGCCCTGGGCTGAAGGCGGTGCTAAACCACTGAGCCACCCGGGCTGCCATATGAATAGGCTGAGAATTTTCCAGATCTTCAAATTCTGGTTCCTTTCTGTTTAACACTTCAATTTATCTCTTTCCTCTTTCATTTTACTATAAGCAGTACACAGCATTAATATGCTTAGATATCTCCTCTGCTAAATATCCACTGTCACTTACAAATTCTATTTTTCACAAAATTAGAACACAGTTCAGCAAATTCTTTTCTGTTTTATAGTAAGAATTGTCTTTCTTCCAGTTTTCAGTAACATGTTTCTCATTTCTGAGACCTTACCAGAAGCATCTTTATTTTTTTTTAAAGATTTTATTTATTTATGAGAGAGAGAGAGAGAGAGCAGGATCAGGGGGAGGGGCAGAGGGAGAAGCAGGCTCCCCACTGAGCAGGGAGCCCAATGTGGGACTCCATCCCAGGACCCCAGGATCACTACCCGAGCCGAAGGCAGATGCTCAACCCACCTAGGTGCCCCCAGAAGCATCTTTAATGTTCATATTTCTACCAAATTCTGTTCATTATAGGATATGTATATTCTTTGAGATGATAGGAGCTTTTTCTACAGCTCTCTTTTCTTTCTGAGTCCTTAGCAGAATTACCTTTAACATCCATATTTCTAGCACCAGCCTTTTCAAGGCAATCTAGGCTTTTACTAGCAGGCACCTTAGAACTCTTCTAGCATCTACCTATCACCCAGTTCTGAAACCACTTTCACATTTTTAGTAAATTGAGTGTTAATAATAATAAATTGAAGTGTTAAACAGAAAGGAACCAGAATTTTTAGGTATTTGTTACACCCCACTTAGGTACCAGAATCCATATTAGCCTGCTTGGCTGCCATAACAAAATATCACAAACTGGGCAACCTAAACAATAAGTTTATTTTCTTACAATAATGGAAGCCAGAAGTCCCAGGTGCCATAAGAGTTGGTTTCTTTTTTTTTGTTGTTTTGTTTTTAAAGATTTTATTTATTTACTCCTGAGAGACACACACACACACACACACACACACACACACACACACACACCGAGGCAGAGGCAGAGGCAGAGGGAAAAGGAGGCTCCATGTAGGGAGCCTGACATGGGACTCGATTCTGGGTCTTCAAGGATCATGCCCTAGACCGAAGGCGGTGCCAAACTGCTGGGCCACCCGGGCTTCCCAAGAGTTGGTTTCTGGTGAGGCCCTTCTTCTTAGCTTGTAAACAGCCACCATCTTGTTGTGTCCTCACATAGCCAGTCCTCTTTGTGAATGGGAAGGAGAGACAGCTTTCTGGTCTCTTCCTCTTCTTATAAGAACACAAGTCCTATTGGAATAAGGCCCTACTTTTTTTATAACCTCATTTAACCTTTATTACTTCCTTAAAGGCTTCCACTATAGTAACATTGAGGATTATAACCTCAACACATTAATTTTTGGGGGAACACAGTTCAGTTCAAAACAAGTTTCTATGTAATTTATTGGAAATTCTTGTGTATATGATATTTGTTTCTTCTTATTTATTAACTTAATCATCTATCTATATTAGTGTGTACTCATGGATATTTATCTTATACTTTGGGTTGTAATCCAGTGCTATATTTATTTTGTTGCTCACATTGTTCTACCTTTGCCATTGGGAATTCTTTCAGTTGGTTCCTGTGGCCCTTGGACTTGCCCCCATCAATGTGTTGTTATGTTTTGTTTTTGAGCACTTGTTTACTTTCTGGGACTGTAATTTTCTCTGGGCTTATACTGTATGTTTCCTGTTTCAGTCTTAGAATCAATTCTATGTGGAGCCATGGCTTCTGTTATTGAATGGCATTAGAAACCAAGATTTGAGTACTAGGTATACTCATTGCTGCTGAGGTGTTATTTCTTTTAGGTCATCTCAGTTCACAGAACAAGGAAATATATATCTGTGTACTAACCTGTATATGTGAATATATTGATAAATATTTGTACATACAGTTGTGTATATAATAAGATACATATCAGCTTTTACTGATGTCTGAAACTTTCATTGATTACATTGCTTCTAGCCTACTCCCCTTGATATCTTTAATGATCACTTCAACAGAGAAATCTGATTCCCATCATCTGCTCAATACATTTACATAATTATTCAATCCCAATGTACACATATAGCAGTATCAGAATTGTAAACTCAAACCACCTTGGGAAACAACTTTATCAGCTAGAATACAGTGCCTATGTGCAGTTTTTTTTGTTTTTATTCTTATAGATTCCATTTCCAAAGTTATCGAGATCATCATCCCACCTCCACCCAGTGTGGTTGTTTCCAACACTTGTAATACAGTTAGATTGTCTTGTCATAGTCTTCATTCTTTAGTGGATCCCCTGACCTCCTAAATGAACTTTAAAAATTTCCATGGAATAAATATGTAAATTTATGTGGTTTTGACAAATGCATAATGTTACGTAGTTTTACATAAAAATCTGTGCTCTACTTTCCCTTCTAGACTCTTGGTAACCACTGAAATTTCATTTCATTTTATTTTATTTATTTTATTTTATTTTTTTATTTTTTATTTTATTTTTAAAAAGATTTTATTTATTCATGAGAGACAGAGAGAGAGAAAGAGGCAGAGACATAGGCAGAGGAAGAAGCAGGCTCCACACAGGGAGCCTGATGTGGGACTCGATCCTGGGACTCCAGGATCACGCCCTGGGCCAAAGGCAGGTGCTAAACCGCTGAGCCACCCAGGTGTCCCTAATTTTGTTTTTTTTTTTTTTTTTTTTTTTCCTAATTTTGTTTTTTTGCATGTAACTGTCCAGTATTCCCAACACCATTTATTAAAAAGATTGTCTTTTTTCCGTTGTATATTCTTGCCTCCTTTGTCATAGATTAATATAACTATTAATATAATAATTAATAATTAATAACAATTAATAATTAATTAATATAATAATTAATATAAGCCCATGACTATGGGTTTATTTCTGGGCTTTCTCTTCTGTTCTCTTGGCCTATGTGGGTATTTTTGTGCCAATACCATACTGTTCTTATTATAATAGTTTTGTAGTGTATCTGGAAATCTGAAATTGTGATACCTCCAGCCTTGTTGTTCTTTTTTAAAAATTTATTTATTTATTCATTTATTTATTTATTCATTTATTTATTTATTCATTCATTCATTCATTCATTCATTCAATTTATTTATGAGAGAGCAAGAATGAGAGAGTACAAGTGGGACCAACAAAGGGAGAGGGAGAAACAGGCTCCCTGCTCAGCAGGGAGCGGATGTGGGGAGCTGAAGGCAGACGCTTACCAACTGAGGCACACAGGCACCCTCAGCTTTGTTCTTCTTTCTTACGATTGTTTTGGGTATTCCAGGTCTTTTGTGGTTCCATAAAATTTTAGGATTATTTGTTCTAGTTTTGTGGAAAATGCTGTTGTTATTTTGATAGGGATTACATTGAATCTGCAGATTGCTTTGGGTAGAATGGACATTTTAACAGTATTAATTCTCCTGAGTCATGAGCATAGTATATCTACATTAGTGTCATCTTCATTTTTTTTAATCAGTGTCTTCTAGTTACGTATAGGTCTTCTACTGATTTAATTAAACTTATTCTTAGATAATTTATTCTTTCTGGTTCCAGTGTTATTGGAATTGTTTTCTTAATTTTTCTTTCTGATATTTTATTATTATTGTATAGAAATATAACATATATATAATACAATATATTAGTTTTGTATCCTACAACTTTAATGAATTTATTTATTGATTCTGATAGTTTTTTGGTGGTCTTTAGGATTTTTCATATGTAGTATGTCAGCTGCAGATAGTGACAGTTTTACTTCTTCCTTACTAACCTGGAGGCCTTTCATTTCTTTTTCCTGTCTGATTGCTGCAGCTAGGATTTCCAGTACAATGTTGAATAAATGTGGTGAGACTGGACATCCTCATCTTGTTCCTGATCTTATAGGAAAAGGTTTTTATTTTTCATCATTGATTAATGTTGTTACCTGAGGGTTTGTCATATTTGGCCTTTATTATGTTGAGATACATGTCCTGTAAACCCACTTTGTTGAGAGTTTTGTCATGAACAGATGTTATATTTTGTCAAATACTTTTTCTGCATCTGTTGAGATGATATATGGCTTTTATCCTTCTTCTAATTAACATCATGTATCACCCTTGCTTTCCTAGAATAAATCCCACTTGATTGTGGTAAATGATCCTTTTAATTCATTGTTGAAATCAGGTTGCTAATATTCTATTGAGGAATTTTGCATCTCTGTTCATCAGAGATACTGGCCTATAGTGATTTTTTTTTTAAGTGTCTTTGTCTGGTATTGGTATCAGGGTAATGCTGGCCTTATAGGGTAAATTTGGAAGTTTTCCTTCCTTTTCTATTTTTTGGAATAGTTTGGAAGAATAGATATTAATTTTTCTTTAAATGTTTGGTGGAGTTCACCTATAGAGCCATCTGGTCCTGGATTTTTTTTCTTGGGAGTCTTTTGGTTATCAATTCAATTTTGTTATTAATAATTGGTCTATTCAAATTTTCTATTTCTTCCTGGTTCAGTTTTGGAAGATTATATGTTTCTAGGAATCTATCTGTTTCTTCTAGGTTTTGCAGTTTTTCATAATATTCTCATATAATTCTTTGTATTTCTGTGGTGTCAGTTATTTCTCCTCTTATTTCTTTTGTTGAGTCCTCTCTCTTTTTCTTGATAAGTCTGGCTAAAGGTTTATCAATTTTGTTTATCTTTTCAAAGAACCAGCTCTTGGTTTTATTGAGCTTTTCTATTTTTTTAGTCTCTGTTTCCTTCCTCCTATTAGCTTTTGGGCTTTATTTGTTCTTCTTTTTCTAGTTCCTTTAGGGGTAAGTTTAGGTTGTTTACTTGAGATTTTTCTTGTTTCTTGAGATAATCCTGTATCATTATATACTTCCCTCTTAGAACTGCTTTTACTGCATCCTAAAGATTTTCGAGGTTGTGTTTCATTTTCATTTGTCTTCTTGCATTTTTAGATTTCCTCTTTAATTTCTTCATTGGCCCATTCATTGTTTAGTAGCATGTTGTTTAGCTTTTGCATGTTTATTTTTTCCAGTTTTTTCTCATAATTGATCTTTAGTATTATATTGTTATGATTGGAAAAGGTGCTTGATATGATTTCAGTCTTCTGAAATGTATTTATTTATTTTCTGAAATTTATTGAATCTTGTTCTGTGGCCATGTGATCTATTCTGGAGAATGCTTCATATGTACTTGAAAAGAATGTATATTCTGTAGTTTTTGGATGGAATGTTCTATATATATCTGTTAGATTCATTTGGTCTAAAGTTAGTTAAGACCACTGTTTCCTTGTTGATTTTCTATCTGGATGACCTATCCATTGATGTGAGTGGGGTGTTGAAGACCCATACTATTATTGTATTACTGTCAATTTCTTTATGTCTGTTATTATTTGCTTTATGTATTTAGGTGCTCCTATGTTGGATGCATAAATATTTACAACTGCTATGTCCTCTTGTTGGATTGGTCCCTTTATCGTTACATAATGGTGGAAGTATGCCCTTCTTTATCTCCTGCTACTTGTTTTCAAGTCTCTTTTTCTCATATAGGCATTGATACCCTGTTTTTTTTTCTCTCTCTCTTCTTTCTTTATTTTTTTAAAGATTTTACTTATTTGAAAGAGAGTGTGAGCAAGACAGGAGAGAGAGCACAAGCTAGGGGAGAGGCAGAGGGATAGGGAGGAACAGACTCCTTACTGAGCAGGGGGCCTATGTTAATTTGATGGTTGCTTAAGTTCAAACACATTCTGAAAGTACTAAATTTTTACTCCTTCACATTTTAATATATATGATATGTCTTGCATCTTTTAATTTTGTGTATCCCTTGACTGATTTTCATAATTGATTTTACTTCTTCTTGTTTTAACCTCTATACTGGCTTTATAGGTTATTAATTAAATCTTTGCCATATGTTTGCCTTTACCAGTGACATTTTTTCCTTTCATAATTTTCTTCCTTGTAGTTATGGCCTTTCCTTTCCACTTAAAGAAGTCCCTTTAACATTTCTTCTAAGGCTGGTTTAGTGGTGATGAATTCCTTTAACTTAATTTGTCTGGGAAACTCTCTCTCTTTCAATTCTGAATGATGGAGTATTCTTGGGTATTCTTGGTCATAGGTGTTTTTCTTTCTAGCACTTTGAATATATCATGCTCTTTTCTTCTGGCCAGGAAAGTTTCTGCTGAAAAGCCAGCTGATAGCCTTACAGGATTTCCTTTGTATGTTAGCTTTCTTTTCTCTTTTAATATTCTCTATTATTACATTTTGGTATTTTAATTATTATGTGGATCTTACATTAATCTTGTAGGGGATCTGTATGCTTCCTGACTGGGATATCCATGTCCTTCTGCGTATTAGGGAAATTTTCAGCATTATTTCTTCAAGTAAGTTTTCTGCCCCCTTTTCTCTCTCGCCTACTTCTGGGACCATATAATGTAAACGTTATTATGCTTGATGAGGAGTTCCCTTAACCTATTCTCATTTATTATTATTATTATTTATTTTTTCTGTTCAGCTTGGTTGCTTTCCATTACCCTATCATCCAGATTGTTGATTTCTTCTCCTGCATAATTTAATATGTTGATCCCTTCTAGTGTATTTTTCTTTTCAATTATTGAATTCTTCATTTCTGATGGCTTCTTTTTTATGTTTTCTGTCTTATTGTTGAGGTTCTCACTGAGCTCATCCACTCTTCTCAAGTCCAATGAGTATCTTTATTACCATTACTTTGAATTCTTGCCAGGAATATTGTTTATCTCCATTTCATTTAGCTCTTTTACAGTGATTTTGTCTTGCTCTTTCATTGAGGACATATTCCTCTGTCTCCTTATTTTGTCTGACTCTCTGTGTTTGTGTCTATGTGTTAGGTAGGCCATCTGTGTCTCCTGGTCTTAAAAGCAGGCCTTGTGTAGAAGAGATCCTGTTGTTCCCTGTAGCATAATACCTCCTGGTTACCAGGAGCAGGTATACCAGGAATGTCCTTTGTCTGGGCTGCATGTGCCCTCCTTTTGTGGCTGAACTATGATTGCCTTTTACCCATGTGGCTTCCTTGTTTTTATTTTATCATTTATATCTGTAATCTGTGGCTGAGATTTTCTTTTTTTTTTTTCTTTTTTTTTTTTTAGATTTTCTATTTCTTTTCTGAGGCATTCTTTTCTTTCATTTGGTTCAAACTTGTTTGTACTTTCTTGTTGAAGCATCTTTGTCATGATTTCTTTAAAATATTTGTGAGATAATCCTAATATTTCTCTTATCTTGATACTGGCATGTATTTATTTTCTTTTTTAAAAAATTAATTTTGAGAATTTGTAATTCATGGTGTGATGGATCATTTTCCATTGAAACCTAGACATTTTTGTGTAATATTCTGAGTCTGCGTCTTACCTAAGTCCTATGTTTTAGCTGGCTTTTCCTGACACCACTCTGGCAAGGGAGAAGTTACTGCCTGATGTAGGTAGACTTGATCTCCTTGACACCTGATGGGTGGGCTACTTATCACTTCTTGGTGAAGATGCAAATTCCAGTTTCCATGAGGTCTTCCTTGGTCCTTAATTTTAATAATACACACACTTAAATTTTTTCCTTTATATTGGACATCTCTGGCCTTCTGTCAATACAGAGAAAGATTGGAGCTGCTGCCCAAAGGATTGGAAGTCATTTAGTTCCAACTGCTACTTTTATTTCTACTACACCAAGAAATTGGACTGAGAGTGAGAGGAACAGCTCAGAAATGAAGGCTGACCTGCTGGTGATTAACACCAAGGATGAACAGGTACTTTCTAATAGATGATGGAGTCAACGGTCCGCTGGTTATTGTATACATCTCTTGTCTAAGGAGGTTTTCACTGTTTTGGAATATTGGTGGTGTGGCAGAAGGCTTTTAGTAAAACTGATAGGAAAGGCTACTTAAGCCTTCACGTGCTACACCTTCTTCCTGGTTTCATAAAACTAATCTCTCCCAAAATTAATTGGGGCATTTGAAATATAATATATGGGGTTTGAATAGAAGAATGAAAATATTTTAGTTTGAAATATATTTATATTAAATATTTTATAAATTATTAACTATTTCACTGAGAAGGGGTATTATTATATCAGAGCGGAGTTCAATAATGAAGGGTCACAATCGGCAATCAAGAATGAAGTTAAAGAAGTTATGAAAGGAAAATGATTTAATGTGCAAAAATCTTCTAATGCATGACTTTGAAGAATACCACCTCTTAGTGAAAGAGGGAAGTGAATCTGAGATGAAAATTCACTATGATCATGGCTAGAAAATTGCTTCCATTTGTGTTGAACGTTACTATATTCTGAATGTTTATGTCCCCCCCAAGCTTCATATGGTGAAATCCTGACCCCCAAAGATGGTGGTATCTGGAGGCAGGGTCATTGAGAGGTGCTTAGGTACTGAGGGTGAAACCCTCGTGAATGGGATTTGTGTTCTTATAAAAGAGATCCCACATAGCTACCTTGCCCCTTCTACCATGTGAAGACATAGTGAGAAAAAAGCTACGAACCAGGAGGAGAGCCTTCACCTTACCATGCTAGCACCCTGATCTGAGATTTCCAACCTTCAGAACTATAAGAAAGAAACTTGTTTATAAGCTATCCAGTTTGTAGTATGTTGTTATAGCAGCCTGAGCAGACTGAGCCAAGCATTGTGCTTACGAGTGATGTCTTTGATCCTGCTCTGGTTTAGCCAGAGAGGACTGAGGCTCCTGGGCAGGGCCCCAGTATGGCTCTTCATGGATCCTTTCCTTTTCTTCTCTTCTCCATAAGGTTGTAAAGAACTCAGTTCTACCTCAGTGCTCTAAAGGCTATATAACTCCTTTCTTTTCTTCCTTTGGATTTATCTCCCAGAACCTGGATATATATATTCTGCTTATTACATAGGGCTATCAGATCCAAAGGGAAAAAGAGATTAGCAATGGGTTGATCAAACACCATACAATGAAAGTGTCACGTGAGTACAGAATTAGGTAAAGGAACCCTGAGCGCTGGATCATGCAAGGATTTTAGAGTGTTCCAACTATCAGATGTGAAAATAAAATAGCTTACTCTTCTTTTAACTCTTGGGTTAAATAATTTTATTTATTATTTCATTTAATCATCACAGGAACTCTGTGAAACACACATTATTATTTTTCCTACTGTAGATATGAGGAAATTGAGCTTAGAGTGTTTAGATAACTCAGCAAATGTTATCCAGCATTGGCACCAAATGATCCTCAAATCCAGCCCTATTTGATGCTGAAATCTGTACTTTCAGTCACTACATTATATCTCTAAACATAAAAATTTATGTCAATTAAGATCATGGCTAATTATTGACTTACTATTTCTCAAAAAGCAAATAAGCTAAATTCTGATAGTTAATATCTCATATTTATGTAGGTTTTTTAAAAAACTCTTTTAATACTTTAGTGCATTTTAGTACAATACCACCTTTGATCTTCATATCACTGTGTGACACATATAGGAATATGACTAGAGTCTCTATTTTTTAGATATAGAAATCAGGGAAATTAAATTATATGTCCAAGATAACAGGGATTTTAGCAGATTTAGAGATTTTAACTAGTTCTTTGGACTCCAAAAGCAATATATATATATGTATATACACATATATATGTATATACATATGTATTATGGAAACAAACTACAAAGATACTTGAGACTGGGATGAAATCTTTTTTTTTTTTTTCATCATTTAAGGGAGCTTATGGACTGGCAGTCCCCTGGAAATAGGACATAATGACGGACAAATAGAAGGGCTATCTGCTAGGAGAATGCTTAATGCAATAAGATGACACAATACTAGGTGATATACATTTTTGAGAGAAATGCCAGAGCTTCTGGTAGAGAAGAAACTGCATGAGAATTGGAGAAGTGAATGATTTGGGCATATCTGACCTTGACTTTCACACAGTTCAGTCCCAGCCCCCTCCCTTGCTGTGCCTCTAACCCTTTTCAAAACACTGTTTGAAGAAACAACCTCATCCATTTTTTCCCTTTCAGATTTTGGCACTCAGGTGAACCCAGTAATCTTGATGAGCATTGTGTCATGCTACATTTTCATTATTTTTCAAGACAATGGGGCTGGAATGATGTTCCTTGTAATGGACACCACAAGTTGCTTTGCAAGATGAAGAAGATCTACTTATGAATGGGAACATTCTACATAAAACTGTGGTTGAATTGGTACCCACCATTACAGAGATAGCTAATTTGCTCTTTTTAGTCATGTGTTAGTCTTGTGTAAGGAATCTCCATAGCATTTTTCAGTAGGCTGTCACCTATTCCATTTATGATAGAATCAGTGTGCACATCCATTCATTTGTTCCTTCGTGTGTAGAGACCCTTTTGCAGACACATGGAGCATGAAAATTCTTTTCTAATTTTTGTCTGAGTGCTAAGGAGTTAGAGATTGATATATGATGAGGTTCCTCCATCTGTCTGGATTTTTTTTTTCTCATGAGGTTGGTCAAAAGCAAAATAATTCCAACTATTACTTTCCATTTCTCTCAGATATATTTATTACTTTTAACTGAAGCGTATTATGTGACAGTTTGGATATAATACACATCAATGGAAGTTAAGTTCCAGCTTTGTCCCAGTAGAATATTTGGAGATCTTAACATTCTCTGATCAGTCTTGGACTTTATTTAACATCAGGGTACAGTCAAAGGGAAATCAGAAATTGAATATTAGAGATTTAGAATTAGAAGTTATTACTAGTGAGTTGACATGGATTTATAGTCGTTAGGTATTCTAATAGTTTTTTTTCTTTGCTTAAGTTTTATAAGGTTTCTATGTGTAGATTGCCACTCAAAATAGCTCACGGTTTGTTTGTGTTCCCCTTTTCACTGAAGTTCTTACTGATCATTTTGTTTCTGCTACAATATACAAGTATATCAAATTTACAAAAAAGTCTGTTATTCATTACTTTCATATGCTAATTATAATTGATCAGAATAAAGCTGATTTTAGGCATGGCTCTCCCAGTGTGACTTCTTGAGATCATTCCCTGATTATCTTGATGCAACTGAGTAATTACATTTGCCAGTCATTTCCTGACTGTATCTAAAGAAGTTCTTTTTATCCAGATCTGTTCTTATCCATAGTATGTAGAATTTACCAGTTTACTTCTTGGAGAGCAACTTACAATTCTGGAAGAATTCTAGGGAAACTGCTTACAAAGAGCTTTTCCCACTATTATTTCAATAATATGGGGTTAGAATGAAGGGCAAAGAGAACCACTTTATTAAATGCTTTTGATTACCGGATACAGGGTGTGCTTGAGCTGAAGTGCAAGGGAGAATTGGTGATATTAAGTCACTGCTGGAACTTTTCTCTCACCTCCACCTTACATTTTATGAAAGTGATCCAGATCCTATTTTCTTTAATTTTCTATAAAGCACCACTAAATCAAGATTGTAGGTAACAGAGTTTATGTAAGATTTGTGTTTAAGGAGTGATATTAAAATGAAGAGCCATCCAGTTGATTTCAAATCAGTAGACAGAATTGTGAAAAATAAGATTGTTGCTTTAAGCCACTAAGTTTTGGGGTGGGTTTATTATTCAGCAAGGTATACCAGAAACACCATTGAATTATATTATTTTTGAATCAGATTTTGCAAAATAATGAGGCATATTCAATTACATTGCTGTCTCTAAAAAGATTCACAGTTTTAAAGTGAGAGGAGATTAATTTTATTATTAAATGCAAAATTGAAGTGTTTATTTTTTATACAATTTAATTCTTATGTAGTAGGTGTATTATATTACATCATGGATATGTGGTTCTTAAAGTATTAAATATGACCAAACAAAAATGAAGTATTATTAAATATTAAGGATGACCAAAAATTGTTTTCCACTGTTCTAGAAGGTGGATTTTAAAATGCTTGATTAAAGTTCAGGTAATTGTTCTCTTTGAGGTAAAAGGAAAATACTGGCTACAGGCAAAAGTATTTGAAGAAAGTGTGTTTATATATTGGTTTATGAAGATATATTTAAGCAACTATGAGTGAAATATACTTAGAATTTTAGGCCCTATCTTCAACTTTATGGTTGCTATTAAAACCAAATAAACATATAAACAAATCTACCAACACTTACAGCCCTTTTAGCCAACCTGCCACTTTGTAAATGGAAAAGAGGCAGAAACCGTGGACTCTTCAGTACTGGGAAAAATACTTCTGCCCATTGGAGTTAAAACAATCAGCCTGGATGATTTCTCTGAAGGTGGGAATCTGCTGCTACATGACAACTCTTCAGGGTCTATTGGTCTGTTGGTCTAAGTGGAAATCATCCATCGTACCTACTTTGTCAAAGATGAATTCAGTGACTCAAGGATGGAAGAAATAATATAACAATCCAACTGTATTAAGCCCAGTATAAGTATTTGATTAAATTCATCACATTCTCTCTACACAATGAAATGCTGTGCACCAGTTAAAATTATTAACTGCACCAGTTAAATTTATTATGGAACTATATAATAAAAGAACCTGTGTTTAGGACTGTGGTGTATATTGTTGGTCTATTTATACCTTCTTCCTTAGAAACAGAACTTTGATGTTTAGAGAGTCACTTTCATATAGCCCAGATACCTTGTGACCTTTCAGCTCTGAGTGCATACTGATTAGTCCAAGGCAATCAAAACAGTTACCCTAGGGGTTGGTTTAGAAAAAGGCACAAATTGCAAGTTTGTCAACGAATCACCTCTCCATGTTCCCCGATGATTCAGGAAGCTAATCTTCATTTCCCAAAGAATAGGAACAGAGAAATATGTAGTTCTGCCTGCTACTGATAGTCATTCTATCACTATGAGGGGAATTAGCTTTAGGATGACAGGAACACCATGGATGGCAAAGTAAGACAATGGAAAGAATCTGGTTTCTTTTTTTTTAAGAATCTGGTTTCTTTTCTTTTCTTTTTTTTTCTTAATATTTTTTTCTTTATTTATTTATGATAGTCACACACAGAGAGAGAGAGAGGCAGAGACACAGGCAGAGGGAGAAGCAGGCTCCATGCACCGGGAGCCCGACGTGGGATTCGATCCCGGGACTCCAGGATCGCGCCCTGGGCCAAAGGCAGGCGCCAAACCACTGCGCCACCCAGGGATCCCAAGAATCTGGTTTCTTAAGGGTATTGTTGAGCCACTGAATCAACTATTCCTGAAGCATATTCTACTCTGGCTTTTTAATAACTAAAGCTAATAAATTTTCTAATTATTTAAGCCTGATTAGATCTTGACTGATATAAAACAGTATATTATTTTTAGTGACCAAACTTTATTGAGATTCAATAGTGTAAAGGAAGAAGCTAACATTTTTAGAGCACAGTTCAGTGATTTTGTTTGTTTTAGATTCTATATATGAGTGGACTCATATGGTATGTGCCTTTCTCAGTCTGATTTGTTTCACTTAGCATAATACCTTCTAGGTCCATCCACATTGTCTCAAATGGCAGGATTTCATTTTTTATGGCTTTTTAATATTCCTCTGTGTGTGTGTGTGTGTGTGTGTGTGTGTACACACCCACCCACCACATTTTCCTTATCCATTTACTTATGGAGGGACACTTGAGCTGATTCCATAACTTGGCTATTGTAAATAATGCTGCAATAAACACAGGGATGCTTATGTCCCTTTAAGTTAGTGTTTTTATTTCTTTGGCTAAATACCTAGTAGTGGAATTACTGGATCATGTGATATTTCTATCTTTAATTTTTTGAGGAACTGCCATACTTTTTTCCACAATGGCTGTAGCAATTTATATTTCCACTAACAGTGCACAAGAGTTCCCTTTTGTTCATGTTCTCGCAAACACTTGTTATTTCTTGTCTCTGATTCTAGCCATTTCTGGCAGGTGTAAGGTGGTATCTAATTGTGGTTTTGACTTGCATTTTCCTGATGATTAGTAATGCTGAACATCTTTTGATGTGTCTGTTGGCCAAGCGAAATGAGTTTTCAATAAAAATAGACAATTTTTGTTAGTGCATTTGTGAAAAAATTCTTTAAATGGATCTGAAATTTTCATTAGAATTTCAAATGGATTAGTGGCCCAGAAAAGTTTCATTATTCATCTGGGTTGATTTCAGTTTCCCAACACATTAAGTTCACTACTATAGTCCTCTGATAAGGGGTAAAGAAAAACAAAATCATTTAAGGTTACACAAATAAACTGTTCCACTTCTAGTAATGGAGAACTATTTTATTGTAGACCAACCTTTGTAACAACAAGAACAACAACAAAAACTAGTTGGAGAAAGTTGGTTTCAAAGCATTGGGGAGCTATCATGGCACTTGACGTGAGGCACATAACCAATCTGGATCCATGAACAATGATCAGCCATTCTTCCCCCAATTTCTTGTAATTAGGTAATCCACAGAATCTTGATATAATCCCAAAGGATCATCCCAGGAATGACTTATAGAAAATTTCTTATCAGCCTGTAGTAATAAGAAACAACAATAATGATCTCATAAATTGAAAATAATGAGACGCTATGTATCTTGTACATGTGCGTCTGTATATAAGAAATATACACATTTGTGTGGAAAAATATCTGAGTCTAAAAATCTCTTAGAAAATAGTGCTTGCCACCAACTGTTGATTTATTGTCTTTATCTCAATTTGTAAACAAGAGACTCAAACTGGGTCTACTTAGTTCAACCATGGACAATAATTTTCAAAAGGGCAATCTAGTGCTGCTTTCTTGAAAAGGGATTTGGTTCAAATTGCTGATTGACTCCTGATATCCCCTTTAAAGGAGTTCAAGCCAAAAGAACAATATGCACTTTGACTGTAATAGTATGTGATTTTATTTTCAATCCGTTATTATCTTTTCCATTGCTAGATACTGCATTACTCCCTTATTAGACTGAAATGTCCTGTGTTTGTCTATACATCTGACCTGAACCTACCCACAGGTCTGCTTTTGGTATAATCTCACTCTCTCCCTATCAATTTTTGCTTTACATTTTATTTTGGTGTATTACACTTTTTTGCCTTTCCTCCTACTCAGCTCTTTATTCAAAGGCTTGCTACTATAATCTAGAAATGTATAAGGACCAAAGAATGGAGCACAGGGTTGCCAATGGTCAAGAGTAAAAAGTGACTTGGGGAGCATACATTTGAGATGGACAAGGAAGCAAATAGGTCTTTAAATTGATTTTCCTATATATATATAAGGTTTATAAGAATTGTTTTCTTTGGAGCATGAAGTGAGTTAGTCCTTGGGTTTGTGTTTCTATAATCTGAGGCGAACTGGAAACAGATGGAGATATTTTATAACCACTTCTCCCTCTCCCTTTGAGTTGTTGCATTTCTAACCAGCCCCAGGGAACATTTTCTGGGGTTCTCAATATCAATTTTATCATTAGCTGTATCTATCCCATAACTTTAAAAGCTTGTTGAATTCAATATGCATCTATCCATAGCAGGGATTTTTTTGTGTTTAAGACTCCTCACTTGAGAATGTGGAGATATTTGTGATATTAATAAAGAGAAAGATCTACATTCTAGAGACTATGTTAATGAAGGCTGTGTCTGATGTTATACTCCTTTCAAGCTCCCTCTTTCCTAATCAGGGAGATAATAAAAGATTACTAAACTATTCCCAATATTGGTCTTGATGTAATAAGAATATTTCACCACTTTTGCAGATAGATTCCAGAATCTTCCATTTTGCAATCATATTCCTGAACAATGTTTGTGGATCTTTATGTAATTTCTATATTAACCCTTATCACTGAAGCTATATCTAGTCAATCAGACTTTTACTTACTTCCTAAGACACTGTTCAATACATGGATTAAGCTTTCCCTAAAATTCAATGTGAAAGTTTACTTGTGAACACTTAATTGAAATCCACAAATAAATTTCTTTTAGGGCATATGAAGTTTTCTTCCCTTATCCAGATCTACTGGTTGTATTGGCACTTTCCCCACACGTGACCTCACATATGAATGTGTGTTAGTTGTAGACTCCCTCTAATACACTGTCTTCCACTACTGGCTTCCCTAGTGATTGCATGTTCTCTAGGTACAAAAACCCTATTTTGAGAGTGCAACTATAATTAATTTTATAATCATAATATAGATTAGGCTCCTTGATTTTTCATGTGGGAGTCTTTCCCAGCATGAGAAGCAAAGGTTTTCAAATGAAATATTGAAGATAATATGTTAGCAAATTGAATTTAAATTAAAAAATATTGAAGATATTGTTCAATTTACTTCCAAATATTTTAAGTTCATTTTGTGGTAAGTTACAAAGATCTTTTTGCTTTTTAAGCTACAGTGTGGTTTTCTACTTGCTGATAAGGTAATTAAAAGTAGTATTGGGGGCACTTGGGTGGCTCAAATGGTTGAGCATATGCCTTTGGCTCAGGTCATGATCTCCAGGTCCTGGGACCGAGCCCCACATTGAGCTCCCAGCTCAATGGGGAGTCTACTTCTCCCTTTCCTTCTGCCTCTTCCTCTGCTTGTGTTCTGTGTCTCTCTCCAATGAATGAATAAAAAAATCTTTTAAAAAATAGTATTGAATAGTCTGGAAGGGAGTGAAAGTGACTTCCTATGTCAAATGGGCTATGTTTGAAGTTCCTTCTGAGATGTAAATCAAATCAATCTTTTTTTCCCCCACAGTCTTTATTAAAACACAATTATTACCTAAGTTAAAATCTGCTTTACTTTTCATGACCAAGTGCAAAAGAGAAGGAGATTTAGGAACAGTTATTTCATTAAAGGAAGCAGATATTCAGGACCCCAAGACATAAAGGTTTGACAGTATTGAGCTTTAGTAGTAGAAAGACAATAAAGAGTAAGTGAAGAATCATGGCAGGACCTGGGAGAGAACAGGTCTTGCTTAATAACACATCCTTGAGCATAAAAGTTAATATTTATCTGAGACATTTAAAATGTCTAAATGTTTAAAGGCTCCTCTTGGTTATTTACCTCATATATTTGTCTGTAACAACTAATAATAGAAAATATCAAAATAATCTGTAAACTGCCTCAAACATGTGGAGGTTAAGGACCATCTTGCTAAAAGATGAAAGGGTCAACCAGGAAATTAAGGAAGAATTAAAAAGATTCATGGAAACTAATGAGAATGAAGATACGACTGTTAAAAATCTTTGGGATGCAGCAAAAGCAGTCCTGAGGGGGAAATATATCGCAATAGAAGCATCCATTCAAAAACTGGAAAGAACTCAAATACAAAAGCTAACCTTACACATAAAGGAGCTAGAGAAAAAACAGCAAATAGATCCTACACCCAGCAGAAGAGAGTTAATAAAGATTCGAGCAGAACTCAACGAAATCGAGACCAGAAGAACTGTGGAACAGATAAACAGAACCAGGAGTTGGTTCTTTGAAAGAATTAATAAGATAGATAAACCATTAGCCAGCCTTATTAAAAAGAAGAGAGAGAAGACTCTAATTAATAAAATCATGAATGAGAAAGGAGAGATCACCACCAACACCAAGGAAATACAAACGATTTTAAAAACATATTATGAACAGCTATACGCCAATAAATTAGGCAATCTAGAAGAAACGGACGCATTCCTGCAAAGCCACAAACTACCAAAACTGGAACAGGAAGAAATAGAAAACCTTAACAGGCCAATAACCAGGGAGGAAATTGAAGCAGTCATCAAAAACCTCCCAAGACACAAAAGTCCAGGGCCAGATGACTTCCCAGGGGAATTCTACCAAACGTTTAAAGAAGAAACCATACCTATTCTACTAAAGCTGTTTGGAAAGATAGAAAGAGATGGAGTACTTCCAAATTCGTTCTATGAGGCCAGCATCACCTTAATTCCAAAACCAGACAAAGACCTAACCAAAAAGGAGAATTACAGACCAATATCCCTGATGAACATGGATGCAAAAATTCTCAACAAGATACTAGCCAATAGGATCCAACAATACATTAAGAAGACTATTCACCATGACCAAGTAGGATTTATCCCCGGGACACAAGGCTGGTTCAACACCAGTAAATCAATGTGATTCATCATATCAACAAGAGAAAAACCAAGAACCATATGATCCTCTCATTAGATGCAGAGAAAGCATTTGACAAAATACAGCATCCATTCCTGATCAAAACTCTTCAGAGTGTAGGGATAGAAGGAACATTCCCCAGCATCTTAAAAGCTATCTATGAAAAGCCCACAGCAAATATCATTCTCAATGTGGAAAAACTGAGAGCCTTTCCCCTAAGATCAGGAACAAGACAGGGATGTCCACTCTCACCACTGCTATTCAACATAGTACTGGAAGTCCTAGCCTCAGCAATCAGATAACAAAAAGACATTAAAGGCATTCAAATTGGCAAAGAAGAAGTCAAACTCTCCCTCTTTGCCGATGACATGATACTCTACATAGAAAACCCAAAAGCTTCCACCCCAAGATTGCTAGAACTCATACAGCAATTCGGTAGCGTGGCAGGATACAAAATCAATGCCCAGAAGTCAGTGGCATTTCTATACACTAACAATGAGCCTGAAGAAAGAGAAATTAAGGAGTCAATCCCATTTACAATTGCACCCAAAAGCATAAGATACCTAGGAATAAACCTAACTAAAGAGGTAAAGGATCTATACCCTAAAAACTACAGAACACTTCTGAAAGAAGTGAGGAAGACACAAAGAGATGGAAAATATTCCATGCTCATGGATTGGAAGAATTAATATTGTGAAAATGTCAATGCTACCCAGGGCAATTTACACATTTAATGCAATCCCTTTCAAAATACCATGGACTTTCTTCAGAGAGTTAGAACAAATTATTTTAAGATTTGTGTGGAATCAGAAAAGACCCTGAATACCCAGGGGAATTTTAAAAAAGAAAACCAGAAAAAAAAAAAAAAGAAAAAGAAAACCATATCTGGGGGCATCACAATGCCAGATTTCAGGTTGTACTACAAAGCTGTGGTCAAGACAGTGTGGTACTGGCACAAAAACAGACACATAGATCAATGGAACAGAATAGAGAACCCAGAAGTGGACCCTGAACTTTATGGTCAACTAATGTTTGATAAATGAGGAAAGACCATCCATTCGAAGAAAGACAGTCTCTTCAATAAATGGTGCTGGGAAAACTGGACATCCACATGCAGAATAATGAAACTAGACCACTCTTTTTCACCATACACAAAGATAAACTCAAAATGGATGAAAGATCTAAATGTGAGACAAGATTCCATCAAAATCCTAGAGGAGAACACAGGCAACACCCTTTTTGAACTCAGCCACAGTAACTTCTTGCAAGATACATCCACGAAGGCAAAAGAAACAAAAGCAAAAATGAACTATTGGGACTTCATCAAGATAAGCTTTTGCACAGCAAAGGATACAGTCAACAAAACTCAAAGACAACCTACAGAATGGGAGAAGATATTTGCAAATGACGTATCAGATAAAGGGCTAGTTTCCAAGATCTATAAAGAACTTATTAAACTCAACACCAAAGAAACAAACAATCCAATCATGAAATGGGCAAAAGACATGAAGAGAAATCTCACAGAGGAAGACATAGACATGGCCTACACGCACATGAGAAAATGCTCTGCATCACTTGCCATCAGGGAAATACAAATCAAAACCACAATGAGATACCACCTCACACCAGTGAGAATGGGGCAAATTAACAAGGCAGGAAACCACAAATGTTGGAGAGGATGTGTAGAAAAGGGAACCCTCTTACACTGTTGGTGGGAATGTGAACTGGTGCAGCCACTCTGGAAAACTGTGTGGAGGTTCCTCAAAGAGTTAAAAATAGACCTGCCCTACGACCCAGCAATTGCACTGTTGGGGATTTACCCCAAAGATACAGATGCAGTGAAACGCCGGGACACTTGCACCCCGATGTTTATAGCAGCAATGGCCACGATAGCCAAACTGTGGAAGGAGCCTCGGTGTCCATGGAAAGATGAATGGATAAAGAAGATGTGGTTTATGTATACCATGGAATATTCCTCAGCCATTAGAAACGACAAATACCCACCATTTGCTTCAACGTGGATGGAACTGGAGGGTATTATGCTGAGTGAAGTAAGTCAATCGGAGAAGGACAAACATTATATGTTCTCATTCATTTGGGGAATATAAATAATAGTGAAAGGGAATATAAGGGAAGGGAGAAGAAATGTGTGGGAAATATCAGAAAGGGAGACAGAACATGAAGACTCCTAACTCTGGGAAATGAACTAGGGGTGGTGGAAGGGGAGGAGGGCGGGGGGGGGGGGGTGGTGGGGGTGAATCGGTGACAGGCACTAAGGGGGGCACTTGACGGGATGAGCACTGGGTGTTATACTGTATGTTGGTAAATTGAACAACAATAAAAAATAAATTTATTGTAAAAAAGAACCCAAAATAATCTGTAAACTGGATTCAGGATTATTAAAATTAAAGAGAAAATTAAAAAAAAATTTTTTTTGTTTCTAAGTAGGTGTATTTTTAAATAGCTTTCAAGATACACATATTTTTTTCCTTTAAAAAACGTCTGTCGGAGCAGTTTTGTTGTGTTGCTGGTCGTCCTGTGGTCCCGAGCCCCCTGCGCTTGGCTTGGGTCCTGGTGGCCTGTCCGGGCATCGCGGAGACCCCGGCCTATCGCTCCACCCGGTCTTTCCACAGATCATGCAGGGCCGCACGTGAGCTAGTGATGTTTCAAATAGAGTTAACAAATAGCTATTGGTTACTTTGTGACTATCACTGTTTAGGTGTTTGAAGTTGATTGATGTGGAAAACATAAAAATCTCTGCCCTGGAATATGGAACTTTAATTTCAGTGGGGGAAGAACCAAAAATAAGTGTGTGGGCATATAAACAAACAAGATAGATGAATACAAACAGGTAGTATTTCAGTATGGTCTTTATAGAGCTTGCCTAGAGAGAGGATGGTAGTGGTTGGAAGCAAGTCAGCTTGGCACAGATATATAAAGGATGAGGCTGTATGGTAAAAAAAAGAAAATGATGAATACTAATCCTTCTTCTTCCTTCACAGTGACTTACCATTTTACATATGGCAAAACTGGCAAGAGGCTGTTTGAACTACAAACATAACATTCACATTTAACCTGCTTCAGTGAAGGGACAAGCATAGCAGGTAAGGTGTTGCGATGTCTAACCAGACTTTCCCTGTTCTCAGAGAGAGGTCAGGGTTGATCTCAATATTGGTTTATTCTTTTTTTTTTTTTTTTTAATAAAGCCTCTGCTTTAAGATATCTCCACACTTACATGTTCATATCAGGCTCTGCATTCACCCTCAAAACAATTTTTCCTCCTCACTTCTTAATCTCAATAATGCTACCAACATACACTATGTAATTTACTCAAGCCAACACTAGAAGTTATTCATAATAGTTCCTAATTTCTTTTTGCTTTAAGATTTTATTTATTTATTTGAGACAGAGAGAGAGAGGGCATGACTGGTGGAGAGGGGCAGAGGGAGAAGGAGAAGCAGGCTCCCCGCCCTGAGCAGGGAGCCCAACATGGGTAGAGTTGGTCCCAGGACCCTGGGATCATGACCTGAGCGGAAGGCAGATGCTTAGCCAACTGAGCCACCCAGGCACACTTCATAACAGTTCTTTTTTTTTTTTTTTTAACATTTTATTTATTTATTCATAAGAGACACAGAGAGAGGCAGAGACATACATAAGCAGAGGGAAAAACAGGCTCCCCGTGGGGAGCCTGATGTGGGACTTGATCCCAGGACCCCTGGATCATGACCTGAGCCAAAGGCAGGCACTCAACCACTGAGCCACCCAGGTGCCCCTCATAACAGTTCTTGCTTCACATTATCCTCACCCTTATTAAATGGATAAAATCTTCTTTTTGATATCTAAGGTTCTCAATAATAGCCTTCTCCATTCCAAGTATTAGCTTTATTACTTGTCAGTTTGGATCTTGGGACATGGCTCAGGATGAAACTGCCCTCACTCTAAAATATAGTCCTGGTAACTTCATTTGTGAAGAATTAGGACATTTCAGAATCATTGTCTGCCTCACACTACGTCTACTGAAAAAAGCCAAAGAGAGGCAAAGTGCATGTTGGTAGTAGTCTTTATGGCCTTACTCCTGCCAAGAAAAAAAATCCAAATAGATTTCAGACTCTTGCTACTTTAAGAACTAAATAATCTGATCCTCTGCTCTATGGAGAAACCTATGAGGGGTTAAAAGAAGACAGAAGTTTTATTTCTGTGAGATGTGGCAATTTTCTCTTTTTTGCTATTTGGCAAGAATATTGTGTATGAGGAGAGGGATAATTTTCTTTACTCTCCCTGACGTCTGGTTCTCTTGTCACATTGGGGTTCTTTTGTCAAATGATTATGGAGCTGGCCCTTCTGAAGAGCCAGAATGAAATTCTATCAGGATAGTCTTCCTCCTGTCCTCTGGAGACATACTTGCAACTAGAGTTTTAAAGAATGCCTTCTTGCAAGCAGCAGGTGGAGCTTTAGCTTTTGCTTTTGGAATGCTCTGAAATGAATGAGATGGGTATTGATTAAATTCTCCCTCTCCCTCTGCTGCTCCCCCTGCTTGTGCTCTCTCACTCTTGCTCTCTCTCTCTAATAAATAAATAAAATCTTTTTTAAAAAAGAAAGGCTTTAAGTTCTAAAATATTATAAATATTGACATTTAAAGAACTCTTATATCTCTTTTTAAAACCTATCTACTAGTGATTAATTACTATTACAGAAGTGTTACCCCTACTACCGTCATTCATAAAAAAATGAACATGTATTCCTTAACCGTTGTATGTTTTATTCTTTTCCCCTTCAACTAATATTTATATCATACTTCCCCAATTTTCTAAAATATGTAATATAAGTATATATTTGATACTTTTATTTCCTAAGGAACATTGGACTTTACATGTTATAAAATTTCTTCTGGATTGACTTATCATCAAAATTATTATGAGGATAGAATATTCAAAATATATCTTTATTATAAATTTTGATAAATCATTACCAACAAAGTAAAACTGTTAGAAACTCATCTCTCTTTTTTTCTTTCAAAAGATTTTATTTTTATTTATTTATTTATTTATTTATTTATTTATTTATTTATTTATTTATTTATTTTTAAAGATTTTATTTACTTATTCATGAGAGACAGAGAGAGAGAGAGAGAGAGAGAGAGAGAGAGAGGCAGGCTCCATGCAGGGAGCCCGATGTGGGACTCGATCCTGGGACTCCAGGATCACGCCCTGAGCCGAAGGCAGGCACTAAACCGCTGAGCCACCCGGGGATCCCTCAAAAGATTTTATTTATTCATGAGAGACACGGAGAGAGAGGCAGAGACATAGGCAGAGGGAGAAGCAGGCTCCATGCAGGGAGCCCAATGTGGGACTCGATCCCAGGACCCCGAGGTCAGCCCTGAGCCCAAGGCAGATGCTCAACCACTGAGCCACCCAGGCATCCCAGAAACTCATCTCTTAATCCAGTGTATTCAAATATTACTACATTGAGAGAGAATTCAACATCAATTCTATTCCTACTTTTTAGTGATGCATATTGATAAATCTTACTTATATAGATAGGAATAGAAGGCGATTTATTAGACTATCTCCAGTTTTTGAACTTTTTCAGTTATTTGCCAAAAATCATAGAGTATTCTGTCATCAAAAATTATTTGTAATGGTGTATTAACAGCGAATTTAGTTAGATTATTCTTCAATGTTATTGAAGGTAAAGAATAATAAATAGAATAGTTTGTAAAGGGTTTGTTATTTCCTAGTCAGTAGTCATTTGTTTTCTCAATTTCGAGGAGGTACACTAAAGCAAGGTTTTAGTAAGTTATTTAACTATTAATTACCTTTGTTTTTTAATGCTTACAAAGTACCTTGATCAGCCATTATTCTCAGAACAATTGGGAAAATAAAATATTATTAATGTGAGTGTACCTTTTTGACAAGTGCTTCTTTTTTTTTTTTTTGACAAGTGCTTCTGTTCATCACAGCTTTCAATATTTTTGTCAATCTCAGAGCTGGAGATTTCATGGTCATCATATGAAAAATGTTTGCAGTATATAATTTAATTGACAGACTATCCCCACAACCCAGTTTATCAAATTCAACTTTTTAAATTAAAATAATACGTTAATACGTGTTGAGTTTTATGAAAAGTGATCTTTAATAATGAACAGAATACATAATTGAGATAGATTTTTAAAAGTGGCTAATATTAAAATGAAATAGATATGGTCTATATATTTTATTCAATTCATAATGTTAAAAAGGATAAAAAAGTCTATACATTGTTTCTCATCACTAATATATAAGGATATAACAAAATAAAAAATAAATAAAATAGACCTACGTACAACAACATATATGAATCTTAGCAATGTGGATTGAAAAATAAAGCCCAAGAAGACCAAATATAATATAATAGCTTTAAAAATACTCAAACCTCAACAAATCTAAATGACTTCTTATTTAGGCATATATATATATATGCTAAAATTAATCACTTGAGTTAGTTAGAACTTGATGCTTCTAATGTATAAAGGACTTGAAGAACTGGGAAAAAAAACTTGAGCAAAAAATCCAGAGAAATTATGCAGGTAAACCCTAGTAAATATTGAAGTCTTAATGCTAAAGAATATTTAAAAGCAAATTATATAATCCAGGGAAACAGTAAACACATGAAATGAGAAACCCATCTCTAGAAAACAAATGCAGATCCTTGGAATTTTGTGTATAATATATACTTTAATCTTATTTATGCCATCTTGCATTCATCTTCTCTTTCATGAAACACAGGAAATACCTGGGCATGTTGCCCAAGTACTTGGAAATCCTTTGGTTCCCGCTGCTACTTAATTTCTACTGAACAGAATTTTTGGTCAAAGAATGAGCAGAACCGTGTTGCAATGGGTGCTCGTTTATTTGGTGGTGATCACAGAAGCAGAGCAGCTACTTTTCTTTATTTTTCATTAATTTTTTTGTTGTTGTGGAAGAAAATACAGTATTTACAATCTGAACTGTTTTTTGTCTGTTTGTTGGGCGTGGACCCCAAAGAGGGGCTTGAATTCGCAACCCTGAGATCAAGAGCTGAGCTGAAATCAAGACTTGGGCACTTTTAACCAACTGAGCCACCAGGCACCACTGAACAGTTTTTAAATGTACATATCAGTAGTGTCAACTATATTCACATTGTTTCATAGGAAAGCATAGGAAAGTTTCCTAAGCATAGGAAACTTACCTATGTGTTATATAATTAAACTTGTCTGAGGAGTAGTCCTCCTCCCCTGGAATATTGGCTTTATATTAGAGAATCTCAGGATATTATACAGAAAATTCTCCTTAAGCTTACAGGTTCAATTAAAATTTAATTCTAAATTAATTGCACTTTACCTCAGTAAAATTATTTATGGGAAAACGATCTAGACTGATCAAAAAGGTAATATAAAGGTCCAAAATGAAAATTTAGACTAACAATTTTTTAAAAGAAATTAATCACTACCATTAAAATCTAATAAGCATTCCTTTATGTTTGACTTTTACAAGTAATTTCCTACTTCTTAGAGAAATACTACTTAGAATAGGGAAATTTAAAATTTGATAACCCAAATGCAATTTCACTGTTAAATAATCATAAATGAGATGAAACACATCCAAAATTATAAAATTAAAAAGTGATTAAAAGTGCAAAAAAATAGTGTAATATAAAAAGAGTTCTGTCTCTTGATTTAAAAAAAGAAAAGAGGGGATCCCTGGGTCGCGCAGCGGTTTAGCGCCTGCCTTTGGCCCAGGGCACGATCCTGGAGACCCGGCATCGAATCCCACGTCGGGCTCCCGGTGCATGAGCCCTCTGCCTAGGTCTCTGCCTCTCTCTCTCTCTCTCTCTCTCTCTCTCTGTGTGACTATCATAAATAAATAAAAAAAAAATGTCTGGTAGAATTCTTTAAAAAAAAAAAAAGAAAAGAAAAAGGATAAAATAATACTATCTGAGATGGGTGGGTTAGGAATCCCTCCCTCTTGGAAACTTGTTGGTATTTTGGCTTGTTTTCTTGGCCAATGTAAGTGGCTCAGTTTAGGGAAATTTTATTAGTAGTGACAATTAATACTAATTTTAGCAATTATAATAATGATAACAGTTATTAAGCTCTACTAAGTGCATGTATTATATCACTTCATGAAACTTATTTTTCAGAACTCATTGTACTGGTTAAAAATTGAATAACTTTCCCAATGTCAAAACCTAATAAGATGAACTATGTTCAACTCCATGTCTATCTAACTCCAAAGAGGGTAGTGCTCTTAGCCATTACATTTTGCTGCCTCTAAACACATATAGACACTTCGATTAAATTTTTCTCCAGTTAATACAAATTTAAATATCTATGTTCAATTCTGGTAGGGTAATAATATAACAATACTATTTATTTTTGCTTAAAAAATTTTTAAGTGTACATTGTCTTATTTGTCACACAATCTTGTGTTCTATTTGGAGACCTTATTATGATTTCTATTTTTGATAGATGAAGAATATACTACTGGGGAGATTAAATTACTTCCTTAAGATCAGAATGAGCCAGAAACAAAACCAAGTATATTAATTCCGAAGGTAACATCCTATCCCAAATCCCACCTCCTACCACAGATTATATTCTTTAGAAGCAGGGTAACTATTTATATTACAACCTGAAATCTGGCATTGTGATGCCCCAGATATGGTTTTCTTTTTTAATATTCCCCTGGCTATTTGAGGTCTTTTCTGATTCCACACAAATCTTAAGATGATTTGTTCCAACTCTCTGAAGAAAGTCCATGATATTTTGATAGGAATTGCATTAAATGTGTAAATTGCCCTGGGTAGCATTGACATTTTCACAATATCAATTCTTCCAATCCATGACATGGAATATTTTTCCATCTCTTTGTGTCTTCCTCAATTTCTTTCAGAAGTGTTCTGTAGTTTTTAGGGTATAGATCCTTTACCTCTTTAGTTAGGTTTATTCCTAGGTATCTTATGCTTTTGGGTGCAATTGTAAATGGGATTGACTCCTTAATTTCTCTTTCTTCAGGCTCATTGTTAGTGTATAGAAATGCCACTGACTTCTGGGCATTGATTTTGCATCCTGCCACACTGCCAAATTGCTGTATGAATTCTAGCAACTTTGGGGTGGAATCTTTTGGGTGTTCTATATACAGTGTCATGTCATCTGCAAAGAGGGAGAGTTTGACTTCTTTGCCAATTTGAATGCCTTTTATTTCTTTTTGTTGCCTGATTGCTGAGGCTAGGACTTCCAGTACTATGTTGAATAGCAGTGGTGAGAGTGGACATCCCTGTCGTGTTCCTGATCTTAAGGGAAAGACTCCCAGTGTTTCCCAATTGAGAATGATATTTGCTGTGGGCTTTTCATAGATGCCTTTTAAGATGCTGGGGAATGTTCCTTCTATCCCTACATTCTGAAGAGTTTTGATCAGGAATGGATGCTGTATTTTGTCAAATGCTTTCTCTGCATCTATTGAGAGGATCATAGGGTTCTTGGTTTTTCTCTTGTTGATGTGATCTATCACATTGATTGCTTTACGAGTGTGAACCAGCCTTGCATCCCGGGGATAAATCCCACTTGGTCATGGTGAATAATCTTAATGTACTGTTGGATCCTATTGGCTAGTATCTTGTTGAGAATTTTTGCATCCATGTTCATCAGGGATATTGGTCTATAATTCTCCTTTTCGGTGGGTCTTTGTCTGGTTTTGGAATTAAGGTGATGCTGGCCTCATAGAATGAGTTTGGAACAGCTTTAGTAGAATTAGGTATTGTTCTTTAGACGTTTGATAGAATTCCCCTGGGAAGCCATCTGGCCCTGGACTTTTGTGTCTTGGGAGGTTTTTGATGACTGCTTCAATTTCCTCCCTGGTTATTGGCCTGTTAAGGTTTTCTATTTCTTCCTGTTCCAGTTTTGGTAGTTTGTGGCTTTCCAGAAATGCGTCCATTTCTTCTAGATTGCCTAATTTATTGGCGTATGGCTGCTCATAATAAGTTTTAAAAATTGTATTTCCTTGGTATTGGTGGTGATCTCTCCTTTTTCATTCATGATTTTATTAATTAGAGTCCTTTTTGTTTTTAATAAGGCTGGCTAATGGTTTATCTATCTTATTAATTCTTTCAAAGAACCAACTCCTGGTTTTGTTGATCTGTTTCCACAGTTCTTCTGGTCTCTATTTTATTGAGTTCTGCTTGAATCTTTACTAACTCTCTTCTTCTGCTGGGTGTAGGTTTTATTGGCTTTTCTTTCTCCGGCTCTTTTAGGTGCAAGGTTAGTTTTTGTATTTGAGTTCTTTCCACTTTTTTGAGGGATGCTTGTATTGTGATGTATTTCCCCCTCAGGACTGCTTTTGCTGTATCCCAAAGATTTTGAACGGTTGTATCTTCATTCTCATTAGTTTCCATGAATCTTTTTAATTCTTCTCTAATTTCCTGGTTGACCCTTTTATCTTTTAGCAGGATGGTCTTTAACCTCCACATGTTTGAATTTCTTCCAAATATCTTCTTGTGATTTAGTTCTAGTTTCAAAGCATTATGGTCTGAAAATATGCAGGGGATGATCCCAATCTTTTGGTATCAGTTAAGACCTGATTTGTGACCCAGTATGTGGTCTATTCTGGAGAAAGTTCCATGTGCACTTGAGAAGAATGTGTATTCAGTTGTGTTTTTGTTAAGTAGTGTAAATATCTGTGAAATCCATCTGGTCCAGTGTATCATTTAAAGCTCTTGTTTCTTTGGAGATGTTGCCAGATATTAGGTTGTACTACAAAGCTGTGATCATCAAGACAGTGTGGTACTGCACAAAAACAGACACATAGATCAATGGAACAGAATAGAGAATCCAGAAATGGGTCCTCAACTCTATGGTCAACTAATATTCGACAAAGCAGGAAAGACTATCCACTGGAGAAAGGACAGGCTCTTCAATAAATGGTGCTGGGAAAATTGGACAGCCACGTGCAGAAGAATGAAACTAGACCATTCTTTTACAGCATACACAAATATAAACTGAAAATGGGTGAAAGATCTAAATGTGAGACAAGAATCCATCAAAAACTAAAAGACAACCTAGGCCAGAGCTTCTTTATCCATTCATCTTTCGATGGGCACTGAGGCTTCTTCCACAGTTTGGCTCTTGTGGAATTTGCTGCTATAAACATCGGGGTGCAGGTGTCCTGCCGTTTCATTGCATCTGTATCTTTGGGGTAAATCCCCAGCAGTGCAATTGCTGGGTCATAGGGCAGTTCTATTTTTAACTCCTTGAGGAACCTCCACTCTCTTTTCCAGAGTGGCTGTAACCGTTCACATTCCCACCAACAGTGCAAGAGGGTTCCGCTTTCTCCACATCCTCTCCAACATTTGTTGTTTCCTGTCTTGTTAATTTTCCCCATTCTCACTGGTGTGAGGTGGTATCTCATTGTGGTTTTGATTTGTATTTCCCTGATGGCAAGTGATGCAGAGCATTTTCTCATGTGTTTGTTGGCCATGTCTATGTCTTCTTTGGTGAAATTTCTGTTCATGTCTTTTGCCCATTTCATGATTGGATTGTTTGTTTCTTTCCTGCTGAATTTAATAAGTTCTTTATAGATCTTAGATACTAGCCCTTTATCTGATAGGTCATTTGCAAATATCTTATCCCATTCTGTAGGTTGTCTTTTAGTTTTGTTGACTGTTTCTTTTGCTGTGCAGAGGCTTCTTATCTTAAGTCCCAAGAGTTCATTTTTGCTTTTGTTTCCCTTGCCTTCATAGATGTATCTTGCAAGAAGTTGCTGTGGCCAAGTTCAAAAAGGGTGTTGCCTGTGTTCTCCTCTAGGATTTTGATGGATTCTTGTCTTACATTTAGATCTTTCACCCATTTTCAGTTTATATTTGTGTATGGTGTAAGAGAATGGTCTAGTTTCATTCTTCTGCATATGGCTGTCCAATTTTCCCAGCTCCATTTATTGAAGAGGCTGTCCTTTCTCCAGTGGATAGTCTTTTCTGTTTTGTCGAATATTAGTTGACCATAGTGCTTTTTTTTTTCTTAAAAGCAATTTGATTATGATATACCTTGATTGTGTGTGTATATCTGTGTGTGTGTGTGTGTGTGTGTGTGTGTGTTCATGTTCATACTGCTTGGGTTCATTAAGCTTTTCGCATCTGTATGTTTATAGTTTTAATCTAATTTGGAAAAATTTCAGTTATATTTTTAGTCAAATAGCTTTCCTGGCCCCTTTTGTGGGACTCCAAATATGTGTATCAGACTTTTTGATATTACTCCACAAGTCTCTGATATGTTCATTTATTTTAGTCTTTTTTCTCTCTGTGAAAACATTTTGGATAAGTTCTATTGCTGTGTCTTCAAATTAACTCATCTATTCTTCATTGTCTAATATGGTATTAATTCTATCCAATGAAAATTTTATTTCAGATATTTCATCTTTTTAATCTCTAGAATTTCCATGTTTCTAAAGAAAGTCTTCAAAAAAAAAAGTCTTCCAGTTCTCTCATAATGATCATATTTTCTTAGGATATTTTTGTTTGATATCTATTAAGTGTTTTCCCCTTCATTCTTTCTTCCTCTATGTAAGATTTATATATAGAAAAAATACATCATTTGTCCAATAGAATTTTTTTCAAATAACAACTGTATTCACTTCACTTTCATGAAAGTGGGGTTCTACCAGATGAGTTTTTTCCAATGAGTCATGAGTGCTGCCTTCCTCTAAGCACCCACTCATTGTTGTCTTTCCTGGTACTCCATTAGCATAAATTGTCCTTCCACACTTTTTACCTTGGAGTTGTGGGTCTCAAATTTAGCTTGCCCCTGATGATATTTTTTAAATTCTGAAGTCCAATACTCATCCCAGACCAATTAAATCAGAATCTGTGGGAGTGGTACCCAAGTATTGGTTTTGTTTTAAAGCTCCTCACTTATTACCAATTTGAAGGCAAGTCTGGGAACCATTGCCTTTGATATTTGGCTTCATATGTTTCCCATACTTATTTCTTTAGGGCATGTGCAACATCTCCTATCTCTTAAATATACATATCTTTTAAAATTCCCTCTTATATTTTAGAAACTCTCTATGATTGTCTTTTCAATTTCCCTATCTGCAATTTGTCTTCATGGTTTCTGATTCCAGGCCTGTGGAGAGGTAATGATTTATATCTAATCTTGAGAACTTGACTTTATTACTTGGTTAGATAACTAAGTATCTCAATAGTCTATAATAAAACTTGTGTTCTTTCCATTGATATGTGGTGGCTCATTTATCATATATTGATTCTCATATACGTAACTCAAAGCCTTTTCCATTCTGTTCCATTCATCTATTTTTCTTTTGTTTAAAAATTTTATTTATCTATTCATGAGATACACACACACACACACACACACACACACACACACAGAGGCAGAGACACAGGCAGAGGGAGAAGCAGGCTCCATACAGGGAGCCTGAGTGGGACTTGATCCCGGGTCTCCAGGATCACACCCTGGGCTGAAGGCAGCACTAAACCACTGAGCCACCCAGGCTGCCCTATTTTTCTGTGCCAATAAAATACTGTTGTTGTTTTCCTACAGCTTTGTCATATTCATAGTATTTGGTAGGGCACGTCCATATCTATCCATTCAAGTTTTCTGTTTATATTTGCCTCAAGTTTAACATCCTATATTTGCCTAGAATTTTTTCCATTTCATCTATTTAAAAAAGGCTTTAGCAAATTGTTACTCCAAAGAGATTCAATTATTTTGAAATCTCTATCAATAGTTATTTTTTTCCTGTTTATTCCATTTTAATTTAATTTTTTACTTTCTTGATAAGTCTTACTGAAATTCTGCTATCTTATTAACCTTTTGGATAAATAACCTTTTAGTTTCGCTAATTTCTCCACTTTTATTTTCTATTGTATGGACTTCTCTCCTTATCTTTAGTATTTTTCTTTCCTTTTCCCTGCCTCCCTCCTTATTTCCTTCCTTCCCAACTTCCTTCTTTCCCTCTTTTCTTTCTTTTCTCTTTCCCTTCTTCCCTCTCTCTTACCCTCCTTCCTTCATTTTTTCAACTTGTTAAAAAGAATGTTTTACTCAGTTGAGTTTCTTGATGAATGAATGAATGAATTTTTGATGAATATATTTAAATTATCCAGGGTAAAGCTAATTAGAGTCAAAGATGTCCAGTTAGTGTTGTTTGGTGTCAAATTGTTTTCTCAATCATTATATTATAAATTTCTCTTAATGATCACCTTAAGTATTTTATAAATTTTCCTTTAAGTGCATTTTAACTTCCTTGGATAAATTTTGAGATGTATTGTAATTTAGATTTTTTTTTTCTTAAATTGCAGGGCACCTGGGTGGCTCAGTTGGTTGAGCATCTGACTCTTGATTTCAGCTCAGGTCATGATCTCAGGGTCATGAGATCAATCCCCAGTCAGACTCTGTGCTCAGAGGGAAGTCCACTTGAGATTCTCTCCCTCCCTCTCCCTATGCCCCCCACCTACTTGCCTACTCTTTTTTCTCTCTAAAATAATAAATAAATAAGTCTTTAAAAAACCCCACAAATTTTAATTGTGGCAAAATACACATATCATAAAATGTACTCACCTTAACCACTTAAAGAAAAGGTTTATTTATTTATTTTAGACAGAGTGTACAAGTGGGAGAGGCAGAGGGAGAGGGAGAAAGAATCTCAATCAGACTCTACACTGAGCATGGAGCTCAACACAGGGCTTGATCCTAGGACCCTGACATCAATGACCTCAGTGGAAACCAAGACTCAGACACTTAACTAACTGTACCATCCAGGCACCCCTCATCTTAACCATTTTTAAGTGTACTGTTCAGTGGTGTTAGATACATTTACATTTTTTTTTTGCACTATCACTATAAATCTCCAGAGCTTTTTATCTTCCAAAATTAAAAGTTTATACTCATCAAACAATAACTTCCCCTTCCTCCCATCCTCCAACCTCTGGGAGCCACTATTCTACTTTTTGTCTATATAAATTTCACTACTTTAGGTATCTCACATAAATTGAATCAGACAGTATTTGTCTTTTTGTGACTGGCTTATTTTCACTTAGAATAATGGCCTCAAGTTTCATCCATGTTGTAGTATGTGTCAGAATTTTCTTCTTTCTTTAGTTTTATTTATTAATTTAATTTAATTAAAAGGTTTTTTTACTTTGAAAGAAGGAGAGAGAGAGAGAGAGAGAGAGAGAGAGCAGGAAGAGGAGCAGAGGGAGAGAGAGAGAATCTTGAGCAGACTCCACCCTGAGTGCGGAGCTGGACATGGGCTCAATCTTATGACACTAAGATCATGACCTGAGCTGAAATCAAGAGTTAGACCCTTAACCAGCTGAGCCACTCAGGAGCCCATATTTATTTATTTGAGAGAGAGAGAGAGAGCAAGCATGAGTGGGTGAGGGGTAGAAGGAGAGGGAGGAAAATCTCAAGCAGACTCTCTGCTGAGCATGGAGCCCAAACCAGGGCTTGATCTCAGGATTCTGAAATCATGACCTGAGCTGAAACCAGGAGTCAGATGCTTAACCAACTGAATCACCTAGATGCCCTAATAGAATTTTCTTCTTTTTAAAGTCTAAATAATATTCTAGTGTATGCATATACAATTTGTTTATTCATTCATACACTGATGAACATTTGGGTTGTTTTTGCCTTTTGATTATTGTGAATAATGATGTTACGAACATGGGTGTACCAGTATCTCTTAGAGACCTACTTTTAATTCTTTTGAGTATATGCTCACAAGTCAAATAAGTGCATAATTCAGTCATTCAATTTTTAATATTTTGAGAAGCTGCCATGTATTTTCCACATTCCCACCAGTAGTTCACAAAGGTTCCACATCCTTGTCAACACATATTCTTTTCTTTTCTTTTTTGGTAGTAGCTGTCCTAATGGGTGTAAAGTGATACTTTACATTGTGGTTTTTGCTTCTGTTTTTCAAAATATTTTATTTATTATTTGAGAGAGTGAGTGAGCACAAGGGACAGAGGGAGAAGCAGGCTCTCTGCTGAGTAAGGAGCCTGATGCTAGGCTTGATCCTGGTACTATAGGATCATGACCTGAGCTGAATGCAGGTACTTAACAGACTAAGCCACCCAGGTACCCCTCGCTGTGGTTTTGACTTGCATTTTCCTAATGATTAGTGATGTTGAATAGCTTTCCAAGTGCTTCTTTATCCTTTGTATATCCTTTTGGGAGGAATGTCTATCCACATCCACTATTTTTTAATTGGGTTGTTTTCTTTCTTTCTTTTTTTTTTTTAAATGGGGACATGACCCTTTTTTTTTTTAATTTTTATTTATTTATGATAGTCACAGAGAGAGAGAGAGAGAGAGAGAGAGGCAGAGACACAGGCAGAGGGAGAAGCAGGCTCCATGCACCAGGAGCCCGATGTGGGATTCGATCCCGGGTCTCCAGGATCACGCCCTGAGCCAAAGGCAGGCGCCAAACCGCTGCGCCACCCAGGGATCCCTTAATTGGGTTGTTTTCTGTTATTGAATTGAAGGAAGTATTTTATACTATTAATCCCCTTATCAGATATATGACTTGAAATATTTTCTCCCATTACATGGGTTGTCTTTTCACTGTGTTGATTATGTCTTTTAATGTACAATAGTCTTAAATTTATGTATTTTTGTTGCTTGTGTTTTCAGTGTCATATCCAAAAAAACCATTGCCAAATACAATGTCATAAAGCTTTCCTCATTTTATTCTAAGAGTTTTATGGTTTTAGTTCTTATGTTTTGGTCTTTCATTACTTTTGAGTAATTTTTGTGTACAGTGTAAGGTAGGGGTCCAACCTCATTCTTTTGCATGTGGATATCCAGTTTCCCAACATCATTTGTTGAAAATTGAACCCCCCCCCCCCCATTGAATGGTTTTGGCACCCTTACTAATAATCATCTGACTATATATACAAAGGTTTATTACTGGATACTTTCATTTCTTTTTTTTTTTTTATGATAGTCACAGAGAGAGAGAGAGAGAGAGACAGGCAGAGACATAGGCAGAGGGAGAAGCAGGCTCCATGCACCGGGAGCCCGACGTGGGATTAGATCCCGGGTCTCCAGGATCGCGCCTTGGGCCAAAGGCAGGCGCTAAACCGCTGCGCCACCCAGGGATCCCACTTTCTTTCTTTTATAAAAGATTTAATTTATTTATTCCTAAGAAATACAGAAAGAGAGGCAGACACATAGGCAGAGGGAGAAGCAGGCTCCCTGTAGGGAGCCTGATGTGGGACTTGATCCCAGGACTCTGGGATCATGCCCTGAGCCAAAGGCAGATGCTCAACCACTGAACCACCCAGGTGACCCTGTTACTGGGTACTTTCAAAGATAGTTTGGAATTCTCTTATAAAGTTAAACATAATCCAGTAACTACATTCCAAGTTATTTACTGAAATAAGTTGAAAACTTCTGTGAATACAAAAACCTACACACAAATGTTGATAGCAGTTTTGTTCATACTCACCAAAGCCTGGAAGTAGTCAAGATGCCCTTTCAATATGCAGATGGATAAATAAACTATGGTACAGCCAGTGAATGGAATATTATTTAGAGCTAAAAAGATATGAGCTATCAAGTTATGAGAGGAGATGGAGAAAACTTGAAGTCATATTACTAAGTGGAAGAAGCCAATCCTAAAAGACAATATACTATATGATTCCAACTATATGAAATTCTGAAAAAAAGCAAAACTTTGAAGAGAGTAAAAAGATCAGTGGTTGCCATGGTTGCAGAGGGGAGGGAGAGATAAATAAATGGAGCACAAGATTTTTAGAGCAGTGAAACTATACATCTTTTAATGATTGATACACATCATTATGCATTTGTCAAAATCCTTTAAATGTATATGACACAAAGAGCTAATCCTAATATAAACTATGGACATTGATTATTATATGGCAATGTTGGCTCATTGATTTTAATAAATGTACCACACTAGTGTAGGATGTTTATGATGGGGAAGGTTGCATGTATGTTTCCAGAAGGAATATGTAGAACTGTGTATTTTCACTGTGAAACTAAAACTGCTTTAAAAAATAACATCTACAAAAAAATTATAGAAGTTAAAAAAGAATTCTTTGCTGTGTGTGAATAAGAATGGGTTAATATTTAAGCTTATTACTTGGATTGGTTAGATATTTGATGTCTCTGCTTAGTTTTAGTGTGCTTAGTCTACCAGTTCAGAAAAACGTGCTAATGTCTCCAACTACAAGTTTTGATTTATCTATTTCTCCTTCTACGTCTGTCAGTTGTTCTGTCATATATTTTGAGTCTCTCTCTTTCTACTATTAGTATTAAATCTTCTTCTATGGCTCCTTTAATGCTTATAACACTTTAACACTTGTAACACTTCTTTATCACTTATAATATTATTTTGTATTGAGTTCTATTTTATTAGAACTTAAAACTGATACTCAAACTTTCTTTAGTTCACATTGCCTGAATATATCTTTCTTTCTATTGTCTTTTTTCTTTCATTTCATTCTTTCAATATTTTTTGATGTTTTACATGTCTTTTGTAGACATCAGCCTTAGATCCAACTTGAAGTTTTCTTTTCGTTTCTTTCTTTTTTCTGTTTTTAAAAAAATAGTAAGTTTAACCCATTTCTATTTATTGTGATCATTTGATACTGAATTATCATTGTTATTTCATATTTCCAGTGTACTTTTTTCAATTTTATTTCTTTTTAAAAAGTGCTTCCTGCTCTTCATTAGGTTAGTCAAAATATATTTTTTAAAAGATTTTATTTATCTACTCATGAGAGGCACAGAAAAAAGAGGCAGAGATATAGGCAGAGGGAGAAGCAGGCTCCCTGTGGGGAGCCTGATGTGGGACTCAATCCCAGAACTCTGGCATCATGACTGGAATCAAAGGCAGATGCTCAACCACGGAGCCACCCAGGTGCCCCAAAATATTTTCTTATTTTAAAAAGTTACATTCTATTTTTGGCCTGTGGTGGATACTCTTAACCTCAGATTCATGCTTGTGATTATTGCTCTTATTAATTTTTTAGACATTGTGTTAGTCAGGATAGAGAATATTATACTGTGGAAAACAATTATACCAAAACAAAACTAAAATGTTTCTTTCTCATGCCATGTATCAATTTCAACTGGCTAGATTCTACATTATCATTCTCTTCACTTGGCAGCCAGAACAGATAGAAGATCCACTCTATGGAATAATGGCAATAATTCTTGGGGAAAGAAAGCTCTGGAGGGTCTCTCATCAGTATTAAATATTTGGCCTGAAAGTGACATATGTCACATATCATTGGCCAAAATGAGCTACAAGGCTCCACTTACCTTCAGAGACTGAGAAGTAAAATCATCTCATATGATCAGAAGATAGTAAAACTAGAATATTTGACAAACGTAAGTAATGACTAACATACTTATCAATGTCTTTATATTTCTCCTTAAAAAGACAAGCAATGTCAGCACATTCTAGCTTTTTTTCCCCCCTGGGCTCCATGTTGCTATTGTCTGTAATTAAACTTTTAGATTGTTACAGATATATATTCCTTTAAAAATTTCTTTGGTCTTAGGTTTTTCTGAGACAACAACAAACTTCACTAAAATCAGGTCATTTTATAAAACAATAAATTTTATTAAAATGTTTGATTCTCCCTTCTCATATCTCTGGCAGCCTTTGGCTGCATTTACTTATATTTTAAGGGTATCTTTGTGAGTATTTTCAGTGATAGATGTATTTGGGTAAGAATATTCTTATAGTGTTCTTGTATATAAAAGACTATTTGGCTGGATATAAATTTTAGAATCCAAATACTTTTTTTAAAAGATTTTATTTATTCATGAGAGACACACACACGTAGAGAGGCAGAGACATAGGCAGAGAAGAAACAGGCTCCATGCAGGGAGCCCAATGTGGGACTCGATCCAGGGACTCCAGGATCACGCCTTAAGCCAAAGGCAGAGACACTCAACCACTGAGCCACCCAGGCATCCCAAATACTTTTTTTAAAAAAGATTTTATTTATTTATTTGACAGAAAGAGCACAGCAGGAGGAGGGGCAGGCTGAGGGAGGGAGAGAAGCAGGCTCCCCATTGAGCAAGGAACATGACGCTGGGCTCGATCCTGGGACCCTGAGATCACACCCTGAGCTGAAGGCAGATCCTTAACTGTTGAGCCATCTAGGCGTCCCATCCCCAAATACTTTTTAAAAAATAAATTAAAAATATTATTCCACTGTCTTCTTGCATCCAATGTTACTATTGAGAAACATGAGGTAAATCAGACTTTTCTTCCTCTGTAGGAGATTTGTTCTTTTTCTCTGGGATTTTAAAAAATACTCCTTCTATCTTTGGTATTCTTAAATTATGGTAATTTGTCTTAATATGTCATTCTATCTTTAGCTTTTATTATACTATCAACCCTTTCAAAAGCCATAATTCTATTCAAAATGAATAATTTTGTGACTTATTTTCTTTTCAAAAGTAAGAATTTCATTACCCAGCAGCGACATTACTCTATCACATTTTTTCTCTTTTTGTGATGTTAGTAGTCACTAGTGGCCACTGGTGGCTGTTGATGACTAGATCCATTAATTCACTGGGTTCCAAAATGCTGATATTGTAAGTGTATAATTTCTTTGTCCTTTATCACTTGGAATGCTTTTAGTAAGAGATTTTTCCCTTTTAACTATTGTACCTGTAACATTTCATCTAAGAAACACAGGATGTATACTTGATTCTTTCAATTTACTTACTATCAACGTTCATGAATTTGTTCTCTGGAACTCTTATAAGATAGTTCAATTAGTTCATATGTTAACATTTTAAACTCATGGATTTAAAGATATTTGATGGGTGTCAATCCATTGGAATTCTTCATATTAAAGGTCAAATAATAACTTTTGACCAGAGAAAGACTCATTAGGTTGACTTCTGAATATTTTTAACATGAGTGGAGAACTGTTTGGTAACTTCCTTGCTATTTGGAATGGTTCCAGGTTCATCTCTACATTCCTTCCCCCAGACATGCAATCATCCGTTCTTATGAGAAACTCGGCTTTCTCTTAGTGGAAAATAGCATTTCAAGACCACAGTCAGAGTGTTAACGATGGTCATTGATCAGCTGGAAGAAATTTTTTAAAATAAATATTTTATGGATAAATCTTTTATGGAAGTTTTTTAAAAATAAATATTTTATGGATACAAATATTTTATGTTTTTTTTCTTTTGCTTTTAAAATGGCAAACTTTTTTTTAAATTTTATATCATTGCTAATAAATAATATGTGCTTACTAGGTACAGACACAAGTCAAATCCCAAACACATACCAAGGTATCAACTGGATACAAAAAACACATCCTTCCCCTGTGGTAAGAGAGACCCTCCCACCAGCACAAAACCTCAATAATATTGTTATTTTCTGTTATTATCTTTAGGCAGTTTTATCCATTACCTGTCAACTTCTAAATATAATTCTAGGAGAGAGAAAAGTAATTTGAGGAAAAAACCGGAATTTATTTAGGGAGTGATAAAAATAGAAAACTACTTACAGCGAGGATCAATACTGTAGTTGACTTTCTTAAAAACAATCTTTCCTTGCAGCTATGAGGTTATATTGTTCTGCCTAATAAAATAGTACAGCTTAAAAAAAAAAATCCTCCCTGGAAATTGCATCCTTGGTACCTAAAGAGAGAGGGTCAAGGAAGAAACCCCCTGTCCTGCTCAGAGGGTGGCCGGAGCAGAATGCTGTGCTGAAAGGTGGCCGCCTGTGCACGTCGCAGAAGGAAAGAGGCAAAGGTCCATGCCACAGCATCGCTGCAGACGGACTTCACTCTTGCTCTCTAGAGAAGCTTCTCTAGCATGGCTTTCTCCGCTCTCTTACACTTCTGTGCAACAATCAGTTCCCAACATTTGAGATACAGCCACATGAGTCTCCTATTCTGGCATGCATCGGTATTCCAGGCACCGCCACAATGTGGATCGTGCTGAAGTATGTTGGTTGGGGCAGCTGGGACCGTGCACGCTCTGACAGTAGGCTCTTTTAAAAAAAATTTTTTTTTTTTTTAAAGATTTTGTTTATTCATGAGACACACACACAGAGAGGCAGAGACACTGGCAGAGGGAGAAGTAGACTGTGTGGGGAGCCTGATGCAGGACTGGATCCCAGGACCCAGGAATCAGGCCAAAGGCAGTGGCTCAACCTCTAAGCCACCCAGGTGCCCAAAATACTTTATTGTTTGAGAAATCCCTGAGGTATTTCCTGCTTTGGAAACTGTGGATATAGTTCATCTTCTTCATTAACGTGAAAAGCCCGTGGTTTTTGAACTGTCATAACTGAAGACTGTAAAAAAAGCCAAATTTGTTTTACTCCCTTGTTTATAATGGCTATCTTCATCAAAACAGAGTATTAAGAATAATTTACATTTACATTTTGTAAATCATGACGAATGCTAAGATAATGTATGGGTCCTATGTCTTAATTCTGATTTATTTAGAGGAGATTGAGCCTTTCACCCAGGTCAAATGGATTCTACTTGCTTAGATTCTAGAAGTTATTTTAACTCGAGCTACATTTTAATTTGCTTCCTAATTGGACTCTACTTTCTCATACAGCTTTCCCCCCTAGTATTGTTAATTGCCTTTTATTAGATATCCTGTTTCTGTTATGCTCTTATTTTTCAACCCTTCCAATTAGTGTGCCTCTTACATGGCATTCAGCTTTAATCTGGTGTTTCCAGAGCCCTCCTCCTACTGCCCCATAGTGGACCCATTGCTATTCACAGTGGCCATTCAAGGACTTCCCTTCCTGGCTTTCCTGGTTAGACCTACTGTTTCTTGTACATTGTGCCTTTTTCTTTGTTGTTGTGGTCATAACTCTTTGTCTACAAACTTAAATGTGTGAGTAATTTCACAGTTTTAAGTACAAATAAATCTGATTCTGAGATTCTGGTATGCCAGCCTGGTAGGAAACTCAGTCTCAGTCATCTTGGGGCTCCTTTTCCCTCACTGCTATTGCAGAAGGATCCAGGAAGCTTATGTGTTGTGCAGTAAAAGAAAGAGGGACTCTTAATCGGTAGTGCAATGGGGTCACCACAGCTTGTCCCATTGTTTGAATCTGTCTGGGATCTGGGTAGTGGATGGCATCAGATTTTCTGTGACAACAGTTCAGTTTCTCTCAGTGAACTAAACAGTTTTTCTTCTCTGAGGTCTATCCACTTTGGGTATCTCTGTCAAGATGCAGAGTACAAGTCCTTAGGGTTACTGGAATGTGACAACTTGTGTTCACATCTAAGTCTTTGGAAATCTCCCCTTCTATCTCTTTATTTGCCTTTTAGATGAATCACTCTAAGTATCACCATCTTCTGAAAAAAAAGGGGAAAAAGAGATATCATCAGGATTTTTTTCTTTTTGTCCCTGTACCAAATACCTTCCCTGAAGTGAGAAAACGTAGGCCCAGTGACCTATGAAGGTGTAATTACATTATTCCTAATACCCAGTTATAATGGTAAGAAGTCAAAGATCAACTTTATGTATTTCTTTTGAGTAAATCTGCATTATTTTTTCTCTCTGGTAGAGTTTAGGGTCCTTTCTTGATGCTCAATCTTTTAAAAATACTTTGAGTCTGTGAGCATTAGTTTGCCATTTTTACGTATTCACTTCTTGTATTATTTTAGGACAAAGAATGAGAGAAATATCTTGAAAAATACTGAGTCTCTGTCACATTTGAATGAGATCCTGTTTCATCTAATTAGTGGGTTATTACTAACTATGCAATCTCATATTGTCTTTAAATCTCCCAGCACTTGTGGGATGTGGTGGGACAGACAAGTCCTATTCAAACTTCTACATCATCCCTTCCTTCAGGGTGCCTTCTTTCCTTCCTCTACATCCCTATTTCAGCCCCATTCTGAGTTATGTGCTCCCATTTTTTTTTTTTTTTTTTTTAATGATAGTCACACACACACAGAGAGAGAGAGAGAGAGAGGCAGAGACTTAGGCAGAGGGAGAAGCAGGCTCCATGCACCGGGAGCCCGATGTGGAATTCAATCCTGGGTCTCCAGGATCCCGCCCTGGGCCAAAGGCAAGCGCCAAACCACTGCACCACCCAGGGATCCCATGTGTTCCCATTTTTCTTCATTATTACCTGGTAATTCTTTCTGGGCAGTATTCATTAAATATATAAGCATTTGTTGAAAATCTGTTTTACCATAATACAGTGTCAGCATTAGGAGGATGGACAATTTGGACCTATTTTGCCCATGGCCTTTTCCCCAATGCCTAGAAAAGTCCCTGGTACATAATAGGTACACTGTGGAACTGGTGAAAGACAATGTTGTATTGTATTCCTGTTGTATTCCCTGTTGTATTCCCACAAACTACAAAGAGCTTAGCACATAGTAGATACTTTCCAAATATTTGCAACTAATCAACTGATTCGTTTTTATTTCCATTACCTTCCTGGCCCTGGTTTCTTCATCAGGAATTTCCCTGTTACGTATTTCCTATTTCTCTTTTTCAGGTTTCATCATCAGGCTGAGTCCAGACACTTTGAATGCAAACAACTATTTCTTTGCTAAGTTTTGACACAAGATTTGGAGTTGAAATGTTTCTTTCACTTTAGAGTAATAATTCATCTATGAGATACTGTGGGACAGTCTGACTAAAGCCATTATAGTGAAAATGGCAAAAACTGAAACCCATAGTATGGAAGAGATTGTACAACCCAAAAGAATGTGCAGCTCAGAATTTTCTCAACTAACAGGCTTTGCAATAATGCATGGTGACATTCTGAATAACAGATTATCCTGGATCCCTCACTCTAACAAACTTCTCTGGCTTGCATTCCATAGACTCATCTCCATTTCTGGGCCTGATTGCCACACATTGGTTTGCTTATTTGGAAGGGTTGTCTGACCAACATCTTAATGAACTTAGTAGCCTGATTTGATTTTCATATCATTAAAAAAAAAAACCGATTTTATTTATTTATTTATTTATTTGAGTGTAAGCAGTGGAAGAGAAAGAAGGAGCGGGAGAGAGAAAATCCCAAACTTCCTACTTAGTGCAGAGCCTGATGTGAGACAATCTCACAATCCTTAGATCATGACCTGAGCCAAAAACAAGAGTTGGACATTCAACTGACTGAGCCACCTAGGTGCCCCTTCATATCACTTTTTAAAGGATGTTTATCCTTTTTTTGTTCTTGCTTTTACTTCCAAGAAATAATATCTTTTATCATGTAGATATTTATTGCTGTGAACTTCCCTATATTAAAACTGCTTTTGCACATCCCAAGAGTTTTTTATGTTATATTTCCATTTTCACTTGTTTCAAGACATTTTAATTTTTAGTTTGATTTCTTTTTTTAATTTCCTCTTGATCCATTGGTTAAAACATTATTTTATGGTATGTGAAGTATGCCACAATCAAATAATAACGATTTCTTTAAAAGAAAAGAACTACATTCCCCAATCAAAATACATAGAGTAGCTCAAAGAATAGTACGTATGTATAACATGTTGTTTAACCTTATATATTTGTGAATTTCAGGTTTTTTCTTGCAATTGATTTCTAGATTTATGCCATTGTGGCCAGAAAAGATGCTTAATATGATTTCAGTCTTATTAAGACTTGTTTTGTAGCCAGCCTAACATGTGATTTCTCCTAGAGAATGTTCCCTGTACACTTGGGAAGAATGTATATTATGCTGCTCTTGGATGGAATGTTCTGTACATGTGTGCTAGGTCCATGTGTCATTTAAGTTCAATGTTTCCTTATTGATTTTCTGCCTGGGTAAGCAATCCATTGTTGAAAGTGGGGCATTGAAGTCTCCAGCTATTACTGTACTGCTGCCTATTTCTCCCTTCAGGTCTGTTAATATCTGCTTTATATATTTAGGTGAGCCTGTGTTGGTTGCATATATATTTACAAATGTTATATCCTCTTGTTGAATTGACTCCTTTATTCATTTTATTTTGACTTTTGCTATTTCTTATTATAGTCTTTGTCTTAGAAACTATTTTGTCTAAGAATAGCTACAACCTACTCTCTTTTCATTTCCATTTGCATGGAGTATCTCTTTTCATCTCTTTACTTTCAGATTGAGGGTGTCCTTAGAGCTGGAGTCTCTTAGAGGCCGCATGTAATTTTGTTTTATCCATTTAGCTACTCCTATGTCTTTTGGTTGGATAATTTAGTCTATTCCATTTAAAGTTGTTATTGTTATTATTATTATTATAAGACAGCTTTATTGTGGTATACTTTATATACCATAAGGTGTTTTAAGTATATAATTCAGTGATTTTTAGAAAATTTGTAGAGTTGTAAAACCATTTCCACAATACAGATATAGAACTTTTTCATCACTCCAAAAAGTTTTTTTTTTAAAGATTTTATTTATTTATTCATGAGAGACACAGAGAGAGAGAGAGGCAGAGACACAGGCAGAGGGAGAAGCAGGCTTCATTCAGGGAGCCCGATGTAGGACTCAATCCCGGGTCTCCAGGCTCAGGCCCTGGGCTGAAGGCGGCGCTAAACTGCTGAGCCACCCAGGCTGCCCACCAAAAAGATTTCTTGTGCCTATTTACAGTTACCCCTCATTCCCACTCCTGGTCCCTGGCAACCACTAATTTCCTCACTATATAATCTATGGATTTGCCTTTTGTAGATATTTCATTTTAAAAAATTAACAATATGTATTTTTTGTGTCTGACTTTTTATCTTAGCATGGTGTTTCTGAGGTTGTTTATATGTCAATATTTTATACTTTTTTATTGCTAAGTAATATTTCATTTATAAATACAGCACATTTTATTTATTTGTTCATGAGTCGGTAGACATTCAGATGTAGAGTAAATCTTTTTTCTTTAGAGCTTTATTGAGATATAATTTACATTCCATATAACCCAGTCATTTAAAGTATATAGATCAGGGATCCCTGGGTGGCACAGTGGTTTGGCGCCTGCCTTTGGCCCAGGGTGCGATCCTGGAGACCCGGGATCGAATCCCACATCAGGCTCCCGGTGCATGGAGCCTGCTTCTCCCTCTGCCTATGTCTCTGCCTCTCTCTCTCTCTCTCTGTAACTATCATAAATAAATAAAAAAAAATTAAAGTATATAGATCAGTGGCTTTTTTGCATATTCACAGATTTATGCAACTTTCATCACAATCAATTTTAGAACATATCATTACCCAAGAAGACACTTTACACTGCTTAGTCATTACTCCAAAATCTATACCACCATGCCCTGCCCAAGGAATCACTAATCTACTTTTTGTATTTATGAATTTTCCCAATCTGGACACTTCATATAAATGGAATCACACAATATGTGGTCTTTTGTTGTTCGCTTTCGCTTAGCATAATGTTGTTAAGATTCATCCATATTGTAGCATGTAGCAGTATTTCATTCCTTTTTATTGCCAAATATATTCTGTTGTATGGATGCAAAAATTTCCCCTCAGTGTTATTGAGATATAGTTGACATAGAACATTGTGTAATTTTAAGGTATACAATTTGATGCATTTACAAATAGCAAGATGATTACCACTGTAGTGTTAGCTACCACCTGCATCCTGTCACATATTTGCCATTTCTTTTGTGTGGCAAATGTTTAAAATCTATTTTTTAAGTACCATTCAAGTATATATAATATTTTTAGCTATACTTAACATGTTGTACATTAGACTGTTAATCTCATAACTGGAAGTTTGTACCTTTGACCAGTATCTCCCCATTTCCCCCACTCACCAACCCTTGGTGACTACCATTCTACTCTCTGTTCCTCAGTTTGTCAGTTTTTTATTCCATACATAAGTAATATCATATAGTACTTATCTTTTTCTACCTGACTTAACTCACTTAGCATAATGTCCTCAATGTCCATCCGAATGGTTGCAAATGGCAGGATTTCCTTCCTTCTCATGTTTGAATAATATTCCATTGCATATTTATACCATATCTTCCTTATCCATTCATCTGTTGATGGACACTTAGGTTGTTTCCATATCTTGGCTGTTCTGAGTAATGCTATAGATATCCCTACAATATTCTAATTTCAGTTTCTTTAGATATGAAAACATAAGTGGTATTACTGGATCATTGGTAGGTTTATTTATAATTTTTTGAGGAACTTCCACACTTTTCCATAGTAGCTGTACCAATTTACATTCTTACCAGCAGTGCTCTAGGGTTCCTTTTTCTCCAGATCCTTGTCAACAGTCGTTATCTCTTGTCTTCTTTATATAACCTTAATTTTAACAGGTGTGAGGTGGTATGTCATTGTGCTTTTTTTTTTTTTTTCCACTGTGGTTTTGATTTGCATTTCCCTGATGATTAGTGATGTCGAGCACCTTTTCATGTGCCTCCCGGCAATCGGTATGTCTTCTTTGGAGATGATTCAGTTCCTCTGCCTGTTTTTAAATTGGACTGTTAGGGGTTTTTGCTATTGAATTGTATTAGTTCTATCTATCTATCTATCTATCTATCTATCTATTTATTTTATTTTATTTATTCATTAGAGACACGGAGAGAGAGAGAGAGAAAGAGAGAGGCAGGCTCCATGCAGGGAGCCTGATGCGGACTCCATCCTGAGACTTCAGGATCATGCCCTTGGCCGAAGGCAGGCGCAAAACTGCTGAGCCACCCAGGCGTCCCAAGTTCTTTATATTTTTTAGATGTTAATGCTGTACTAGATATGTGTTTTGTAAATGTTTTCCTCCATTTTGTAAGTTACCTTTTCATTTTATTAATAAATGTTTTTGAATATCTGAAAAAAAGGCTTTTTAAAAAAGCAGAAAGCTTTTAAATTGGAGGTCATCCTACTTATTTATCCTTTGCTTTTGCTGCTTGTGTGTTTGCTTTCATATCCAGGAAATCATTGCTGACAACAATGTCAAGGAATTTTATCCCTATGTTTTTTTTTCTGGGAGTTTTATAGTTTCAGATATTCTTAAAGTCTTTACTCCATTTTCAGTTCATTTTTATAAGTAGTGTAAGATAAGTGTAAGAACCACATTCTTACACTTGTGGCTATCCACTTTTCCTAACACTATTTTGAAGGGATGGTTCTATCTCCATTGACTATTCTTGGCTTCCTTGTCAAATATTTGTTGACCATAGGTGCAGGAGTTTCTGGGCTTCCTATCTGACTCCATTGATCTATGTGTCTATTTTAATGCCAGTGCCACAGTTTTCATTACTTAGCTTTGTAGTATAATTTGAAATCAGGAAGTGTTATTTTCCAGTTTTGTTCTTTTTTTCTCAAGGTTGCTTTGGCTATTTAGAGTCTTTTGTTGTGCCATACAAATTTTAGTATAATTTTTTTATTTTTGTGAAAAATGTCATTGGGATTTTGATAAGGATTGCATTGAATCTATAGATGATTTATATGTATAAAATGTGTGTAGACATTTTAACAATATTAATTCTCCTGATCCATGAATACAGGGTATCTTTCCATTTGTTTGTGTCCTCCTTAATTTTTTTCATCAAAGTCTTGTAGTTTTCTGTGCAGTTATTTTACTTCCTTGGTTAGATTTATTCCTAATTATTTTAGTGTTTTTGATGCTATTGTGAATGGAATTGTTTTCTTTATTTCTTTTTCAGATGTTTTGTTGGTGGTCTATAGAAACACAATTATTTTCTGTAAGATAATTGTGTATCTTACAACTTTATCGAATATGTTAATTAATTCTAGAAGTTTTTCATTGGGATTCTTAGGATTGTTTTATATATGGGATCAAATATAAATAAAAGCAATTTTGCTTGTTCCTTTTCTTTGGATACCTTTGATTTGTTTTCCCTGATTGCTCTGGCTAAGACTTCTAATGTTGTGTTGAATAAGAGTGGTAAGAGGGGGTACCTTTGTCTTATTTCTGATCTTAGAGAAAAAACTTTCACCTGTTCACCATTGATTATGATGTTAGCTATGGTTTTGTCATATATGACCTTTATTGTGTTGAAGTATATTCCTTCTATACTTAATTTTTGAGCATTTTTATCATAAAAGAATGTTGTAGTTTGTCAAATGCTTTTTCTGCATCTATTGAGATTATCATATGATTTTTATCTTTTATCCTATTAATATGGTGCATTACATTTATTGATTTACATTTGCTGAACCATCCTTATATCCCAGGTATTATTCCTATTTAATCATGATGAATGATTTTTTTTAATGTGCTGTTGAATTTGGTTTGCTATATTTTGTTGAGTTTTTTTGTATCTATATTTATCAGGGATAATGGTCTATAGTTCTCTTTTCTTGTAGTATCTTTATCTGGCTATTGTATCAGAGTAATGCTATCCTCATAAAATGAATTTGGGAGTGTTTCCTCCTTTTCATTTTTTTTGGAAAAGTTTGAGGATTTCCATTAATTCTTTAAATTTTGGAAGAAAGTATTCCATTTGCACTTGAGAAGAATGTATATTCTACTGCTATTGGATGGAAAATTCTGGATTTGTCTCTTGGGTTCATTTGCTCTAAAGTTATTTTCAAGTACATTGTTTTTTTATTGATTTTCTGTCTCAGTGATCTTGTTGAAAGTGAGCAATTGAGAACCCTACTATTATTGTGTTATTTCCTATTTCTCTCTTTGGGTCTTTTTATACTTTCTTGAAATATTATAGATGCTCTGATGTTGTGTGCATATATGTATATTTGTTTGTTTTATCTTCTTGATGTATTGACCTTTTGCCATTATATAATAACTATCTTTGTCTCTTGTTACCATTTTGGGCTTAAAGTTTATATTGTCTTATATTAGGATGGATACTTTTTGTTTTTGCTTGCATAGAGTATCTTTTGCTATCTCTTTATTTTGAATCTCTGTATATGTTTGGAGCTGAGGTGAATCTCTTGTACTCAGCATATAGTTAGGTCTTGTTTTTTAACCATCCAGCCACTCTATGCCTTTGATTAGAGAACTCAATTCATTAACAATGAGAGTAATTATTGATAGGCAAGGACTTGTTAATGCCATCTTATTGTTTTCTGTGTTTTATGGTTCCATTTTTTTTCTTCCTTTCTTTATGCTTTCCTTTGCAATCAGTGATTTTCTGTAGTGGTATGCTTTGATTCCTTTCTCTTTATCTTAGTTTATATTTTAGATTTTTACTTTGTGATTCCAATGAGGTTTACATAAAATATCTTGAATATATAACAGTCTATTTTATGTTGATAGCAATTTAACTTTGCTTCCATGCCAAAACTCCATCTTTTACTCTCCCTCTTTTTACATTTTTGATGTCATCATTTACATTTTTATTGTGTCTCCATCGATTTAGAAGTTGTTGATGCTATAGCTATTTAAAATATATATATTCATTTATTTTAGAGAGAGAGCTCGGAGGCAGAGGGAGAGAGAATCTCAAGCAGACTCCCTGCTGGGTGCAGAGCCCAATGCAGGGCTCGATCCCACAACCTGAGGTCATGACCTGAGCTGAAATTAAGAGTCGGACACTTGCTTTACCAACTGATCCACGTGGGCAACCCTGTATTTTTGTGATCTTAACTATATCTGGACACAGCGTTTCATTTGGCTCAGGAAACTTTCTAGAGCAGAGTGTCTCTCATGTGTTTGAAATCATGTTTGTTTTCTGGGGACACAAAATATGCCAGATGTGGTTTATTTTTTCTTGTTCTAGGTGGGATTTATATATCCTCTAGGACTCTAGATTCTTTTAATAAAGAACACATATTACTTTATTTTTTTAAAGAGATTTTTATTTATTTATTCATGAGAGAGGAGCATAGGCAGAGGGGAGAAGCAGGCTCCCTGTAGGGAGCCTGATGCAGGACTCAATTCCAGGACCCTGGGATCATGCCCTGAGCCAGAGGCAGATGCTCAACCACTGAACCACTCAGGTGCCACAAACACATATTACTTTATTTTTTTAAGATTTTATTTATTTATTCATAAGAGACACAGAGAGAGAGAGAGACAGACAGACAGACAGAGACATATGCAGAGGGAGAAGCAGGCTCCCTGTGGGGAGCCTGATGCAGGACTCGATTCCAGGACCCCAGGATCATGACCTGAGCCGAAGGCAGATGCTCAACCACTGAGCCACCCAGGTGTCCCAACACATTTTACTTTAGACAAAGATCTAGTTTCTAGGGTTGTTTATGAGAGTGTGTGGGTAAATACTGTTATTGCTGTGGGAATACTTTGGGTTGTGACAGTGTTGAAAAATATATGTGTTGTCAAATATGTAGTTTTACTTCCTCCTATTTCCAGCTTAACATAGCAAAGTAGTACGTCATTCAAGTTCACTAAATATATATATGTAGGTATACTTAAAGTAATATTGTAGCTTAAGCAAGAATGCAGGAGAAGGGCCATATTCTGAAGACGGAATTTAGGAAGGCTCTCTAAGATGCTAGATACTTGTTTTTGTGATCTCAGGCTGCTCTAACAAAATACCATAGATTGGTGGCTTAAAAAACAGGCATTTATTTCTCACAGTTCTAGAGGCTGGAACATTTGAGATCATGATGCCAGCATGGATGGGAACACAAACATTCAGTCTAGGACAGTACTGTAGAAGAAGTCAGGGACCCTGATGCTGTCTTTATCACAGAATGTTACATTTCATTTGCCTTTGCCTTAACAAGCTTATTTTTCTCTCCTGTAGGAGGATTTGGGGATTTAATCAATAGCTCCACCATCCTCTTCTCAATTCCAAAACAAAAGTTCCTGTGTCTTTCCATACAATATATGTACACTGTGTACATTAAAAGCTTCAGCTCAAAAAAAAAAATAAAAATAAAAGCTTCAGCTCGATGCTCACATTGTCTTTTGCTATCTTGCACACAACTTACTCAGCTCAGAGAGCTTTTTTTCAGAGTACTTTTTTTTTTAATTTTTATTTATTTATGATAGTCACACACAGAGAGAGAGGCAGAGACATAGGCAGAGGGAGAAGCAGGCTCCATGCACCTGGAGCCCAATGTGGGATTCGATCCCGGGTCTCCAGAATCGCGCCCTGGGCCAAAGGCAGGCGCTAAACCGCTGTGCGACCCAGGGATCCCTCAGAGTACTTTTTAAGGCAGAATTTACCTCCAGCCTGTAATTACCTTTGAAAATATAGCATCCATAAATGAGAAAAGAGAGATGAAGGAATGCTTATTAAAGTTTCATTAGGCATAATGATTATTCTCTTAGGGTATTGAATTGCTAAACTTTTTGTTTGAATGAGTGAAAACACATTGAGAAATGTCACATTACACACTCATCTAGTGATCTCAACATACTTAGTGGAAATTTCTACTGGCAGTTTTTGGGTGTTGCTTTCCCAATTTCCTTTTGCCTTTGCTGTCTCCCAGAGTGAATCAAGGGAACCTGTCTTTGAAAATACTTCTTCTTTTGACTTGTCTTTTATTTAGGGAACTTTCTGATCTTACCAGAATAAGTAACATTAGTGTTCGGTCTCAAGTATTTCTGATGGTTTACTCCTTTACCCACAGAAACACACACTTGGGGAAGAAGTAAGAGAAGCTCTAGTTCTCCCAACCACAGGACAGCAAGAGATTTAACCCATGATGGGGCAAGCAGAACCTCAAAATAAACGTGAGTACATTCTCTCCTCTCAGTTTTAAGGAGACAAATATCATTACAACTAAGATTTAAAAATACGAATTGTTAGTAGTTAATAGTTGTGAAGATTGAAGATGATGAGGAGGAAGAGTTAAAGGAAATGTCAAAGACTTTGGTGAAGAGGAAGCTCATAGATTCAAATATGGTGGGTAAGAGAAACTTCTTTGTGAAACATAAATTCGGCCAAGAAAGAAGATAAATTATACAGAAAAAAAAAGATGGGAAGAAAGAGAGTAATTTAGGAAGATTCTTTTAAAGGCAAGAGGAAGAAGGAAGATATACAAAACACACTGAATAAGGCTCAGTTTACCTGAGGCTCTGACTTTATCCCATTTTAAGCTGTACTTAAAGGACACAATATCTTTGTATTACAAGAATATTAAGCCATATTTTTGGGAAATAGGAAAAATGTGAAATACGTAATTTTTAAATTAATATTTTTGCTTCACCTCATCACTCCACCATGGCAGCCTTCAATGGGACCACATTGTACACTGGTCCTGAAATACATTTTTTTTAAAGATTTTATTTACAGGCAGAGGGACTCGATCCTGGGACTCCAGGATCATGCCCTGGACTGAGGGCGGCGCTAAACCACTGAGCCACGCAGCCTGCCCTGACATACACCTTTTTATGTAACAATATAAAATGTCTTGAAGACTTTTACTGTCAATACACACAAATATATAGGATTATTTTAATCACTGTGAAGAATTCCATCATAGAAATTCATCATAATTCAGAATATTTACTATTAATAATGCACATGCAATAATTGGTTTCTGGTGCTTTTTTCTACTTCCAAAAGTGCTACATTGAATATCCTTCCATATAAATAAGTTCAGTTATTCCTTTTTTAAAAAAAGATTTTATTTATTTATTTATTTATTTATTTATTTATTTATTTGAGAGACATAGAGAGAGAGCACACATGAGCAAGTGGGAGAGAGGGAGGCAGAGGGAGAGTGAGAAGCAGACTTCCTGCTCAGCAGGGAGCCCACCTTTTGACTTTTGATGTGGGGCTCCATCCCAGGACCCTGAGATCATGACCTGAGATTCAGGCAGATACTTAACTAACTGAGCCACCCGGACATCCAGTTCATTTATTTCTTTTTTATTTTATTTTATTTTATTTTATTTTAATTTTTTTCAGTTCACTTATTTCTAAATGATAGAGCTCTAGAATTGAAATTGTTGTGGCAAATGTAATTCATTTAAAAATTGATAAGTGCTTGGGATGTCTGGGTGGCTCAGCGGTTGAGTGCCTGCCTTTGGCCCAGGGCATGATCCTGGAGACCTGAGATGGAGTCCCACGTTGGGCTCCCTGCATGGAGCCTGCTTCTCCCTCTGCCTGTGTCTCTGCCTCTCTCTCTGTGTCTCTCATGAATAAATAAAATCTTTAAAAAAAAGTTGGTAAGTGCTGCTAACTTGATCTAACGGCTTTCTAATTTATAGTTTAGCATAAGCATGTATTTCCTCACCAGAAGAGTTTATCTCTCCTCAATCTTGCTGACACTGTGTATTTTCTATTTTCTTTTAAAAATCTCATATGTGAAAAATTATACCATAATATTGTAGTTTACATTTCTTTGAGCATACTTTTTTGTTTAATGACTGTTTATAATTTTAGCAAATTAAATTTTCAGCAAATTTCCTGGTCAGATTTTTGCTTAGTTTTCAAACTGATTTTTGAAATTCTCTATACAGTCTAGACATTAATATTGTGACAAATTTTTCTTTCATATGTCCCTTGTGTTTCAACATTTTTTTGTGTTATATAGATGTTTTAATTTTATGGACCCAAATTATCAATTTTTTATGATTTTCAGGTTTTCTGTCTTATAAAGACTTTCCATTCTAAAAAATTGTTCATATTTTTATGTATGTATGTATGTTTTTATCAGTAAGCTCTAAAATTGATTTATTCAGGAGGAAATCTTTAAGCTCTCCTCTAGATCTAAAGTATTATGATTTCATATTTAGCTTGCTCTTCAGTAGAATATTTTCCCGAGTTCTTGTGGCTGAGGAGACAATATATTTATTTATCTTTCCTTTTATCCTAGTAGGAGGCCAGCATCTGCAGCTGATCCCTTGGGCCACTGCTGTTTTTTTCATCTCACTTCTCAGTGCTTGTTTTATTGCAAATTGTTTGGGTAAGTTATTAACAGAAATGAAACTCTGTGAATTATTTCCCCAAACAACTTTCAAAAAGTTTCTCTAAGCCTTTTGTTATTTTGATTTTCTCCCAATATTTCAATCCATACTGCTTTTTAGGGTCTTGACTTTAAAATCCAGAGCTGCATTTTTAACCTTTGATGGTACTGTCTCGTGTCAGAGAATGAAAAATGGGAGTCAAACTCTTTTCTATACATACGAAGGTTGGTGACTGTAGTAAATCATGCCCCATTTTGACTGAGATTATAAAGGGCTGCATCTTATCAGTAAACAGTAACCAGCAACAACCCAGTTTTCAGATGGACTGTAGTCTGGTTTTGAAAAGAAGAACAATTGAAAGATTTGTTCTTTCTAATAGCAAGACCTTGTATAAAGTTATTATAATTATGGTAATATTGTATAGGTGCAAGTACAGATAAATAGACCAGAGGAGAGGAATAGAGAGCTTAGTTACAGATCCTGCATGTATGAACTCTTTATATAAAACAGAAGGGGATACTGCAGTTATCAGGAAAGGACAATTTTGTTCAGTTCATGTGCTAGAGGACCATTGAGTATCCTTATTCAAAAAGTGAAATTGGTCTCCTGTCTTGTATTATGTACAAAATCAACCCGAGGTGGATTATTGGCCAAAATGTGAAAAGCAAATCAGTAGTGCTTTTTAGAAGATAAATGGAGAATATATTTATCCTCAAGGCAGAGAATGATTTCTTACTCGTGCTAGCCAATGGAGAAAATAAAGTAAGAATACTGTGCAACAGAAATATCAAGAAAGGGGATCCCTGGGTGGTGCAGTGGTTTAGCGCCTGCCTTTGGCCCAGGGCGTGATCCTGGAGACCGGGGATCAAATCCCACGTCGGGCTCCCGGTGCATGGAGCCTGCTTCTCCCTCTGCCTGTGTCTCTGCCTCTCTCTCTCTCTCTCTCTGTGTGTCTGACTATCAAAAATAAATAAAAATTTAAAAAAAAGAAATATCAAGAAGGAAAACAGCCATAGGAGGTGTTTGTAATGCATGTAATGATTAAAAATTAGTGTACAGTATATATAAACAATACTTTCAAATCAATAGGAAAAACTCCTGACAATACAGCAGAAAAGTAGGCAAAATTTTGAACAGGTACTATAGAAAAGAAATTGGAAATGTTTAATAAACACATACAAAAATGTCAACCTCATTAGGTTTCAGGGAAATGAAAATTCAACTCACAATGAGATACCACTGCACAATACTAGGATGGCAAGAATTAAAAAGTCTGGTACTATGAAATGTTGATGATGGTGTGGAGCAACTGGACCTCTGATGAGTTGCTGCCGATGGGAGCATAGAGCAGTACAACCAGCTTGGAAAACTTTGCCACACTGGGTGATATGCTATATGTTGGCAAATTGAACTCCAATTAAAAAAAAAGAAAGAAAACTTTGCCACTATCATAGTTGGCAATATATATATCCTACAACCAGCAATTCCACTCCTAGGCATGTATCCTACAGAGATGCATGCTTCTGTGCTCTAGGATGCATGGTCAAAATGTTCAAAAGTGGTATAATTCATAATAGTCAAACACTGGGAGCAATGCAAATATCTACCAGAAGAATATATAAATATATTTTAATTCATTAAGACAGTAGATCACTTTATAGCAATAAAAATGAATGGATTATGGTTGTATGTAACAATATAGATAAATTTCAGAAATTACACTGAGCAAAAGCAGAACCAAAAGAGTACATATTTTATGATTTTATTTATTTAAAGTTCAAAAGTAGTCAAATGTGATCTGTATGGCTTAGGGATATGTTATTAAGTGGTAAAATTGTGAAGCAAAGCACAAAGTGATTACTTTAAAAGCCATGGCATAGTTATCTTTAAGAGAGAGGAAGTGGGTTGTATTTGGGATGTGAAGGCCATCTGGGGGTGTTGGCAATACTGTGTTTCTTAAGCTGGGTTGTTGTTACCTGAAGTGGTCACTTTTCAATAATTTGATAAACTGTACATTTGTGTTTTTCACTTCTTTGCACTCAGTTATATTTCTTTTTTTTTTTTTGCACTCAGTTATATTTCAAAGTAAAAATATTTATTTATATTTTTTAAGGGAGAGAGTGTGTATGAGTGGGGAGAGGTGGAGGGTTGAGGGAGAGAGAGAGAGAGAGAGAGAGAAACTTAAACAGGCTCCATGCCCAGCACAGAGCCCAATGTGGGGCTGGATCACACAACCCTGAGACCATGATCTGAGCCAAAATCAAGTCAGATGCTCAACCAAGTGAGCCAACCAGGCACCCCTCAAAGTAAAAATACGTAAAAGACCAATAAATGTATATAGCTCGTAAAACTTGGCAGAACTATCCTGGTGTTCACTAAAAATCTCCACTCGAACACATATTCTGATAGAAAAATATGCTTAAAAGCATATACACATGAAGGTTTGCAGAACTACTACCATAAAGCACAACATGGATAATATGATACTAAAAATATTAAATTTCAACAATTCTTTTCAACCTATTCACCTGGAGCTGGAACAAAGGACCTGGGAAGTAAGAATAGGGGATAGTTACCTTAACTCAGGAGAAGAGAAAGATCAGAGTGACCAACTCCCATTTCCCTAATTAAATGGTTATAGAAGAAAAGAAAACTAAAGCAACAACAACAACAAAACAAAACCAAAAAAGCTAACTCTTTTCCCTTTTGACAGTGACTCATCACAACTTTCTACGCTGCAGTAAAGGCATGGGAGTGTTCAAGTTACCAGAGTACCACACGAAGCTGATATGTACCAGAGAGATATCAAAATTGAAAGGTACAGATAGCAAAGGGCACAGGAGAATTTATTTCTTTCTTCCATTTCCATTCAGGTTCATGATCTGGATTTAAAGTTATCAGTACTGAGCAGCCCTGGTGGCTCAGCTGTTTAGCACCACCTTCAGCCCAGGGCCTGATCCTAGAGACCTGGGATCAAGTCCCACATCGGGCTCCCTGCATGGAGCCTGCTTCTCCCTCTGCCTGTGTCTCTGCCTCTCTCTCTCTCTCTCTCTCTCTCTCTCTGTCTCTCTGTCTCTCATGAATAAATAAATAAAATCTTAAAAAAAAATAAATAAAGTTATCAGTAGTAAACCAAGAGAGATTAAATCATAAGATGAGTATCTGGTGCAAGAGGGAATGTCAATAAATAGGAATAGATTTCTCATGACTGTAATCAGTTGTATAACTGGAGAATATAACTACACGTCTAAGGTCCATTTCCAGAAATCCAAAACATAATACTAATTTAATTCTATTTTCTTTTGATTCAGGTGTATCTTAAGGACTGTTTCCTGCTAGAATAGAGAGCTTTGCTGAAGTGACTTTCTCTCTTTTATTATGCGGGAACTTGTAAAACCTCATTTGGGAGGATGAGGAAACCCTTGAGAGTTCTATAGGTTCTTTACCCCCTTTAGATAAAATTTCCTGCAAAAGGCTTTGTTTTAGAAACACTTCATATATGAAGCAAATAGATGTAGGGACATTGAAAAATGATGATGTCTTCTAAGAGAATATCTTGTAATTTTCTTATAGTCACTATGTGATTCAGATACTTTTGTTCAAAAAATATTTAGAAATGTAATTTTCAGGATTTTTGAAAGAGGGGGAACGAATGATTTTGTGAATCCTGGTATTATTCCCCAAAATATTAACTGTATAGTTAACAGCATAGCTATGCAATCTGTTACAGATGAAATGCTCCTTTGTAAGTGATTTTTGTTTTAATTTCTCACCAGGGAGCAGGGGCAGTTGCTGTCCTTTTGGCTGGAGAGCCTTCCAGTCCAACTGCTATCTTCCTCTTAATGACAACAAGACCTGGGCTGAGAGTGAAAGGAACTGCACGAGTATGGGGGCTCACTTGGCCACCATCAGCACAGAAGCTGAGCTGGTATGTTAGGAGGCTCCCATCTGTCTCTCTGTTCATTTGAATCTCTTTGCAGAGAAAAAGGAATTTCTCTGCTCTGCGTCTATGCCTTTGCTTCATCTCTTTTATCTTTCTCTCTCCTTTTTCTTCATCTGGCCAATGTCTGGTCTTTCCAGATATGATTTTTGTGTCATTTCCTCCAGAAAAGTATCCTGACCACCTTCCCTTCTCCATCCTCCCTGTTCTAATTTGGAGATGCTTCCGTGTACTTTGTGCATTGTGTGATAATAGCTCTGAGCTTATCTGTTCTCTGCCCATTCACTTGGTAGAGGGTGGGGCCCTGCTTTTCTAATCTTTGCATCTCCAAAGTCCTGCACAGTGCTAAGCACACTGGATAGGTCTTGATAAAATGTTTGGTAAGTAAGTGAATAAATGAATGGTTTAATCAGGACTGAAATAGCTTCTTAGGAGAAAGCATAGGAAAAATAATTCAGTCGTATGGTTGTAATTCTAAATTTAAAAGAATTCTTAAGTTTAATTCAGTTCTTTAAAAACAAATGTGTTTCCTCATCTAATATACATCCATATATGAACAAGAGCTCATAGTCTACCCTTTCCTAAGTTTGGGGGGTTTCCTGGAGGATTCTGTTCCAATGGCTTTGCAACCTATAGGCTCACTGACTCTTTGAATAAAATGGAACTTAATTTAATACACAAGCAATTAAAGAAGGCAATTTTAAAAATGAAAGTTTAAAAATTTGGATCCTATTAAGCACTGTGCTAAGGGATTTGCAAGTCTGATCTCACTAACTCTTCACAGAAACTCTGTGAAGTAGTAGAGTGGTCCCTTTTGAAGATGAGAAGTGTTGGGTTTGGTGAGATTAGAGCACTTACTAACATTACACAATATATGGGAGAGGCAGGGTTTGAAAGCAGATCTTACTGAAGACAGTGCTTTTGTGCTTAGCTGGTAATCTAGATCTTTTCCCTCTTTTCCTAACATAACAGTTATTAAATAACAAATGCAAATATACTTATAAAAATTTCTATTTTTATGCAGAACTTTATTATTCAATTTTTGGATAGACAGTTTTCATATTTCCTGGGACTTATAGATGAGAACCATGAAGGCCTGTGGTCGTCGGTGGACAAAACACCATTTAAACCAGATATTTTGTGAGTATATTGACTGGGGTGAAAGAGCTTTATAGGTAAAGGTGAGAAAATAGTAAGCAGAAATCATTTGGGCTGGAGTATACTGATGTAGAAATGCTTACTCAGAATAGAACACCATGTGTTGTGTAACCTTTATACTAATATACTACAATACTTCTATCAGACAGTGCAGCTCTAAAATTTTCACCAGAGGGATTTTCTATGCATGTCCCCTGACCCTCACACACACACACACACGCACACACACACATATATATGTTTGTTTTTTTTTTTCATTTCAGATTTCGGCATGAGGATGAACCCAACAATCAGAAAGAAAATTGTGTTGTCCTTGTTAATGCTCAAGACAAATGGGCCTTGAATGATTTTCCTTGTAACTTTGAGACAAGAAGGATTTGTAAGTTACCTGGAACAGCATTCAACTAAAAACTTCCAAAGGAGTCATTGTGATGGGACAGAAAAGAAGAACCAATTAGATTCAGGCAGAATGTACCTGTACCATTGGAACAGAGAAAACATGCTGGGAGAGTAGAACATTTTCAGTTAGGGTAGCCTTATTTATTTTTGTTCTGTTCATTCAAGATAATGTGTTTTTGTGTGGTATGGTGGCGGGACTCATCTTTACTATGAGAATTTGTTTTCATTAACTTTGCTTTCTTGATACTATATCAGAGCATTTACTTTTCAACTGGTGTGCATCAATTACATATTGAACAGAGTGGCTCCAATGATGCAGTCTCTTAGTCTTTGTTTTCCTCTACTCAGATTCTTAGCTTTTAAGATTCAAACATGAGGTATTCCAACTGGTAGTGGTATGCCTTTTTTTTTTTACTCCAAATATGACAAACTCATTAAATTTTTAAAAAATATTTACTTATTTGAGAGAGAGAAAGAGAGGAGGAGCAGAGGAAGAGAGAGAATCTCAAGCAGATTCCCCACCAAGCACAAGTCCTGACATGGGATTGTGAGGCTCAATCTCACAACCCCGAAGTCATGACCTGAACTGAAATCAAGAGTCTAATGCTCAGCGAAATGAGCCACTCAGGCTCCCCCTAATCTATGTCTTGCAGTCTGATTATTTTTCATTACCTTCATGGTGACCAGCACAGACCATCTTTCTTACCTGGGTTATTACAGTGGACTTCTGACTGGTCTCCCTGTTTCTACCCTCAGCCCCTGTCAATGTTTCCAAGTCTCACAGCACTTCTCCTATTCTTCATAATTTCTTTAAGGCAGCTGATAGTAATTTCATAAAAATAAATGCAAAATTTATTAGGACATTGTGGTAGTCCTAGAAGTTTGAAACACTTACAAAATTTAAAAACTGGTTTTGTCTTTGAAAAAGAAAGATGTGTTAAAAAGGCAAACAGGAAAAAATATAAATAAAAGTATAAGTTAAATCTTCCACACTGAATTCCAGTCTCTTAAATGCCTCTTCAGAGAAACTATGATTATCATAGTTTTTTTTTTTTAAAGATTTTATTTATTCATTCATGAGAGACACACACAGAGAGGCAAAGACATAGGCAGAGGGAGAAGCAGGATCCCCCTGCGGGGAGCCTGATGCAGGACTCGATCCCAGGACCTTGGGATCACAACCTGAGCTAAAGGCAGACGTTCAACCACAGAGCCACCCAGACACCCCTGATTATCAGTTTCTTATATGTATTTCCATATATGTTTAAATATGTGTTAGATAAATGTATGTATGTATATAACCTACTATTTTTACACTGATGGAAACATTATCTACATCATCTTAAACATCTTGCCATTTTTTTCTCCCATAAATCTCAGAGGTTTTTGTTTGTTTTTTCATCATGGTAAGTATACTCTTTGATCCCCATCCCTTCTTTCCCCTTTTCCCTACCACCTCCCTTCTGGTAACCATCAGTTTGTTCTCTATAGTTAAGAGTCTGTTTCTTGGTTTGTTTCTCTCTCTCTTTCTTTTCCTTTGTTCATTTGTTTTGTTTCTTAAATTCCACATATGAGTGAGGTCATATGGTATTTATCTTTCTCTGGCTGACTCATTTCGCTTAGCATAATACTGTCTAGCTCCATCCACTTGTGCAAATGGCAAGATTTCCTTTTTTATGGCTGAATTATATTCTGTTGTATATATGACACATCTTCACTATCCATTTATCACTGGATAATTAGACCTGGGCAGAATGTATCTGTACCATTAGAACTTGGGTACTTCTGTAGTTAGGCTATGTAGATAATGCTGCAATAAACATAGGCATGCATATATACCTTTGAATTAGTGTTTTTGTATTCTTTGAGTAAATACCCAGGAGTGTGATTAGTAGATCATAGAGTAGTTCTATTTTTAATTTTTTGAGGAACCACCATACTGTTTTCCACAGTGGCTGCACCGGTTTGTGCTCCCACCAAAAGTGCAAAAGTGTTCTTTTTTCTCCACATCCTTGCCAACACTTGTTTCTTTTGTTTTTGAGTTTAGCCTCCTGACAGGTGTGAAGTGGTATCTCATTGTTTTTTTCTATTTGTATTCCCCTGATGATGAGCAATTTTGAGCATATTTTCATGTGTCTGTTGGCCACCTGGATGTCTTCTTTCTTTGGGGAAATGTCTATTCATGTCTTCTGCCCATTTTTAATTGGATTTTTTTTTTTTTTTGGTAAACATCTGGCATTTTTTACTTAAAAATACCGTTTGGAAAATATTTTATACCCTGTTCCGTATAAGCAAATAGTATTTCATTATATTAGTATATCCTAATCTGAAATAATCTTTAAGTGGCAAAAATATTTCCATTATATAATAAAAATCAATAAAATAATGGCTGTGAAACAAACCATGAGAACAATCCTAGTTCAGATCAGAAAAAGAAGACAGTTTCAAGAGGATTTCTTTTCCTCATGAAAATATGGGACTGATAAACTGTATTTGAATACATTAAGAGGTGATGTACAATTCTGCATAGTTAAGGGATGCATTATTAATCAGTACATAGAAAACTGGATAAATAACAAATACTGCCAATATTAGCTATACAAAAAGCAAAATTTTTTTTTTCCAGCACCAAAAATCAGTTTTTTAATAAAGGATGCCAAGGTCACATTACCCTCTTGAATACATTAAGAGAAAAGATTCCATAGAGAAAAGATTCCATTCCAGATCCCACCCTAAGCAAAATGTTTTTAAGGAAGTATATAATATAATCATGATACAGTACAAGATTCAGCTGTGAATAATATTTACATATGTATAACATATCTGTAAAAATTTTTGATAATGAGTATGTATCATTTTTACCAAATGTATTAGAATGATTTTTCTTTAAAATATTCAGAGGCCCAAATGGTAATATTTATATCTTAACAATAGTTTACTTTGGGAATATTGTCTTGGGAATACAGATAATTACTTACTCTTTTATATTTTGTAACTTCTGGCTTTTCTGGTATCTAAGTATTTTTGTAGGCCCTATTGTAAAATATTATATTTTAAAATAGTTTCAACCAGATGATCTACCCCTCAGAATTTTCCAGATAAATAACTTTAAGCACGAAACTCTGATTGTTTCTTTTCTTGCTGAACTTGAAGACAAAGTTAATTGTATAATAAATTATAAATGTATGGTGAAATAATGTGTACTGATACTTGCATATATCTTTCAGTATTGAAGTAAAATTTAAAATATCAAATTATACCCTACAGAGAAACAATGGTGAACAAAAGTATTTCCATAGGTCTTTCAGTGTGTCCTCATTGATGTTTATAATTTGAAAAAAGGGAATTAGAAAGTAGAAGATACATACACTGGATTACTTTTAGGTTGAATGACTTTTGGTTTAAAGGCATTTTGGTTTCAAAACCACATATGGTCACTTAATACCTTAGAGGAATAAACATTTGTAAGGAAAAATATATTTTATATTAATGTCCATGAATTAATGATGTATGAATTTTGAGGGTCTCTTTGTCAAGCTGTGTGCAAGAAACATGGTTATTAAAGGTGCTATGTTCCTGAAATATTCTTGAGTAACCTTATCAGTATTGAAAAAATAATATGCAAGAAGTGAATAGGCTTGAGGTAGGAAATTGTCAAGCTGAATGTTCTCTTAGAACAATTTGACTGTTGGACCCTGGCCCTAGCTGAGGAATAGCCACAAATTCAGGTGAGATTCAGTTATTCAGTGGAAGAGAATAAAGAGAAAAGGGAGGTGCTGTGTTGAATAGACTGAGTAATAGTCTGTTTGGAGCTGAAGCTTAGCATGGCCTGCTCCTAGCGAGACGCAGTAAAGGTCTTTAGCTAGAAGTCCACATGTCTTTGGAGCAGGAGTAAGTTTCATGACTTGAAGGAGTCTTACTCACTGTACAGGAAAGCATAGTTGAGGGTACATGCTTGGGCAGGGGTAAAAATGAATGAAGCAAATCCTGCCAAAAGGAGCATTCTTTTCTTTTCCCAGTATTTGTTAGAGAATTGCTTGGTGAGTTTTGAGAAGTCCTGAAACTAATATGAAGAAAAATGCATGTCAATCAGTATCACAAATTATAACATTTAAAACTACTTATTTTATATCAAAAGCAACACAGTCCTTACGAAGTCCCTATGAAGTCCTCATTAAGTGCAGCACATGCAGCACATACTTCTCTCATGCTGGAGTTATATTCATGCTCTTTTTCCTCCGTATTTATGCATTTAAGTTGTGCTTTCTGTTCTTAGAGAATTTTTTTTGTTGCTTGAAACATTTATTTCTGGCATTTCACAAATCCGAAACATGTTGAAGAAACAGGGAACATCATTCCAGTTTTTCCTTGGATTTGAAGAGTCTCGAATGGTGGCACAGTCCTCCACTGTAACTATATTATTGGGCTCCCCTACATCCCAGAAGCTAAAAGAGAGTAATGCAGGAGATTTAAAATCCCAGCTACAAGAATCCAAGTGACCTAATGTGCTAGACAAATTACATTTGTTCTGTGTAACTTCACAACAGTTTTGTTAGTTAGGCATTATAATCTCCATTTTAATGATGAGAAAAAGGAGTCCCAGAAAAGCTGAACCATTTGTCTAAGTCAATAGAGTTTATGAGTAGCGAAGCTGAACTGGATCTTCCTGACTTTCTATTTTGTCATGCTCCCTCATGAATGTAGGCTCATAATGAGAAGTTACTGATATTCTGATGGATTTGTTTCCTTCGCACTCAATATCACATCTTACATTTGGTTCCCTTTATTACACATCAAGTTGGTGTTAACTTTGGTACATGCTTCAGTGGTGCTCCAGGGCTGTTGTGAAGCAACTTTCTAAAGTCTCCATCCAACTGGACTATTCTCTTAGGACTGACCTGAACCATCTCGACCTTTCATTTCCTCAAATGCTAAGTGAAGATTGATAATGTCAGTGTATCTCAGAATGGTGTAATTTAGGTAAAAATGAAATAATGAGGGGATCCCTGGGTGGCTCAGCGGTTTAGCGCCTGCCTTTGGCCCAGGGCGAGATCCTGGAGTCCTGGGATCAAGTCCCACGTCAGGCTCCCGGCATGGCACCTGCTTCTCCCTCCTCCTGTGTCTCTGCCTCTCTCTCTCTCTCTCTCTCTCTCTATCATGAATAAATAAATAAATAAATCTTTTTAAAAAATGAAATAATGAATGAGATAAAAACTGAAAACTCCAAAGTGTTGTGCTCTAATGATGTAAGGTCATTATTAAAGAGAAAAGAGACATTATTTCAAGGGGCTTCCATGCTTTCACTCCATAAATCTGCTTTCTCAAATCACTATTTTTGTCTCATTTACTAGTTTGGGGCATAAGACTCTGAACTACACTCTTTCTCTCTGCTGCATTTCCAGTGAATTAGTCTTTAATTCTAACCCTCTCCTTATTTTCATCTGTTATTTACCCTTTATTCAAATAGTCTCAGAAAGTGGGAGCACTAGATCCTTATGCTTTCTTCATCTATCTTCTTGCATGTAATATCACCAAGAGTTGACCTGAAAATATCTCATGGAACAGAAGGAGGTTCTGAGAACTACCCTAAACAATGGTCTAACTTCGAGATTTAAGACAGCGTTAAAATTCTTCTGCGAGAAAGAAATTACCTCAGAGATTCTGTGAAAGGTGTGCCATCTACCCATTGCCATTGACCCTCTTTCACCTGGTCTGTCAGTCCAATATAAAACTCTTTCCTCTTAGGTTTCGCAAAGAAAAGGAATTCCTATGGAAGCAACACATTAAAAAAAAAAAAAAAAGATCAATTGTTTCAATTTTGAACAAATGTGGAAGGTAATTGTTATTAAAAGTGATAAAGCAGGACCCAGACTACAGATGATAGATAAGTGGCTCTGAAATTGTAAGATCATGGAGAATTCTCTCCTAATTTTTTTTATGGTGGTAAAAACATACATAACGTACATCTTTAACAGAGAAGGAGGTTCTCAATATCTCATTCAAAGTTTATCTACTGTTATTTGTAGCAAAATTTACTGTATATATACATCATAAACATTATTAATCGCAGCTTAAAGATAGTAGACATATCCTTGACATATCTGACATAATCATATGATATGTTCATCAACGTAATAGCCATTCTAAAATGAACTGCCAGGTGATCCCCGGGGGGCTCGGCGGTTTGGCGCCTGCCTTTGGCCCAGGGCACGATCCTGGAGTCCCGGGATCGAGTCCCGCATCAGGCTCCCGGCATGGAGCCTGCTTCTCCCTCTGCCTGTGTCTCTGCCTCTCTTTCTCTCTCTGTGTGTCTATCATAAATAAATAAATAAATCTTTAAGAAAAATAAAACATAAAATGAACTGCCAGCCCTTTTTTCCCCATCTTACTGATAAAGAAGCTAAACACAGAAATGCCTTTTTTAAAAAAAGCTCTTCTGATAATGAAAATAGAGTAGTATCTACTTACAGAAATAGTAGGAATAGCACACATTTTAATACATTTATTTAACAAATAGTAATTGCGGGCTAAACACTATATACATGTACGAAGAAAGAATAGATCCTATGAAGAAGGTTACACTGACACCAGAGGAGTCAATGCACTCCAACTACCTGCTCCTCCTGTGTGTTGATAACAACCAGATGAGCTCCCATGTTGGAGCAGTTTTTTAAACTCGATGTCCAGGACATAGTATTAGTAGAAAAGAGGTAGCAGCTAGATTGAAAATGTACCCAGTCTGACGGACAGCAATTCTTGACTGAACCTAGGAGAGAAGTTTCCATGAGTGTCCTAGCCCAGAGGAGCGCCATGTAGCATTCTTCTAAGCCTTGGAACAAGACTATATATATAGGAACTTTGGGAGTATATTTTTGAGATTTCCAAATTCCCTATTCTATATATATATTTTTTCTCCTTCACCTCATTGGAAGCAAGTGAGGAGTAAAATGAAAGTGCATTTCTGAAGATAATATCTTCCACTTCTAGATTTTCTGTTCAGACATACATCAAATTTATTCTAAAAGTTTTCTATCATATCCCCCAAATCTCCTTGAACTTCTTACCACCAATTCCTCGGCATTCTCATATAGTACAGGCAAGATTTTACATTTTGTTTTTGAAAAACAGGACATCCTCCAACTACTTTACTCATCCTCAAATCAATCTAGAAGCCAAAAAAAAAAAAGTGTTGATATATAAATGTTGATGTTCAAATTTGAGGACTATTATACCCAATCCGTCATTGGAGCAGGAGAAGTCCATGAAAGCCTCATGTAGCTGGAACTTATTCTCGTCACAGAGTTGAAAGTTATGATATGTCACTGTAAGGAAAGGGGCAGCGTTAATGTTCATTCCTCTTGAAAAAAAATAAATTTGATCATTTTTGTATTTAAAACAAAAGTATCAATAATCATGATTTTTTTTCTTTTCCTTCTTTCTTTTTCCCTTCTTTTTTTACACTCTTTGTCCTTCTACATGGAGAGGCACTGAGATTTACTTACTCAAAGAAAGAAGAAGGAATTCACATTAAAAAAAAAAAAGATTCTATTTATTCATTCATGAGAGACACAGAAAGAGAGGCATAGACACAAGCAGAGGGAGAAGCAGGCTCCATGCAGGAGCCTGATGTGGGACTTGATCCCAGGACTCCAGGATCACACTCTGAGCTGAAGGCAGATGCTCAAGCACTAAGCCAACCAGGCGTCCTGAGGGAATTCACATTTTATGGTTTTCCTGATTTATGAAGACAAACGTACTCAATCTGTGGTCCCAAAACCCAGAGAAAACAAATACGTTTTCACTCTTATGCCTACCCTTCCTTCCTTTCTTTCAGAAAGTGATTTTGTCATGTCTCTGGCTAGGATCCCATAGAGAAGTTTACCCTAATGATAGGAGGGAATACAAAGGAGAAGACTCAAGGCCACCAAAGAGATGAAAAAAAATGTCTATCATGAGAAATGTGTCAGAGGTTGCTGAGATGGGGTAACCATTCTGTAGTATTTGGGATTCTAGTTGAGCAATAATCTCCAGAGAAATAGGGAAGAAAGTGGAACAGAAATATCCTTTGGGGGAGAAAAGAACCCCCAGGCAACAAGAAAGGTTTATCCTAATATTCACCAGGGAGATTAAACTTGCCCTTTAGAACTCACCAAGACATCTGGTGATAAAACAGACACTTAGCAGTAGAATGGAGACCCCAGCAATTGTCCTTAAGAGCACTTGGGAAGAGAAGCATCCTCTCTCTGTAGAAATAAATATGCAAACATGGTCAATCTTCCCCTTGCAAGATACAAAAGAGATTTGTTTTTTCTTTTTAAGATTATTAAATTAAAAGTTAATTAAATTTTTAAATTAAATAAGTTTAAAAAACCTTATTTATTCATGAGAGGCACAGAGACACAGGAAGAGCGAGAAGCAGGCTCCCTGTGAGGAGCCCGATACGGGACTTGATCCCAGGACCCTGGGATCACAACCTGAACATAAGGTAGATGCTCAACCACTGAGCCTCCTAGGTGCCCTTACAAAAGATATTCTTATTCAACCACTTCTTTCCTTCCACTTGCACTGTTCTATATGGAGTAATTCTCCAACTTCAGCATGCATCAGAATCATTTAGACAGTTGGTTGGAACACAGATGATGGCACCTCACCTCTAGAGTTAACAATTCATTAAACCTGGTAGGGAGCCAACAAGTTCCCAGAAGCTGCAAAAGCTACTGGTCTGGAAACCATCTTTCGGAACCACTAGAATAAACCATTGCTAATCTTTTTTTTTTTTTTAAAGATTTTATTTATTTATTCATGATAGAGAGAGAGAGAGAGGCAGAGACACAGGTAGGGGGAGAAGCAGGCTCCATGCAGGGAGCCCAACATGGGACTTGATCCCAGGACTTAGGATCATGCCCTGGGCTGAAGGCAGGCGCTTAAACTGCTGAGCCACCCAGGCTGCCCTAAACCATTGCTAATCTTAAGACTCATGACCCGAGAGAGATGTGCAACTTTTCCTTCCTAAGCCTCTCAGGTTTCGACCCTTCTTTGTCTTTCCCTTTCTCCCTCTCATCTTCTCTGTTCTTCTTGTTTCTTCCCTACTCTCCTTTTCCTGGTGTCTCGTTTCCCAAGCCCTCTGTAAATCAATTCAGATAAAATGTAGGCCATCTTCTAGTGGTTCCCCTCCTCCTCCTTCCTGACACACATTTTACAGACAAGGAAAGTGGGTTCCAGAGAAGTGAGGTGACTTGCCCAAGGCGACACAGGGAAAAGGTGGGCAGAGCAGTCTGATTTAGCTCTCCCTGGAATCCAGTCAGTGATCCTCAGTATAATATACCATCCCTGACCACTGCCTCAGCTTTCTCTCTTGGGTTCTGTCTCTGTCTTCCTTCTTTTGCTCTGGTGGAGACTTTTCTATTGTCCCATCCCTCAAAATATTTATCACCTCTTCCCAAAGGAAAGATCTACAATAGAAAGGGAGAGTTGCAAATTTTACCTGTGCCTTGGGATATAGATGGTTGGGATGAATTCATTTTCTCTCTCTCTCTCTCCCTCTCCTTCGCTTGTCAGTTTCTGAGTCCAGAAGTACTTTGTTAGTAAGATTCAAGGAAAACGAATCTTTTTTCTTTTTCTTTTCTTTTCTTTTTTTTTTTTTTTTTTTTTTTAGGAAGTGTGACCTTAAGACATAATAATATGAACATGTTCTGTGGTTTTGCATTTCAGTCAGTGTTTCCTTTATTGCATAAGGATGAAAAGAAAAGGGAACTTACTGGATGACATGTCTGTCTTCTCATTTTAGGAAACACAAAATGGGGAAATGGTGAGGTGGTTAAGTAGCATCAGAAATGGGCTGAGCCTGTAGATACACCAAGGGCTTAAAAATACTGTTTTGTTTTGGTGGATAAAATGTCTCTACTTTCCTTCAGACCTCACCCATCCTTTAGTTTGTCCTTGACATTTGTGAGGCCGACCTCTACATTTCCAATTTCACTTTCCATCCTTACCACCACACATTTGTTAACAAGGGACAGAACCACACTTGGCACAGAGCTAGGCATACAGTACATGCATTTACAACTTAGCCATGTGAATTCCTTTTCCTATTTTATGGCTTTGTTTTTTCTTTCTCCTTCACTGGCATCTCTTGAACCTTCTTGATTTCTCTCACGCTTGTGTATGTTGTATTGTGGATTTATATCTCTTCTATCAAAGTGCTCACCACTATGCAATCTCACAGGTCCATCCCAGCTGAATCACCTCATGTGGTGTGACTACTTTGAAATTCAGCTCCATTCCTATGTCAAAACACAGCTTCCGGAAACTTCAAGACTCAGCAGATAGTGTCATTCTATTCTACTGAATTATTTGAGGATTTTTGTTTTGTATTGGTGCCTATATTAGGAGAAATAAATTTGAATGTCAGAAGAAGCAATTTCAATTAGACAGGGGGGCACCTGGGTGGCTCAGTGGTTGAGCATCTGCCTTTGGATCAGGTCATGATCCCAGGAACCCCACAGGGAGCCTACTTCTCCCTCCACTTATAGCTCTGCACCCACCCCTCCACCCTGTCTCTCATGAATAAATAAATTATATCTTAAAAAATTCAATTAGACATGAAAATATAATGTTTCTCTGGAAGGTTAGGTAGATGTAGTAGTGTTCCACTCCCTTCCATAAAAATACTTAAGAACAGGATCAAACTGGTCTCTATTGATGAAAATTCACAAGTGTCAGGAGGCATTAGTAATATACATATATGACCTGGTAATCAGTACACTGTGACTCACAGATTTCACATCTTAGAAAATATCCTTGTTCTCAAAGGGACTTTTTATTGTTTCGATGTATTACGCAATTTCTTCTGCATCCTTTATTTTACAGTTATGTAGATTTTTTTTAAAAGTTAAAAAATTCTACATGTATATTTTATAAAAGATATGCATATCTAACATGGGTTTTATCAGCCAATTGCTTTTGACTGGTAAAAAGAAATTATCTAGTGGATGGGTTAAACGAATTATTAAATGATGAATCATAGTGACTACAGTCCATGATTTATTAATTATGATCAATCTGTAATAACAAATATCAAGAAACAATTATATGTTAATTTTATGAACATGCAATTGACTAATGTTAATAATCAACAAATTAATATCTTACTAGTCAAAATACATGTATATTTTATCCTTTGTCACTTTTTCCAAATTATAAAAGCAATATTTTTATTGTCAATAGTACGAGAAAAATGTGGCAAGTAAAAGAACTCCCATCTGTGCTAAGTGCACCCTTCTAAAGTCAACCAAGCTTAATACTATACATTAATGTCTCAATGTGTATACATGCTTAAAGTATATACCTTGAGACATTTTCCAAGCTTAAGTCAAGTTTATATAATATATTGCTTATTTTTGGTCAAATGAGATCATACCTGCAATATTTTTATGTTTTAAAAATCACTTTTATAGTCACCAATGTATTTAGGTATCTATCTTAACTCTATTGTTTAAACTTTTTCTGTAATCTATAACCCAGGCACAAATAATTTATAGTTTTTCCTTCCTCTTACACATGAGGTCATGGCTACCTTTATATATATTTGCAGGTGCACATCTTTTGGCTCAATGATACATGCCAAATGTTAAAAATAATTATTTGACTTGAGCTTTCATCATAGAATAACATTATAAGCCATAACCATAAATATAAAATTTTATCTGAAGGCAATTTTCTTTGCAATTGAATATTAAACCTTATTAAGTAAATGTAACACAATGGCATTACATTTGGGAGCACTGATTGCTTGACAGAGCAGCTGGTACATGACTCATGCAATCAGTATGCTGCTATATTTTTGTGTGATATAAACTTCCTCTTCACTGTGGGAGAATAGAGAACAAGATATTTTTGGACACTTTACTCTTCTGGAATCTCTTATTGCTACTCTTTAACAACAATAAGAATTTCTTTCTGTTTCAAATATGATTTTCCATGAATTTTGTTAAGCAAGATTTTGGAACTTTTCTGCCTATGAAATTGCAAGATGGCAAAATTGATATTCTGCTGTTAATTCATCTGTGTAAAATGTGAAAAATTCCCATGTAGAATTTAACTTAAAAGACCTGTCACCTAAATGGAAGTTAAATAACAAAACAAATGACTTATTTCATCTTTAAAGATTTTAACGTCTTTCAGAGGTATTCTGCAAAGATTAAATGCTATAATTAATTTCTGTTACATTTGTATTATTAGCTCACATTTTATAAATGTATGTGAAGCATATTATTTAAATTTTTCTGAAAAATTTTATTAAAGCTATGAGACATTGTACTCCTCATTTTCTTTAGAGATTTATTTATTTATTTATTTATTTATTTATTTGAGAGAGAGAAAGAGCATGAGTAGGAGGGGCAGAGGGAGAGGGAGGGAGAGAATCTTAAGCAGACTCTTCATTGAGAGGGGAGCCCAACACAGGGTTCCATCTCATGACCCTGAGATCATGACCTAAGCTGAAACCGAGTCAGACGTTTAACCAACTCAGCCACCCAGGTACATCTGCACTCCTTTTTAGTATTTGTATTCACTACCAACTTTCCTATGTATTTTTTAATTAAAAAAAAAAAAAGAACTTTAGAAGAGAGATTATGAAGATATAACTATTTGAAATGGTAGCTGTAATGATGATTAGATCATAATGCACATTCCTTAGTGAATTACTTGGCATGCAGGTCCCAAGCCTTCAATTAAGTGGGGCTATCTCTTCCCTGACCCTCCCTTCCCCCTCAACCTCTCCTTTCCCATCCCCTCCCTTTCAGTTTAGTTCTGTTGGGAGCAGATTGGGAAGAGGCTGCTACAGGTCTCTTGAAGACTCAGTCAGAGATGAGCAAAGTCACGGGAATAGCATGTAAAACACATGAAAGAAGCAAGCATCTTCTAAGGCCTAATGAATTCTATTTGGGGGACAAGAACAAGTTATCCATTTGCTTTTTCCCATGCTGGTCCCAATTTGATGCTACTGCCTCTGGTTCTAAAAATTCTGCTTTGGGCTTCAGTCAGCTCTCACTGTATTTTGGCAGCTGAAAAATCAAATCTCTTTCCTCTGGCAATAGAACCTCTCTGTGAAGCTATCTTTGATACGTTGATAATGTTGCCCTTGTGCTTCTTATATATCTCAATAAAGGAAAGTGTTATTTCCTATCACAAATTCAATTATCATCTTTTTCCTCAGTTTATAATCAACAGTGGCCTTAAATGTTTGAGATTTACTATGTGAGCTCTATGATATTTACCAAGAGAAAGGCAAATGCACAGGGAATGGAGGAGAATGTCGGAGCTCAATGCAGTGATCTAATATATACATTCATTCACAAACATGATACTATGTCCCAAATAGGAGGGATTATTTGCTGGAGATCATAAATATTGAGTGACAGAACAAGATTTAAGACCCAGACCTCTCATTTCAGTGGTTAGTGCCATTTTCCCCCTATTTCCTGCTTGCTTCCTTACTAGAGAGTAGGTTTTCTCCCAAAGGCAGTTGAGAAAATAAAGTGGCCTTCACAGAGTCTGCCATCAAAAGGCCACAGACCCTGGATTTAAGAGCAGTCGTGGAATTCTGACAGCCTTTTCCTGAATTTACAAAGTAGAGCAAAGGAAAAATGCACATTGTCTACACATAGGATTTCACATAGGAATTAAACAATTCATACATTTTTATTGAGATATAATTTACATATAACATTGGGTAAGTTAAAGGTATACAACATGTTGATTTGATACATTTATAGATTGCAAGATGATTACCACTGCAGCATTAGCTAACACCTCTGTCACATCCTATAATTATTATTATTATTTTTTAAAGATTTTATTTATTTATTCATGAAAGACACAGAGAGGGGGTGGGGGGCAGAGACACAGGCAGAGGGAGAAGCAGGATCCATGCAGGGAGCCCAACATGGGACTCCATCCCAGGTCTCCAGGATCACACCCTGGGCTGAAGGTGGCACCAAACCGCTGGGCCATCGGGCTGCCCTATAATTATTATTTCTTTTTCGTGGTGAGTACAGTAAGTTCTGGTCTCTTAGCAACTTGGAAGTCTATAATACAATACTGTTGACTATAATCTCCATGCTGTGCATTCAGTCTTCAGGAGTTATTTCTCTACTAGTTGCAAGTTTGTGTCCTTACATAATATCTCCCCAAATATTTAATGAGTATAAGCAATGTGGATGGGATAGATGGTACCTGTTTATGAAGGTATTATCATAGTAATTCAAGTAGGAAAAAGAAGCAGTGGTGTAAGAAATACCTGACAGCTACCATCTATCTGTACTACTCATTTGTTCTTTAATATATGTCACTCAGTGGGTTAAGCTATTTACACAAATCTCATCTAATGCACAATGATCATAATGAGGTCTTATTATTAATCTAATTTTAATGATGAGTAAATTGAGCCAAGATGGAGAGGTTAGAGGGCATGCTCCATTACATTAAGATGTAAGAAATAAAGTCACATTTTGAACCCATTAAAAAATTCTAAAAAGAACTTCTTCATAACTATTTAATATTAGTTAAATATTAAATATTAGTTAAAAATTTTAATGAAATTCTTGGTATTTGACTTTGTATACAGATTTATCAACTTTTTCAAAACCATTATTGTAGCATTTTATTCTTTTAGGTAGGTTCTAAGCCTAACATGGGGTTCAAACTCAGGATCCTGTAATCAAGATTGCATGCTTTACCAGCTGAGCCAGCCAGGTGCTCTTGTAACTTTTTATTCTTGATAATACATATAGATTTGTATTTTATCACACTGAAAGGAGTTTCAACATATAGATCATGTAGACATTTAAAAATTCAATTTATATTTCCAATGCCTGATTAAGCTTAAATAAATCTATAAGCATTGACAATGAATCCAAAGAATGCAAAGATTGTATTGACATTGATTAAATAGGATAATTCCCTTTGTGAATGATGATCACACACAAGTCAAGGAATTCCAATAATGACCTATGAGTATACACATTCAGCTATCTGGCCTTCCAAAGCTAGAAGCTAAGGCTTCTGTGAATGTGCACATTCTGACTAATAAAGTAGCCTAAAGCCATAGGCACTACATCCCTCCCTTTGTAAATTTATTTGATTATAGTCACAAGATAAATAGCTGTTGGGGGAGGTTCTTGAAGAGAGGTGACCCATGTGCTGGATCCAGGCACTCAGAGGCTCCTCATTCCCTCCCCTGTCTCTGGAATGTAGATTCTACTTGCCCTCCTGCTCCCAGAGCCTGCCCCAAGAACATGGCCTTGAGATAGTCACGTGATGCTGAGAACACCTGCATGGTGTACATGACCAAACCCAACCAAGGCCTCTTTAAACTTTAGGATTTGCTTACTGGCCATGTGTATGTCATCAGTGAGAATGGCTAAAATTAACAAGACAGAAAATAACAATGTTGGAGAGGATGTGGAGAAAGGGAAACTCTCCTGCACTGTCAGTGGGAATGCAAGCAGCCACTCTGGGAAACAGTGTGGAGTTTCCTCAGGAAGCTAAAAAGAGAGCTACCCTACGACCCAGCAATTGAACTACTGGGGATTTACCCCAAATATACTGATATAGTGAAACATTGGGACACCTGCACCCTAAAGCTCATAGCAGCAATGTCCACAATAGCCAAACTGTGGAGGGAGCCATGATGTCCTTTCACAGATGAATGGATAAAGAAGATGTGGTATATATGTACACACACACACACACACACACACACACACAGTGGAATATTACTCAGCCATCAAAAAAGATGAATACCCACATTTTCTTCCACGTGGATAGAACTGGAGGGTATTATGCTGAGTGAAGTAAGTCAGTCGGAAAAGGACAATGATCCTATGGTTTCACTCATACGTGGAACATAAGAAATAGTGAAAGGGATTATAAGGAAAAGGAGGGGAAGTGAGTGGGAAAAATTAGAGGGAGACAAACCATGAGAGACTCCTAACTCTGGGAAACAAAAGATTGTGGAAGGGGAGATGGGTTGGGGGGATGGGGTGACAGGGTGAGGGGCATTGAAGAGGGCACTTGATGGGATGAGCACTGGGTGTTGTACTATATGTTGGCAGATTGAATTTAAATTAAAAAATAAATAAATAAAAATGTAAAAAACCAAACTTAAGATTTGGCGGCCGGGGCCGGCCCTCCTTCGTCTCCCTGCTGCCCAAGGCAAGCCTCATATGTAAATTCCCTTTGCCGAGCAAAACTGCCCCCTACAACCTGGAGCAACTTGTCTCTTTCGGGGTCTGCCCCTGCCCTCTGCATAAGGGGCGGCGGCGAGGGAAGGGGGAGTTTGGGATTTGAGGCAGGAGGCTCCCGAGAGGCTTGGGAACACCCGGCAAGCCCCGGCCGGGGACGGACAGGAACGGGCCGCGGCCCAGGGACGCCTGCGGAGGCGGGAGGCGGGAGGCGGGAGGCGGGAGGCGGGAGGCGGGAGGCGGGAGGCGGGAGGCGGGAGGCGGGAGGCGGGAGGCGGGAGGCGGGAGGCGGGAGGCGGGGGGCAGTCCTGGGTTGGCCCGCGCCCTCTGTGCGGGGTGGCCCATATGGCAGGTGCTTGCGAACCACCGCACGAGCAGGGGGCCCCAAATGCCAGCCAGCCTTGTGCTCTTGGAGAAACCGGGCAGCCCGCGGCGGCGGCGGAGGGCGGCCTACGGCTGGGTCGCCGCAGGGCTGGCCTGACTGTGGGCCGCTCTGCCGCCACCGGCGCCCAACGCGGCGGGAGCTCGGGGCGGGGTGGGAGGAGCTGACGGTGGAGACGGGCGTGGGCGGGCTCAGGGCGCAGCCGGCGGAGCAGGGTAATCCGCCGAGTGCTTCGTGCGCTGTTCTGCAAAAGTAGGAGGGCTTGGAATGCCTCAGATTGAGATCCAGACACCTGTGACAAAGCTGGATTCGGATGCTAAGAAGTAGAGTCTCCGAGAGAGCATCAAAAATAAAGAGGAGAATGTTGTGGCAATTGATGAGAAAACAAACAAAATGGCCCAGGTCTTCAGACCCCGAGTACAAAGGAAAATTTTGTTGTTGTTGTTGTTGTTTTTAAACAGTGGGTTTATTTATGTTTTTAATTTATTTATGATAGTCACACAGAGAGAGAGAGAGAGAGGTAGAGACACAGGCAGAGGGAGAAACAGGCTCCATGCACCGGGAGCCCGACGTGGGATTCGATCCCGGGTCTCCAGGATCGCGCCCTGGGCCAAAGGCAGGCGCCAAACCGCTGCGCCACCCAGGGATCCCCAAAGGAAAATTTTGAATAGCAATTAGCAACCTCCAAACTGCTAGGAGACAGTCTACGTTTGCTGGAGGAACCCACAGGAAATTCAAGGCTTGGGCACCGCTCTTTGGCAGTTCTCCTGGTTGGGTCAGACCCACTGTCACCGAACCACCATGAGTTTGATCCTTGGTGAACCACAGATACACCAGGTGGAGTTGTCTCACAAGTAAACTTTATTTGCAGCAAATGAGATCACAGGGAATAACTTCCAAGGCCATGACCCCTCCCACTCCCGCCAAGCAAGGGTGCGTAGGTTCCTTTTATTGAAGGTTCAGGTGAATATTTAGTTAAGGAAGCCTTGTCACCATAGTATGTAGGGGCGGGCATAAGGCCGCACGTGTGCCTAAAGGTAACACTCTATATACATGCTGTATGTTGTGTAAAGGAGGCTTGTAGTCCTCCTTGGGTGGCGATTTTAGTATTATAATAAAGTAAAGGTAACTGTAAGTCATTCTAGAGGTCACTCCATGGTCCATGTGTGAGACAGGAGTGGGGGTCACTATCAAGCGTCTGGGTGATCTGCGCTGGCTGGAGGTCTTGTCAGGGCAGCCTCTTCCTTGAAGGGTGGTTTGGGTTTCCATTTGCCTAAATGAAGAGAGAAGCTGGAAAGAACTTAAGGTAAAATGTGGGACAATGGTCAGTGAGTACAAGCAGGTGGGCAGTAAAGGTCAGGTCTTGGGGTCCAGCTGGTGACACCACCTTGTCCCAGAAACTGTGATTGATAAGATGTAAGCCTATCCAACCCCTAAGAATGTGAAAGAGGCGCAAGCCTTGGTAGGGATTTTGGGGTTGTGGAGGACTTTTATTCCCCACCAGGCACAGTGCTTCCATCCTTTATGTCACCTGGTAAAGAAAGGGCGTGTGTGGGACTGGGAATCAGAGAAGCAAACTGCCTTTGAGAAAGCAAAAGTACGAGCGAGGCATGTATTAAATATCTGGGTATCTCCCAAGCAGGACTGGTGTTTGAGTTAGATGCGTCTATGACTCTGGGAGGTATGGGTTAGGCACTGTGGCAGAGCCAACAGAAGGGGAGAGTAGCCCTAGGATTTTAGTCCCAGCTCTGGAAGGGGGCAGAAACCCAATATACTCCCATGGAGCCTCAGCTCCTAATGATATACATAGTGTTCCTCCAGATGGAACCTCTCACGAAGGTACAGTACATTGTGGTGAGAACTTTTCTGCTTGCTAAGGGGTGGGTTGAGAACATATTCCATTGAACAACCTCAGCCATGGCTTAAACCCCTGCTTTGAATTAAGTGACTTGTCTCTTTGTAGCGGAGGAGCACCATGTCACCAGCCCTGTCTCTAGAAAGGGGGGTGGTACTGGGTCTTGTGAGTATTTATTTATTATTTATTTATTTTTTTTTTTAAAGCTTTTTTTTTTTTTAATTTTTATTTATTTATGATAGTCACAGAGAGAGAGAGAGAAAGGCAGAGACACAGGCAGAGGGAGAAGCAGGCTCCATGCACCGGGAGCCTGACGTGGGATTCGATCCCGGGTCTCCAGGATCGCGCCCTGGGCCAAAGGCAGGCGCTAAACCACTGCGCCACCCAGGGATCCCTCTTGTGAGTATTTAAATCCTCCAGATGCCTGCCCCTATTTCTTCTTCTCCTCCCCCTCCTCCTCCTAAGACTTTATTTATTTATTCATGAGACACACAGAGTGGCAGAGACATAAGCAGAGGAAGAAGCAGGCTCCCTCTGGAGAGCCTGATGTGGGACTCCGTCCCAGGACCCAGGGATCACGACCTGAGCCAAAGGCAGATGCTCAGCCACAGAACCACCTAGGCATCCCAACCTGCCCCTATTTCTATGGCAGCCCTTGCAGCCTGTGAAGAGGGGCCAAAGGAAATTCTTGCTGATGCATGGTGTACAGACGGGTCTAGTCAAGAAAGCCAGCCCACATGGACTGCTGTCACTATTCAACCCATTAATGGATGCCGTCTGCATGGAAATGGAAACAAACTATAGCAGCCAGTGGGCTGAGCTCAGAGCAGTCTCAATGGTGATCACTATGTGCCCTGGCTGTTAACCCTTTACACAGTTGTTGTCCTGCTCTAAAAGGATTAACCCTATGGTGTGGACAATGGAAAGCCAAAGGGTGGATGATTATGAATAAACCCTTACGGGGCTCAGGATATGTGAAAAGACACTTGGGTCCATCTGCAAAAGCCTGAGTGGCCCTCACTGTTTTTCATGTCCTAGCTCAGAAAGCACTGACACTGCCCGGCCATCAGGAAGCTGAGTCCTTAGCTCAAGTGTGAAACTTCGCTATTGACCCTCCAGTAGATACAGCAGATTGGATGCACAGAAAGAGTGGCCGTCACAGTGCCATCATACCACTCGGGATGGTGTATTGCCGGGAATGCGGAACTGCCCTCCAAGTGCAGTGACTTGGTTAATGCAGTAGCAGCATGTTCTGTGTGTTCTAAATAATGCCCAAGGCAACTGCCAAAAGAAGCTGGGAGTCATTCATCAGAGTCCCCCACTGGTGAGGGACTGGCAAATTGATTATATTGGCCTCCTCCCACTGAATGAGGGTTCTAAATATGCCCTGGTCAATGTGGACACTGCATCTGGCTTAATCCAGGCTTCCCCCGTTGCTGTGCAAACCAGGTGGTCACCATTAGGGGACTAAAGAAACCAAGTACTATACTCTCTTCGAATAGTGATTGGGAGTCACATTTCAAAGGTCATGGTATGTTAGATTGAGCAAAAGAATGACAGTGAGTAGACATTCCATCTCCTTCATAACCCACAAGCAGTGAGGTTGGTAGGAAGATCTTACAAAAATGCAAATCTGATATTATTTCTATAATTTAAATCCAGCAAGAGGTCTCCACACACCTTTTATTTTCTTTTTAAGATCTTATTTATTTACTCATGAGAGACACACACAGAGAAAGAGAGGCAGAGACATAGGCAGAGGGAGAAGCAGGCTCCATGCAGGGAGCCTGATATGGGACTCAATCCCGGGACCCCAGGATCATGCCCTGGGCCAACGCAGGCACTCAACCTCTGAGCCACCCAGGCATCTCTCCACACATCTTCTAAAATAAAGTTCAGATTTATTATTATGGCCATAGGCTGTTCATTAGGAGCTTATAATTTCAATATGCTTATTAGAACATTTCCACATACACCTGTTTTTTTTTTTTAAGATTTTTATTTATTTATTTGAGAGAGAGAGAGAGAGAGAGAGAGAGCTAGCAAGAGTATAAGCAGAGAGAGACAGTGAGAGAGAGAGCACAAGCTCCCCACTGGGAGCCTGATGCGGGGCTCAATCCCAAATCATGACCTGAGCCAAAGGCAGACGCTTAACCACTGAGCTACCAGGTGCCCCTCTACACACCCTTGTAATAGTATGGCTAATACTCTTGCTTCCCCTTCCCTCTAGCTGGAAGTTAGATTGCCTGTGGTCTTTCTCTTGGAATCTCCAGTGCTTGGTATTCATATTTTTTATTTTTTAAATATTTTTAAAAAGATTTTATTTATTCATGAGAGACACAGAGAGAGAAAGGCAGAGGGAGAAGCAGGCTCCATGCAAGGAGCCCGATGTGGGACTCAATCCCGGGCCTCCAGGATCAGGCCCTGGGCTGAGGCGGCACTAAACCACTGAGCCACCCGGGCTGCCCCATATTTTTTAAATATATAAAAAACAAGACAGAAAATGAGTGGAAGTGGATTGCCAAACCCAGTAAGTTTTTATAGTGATCATAAAGATGTCCTTGTTCCTGAAAACAGCTGGTTCATATCACTCTTTTGGAAAAGAGATTCATAGCATAAAAATGATCAACATTTTTTCAATATTCTTGGCAAAATTTGTGTGCAGTGCAAACCCACATTTGAATTTGTAGTTGTTTTTCCAGTATGAATTGTGTCGTATATAACTGTTCTTCAGGTGTGAATGAGGTCAAACCTTAATGGATAAAACTTTGTACTCTATTGTCCTTGTTTTGCAATTTCTTCAAAACGTATACTTATAAAGTTTCTTCTACTCATTGTTATTTTTTACTGTAAGCACTAAATGATGATAAATCTGTTGTAAAACTGCTATCATAATCAAATTATAACTTTCAAAAAAACACTTATCATAATAAAGATACTCAATAAGCAGAGGGTTCCATATTTCTTAAGTTTTCTGTAATTAAAGTTCAGAATTCTTGGAATGTATTCTCTCTTCCTTTCATACATTGTCAAATACATTTTTTATATAGTCTATGTTTTTTGCTCAGTATCACTGTACTTTCTAAATTCTTGCTCTTTCAGTGTTCATTTCAATTCACTCTTTCTGGATATTTTGGATTCAAATGTCTAATAGGTGATTTCTCTCCTGTTAAGGAAGATCTTTATTTTTCAGTGTTATGGTCTAATGAATGTAATTGGGTATATTTATCTCAGAATTCAAATATGGCTCTGTTTAAGATATATTTGCTTTATACATCTATTGGGGGAATGACTGCTGGGATATAATAAATCAAGCTGTATCCTGTTCAGATATGTATTAAGTATTGGATTGTCCTGAAGATCCACATCCAAACAGAGAAATCAGTGCCTCCCCGAAATTATGACTTTTTTTTTTTTTTTTTTGTCCCATGAAAATCTTCTAGGAGCTGTTCTGGCCTTCTGGCTATTGGTTTTTCTCTCCCCACTGTTCTGATCTTAGGACTGTTTATCCAATATGGAGACATACATAATGATATTTGCATTATCAGAGCAAATAATTGAAATAAATCTCAGTTATATCCTCCTTGTTTCCTTAATGCTTTGCTTCTTCCATTCTTTGATTTTTATTGGTTGGCCTAGTCTGGTAATCTTTGTCTTGAGATAAACACTCTTTGGAGTTATAGCTTCTATAGTTATTTCTGCTATTTTAGCCAAGACCTCCATTGTCGCTGTGGCCTTCAAAACCATAAAACCAGGAAACACTATGAATGTGGTTGGTGATCTAATTCTTAAATGCTATAGTCTACAGTGGGCTTCCTCATCCAAGTATGTATCTGCATGATCTGGCTGGGAACTTCTTCATCTTTCCCTAACATTGACACACAATCAGTCTGGCAAAGTTTTCCTTCAGTGTAACGAGGTATCCAGCACTGTTTTCTATTGTGTTCTGGGTAACTTGGGCTTTCTAGCATTTCTGACCTTGACTACTGCTTTTCTGGGTCTAAGGCTACCAAGTAGTTTCAGTAAGCCCCAAACAATCACATTCAGCATGCTGATTATCTGTAGTGTGTGGATTGCTTTCATACCCACCTATCTGAGCACCGAAGGCAAAGCCATGGCAGCTTTGGAAACTTTCAATCTTCATTGATATGAAATGAACAATAATGTGGATAAAGATTCCAAAGTATGGCATGAAATAAATGCTTTTTATCAAAAATGGCAATTGCTTTTTAAATCAAGTGACACTGTCGTCACTGTGGCAGCAAGCCATGATGAAAAAAGCTGTGGGGTCAGAGAGAGCAAGGTTCAATGTCAATACCCCTACTGGCTGACTCTGACTTCCAGTGTATCCAATTAACATTTCCTTGAATAACATTTTTCTCATCTTTAAGCAACATGTAGCAGGTGAACAAGGGTTAGGGTGAAAATTAAATGAAATCATTCATGTGAAAATATAATGGGGCTCAAAAATATGCTGCCTTTCTGGGAGCTCTCTTTTTCTTCTTATTCCAATAAAAATTAAATTTTAAGGCATTTTAAGTTCTGGTGGTAGAAAGCTAGTGATGTTTAGTTATCCCTCAATAAACTATTCATAAACATGAAACAAGATGAAATGTGAGCTTTGGGTGGTCTAAATGTGCTTCCATACACCCACATGACATATGGATCCAAGCTTAGGGAGAACTGAGGGAAACAGTGCTTAAGGCAGATCCCTCTGAAATAGAAGTGGGGAAATGATCAACTGAGAGAGAGAAGAGCATCCTTCATGCGAGAGGATTGCTTTTGAATATACTCAGAATTTTCAGACATTTTCTCTTTCCTCTCCTCCCCACTGATATCCAGTATACAATTTCCTAATTTTCAGTAGTGAGATGTGTAATGGGTTAGATATGAATCAAGAAACGAACTTTTGATCCAGGAATGTAAGATAACAATTGTGGTTAAAAGCACCTGGATGGGGCAGCCCAGGTGGCTCAGCAGTTTGGTGCCGCCTTGGGCCCAGGGCCTGATCCTCAAGACCTGGGATCGAGTCCCATGTCGGGCTTCCTGCATGGAGCCTGCTTCTCCCTCTGCCTCTGTCTCTGCGTATTTCTCTCTCTGTGCCTCTCATGAATAAATAAAAAATAAAATCTTAAAAAGAAAAGAAACACATATTTGATAAATATTCACTTGAACATTTGGTTAGGCTCTTGCAAGAATGTCAAATTTCTACCATTTATATGGAAATGTTTCTGGGGCAGCCCCAGTGGCTCAGCGGCTTAGCGCCACCTCCAGCCCACGGTGTGATCCCGGAGATCCCGGATCAAGGCCCACGTCAGGCTCCCTGCATGAAGCCTGCTTCTCCCTCTGCCTGTGTCTCTGCCTCTCTCTCTCTGTGTCTCTCATGAATAAATAAATAAAATCTTAAAAAAGAAAAAAGTAAATGTTTCTGAAGACATTTATTCCTTCTATCAACACCTTACAATTCAGTGCTTGATATACAACCCCAATATAGAAAGATTCGCTCTAGAGAAGGTGACCTTACATTGTCATAATTGGCTGACCTTCTTTCTGGTTTTTTAAAACTAAGCTTTATCCCTTTTTAAGTGATAAGTTCCAGTGAATAGATGCAAAATATACTTGTAGAAACTTTCCAACACAAGTTCTGAAACACAATCTTTTCCGTTATCATCAGGTAATAAACTGTGAGTATAATTTGCCTTACTCACATCAAAGCAGATTCCAATGGACTATTCCTTCCTTTTCCTACAAATTTTATGGCCAAACAGAAGCAACTCAGTTCCATATAATCAAAGTGGCAAATTTATCTTAATTTTAGTTAGAAATCTATTTTGGGGACTCCAGTGACTCAGTCAGTTGAGCAATCAACTCTTAATTTCAGGTCAGGTCATGATCTCTGGGTCATGTGATGGAGCCCTGTGTTGGGCTCCCTGCTGTGGAGGGACTCTGCTTGAGCTTCTCACTCTCCCTCTCCTGCTGACCCTCCTCCTCATTCTAAAATATATAAGTACATCTTTTTAAAAAAGAAATCTATTTTGTTACAGAAAGAAAAAAGGTGACAATTGAGCATGGATTTGGCTAAGAATACCTTTAATTCCATGTGCCTTAGTCTTACAGTTGTACTGTGTTCAATATTGTGTGCAAACACAATTCCTCTCAAGCTCCAGAACTTTGAATGACATATAACTCTTGCTCTAAGAATAACCCCCAAAACTTTTACCTGATATAGCAATTTCTGAGCATCAGTTGTTTCTAATGCTTCTGTTATTACTTGGGGCATGGCCACCAAGGACCCTGACCACCATAGCAAACTCCAGCTTAAGCTCTAGAAATTGAGTGTGTGGCACTTGTCTGTGTGTCCACACAGATGATGACATGGCAACTGAGGAGAGCTAACAGAGGAAGATCAGTGTACTCCTGTCCCAGGCAACTTGGCCTTTAAAAGACTTATATAGAGGGATTGATCTATTACTGGATAATCAGAAACGGTCTGGACAAAAGAATTCCCTTGCCAGAAAAAAATAAACAACTGGAAAACTACATCTCCCAGAAAGAATTGTTCTACAGGTCACCCAGGTGCTTTTTTTTTTTTCTTTTTAAGATTTTATTTATTTATTCATGAGAGACAGAGAGACAGAGAGACAGAGAGAGAGAGAGAGAGAGGCAGAGACACAGGCAGAGGGAGAAGTAGGCTCCATGCAGGGAGCCTGACGTGGGACTCGATCCCAGGTCTCGAGGATCAGGCCCTGGGCCCAAGGCGGTGCCAAACTGCTGAGCCACCTGGGTTGCCCCATCCAGGTGCTTTTAAGCACAATTGTTATCTTACATTCCTGGTCTCCAGGAATCTCCAGGATCTCCAGGATCTCCAGGATCACATCCCGGGTTGAAGGCAGTGCTAAACCGCTGGGCCATCCGGGCTGCCCCAAATATGTGTTTCAAACCAAATGTTCACAAGTCAAAATAGATGGTAAGGGGCATTTTACACAGCAATCAATTCATGGTTAATGCAGAATACTTCATCATCCAATGGTCCTTTACAAAGTACCTAAATTTATTATTTCAGTTTTTTTTTTTTTTTTTTTTAGATTTTATTTATTTATTTGAGAGAGAGAGAAAAAGAGAGCATGCACGTGCACATGTAGTGGAAAGAGGCAGAGGGAGAGGGATAAGCTGGTTCCCCACTGAGCAGGAAGCTGGGACCTGGGGCTCGATCCCAGGACTTTGGGATCATGACCTGAGCTGAAGGCAGACGTTTAACCGACTGAACCACGCAGATGCTCCAATTATTTTGTAATATAGTACATCTAAAAGTATAGATAATTTTCACATACTGGTTAAAGAATTTTCATTATATGAACACCTTTTTAATAACCATCTTGCTAAAGTACGTAGGCACCTGGGTGGTTCAGTTGGTTAAGTATCCACCTTTGGCTCAGGTCCTGATCCCAGGGTCCTAGCATCCAACCCAAGTTGGGCGTCCTGCTCAGCAGGAAGGGGGTGGGTTTGAGGGGTTGTGGGGGTGGGGAGTGTCTGCTTCTCTATCTCCCTTGCTCCTCCCCCTCTTTGCTTGTGCTCTTTCTCTCTCTCAGATAAATAAATAAAATCTTAAAAAAAAAAAAAAAGTATCCGTATCTAATGAAGTTCCATTCTCCAGGCATGTCCTTTCCCTCACCACATTCTGCCCCCTGCAGGTCTCTAGAGGGAAGCTCTACTCTAAATTTTGTGTTCATGGAGGGAGGGGCAAGGTGGCTGTAGAGTAGGGGTCTTCAACTCATCTGGTCCCACAACTTACCTAGATAACTTTCCTTTTTTTTTTTTTAAATTTTTGTTGGAGTTCGATAGGCCAACATATAGCACATCACCCAGTGCTCATCCCATCAGTTGCCCCCCTCAGTGCCCGTCACCCAGTCACCCCCACCCCCCGCCCACCTCCCCTTCCACCACCCCTTGTTCATTTCCCAGAGTTAGGAGTCTCTCCTGTTCTGTCCCCCTCACCTAGATAACTTTCAAAACATCCTGAATACCTACGAATTCAACCTGAGATTTTAAGAGAGAACAGCTAGAACGCTAGAGAGAGAAAAGTTTTTGCTCCTAAGAAGGTAGGAAGGTGAAAAAAATAAAAAAGAATAAAGTGCGGGAGGGGGACCGGGACTAGCAGAGCTAAGCGCAGAGGCCAAAGCCTCCGGGGCAGGAAGGCCCAGCCCTGGAGAAGCGGGAACTTTTAAAAAGTCTGCGCTGGAGCTTCCCCTGAGGGAAAAGTGCTTAGCCGGGAAATCGGGCTCTGGGGAAGCCAGTCGGTGAGGTGGGCCGCTCCGAGAGGCCGCCGGGGCGGAGGTGGCTGTAGCCATCCGTTCGGGAGAGGCGGTCCCTGGGAGCTTGGGTCCAGTGGCACAGGGGCCCTGGCTCCCAGGGCGCTCAGGCAGACAGAACCCGCGATCCTTCATTCCCCCGGGACAGGCTGAGCGGGGAGGGCACAGGAAAGCGAGAACCCAACTGTCACTGGGCGCCCCGCAAGGTGTGTGGATCAGCGTGCCCGTGCCTGCCCTCGGGGGCGTCTGGGCCAGTGTGGACTGGGAGACTGCAGTTAGTTGCTCTGGGGGAGCTCGACTCCAGAGCTGGAAATCTGGCTGCTGTCATTTGTTTCCCTCTTTGTTTCACCTGGTGCCTGGGAGAGGAGGGGCCTCGAGGGAACAAAGGCCTCACAGGATTAACAGCTCACCCTGAGCCCAACACCTGGCAAGGGGGCGGGGCATCTCTGCCCAGGCCCAGCAGAGAATCAGCACAGCAGACCCTCCCCCAGAAGAACTGCTGGACGTACAAAGGGAAAGCCAGTTTACTGATCAAGAAGCATTGGAAAGCTCCAGGACTAAGGGAAAATAGCATATAGAATTAGTCTTTTTTTTCTTTTTCTTTTTCTTTTTCCATTAATACCTGTTTTTATATCAGACTAAAATTTTCCAATATTTTTTATTTTCCCACCTTAACTACAATATTTTACCAACTCTTCATTTTGAAGTTTTTTCCTTTTTGACTTTTGTATATCTACAATTACTGTTTTTTTTTAAATTTTTAAAAAAATATTTTATTTATTTATTCATGAGAAACACACAGAGAGAGAGAGAGAGAGAGAGAAAGGCAGAGAGACAGGTAGAGAGACAGGCAGAGGGAGAAGCAGGCTCCATGCAGGGAGCCTGTCACGGACTTGATCCCAGTTCTCTAGGATCAGGCCCTGGGCCGAAGGCTGCACCAAACCACTGAGCCACCAGGCTGCCCTACAATTACTGTCTTAGATATATATTTCACTTCTGGACTCCCTTAAACATGTTCAATTTAATTTTGGTGATATACAAGATATGGGTATTCGTTTTTTGTTTTTTTCTGCCTCGTTTTGTTTTAAAATGGTGGAACTTAGTACCTTCTAACACACGACCAAAATATACCCAGAACTAAGTGGAAAACTGTGTTGGTTCATTCTGTGAAATTATATTCTCTCCTCCTTCCCATTCTGCCCCCGTCTTTTATATTGTTTATGTTTTTTTTTTTTTTTTGTGGTCAATGTTGGGATTTATATAAGTACTGTTGGTTTATATAAATTTTGGATTGAGCATCTTCTAACATACAAAGCAAAATACACTCAGAACCAAAAAGATCACCCTCTAGGACCCCTCAGGTAGACTACATTCTCCCTCCACTACCACTTCCTCACCCCCACCATCCCCCCCGCCTTTATTTTCTCTTTTCTTGTCTTTACTTTTCTTTTTTCTTCTTCTTCGTTTTTGATTTTTGGTTTTTTATTTTTACTACTTTGTTTTATAATTTGTTTTTCACTTTAGTAGTCCTTTTGTTTTATTTTGTTCAGTTCTTTTTTTTTTAATTTTTATTTATTTATGATAGTCTCACAGAGAGAGAGAGAGGCAGAGACACAGGCAGAGGGAGAAGCAGCCTCCATGCACCAGGAGCCCGATGTGGGATTCGATCCTGGGTCTCCAGGATCTCGCCCTGGGCCAAAGGCAGGCGCCAAACCACTGCGCCACCCAGGGATCCCTCAGTTCTTTTTTTTTTTTTTCATTTTCTGGTCTCTGGCCTCTTCAGAATCATCTAGAGTATATTTTACTTAGGACATGGTTGGATATTTTTGACTCAGCCCACTCCTACAACCACTCTGCACTGGACAAAATGACTAAAAGGAAGAATTCACCACAAAACAAAAAAACAGAAACAATACTCTCTGCCACAGAGTTGCAGAATTTTGATTTAGATACAATGTCAGAAATTCCATTCAGAAGTATAATTATAAAGCTACTGATGGCTCTGGGGAAAAAGTGTAAAGGACTCTAGAGACTTTGTTACAACAGAATTGAGATCTAATCAGGCAGAAATTAAAAATAGATTAAATGAGATGACCCAAACTGGATGTTCTAACAGCTAGAGTTAATGAGGTGGAAGAGAGAGTGAATGACATAGAAGACAAGTTGATGGAAAGGAAGGAAGCTGAGGAATAAAGAGAAAAAACAATTAAGAGCCCACGAGGAAAGGCTTAGGGAAATAAATGATAGCTTGAGAAGGAAGAATATAGGTCTAATTGGGATTCCAGAAGAGGCTGAGAGAGAGAGAGCACCACAAAGTATATTTGAATAAATCATAGCTGAGAACTTCCCAAATCTGGGGAAGGAAACAGGCATTCAGATCCCAGAGATAGAGAGGTTCCCCTTCCCCCCAAAATCGATAAAAATTGTTCAACACCTTGACATTTTATAGCAAAACTTGCAAATTTCAAAGATAAAGAGAAAATCCTTAAAGCATGAGAGACAAGAGATCCCTAACTTATATGGGGAGAAATATCATATTAACAGCAGACCTCTCCACAGAGACCTGGCAGGCCAGAAAGGGCTGGCAGGATATATTCAGGGTCATAAATGAGAAGAACATGCAGCCAAGAATACTCTATCCAGCAAGGCTCTCATTCAGAATAGAAGGAGAGATAAAGAACTTCCAAGATAGGCAGAAACTGAAAGACTATGTGACCACCAAACCAGCTCTGCAAGAAATATTAAGGGGGAATCCTGTAAAAGAAAGAAGAAGCCAAAGAAACAATCCACAAAAACAGGGATTGAATAGGTAATCCGATGACACTAAATTCATATCTTTTGATAGTTACTCTGAACGTGAATGGGCTAAATGATCACATCAAAAGACGCAGGGTATCAGACTGGATAAAAAAGCAAGACCCATCTATCTACTGCCTACAAGAGACTCATTTTAGACCTAAGGACACCTCCAGTTTGAAAAGGAAGGGGTGGAGAACCAATTACCTTTCAAATGTCCTCTAAAGAAAGCTGGGGTAGCAATCTTCATATCAGATAAATTAGAGTCTATACCAAAGACTGTAGTAAGAGATGAGGAAGGACACCACATCATACTTAAAGGGTCTATCCAACAAAAAGACCTAACAATCATGAATATTTATGCCACTAATGTGGAGGCTGCCAAGTATATCAATCAATTAACAACCAAAGTAAGGAGATACTTAGATAATAATATGCTAAGTAGGAAACTTCAACATGGCACTTTTAGCAAATGACAGATATTCCAAGCAGAACATCCTCAAAGAAACTAAGGGCCTTAAATGATACACTGAATCAAATAGATTTTGCAGATATATACAGAACTTTCCATCTGAATGCAACTGTATGCACATTCTTTTCAAGTGCACATGGAACTTTCTCTGGAATAGACCACATACTGGGTCACAAATCAGGTCTCAACTGATACCAAAATATTGGGATTTTCCCATGCATATTTTTAGACCACAATGCTTTGAAACTAGAACTCAATCACAAGAAGAAATTTGGTATATGTGCTGCCGAAGCGAGCACCACAAGAAGAAATTTGGAAGAAACTCAAACACATGGAGGTTGAAGAACATCCTACTAAAAGACTAAAAGATGAATAGGGCAATCAGAAATTAGAGAAGAATTAAAAAGATTCATAGAAACTAATGAGAATGAAGATACAACCATTCAAAATCTTTGGGATACAGCAAAAGCAGTCCTAAAAGGGAAATACATCATAATACAAGCCTCCTTCAAAAAATTGTAAAAAACTTATAGACACAAGCTAACCTTGCACCTAAAGGAATTGGGGAAAGAACAGCAAGTAAAGCCTAAACTAAGCAGAAGAAGAGAGATAATAAAGATTTGAGCAGAACTCAATGACATGGAGACCAGAAGAACTGTAGAACAGATCAACAAAACCAGGAGCTGGTTCTTGGAGAGAATTAATAAGATAGATGAGCCCCTAGCCAGTCTTATTAAAAAGAAAAAGAAAAGACCCAAATTAATAAAATCATAAATGAAAGAGAAGAGATCACAATCAACAGCAAGGAAATACAGGTAATTTTAAAAACGTATCATGAGCAGCTATATGCCAACAAATTAGTCAATCTAGAAGAAATGGATGCATTTCTGGAACATGAAGAAATAGAAAACCTGAACAGGCCAATAAGCAGCGAGGAAATTGAAGCTGTCATCAAAAACCTCCCAAGACACAAAAGTCCAGGGCCAGATGGCTTCCCAGGGGAATTCTAACAAACTTTTAAAGAATAAATAATACCTATTCTACTAAAGCTGTTCCAAAGGATAGAAAGGGATGTAATACTTCCAAACTCATTTTATGAGGCCAGCATTACCTTGATTCCCAAAACCTGACAAAGACCCCATCAAAAAGGAGAATTATTTTTGCATATCCCTGATGAACATGGATGCAAAAATTCTCACCAAGATACAGTCAATAAGATCCAGCAGTGCATTAAGAGATTATTCACCATGGCCAAGGGGGATTTATCCCCGGGATGCAAGGCTGGTTCAACACCCGTAAAGCAACCAGTGTGATAGATCATATCAATAAGAGAAAAAACAAGAACCATATGATTCTCTCAATAGATGCAGAGAAAGCATTTGACAAAATACAGCACCCATTCCTGATCAAAACTCTTCAGAGTGTAGGGATAGAGGGAAATTTCCTCAGCATCTTAAAAGTCATCTATGAAAAGCCCACAGCAAATATCATTCTCAATGGGGAAAAACTGAGAGCCTTTCCTCTAAGATCAGGAACACGACAGGGATGTCCACTCTTACCACTGCTATTCAACATAGTACTAGAAGTCCTAGCCTGAGCACAAAACAAAAAGAACAACAAAAAGAAATAAAATTCAAATTGACAAAGAAGAAGTCAAACTCTCCCTCTTTGCAGATGACATGATACTGTATATAGAAAACCCAAAGGACTCCACCCCAAAATTGCTAGAACTGATACAGCAATTCGGTAGTGTGGCAGGATACAAAATCAATGTCCAGAAATCAGTGGCATTTCTATACACTAACAATGAGACTGAAGGAAGAGAAATTAAGGAATCAATTCCATTTACAATTGCATCCAAAAGCATAAGATACCTAGGAATAAACCTAACCAAAGAGGTAAAGGATCTATACCTTAAAAACTACAGAACACTTCTGAAAAAAAATTGAGGAAGACACAAAGAGATGGAAAATATTCCATGCTCATGGATTGGAAGAATTAATATTGTGAAAATGTCAATTCTACCCAGGGCAATTTACACATTCAATGCAATTCCTATCAAAATATCATGGACTTTCTTCAGAGAGTTGGAACAAGTCATCTTAAGATTTGTGTGGAATCAGAAAAGACCCTGAATAGCCAGAGGAATATTGAAAAAGAAAACCAATGCCAGGGGCATCACAATGCTGGATTTCAAGTTGTAATACAAAGCTGTGATCATCAAGACAGTGTGGTATCGGCACAAAAACCATATAGATCAATGGAACAGAATAGAGAATCCAGAAATGGGCCCTGAACAATATGGTCAACTCATATTTGACAAAGCAGGAAAGACTATCCACTGTAAAAAAGGACAGCCTCTTCAATAAATGGTGCTGGGAATATTGGACAGCCACATGCAGAAGAATGAAACTAGACCATTCCCTTATACCATATACAAAGATAAACTCAAAATGGATGAAAGATCTAAATGTGAGACAAGATTCCATCAAAATCCTAGAGGAGAACCCAGGCAACACCTTTTTTGAACTTGGCCACAGCAACTTCTTGCATGATACATCTATGAAGGCAAGGGAAACAAAAACAAAAATAAATTATTGGGACTTAATCAAGATAAAAAGCTTCTGCACAGCAAAAGAAACAGCCAACAAAACTAAAAGACAACCTACAGAATGGGAGAAGATATTTGCAAATGACGTAATCAGGTAAAGGGCTAGTATCCAAGATCTATAAAGAACTTATTAAACTCAACACCAAAGAAACAAATAATCCAATCATGAAATGGGCAAAAGACATGAACAGAAACCTCACAGAGGAAGACATAGACATAGCCAACAAGCACATGAGAAAATGCTCTGCGTCACTGGCCATCAGGGAAATACAAATCAAAACCACAGTGAGATACCACCTCACCCCAGTGAGAATGGGGAAAATTAACAAGACAGGAAATAACAAATGTTGGAGAGGATGTGGAGAAAGGGGAACCCTCTTGCACTGTTGGTGGGAATGTGAACTGGTACAGCCACTCTGGAAAAGAGAGTGGAGATTCCTCAAAGAGTTAAAAATAGAGATACCCTATGACCCAGCAATTGCACTGCTGGGGATTTACCCCAAAGATACAGAAGCAGTGAAACAGCAGGACACCTGCACCCCAATGTTTATAGCAGCAATGTCTACAATAGCCAAAGTGGAAGGAGCCATGATGTCCTTCAACAGATGAATGGATATAGAAGAAGTGGTCTATATATGTACAATGGAATATTACTCAGCCATTAGAAAGGGTGAATACCCATCATTTGCTTCAATGTGGATGGAACTGGAGGGTATTATGCTGAGTGAAGTAAGTCAATCAGAGAAGGACAATCATCATATGGTTCCACTCATACGTGGAATATAAGAAGTAGTGAAAGGGATTATAAGGGAAAGGAGGGGAACTGAGTGGGAAAAATTAGAGAGAGAGAGACAAACCATGAGAGACTTCTAACTCTGGGAAATGAACAAAGGATTGCTGAAGGGGAGGTGGGTGGGGAGATGAGGTAACTGGGTGACGGGCACTTGAGATGTGCACTGGGTGTTATACTATATGTTGGCAAATTGAACTTAAATAGAAGCAAATGTAAAAAAGTAAAATACACTAGAGATAAAAAAATGTTAATAGTAGCTACATCTCAATTTTCATAGCATTTAATTCACATATAATTTTCATTCTTGCTATATAGTATTCAGAATGTAATTTCGATAGCAACGTAATATGTATTGGTTTACTTTAACCATACCTCTGTCATTGAATAAATTGTTTTCTTACCCCCACTCCCAAAAAATTGTGTTCATCATTTCCTTGCTTTGAAAATAGCTTTCCATCCCTTAAAAATATATTGTTGAATTTTGGCTGTTTTTCAACTTTATATTAATACTGTATACATTCTTCTGTAATTTTCAATATTTTAAAAACCTGTTTTAAGGATTTATGCATGTAGTTGTATGTGATATTGTTTTATTACATTCTTTGTCATGGCTGCATATTATATCTCACTATGTAAGAATATAATATAAACTAGCAAATTCTCCTCAAAATAGCTATTTGGTCTATTTCCTTTTTTTTTCCTATTGCAAATGATGCTATTCTATTCTTGTACAAATCTGTTCATATGTGTACTATTTCTCTAGAAGTGGAATTTCTGTGTCATAGGGTATTTTTTGCTAGGAAATATCAAATTGCTTTCTAACTTCTATTTCTAAATTCTAAATTTGAACTTTCAACAGCTGTTTCTATAAGTTCCCATTGTTCCACACCTTTACCATTGTCAGGGTGTTGTGTTAATTTTGTCACTTGGAGATTGTGAAGTGGTATTTCATTTTGTCTTATATTATAATTCCTTGATTCATAATGAAATTGTCATTTTACTTCCCCTTTTCTTTGGAATCCACAATTTCACAGTGACATAACCAAGTGTTAGATTACTTTTCTTAATCATGTCTAGGTTATTCTTGTCTTTCTAAATATGTAGAGTAACTTTTACTATTTTTGGAAAATTCTCAGACATTTAAAAAACTATTTTGTCTCTTCTAATCTCTATCTCCTCTCCTTACAGATATATAAAAGTCTTATTCTATGCTTCTTAAACTCCATTTATATTTTTCAATATTCTTTCACTGTATGTTCTTCATCAAAGAGAAAAGTTATTTATCTTCATAAGTTGTCTTCAGCTTTTAAGGATCTTAACAAAATTTAATATCCATTCTTCACACAAACATTTGGAAAAGTATAGCCTGGTAATCCCCAAAGCCAGCTTCTTAATAGGGAGACACTATGTCATTCCCTCTAAGGTCAAGAACAAGGCAAGAAGCCTCACTTACTTCCATTACTGTTTAATACTATATTGGAAGTATGGCCCTATGCAATTTTTTTAGAAGGAAAATAACAAGAAACCTGGCAATTGGAAAAGAAGATACAAAACTATCTCTATTAGCAGATGAAATGTAGTATACCTAAAACATCCAAGAGAATCAAGGATGCAAACAATGAAACAGGTTTAGTAAGAGAGAATAGAAAATGAGCATACAAAGTTAAAGTGTATTCTAACATAACCAGGCAGAAGAGAAAACCCCATTTACAATAGCAACAGATAAGATACAATTCCTGGAAATAAACATAACAGGATATGTAAAAAAAACATTTAAGAAAGACTTCAGCACACCTCTGAACATGGATGTGAACAAGTGGAACAATACCCCTTGTTTGTGGAAGTCAATTTTTAAAAAAAGATTTTATCTATTTATTTGATAGAGAGCACATGAGCAAGAGGGAGAGGCAGGGGGAGAGGGAGAGGGAGACTCCACACTGAGTACGGAGCCCGATGCTGGGCTTGATCCCAGGATCCTGGGATCATAACCTGAGCTGAAGGCAGACACTCAACTTATTGAAACACCCAGGTGCCTGGATGTCAACTCTTCTTAAATTAACATAGAAATTTAGCACAATCCCAACACAAACAACATGATTTTTTCTTTAAGCAAAACAAAAACAAAAACAACAAAAAAAGACTCTGAAATTCATATCGTAAAAAATATACAGAATACTGTGTAGAAAGGAAAAGAGCCATAAACAGGAATTAGTCCTTTCAGATATTAAAGCACATTATAAAGCCTCTGTATCTAAAACACTGTGTTATGGGCACAAAAGGAGACACAGAAACAAATGGAAAGAACAAAAATTTAGAAGTTAATACAAGTACTTAAAAATATAAAAGTGCCATCTCAAAATGGACTTTTTAAATTTTATTTACTTATTTATTTGAGAGAGCGTGCACACAAGTGGGGTCAGGGACAGAGGTAAAGGGAGACAAGCAGACTCCCCACTGAGCAGAGAGCCCCAGGCAAGGCTCTATCCCAGGTGCCCCCCAAGTCTGGGAACTTAACTGTGACCAATTAAAAGTCAAAATCCAGGGACACCTGGGTGGTTCAGTGGTTGAGCATCTGCATTTGGCTCAGGATGTGATCCTGGTGTCCTGGGATGGGGTCCCACATCGGGATCCTTGCATGGAGCCTACCTCTCCCTCTGCCTGTGTCTCTGCCTCTCCCTCTGTGTGTCTCTCATGAATTAATAAATAAAATATTTTTTTAAAAACCTCAAAATCCAGATGCTACATAACCTATAAAAACACTATCTGCAGTGACAAGAGACAAATGAGAAAATAAGAGAAATATTTGTAAAATTCAGTATAAAGAACTAATATAAAGAACTTTTAAGAACAAAGAAAAAGAAAAAACAGTGACACTGTAATGGCTAGAGCACTTCATCCTTAGGCAGTGGCTCTTAGGCACCATTTCTTACCAAAGTGAACTGGAGGTTCTTGGAGAAATGGGCAATTGTAGGTCTGACACAGGGAAGGTATATGGCAAGCCCAGACCATCTTATTTTGTGCAGAAAGCAAAGACATGTTCAAAAACTGAACAAATGGATGAGGGAATCAACTCGAAGAGAGTCATACTAGCCAAATATAGGGAAATTTAAGCACAAAAAAAGCCAACAATGAATTATAAAACATTTAATTAAAAACAGAATCTAGAGTCCATTAAGTTACTCAAAATATGGGTGGGGGGAGGACATGGGGGCTCTTCTTCCTGGAAAATGCAAGCTGCTAAATATGCAAGAAATGACAGAATTATCAAATTGTGGCTTTGCATTGATCTCTAATTTTAACAATTGTTTCAGTCAGGAATCATCAATGGATTTTGAAATCAGTTGGAGAACGTTGTTGGGGAATAAGCCATGTGACTATGTTGGGAACAGCATTACAGGCAGAGGTATAATTATGGTTACAGTAATCAAGAGTAAGTGGACTATGAATCATACCAAAGAGGCCTCAGAGAAGCAGAGAGGGAAGAAGGGTCAGGGGAAAGGAGGAAACTAGGTGGCTAGATCATGTGGGGACCTGAAGGCAATTTTAAGGACTGGCTTTTGTCACATTGAAATGGAGAACAATTATAGGGTTATGAGCCAAAAAGTGGTATAACTTGACTTAAGTTAAAAAAAAAAAAAGTCCCTCTGAATAGTCTGGAGGGACAAGGAGAAAAGAAGAGATATGTGCCAGGATGGTATTGCTGTCATAAGCACAGGGAATCTAAATAGTAGTATTGTGTAAATGTGTAAATTAACAGAATGTGATGCTTCGTTTTAGATGTTGACTTGACTGTATCATGGAGTACTGAGATATTTAGCAAAACATTACTTCTGAGTGTGTCTGTGAGAGTTTTTCCTGGTGACATTAGAATTTGAGTCAATGGTTGTAGCAAAGCAGATTGCCTTCTCCAATGGGTGGGTGTTATCCAATCTGTTGAGAACCTGAATAGAATGAAAGGCAGAGGAAGGGAGAAGGTGACCTTTTCTAAGACATTGTTTTTCTCCTGCCCTTGACTGAAACTGACACCATCAGCTCCCCTGATTCTCAGACCTTTGGACTTGGACACCATCAGCTCTCCTGGGTCTCCAGCTTACAAGTGGAAGATTGTGAGACATCCCAGCCTCCATAATTGCATGAACCAACTCCTTATTAACTTCCAGGTTCCCTGGAGGACCCTGTCTAATACACAGAAAATTAATGGCAAAGAACACTTTTTTTTTTTTTTTTTTTGACAGGAAGTAGGATTTCTTGGTGGGCATGAATAGGGAGGGGGCGGTGTGGAGGCTGTCACGAGTGCAGAGCCCACCATTTGTCCAGTAAGCCACGATTAGGGATGTATTTGATACCACAACCATCGGGAATGAGCTGCTTTTCAGCCACCATGTCTTCAAATCCGTCCACATTAAACTTAGTGTAGCCCCACTTCTTAGAGCTATGGATCTTCTGGCAGTCAGGGAACTTGAACTTGGCCCTGTATAGGGCCTCAATCACATGCTCTTTGTTCTGCAGCTTGGTGCAGATGGACATGATGACTTGGCCAATGTGGCCCCTGGCTACTGTGCCCTGGGGCTTTCCAAAGGCACCCTACATGACTGTCTGCAGCCTAATTGGATTTGGCATGAGGTCAGACCTCAAAGTCCACTGGAAAGGGCTGTCTCCAAGGCTGCTTAGGGCAACCCATACAATCAACAGGCTGCATACAATACCAAGGAGGCTAATGTTTGCAGCCCTGGCACACTGGGCCCCCATGGGGAAAGAGCACAGTCAGCTTAATTGGCTGCAGAGGACACATTTTCTTTATATGGTTTGTGAACAGTGCACATATTGAGAATAAAAATCAAAGTGTAAATATTGGAAAATCAGACAAGATGTTAAACATGAGGGAAAACTAAATCTTCAGGTGTGAACAGAGTTTAAAAAGTAAGTGAGTTTGGGGGATCCCTGGGTGGCGCAGAGGTTTAGCGCCTGCCTTTGACCCAGGGCGTGATCCTGGAGACCCGGGATGGAGTCCCACGTCGGGCTCCCGGTGCATGGAGCCTGCTTCTCCCTCTGCCTGTATCTCTGCCTCTCTCTCTCTCTCTGTGACTATCATAAAAAAATAAATAAATAAAAAAAAATAAATAAAAAAAAAAGTAAGTGAGCTTGCCATACCATTGGCAATCTTAAGTCTTAATAATAGTCATTGTATTTCAAATACTACATCACTATATGTATCTCAGGAAAGAATGAAGTTCATAGGAATTAAGATACACATGTAAAATGACATTTCATAGAAGACTACAGTGGAACAAAAATCAATGTAATATATAGCACTTTCCCAAGATGTTCCAAGCAATCAAAACATGCAAAGTGAAATTTTATTGAGAGGCCCTTGACATGACCGCCAGTGGCTTTATGAACATTTTAAGTTTTCTTTTTCTTTATTTTGACAGTGAGGATGTACTTTATTAATTTTTAGTTTTAGCATTTCATCAGTAGTAGAATAAAATTACAACCTTCGTAATAAATTTAAATTTCTGGTACATCCAATAGCTCCTTCAGAAATAGTTGAAATGGGCTTTGAAGCCTTGATGGGCACAGATTGTGAAAGAAAATGCACAGAGGGTAGGGGAGAAATCAAAGAATGTTTCAGCAAAGTAAGATAAATTGTTGAAAAATAGGAATCATTGTACTTGTAGCTAGAGAGAGCACTTACTTAGAATTTTATCCCCAAACCAAACATGTCTGCTTTTCTTCTTTAATGCCAAGACCCAAACTCTTCAATCCTTTGTTCCAACAAACTTCCACCCAACAATTGAATGGTTTATGTGAAATAATTGTCCAACCTACTGTGTTGGGTTTTTTTGTTGGTTTGTTTTACAATTTTATTACCCAATTTCAGGTTTACATAAATCCTCTAGAAAATCCAAAGTCAGTTAAAAATAATCTCAGAGGTAAACCCAGGCAAACACAGCCTGCTGCAATTTTCCCAGATGCATGAATTTTCTTTGTGAGGCAAGCACATGATAGGCCTTTAGAGAAGAAGAAAAAATGAAACAGCTAACACAATTATACAGTGTAATGGTTTCATTGTGATCATTTCCCAGCCTCACATCTGTAATGATACTGAATCTGCTACTAATGAAATAGGGCTGTCATAGGAAATAAAACATTGGGGCCACAATAATGGCTGAGATACCATCAGAAACATAGCCTAGGCCTCACACTTTCTTTTTGCCTGATCAGGCTTTAGGAAGGGCCATTGTCTTCCTTAAATATTTCTGAAACAAGATTATTACCGTAAACATCTATGTAATCCATCTCCTTCTATAATGGAACATAATAATATAGATAAGTAATTCCAAACTAGTTCTGTTAAAATATTTTTTTCTCCGATAATTTAGAAAATGAGTCTTATCTCATGTCTACCTTGGGAGTAAGGGTAGGGATCAACATTGATCTGTTTTTCACCTTTGTAATTCCTTTAGTTCTTATCATGATATTTTTTATGTATATTTTTTTATTCGAGTTCAATTTGCCAACATATAGTATAACACCCAGTGCTCATCCCATCAAGTGCCCTTCTCAGTGATCATCATCCAGTCACCCCATCCCCCCGCCCACCTCCCCTTCCACTGCCCCTTGTTCATTTCCCAGAGTTAGGAGTCTCTTTGTCATGATATATTTTTTAAATATTTATTTATTATTTATGATAGACATAGAGAGAGAGAGAGGCAGAGACACAGGAGGAGGGAGAAGCAGGCTCCATGCCAGGAGCCTGACGCGGGACTCGATCCCGGGACTCCAGGATTGCGCCCTGGGCCAAAGGCAGGCGCTAAACCGTTGAGCGGCCCAGGGATCCCCAATGTCATGATATTTTTAAGGAGATTCTTCCCAGGTCATGTCTTTGGCAGCCTGGTCATACAAATATCTTACCGTGTCTTCCTTAAGAGGTTTGAAATCATCTTTACCCAGCACTAACACTATAGAATGGCATCAAGTTCTAAATTAATGTTTGAGAATAGCATACCAAAAAATAAACTAATCAGGGTAAAAAAAAAAAAAAAAGCATACATGAATGGAGAACAAATTGGGACACATCATGGTGTCATGGCAGGAGGGGGTGCTCCAGGCTTCCTACCTCAAGCCAATTAGTCAATATAATTATGAAATGTCAACATCTGCCAAGAATGATCTGGTTCTTCCCGTGTCTCCCAAATTCATACAAGGAAGAATTTGGGACTTCTGCTATCAGTTATCTTCAGCTAGACTTTTCACAGTATGAGTCATTTTACCACTATCTTAATTTACATTTTCCTCTTCACTGGTGAAGAGTATATGTTTATGTATTTATTGGAAATTTGCATTTCTATGTTTCTATTATAAATTTTATTTGATTAATTCTAAGAACTTATCATGCAATAGATTTTACTATTTGTATATCATCTTAATTTTAAAAGAGAGATAATTTCATTTTTTCAATGTTTACAGTACTTTTCTATTTTCTTTCCAAGCTATTTCCTTCAGTTTTAACTGACTGTGATCAAGACTTTACATTCCTCTTGCCCTGCCATATTCTTATTTTAATTGAATTTCTTAGAGACAGTGTTTGAATGAAAATGCTGACACTTCTCCTGAGACAAAACAAGTTCTAGTTGTAAACCAGTCCAAAAACCACATTTAGAGGGGGTAATTACATACTTTAGAATGTATAAAGGGATTTTTAAATTAGGATGGGAGATACCTATTATCCATATATTTTATGGAGAGAAAGAGATAGCTGACCACCCAGGAGTCCATTGGGAATATGCAAAAGGGTTATGAAATGGGTTCTTACATCACTACACACACACACACACACACACACACACACACACACAGCTGAGAGTTATTATTTATTCTTTCAACAAGCATTTATTGATTCAGGTGTTCTTTTAGGTTCTAGGAATACTGAAGTGAAGTGAAGGCAGATAAAAATCCTTGCTTTTATGGTAAATATTTTCTGTAAGTGGAGAAACAATTAACAGTATCACAAAAATTTTAAGTAAAACATGTAGCATATTAGATGATAAATAACATGGGTAACAAATAAAGTAGGAAAGGAGAGAGAAAATTCTTCCTGGAAGAAAGGCAAATGATCTCAGAGGCCATGGAGGGCAGGATCTCTGAGAGACTTGGCCTCCCTTTTAAGGATTCTCTCCAGCGTTACTCTGATTTCTGTTGGAAGCCACTGGAGTTGTTGCAAAGAGCAGTGTCACAGTGTGAGTTACCTTTTCACAAGACCTCTCCAGTTGCTGCACTGAGGGGGGAAAAAGACAGCTTAGGGAAATCTTTTATGCTTATAATAATAATTATAAACCCTATGAGAGATGATGCCATCTTAGGCCAAGGTGGTAAAGATGATAAGAAGTATTAAAATTGCAGATATGTTTTGAATGATAAACCAGTAGGAGTGCTGATGGATTGATATGAATTATCAGGGAAAATAGGAGTTAAGGATGACTCCAGCAGTCCAGATTTTTGGCCTGAACATTTATAAGAAGAGAGCTGCTCAGTTGGCTATTTGGTACCATCCCTATTATATAGGAAGGTGAATATATAAATATCTTGTCCACCTTTTTAAAAGTAATTCGATCTTTTAGGAAATGGCTATATAGGCAATTAGCTAAAAGTTTATTTCTCAACTGAAATTTTGTGTTAGTTTGAGACTGTTCCCTGATTCTCAGTGTTTTGTTGATCTTAATTTTAGAGTTACTGTAGCATGGTTGGATTTTATTTCTTCTTCTTATTTTTAGTTTCCTTTGTACTTATATATTTCCATCTCATCTGTACTAGTTTTTAAACAGATCAGTGTGTACTTCGGACACACTCTTCTGTCTCTACACTTTTGTGTGGGGAGCAGAGAGCGTGGGGAGGGGAGGTGGGAGAGGAAGGGAATTTTCACAGTTGTAATGAAATATTTAATTGTGTAAGTACTGCTTATTTCCCTTGCCAGAATGTATCACTCATGAGTGCAAGACAATGTCTATTTGTTCATTGTTGTTGGCCCACATTTATCACCCTGCCTAATTTGTAATTGTTTCGTAGTAAGTGTTGAAATTCCAAATGCAGGCATAAATTATAGAGGTACTTTAATGGAGCGGTGTTGTGCAATGCTGGGGAAATTCAGAAGGCAAACTTTCATTCCAACCAAATTTACCACATTTATGCTCTAAGAACATAACCTCACACTGGGCTTATAACATCATTATGTTCTGGTGCTCCCTTCCCTATCCCCAAGTCGTTAACTAATATGTAGCATGAAGTGGTTTCCCTTCTCTTCTTTTCTCAGCTCCTAACCTAATTAAGGCAGCACCTTAAAGGCTGGTGCGAAGGTAGGGTTACCAGATGGGATACAGGATGCACGGTTCAATGTGTGTCATATATTTTTAAACGCTAAATCTGGCAGCTCTTTGTGAAGATGTGTATGCATCTGTTCATGATGGTGTTAATCTAAGAGTTAACAGAAAAACAGGGTTTTTCTGTGTGGCTCAAGATTTGCTGGGTTCAGTAGGTTGAGCATCCGACTCTTGATTTCAGCTCAGGTCATGATCTCATGGTTGTGGGATAGAGCCCAGCACTGGGTCTCTGCCCTTGCTGTGAAGCCTACTTGAGATTCTATCTCTCTTCTCTCTGGTCTTCCCAACTTACAAAAAAAAAAAAAAAAAAAAAAAAAAAAAAAAAAGGCACCTGGGTGGCTCAGTGGTTGAGCATCTGCCTTTGGCTCAGGTTGTGGTCCTAGGGTCCTGGAATCAGGTGATCAAGTCTCACATCAGGCTCCCACAGGGAGCCTGCTTCTCCCTCTGCCTATGTCTCTGCCTCTCTCTATGTCTCTTATGAATAAAGAAATAAATAAAATCTTTTTTTAAAAAAAGAGTTAACAGAAAAACAAACAATTTCCCTACAAAATCCCTCTTGTAGGTCCCTACAAAACTTGGCAGGGCAACATTTAGATAATCAGCCTTCCTAGCTGTAAAATGTGCCTCTGCCCATTCTTGTTAAATGGACATGAAAATTTGAATTTGACTGAGGAGCATAGCATGGTAACATCTTTATTTTCCAGATTTGTTGGTTGCATGAGCTTTCCTGCCAGAGTAAATTTTGCTGTGATTTTTTTGGATAGGGGCCTGTCTGGTAGGATCAATGAAACCCAGCATTACAGGGTCATGGTGTCTTCTAGAGGAGATCTCCTCTTTCACAATGTCACTAAGGCCCCAGTTTATCATGAAATAGGTCTATTTTCCTTTCACATTTGTCTTGTTGAGCTCATTTCTTACCCACTTACAGAGACGGAAAATAGAAAATCTAAATTTCATAAACCAAAGTGCTTCTTCAGTATTTTTTTTTCTTCTTCAGTATTTTTTAACTCTATATGATTCTCATTCACTGAGTCAAGAAAGTATTTATTGGATGGCTACAAAGTGCCAACTAATGTTTTAAGAATTATAAATGCTATGTGATCGACAAGATAAACGATCAGAAGAGGATAGATTGTAAATGCAGGTAAAATACTTTCTTATAAATCATTTGGTGTTTTGAGTCTCATCCCTAGGGTGATGATGCCCTCTTGTGGCTCTAGATTGCTGCCAAATCATTTCTTCTCAATTTCTTTTGGAATTCAGGGTGCTTATTATGAAATGCCATGACATATTTGTATGTTAACATTAAATTATAGAATAAAAATCTACATTAAGCAAACTTTAAACTTACTCTATATTTTAGGATATAGATTTCCAAGAAAAAAATTTACCTTTAATTTATTTATTTTTCTTTTCTGTTGGGAAAATAACAATTAATTTGGGTTGATAGAACATCGGTACGTGTGTGTGTGCATGTGTCGTTTATTCACGGTAATTATATTGTGTAAAGTCACTGAGAACACAGGATTAGTGAATACCGAACCATTGGTCTTAGAGGAAATACAGAGTTAGCTGTCTGTGAACCTTGGGTCACATTTTTTTTGGTCAACTAATCAATATATCTGTTTTCTGCATTTTCTCTTTAAAGGCACTGTATTAAGTATATATTGATGGTTCACTGTCATAATAAGATTCATTAACTGCCAACAGCAGCATAGCTCATGCCTAAGGAAGTTTATCCAACACACGTATTTTCTCCATTAGGCACATCACAGCTTTTCCACTTAGGAACAACAGACAGCACATCAGCCCTGCATGTAAAGGAGCATTTTAGACAGTGACCTCACCAACAGAGAAGCACAAAAATACACACACACAAAAAACTCCATTGCACTAAATTTACCACAAAAAGGATACTTGTTTAGTGTAGGGGAGGGTAGACGAAAAGGCAGAGCATCAGCTAGCTTGCCCTCTGCTGGTAACATGTGCCTCAGGCAACTCAAATTTTTGTCACTGTGCATGTCCATGAATGGCTGTGAAAGTCTCATGAGTATTGATTTTATTTTTATTTTTTCATAGTTAAATATTTTTTTTAGTATATTTGACATACAATGTTACCTTAGTTTCAGGTGTACAACATAGTGATTCAACATATACATTATGCTTTACTCACTAGTGTATCTACCTACCATCTGTCATGCAATGCTGTTACAATATCACTGATTATATTCCCTGTGTTGTCCCTTTTATTCCCATGACCTATCATTCTGTAACTGGAAGGCTGTATTTTCCACTCCTTTTCATTTATTTATCTATTTATCTAAATTTAAATTCAATTAGCCAGCATATAGTAAGTACATCATTAGTTTCAGATGCAGAGTTCAATAATTTACCAGTTGCCTATAACACCTGGTGGTCATGATATCCCGTGTCTTCCTTAATGCCCATCACCCAATTACCCCATCCCGCTACTCACCTCCCATCCAGAACCCTTGAGTACTGACTTTAAGTTTGCAAGTACATTTTAGCAAATAAGTGAATTTATAAATACATGAGAAATGAAGATCAGTTGTATATGTGATCCCTCCTGAAACATTTAGGGATCTGAGGCTAGGAAAAAGCTCAAGAATAACTATGTTTATTTTATCCGACCAAACAAAGCTATATAAAATAAAGCAAAAAGTTACAATATTATTCTTAAATATAAAGAGTCAAAGGACCAATTACAGGTGATAATTGTCATCATCTTTACTTTGAAGGAAAGAGCATACCTTGAGTATTGTGTTTGGCTAATCTCTGAATACTTTCAGAAGAATATTGGCTAGGATGGATGTTCATACTATATTGTTAATTCCAAAAAATGCAAGTAGAAGGTAGAGATAAATCAACTATAATAAATTTGAGAAAAAGAAGTATGTTACAGTTAGCAAATTGAATCACTCATAACTCATATTAATATTTGTTATTTTAGGGGGTTAAGATAGGGAAGAGGATAATAATTAGTATCTTGAGCCAAACTCTCTAAATTAGAATCCCAGTTCAGCCATTAACTAACATGTATGACTTTTCCAATAACCTAACCTCTCTGTGCCTTAACATCTCCTTCTATAAAGTGAGTACAATAGTGCCTATCACTATAGCCAATTTCCTCCTTAAAATATTGGGCAAATTCTGAACCATGCCAGGGCCAGATACAATAAAATAACCCAAAGTCTTCTGAAAAATAGAAGTTTTTGTAGCCTAGTGATGTTAAAGAGACAAAGATTTGATTCTAGAGCTCACCAAAAAGGTCTCTAGAGAACATACTAAGCTTTCAGTTGAAAGCCTTGGAGGACTATCTCAGGAACAGGATGAATAGAGATAGGCTGTTCTTTAGCAAAAATGAAACCTACACTCAACTCAGCTCAGCATCTCATTAGGATTGAAGTGTTCTAACCCCACTCTAATCTGTCTGCCAGGGAAAAGATATCATATGGACTCTCTCTGGTTTTTATATGCTGAAATGACTGAAAACCAAGATAAAGGGTCCAATAAACACAGGTAATCCACAGGTGATCAGAATATTGAAATTAACATAAAGACTTTAAAATAAGTGTGATCTAGATAGTTAAGTTTAAGTCAACGAAAAGAGAGGCGAAATTGAAAACATTTCCCTGGAGAGATGGAAATTCTAGTCGTGGAAGAACACAATACCTCAAATGAGGAACTCAAGGGCTAGTTTTAAGAACAAATTAGACACAGTAAACTGGAAGCCAGACCAATATAACATGTCCAGAATGAAGGACAGAGAGAATAAAAGAAAACATAGAAAGAAGTTTGAGAGACATATTAGACATAGTGAAAAGTCTAACATGCATTACTTTGGAATTTCAGAAGAAAAAAGAAAGAAAATCAGGGAGAAGCAATTTTTGCAAAGAAATGTCTAGGACACCTAGGTGGCTCAGTGGTTGAGCATCTGCCTTTGGCTCAGGTTGTGGTCCCAGGGTCCTGGGATCAAGGGATCAAGTCCCATGGTCCTGAGATCCAGTTCCACTTCAAGCTCCCTGCATGGAGCCTGCTTCTCCCTCTGTGTCTCTGCCTCTCTCTCTGTGTCTCTCATGAATAAATAAATTAAAGCTTTATAAAAAAAGAGAAAATAGCTAAGAATTTCCCCCAAATTATGAAGTAAACTAACTCATGGATAAATTCAAGAAGTGCTAAAATTCTCAAACAGGATAAACAATAATAAAACTACTCTTAGGAGAGTGCCTGGGTGGCTCAGTCGATTAAGCATCTGACTCTTGAATTCAGCTCAGGTCATGATCCCAAGATCCTTGGATCCAGAGCCTGCTCTCTGCTCAGCAGGGAGTCTGCTTTTCCCTCTCCCTGCCACTCCCCCTGCTTGTGCTCATGCTCTCTCTCTCACTCTGTGTCAAATAAATAAAATATTTAAAAAACGACTCTTAGCTACATTTTAATAAAATTGATGAAAATTGAAGCAAAAGGAAAATCTTAACAACATCTGAAAGAAAATAATACATTTTTTCTTGAAAGGAACAAAACTAAGACCAAAACTGACTTCTTACCAGAAGACAAATAGGCACTGGAAATAGAAGGATATACATGTTTATGGATTACTCAATATATTAAATATCAATCCTCAAAATACTTAAAAATATCAATTTCCTACAAACTCATATATGAATTCAAAATATTCTCAGGGAAAATTCCAGCAAAGTTGTGTGTGTGTGTGTGTACGTGTGTGTGTGTGTGTTGACAAAGTTATTCCAAAACATATATGTAAATGTTAATGGTATAAAACAGATAAGGTGATCTCAGTGGATAAGGACATAAGGACATGGAGTGGGGGCACATACACTGTTAGATATTAGACCTATTATAAAATGACAGTAATCTAACCAGCATAGCATTTACCTAAGTACAGATAAGTAAACCAGTAGATAGATTATGCCATCCAGAAAGACTCACACATTTATCTGATTTATGAGAAAAGTGTCATTCCTATACAGTAAGGATACACTTTTCACTATATGTCTTTGGTTATCCCTATGGAACAAGAGAATCTGTCCATTGATGAATGGATGATGAAAAAGTGGTCTGTATATACACAATGGAATATTACTCAGCCATAAAGAAGAAGGAAATCTTGCCATTTGTGACAACATGGATGGACTTTGGAGAGCCTTACACTAAGTAAAATATGTCAGGTGGAGAAAGATATATACTGTATAATCTACTTATATGTGGAATCTAAAATTAAAAAAAATACAAACATAAAAACAAACCTAAGCTCATGAATACAGAGAACAGATTAGTGGTGTGGAGGTAAAATGGGTGAAGAGAGCTAAGAAGTATAACTTCCAGCTATAAAATAAATAAGTCCTGGGGATGTAATATATAACATGGTGACCATAGTTAATAATGCTGTATTTACATTTGAAAGTTGCAAAGAAAATAGATGTTAAAAGTTTTCATCACAAGAAAACAAAATTTGTAACTGTGTGTGATGATGAATATTTAGGAGACTTACTGTGGTGATCTTTTAGCAATATGTATAAATATTAAATCATTGTGCTGTATACATGAAACTAAAATGATGTTATATGTCAATTATATCAAAATTTAAAAATAAAGTGTTTATTATGTTAAAAAAGAATCCTTATGCCTAAATTCAGATGTATGATTGACCTTAATGGTAAAAATAAATCAGTGATAGTTAATTTTTTAAAAATTTCATTTATGTATGTATTTGAGAGAGAAAGAGGGCATGTGAAGTAGGGGTGAGTAATAAAGGGAGAGGGAAAGGGAGTAGGGGAAATAATCTTAAGCAGACTGTGCTGAACATGGAGCCTGACTTGGGGCTCAATCTTATGAGCCTAAGACTTTGACCTGAGCCAAAACCAAGAGTCAGCTGCTTAACTGAATGAGCCAACCAGGCACCCCTTAATGATGCTTTTAGACAAAATGATTAGATACATAGTAACTCCATAAATTTGGCATACAGAAAGTTGTTTTTATTTACTTATTTTTTATTATTTTATTTTTTAAAAATGTTTTATTTATTTATTCATGAGAGACACAGAGATTGAGAGCGAGAGGCAGAGACACAGGCAGAGGGAGAAGCGGGCTCCATGCAGGGAGCCCGACATGGGACTCGATCCGAGGACTCCAGGATCAGGCCCTGGGCTGAAGGCGACGCCAAACCGCTGAGCCACCCGGGCTGCCCTGAAAGTTGTTTTTAAAGTATACAAAAATCACTTACCATAAAGAACAATATTAATTAATTGGACTATATAAAAATTTTTAACTTCTATTAATCAAAGATACCTTTAAGAGAGTAAAGAACAAGCCTCACAGTGTAAAGGTAGTGAAAAATATGTATTCAGCAAGGGACTCATATCTAGGATATATAAAGAACTTCCACAAGTCAACAAGACAATCCAGTAGAAAAATGATTAAAAACTCAGACATTACACAAAAGCATATTCAAATGGCCAATAAATAAATGAAATATGCTCAACTTTGTTATCCATCAAGACATGTAATTTAAAACTACAATATACCACTACCACTACCTGCCCGCAAGAATACCAATGTATCAACAAAAGCAGGCAGTACCATGCATTGGAAAGAACATGGAACAACTTGATGTTATATATAATTATATATATTTTTATTTGTTGCTGGTGGTACAGGCACTTTGGAAAACTCTTTGGCCGTGCCTGCTAAAGTGGCACATAGAAATATCTTTTGACACAGCTCTTCCATTCCTAGGTGCAAACTCAACAGGAAAGCATACAAATGTTCACCTAAAGTAATGTATAAAAATGTCCTTAGCAGCATTTTGCAGTAGGTCCAAATTGGAAACCATCTAAATGTCCATCAAAAGTAGTAGATTCACAGGGCACCTGGGGGGCTCAGTTGGTTGAGTGTCCAACTCTTGATTTCAGCTCAGGTCATGATCTCAGGGTCATGAGATTGAGCCCCACATCAAGCTCTGTGCTCAGTGTAAGGTCTACTTGTCCCTCTCTGTCCCCCACTTGCTCTCTCTCTCTCTCAATAAAGAAATCTTTTAAAAAGGTAGTAGATTCACAAATGGAATACCACACAGAAGTTAAAATGACTGAACTTGAACTACAGAAAACACCATGAAGTGACTATCACAATTATGTTGAGTAAAGAGTCCAGGCACAACCTATTACATAGCAAGCATGATTGCAAGTATTATTGAAAGTTTCAAAACAGGCCAAAATAATCTGCAGTGTAAAGAGTCAATATAAATGGTTACCCTGGGGAGAGAGAGATATCTGAGGACACAAGGGTGTCTTCTGTGGTGGTGTCATTTTTGTGTTCTTACCTGCATATTGGTTATGTAGGTATGTTAATTTCATGAAAATGCATCAATCTGTACACTTGTGACAATCTTTTTGTGTTTCTATTGATAGTTAAATAAAATTTTTGCTTATAAAGTAGTGCTTATCATTAATCAGTTTTTTTGGAATATTAGTTCATTTAATATAAGTTCTCAGAACACTGTTTACCCAATCTACTGCTATGCATCATGTTTTAACATCATTATCATTAATCCTGTCTTTATACACTTTTATATTATTTTTCTTGTAACAAAGGGCTGGTATTACTTTTGTGACTCCCAAAAAAACAATAAATCAAAAAATTATTTTCAAGCATACAGATTGACTATTTTTTTTAAAGTGATGGAGAAAGCATGCACAGACGCTGGACAGGAGCAGAGGGAGAGGGAGAGAGATAATCTGAAATAGGCTCAACACTAAGCATGGAGCCCAACGCAAGACTCAGTCTCACAACCCTGAGATCATGACCTGAGCTGAAATCAAGAGTTGGATGCTTAGCCCACTGAGCTACCTGGGTGGCCCTAGATTGACTTCTTGAACAGATATTTTATCTTTATCAGAAATGTGATTTTATAAGATATGTTTCAATGTTATTTCAGTTTCTTAAATACTAATGCCATGTATTTGACATTGTCTCGCAACCCAAAGACTGTAAATCTCAGTTCCTTCTAGGAACTGACAGGGCTAATGATACCTTTTTTTTTTTATTGGAATGCTATAGGATTAAATAAAGTAATTCTTGTAAAGCCTCAATATATTTCATCATTATTATTAATATTGACACTAACATCATAGTCTTATGTTTTTATGGAAGTTTGAATTTTCCAAATGCTTTCACAAGGCTTTTTCCATTCAATGCTTGTGCCATTCCTATGAGGTGTGATTATATATATTTTACAAAGATGGGAATTGAATTATATTTATTCAAGAACTCAGTACAATGATTATAGACAATAATAGCATATTATAATCACTAAACTTGGTAAGAGTCTAGAACTTAATTGTTCCAACCACAAAAAAAGACTCCATGAGAGTCTTAATGATTATTACTCAATGTGATGGAGGCGCTAATGTTACAGTATAGAAAATGTATCAAATCAATATATTGTACACCTTAAATTTATACAGTGTTATATGTCAAATGCATTTCAGTAAAATAAAGAAATCATAAAAAAAAAAGAATGCTCAACTGGGTAATGGCAAAATTTTAACAATAAGCTAAGTGTCTAAATTCCTTGGTAAGCATTTTCATTACTCCACTTGACATACTTAGAACTCAGGTTTGAACCCAATGAGTTAGCTTTGCAACAATTCTTTGTTTTTAAATTTTTTCCTTTGGTTATGATAATTAATGCTACTTTTTTTTTTTAAGATTTTATTTATTTATTCATGAGAGACACAGAGAAAGAGGCAGAGACACAGGCGGAGGGAGAAGCAGGCTCCATGCAGGAAGCCTGACGTGGGACTCCATCCCAGGAATCGAGGATCATGCCCTGAGCCGAAGGCAGGCGCTTTCACCACCGAACCAGCCACACAGGCGTCCCTAACTTTTGATGAAAGGGCTCCTTTACAGAACTTTTTTTCCCAGAATCTTTTTCATGTTCTAAATTTTAAGAATACAGGGATGCTTGGATGGCTCAGTGGTTGAGCGTCTGCTTTTGGCTCAGGTTGTGACCTTGAGGTCCCGGGATCGAGTCCCACATCGGGGTCCCCAGAGGGAGCCTGCCTGCTTCTCCCTCTGCGTATGTCTCTGCCTCTCTGTGTCTCTCATGAATAAATCAAATCTTTAAAAAATGAAATAAAATTTGAGAATACAGTTTAATTTCACCGAACATGGGAGCCATACGTTTGGCTCTTGAACAACGTAGGGGTTAGGGGTGGTGAACCCCTGTGCAGTGGAAAATCCATGTATAACTTTTGACTCCCCAAAAGCTTAACTACTACTAGGGTACTACTGATTGAAAGCCTTGCCAGTAACATAATTCATTTACATGTATTTTGTATGTTATATGTCTAATATACTATATTTTTATAATAAAGCTAGAGAAAAGAAAATGTGATTATGAAAATCATAAAGAAAATACATTTACAGCACAGTATTATATCTATCTTAAAATATCCATATATAAGTGGACCCATGTAGTTCAAATCCGTTGTTTAACAATCAATTGTATTGATACGAGAGAGCTTGGTTCTTGTCTCACGGAATCGACGAATGAATCTCTCAGACACAGGAGAGTGAGTAAAGGGACAGAAGTTTATTAAGTAAAGATACAGAGAAAGTTCTCAGAAGTGAGAGGGGGTCCCAACAGGGTTGCCCCTGAGGACTTATAGGGTTGGTCTTTTATTAAGAACCTAATCAAGGAAGCTAAATCCTTTTAATATATCCACTGATATCACCACTGACTAAGGACTAGTGATAACAACTTTAATGGCTTACTTCCTATTTGGGGTCTGGTTATTCTATTGTTGGTCACAGATGATTGTCATAAAAAGATACCTCCCAGCCCACACCTAGGGCAGGGTGGTCTGGCTTGTTCCTTTATCTCTGGTTTCCTTACACCTCAGCCTTCTTGGGATTTTGTGAGCCTGCTTCTGTGGCCCCCTACCTAGCCCTGCCTAGCCCCTTGTGTCCCTAACTCAGTATTTCTTTTTTGTTCATAGATTGTTCCAAAGACTTAGGACAATTTGAAGAGTAGGTGAACTTTTTCCTTTTTCTCTTTCAGTTCCTCTCATATTTTTCAAGACGACCAGTTATTTTGTGATGTCCTGACTTCTTTCAAAGTGGAAATGAATAACCATTATCTTTCCAAATATATTTTCTTAATTTTTAATAGTGAAATGTTAGCTATTTGGCCACTGAGGCAAGTATAAAGTCTACCTGGAGCTGCTCACATACATCACTGAGGGAAGTATTTACCTGGTCTTCAACTTTGCTTTTCCAATTGGATAGTTTTTGCTGTGACATATTAGTTCGTTAATGCCCAGAAATAATGCCTAACAGTTTTCTCTTTGAATCTAGTTTTGTATAACAGAGGTTTTACTAGTTTTAGGTAGTAAATTATCAATCTCAATCCATAAACTTTTCCTCAAATTTAGATTTTGAGGGATTGGGACAGGATAGGTTATCTTATGTAATAGTTTTGTTCTTGTTCAAAGAGAAAAAGAATTGGTGTTTTATGTAAACTTGTGCTCCCAGAATGGTTCAACAGAAATAGGATCTAGAATATTCTTGTTTGAAATAAATTTACCAATCAACAAAATGAAATCATTTGATCTAAAAATGTTTGCCTCTTTCATTTGTTTTATACCCCTATTGGATTGACCATTTTAACCAAATTTACTACATGAGTTCATGGCTTTGGCTTGGTGATTCAAAGTTTTTAGCTTTTAACTCCTTGCACTTGATGACTTATTGACTTCAGTATCAACTTCCAGAGGCAGCAATGTGAAACTTCAGGCATGATGAAGCTTGAAGGAGTAGGCTAGAATTCCCACTCACAACTCTCCTTGCCTTTTATTTGCCAAAGCAGATGCCTCTAGAGGGTTGGCACATACCAAATGTACTTTTCATCCATTATCTCTATTCTAATTGAAAGCAGGTGCAGAGCCACAGGGCAGGAACTTCTTCAGAACTGTAATTTTCTTCTGAAGTTGAAAAGAGAGAAAAAAAAAAAAGGAGGGGGGGGGAGTGAGAGTAATGTTAATGATGTGATTAAAAGTTTTCATCAAGAACAATGGAAGTCAACAGGCCCTGTGGGGAAGTATCAACTCTTTTTTTTTTTTAATTTCTTTTTATTGGAGTTCAATTTGCCAACATACAGCATAACACCAGTGGGAAGTATCAACTCTTGCATTGGTGTTAGGCTAATTGCTCAAGTATATTCTCTGAGGAGGCTGATCCCTAGGCATAATTATGAAGTTGCTAAAGTTTTCTTCAGCAGGATACATTACTCCGTTACTGGTCCCTTTCTGTTTGTTAGCAAGTGTTTTCTTAGTCTTGGACTTTATTTCTGTTTTATGCTTTTCTAATGCCTCATGGATGGGCAGGATTTGCCTTTTGGGGTAACTCACCATGGTCCAGTCCTCTATATTATTTTAAATCAGAACTAATTAAATCAAGCTTTTGAATTAAATTATATTACACTAAATTAAGTTAAATTAAATTAATTTAATTTAATTTAATTTAATTAAGCTTTTACATCAGAGCCAGTTGATTGCATGCCATGTTCTTTCCAGGCTTATGTCCACTGAGTGAGCTGAGATATCCTTCACTTTTACAGACACACTGAGATACAGATGTCTCATTTAGTGTAGACCTCAAAAGGCTACTTCAAGAAACTATAGGAATGTCAGTCATCCTGACATTTTAGCACATATGTATTTAAATTCCTTTTGTTAAAACCTCTTCTTATATATAGTGTTTTTATTTTCTGCATGTGCTGTACACTGGGTGTGAGCTGACTCTCAGTAACTGGTTTTCTATCAACCTGTAGATATTTCTGTTTCTAAAGGGATTTTCTTTTTTTTTTTTCTAAAGGGATTTTCCTAGAATAAAAGACACACAAAATTGGATAAATACATCTAGCAAGACCAATTAAACTAGTACGAGGAGCAAGTTTTTACATCTCTTTCCTAGTGGTTTGGATGAGGCAAAAGTCTTCCATTTAGACATCACATCCCTCTTTATAACACACTCTAGGGGGGATGAAGCAAACATAATTTCTTTCATTCACAAATTTCTAGTTGGTCATACTGTTACCTGCAAACTTTCTACAATTGCACACCTATATTTTCTTAATTTAATTACATTGACCTTTTGCTTTTCATTGGCAGGTTTAGGTGGGACAGTACACCAAGCATCAGTGTCCAGCAGTCCCAATAAAATTTCTTCACCACTCTCAGATCATTTTACCCATACCAATGCATATGGTCTCGTGTCTTCTGCTGGGGACCATGCCAGGAGATCCTGGACCACCTGCTACTTAGAGTCGTAATCCTCTCCTTTATCTTGAACTGTTGTAATTCACACTGGCTCTAAAGATACTATATACCCTTTTACTCGTCATGCAATCATCAGGTTTTAAAATCAAGGTTAAGATACATTGAACAAATCTGTTGTGGTCCTTTTAGTAGTTTGAGGAGTTGGTGGGACAGCAGAACCAAATAATCTTTTATAGGGATTCATTAAAACTTTTTTTTTTTTTTTTTTTAAGATACTATTTATTCATGAGAGACAGAGACGGAGTCAGAGACGCAGGCAGAGGGAGAAGCAGGCTCCATGCAGGGAGCCTGATGTGGGACTCGATCCCAGGTCTCCAGGATCACACCCCTGGGCTGAAGGTGGCGCTAAACCTCTGAGCCACCCAGGCTGCCCCCATTAAAACTTTTATAGCTGCTCCATCTCTCTCTCTCTCTCTCTTTAAGATTTATTTATTTATGATAGAGAGAGAGAGAGAGAGAGAGGCAGAGACACAGGAGGAGGGAGAAGCAGGCTCCATGCAGGGAGCCTGACGTGGGACTCGATCCTGAGACTCTAGGATTAGGCCCTGGGCTGAAGCTGGCACTAAACCGCTGAGCCACCCGGGCTGCCCCTCTGTTGCCATTTCAAAAGATGTTTAAAATAACTTTGAAAATACCCTTTTTGCTTTTGAATAGTTACAGATGTACTGAAAATTATGAAGATAATACAGATAGTTCCCATATGTCCCACATCCAGTTCCCCAATTATTAATATCTTACAACAATATGGCATATTTGTCATAAGTAATAGACAAATATTGACAATTATTATTAAGAAAAACCCATACTGGGCAGCCCAGGTGGCTCAGCGGTTTAGTGCCACCTTCAGCCCAGGGTGTGATCCCAGAGACCCGGGATGGAGTCCCATGTCGGGCTCCCTGCATGCTTCTCCCTCTACCTGTGTCTCTGCCTCTCTCTCTCTCTCTCTCTACCTGTGTCTCTGCCTCTCTCTCTCTCTCTGTCTCTCATGAATAATAATAATAATAATAATAATAATAATAATAATAATCCCATACTTCATTCAAATTTCCTTAGTTTTGCCTAATGCCCCTTTTCTGTTCCAGGATCCCATTAGGATCCTTGGCTATGACAGTTTCTCAGACTTTTCTTGGTTTTGATGACCTTGACAGTTTTGAGGAGCATTGGTCAGATCAGATGTTTTGCAAAATATTCTTCAATTGGGGTTAGATTGATACTTTTCTCATGATGAGACTAGGTTTATGAGTTTTTCGAGGTAAAACAACAAAAGCAAAGTGCTGTTCTCATCAAATAATGTCAAGAGTACTGACTATCAATAAGACATCACTATTGATGTTGACCTTGAGCAACTGGCTGAGGAGTGTCAGGTTTCTTCACAGTGAAATTCTTCTTTTTTCTTCCTTCTTATACTGTGCTTTTTGGAAATAAGTCACTATATCTGGCTTACATTCAGGGAGTTATATTCCATCTCCTTGAAGGTGATGTATCTACATAAATGACTTGGGATTCTTCTGCATAGGATATTTTTCTATTCTCCCACATCAAATCATTTATTCAATCATTTGTTTGTATCAACATAGACTTATGGACATTTGCTTTCTACTACAGGATATAGTCTTTTTTTTAGGGGGGGGATACAGTTTGAGGTCACATTACTTTGTTGATCAAGTCTTCTAGCTTCAGACATTGGGAGCCGTTCAATTGACTCCTGTGTCCCTTTGACATATGCCAACTATTGTGTTTGAGCATTTTCTTACTTTCTGACAGTATAAGGTACTCGTCTTATATATGTCCTGCTCTAGTCCTGGAACCATCCATTTCTCTGAGGAACCCTTGTACATTTTGTTAGAGAATGGTATTAGAGAAAAAAAATGGATCCTAAGTGTTTCATGCCACTTTTAATCAACCATCTGCATGCTATCATCCAATTGATTTGTCCCAAGATTTTTCCACCTTTTTTTATTCTTATGGTTCTTTTTATTTTGAGTAATTCTAATCTCCACCCTGTCATTAAGCCCAGAGAAAGGAGATCCATGACAGCTTCTCTCATGTCATGAGGTCAGTCCAATAATGAAGTTGCTTTAGCTCTCCAAGCTGTAAGAGTACTTTTATTGTAGCATCAATCATCACCTGGGAGAGAGAGGGCATAAAGTTAAGAAAAACCTAGTGTCATCATAAAAGCAATCCAAAATTGCTTACATTCTCAACATTTCAGCAGCCTAAAAGGAGCATTTTAGTTAATATTTGCTCTTCAAATGACACTATTAAGGAAGTGAAAGATAAGGCAAAGGTTAAGGGAAAATATTTGCAAGTTACATATCTGATAAAAAACTTGTATCCAGATCTATAAAGAACTCTCAGAACTGAAGTAAAAATATAATGCAATTTTTAAAAATGGCAGAAGACTTGAACTAGACATTTCACCAAAAAAGATACACAAATAGTAAAGAAGCAGATGAGAAGAAGCTCTGCACCATTAGTTATCAGAGAAATGTAAATCAAAACCTTAATGAAATATCACTATGTATCTTTTAGAATGTATAATTTTAAAATTTGATTATGCCAATATTGTTAACAATGTAGAGAAACTAAAACTTTCAAGTATTGTTGCTGAGAATGTAAAATAATAATCTCTTTGCAAAAACACTGGATAAGTTCTTAAAAAGTTAGACATATGCTTAAAATGACTCAGCCATTCTACTTCTAAGTATTTATCCAAGAAAAGATAATTAAATTAGTGATGAGACTCTTCAGTACTCATTCCCCTGGCTGTAGCAAAATCTGAGAACTGGTGCTGAGATGTTGACACCAATTAATAATAGAATGTCCATCAGCCTAACTCTTTGTATAACTATGTGAAGTAGAGCTTTGTACTACTCTCACCACTGATCCTTGCTGGGTATGTAATGTGGATAAAAAATAAACTTTTTTAATGAACTATTGGGACTTCATCAAGATAAAAAGCTTTTGTACAGCAAAGGAAACAGTCAACAAAACTAAAAAGGAACTTACAGATTGGGAGAAGATATTTACAAATATCTTATTAGATAGAGGGCTAGTATCCAAAATCTATAAAGAACTTATCAAACTCAACACCCAAAACCCAAATAGTCCAGTCAAGAAATGGGCAGAAGACATGAACATATATTTCTCCAAATAAGACAACAAATGGCCAACAGGCACATGAAGAAATGCTCCACATTACTTGGCATCAGGGAAATACAAATCAATACTGAGATACCACTTCACATCAGTCAGAATGGCTAAAATGAACAAGTCAGGAAATGATAAGTGTTGGCGAGGATGTGGAGAAAGGGGAACCCTCTTCCACTGGTGGAAAGGCAAGCTGATGCAGCCACTCTGGAAAACAGTATAGGGGGGCCTCAAAAAGTTAAAAATAGAGCTACCCTATGACCCAGCAATTGCACTACTAGGTATTTACCCAAAGGACACAAAGGTGCACCTGGACCCCAATGTTCATAGCAGCAATGTCCACAATAACTAAACTATGGAAAGAGCCCAGATGTCCATCAATAGATGAATGGATAAAGAAGACGTAATACACACACACACACACACACACACAATGGAATACTACTCAGCCTTCATAAAAATGAAATCTTACCATTTGCAACAACGTGAATGGGACTAGAAGGTATTATGCTAAGCAAATTAAGTCAATCAGAGAAAGAATTATCATATAATTTCATTCATATGTGAAATTTGAGGAACAGAACAGACAATCATAGGGGAAGGGAGGGAAAAATAAAATAAGATGAAATCAGAGAGGGAGACAAACCATAAGAGACTCTCTCAATCATAGGAAACAAACAGAAAGCTGCTGGAGGGGAGGTAGGTGGAGGGATGGGGTAACTGGGTGATGGGCATTAAGGAGGGCACTTGATGTGATGAGCACTGGGTGTTATATGCAACTGATGAATCACTGAACTCTATGTCTGAAACTAATAATACACTATATGCTAATTAATTGAATTTAAATAAAAAAATCTAAGAATATATTTTTTAAAAGATTTCATTTATTTTAGAGAGGAAGGAGCAGAGGGAAAGGGAAAGAGAATCTCAAGCAGACCTTGTGCTGAGCGTGGAGTGTGACATGGGGCTCAATGTCACAACCTTGAGATCATGACCCCAGCTGAAATCAAGAGATGGGTGCTTAACTAACTGAGCCATCCAGGAGCCCCAAGAAATACATTTTTAAAATGGTTTTAAGCCACTGAGACTTTGAGGTTCTTGTTAGGACGTAGAACCACTTGTTGAATACAACTACAAAACTCGAAGTTTTTCTAGCTTCTCACAGCTTTTTGCCTTGTTTACCAAGAATTAGTCTGCTTTGTCTATTTTTCATTTTTCTTTTTACTATTTCTCTCTTCTCTCTGATCTCATAAGCACTCCTTCTTCATACTTTTCATCTTATCCTATTATGGTCCGTGTGGCTTCTATCCTTTTCATCCTTCTTTATGAATGTACTCAGTTCCTGTGATATCATAACTAATTACATCATCATGATCTATCACTAGAAGCAAATATGAAAGTGATGGTAACAAGTTCGGTCAGAGAAATAAATAATTTACTCTATCTTTCTACTGTTTGTTAGGGGACAAATTAGATTCAGAGTTGATACCCAGTCGATATCCAGAAATGATTTTTTCATTCAAAAATAATTTATTGACTAAGGGTAAAAATACCTCAGTATCCAACCACTTATGAGTGAATGTTGAATCAATCTGCCCTACCTCAATATACTACAATGCCGTGAGATGTATTCTCCTTAAAAGAAGTAAGAAAGGATGTTTGGTAGTGAGAATAAATTCTACACTGAAGTAACAAAGATGCATATAGTATTTATATTATATATATGCATCTTTGCATATAAATACTATATGGGGACTAATTAAAATAGGAATTTTATTTCTCTATGAGAGTACCAGCCTGGCGTGTCTGAATTAGCCAGGTAGTCCTGCTTTATGAGGTGATTCAAAGATTCAAGTTCCCTTCATCTCAGAGCTCCACCATTTCCTCTCAACCAATTCTGGGAGAGAATGAAGCCCTGGAAGAGAATTAATGCCCAATACATTCATCTTGTGTGATTAATTAACTTACTTCCTATGCAAATAAAGTAGTCTTACCTATGTACTATGCTTGGGAGAATTGAAAAAATGGTCATTCAAATAATTTTCTTTAAGGAATTCTCTGGAACCATGTTGGTAAAGCCTGCCCTAGTCCATTGTTCTTGTCTGCATGGTCAAACTGGGGTCATTGCCCTATTCATGGTCCAGCCCATAGGAAGAGAAAATAAGGAAGTTCAGGACAAGTAATTTCCTTTCAGGAAAAACAAGGTCAAAATTGTATTTGTTCTTTCACTCAGGTATTGTCAAGTATTCAATCATATGGCCACACTTAAGATTTAAGAAAACCAGAAAGTTGGGCCTCTACCAAATGTCAGGAAGAAGGGAAGAATGGATTTGGGGATACAACCAAAAGTCCACCACAGGAAGATTGGGGTGAGGGGATTGGATTATCTGTTGTGGGAAGTCTGCCATTTGGAAGGAACTTTTACTGTGATAATCTCAAACTGAGTCTCAATTTTCTTGGTTTTTCTTCTAATCTCCTCCTTTTAACTCAACCTAGTAGTCATGTCCTCAACATTTTTGCTTTATTACAACCCCTATTCTATTTCTTTCTTTCCAGTTTTATTGAGATATGATTAACATAAACACTGTATAAATTTAAGGTGTACAGCATAATGATTTTACTTACGTATATTGTGAAATGACCACAATAAGTTCAGTTAACATCTGTCATCTCACATAGATACAAAAAAAATGGGAAAAAAAGTGTTTTTTTCCTTGTGAGAACTCTTCGAATTTACTCTTTTAAAATTTTATATATACCATACAGCAGTATTAAATATAGTCATCATGTTGTACATTACACTCCTAATAATTTTTATCTTATAACTGGAAGTTTGTGCCTTTTGACTACTTTCATCCAATCCCATTTGCCCCCACCACCAACCTCTGGTGACCACAAATCTGATATCTTTTTTTATATCTTTCTATATATTTTCTATCTCTGATCTCTCTCTCTTTCTTAGATTCCACATATAAATGAGATCATTCAGTATTTGTCTTTCTCCATCTTACTTACTTCACTTAGCATAATACCCTCCGGTTCATCCGTGTTGTTGTAAGAAGTAGAATTCCTCTGTTTCACAGCTGAAGAATATTCTAGTGTGTGCATGTATGTGGATTATGTATCACATATATCACTTTTTATTTATCCATTTATCCTTGGACACTTAGGTTGTTTCCATGACTTGACTATTGTAAATAAAGCTAAGCTGCAGTGAACATAGGGGTGCAGATATCTTTTTAAGTTAATGTTTTCATTTTCTTCAGATAAATACCCAGAAGTGGAATTGCTGGATCATAGGGTAGTTCTATTTTTAACTTTTCGAAGAAACTTCATACTGTTTCCATAGTCGCTGCACCAATTTACACTTCCACCATCAGTGCGCGAAGATTCCTTTTTCTCCACATCCTTGCCAGCATTTGTTATCTCTTGTGTTTTTGATGACAACCATTTTAATAGAGAGGAGGTGATTCTGTGCTCTGGATTTGCATTTTCCTAATGATTAGCAATGTTGAGCACTTTTTCATGTACCTGTTGGCCACTCATATATCTTTTTTGGAAAAATGTCTGTTCAGGTCCTTTGCCCATTTAAAATTGAATTATTGAGTTGTATGAGTTCTTTATATATTTTGGATTTTAACCTCTTTATCTGTTATATTATTTGCAATTATTTTTTCCCATTCCTTAGGTTGTCTTTTCATTTTTATTGTTTCTTTTGTTGTGCAGAAGCTTTTTAGTTTGATGTACTTCCACTTGTTCATTTTTTCTTTTGTAGTTTGCACTTTAGGTGACATTGTCAAAAAAATAATAGCCGAAACCCATGTCAAGGAGTTTTTCTCGTATGTTTTCTTCTAGGAGTTTTATGGCTTCTGATCATACATTTAGGTCTTTAACACATTTTGAATTAATACTTCTTTATTCAAACAAGTATAAAAATCCTACTGATAAAGGTGCCTGCGTCGTGTAGTCGGTTACCATGAAACTCTTGGTTTCTGCTCAGGTCATAATCTCAGGGTTGTGGGATCGAGTCTCATGCTGGGCTCTGTGCTCAATGTGAAATCTGCTTGGGATTCTCTCCCTCTTGCTCTGCTCCTCCCCCCACTTACACTCTCTATCTCTAAAAACAAAATAAAATCTTTAAAAAAAAACCCTATTGATACATTTGGGAAGGTAAGCTAAATGGCAGTTTCCAGAAATTCAGTTGCTGTTGAACGCCATTATATTTATCACCATCTAACATTTATTTTACTGATTGATTTTGATGGTTGGTTATGTCTCCTGACTAGAATAAAAAATCCACAAGGACAGAGTTTCATTGTTGTTACTTTTCACTGCTAAGAATCTCCAATTCTCAGGACTAAGTTTTGATAATAACTAATGGTTATATAGTATTTACTATGTGCTTGGTAACTAGGATGGCTATGTAATTTATTTTCCAAACCGGGGCTCTTTCTAGATTTTTTTTTTTAATTTTTAATTTTTTATTTATGAGTCATAGAGAGAGAGAGAGAGAGAGAGAGGCAGAGACACAGGCAGAGGGAGAAGCAGGCTCCATGCACCGGGAGCCCGACGTGGGATTCGATCCCGGGTCTCCAGGATCGCGCCCTGGGCCAAAGGCAGGCGCTAAACCGCTGCGCCACCCAGGGATCCCGCTCTTTCTAGATTGAACCAGAGACCCAGCTAATAATTATTCTAGGACAATAGGAATAATCAAGAGTGTCCCAGGCAAAGTAGGACTCACTGTTGCTCTGTGTGTAACTGTCTACAAAACCTATGTGTGTGTGTTTTACAGATATTTCCTTGTTTTTGCTCTTCATTACAACATTTGAGGGGATTACTATTGTAATCCCCATCTTACAGATTCGAGGTAGACCATTGTTTTCTCTATTTTACAAATGAGGAAATGGTGATGTAGAAAGACTAAATAATATTTTTAGAGGGGGGAGGGACAGAGGGAGACGATCCCAAGCAGACTCCACCCTAAACACAGAAACTGAGGTGGGGCTCGATCTAACCACCCTGAGATCAACCTGAGTTGAAATCAAGAGTCAGATGCTTAACTGACTGAGCCACCTAGGCACTCCATAAAGACTCAATAATTTAGTCAAGATCTCACAACTAGTATATTAAGCCAGGATTTGAACTCAGTTAGTCTGGCCCCCGTGCTTATGATCGCTCTGTTATATTAACTTGAAAAATATTTATGACTTAGTGAATGAACTGGCCACACTCTTTCAAATCCTTTATAGTTTCAAGTTCTCTCCCTCAGGACACTCTGAAGAGAGATTAGTCAGTCTTTTTCCCCTGTAATGGAGTGCTCAACTCAGTGATTTGAGGATAGCTTTGTCCAAATGTGAGAAAAACCCAGGAACAATTTGAAGCTTTGTGTGAGATGGTGCACTTATACATTAATTTATTCCAATGTAAGAAATATATTCTGGCTATGAGAAAATATAAACAGATATAATTTGATTGAAAACAATTTTACATTTACTATATAATATGTTCAGTTGGTTTTTTGTATAACATTTTAATTCCATGGACTAGAGTTCTTTCCAATGGAATATGAAGTCCATTCTATATGATAATTCTAAGAACAGGTACAGTGATTATTTCAGGTATATAATTGATGGGGGAAACATGGGGGTGAGGTAAATTAAAATTATTGTTACTGATTTTCTGAAGAAAATTTCTTTCAAAAGTGTTTAGTTTTGTTTCTCAGCCTGTGTCCAAATCTCTCTATGATGAAAATATTAATATCCACATTCAACAGCATTGTTTTGGTTTGTTTATTTCTTTGTCTGTTTTTACTGCCCCAAATACAAAATTATGATTGCCTAAGGATCATCAGAAAACATAAATCTGACTGAGAAGAAAGGACAAGACCCCTTTTCATTGAAAGACCTTGTCTCTTAATCTAATGTTTTTATTTGAATTATATTTTCACTTTTTCTAGAACTCTGAAAGCACATAGAAACACATGATGAGCAATAGTTCAGTCAGCTTTACTCACCTAGGGATCTTAGAGGAGAAGTAAAAAAAAAAGGGGGGGTGGGGAGGAGTAGGATTTTCACTATAGTTCTAACTAAAGAGGAACAAAGTGGTAAATTTTGGAAAGTCCATGAACTTTAGAGTCAGACCCTGCATTTAGGCTGAATAATTGAACTTGTTTTTCTCATTAAGCCTCTCTTTCTTCATCTATAAAAAGGATGATAACAAGCCTGCTGTTGACCTTCACGGATTGATTAAGGCTAGTATCACCAGTAATACATATTAGGATCCAGTACTCCTTGATGGTGATATGGTGTGCTGAGAATCACATGAGCTTTGCGGCATCCACCCAATAGTGCATAACCTTCATCTCATAATGAGAAATTACCCGGGAAGTCCACCCTGAGGCACATTGTACAAAATAATGGATGGGCATCCTTCCAAATCATGCGGACAAGGGAGAACTGAGGAATTGTCAGAGGTTGGAAGAAACTAAGGAGACAGGACAAAACTAAATCCAATGTGCAATCCTGGATCAGATCTTAAGCAGAGAAGCAATGGAGAAACTGGTGAAATTTGAATAAGTTTTAAATTTGGTTAACAGTATTATACCAATATTACGATGTACCACCATTTCTTTGGATAAATATATTCTTTAAGGATTTTATTTATTTATTTATTCATGAGAGAGGGAGAAGCAGGCTCCCTGTGGGGAGCCTGAGCAGGACTCGATTCCAGGACCCCAGGATCACAACCTGAGCCAAAGGCAGACGCTCAACCACTGACCCACCCAAGTGCCCCTCTTTTGATAAATAGTTGATGGTTCTGTAAGATATTAACAAAAGAGAAGTTGGGTAAAGGGTATACGGGAACTCCGCTGTATTCACAATTTTTTTTTTTTTGTATTCACAATTTATTTAAAAAAAAGTCTAAAGTTACTTTTTTAAAAAGCCTATCATGGGGGATCCCTGGGTGGCGCAGCGGTTTGGCGCCTGCCTTTGGCCCAGGGCGCGATCCTGGAGTCCCGGGATGGAGTCCCGCGTTGGGCTCCCTGCATGGAGCCTGCTTCTCCTTCCTCCTGTGTCTCTGCCTCTCTCTCTCTCTCTTTCTCTCTCTCTCTCTCTCTGTGTGTGTCTATCATAAATAAATAAATAAATAGATAAATAAATAAATAAATAAACAAACAAATAAATCTTAAAAAAATAAAATAAAATAAAAAGCCTATCATGAAGACTTTTAGAATAAAATGTTCTTGGAATCTGTAGTTTGATTTTTATTTTTACTGCTTTTAATTGATCTCAGTTTGTTACATTAGTGACCTTGCAAAGCTTTCTGGGTCGCAGTAACTTGTCAGAGTTACTTTTTACTTTTTTTTTAGCTTTCCTAATTTATTCAGCCTCTTGGGCTAGGCAATAATCTGAACTGCCAGAGGCCTTGGTTTTGTTGATAATGCAACAGAGAGTGCAATTTCACAGCTCAGGACTCTTTTGAAGTCTCAGGCTTAATGAGGACGTTTACCTGCCCCTAGAGGTTTGCATGATTCCAAACATATTTTTCACCTATTGCCTTGGTACTAATAGAAGGCAGATGCAGAACCAGAGGCCATTTACTTTTCAAGGACGGTAATTTCTGGTGAAGAGTGAAACAGGAGAGAAGTGAGAACAGTGCTAATGAATGGACTTCAGCTTCTCATCAGAACAATAAAAACGCTTCAGAATATACTATCTTCGTAGTCAGGTCTCCATATGGCAACAAGAGATGTGCTCAGCACAATTACTAAGTTGCTAAAGTTTATTACAACAACACCTGCCACCTGTCATTTTTCTGCTCCTTCTTACCTGATGCTTCATCCCATACCCTCAACCAAATCATGCTCCTTCTTTGCTAGACACACCCTAGCACCGTTGATCACCACTGTTAGATCCCCTTAAGACATATCTGTTTCTTGTAACTGTACCACATCTGTCGTCCCTGCCTAATTCTGACTCCCTGACTTCTCATGGCTTTGTTAGAAATTAACAAGGACTTCCTTTTGTATTTTCTGCTGTTGTATTTTAGAGAGGTTTTGAAGGCCTAAAAAGGGGTTTTCTATGGTAGGATGTTAATTCCCTCTGACATGTTGATTGAGGCAGAAAGTTTTAATCCTGTGGATACTTAAAGGCAATCTTTCTGAGGAATGTAAGAACTGGGATGTCATAGATTTATAAGGCTTGTCTATGTCATTGATCATTAAAGATTAGCCTGATTTTCCACTGCTGAGAGGACACTTCACTGTCCAAAATGTTTTATCTAATGAATATGAACTTAGATTCTGATCTTATATAATTTATCATTTATCAAGATCCAAGAATTTAATTTTAATTCTTAACCCAGATATTTCTTTTTTTTAAATTGGAGTTCAATTTGCCAACATATAGCATATATCACCCAGGGCTCATCCCATCAAGTGCCCCCCTCAGTGCCTGTCACCCAGTCACCCCAACCCCCGTCAGCCTCTCCTTCTACTACCCCTTGTTCGTTTCCCAGAGTTAGGAGTCTCTCACGTTCTGTTAACCTCTCTGATATTTCCCACTCATTTTCTCTCCTTTCCTCTTTATTCCCTTTCACTATTTTTTATATTCCCCAAAGGAATGAAACCATATAATGTCGGTCCTTCTCCGACTGACTTACTTCACTCAGCACAATACCCTCCAGTTCCATCCACGTCAAAGCAAATGGTGGGTATTTGTCGTTTCTAATGGCTGAGTAACATTCCATTGTATACATAAACCACATCTTCTTTATCCATTCATCTTACGATGGACACCAAGGCTCCTTCCACAGTTTGGCTATTGTGGACATTGCTGCTATAAACATCGGGGTGGAGGTGTCCCGGCGTTTCATTGCATCTGTATCTTTGGGGTAAATCCCCAGCAGTGCAATTGCTGGGTCGTAGGGCAGGTCTATTTTTAACTCTTTGAGGAACCTCCACACAGTTTTCCAGGGTGGCTGCACCAGTTCACATTCCCACCAACAGTGCAAGAGGATTCCCTTTTCTACACATCCTCTCCAACATTTGTTGTTTCCTGTCTTGTTAATTTTCACCATTCTCATTACCCCAGATATTTCTAATTTTTATTTTTCCCTTGGGCACTTCTAATGGCCACACCATCCACGACCATGGGTTGTAGCTGAGGACACAGGAAGAAGCCCCAGTGGAAAGATGTGAAGCATTTTGACATGTCAAATTTGACATGCCACTCTGAACTCTTAGACCACCTCAGACTAAAGTTGTTGTGTGGGACCAATACTAACTTCTATTTTTAAAGTCTATTTCAGTTAGGTATTCTAACAGCTAAAATAAGGCAACAGGGATCCCTGGGTGGCTCAGCGGTTTAGTGCCTGTCTTCGGCCCAGGGCTCTATCCTGGAGTCCTGGGATCGAGTCCCATGTTGGGCTCCCGGCATGGAGCCTGCTTCTCCCTCTCTCTCTCTCTCCGTCTATCATAAATAAATAAACCTTAAAAAAATAAAATAAGGCAACAGATACGCATATATTCTCTCATTTAATTCTCAACCCAGCTTGTAAAAGAAATAGTCTTTACTCCCCGTCCCTTCCCCTCCTTTTTTTACAAGTAAGGGTGCTGAGGCTGAGGAAGTTTAATTTGCTTAATTTACATAGCCATTGATTGGGTGAAGCTAGGATTCAAAGGACAGCAGTTTATTTATTTATTTATTTATTTATTTATTTATTTATTTATTATAAAATTTAAATTCAATTTACCAACATACAGTATAACACCCAGTGCTCATCCCTGGACAGCAGTCTCTTAACCAGTCTCTTAAACCATGGGGCCCTCTGTCAATATCCTCCATTCATAAACCACCATGAACATACCTGAAGTTAAACAAGTTGCATTTATCTTTCTTTGCAGTGAGGGAAAATGCACACCACCTTGTGATACTTCATATGGGGGTGTTAGAAATTATTTATTATAGGATTTGAGCCTGTGCTGGGTGATTTGAGGGAGAGTTTGCTCTGGATGCAGGGCTTTGCTCTGGATTGGATGCTGGCAAGAAAGGAAAATAATTGTATGATTGTGTATTTTAATAAATCTCTTCTGGAAGGAAGAAAAACTAGAGAGAGGCTAAAGTTTTAGGTAGTAGAGAAGAAGTAGTCATTTCTATTAACCATTATTGTCATTTCATATTAACTAGTATAGAGGGAACGCATGGTCATTTTTGTGGTTTGAATAGTGTGGTTTTTATGGTTATGCTTTTATGCTTTTGTTGTGTGTTCATAATTGTGGAGTGGTCTTTTTTTTTTTTTTTACCACGATCCATCTAATGCCTTGTCTAATGCTAATGTTCTGTGAAATTTCTTATGTTTGACAGGAGAAAACCAAGGCTACTCTTTCTCATTTCTTTATCTATTTTCATAGACTATAGTCTTTTTTCTCCAGGTGAATCTTTCTAACAACTTAGTTACTGTTATAAGGTGCTTTTAAGCGTTTTGTTTTGTTTTGCTGCTTTTAATACTTTGGTGAATATAAAAATGTTATTTATTTTCATTCGTTCTTTCTTAATCAGACTATACTGAATATAATTTGACATTTTTTAACTACCCAGAGTCATCATTATAAATGATGTTTGCTGTACACTGTTGGAACTATAATGAAATGGGATGTTGACGTGTGTAAGATTGTTCACTCCTTTGCTATTTAATTTCAGACTGAAATAGCTGTATTTTTTGATGTATCACTGTTGATGGCTTTCTTTTCATTGATATCACTTCTTGGAGTTTTTTTCTCCTTTCAACATCTTCAGACCTGTTCTATCTAATCCATTGTGAAGGACTTGAAAACTATATGACCAATTACATCAAAAATTAACAGTATAGCTGATTATAAACCACAAACAAATAGAGTTCATGGAGTTTGTAAGATTGAAAACAGTTATGTGGTTGGGGCATGGCACTCTAGTTATTGGAACCATACTGGACAATACCTTTTTGAAGTAAGACTCTGTTGAATACGTTATTTGCAGTGGTGAGTCCAAGCATCAACCAAGCCAAAAGAGGATTTACTCCAAGAAGCCAGAGACAGGGAGGTGAGACAGAGCCAGAAGCAGGGGAACCAAAAATCCAAAGAGAGCTGGATATTGCTGAGAAAATGGAGCTTGATGCAAAGTTCAAGATGTGAAGCAGGGAGAGTTAGAAGCTGGACAGGATGAAACATAAAGATCAAGTATAGGAAACGAGTTCATAACTAGAGCTGTGAATGACCATTCATGCCTGCTCTATACTTTCATATGGAATTTGGAACATACTTTTGGGTCAGATATAAAAGCTTAAATAAATGTTGTTGGTCCTGAGAAGCAGGATTTGCTATAAATCATGGAAGGAAGCTACATAAGCCAGAGGTTTTTTTCTTGACTTTATAGTCCAAATTTGGAATGGATGAAAATTGGCATGAAGGAAAGTTCAAACAAGTGAAAGTAGAAGTTTACTGTCAAGGGAGTTTTATTCATTTATTGATTTTTCTCCTAAAATGTTTGATATTTTCTGCCAAATGGCAATAGGAGAGACAATATATTGCAGTGGTTAAGAGCTAAGCCTCTAGGATGAGATGCCTTGGGTCCAAATTCTGTTTCTAACAGGTTCGCTATAGGAACACCTGGGTGGCCGAGTGGTTGAGCATCTGTCATTAGCTCAGGTAGTGATCCTGGGGTCCTGGGATCAAGTCCCACATCAGGCTCCCCATAGGGAGCTTGCTTCTCTCTCTGTCTCTCTCTGTGTCTCCTTTGAATAAATAAATAAAATCTTAAAAAAAAATAACAAGTTAGCTATAAAAACTTGGCAAACTGCTAAAACAGAATTGAGAATGTAGTACTGGGCCTATCCAAATATAGTCAACTGATCTTTGAAATGAACAAAGACAATTCGATGAAGAAATGATAGTTATTTCAACAAATGTTTCTGTTTTTTTCATATGGTAAAAAAACCCCAATAACCTAGCTCTACATATTTTATAATTTCCACAAAGATTAACACAAAATATATGAGGCTTTCATATATTGTTGGTGAGAATCAAAATGGTATAATCACTTTGGAAAACAGTTTGGCAGCTTCTTATAAAGTGATACATTTACAGTCATATTTCTTGGGCAGAACCAGATTCCTTGGGCAAATACTCCATGATTCCATTCAAAAGTATTTGCCTAAGAAAGATGAAAATTCATGTTCCTGTAAAAACCTGTACATGAGCGCTTATAGTAACTATAGTGGTTTTTTCACAATGGCCTACTTTGTATATAACTCAAAATGTCCTTCACTGTTGAATGGATAAAAAAAGTGTGGCAGTTCATACAATGAATATCACTTAACCTTGAAAAGGTACAAATTTGAGACATACAATGATGTAGATAAATCCTAAATCCATTATCACTTAACCCTGAAAAAGTACAAACTTGAGATATACAATGGTGTAGATAAATCCTAAATGCATTATTCTAAGCAAACTCAATACTGAGCCCAACTCAATACTGTATATTTTGTGCATTTCATTTATGTGACATTCTGGAAATGGCAAAACTAGATATGGAGCATGGATAAGTAATTGTCAAGCATTTTGGGTGGGGGAGAGGTTAACTCAAAGGGACAGCATGAGGGGAATATTAGGGTTAATGCAACTGTTTGGTATCTTGGCTATGGTGATAGTTACTCTATTCTATGCATTTGTCAAAACCCAGAACTGTACATCAAAAAGAATGAAGTTGTGTATATTAAAATAAATAAGGAACATAAAAAAGCAATTAGGTCCCATATGTGTCTTTTTCCATAACATTTAAGTGTAACTTGGCTCTTAAGACCTCAATTTTAGTATTCTAAATGGGTATAGAGAATTTGAAAAATTATTTCCTCTTCTAATACTACTTTATATGATATACTGGTATTTCTAAAGCTACTTTTATTAAATGGACAGCTATATTGCATTAAAGAATTTTATCTGCAAATATTTATTCAAAATATACAATGTGTTGTATATGTGGAGAATCTTCAATGGTTCTATGAAGAATTTGCATCTCAGATTTAACCACGTCTACATATCTTTGTTCAGATTGCTAAAACTAAGTCAGTAGTTGGTAATGAAATAAAGTACTGAAGGGAAAAAAGATATGGAACAAGCACAGAAATATACTTGTTATTTTTCTTTCTCTCCCTAAATCATATACTTCAAAGCTTTAAGAACATGCTATTTCCTTTTTTTTCTCATGCATTTATATTTTCCACTTAGGCAAAATGTATGATATGAACCTCCTTGAAACATCTGTGCTTAAATTCACTCAAGTCGGAAACCCTGGAAGATATTAAGAACACTGTCAATAGTAACTACTATTTTATGTTAAAGAAGCTATGATGTTTGAGTTATCTGTAATTTTACACTATGTCCCTCCCTCTAAAATTCTATTATGTAAGTTCTCTTAACCTTTCTCTTAAATGACTACTCAACAAAATGGGAAAAAAAATAGTCCTTAAAATTTCATTGTGTTGAGATATCAAAACTGCTAGGATGAAATGCCCTTAAATTTCCTCCCTTTGAAATATTCTGAAACCTATTCTAACTTTATTTATTTTTTTTTTCTATTCTAACTTTAATTTGGGAAAGAAATTGATTACACAGATGAGAAGAAAGCAAGCTTGTCCCACATCCAAGTTTATTTTTCTAAGAGAAGAATGTTCTGGGAATGTGAGATCAATGATAAACTACATATTTTTTTCAGCAGAAGACTGCTACTGGGCTCCTCTGTAATCATTCCATGTTTTGTAATCAGTGGTGATCATCAGGCTACCATCAGGATTTTAAAGAGCCTCTATATTTCTCAGGCAGATTTACGTACCATGACTAGGTATGTGTTAATGGTGTACAGGAAGAACATAATACAAAACATCATGATAACCACTGAGAGTGTAGCCAGAAGTATGATGGACATCATCTTTTCTTGTGTCCCCAATACCACACATGCATAAGGTCCATGACACATGTGGGTACTGCACCAAATGGGTTTTTTAATCAGTGGTAGGTGATAGTGAATAAGAATGGCCAAGAAGATCACCTGTATGGACAACTGTGTGAGAAAGTAGACAAGATACATTGCCAATAGGGGCTTTTCCCGGGATAAGTCAAAAATTTCATCTTCGTTTGTCTCCATGTGGTCTACATTGCTGTTGGTGTTAATGGACTTCTTTTCTAAATGTTCCTTCTTAAATATCTTGGTTTGCTTATGCACACTTTGGGAGACAAAAAACTCCATCACAAAAAAGACAGAGGAAAAGGCAAAGCCAACCACATACCAAACACCAAACACAGGCCTCGTGAAGTGATTCTCATAGCATTCTGCTAGACAGGCTTTGGAGAGGTTTCCATGGCACTGGAAGTCTTGAACCAGATCAAACCAGATGTTTTGCACTACATACACAACCGAAATATAGAGAAAAGTAATGCTGAACCACAGTGGTCGCCCTATGTAGAAGTTTGTGGGGTCTTTGCTCATCTTCAGTATGATAGGGGCCATACTCCAAAACTTAGTACTCTCAGCCATCTTGGAATCTAGGAAGACAAAAGCAAAGTAGTGTCAGGGGGAAGGAATAGTCATTCCGTTTTAGCCCTTTTGTACAATTTCTGCTCTTCTCTTGTTAGGTATTCTCTGTGAGGGCATTCAATGGTCTTAGGTGAGAGGACAACTCCAAAGAAAGCTTAGGAGAGTGTTCAAAATTAATATACCCACTGAATAACATTTCCTGTTCTTTCATCTGCTAACCTCTTATCCTTATACCAGTCTCTCTTTCCAACCCCATTGCATCTCCCAACCTCTTCCTACAGTTTATTAAATCCTCTGTATAGCTATCCCACTTGCTCTCATGCTAAACTCTGTGGCATTTACTTCTTTTTACAACCTATGTACCAACCTGTGTCAACAGTATAGTTCCAACTGTCATAGAACTCCCACAGCTATCTGAATATAAGTGCTTAAAGGTAAATCTTCATCACTTCTCCCTGAGATGTATGTATCTGCTAGTCTAGCTGATCTCCCAAGTGCCCAGTTAGGCTCTTCCTGAAGTCAACTTTCCCAAATCCTATTACAAGTTTCAAAATCTGTTTCTGGTTAACCATTCAGGATTCATGACTTTTACTGGGAGAGCAGCTTCAATTTCTTATTTGCATTATATTCTGCTGCTCATTTGAAATTTTTCATTGATTCCAGATATTTTGAGCATCAAACACAATTCTGAGTGCCAAAAAATGAATGAGGCAGTTCTTGCCTTAAATTACTGATCTGATTTGCATTTCCTAGTGATTAGTGATATTCAGCATATACTTCAGTACTAAACATAAAAATATACTTTAATAAAAAATTCTGATGGTGTGAAGAGTGCTTTTCTTCCAATAAGTTTATTGTGAGTGTGACATCTGTGGTTTCTATAATTTACTACCCTTCCTATTAACTAGAAAGACGTTTTCAGACAAATTATTATTACAATACTTAAATAGTTGATACTTGCCCTGGCCTTCCTTACCAAGATGGTTGAGATTTTGGGAGTGCCTGCATCATAGTTTAACTTCTTCCTTTATTCCATCTTGTTTTTCACACCCCTGCCCCTTTGCTTCCTTTCAGAGACATTAATCCTTAATAAATGATTTGTACACTCAACTGTATCTCAACATCTGCTTCTGGAAAAGCTAACCAACAATACTCCTCTTCAGATTTTCAGAGCTTGAGAGACAAGCCATACAGATAGCAGGGCTCTTTCTTCAACCCTGGCATCACAGTCACTGGAAAGCCAAGCATTCTGTAGAAAACACTATGCTTAATCCTTGCCCTGGGAATCTGAAAAAAATCTCACATGGAGAAGTGACAGGTTTGTATCTACTTACCCTATGGGGATTACTATGGAGGCTGAAACCGTACTTGTTCTTTGAAGAACCTACTGACAGCAGGTGTTGGCTCCTGCTCCAGTCAGGAGAATGGAACGAGTTGAAATTAAAATTGGAGGGGGAATGGGATGCATTCAGACTGAAATATTCCCAGCAACCCCTCCTAACTTCTTAGGTTACTCAAAATTGTTTTTCTAGTTTCTCAAGTAGATTTTTAGTATACTTTGAATTAATTTTTAGAGTGTAAATGTATAGAAAAAGTACACAAGTCACATTGTTCAGTTCTATGAATTTCACAGAATGAATACACTCAAGTATTGTCACTCAGATCGAGAAAAGAACCACACAAACATCCCAAAAGCCCCATTCGTACATTCATTCACTTACCATTTTCCATTGCGCAACCAGTATCTGAACATCTAACAATATAGTTTGCTTGCTCTGGAAACATATATAAATGAATGATAAAGTATAGAATCTTTCAAACCCGGACTTTTTTTGTTTTATATATTGTTAGTGAAATCTACCTATTATATTGTTGAGTGTAGTTGTGGTTCTTTCCTTCTCTTTGTTGTAGAGTTTTCCTTGGTGTAAATACAGCACATTTTATTGCTTCATTTTAATGCTGGTGATTTTCAAGTTGGGCCTTTTATAAGTGGTGCCATCATGATGATTTTGTACATGTATTTTGATGTATCAGTTATACTGCCATAACATGAAAGATCTGTTTCCTTTGCATATTTGACAACACTTGTCACACTTGTCATTGTCAGGTGTTTTTCATTTTAACTATTCTGATTAGGTCTGTAGCTGTATTGCATATGGATTTAGCTTGTATTTCCCTGGTGATTAATGAAACTGAGCAATTTTCAAATATTTATTGGCTATTTGAACATTGTCTTTTGTGAAGTGCTTGTTCAAGTCTTTGGCTCATTTTTCTAGTAAGTTACGTGCCTTTTCCTTATTGAATTGGAGGAGTCCTTTATAGATATGTGAATTGCAAATGTCTTCTCCCACTGTGAGGGATGCCTTTCCATTCTCTTAATAGTATCATTTAATGCACAGAGGCTTTTCTTCTGAATGTTGTTAAAACTTTTGTTTATTTCCTTTCAAGTTAGTGTTGTGTGTGTCCTATTTAAGAAACAACTTACTCTGATATCTTGAAAATGCTATGTTTTCTACTGAAAACTTTATTGTTTTACCTTTTTAAAAAAATCCTCATACTAAGATAAAATACAGTAAAATTCTTCCCTTTTTTAGTGGATAGTTCTGTGTTTACAAAAGCATAGAGTTGTATAACCCCCACCCAAATCAAGATCAGAACTGGTTCATCAGAACAAAAATGCCCTTATGCTCCTTTGTAATTAGCTTCTCTTCTGCCATGCCTTCTGTTTTCTATCCCTATGTTTTTATGTTTTCCAGAATGTCATGGAAGTGGTTTCATATAATATGCAACCTCATAAGTCGTAAGTTTCTAGAATTTTGTCTATTTCTTCTGGGTTATATAATGTGCTAAAGTACAGTTGTTCATAGCATTTTACTTTAATTATTTTTATTTCTATCAGGTTATTAGTAATAGTCTTGCTTTCATTTCTAATTTTAGTAATTTGAGTCCTCTCTTTTTCCTTTAGTCTAGCTAAACAACTTGTTAACTTTGTTGATATTCTTAAGGAACCAAATTTTTGTTTCTTTAATTTTATCTATTGTTTTTCTTTTTAAAAATAATTTCATTGAGGTATAACTGACATACAAAAAGTTGTACATATTTCCTGTATACAACTTAATGAGTCCATACCCATAAAAGTGCCATACCATCTACTTATAAATCTAGGCTACAATCTAGGCTATTAATATATCCATTCTCTCTAAAAATTTTGCTTTGTCTTCTTTATTATTATTCATATTTTCTTGTGATAAGAATACTTAACATCTACCTTTAGCAAATTTTCAAGTATATAACACAATATTATTTACTACTGAATTTCCTTTAAGGCTGAACAATATTCCACTGTATGAATATACTACATTTTCTTTATCCATTCATTTGTCAATGGATGTTTAGGTTGCTTCATGTCTTTTGGGTATGTTTCCAGAACTAAGATTTGAGAAAACTTTACATTATTTTCTATAGTGGCTGCACCAATTTATATTCCCACCAGCAGTGCTTAAGTGTTCCATTTCCTCCATATCAACACTTATCTTTTGGTTTTTGATAATAGCTACTCTAACAGGTGTGAATTGATCATTGTGGTTTTCATTTGTGTTTTTCTGATAATAAATAGTGTTGAGAACCTTTTCATGTACCTCTCAGCCACTTATATATCTTTTTTGGAAAAATTTCTATTCAGTTCCTTTATCTATTTTAAATCATTTGAGTTGTAGGAATTCCTTATATGTTTTGAATATAACTCTTTATCAGAGATATGTAATTTTTTCCCTCAATCTGTAGATTGCCTTTTCATTTTCTGCAGAAACTTTTTAGTTAGATATAATCCCACATGTCCATTTTTGCTTTGTTGTCTGTGTTTTGGATCATATTGCCAAGGCCAAAGTCAGGAAGATTTTTTCCTCTGCTTTCTTCCAGGGCTTTTTATGGTTTGGCCTTATATTTCTTTCATTCATTTTGAGTTAATTTTTGAGAGTGATGTAAGATAGATGTTCTTTCTTTTGCATGTGAATGTCTAGTTTTCCTAATACCATGAATTGAAGAGGCTATCCTTTTTCCATGTGTATTCTTGGCATCCTTGTCAAAGATCAGTTGACTGTAAATGTGTTGATTCACTTTTGTGTTCTTTATTCTGTTATATGGCTCTGTGTATCTATTTTTATGCCAATGTCATACCATTTTGATTATTGTACCTTTGTAACATATTTTGAAATCAAGAAGAATGATGCCTTCAGCTTTGTTCTTTTTCAAGATTGGTTTGGCTATTTGGAGTCCTTTTAGTTCCAAATTAATTTTAGGATTCTGTTGACATTTCTGTAAAAATTGCCATTGAATTTTGATAGGGGTTGCATTGAATTTGTAGATGACTTTGGGTAGTATGGACTTTAATTATATTAATTCTTCCAATTCATGAACAAAAGATGTCTTTCCATTTCTTTGTACCTTTTAGAATTGTTTTTATCAAAGTTTTATAGCTTTAGGTGTACATGTCTTTCACCACCTTTGTTAAATTTATTCCCAAGCATCTTATTCTTTTTGAGATTAGTGTAAATTAGATTGTTTTTTTAAATTTCTTTGTTAATGAATAAAAAATTCTACTGATTTTTGTATGTTGATTTGAAGTGGTGAGAATGATTATCTTTGCTTTATTCCATATCTTAATAGCTTTTAGCTTTTCATCATTTACTATGATGTTGGATATGGGCTTTTTACATATGGCCTTTATTGTTTTTAGGTAAGTTCTTTCTGTATCTAATTTGTTGGGAGTTTTTATCTCAAAAAGGTGTTAAATTTTGTCAAATGCTTTTTTGGCATCTGCCAGGATGATCATGTGATATTTCTTCTTTATTCTGTTATTGTTTTTTTTTTTTAAGATTTTATTTGTTTATTCATGAGATACACACAGAGAGAGGCAGAGACATAGAGGGAGAAGCAGGCTCTTCGAAGGGACACCAATGTGGGACTCAATCCTGAGACTGGAATCACACCCTGAGCCAAAGGCAGATGCTCAACTGCTGAGCCACCCAGGTGACACTTTATCTGTTATTGTAGTATAACTCATTGATTGGTGTGCATATGTTGAACCATCCTTGCAACCTATGGATAAATTCTACTAGGTCATGGTGTATGATCCTTTCAATGTGCTGTCAAATTTCTTTTGCTAGTATTTTGTTGAGCGTTTTTATATATGTTCATTATGAATATTACCCTATGGTTTTCTTTTGTTGTAGTTTCTTTGTATTAAGGTGATGCTGGCCTTATAAAATGAGTTTGGAAGTTTGCATGGTTTATGACATAGTTGTATGAATTCTTTAAATATTTAGTAAGATTCACCTGTGAAACTTTTGCTTTTTGTCCTTGGCTTTTGTTGTTATTGAGAGGTTTTTGATTACTGATTCAATCTTTGCATTTGTTATTGATCTTTCAAGTCGTCTATTTCTTCTTAATTCAGTCTTGGTAGGTTGTACATTTCCGACTTTGTTCTTCTTCACTATTGTGTTGACCATTCTGGATCTTTTGTTTCTTCATATAAACTATAGAACCAGTTTGTCAGTATCTGCAAAGTAACTTGCTGGGATGACACTTGGGATTGCATTGAATCTATAGATCAATTTTGGAAGAGCCAATCTATTAATAATATTGAGTTTTCCAATCCATGGACATGAAATATATTTCCATTTATTTAGATATTTTAAAACTTTTGTTCCATGTTTCTCTTTTTTTCAGTTTTAAAAGTTCTTATTAACATATTTTCAAGCTCAAAGATTCGTTCTTTGCCATATTTAGGACTGATGAACCCACCAAGGGCATTTTTCATTTGTTACAGTGTTTTTTTTTTTTTTTGTATAAAACATTTAATTTATTGGTCTTTTGGGGGGGATTTGATGTATCTCCAGTGTATTACAACTGAGCCATTAATCTTGTTGCTTCATCAACATTAACTGGTTCATTTTCATGACACTGCTGAGGAATCAGCTGTTTCTGCAGAGGTTCAAGGGAAAGGCCTTTTGAGAAATTTGCAAGTTCCTTTTGTATATCTACAAAAGCTTTATTCACTCTGTTAACTTTTTCATCATTCACAATGTTTATCTTCTTAAGATTAGTGGTAACTGGTTTTGCTTTGTTTTTAGACTTAAAGTTTTTTTGGCTGGCTATATGAAATACACTCCTGGACTTCTGTCCTCTTAGTTTGTTCTTGGCCATTGTCTCTCACCACACCTTCGATACCCTCGTGCAGCAGCTCACGACCCAGGCGACGCCATCTGCACACACCTGTTACAGTGTTTTTTATTTTTAACAGTTCCTTTTGAGTTTTTCTTAGAATTTCCATCTTGTGTTACATTATTTTTTTCATATCTTACATTACATATCTATTCTTGCATGTTTCCCACTTTTTCATTACAGTCCTTGCATATTTTTTCCAGTTATTTTTATTTGCCAGTCTAATAATTCTAAAATTTCTGCCATAGCTGACTTTGGCTTGATGACTTGATTTTTGCTTTTTAACATGACTTGTAATTTTTGTTGTTGAGAGCTTGACATGTTGTATCACATAAAAGGAAATGAAGTAGATAGACTTTTAGTGTAAAATGTTAAGTTTATCTGGCTAGGAGTTATACCATGTTTCCTATTTCCTGTAGTGCAGTGTTGGAAGCTAAGATTTCCCCTAGTGTCTTTGTTAATGTCTTCCTGTTGCCTTTGAGTTTTCTTAGAGACTTTTAAACTAGGGTCGGAGGCCTGCAGGTGTTTGTTATTTTAAAAAGATTATTCATTTATTTTTAGAGAAAGAGTCGTGGGGAGGGGCAAAGAGAGAGGGAGGGTCTTAGGGAGACTCTGCACTGAGCATGGAGCCTGATGTGGGGCTCAATCTCATGACCCTGAGATTTTGACCTGAGCTGAAACCAAGAGTTGGACACTAAACTGACTATGCCATCCAGGCTCCTAAGGCTTGCAATTGTTTTAGCTATAATCCCCAGGAGCCCTCCTGATGTATTGGTGAGGTGTGGCAAGAAGGGAAGCATTCTATGTCCTATGACTAGGTTTTATTTTTTATTTATTTTTTTTATTTTTTCTATGACTAGGTTTTAGTCTTTTAGTGAGCTTGAGTTGGTATTTCCTTTCCCCAGCATGGAAGGCAAAGGGATCTAGAGTTGACTTTTTTTCCCCCTTAGTTTACTTGGGCTTTAATAAAACTCTAGTAGATTAGGCTTGAGTAAAATTGCTTCCCTTAAAGCACAGAGTTTGTTAAGGACAAAAGAAAGCTCTGTGCATATTTCAAAATGGTTTACTTTCCCCCTCTCCCTGCTGTGTGTACAGGATGATTTTTCTTTGATTTTTAAAGTAGGATTCCAGCAGGGCTTCTTAGATTTAAATTCAAGAAAGCTCCTTTAAAACTGATGATTCTCAGATTTTTTTTTTTTTTTTTGATTCTCAAGCTAGTCTATACTGAGCTTTGAGCCTTTCATCGATTACAGTTTAAAGTGTTTCTATGAATATTGGCTTCAACTGCTGGCTTTTGATTCTGGACTTCTGATTCTGGGAAGCTGTGATTCTCTGTTACCTGTCAGACTCTCTAGTTTTGGGGACAACTTCAATGTGACTTCAATTCTCTGAGGACTTAAGAAGAGTTGTTGATTTTCTGCCCTTTTCTCATTGTAAGGACAAGAATGATATCTTCTAATCTTCTTACATACCAGACAATAAATTGGAAAGTTATCTACATAATATATTTTTAAAGATAAATATGAAACTTGAATGTACAGTTTACATGTTCTACGTTCATAATTTCATAATTACACTTTACCTGTTTGACACTCTTTTTTTAAAAAAGATTATTTATTTATTAATGAGAGACACACAGAGAGAGGCAGAGACACAGGTAGAGGCAGAAGGAGAAGCAGGCTCCATTGAGGGATCCTGATGCAGGACTCGATCCTGGGTCCCCAGGATCACACCCTGGACTGAAGGCAGATGCTTAACCACTGCGCCACCCAGGCATCCCAATAGAATCTTTTTTTATAGATGCCAAATGTGCAAAAAGGTAAAGAGGAAAGAGAGGAAGCAAAATATTCAAAGTTTTAAAATATTTGGACTATTTATTTTTTCATTATTGATGTTGCAAAAATGAGTATTAAACCCTTCCTTTTTTACATTTTCCTTTTTTACAATCTGATGATAGGGCCTTAAACCCAATGTATATAGAGGGCATAAAACAAAATTGGGTTGAGTATCAATGGCATAAAATGCTCATATTCAATCTTTCCCAGCTCATTCCAGGGCACACACAACAGATCTACACTTTAATGTTTGTGTGATTTGTCTCAGTGTGGTAAGCACTTTATCATAATTGCCTTAGTTAACAACAACATTTTTATGAGGCAGGAGGGGCATCAAAATAGGATAAGGCCAACTCATTGTTGCCCCTCTCATTGGGACACAGTTATGGAACAGTCTAAGGGTAGAGAGAGGAAGAAGGAAACAAGTTACCCTTTCTGGTAAATCAAGTTTTTTTGTAGGCTTAGAAGAGTAAAGAAAGAGGTAAGCAAGCTGAATAAACTAAATACAAGATTTGTTATGAACTAACAGAATTTGACCTATTTGAAAGTGAGAGATGGTGGGAACTACATAAGAGGACAGGGCACATCAAATGGGAACATAAATGAGTAACGTAAATGAGGACCTAGGAAAGAACAAGGAAATCCTACAGAGAGGAAAGTTAAGAAGCAGCAGGGGTTTTCTAAATAAGGATGTGTGAATTTCACTGATAGGAATCAAGGAAGAGAGACACATTGTGCTCACATTTAGACAACACGCAAAGTATTTAGAGTACAATCCCAATAAAGGCTTATGTAACAGACTAAACATGTGCTGAGGGTATAGCCAAATTAATGCAATTGGGGGAAATTTTTCATATTCTAAATATGAAACAAACCATTGAAGGAGTAATTGTTGAAAATAATCTAGAATCTTATTGGGCTTCCTTACTTGTGTTTAAATGTTTAACATAGTCTTATTTTGAAGTATGTATATGAAATAGCACCATAATGTATTCAGATCTTGGAACAGTCTGAAGGGCTTAATCTTGGCCCCCTGTCCTACACAACTCTTGCTAACAACCCCTTTTCTGCCAACTGCATCTGTGTAAGGACCAGTAATGTTCAAGTCAGGTCAATTGAATAGTGTTCCACAATATAGTCATAAGAGCAAAACATGACATGGAAAATTAACAGTCTTTTAATCCAAAGTCAGAGCCTTCCAAATCACATGAGCCTTTGTGAACACGTTGTAACCTTCATTTTAATTGCTGTAATTTAGAGTTGCCCACTTTTACTTCCTTTCTCTGCTTAAGAAGAGGTCATAGTCCTCACATTGACTATATTTCCTCATTCCTTCCAAATTTACTTCCTCTTCATGCTTACTTTCTCCTTCCCTTGCTAACCCTAGAGACAGTAGCCAGGGAAGGAGGGCTGTGGAAGGAAGAAGAGCATGGCAAGAGGTGAAAAATTCAACCACAAATTCTCCTAAGTAATAAACTCAGCATTTCCTCTCACGCTTAGTTTCGCTGATTCCAGAAGGACTTACCCCATAGCCCTGCTGACACACATATTCTTCTGTCTCCCCTTGCTTTCCTCCTGTTCTGCTTTCCCATATCTTTCTTGATTACTCATTTATGTTTCTTCTTTTATGAAATAATTTTGGAATTGTGTGTGAGTATACATTTTTAAAAACATTAAATAACTAAAATATTCTGTTGTCCTTGCACATGACAGATGAGTTGATTGAGTGGAACTATTGGGTCATAAACATTCAAAATTTTTTTAAATTTTTATTTATTTATGATAGTCACACGCAGAGAGAGAGAGAGAGAGAGAGAGAGAGGCAGAGACACAGGCAGAGGGAGAAGCAGGCTCCATGCACCGGGAGCCCGACATGGGATTTGATCCCAGGTCTCCAGGATCGCACCCTGGGCCAAAGGCAGGTGCCAAACCACTGCGCCACCCAGGGATCCCAGGTCATAAACATTTTAACAGTGTATTACTGCATATCCATTGTCACTTGCTGTCTGAGGTCAGTGTTGTTTTGTTCCTTTGGCTTATAGGTTACCTATTTTTCCCCTTGTAGTAAAGACATGTTGTTGAAGTAATTAATATGTGTGATTTTCTTTTTATTATTTATTTCCCAAAATACAATGATCCATTTTAATCTACATATTTCATTATCTTTCTCTATTTAGAAATGTTTTATTACTCCAATTACATATTTGACAGATATTTTCTTTTATCCCATTTATTAGAAAAGACTTCTATTTCCTAGGTTGTATTTCTACTCTTCATACCCTATAGATCATTTTTGTCCTCTTCAATTGTCTAATAGAGTTTCTCAGATTTAGCTTTCTCCTATAAATTTATTTTTCTCTACCATCTATTACCATCTTTACTTCTTGCCATACAGATTTTAATTATAATGTAACAGTTTTAATATTCTACAAACCTTGTTAACTTCACCAAGCTATTCAACTCTTTCTATTATAATTTGATGTTGTCATACTTCCCATATTTGTTTGTTCATATCTCATAAAGGCCACAACATCTGAAAACCTACTGAGGATGACAAAATATCTAACTTCTCAGGAGTTGCTTTTCCTTCTGTTGATACTCCATGTCTAACCCAATAATCCTTCATAACATAAAGCTGATTTTTTTTGTTCATTCAATATATGAGATACAAATGTGTGTCACTCAGGTTTATTTCTGCATATCTGTGTGTTAATTTGTATCCTGACTTTAATGGGTTCATTTATTAGTTTTACTAGTTTTTTGTTGATTTAGGGTATTATGTCAGAGAGGAAAGTTAAGAAGCAGCAGGGGTTTCAATTAATTGAAAATAATTGTCAAATTATTTGAAATTGTGAAAATAATGTCACAAATAGTGACATAAAAGTTTTACTTCTTCCTTTCCTGTATGGATGCCTCTTGAAGTGTGGATCTTAACAAAAGTATTTGGTTTTTTCAAAGATTTTGTTTATTCATGACAGACACACAGAGAGAGGCAGAGACACAGGCAGAGGGAGAGGCAGGCTTCCTGCAGGAAACCCTATGCAGAATTCAATCCCGGGACCCTGAGATCATGCCCTGAGCCAAAGGCAGATGCTCAACCACTGAGCCACCCAAGTGTCCCTTGACAAACATTTATATAAATAAAATCCTTTAGCCAGTATCTACATTTTAAAAAATGTCTTCCTAATTTTCAGCTTATTTCACCTTCCATCACCAGGACAAATAACAGAAACATTAAGAGGAAAAAGAGGAGACTGATTATGTGGCCCTTACACAAATTAATATGTTTGTTCTTGGACTTATCGTTCAAAACTCTTAATTTTATTCTAATGTCCTTTTGATAAGTTGTAGGACTGGCAATTTACTTACAAGGACTGGATAGATCTAGGCAGTTCTAATATCTTGAGACCAAGGATGTATGGTGTTCAAACATGTTTTTTCTAGTTCTTTCTAGAGATCAGCAGGTAAGTTATTAAATAAAGGTGAAAACATAAAATGTGGGAAAGAAACCATATTGTATCAAGTTCAGTTGGATGAAAGGAAAGCACACTGTGAGGGTAAACTACTTTCTCACAAAGAACTCTAAAAAAAAAAAGAAGCAGGAGTTGAAAGTCTATGCTGAAGAACATTGGGAAACTCAAATATGAAAAGCTGAAGATGTCAAGTACAACATGAATAAGCTAACAGATGATGAAATCAGTCCAGGCTTGGAGTAAAGGGTTTATATTACAGATGTGGAGAAAGAATGAGATCAAGAATGAGGAGAGAGGTCAGTGTGGGATTATCTATAACACATAATTCAATAGCTATTGCGTACATAGAGTGTGATTGTGTTTGACTAGCTTAAGGAGCCAATAAAATGCTAAACATAATTATCAGGGGGGTCATAAATATGTAAGGGCATTTATAATGTTACTTGGTTGAGAAAAATAATTTAGACTCAATATGGGAGTAATATAGTCCAGTTGTAAACCATAAAACTGTGATATTAGATAGCTTAGCCATGGCAATTGTTGGAGTAAAGAGAAAAAGATCCAGTCTCTGGCTGGTAGGAAAACAGTATGAACTTTCTCCCCCTGGACGCTGCCAAGTAAGCATCGTTAAAGTCTCCACTCCCACTGCCGTCATGTCTAAGTCAGAGTTTCTCAAAGAGCTTGAGCAGCTGTGGAATTTCTTCATCAGTGGTTTGAGCTTCAAAACAACCTATGAGACTCTAAGGAGCCATTTTGAGCAATGGGGAATGCTCATTGACTGTGTGGCAATGAGAGACCCCAACACCAAGCTCTCCAGAGGCTTTGGGTTTGTCATGTATGCCACCATGGAGGAGGTGGATGCAGCCATGAAGGCAAGGCCACACAAGGTGGATGGAAGAGTTGTGGAACGAAAGAGGGCTGTCTCACAAGAAGATTCTCAAAGACCTGGTGCCCACTTAACTGTGAAAAAGATTTTTGTTGGTGGCATTAAAGAAGACACTGAAGAACATCATCTAAGATATTATTTTGAACAGTATGGGAAAATTGAAGTGATTGAAATCATGACTGACCGAGGCAGTGGCAAAAAGAGAGGTTTTGCTTTTGTGACATTTGATGACCATGACTCTGTAGACAAGATTGTCATTCAAAAATACCATACTGTGAATGACCACAACTGTGAAGTAAGGAAAGCCCTATCAAAGCAAGAGATGGCTAGTGCTTCGTCCAGCCAAAGAGGCTGAAGTAGTTCTGGAAACTTTGATGGTGGTCATGGAGGTGGTTTTGGGGGGAATGACAACTTTGGTCTGGAGGGAACTTCAGTGGTCGAGGTGGTTTTGGTGGCAGTCGAGGTGGTGGTGGATACAGTGGCAGTGAAGATGGCTATAACAGATTTGGTGATGATGGAAGCAACTTTGGAGGTGGTGGAAGCTATAACGATTTTGGCAATTGCAACAATCAATCCTCAAATTCTGGACCCATGAAAGGAGGAAATTTTGGAGGCAGAAGCTCTGACCTCTATGGTGGTGGAGACCAATGCTTTGCCAAACCACGAAACCAAGATGGCTATGGTGGTTGCAGCAGCAGCAGCTATGGCAGTGGCAGAGGTTTTAATTACGCCAGGAAACAAAGCTTAGCAGGAGAGGAGAGCCAGAGAAGTGACAAGGAAGCTATAGGTTACAACAGATTTGTGAACTCAGCCAAGCACAGTGGTGGCAGGGCCTAGCTGCTACAAAGAAGACATGTTTTAGACAATACTCATGTGTATGGGCAAAAAACTTGAGGACTGTATTTGTGATTAATTGTATAACAGATTATTTTAGTTTCTGTTCTGTGGAAAGTGTAAAGCATTCCAACAAAGGATTATAATGTAGATTTTTTTTTTGCACCCATGCTGTTGATTGCTAAATGTAATAGTCTGATCATGATGCTGAATAAATGTGTCTTTAAAAAAAAAAAGAAAACAGTATGAAGACAATATCATGCTTCTGTCTCCTACATATTGGTTGTAAAGTAGGATCCCTAGTCTTGAAGCACTCAGCACTTTGAAGAGGTAACCAAGAGAGTACAAGTGAAGCCTAAGTAGAGCATATGAAACAAATTATTTGAATTGGTACCTGACAAAGGCTATCACAAAACTGGAGTAAATTACTGGAATTGGGGAGGGGGAATCAGAGTATAATGGAATCAAAAGAATATTAAGTGAAAAAAATATGAAAACAAGGGCAATATTGAGTGAGGACCAAGAACATAAAGGAGTTAGAAGACATTGCACTCTGGGGTTTTGAAGGGAAAAGAAAACCAGATGCAAGGGATTCAAAAAATAATAAAATATTTTTGCAGATAAGTATTTTCCCTTAAATATAATCCAGAAGATATTTTAATTTTACATATTATTTTCCAGTTGTGTCAAAATATAATTGAAATGCATCACTGTATAAGTTTAAGGTGCAAAACATAATGGTTTGAATTACATATATTGTGAATTGATTATCATAAGTTTAGTTAGCATCCATTATCTCATATAGATACAATAAAAAGAAAATTTTTTAAATTGTTTTTCTTTGTGGCAAGAACTCTTAGGATTTACTCTAACAACCTTCATATATATTGTACAGCAAAGTGAGCTACAGATATCATGTTACAAATGTATGACATACCTTATACTTATTTATTTTATAACTGAAGGTTTGTACCGCTTGATCACCTTTCTCCAGGAAAATTTTATTATATTTTATTTATTCATGGAGACACACAGAGAAAGGCAAAGACATAGGCAGAGGGAGAAGCAGACTTCTTGTGGGGAGCATATATCTGTATTAATTTGTATCCTGACTTTAATGGGTTCATTTATTAGTTTTACTATTTTTTTTGTTGATTTTGGGTATTATGTCATTCACAAATAGTGACATAAAAGTTTTATTTCTTCCTTTCCAGTATGGATGCCTCTTGAAGTGTGGATCTTAACAAAAGTGTTTGGTTTTTTCAAAGATTTCGTTTATTCATGAGAGACACACAGAGAGAGGCAGAGATACAGGCAGAGAGAGAAGCAGGCTTCCTGCAGGAAGCAGGATTCAATCCCGGGACCCTGAGATCATGCCCTGAGCCAAAGGCAGATGCTCAACCAATGAGTCACCCAGGTATCCCTATCCAGGAAATATTTTAAAATCATGTGTTATTGTGTCTAAATTCATGTGCACTAAATCAAGTTATAAAAAAAAATAGGGATGTGCATAGCTAAAATTTTCCAATCACTAATGATTATAATTTAAAATCTTTGGTATCTACAATGATTTTGACCAGATCCAAATAATTCATAATTCATCATTGTTAGCTATGTGCCTAGTCAAATCCATCACAGGCCCTTTGCTCAAATCTCTTGAAGGCTTCCAAACTGTTCCCTTTAAAGTGTAAAATAGTTTAATAATATTTACTAACTTTTTCAACAATAGAAGTTGAAATACCCTGTTACCTCATTTACTCATATGAATCTTTTTTACTACTGTAACAAACCCCAGTGATTTGCTTACCAGTAGTTGGCAAAAATTGCACTGTTCCAAATTTCCTGGAATTTATGTTTCATAAAATGTTTAGAAATTAAAAAGGATCTTCTGTAAGATTAAGTTCAGTCGTTTTCAGACTTGAGTACTGTTATCTTGGTGATGTTTGCAAAGGTTGTGCTGACAGAGATAGCATAAAGGGATTCATTGTCTAAATCTTCAATTTCATATGTACTTGCCTAAAATTTCTCTTTTCCAAACTTCTCCATCAAAATTGCCTTTCTCTATAAAAGAAAGATATATATATATATCTTTTTTTTTCTCTTGAGTTTATTTCCTGGGTGTTGTAAACTCCATTGGGTCAATTAACACTAAATGAAATACTGGTGCATGTTTAGAAAGGGGATTACTCTACTTATAGATGACAAATACATTTGAAAGAATATTTACATTTCTTTGCTTTCAATAAAATTGAAGGGGTATCGATAATAATAATTGATGATAGTTTCTTGTATAATTTTTGGTACATAACTGAAAAGGAGAACAACAAATCAAATGGCATTGCTGTAACAAAACTTTCTCTATTTCTGTTTCCATATTTATCTGAATGAAATTTTTCAGTACTTTGATCTATAAAACATTGTGAAAAAATTTATGCTGAATCCTGTAGATTACAGTAACATATAACATTAATTATGAATACATACTATACTTTTAAAAAATATTTTTAGTTATTTATTCGTGAGAGATTCAGAGAGGCAGAGGCATAGGCAGAGGGAGAAGTAGGCTCCCTACATGGAGCCCAATGTTGGACTCGATCTTAGGACCCTGGGATTACACCCTTAGCCAAAGGCAGATGCTCAACCACTGAGCCACCCAGGTGCCCCCTGAGAATTTTTTAAATACCTAACTCTGATTCTTCTGAAGTCATTGTTATTACAATTTTTGTTAGTGCACAAATAAAATAAAATAATCATAACAAAATCCTGGTAAGTAATTATTAAACACAAAGAGTACAATTTTATTGGAAAAAGCCTCTCAGTTAAATGGATTGGACTTTAAAAATTATAACATGTCGGCATTTGTATTCTTCTTTGGAGAAATATTCATGTCTTCTGCCCATTTATTGACTGATTATTGGGTTTTGGGGTGTTGAGTTTGATAAGTTCTTTATAGATCTGGGATACTAGCCCTTTATCTTCTCCTATTCTGTAGGTTGTCTTTTAGTTTTGTTGACTACTTCCTTTGCTGTGCAGAAGCTTTTTATCTTAATGAAGTCCCAATAGTTCATTTTTGCTTTTGTTTCCCTTGCTTTGGAGATGTGTCTAGCAAGAAGTTGCTGTGGCCAAAGTTGAAGAGTTTATGTTCTCCTCTAGGTATTTTGATGGATTCTTGTCTCACGTTTAGGTCTTTCATCAATTTTGAGCTTATCTCTGTATATGATGTAAGTTTCATTCTTGTACATGTGGCTGTTCAATTTTCTCAATACCATTTGTTGAAGAAGAGACTGTCTTTTTCCATTGAATATTCTTTCCTGCTTTGTCAAAAATTAATTGACCATAGAGGTGAGGGTCCACTTCTGGGTTCTCTACTCTTTCACGTTGATCTATATATCTGTTTTTGTGCCAATACCATACTGTCTTGATGATCACAGCTTTGTAATAGAGCTTGAAGTCTGAAATTGTGATGCCACCAACTTTGGTTTTCTTTTTCAACATGCCCGTGGCTATTCAGGGATTTTTCTAGTTCCATACAAATTTTGGGATTATTTGTTCCAGTTGTGTGAAAAATGTCCATGATAACTGAGTGATGGGGATTAAGAAGGGCACATGATATGATGAGCATGGGTGTTATATGCAACTGATGAATTACTGAACTCTACATCTGAAACTAATGATGTACTATATGTTGGCTAATTGAATTTAAATGAAATTTTAAAAATTATAACATGTATTCATAACTGAGTGTTAATTATTATAAAATATAAAAAACCCAAACTGATAGATATTTTATAAAATAATTGCCATGCACTTTTCAAAACTATTAATATATTCAAAGACAAAGAAACATTGCTGAACTATTTTAGATTAAAGAAAACCAAAAAGACATGGTAACTAGGGGCAACTCAGTGGTTCAGTGGTTGAGTGTCTGCCTTCAGCTCAGGTCATGATCCCAGGGTCCTGGGATCGAGTCCTGCATGAGGCTTCCTGCAAGAAGCTTGCTTCTCCCTCTGCCTATGTCTCTGCTTCCCTCTGTGTGTATCTCATGAATAAATAAATAAAATCTTTAAAAAAAAGACATGGTAACTGTATAAAATGATATTGGAAAGTAGACCAGGTGGTAGTTGGGAGGGTAGGGGAAGAAGAATATTTACATATTCTCAAAGTGTCTTTCCACAGATTACTTGAGCACAAAAGGAAAAATCATAAATTTATATAGTGGAGAAACTTGTAGACATCACTTAACCAAATGATGAAAGCAAATGGGATTTTCTTGTGCTATAGAAGATATTATTGAGGAAATTAGCAAAATATGATTAAGGTTTGCAGATTAAATAATGTATAGTTCCCATGCTAATGTCTTGACTCTATAAATTTCTCCTGATTTTCATAATTGTACTGTGGTTATGAAAGAGAATATCATTATTTTTAGAAAACATAAAGAAATAGGAAATACTTGCCTGTTTTAAGGAGCTATTTAGGAGAAAATGAACATCATGTCTTAACTCTCAGATGGTTGAGAAAATAAAATCTGTATGAAAGAGTATATAAAACTAAAAACATGTAAATGTACATTCATTCTCCAGTCCTTTGATAAGGCCAAGGTTATTACTTTTTTATTGGTTTTTGCCTCCTTATTCTTGAATAATCTTACATCTATAAAGCATTATTTAAGATAACCAGTTTAAGATTGTTTCAAATAGAGTCAGAGCTTAAACATATTTTTTTTCAAACAATTTGTATGTGAAATCTGCCCAGATTTTTAGGATTTTTGCTAATCTTTAAAGATTTTTATTCATATTTAATCCAAAAATATCTTTTTAGTGACTCATTTTCCCAAAATGCTCCATCTTTATAGAAACAATTCTTCACTTAATTCATATTAATTCATATTCTATCCATTAATGAAATATTTATTTAACTGCATAGGGACAGTTCCTATAAGGGTGCGAGAGCTAAAATATCTGAACTAATGATGGTTCTTTAAACACTTTTGAAAAGGGGTCCCAAGGGATATGATTAATGTCACTAATTTTAAAATTAAACTAATGATGTCCCATAAAGTGGTTTAAGGTGCAGTGCCATACGGCTCTTTCTGTCACCCTCAATCAAGTGTTAGTATCAATGAATAGCATTCATTGTTCAATGCAGTGGTCAGACTGTTATGAATTATACTAATTGCAGTATCTGGCACTGGCTGATTAAGAAAAAGTCATAATTGACTCCTATTAGTCTCAAAAATTGTACCAAGTAGTTTATGAAGTGCTTGGAATATACCAGAGCATGAATTCCCTCCCCATAGGGATCATATATGTTCAGATGTGGCTAGTCAGGAAGGGGAAAGGCTGATATCCCGAAGAAGAAAAAAAAAAGGACAAATAAATAAATAAATTATATTGTATGCAAGAATGTAAAAATTTTGTAGACAAAAAGAAAAATAAATACAGCAGCAGAGACAGTGATGAGGAATTATTTTTTATTTTATTTTTTAAAAAATATTTCATTTACTTGAGGGAAAGAGAGGTAGAGAGGATGAGCAGGGAAGAGAGGGAGAAGCAGGCTCCCCATGAGCATGGAACCTGATGTGGGGTTTGATCCCAGGACCCTGAGATCATGACCTGACACTTAACTGAGCCACCCAGTTGCCCCAAGGAATTATTTTTAAAAATAATTATGGGAAAGACTCACTAAGAAATTCAAGTGAGATTTGATGGTGAGAGAATTTAATGTTGTAGACAAAGGAAACAACTGGGCACAATGGCCTCAAGGCAGGACTACACTTGGTGTGCTTTGGGGGGCAATAGGAGGCCAATAGTATGGCAGGAGACTAAACAGTAGGGAAAGAGTCAAAGTCAATTCAGAGATATGAGGAGAGTGGTGGTGGTGGTGGGAGCTGGTTAGTCCTCTATAGATCATTATAAGTGGTTAAGATCTTACTAAGTGAGATAGGGAACCTTTGGAGAATTTTGAACAAATGAATGTTATGACCTGACATAAAGTTAAACGATTCACCCTGGTTAGCTAGTTGAAAATAGATACTTGGGAGGGGTAAAGGGAGTTAGGATGAGGCAGGATAGTCATGAGTTGATGGGGACTCTGACCAAAGTGATTGTAACAGATATCTATTTTTAAAGTGATACGAATAGAAACACCTGAGTGGCTCAGTTGGTTAGGCATCTGAGTTGGTTTTGGCTCAGGTCATGATTTCATGGGTAGTGGGATCAGGTCCCATGTTGGGTTCTTTGCTCAGCTGGGAGTCTGCTTGAAGATTCTCTCCCTCTGCCCCTCCCCCTGCTCATCTGTGCACACTCTCTCTTTAAAATAAATAAATAAATCTTTTTAAAAAATATAAAGTAATACAAATAGTGATACAATTAAAGTGATACAATTGATAAAGTGATACAATTCTCAAAGAATTGGATATGCAATGTGGGTGAAAGAGAGGAATCAATGATGATATCAAGACTTTTGATCAAAAGAACAAAAATTGGTGGTGTTGCCATCAACATGCCTGCCTTTCATATGACAGTGAAAACCGAAGATCTGTATTGGTAACCCATGGATTTCCCCTATTTACATCCTGTAATGTCTAATAATAGATCAGGAGTGTTCCACTGGAATATCGTAATGCCTATTTCAGATTGCTCCTTTAATTTCCTTTATGAAAAAAAATAATTTCCTTTATGGAGTGGGCTATGCATAAAGAATTAGAACTGAGTTTGAATCTGAATCAGAACCAGCTCCAAGAAATATTCTATTCAGACTTCACAGCAGTACATTGGCGCATTTCCTAAGTGGCGCATTTCCTAACCAGCATTTCATACTGGTTCCCTAACAATTCTTTTCTAGCATCTAAGTCAAATTCTTTATTCGGTAGTCAACATAATGGATATCATTTATCTTAATCAGAAAAGCTGTCACAAAATAATTACAATGATTTATTTTTGTGCCACCTCTTTAACACCTCTTTAAGATTTCCATCACATTTTTTTTTACTAAAAGAAATTTTATTTAAATTCAAGTTAGTCAACATACAGTGTAATATTAGTTTCAAGTGTTCAATATATTCATTCCAAACTTCCATAAAACAGCCAGTGCTCCTAACGACAATTTCCTTCCTTAATCTCCATCACCTACTTCACCCATCCTCTCATCCACCTCCCCTCTGGTAGCCATCAATTTGTTCTTTATGGGTAAGAGTCTGTTTCTTGGTTTGCCTCTTTTTTTTTTCCTTTTGCTTTTTTGTTTTGTTTCTTAAATTCCACATATGAATGAAATAATACTGTATCTGACATATCTGCAAATGATATATCCATCACATTTTTACTTTTTATCAACTTGTTTTTGAGAGAGAGAGAGAGTGTGTGTGTGTGACATGGGGGAGGGGCAGAGAGAGAGGGAGAGCGAATCTTTAAGCAAGCTCCAATCTCAGCAGGGAGCCCGATGTGGGGCTCTGTCTCACAACTCTGACATAATGACCTGAGCTGAAATCAAGAGTCAGACATTTAACCGCCTGAGCCACCCAGGTGCCCCTATTTAACCTTTTAATCAAAGGTATCAATCTTTGGTAGTTACTGTTTGGGCACTTGTTTGTGTATATGTAAATTGAATTGATTAATAGGTCATGAACCATATGAATAATTCTTCTATCTGTATTTTGACAATTTTCACTTTCTTTTTCAGTATCCACTCTATAATGCCAGACTCCTGGGGACTTAACTTTCCCAGAATAATCTTAATCTCATATGGGGTTCTAAAACATATAATGAAATTCATGTATCAGTAATTGCAGTCACATAGAAGATCCTTAAACCTTCCTTTGTAACCCAGTTGTTTGGCAGAAAAGCTGGAAGTCCTCCACACAACTCCATTAGTTTTTCTTTATTCTTATATCTGTTAGTTTTGTCTCAACATACACCACCCCACTTTAATTCACCCTTAGTATTTCCTCCTTTCTCTCTCTCTTTCTCTTTTTTGAGAGATATTAATTTTTCTTTTTCTTTTTCTTCTTCTTCTTCTTCCTTTTTTTTTTTTTTTCAGTAGACTCCATGCTGGGCTTGGATAGGACTTGAACCCACAACCCTGAGATCAAGACCTGAGTTGAGATCAAGTTGGATGCTTAACTGACTGAGCCACCCAGGGTCTCCCTTAGTATCATTTGTTCTTGAATTACTTGTGTGGCAAATACAGAAAAAATTATTGGTTTAAAAGCTCTCTATGGTTACTTTAATATTCCAGGAATTGTGCAAGTCATTTTGGGGTTCATTTATCTGGAAAAACCCATTACCCTCTGATTACAAAAGTTAAAGACACTTAGCTAAAATTCCTAGGAAAAGCTCTGCAAATAAAGCAAAAGAATCCTTTTCAATGGGTGTCAAGATTACTATTTGGCAAAGTGATTATGGGTTATTGTTTTTCTTTTTCTTGCTCTTAGGAGTGCTGGGACCTGGTAAAGAAGTATTGTCAGAGAGAGGCCTCTGGTCTGAGTAGAAACAAGTTTGAGAAGCAGTACATATTGTGGGAGCCCCTATGAACAGGCAGGGTTAATGCACACAAGGGCAAGAACGATCTGATAGTCAATTTTAAGTTTCTATTTTGTTTTCCTGTGATTTCTTTAAATCTTTATTGAGAGTTATTAGCAGAAATATGGGGAAGAAACATGACAAAAGAACAGAAGTGATCCTAAAGAAGGTAGGAGAGGTAGATTGAGAAGTCATTAAAACATGTAAACATCCACTGAAGAGTTTCAGAAATTTTAGGCATGGGGTTAAAATTCCTTGCATGATCACAGGTAAAGGCTCAAATTATAGATGCTTGAGTATTTTTTTTAAAAAGAGTTGACTTTAGTTGTGTGGAGATTTTGTGTTTACTTGAGCTATGCATACTGTTTTCCATATTGTTCTTCATTCTGTTTCTGAGTTATTTTTCTATCTTTCAAATACAACCCTATTTCTCTGACTAAACTTTTTTTTTTTTTACTAAACTCTTTTATTACATTCTCATCTTCCATGCAAAGTCACGATTATTTGCTTGTTTTTCTAGTTCCTAACTTCCAAATTTAAATCCTTCTGTGTCTTTAGATAGCTTACAGTTCATTCATACAACTTCAAAATACAACTTTGTACTACTTATCTCTATTCCTGGAATATTTCCTCCCTTATCTGCATGACTACTATTGATGCAGCTTCAGATTTAGCAGAGGACAGAGCTTCCTTTACCCTGTTGATGCTATGAGATATTTAAAGTACTCATATACATTGCCCTCCAAATCTATGCCACACTCTTGTAGTTGCTGATTTTCTCGTTTATGGCCCTTTGTTCATCTATGAATTCATATTATCTGTCCCAGAGACTAGCATCTACTGGATGATCAGTAAATATTTCTTAAGTAAGTGATTGAAGAAATGAAGAAATTACAGGGCCCCATACTATTTTAAAAAGGTGCTCCTTTACCATTAATATACAAATAAAATATGTAGCATATCAGTCATAAATATAAATACAACTCAATTTTTTGTTTGATTACTTCAGAACTTTTAGTATATGCATAACAGTATGTGTACAAAGATTTGCAGACATTTATAAAATGTAATCATACTATAATATTCTGTATCCTGATTTTCTCACTTATAAAATAGCATGGATTTTGCAAGTCCATACGGAAAAATGTGCTATTATTCTTTTTAACAGCTGCATAGTATTCCATTGAATGGATGTTCTAAATTTCTTTTTTTTTTTTTTAAGAGAGAGAGAGTGTGAGCAGGGATTAAAGGCAGAGGGAGAGAGAGAGAGACTCTCAAGCAGGCTCCATGCTCAGTAGGGAGCCTAACACAGGGCTCAATCCCACAATCCTGAGATCATGATCTGAGTCAAAATCAAGAGTTGGACACATAACTGACTGAGCCATCCAGGCATACCTAGATGTCCTAAATTTTGCTGACAACTTTCTCTTCTTATTGGATACATGCTTGCAACTGAATCAAAACAGTGTTAAATTTTGGCAATATTTGCACTTTGGGAATGAGTACATAACTGTATGATCACACTCTACAAATGCCAATTTTAAAGCTGTTAATAGACTTTGCACCCTTTTCTTTGACAAGGATGTGTCATATTTAAATTTTTACATTCATCATGGCAAAAGGTAGAACTGGGGAGGGGGGAATGTAATTTTTTATGGGAATTTTGATATGAAAAGAAACTAGTCATTTATTTATGCAATAGGCTTGGCTCAAAAAGTGTTTTTCAGACTTGATATTCCTAATGTGGGATGTAACTTTATTTTATTTTTAGTAGCAAATTTGGATGTAGACTGACAGACATCTGAATGTCTTAATAAATTTAAATTTGAAGATAAAAATTTTTTTTAAATTTTTCATTATGCTAAATAACTCTGAATATTTAAATTGGCATATTTGTCCATTTACTTCCTTAAAATCTATATCTTTAAGTGAAATCTTAAATTTCTTGGACTTAAGGATTTAATAGTGAACACATGGTTGGGGGAAAGTCTGTGTTGTGTACATTTTGTACCCAATTCTTATTATGGAATATAAGACTGAGATTTTCAGCAAATAACTGGGTATGATGTTCCTGGTTTTTGCAAACAGCTGCTTTCAAAAAGGGAAGAACATTATACTCCTTAAAAAATCCACTTATGAAAACATTCAATTCTATGCTGACAAAATATAAGGCAATTGTACAATTGTGACAAATATAAGGCAATTGTACAATTGTGAACATAGAGCCCACTTACCACTTTTGAAACTCAATAGGAAGATGAAGTTTGGTTCTCACTTAACTTACTGCTACTTTTTTTCTAGAGAAAATAAGAGAAAATATTAATTTTACCAAAAATAAGTGACAACATCCTTATCCCAAGAGTACTTACAATAAGAAAAAATACAAATACCTCAGAACTCCACCAAGTTAAAATTTGCCCATTTGTACTGGTACTTTTTTAAGGATGTAAGTTTTGCTAGGAATGTAGATTTTCCCTTCTATCCAACTCTCTCAACCTAATTGAAAGTTTCTGGTCTTTGGAATTGTGTTCTTCAGGATGGAAAGTCACTGTGCAATTTGCTTTTGCCTTGCCTGAAAAATTTAGGGATCTTTTTATGAAGAGTTCAAAAGGTGTTTTAACTCCGAGGAGGAGATGTTGAAATGGAAAGGAAAATGGGCTTGAAGACAAAATGTGAGTTTTAATCCTTATTCTTTTACAGAGTAACCAAGCCTTGGTATTCTAAGGCAAGATGAAGAAATTATTTCTTCACAAGGTAGTTGGCAAGAATAAATGAGGCAACCTGCCTGCAAATGTACAACACATCACCTGAGTAAAGAATGGGTCATCTGCAATTGTTAGCAGAGAAGGTTGGCTTGATTTTCACTAAAGCCTTTGTTTCCTTCCTTTTGTTCATTACACATCAGAGTTCAGGACTTACTATTCCCCTATGTCCCTGGGAATGTTTTGCTTCTTCATGTTCAATATCTTATTTTTTAAAAAATATTTAGTTATTTTAGAGAGAGAGAAAAAAAGCTTGAGTGAGAGGGGCAGAAGGAGTGGGAGAAAGAATCCTAAGCAGACTCCCCACCGAGTGCCCAGCCCCACCAGGGCTCAATCTCAGGACCCTAAGATCACCCTTAGAAGCTGAAAACAATAGCCACTTAAACAACTCTGTCACCCAGGTGCTCCTCTATATCTGATTATTAAAATAACTTTTTCTTAATTTTGAAAGAAAAGGTCTAATTCTTCCCAATTTTGATACCCATTTTCCAGACCTTATCATTTTCCAGGAAGTAAAAAGACTACTGCAATGTCTGTTTTCTCTTCTGTATATCCTATCCTGTAACCCACTCACACTGGTAATCCTACTTTCTTGCATGTGTATAGCATCAGCATACTTTGATGAATCAAAGAAAGTGCCCTCATTTTTAAAATCTTTAAAAAAATAATAATACTCTTAAATATTTTCTAGTTTTCTTTCATTTTACTACTAATTCACTCATATCATCATTTAAAATAGAGTTCTCAGTTATTGAACCAGAATTTGTTTTGAACCCTTAAGTACCAAGAGCAGAGTTAATAGATTCCCCTTTAAAAAAATCCTCTCATATAATTTTGTATATACATCTTAGGACATTGTAATTGGCTATGCTCTAAATTAGATTGTAAATTCTTTGAGGATAAGGACCATTTTTATTTTATTTCTTGCACTTACCACAGTTGCTGGCATAGCCCAAGTTACATTAACTAAGTTACAGAATGGATGTTCTAACAGATCTATTAAGTTAACATTTTCAGCATGGTATACTCAGATGTTATCTTAGAACAAGACCAAATGAAAGATTGTATAAAAAAGTTTTAAATAAAATACTTTGAAACTAAAATACATTCTTTTATTCATTTAGTCAGTAAACATATTTTCATTTAGTGCTTAATATTATTTGCCAGGCTCAAAAAGTTGCTGATATATGAGAGGCTTTTAACTCCTGTGATTCATTTTGTAAAACTAAATTTTGTTTTTTATAACTTTTATAATTACAACCCTATTGTTCTAGGGTTTATAGCCTACCTGCCTATTGACATTTTCTGTCCTTAGCAATTTTCCTTACAGGTTTTTTTAAAAGATTTTATTTATTTATTCATGAGAGACACAGAGAGAGAGGCAGAGACATAGGCAGAGGGAGAAGCAGGCTCCCTAGGGGGAGCGGGATGCTGGCCTCAATCCCAGAACTCCATGATCATGCCTTTAGACAAAGGCAGACTCTCACCACCAAGCCACCCCAGCGTCCCTTCCTTACAGATCTTAGTGACACAGTCCTACCTTCTTCTGTGTTTTATTCCAAAATCTTGGCTTTTTAAGAACTGAGCTTTTCTTTACCTTCCCAGAGTTTCACTTGCTATTAGCTATTTATTTGGTAAAGAAATTTTTGTTAGATTATTAACAGATATTAATGAATTTATATGTTATTACTCAACATAATATTTATATTTTTATCTCAGAATCAGCTCTGGGGATCCCTGGGTGGCTCAGCGGTTTGGCGCCTGCCTTCGGCCCAGGACGTGATCCTGCAGTCCCGGGATCGAGTTCTGCATCGGGCTCCCTGCATGGAGCCTGCCTTTCCCTCTGCCTGTGTCTCTGCCTCTCTCTTTGTCTGTGTCTCTCATGAATAAATAAATAAAATCTTTAAAAAGAAAAAAAGAGAATCAGCTCAATGCCTTTTTTCCCCATAACATATTCTGCTTTGGATAAAGTTTTTCCCTAGGTAAAGTTGCTTCAGACACTATATATTTTAGCCTTATGTTTTATTTATTTATTTATTTATTTATTTATTTATTTATTTATTTATTTTTATGATAGGCACACAGTGAGAGAGAGAGAGAGAGGCAGAGACACAGGCAGAGGGAGAAGCAGGCTCCATGCACCGGGAGCCCGACGTGGGATTCGATCCTGGGTCTCCAGGATCCGCCCTGGGCCAAAGGCAGGCGCTAAACCGCTGCGCCACCCAGGGATCCCTAGCCTTATGTTTTAAAAGGTAAAATCTGATGTATTTCAAAAATTGTTTTATCCATATGGTTAAATGTTATAAATATCTCCTCACCCAAAGATGAAGTTTTTAATATCTGCAAGCCATTCTAGTAAAAATTATTGATTTTTAAAAAATATATAAACACAAAGTAAGTTGTAGGGAATGTTTGGTAAAAAAGTGACTAGAAGGTAAAGTCATGTTTGATTAGACGTTTGAATGGGGGTCAAGTAAGAGAAAAAGCAAATAAAAAAATTTCTATGGAACTATTTTTCTAAATTAAAAATAGTAAACAGGCAAAAGATTCTAAAATATAGTATTTCTCACATACTAAGAAGTAAGATTTAGAGTGTTGTGGAACTTGGTATAAACCTCAAATATGCATGCAGATTTCAACGGTGTCTTTTAAGGATGCAGGTAGCTTGAATGATCTTCCAGTACTGTGGCAAATTAACAGAACTCAGGCTTCTCCCCCTTTTCTTACCAGTTCAACTAGCAGTCCAAGAATTCAAACTCCTGTCATTCTTTTAAAAGATTCTATTTATTTATTTGAGACAGAGAGAGAGAGCGAGAGAGCACAAGCAAGGAGGAGGGTCAGAGGGAGAGGGAGAAGCAGACTCCCTGCTGAGCAGGGAGCCCATGCGGTGCTCAGTCCCAGGACCCCAGTATCATGACCTGAGCTGAAGTCAAATGCTTAACCCACAGAGCCACCCCAGGTGCCCCTAAACTCCTATTCATGGTGATTCTGTTCATGTCTCAGCACAGGGCATTGCTTAAATCTGTAAACCCTTTCCTGTTTCTACAGGTCCCACTGGAGTTCCACCCATGCTATGGTGTTAGGACCAAATCAATGCAATTATGTGGGGCTTTTCATCTGCTCCAGGTGGTGGTTTTTCTCCTCACTTGTCTGTTGAGAAGCTAAAAATAATCTTCCCTCTCTTAATTTCTGAGGCCACACAAGTTGAACTTTTTTTACATTCCTTCAAGACACATATTATTCCCCTTCCTGAAACCACTAACCTTTGAGTCTCCTTTCAGCCACACTGTGTGTGTTCCTGGAAATTGCAGTGACCAGTTAAGGGTAAGACAAGAACTTGTCATCTCTAGCGTTTCTTTAGAATGTTTTCACAGGGACTGGAAATTATTTATGCAATGGTCTGCTTAAAAAAAAAAAAAAGGTGGGATGGAAAGAATGGGAAGTAGCCTTTTCCTGGTAGAATTGCAGTGTAAATGCTTCTGGAATTAGTAATAATGATGAATTGTTACACAATGAAGAGGAAGTTCTGAGTGGGTGACCCAGAGAGACATTGAGGCTGGATTTTGCTCTGCTCCTATTGCTCGTCTTATTTACCTCCCCTGGCTGTGATCACTGCTGGAAATAAATTGAATAGACAGGAATAATTTTTTTTTTTAGACAGGAATAATTTTAAATAATAATCTCAGCCCTCATCTGAACCTTCTGTTTTGTTATGCACTTACTCTCCCCCAATTTGTGCTGTGTCACCTGTTTATTTCAGACACAAAAATAAAATTACTTCACTGAAATCCTACATCAAATCAGTATTCACCTCGACATCACAAGTCCAAAAAAGTCTTTTCAGTCTTCACCTCATTTGATATGTCAAGTCATTTGACACATGGACTGTTCTCTTTTTTTGTTCCTAATATTTTCTTTTCATGATTATAGGGCCTCACTCTCCAAAAGTATTTTCATCCCTTCTTTGTTTCTCTGGATAACTGTTTCTTCTCTGTCTCACCATTCCATGTTGGAGTTTCTTGGATGTTCAACACTGCCCATGCTCTTGGGATAAGTGATCTCTTTGATCTTTACATCTTCTATTGGCAGCTAAACCCTTCAAAATTTACATCTCCAGTCTAGTTTGCTCCTCTATAGTTCTTAATTGCATGTATATTGCTTCAGCATTCCTTACCATAGTTAATGACAACCTTATTGGCTGTTCAGTACATCATGCTGAATCCTCTCACCCCTCATCATCAACCATCTAAGTTTATCTTTTAAACTACCAGCATGTATTTTGCCCATATCCACTTGTTTTCTTCTCCCTCCATTTTTGGATCTCAAGTACATACAGTTGAATCAGTGATAATCCTTGGGCTGTGGAACTCTGTCATTATTGGTACACATATATACTTTATTTATTAACTTAGTCAGTCATTTGTTTATAGGAATAATTAAATACAGATGAACCCACTATCACATCCCATCATCCACACCATATATCATTCTTACTCAACTCTGTAAGCCTCCTATTTAGCATTATTACAAGCTTTTTTTTTTTTTATCTTTTTGCCTTTTTGCAAGCTCTTTTTATAATGTAGCCAGAATAATTGTTGAAACAGAAATCTGATATATTACTACTCTGTTTGCAACCACTCAGGATCTTCTTTATGCCCTTAATGAAAAACTCCTAAACATGGCCTTAAATGTTCTATGAGATCTGTTTCTGCCCTGCCTCTGTACTCATCAAATGCCAATCTCATCCTGTTTCTTTATTGCAATTATACTGGATTTTTAGTTCCTTCAGTGCATCAGTCCTTTTCTTACCTCCCTCCTGAACTTTAAAAATGTTTTTCTTTGTGCCTGGAAAACGTTCTATTTTTCCATTGTAGCTGTCTAACTGATCCTTCAGAGCTCAACTTAAAGGAAAATTTTCCTGAGTGTCATACAAATCCTTTAGAATTGTTTGCAGGATGTTAAGTCCCCTTGCTGTGCTCCTGCCCTCTCTTACACAGAACAATTTATTGGCTTATGTTTATGTCTATCATTCCTTCTAGGCTATATGTTCAATGAGATTAGAAACCTTGAATGAATTAATTTCTAATGTATTCCAAGAAACTAACAGAATACTTGATATAAATAGCATTTAAATATATTTGTTTATTAAATGCAAAAGTATAAAATATGGAGTAGAAGCCATATTGAACTGGATCCAGTTGGATGAAAGGAAAGCAAATTGTGAGTATAAACTGCTTTATTTTTTACAAATAAATTCTAAAAAGGAAACGCTTAGGGACACCTGGGTAGCTCAGTGGTTGAACGTCTGCCTTTGGATCAAGGCGTGATCCCGGAGTTCCGGGATCCGGTCCCACACCGGGCTTCCTGAATGGAGCCTGCTCCTCTCTCTGCCTATGTCTCTGCCTCTCTCTCTCACTCTGTCTTTCATGAATAAATAAATAAAATCTTTTTAAAAAATAAAAAAAGGGAAAAGCTTGAAATTGCAAGTCTATGTTGAGGAACACTGGGAAACTCAAATATCAAATGCTGAGGGTATTGAGTACAACATGAAATCTAAGCTCCCAGGGATAAAGTCAGAGTCCAGGGTTAGAGCAAAAGGTTTCTATTACAGGAGATGTGGAGAAAGAGCAAGAAAAGATTGCGAACAAGGAGAAAGATCAGTGTGGGAATATCCATAACATGTAATTCAAAAAATATTCTGTACATAGAGTGCAGTTATGTTTGACCAGCTTCATGAACAAAATAAAGGCTAAGAAATTGATAGTTTTCAGGAGGCTATAAATGTATAGGGGCATTTATCATGTTACTTTGTAGAGAAAAATAATTTAGACTCAATAGGGGAGTAATATAGGCTAGTTATAAACCATAAAACCGGGATATTGGATAGCTTAGCCATAGCACCTGTTAGACTAAAGAGAAAGATATCCAATCTCTGGTTGGTAGTAAAATAGTATGAAGACAATATCTTGCAATTCGTTGATTTGGAGAGGTAATCAAGATAGTAAGTGAAGCATAAATAGAGCATCTGAAACAAATTCCTGGAATTGGTACATGACAGTGGTTTCACAAGGCTAGAGCAAAGCAGAAGTCCAGTTACTAGGACTGGGGAAAAAAAATCAGAATATGATGGAATCAAAGCCAGCTATTAGTCAATAAGCAGTCTGCAGTGGACTAATCATATGCAACATGCACAATTTATACGTTCAATGTAAATGATGAGTTTGCAAACATGTAGTTTAAATTTGTGCTCAGTATGCTGGAATATTAAGTGAAAAAATTGAGTGAGGGCCAAGAACATAAAGGAGTCAGAAGACATTGCACTCTGGGGTTTTGAAGGGAAAAGAAAATCAGATGCAAGGGATGAAGAACATTCCAGAAAGGCTAAAAAATAATAATTGAAAAATCTGAAACTACTCTATCAAAAAGGATAGTCAAGTGCAGATAGCCATTCTCCATAATGCAACAAAGACTAGATAATCAGTGTGACTGCTTATTCAATGACTGGTAGAACCTAAAGAAAAGAAAAGTCACCTTAGGAAGAGAACACAGATATTCTCTATGGGTGGGTGGTGGGAGACTAAGGAAAATGCATGAATTTGTTCCTAACTTGCATAATCATACTATAAACCTGCAATTTATATGTAGAGATTTAAAACACCACAGTAAAGGGATCCCTGGGTGGCGCAGCGGTTTGGCGCCTGCCTTTGGCCCAGGGCCCGATCCTGGAGACCCAGGATCGAATCCCACGTCGGGCTCCCGGAGCATGGAGCCTGCTTCTCCCTCTGCCTATGTCTCTGCCTCTCTCTCTCTCTCTCTGTGTGACTATCATAAAAACAAAACAAAACAAACAAACAAAAAAAAAAAACACCACAGTAAAGCTTATTTCATCATAAGACAGTAGATGAAGCTAATGACTTCATTTATAGAAGGGATACAATGAGAATATGGGCACAGTGGCCTTACTCACAAGCCCCAAATCTCAAAATTCAAAAGAAGTTTCAAAATCTGGTGCCACCCTCCTTCTCTATTTGTCTTCCTTCTTCTATCTGTCATGCACAGGGTTGTGTAAAAATGTCACAGATTTCCTTACCAAATTCTGTTCTAACATCCAGATCCACTTACATTTTTTTAACATATCCAGTTCCCCCAAACCTGACTCTCGCTGGAGGGTTTGCCTTGCACCATGAGTTGTAAACCTGGAAGATGGGGCTGGCTTCTTCCTTTCCTTTATCTTCCGCTAATAATTGCTCACTAAAATTTACTAAACAGTTGTATTGATGTATAATTGACATACACTAAGCTGTACGGACTTACTCAGCTTTTTAGCTTTGATATAGATGTATACCTAAAGCCATCAACACAGTCAAGACAATGAACATATTACTTGCCCCAAAAAGTTTCATCATAATTATCCCCTATTGTAATTCCTGCTTCCCAATCTACCCCTAAGCAACCACTGCTTCCAGTCACAATGGACTGGTTTGCACTTTCCAGAATTCTGTAGAAGTAGAATCACAAAGTGTGAGTCATTTTTGTGGTAGCATGCATCAGTAGTTCATTCTTCTGCTTGTTAACCCATTCACCAGTTAAAAGACATTGGTTTGTTTCTAGTTTTTGTCTATTATGAATAAAACATTCATATGGCATTCATGAGTAAATCATTAAATGAACATATGTTACCATTTCTCTCTCTCTCCTTTTTAAAGATTTTATTTATTTATTCATGAAAGACTCAGGGAGAGAGAGGCAGAGACATAGGCAGAGAGAGAAGCAGGCTCCATGCAGGGATCCCGATACAGGACTCAATCCTCCCTTCCCAGATCATGCCCTGAGCCAAAGGCAGACACTCAACCATTAAGCCACCCAGGCTTCCCTGTTACTATTTCTCTTAAGTAGAAACTCAAGAGTTTGTTTAATGTTTAAAAAAATAAAGCCTGTCAAACTGTTTTAAAGTGGATAAATTATTCAAATTCCCTTTAAGACTATAGGACAGTCCCATTCCCTCAATATTCTCAACAACATTAGGCATAGCAGTCTCTATAATTTTAGCCATTCAAATAGGTAAATAAGTTGTATCTCATCGTGGATTTCTCAATTTGCATTTCTTTAAGGACTAATGATGCTGAGAATCACTCCGTGTGCTTATTCACCATCATGTAAATTCTTTGGTGAAGTGCAAAACTTTTGTTTTTCCTTTAAAATAAGGATGGTTGTTTTCATATTATTGAGTTTTGAGAATTCTTTATAAATTTTGAAAAATTTTGAATATAAGTCCTGTATCAAATACATGATTTGCAAGTATTTTCTCTCTTACTCTATGGCTTGGCTTTCATTCTTTTGTGATTTTGAGGAACAGAATTTTTAAGTTTTGATGCTGTCCAATTTATCAAATTGTTGTTTTATGACTCATGCTTTATTAATTAATTTATTTTTTAATTTTTATTTATTTATGATAGTCACAGAGAGAGAGAGAGAGAGAGAGAGGCAGAGACACAGGCAGAGGGAGAAGCAGGCTCCATGCACCGGGAACCCGATGTGGGATTCGATCCCGGGTCTCCAGGATCGCGCCCTGGGCCAAAGGCAGGCGCCAAACCACTGCGCCACCCAGGGATCCCGACTCATGCTTTTAGTATTAGAAAATCTTTGTAGAGAGGCATCTAGGTGGCTCAGTGGTTGAGTGTCTGCCTTCAAGCTCAGGCATGATCCCAACATCGAGTCCCCCATCAGGCTCCCCATGGGAAGCCTGCTTCTCCCTCTGCCTATGTCTCTGCCTCTCTCTCTGTGTCTCTCATGAATAAATAAATAAAATCTTAAAAAAAAAAAAGAAAGAAAGAAACTCTTTATGGAACCTAAGGTTACAGAGATTTTCTCCTCTATTTTCTTTGAAAAGTTTTGTGGTTTTAGGTCTTCAATTTATGTTTCTGATCCATTCTGAGTTAATTTTTGTATCATATTATGTAAGGATTGAAATTCATCTTACTTCACTAATTGGGAGCGGAATGAACCAATGATAAAGCAAAGCAAAACCAAAAACAAAGCACCGGGCCCAAGTTGGGCCAGTAGGAAGCTACATGGAAAGAAATGATGAGGACAAAATAAAAAGAAAATCTTTTATCTACAAGTCAGTCCCCAAACAGGCATTCTCATCCCCTCAAAATTCCTAAACCTCAATACTCTAAAAACTTAAAGGGCATAATTACTGAAAAACCTTTCGCATCCTTCCCTAAAAAGGCTTCCAAGAAAAGCACTAGGCTACTGTAATGATTTTGTTAAGTCCTAGAGACCATCTTTCTTTAAAGGTCACTGGAGAGCTATGATTTTAGAGGGTGGTTAGGTTTCTTCAACCCTATATCCCACCTTCAGAAGTACCTCTTATGGAAAGGACCCCATGTCAGAATAATTGAATCTCTTCCAGCGCCACAAAATAGAGCAAGAAGACCACAAACAAATAAACAAACAAACAAAAAACCAAACCAAAACAAAGCAAAGCAAAGAAATCAGACATTCCATTAATAAATGAGGATCTTAGGTTTCACAACCTAAAACTCACATATGCAAAGTGCAAATTTCTGCCATTAGTCTGAGACTTTTCTCACTGATACAGATGACAACAATGCCCTGTCCTATTATGTTTAGAGAAATCATGTACAGGAGGGCAACCACTGCTTCCAAGCAAGTGAGCACCACTGTGAGTTAAGTAAATGGAGGTGTCGTAGGGGACTGGTCACAGAGGAGGGAGGTGGTCCTCATCTTCCTTTCCAAAACCACTGGGGAATGGAGGATATGGGGGTGACTGAGAGAGGTAGGCATGCAGTTTTAACAGCTCACCCAGCTAAAGGGTATAAAGTGCCCAGTTGAGCTGCTGGCCTCCAGACATTAGAACTACATTACACATTGGGGGTGATACACTATCACGAGCTAAAAGCTGACCCAGGGCACGTAAAGGTTACTGGCTGGAGAGGGATATGCCAGTTCTCTTCTTTTTTTTAAGGTGACAGTTGGTGCCATTTATTTGTCATGTCTTTCTTAATTTAGGAGTCATGTGCTATAAATTTCCCCTTATGTAGAATTTAATTACACCCTACAAAGTTTGATGTGTTTTCTATGCATTTTTATTTATTCTTAAATATTTTTAAATTCCCTTTTTAAAAAGATTTATTTATTCATTCATTCACGAGAGACACACAGAGAGAGGCAGAGGGAGAAGCAGGCTCCATGCAGGGAGACCGACATGGGACTCGATCCCAGGACTCCAGGATCACGCCCTGGGCTGAAGGCGGCGCTAAACCGCTGAGCCACCCGGGTTGCCCTTAATTCCCTTTTGGTTTCTTCTTTGACCATCGGATTATTAAAAGTGAGCTGTTTAGTTTTCAGGTATTCAAAGTTTTCCAGAGATACTTTTGTTATTGATTTCTAATTTCAGTCCACTGGGTATTTTAAAAAGATTTATTTATTTTAGAGACAGAGAGTGAGATCCAGGGGTGGGGGTGGGGAGAGGGGCAGAGAGAGAGGGATACAAGCAGACTCCCCACTGAGAGGGGGGCCCAATGCAGAGCTCTATCCCAAGTCCCTGAGATCATGACCTTTGCCACAATTAAGAATCGGATACTTAACTGACTGTGCATCCCCCCCCCCTTTTTTTAGAGAGAGGGGTGGGGGGAGGATCAGAGGGAGAGGGAGAAAGAGAATCTTAAGCAGTTTCCACATTGGATGCAGGGCTTGATCTCAGGATCTTGAGATTATGCCCTGAGCTGACATCTCAGATGCTAAACTGACTATGCCACCCAGGTGTCCTTCTTATTTTTTAATTACAACATGTCATTTAGGTAATTTAAAAACACAAGCAGGCAAAACTCGTTTTACAAGGCTGCATGTATGCATATTTGAGAATCTTCCTCAAATATATTGGAGTGCTGGTCCATCACAAGGGCTGGGAAGAAAAAAGGGTACAGGCAGCATCCTTTGTCCTTTGTTGAAGGACAAAGGGAAAAAAATGAAAGTGACAAGAAATAACAAATAGAGAGTCATATGTTCAACTTTTGAAAAAGAAGACACTCTTCCTATCCTTGGTATCTTAAAACTAGCAAGTAAGATGAACAATAATTATATAAAGTATGCGTTACAATTTTCAAAGTACAAATTATATGATAGAATAATAATGACAGTAAGTGGTTTTCAAAATTGGAGTATCAAAAAATGTTTTTTTTGTGTGTGTTTTTTTAATTAAGTTATTTTAGAGAGAGAAAGCAAGTTGGGGGAAGGGCAGAGGGAGAGAGTCTCAAGAAGACTCTCTGCTGAGCACAGAGCCCAACTCAGAGCTATATCTCATGACCCTGAGATAATGACCTGAGCCGAAACCAAGGGTCAGACGCTTAGCTGACTGCACCACCCAGGCACCCCAAGATGCTTTGTATTTTACGTTTAATCTCGGAAGCAATATTGAGGATGATTGGAGGCAGGAGTGGTAATAGAAATGAGAGCAAGAGTACAATGCAGTGACTGTAGAATCCTATTTTTTAAATCTACTAAGAGTATAAGGAGAGCCCAATTGAAATAAATAGTAGAGGAATGGAAAGAACAGACCAGTGCAAACTTCAAAAGACAAAAATCTTAGTGAGCAAAAAATTTCTGCTTGCATTAAAGATGAAGAAAAAGGAAGTGCATTTATTCTCCCACCTGAAACAACTGGAAAACGGATAAAATAGGTGAAATGACAATTTTCTTTTTGTTTTTTTAAGATTTTATTTATTTATTCACGAGAGACACAGAGAGAGGCAGAGACATAGGCAGAGGGAGAAGCAGGCTCCCTGCGGGAAGCCCGATGTGGGACTCAATCCCAGGACTGTGGGAGACGCTTAACCACTGAGCCATGCAGGTGTCCCAAAATGACAATTTATTAGACACTGAATATCAGGCAACAAAGGACAGTGATCCATAAAAGATGAGAAACTAACAAGTTAAGTCCCATGATTGCTTTAGTTTACTGCATTGAAAGAGTTTCCACGCCAAGGAATAGGTTTTTATAATATAAAATTCAAATTCTCTAGTCTGGTACATGATGTCCTTTTTCATATAACCCTTGTTTACCTCTGCAACAGTAACAGCATTATCAACAACATTTGTCACAGTAACAGAGAACAGGTATTATCAAGTGCTATCCGCAAGGGCTGGTGAATGTCTTGTTGAAAAAGAAGACATGTTTCTTATCCTTTGTGTTTTAGAACTAGCAAGTAAGATGACCAATAAATAATTATAAAAAGTATGAGTTGTTATAATCCTCAATGTACAGGTTGCCATGAGTGCACAGTTTCTGGAATAATTCAAGGTTCAAGTTATTTTACCTAGTGAAGTCGTGTTTAACCAAAGACATAAAAGACAGAAGACTAAGAGCTCAGGAAGGACAGTGGCAGAAAGTAGTACACACAAAAGGAACAATGTGTGTAAGAGGTTAGTCGTGTCCAAGGAATAGAAAGAAGCCAGAGTGACCTTTTTCACTGGATTATAGTGAGTGTCTCCTTGCAAGACTGGAGATGCTTCTTAAACTCCCCCTTCTGGCGCACCACTATTACCAGAGAATGTTTATCCCATCAGGGACCATCGAATTTCCATGTTTTTACATGCCTGTATTGTTTGGTATATGTCTTTTCTTATACTTTAAATATTTTTATCTTTTTTCTTTGGGGGCAAAGTCCTCATTATTTAGGACACAATTTAAGCACCTTCTCACAGAAAAGAGTTTTCTGACTATTCATTTCTGTCTCCCAGTTGATATGACCCTGTTTTTCTTTATTTTTCACTCTGTGCTTTGAATCGCTCTGGATTATTGCTCACATATGTGTTTCTTTCACTGAATTTGAGTTATTCAGAGCTAAAATTACGTCTTATAAATTTTTATTGCACCATTTGTAGAATCTGTAATGGTCATGGCTAATTTTATTGTTACTCTTCATCTCATTAGAAAAGAGAAAGCAAATGCCTTCTGTAGATGGTCTACACAAAATTATTCATTCAGCTCATTTGATTATGGTAATAGTATTAAAAGTGATGAAACTGATAAAACATTATTTAATTATGTTTTGCTTATTTCACTTTAGTTTTTGACATAACTGCACAGTGATAGTCATTTTTATTTCTAATATATTACTCCAAAACAAAGTATGGAAATCTAAATATTCATTTCAATAGCAACGGAACATGCATTAGTATTTCCCCTTAATTTTTGTAAATCTGTAGTGTTTCTCAATTTCTTTTGGTTGTTTCATGTCCCAAATTGAAGAAAACATGAGTATGAAAGGGAACCTCAGTTTGTGAATGACTTCCCTTTTTTCGTTGATTGACTCCACCTCCTTTATGTAGCCTTTCTGGGGTTTTCTGTTGTGTTTTGCTTTGCTTTGTCTTGTGGAAATGAGATGATTTTTAGAATTCTTAGTGGTCCTCTTTAGCAGAACACTTCTAAGGAATAATACAAGAAGATTTAGAAATCATTAAAACTCTGGACTGGACAAACTCAGAATGGTCCCACATGGAAACTCTGGATCTGCTGGTAAACATTTCTCATTTATTATACATTTACCTTTTAATGCAGTAAAAAGTTAATAGTCAATGGATCTTATTTAATAGTAATTGGCATCAAGAGAGTAAGGAGTGGAAAATGGTCATTAAGCTTTGGTGGCAGTGACTTGTGTCTGCTGTAGATTCACAATTGAAGATAGGAGATAAAGATTAGATTTGGCATTAGAAAAAAAAAAAGAAAGATTAGATATGGCATCAGGTTTGTAAAACTGCTGAGGTGAAGTTAAGGAGCTGAAATGAACTGAATTTTATTGAGTATGACAATAATTCTTAGAAAAGATAGACCATACGGGAAGGAATATTGACTGAAAGTTGATCACGCAGGGGAATTTAAAATAACATCCCTGAGGGCTGAAATCTACTTCATAATTTATATGGATATGTTAAACTCATTTAGCATTTTAAATTTTTTCAAAGCTTTTTAATCTTAAAATTTTTATTTTATTTATTTATTTTTAGAGATTTTATTTATTTATTCATGACAGACACACAGAGAGAGGCAGAGACACAGGCAGAGGGAGAAGCAGGCTCTATGGGGAGCCTGATGCGGAACTTGATCCTAGGACCCAGGATCATGACCTGAACTGAAGACAGATGCTCAACCACTGAGCCAGTCAGGCATCCCTCAAAGCTTTCTTATGGCAGTATAGCATGCCACATGAAAGCACAAGTCCTAAGGCCACACTTTAGTAACTTATACCAAAGTGCATGTTCTTATGTGGCTACCAAAGCATTCTTACTGTTGCGTGAGTGTTGGGTTAAGGTAAGAATAAGAAGAGAGAGTAATGAAAGCTTTAGAGTTTTATGCTATATCTGGGGATAAGATCCAGTATTTTGTTTTTTTTCAAATATAAACCTTACCACTTCATTCCACCGATGTTCAGCTACTATTTAGCATGCACTGTGCCAGGTACTGGCGAAATAGTGCTGAGCCTGATAGAATCCATTCCCTTGTGAAATTTACCACCTAACTGTCTGGATCCAGTGGGCTTGGAGTCGGGGACCTCAGTAGTTGAATATTGTTTTGGCCTGGTAGGGGGACCTGCCCCTGCTAAGCTTCATGGATGCTTTCTCAATTTTCTAGGTTTTTAGCTCTGCTCTTGAAATTCTTTTCTGTCCCCAATTTGCTCTTAATTCCTCACTGCTGAGTCGCCTCTAACCACAAACATTTCCAGAGCTATTTCACTGAGACTATGTGATCCCAGGTATGTGTGTTTCCCGTCCACCTTGCCATTTAGAAAGAAGAATTCTTTGTCTTCACTCAACTTTCCTTGTTAATCTCAAAACTTTGAAATCATCTGTCTTCTCCAAAGTTGCTTTTGGGGAAGGCAATACTTTTGTTCTTTTTTTGTTTCTTTTTTCACAGACTTTAGAAGATGTTTTGCCCTCTTGTGTCCCTCTGCTGTGGCTGTGGTCTCCATTCTCAGTACCTGTTTGATGACCAATTCTCTTGGTGAGTGCTTGGTCAAACGCAAATAATTCTGAAGGCTCAACAGCATCTGAAAACATGCTTCATGATTTCAAAGGATCAGATATTAAAAGCACAAAATGAGGTCCTAACCATGCAACACCAAAATATGAACTTGAGGCATGGTTTCCTCCAAGATAAAATAAACTTTCACAGGAAAAAAAAAAAGTACATTTGCCTAAATTTGAATAATGCCTACCTAAAACATAGGAAACAAAACAGAGGAAAAAGCTCAGAATTATTGGGATAAAGTGGAATTTTAGGAACAACTTTTAAAAATTCAAATGCCAAATTTTACCTTAAGATGTATTGAGGGAAGCCAGCAATATATCAGAGAGACCACAGTTTCCTGTTGGTTAAAGTAATCAGAGGGTGGGAGCTGAGACATTTGGAGTCTGGGGGGAAGGAGGGACAAGGGATTATTTTATGGTAGGAAAAAATAGGAAAATATCTCCATCTCAACTCCCATTTAATAAAGTAGAAAACTTTCAGCCAGATTTCAACTAGTATTTTAAAAATTCATGGTGTTTTTCGTATATGTGTGTAATGGGTGTTAAATTCCTTAAGACTGGTCTTTTCATCTGCATCATGAACCTTCTTTTTATGGCTCTTAGGAATTTGGAGAAACTTACATCGCTCCTATCTATAAAATTTTGTAATATATTATTTACATAGTAAACTCTATGGAGATTATATAAATCGACTTTATAAAAAAATCTCAGAACTGTGTTACTTAGCTTTACCGATTTTGCATCCTTGCTTCATCTGAAGCCTGTGATGCTGATTTTTGTTCCTACAAAATAGCATTCTCCTCTCGTACCATTAATGAGTCTGGGGATGTTTCTGACCTTTAGCTTGGAAAAATAAATAAGTAATCCAGGAATAATAATCCCCTGCTTGCTCTTTGGATCCTGACCAATTGCTGCCTTCACCTGTTGCTGCAGGGAGAGCAGATAAAGAGATGAGGCTAACGGATGGTGAAGACAATTGCTCCGGGAGAGTGGAAGTGAAAGTCCAGGAGGAGTGGGGAACGGTGTGTAATAATGGCTGGGGCATGGATGAAGTCTCTGTGATTTGCAGGCAGCTGGGATGTCCCACTGCTATCAAAGCCGCTGGATGGGCCAATTCCAGGGCAGGCTCTGGACGAATCTGGATGGATCATGTTTCTTGTCGAGGGAATGAATCTGCTCTCTGGGACTGCAAACATGATGGATGGGGAAAGCACAACTGCAGTCATCAACAGGATGCTGGAGTAACCTGTTCAGGTAGGACTTGCAGAAGTCAAATGCTTTGTGGGGGAAAAAAATATGTAGATGGCCTAAAAACGAAAAGGAGCACTTTTCTGTGAGTTTCCTAGTTCATATATAAAATCACCCAATCTATTGCTAAAAGACCAGACAATGCATGACACATCCCATTAGAAAAAAAAAGGAGATTCTGAATATTGTAGTCCAGGAGTGACCAGCTTCAATTTGAGAGCCAGTAATCCCACCGTCAGTTTCTACTCCCATATAAAAATATCATATCTAAGTCAATTCTTTGTCTTCCTTCTCAGTAACATGCTGCTTTTGTGCATTAACCTTTTTGTCCCTTAACTGATAATCAATTTAATGAATCAAAAAGTAAATATTCCTAGCACTAACCTTTTGCTGCAGGAAGGATGTTTTGCAGAGTAGAATTGCTTTTTTCCAGTGTACAGTGCTGTTCATTTCATTTACATGGTGGTTTGTTCTGGGTTTAAAAAAAAATTATTGGGATCCCTGGGTGGTGCAGCGGTTTGGCACCTGCCTTTGGCCCAGGGAGCGATCCTGGAGTCCCAGGATCGAATCCCACATCGGGCTCCCGGTGCATGGAGCCTGCTTCTCCCTCTGCCTGTGTCTCTGCCTCTCTCTCTCTGTGTGTGTGACTATCATAAATAAATTTAAAAAAAGACTATTAAAAATTATTTATTTATTTTATTTTAAAGAGAGTGAGCAAGCAGGGGGAAGGGCAGAAGGAGAGGGAGAGAAAGTAAATAGAATGCTCAAGCAGACTCTCTGCTGAGCACGGAGCTCAACATAGGTTCCATCCCAAGACCCTGAGATCATGACCTGAGCAGAAACCAAGAGTCAAATGCCTAACTGACTGAACCACCCAGGTGCCCCATGGTGGTTTTAATTTAGAAAAAATTTCATGAACTTTATCTCCATTGACCTTACAGTAACTCTGAAAGCTTTGTGTCACACCTTTTTGCTGTAAATCATGAGGTCATAGTTAAGACCCAATTCAGATTCCTGGACTTCCCATTTCTCCTTGTTCCTTTCACTGGCTTTCCTCTTTCTTAGAGGCCATCTCCTCCAAGGAGGAGATTTTAGAAAGGACTAATCTCTCCCCCTGTATTGTGGTGTACTGGGTACAATACAGGCTAGTGTCTAGAAAGATGCGGAACTAAATTCCAGTTCAGCACCTCATGAATGTTATTTTGAGCAAGTTGTTAATTTTTTCTGAACTTCAGGTTCTGAAAACTCAGTGTTTTAATACATTAGAGCTCTTCTTTTTCCTTCTTCCTTCCATCCTCCCCCTTCCAACTCCTCCACTTCCTCCTGCTCCTACTCCTCTTGTTTTTTATTGTTAATCATTACAAGGGGAAGATAGGAATAACAATAGTAACATCTATGTCACACATCTACGGTAAAGTTAAAAATCATAATAAATCTTGCCAGGCTTGGGGGCACCTGAGTGACTCAGTCGATTGAGCATCAGACTTGATTTTGGCTCAGGTCATGATCTCAGGGTGGTGGAATAGAGCCCCAGAGCGAGCGCCATGCTCAGTGGGGAGTCTGCTTGTCCCTCTCCCTCTGCTCCTCCTCCTCCTCCTCTCTCTCTCTCTCTCTTTCAAATACATAAATAAATAAAATCTTGCCAGGCTCTTACTAAAATCATTGCAACCTACAGAGCTCACTGTTTAAGCTAAGACATCAGTGTAACACTTTTAACTCTTGTTTTCTGTTTTTTTCATACTTAAGGATAGAATTAATCAAATTTGTTTTTTGAAATTTATACAGCTAATGCTCCAATTGGTGTATATGTAGCCACTCAAGGACTTCTTAGTTTCATGAGGTTTCAGAGGCTGTATTTTCCCCACCCTGACTGATGCTCAATCCTCAGAGCCTCTGCCTCTTGGGAGATTTTACTATTATCACACACACAGGGACAACACAGTATAATAGTCAGGAGAATAAACACTAGTGTTAGACTGCTTTTTCTTTTCACATCCTGGCTCTATGATTTTCTAGGTGTATGATCCTATGACAATTATGGAAACTGAGAATGCTTATCTGTGGAGTAGGGATAATGGAAAGAATACATAATGCTTAATGTTGTGAAGACTAATAGCATATGTGATACACTCAGAACACCAGACACATACTTAATTGTGAACTATTATTTATATGGTTATTAATTGTCCAGAATAAAAAATCCTGTTAAGTAGAGGTCTTTGCCTGGTATGTAGAGCTTTTAAAAGTAAATTCCTCTCTCAAAAAAAGAGCCTCTAAACACTTGCTCAAGCATAAGCAGTTCTTGTTTTTCATGTGTCCCCAGATTTCATCCCAAATTTTTTTTCAGATATATTAGTCCTCATAGAAAATCTAGGGAAACATGTATAGAGGGAATTTCCTTTATGAAAAAAGCTGTTCTTTGCTAAAAATTGTACCAGATGCTTTGGAGGTGGGGGGAAGCTTTGATTCAAAGAGGAGATTGGTGAGAAATGAATTCTCTTGATATTTTTTCCTCAATTTTTATTAATTTGGTATAGTACAGGATGCTTTTGCAAACAGTTGTCCATGCTCAGGCATTTTTATTTTTCTCTTTTTATTGTTTTCTAATTTTACACTCAACTTCAGACAATTCGTCATGCTCTGACTGTTTGTGATAAAGAAAGATTAAAATAAAGGTTTTTAATGTTCGGCAAATGACATTTTTTAAATGTTTTTAATGTTTGCCATTTTTGCTACTTTATTGGATGGACTAATTTAATTTTTTCTAGTTTTTTAAAGTAAGTGCTTTGAGACAAATTTGTCAATTTCTACATAAAAGAGTGCTTATTTTGTCTTAATAATGGAAGGAAATAAAACAAAACAGAAAGCAAATTTAATCTGTAAAACATTTTCCTTGGTAAGTAGACATAGATGAAAGCCTTAATTTCTAGCTGGTCTTTAAAAGATGAAAATTCCCCAGTATGTACAGATGGGAAGATTCCAAAATGGGGCATCATTTTTAAGGACAGCATCAAATCTCAAGTGTCCAGAGGAATCTTATTTTTAAAAATCACTTCTGAAAGAATGTCACTTCTGACTTCCGGTCTTTACCCCACTCTAGATGGATCCAGTTTGGAGATGAGGTTGATGAACGGCGGAAACCAGTGTTCTGGCAGAATAGAAGTCAAGTTCCAGGGACAGTGGGGAACAGTGTGTGATGACAACTTCAACATAGATCATGCTTCTGTGGTTTGTAAACAGCTCGAATGTGGAAGTGCTGTCAGTTTCTCTGGTTCAGCTAATTTTGGAGAAGGTTCTGGGCCAATCTGGTTTGATGATCTTGTGTGCAGTGGAAATGAGTCAGCTCTCTGGAACTGCAAGCATGAAGGATGGGGAAAGCATAACTGTGATCACGCTGAGGATGTTGGAGTGATTTGCTTGGGTAAGGACTTGATCTGGGTTCATTCGGTGCTTCCTGAGAGGACAAAAGAAAGGGGGAAAGGTTCTTAAAAGCCTGAACTCTTCCCAACATAATGAAGCCTGCTTCCTCAATCACCTAATTGTGACCTAATTTCAGGTTCCCCATCTGATACCTGTGGAGATTTTTCTTTAACTGAAATGAAAATAACTAGGTTAGGGAGTAAGGATGAACAGTGAAATCAAGACCCAAGTCATGAGGATAGAAGGAGGTGTTCAGAGAATAATCCAATCCTCCCTCCTCCCCTATTCCCCCCAGAAAAAGAGAAGAAAAAGAAAAAGAAAAAAAATAGCTTAACTAGCAAGTTGTGCTTTGGGGATGAGTTTTTTCTTTTTTTTAATTTTTTTTTAATTTATTTATGATCATCACACAGAGAGAGAGAGACAGAGACACAGGCAGAGGGAGAAGCAGGCTCCATGCACCGGGAGCCTGATGTGGGACTCAATCCCAGGTCTCCCTGGGCCAAAGGCAGGCGCCAAACCGCTCCGCCACCCAGGGAGGGGATGAGTTTTAAAAACAAATCACAGCCTTTATTAACCTCTATTTGCAGAGTTTAACCTGCCCCTTCCCAAAATATTAGTTCAAATTCACAGAATCAAATGTTAAAAAGTAGTTTGGTTTTCTATTAAAACCTCAATTATGCTAGTGCTATGGTATGAACAGACTCTGTGTCTAGAGACTTTCATGCACCATGCTTGCACAGGGACAGTGGATTTATATGGGAAGGGGCGACACTCCTTTTTTCACTTGAGTTCTTAGTTTGAAGCAGATCCAGCATGTCCTGAATCCCAGAGAGCATTCAGAAAAATAAAATAGAGTAAAAATGTCCCTGTATTCATCAGATATCTTTTTTTTTTTTTCAAATGAAGAAAACTCCATTCAAATTAACTTTAAGGGAAGAGAATATTGACTCAGAAAACTGGGACATCCAGGAGGTACAGTTGGCTTCATACATAGCTAGATTCAAACATTGAAACAATGTCATGGGGGTTCTGGTCCTTTTACTATTTCTTAAATTGGCCTTTTGTTGCTGGACAACATGACCATCTATTGTTTGAACCATAAAGAATGGGATTCCTACAAAAAAGATGGATTTTGTTAGCTGAAGAAAGCAAAAGGGATTTGGGATAGAAAAAAGCAGAGGAATTGCCTTCCATTCCCATTTATCCACCAAAAGCTTTCTCGGTCCCCAATCAGCACATTTCTTCTCAATGCTGAGGACTCACAATAGACAGTATTGTAGCAGCAAAAACTAAAACTGCCAGTGGAAAGGAGCAACTTATTTATTGTAAGATATTGCTCAGGATCAAGCTCTGTTTTTTGAGGAATATAGATTGGGGGAAGATGAAAGTGGTAGTGATTAGGTCCCCTTTCTCTTTGTTAGCTTTTTGACTAAGGAACTGGTCACAAAGGGACCAGGCATATAACACAAACCAGGTAGTTATAGATAGGTAATGCAGTCAGAGGCAAAAGTCAATGTTGAGTCCTGGGCCTGAGTGTGTGAGTACCACCTACACATGCGAACGTATATTTAACTAGAAAAAAACAATTCTAAGAAAAACTCTGTGATAGTAAAACAAACAAATCTCTAGATAAAATTGAGCCCCTGCATCTCTTGTTAGGAACCTTTTTTTTTTTTTTTTTTTTAAGATTTTATTTATTTGAGGGGAGTGGGGCAAAGGGAGAGGAAGAAGCAGACTCTGTTGAGTGGGGATGCTGAGACAAGACCTGAGCCAAGGTCAGATGCTTAATCAACTGGGCTGGCCAGGTGCCCCAGAAACTCTTTTTATGGTACATGCTCTCTGTCCTGAAAATTCCCTTTAAAAAAATTATTATTGAAGCATCGTTAACATAAATGTTATATTGGTTTCAGGTGTACAACATATTGCTTCAATAATTCTATAAATTACTTGCCATTCACCACAATAAGTGTGGTCACCATCTGTTGCCATACAAGTTATTACAGTTTTATTGACTATATTCCTTATGCTATACTTTTCATCTCTCTGACTTATTTATTTTATAACTAGGAATGTGTACCTCTTCATCCCCTTTATCTATTTCACCCATCCCCTTGCCCACCTCACCCCTGGCAACCACCAATTTGTTCTCTATAGTTAAGAGTCCTTTCATTTGTTTTGTTTTTTAGACTCCACACATAAATGAAATCATATGATATTTGCCTTTCTTTGTCTGACTTATTTCACTTAACATTATACCCTGTAGGTCCATCCATGTTACAAATAGCAAGATCTCATTCTTTTTTATGGCTGAGTAATATTCCATTATATATACACATACATATACCACATCTTCTTTATCCATTTCATCTATTGATGGATACTTGGGCTGCTTCCATATCCCAACTAATTGTAAATAATGCTGCAATAAACATAGAAGTACATATATTGTTTTCAAATTAGCATTTTCTTTTTCTTTGGATGATAGCCAATAGTGGAATTACTGGATCATATGGTATTTCTATTTTTAGTATTTTTATTGTTTTTTATTTTAATTGCAGTATAGTTAACATACAGTGTTATATTAGTTTCAAGTGTACAAATTAGTGATTCAGCAATTCTACACATTACTCTGGGCTCATCATTATAAGTGTGCTCTTAACTCCTTCACCTCTTTCGCCCATCCCCCCACCGTCTTCCCCTCCAGCAACCGCTAACTTGTTCTCTATAGTTAAGAGTTGGCTTCTTGGGTCCCTTCAAAGTGAATTTTGAATTACCATGCTAACACGGTAAAATGGTAAGTTGTGTTTGCTTTTCATTCAGATTTTGTGAATATGAACATATTACAGGATTTACAGATGACTTTATTAACTGAATAGAAAAATTTTTAGAGCTCATTGTATTGGTTTTACAGCCAAATTATATTCTTGAAGTGATTTTATTAAAGTTACCTACAGTTTTCTAATAAAAAAAAAAAAGAGTTGGTTTCTCTCTCTCTCTACCTCTCTCTTTTTTCCCTTTGCTTATTTGTTTTGTTTCTTAAGTTCCACATATAAATGAAATCATGTGGTATTTGTCTTTCTCTGACTGACTTATTTTACTTAGCATTATCCTAACTCCATCCATGTTATTGCAAATGGCAAGATTTCATTTTTTATGGCTGAATAATAATATAATATAATATACCACACCTTCTATATCTACTCATCTTTCAACAGGCACTTGGGTTGCTTCCATAATTTGGCTGTTGTAAATAATACTGCTATAAACATAGGGATGTGTACATCCCTTCAAATTAGTGCTTTTGTATTTTTTGGGTAAATACCCTTAGTGCAAGTCGTGGATCATAAGGTAGTTCTATTTGTAATTTTTTGAGGAACCTCCATACTGTTTTCCATGATGGCTGCACCAGTTTGCATTCCCACCAACAGTGCAAGAGGATTCCCCTTTCTCACCAAGACTTATTTCTTATCTTTTTGATACTAGCCAGTCTGAAAAGTACTGTCTTCTTGCCTAAGCCATTCTTTCTCCACCTTTAATGATTTTCAGTGGTATTATATCACTGTTTTCTCTGTGACTGCTTATATTCCCCCTTATTCTTGTTTTTTTATCACTGATTTGTTTTGTGTCCCTCTTACAGATGGAGCAGATCTGAGCCTGAGACTGGTAGATGGAGTCACTGAATGTTCAGGAAGATTAGAAGTAAAATTCCAAGGGGAATGGGGGACAGTGTGTGATGATGGCTGGGATAGTAATGATGCTGCTGTGGTATGTAAACAACTGGGATGCCCAACTGCTGTCACCGCCATTGGTCGAGTTAACGCCAGTGAGGGAAGTGGACACATTTGGCTTGACAATCTTTCCTGCCAAGGAGACGAATCTGCTCTCTGGCAGTGTAGACACCATGAATGGGGAAAGCATTATTGCAATCATAATGAAGATGCTGGTGTGACATGTTCTGGTAAGTGAAAAGAAAAACAGTGAAGGAAAGACCTGTGTTCTTTAGGAGTAAGGATGAATATGAGATGTGAGAGATAGTAATATCTAATAATTTCCTTGTTGTAAGGAATCTTAAACGCATTCTTTTTAAACAGATTTTATCTATCTATCTAGAGAGAAAGAGAGAGAGAGATTGAGCACAAGTGTTGGTGGGGAGGGGGAAGGAGAATCTTCAAGCAGACTCTACACTGAGCACAGAAACCAACATGGAGGGATCCCTGGGTGGCGCAGTGGTTTAGCGCCTGCCTTTGGCCCAGGGCGTGATCCTGGAGACCCGGGATCGAATCCCACGTCGGGCTCCCGGTGCATGGAGCCTGCTTCTCCCTCTGCCTGTGTCTCTGCCTCTCTCTCTCTCTCTCTGTGACTATCATAAATAAATAAAAATTTAAAAAAAAAATTATAAAAAATAAAAAAAAAGAAACCAACATGGAGCTTGATCCCACAACCTTGAGATCAGGACTCCAAGAACACAACCTGAGCCAAAACCAAGAGATGGACACTTGACCAACCGAACCATCCAGCATCCTCATTCTTTATTTGACTAGTTTGGAGGGTTGTCTGTTTCCTGCAGTAATTATTCAGGCTGCTATTAGGAACCACATTTCAGATTCTAAGTCTACCTGGAGCTCTGAGACACAAAATGTTATGTCTTTTTAGAGAAATCTCTGTCTTGCTCATATTTCTTTGCCATTGACAATTTTTATTAACCCTTGAAACTATAATCCTGTTTCTGACCAAATTCATGGCCCATAGTGGCTGTTTAAAAAGCCAGGAGATGGATAAGCCATGATTTCCAGTGCCTCAGTATCTGGGAAGGAACAAGATAAAAAATACATCCTTTGGGAGCTAACTTCCAGATGCATCTGTAAACTAAGTTTATGTTTCATTTGCAGATGGATCAGACCTGGAGCTGAGACTTGTCGGTGGAGGCAGCCGCTGTGCTGGGACAGTGGAGGTTGAAATTCAGAAACTGCTAGGGAAAGTATGTGATAGAGGCTGGGGACTGAAAGAAGCCGATGTGGTTTGCAAGCAGTTGGGATGTGGATCTGCTCTCAAAACGTCCTATCAGCGTTATTCCAAAGTTAAGGCAACAAACACATGGCTGTTTTTAAGCCGCTGTAGTGGCAATGAAACTTCCCTTTGGGACTGCAAGAACTGGCAGTGGGGTGGACTGAGCTGTGATCACTATGAAGAAGCTAAAGTTACCTGCTCAGGTAAGACTTTATTTTCTTTTTTAAGATTTTGTGTCTTTATTCATGAGAGACACAGAGAGAGAGGCAGAGACATAGGCAGAGGGAGAAGCAGCTCCTTGTGGGGAGCCCCATGTGGGACTTGACCCCAGGACCCAGGATCATGACCTGAGCTGAAGGCAGATGCTCAACCACTGTGCCATCCAGGTTCCCCTCAGGTAAGACTTTCAATGAACATGCTAAGAAGCTGAATTCCAAGAGTATAAGTTTCTAGTAAGATCCTTGAAACTGATGAGAAACATTGGTCCTTATGACTAGATCTCACTTGAGAAATCAGAAAATACCTATTCCATCATGGGAGTTTCTGTCGAAATTATAATTCATTTTGTGCCTTGGTCACAGGTGTGACTTGTTTTTGTTCACTTTAGCTTTTGTGGTTTTTTTTTTCTTTTAAAGATTATATATTTATTTGAGAGAGACAGAGCATGTGGAGGGAGGGGCAGAGGGAGAGGGAGAGACAATCCCAATCAGACTCCCCCTGGAGCATGGAGCTTCAATCCCATGACCCTGAGATCATGACCTGAGCTGAAACTGAGTCAGGATGTTTCACTGACTGCATTACCCAGGTGCCCTGCCCTTGTTTTTGTTTTTTATTTAAATAACAGTTAAGGGAGCGCCTGGATGACTTAATTGGCTGAGCATCCAACTCTTGATTTCAGCTTAGGTCATGATCTCAGGTTCATGAGATTGGCCCTGCGTTGTGCTTGGGGTGGAGTCTGCTTGGGATTCTCTCTCCCTCTTTCTTTGCCTCTCCCCCAGCTTGCTTGCATGGTCTCTCTAAATAAATAAATAAAATCTTTTTAAAAAGTAAGTTAGTGTGGAGGGGGAGGGAGTGGGGGGATGGGGTGGCTGGGTGACGGGCACTAAGGAGGGCACTTGATGGGATGAGCACTGGGTGTTATACTATATGTTGGCAAATTGAATTTAAATAAAATATGTTTTTTTAAAAGTTAGTTAACATAACAGTGTATTATTAGTTTCTGATGTACAATTAACTATTCAACACTTACATTCAATACCCAGTGCTCTTCACAAGTGCCCTCTTTAATCCCATCTGCCCCATCCCCCTCTCTGGTAACCATTAGTTTGTTCTCTGTAGTTCAGAATCTGTTTCTTGGTTTACCTTTCTCTCTCTTCTTTTCCCTATGCTGGTTTGTTAAGAAACAAAACAAAACAGTTGAGTCATTCTTAAATCCATGGAAGTATGAAAGGTTAAGAAGGATTAAAATTTTGAAGGTAGAACTTAAATATGTCTTCCATGGGAATGTTACCAAAAGATTTTAAAAGTATGTTGGATAAACTGGCATGACTGAACCTTAGGCTATCTTTCTATGTAAGAATTTCTTCTTTCTGAATGTTTTTGTGTATTTCACTGCAACCTCTTTTAGAAGTTCCTAGGTAAGCTGTGAGTTGGCCTGGCTTACAGATAATCTCTTGTATTTTATGCTAATCACATTTATACACATGCTAATGTTGTTGAAAAGTGATGCCTTTTCAACAATTGTAAGGTAACATATTGACATAACTATTATTAATATGGTAAAAGAAAGACTTTAGGGAAAGCAACATATAAGTAAAACCATTAAACATGTAGAGATGTAGTCCTATGATGCTGTATGTCCACTAACCAATGGCTTTACCCTAGATACATCCTAACCTTAGATGTGCTCCTAGGTGCTTTCTCTGTTGTTATAAATTATGTCTCTTCTAGTTAGGTAGAAATTATCCTCTGACTGGAAAAAGATAATCTTTTAAGATACAAATTAGAATATACATATCTGCTTTTCAACCGTTCTTCTTTCCTTTTTTATTATATTTTATTTAATTATTTTTAATTAATTTATTTATTTATTTATTCACGAGAGACACAGAGAAAGAGAGGCAGAGAGAGAAGCAGGCTCCATGCAGGGAGCCCGATGCAGGACTCGATCCCGGGACTCCAGGATCACACCCTGATCCAAAGGCAGGCGCTGAACAACTGAGCCACCCAGGCGTCCCTTTTCTTTCTTTTTTTAAAGAGATTTCTTGATTAAGCAGTATATTCACATTTTGAGGGTTTTTGTGTTTGTGTGTTGTCATGTGTCCATTTTGTTCTTGTTCTTGTTTTATGGTTCACACTCTGAAATGAAAGTGTAAGAAGCTCTTCCTGAAAGATATCCCTAGCATCTGATTCTACTCTTCACAGACAACTTACATGGCTGGGGTATTCATATGTTCTTTATGAGATACTTTATTTAAATACGAACAAATCCATATATAAGTTTTAGTTCATTTTGTTGCTCAAATCGTGGCATATTATGTAAACTGTTCTTTAATTTTTAAAGACTTTATTGTTTTATTCATGAGAGACAGAGAGAGACAGAGGCATAGACAGAGGGAGAAGCAGGCTCCCTGTGGGAAATGGATCCCAGCACACCAGGATCACAACCTGAACCAAGGCAGACACTCACCACTGAGCCACCCAAGTGCTCTAACTGTTCTGTACCTTAGTATTTACTTAGTAAAATATCCTGACCATAATTTCATATCAATATTTAAAGACCTTTCTGAAATGACTTCTCTATCTATACATTTCTCTTCTTATCATTTATTACTGTGACTTTATATTTTTAATTTCTTTCATCAGGTAAAATTAGCTTTGCTTTGCTTTTTTTTTTTAAATGAACCAGCATTTGGATTTTTTAAGATTAATGCTGTTTTCATTTCCTAATTCATTAAAATTTGTTTCTCTATCTATTAATTCCTTTCTGATTTCCTACTGATTTAACTTCTTGAGTTCAGTGCCTAGTTAATGTTGATTCTTTCCTAGTTATTAATATAAATACATTATAGGTTTTCTACTGGGTATACCAGTGACTGTATCATATAATTGATGAACTGATGCTCTGTGAATCTGGGACATAGATCTACCTACAGTTGTAATGTGGTCATTGTGAATTGTTCTTTTTTGGTATTATAAAGTTTCCCCTTTTTCTATGGTTGAATGATTTTTGTTCTGAATCAAACTCATCTGATATTAATATCACAATTTTTGCTTCATTTACTTTCTATTCTCTTATTTTCAACCTTTATGAGTCATTTGTTCTAGGTGCATCACTTGTATTCATCATAGAATTCAGATTTATTTTAAAAATAACTCATGTATTATGCTACAACTAACTATGAACTATATTTCTCTACACAACTTTTTGGGGGACTTCGCTTGGGCTTCGTTTGGGCATGCATAGCATAATTGTATGTCTGATCATGTTTTCTAATTATTTTCCTATTAATTGTATTTTATATTAGTTAGTATTAAGTCCAGCAGCATCCAAAAGAAATCCAAATAAGAGTGGATAAAGAAAAAGTTTACTCCTTTCTCACTAAAACAAGTGAAATAGGTAAGCAGCTTAAGGCTGTTTGGGTGGTTCTATGGTCACCAAGAAGTACCTAGAATTATTTTTCTGTGGCAATTATCAAATCCTATTGGTCAGGAATGATAAGTTGTCCTAAAACTGAGTGAGTTCCCTAGTGAGCCCATCTGGTAGACCAGGTTCTGCCGTCTGAGAAGCTGTCTTCTGTTCCTTGTCCTTCATAGGCCCAGATGCTATTCTCAGGCCAGTTCCTTCTATTGCATGCTCTCCAGAGCCATAGCTGAGTGCAGTTTGGGGGCTGCACACCTTTCACAGCTCACTCTCTGCTGACATTGGTTCAGGGACCCCTGGATTGCTTTACAGGTTGAGTTACCATTGGCTGCTGTCAGCTGTCCTCAAAGTAGTGAAACAATTCTCTCCAAACAGCACACTTCTAGTTGATTTTCTTTCATCTAATGCCATCTGAAAATAACCACAATCAAGGAATATATGTATAAGCGTTGACCTATGCTGTGACCAGCTTCCTCTTAATTTATTGGCCACTCCCTAAGGTCATTTGCAACCAGGGGTTTGGGAGGAAAAACAAGACCTGACTCCTGTCTTTGCTGGGAGGCTCATTCTTTGTATGTGGAGTGTGAATTCTATTTTCTGCTAAGCCTACAGTTTTATTACCACCTCAGTTTGGGGGATGGTATACTTAGGGTTCTATTTTTTTTTTTTTTCAATTCTGCAAGTTCCAAATTATAGGTCTCTCAATTAGTTATGTATAGCAGCTGCTGGCAGAGCATACTTCCCTTATGAAATTGGTATTTTTCCTTCCATTTTTTTCTTGCAGTGTGGCTACTTCAAATCTGAGTTCATCTCTCTTAGAAGTGCTGAAATGGCAAGGAGGATTTATGTCATGCTAACATTCTGATTTTTTTTTTCAATTTTTTCTTCTGTGATTATGTTCCCTGATTTTTCAACTTCAATGAGTACATGGTTTTCTTTTCAAGGTGACATGTGTCCAATATCTTACCATGAATAACAAGGCATTAGCTTTCCAGACTATAATATCTGAGTTATTATATATTTTATCCATCCATTCCATTCAACCACATCCAAAATTTAGGTTTTATTACTTGAGCACTTTAGTTTTGGTAAAATATTCTGAATTATTTAAGATTCTATTCAACTACATTTAATCAAAATCCCAAGTAGTGTAAATTTGCAGCTATAGGGGAGCCCTTTTGTTTACAGAACTATATATATCTGTGTGTGTGTGTATACACACACATATATATTTTTTTGCTAAGTGTCATGTGTATTCTTTGCCTTCTTTTGTAAACTATTTTGTTATATTGTGTATTGTGTATATATTTTGTATATTTGTGTAGTTTTTAGAAGCTCTTCTACTTACATGGGTACAATAGGTTTTAGCACTCTTCTTGTTTTGTTAGAAATAGAATGTGTAATTTTGTTTCTTTTTTTAAAGATTTATTTATGAGAGAGGATGGGAGAGGGGCCAGGGGAGAGAATCCCAAGCAGACTTCCCACTGAGTGGGGAGCAGGAAGTGGAACTCCATTCCATGACCCATGAGATCATGACCCGAGCCAAAAAAAACAAGAGTTGGTCACTTAACCGAGCCACCCAGCCCCCACCTATAATTTTATTTCTTTTTTTTTTTAATAATTTTATTTCTTGATTTCTTGATTCTTTCAGAAGATTTCCAGTGGGGGAAATCATGGAATACTATCTCTGTGCCTGTGAAGTTCAAACTACAAATTCCATGATCTGTTTAGATTCTTAAAGTTCTTAGTTTTGTGGAGCACAGGGCTTTAGGGCTGAAAAGAACCAAAAACTCAATAAAGCAGGAAGCCTAGAAGGATAAAGCAACATTTTATCTCTGATGTGCAGTTTCTACAAACAGCCACAAACAGGTCTAAGAAAATTTGCTACAAAATTACTTTGAATCCCAGACATTTTGTTTGTGATGGCTGTGCATGGGTCATAGAGACCATCAGAACTTAAACAGTTCATATGAGTTGTGCTGTATTTACTAAGGTTTGAGAAATCATTTTGATACTAAAATGATTTAGACTTCTTCATAGTCTAGAAAGGAATAAATGATAAAAATGTGTTAATGCTTATTTAAATCATACTGTGTATTTTATCTATTACTAAACAAAAGGAAGTAATTCTAATGCATTCTTTCTCATGTTTGTTCTTCATGTCTTCATTTATTTAATTCTAGAGAAAGAAGGAAATACAAATTCAGTTACTTATGCCAGGGGGAAGTTTAAGTTATTGATCAAAGAAGCTAAGTACAGGTACAAAAATCAAATAAATGGCTTTTATAATAAAATAAAAAGGTTTAGCAGGAAAGAAATCTCTTAAAGGAGTAAATTTTGAATATTCTAACGATGTACACAGAATAAATGATATAAAGAAGTCAACTCGTGGTGTAGATTAATGTATTACTAACAGATTTATGAAGAAAAAAAAGCTGGAACGGAATCTTAAAGTCATTTCTACATGGAAGAATTTCCCTTTGCCCAGGATTCAAACATTTTAGGAAAAAGGAAGCAAGAGGATCTTTATAGTAGGACCTGTTTTCAAGTGTTTAACACATTTTCACCATGAGAGAGAAAATTATTTAGTTTGGTTTAACTTTTTGGTTTGTTTTCACACAGGCTGTGTTTTATTTTGATCCAGATGAGAGAGCAAGAGGTTACAAGAAGGTGACTTGGGCTCAGTCTAAGAAACTGCCTTTATTTAAAATAAAGTTTAGATCTCTCCCAAAGTGGAATCGGATCAGATCAATACTAGCTAATGATATCTTAGAGGAATTTCATGCTCAAATAATGATATAACAAGAAGAAATTAAGGACTCCACTCAAGAATTTTTCATTATTTGTGGGGTAGGGGCATTATATGCTTTAAACTTGAAGCTGTGTTTAGAAAGTATGTTCTTCAACTCACTTTTGGATAGAAACTTGCTTTTAAATATTAAATGGGTAAGTGGTGAAATTTTGACATGCTGGGGTATTTTATACTGCTACAATACAGAATATAGTCAGATCTGAAACAATTTTGGAAAGTGGCAAGTACTGATAGGATATCTGTGTCATACTGAGAGTAATGTCAAGGGAATTAGTGATGTTTGACAGTAGGCATTTCTAAAAGATGGATGCCCTTTAGAAGGTCCTTCAAATGCACTTTCTTTCTTTAAAAAATTAAAGGAAATAGTTTGTAGTTCCCAAATAATTTGAATTATCTCTGAGTATGTTAAAAGAAACTCTTACTTACCTTGATGATTGTATTCCTCAATTTGGCAGAGTGTCTTAAAATCTGAGCTCCATTTCTTTAGCTTTATTTCTGGTGTCTTTAGGTTTTAAATCCCATCCATACTAAATTATTTATAATTCCTCAATTACACCATGCTATTTCATGACTATATCCTTTATTTTAATTTAATTTTATTTCTTTTTTAAAGAGGGAGAGCAAGGGAGGGGCAGAAGGAGAGAGACAATCTTAGTAGGCTATACACCCAGAGCCCATCATAGGGCTGTCTTATGGCCCTGAGATTATGACCTGAGCCGAAGGCAGACACTTAACCAATTGAGCCACCAAGGTGCCCCTGGACTTATCATTATTTGAACATGTATGTCTTATGCTCACCTGTGTTCTTGAGGGCAAGGGTGATCAATAAGAAATTGAGCAGCCTTGAAAAGAAGTAGCTTTTCCCCAGGTACATAGGTTGGGAAAAACATTATAAATGGAGAGTAAGTTTCTGCAGAAGCACAGAAGAATAGCATGACCAGGATTCTTTAAGGCTGGAGCATCAGGTACAATTGATAAAGTAATAGACATGAAAGCTTTAAAGGTGACATCATAAAGTATTTTAAAGAATGTTAAGATTTAGTATTTATCATCTCTCTTTAATTTTAATAGATGGGTGACATTGGAGAATCTATCAAAGCTCTCTGTGCTTCAATTTCCTCAAAAGAAAAATGGTAGTATAATAATGCCTGCCTCACAGGAATTACACAGCAAGTGACCAATACCTGTTAACTGCTATGGTTACAATTATTATTAGTAGTAGAAGTAGTATCTATTTTCACTGATGGACTGAAATGTGACATACTTTTTAGCCCACCTGAATGTCTAAAATATTGTAGGTCCTTAAAACTATTTGCTGAAAGGATAAATTATTGCATAAATAGCAAAGATGCATTGAATAGTCTGCCCCAAAGACAAAGAAATCATGTGAAAATACTTGAAGTGTAATAACATATCTGTGGTCATGCCAAAGATATATTAGAAAGAGGGCTTAGAAATAAGATTACTTAGACTTGCAAAGGTTTACAAGACATATGATGACAAATTACATTAAAGCAGTAGCAACAGGGATTCCTGGGTGGCTCAGTCATTTAAGCATCTTACTCTTGGTTTTGGCTCAGACTTTGATCTCAGGGTGATGAGATCGAGCCCCAAGTCCGGCTCCACACTCAGTGGGGAGTCAGCTTGAGATTCTCTCTCTCATTATCCCTCTGCTCCTCCTCCGCTCACTCTCTTCTCTCTCTGTCTCTCAAATAAATAAATGTCTTTAAAAAAAATTGTAGCAACAAATAAGGAGGAGAAATATCCTGGAGGACTGACAACCTTGGTGATTTTTAACATGAGCAGTGTATTGTGAGGGTCAGGATTCTAGGCTCTGGAACATATTGTAGACCTTTAAATTCTGCTCCTTCTGTAACTCTCTATATGATCAAAGCAAATTACTACACCTCTCTGTTTCAGTTTCCTTGTCTGTAAAATTGGAATGATGTTAATAATTATCCCCTGAGGAGATTGTAAAGATTAAGTGAAATTATGTTTGTTCGATATTTAATAAAGTGCCATAGATAAAATAAGTGCTCATTTAATGTTCACTACTGTCATTATCATTACCATTAATTATGAGATAAAGAAGTGAGATAAAGAAGTGGTTCAATTTTAAGTGATTCTAATTTGGTCTGGATATCATTAATTGAGTAAAGAAGATGTGGCCATGTCAGTAAAATAATTCCTTCAATTTTGAACACCTTATATTCTGATGTCCAAGTAGGTATGTTTATGAAATTTAAAACATATATATGAAAATATATTTATTGGCAGTTAAGAGAAGGTGAGGGAGTTGAGGATAGAATTTTGGTCAGGAAATATATGAAAGGTTCTGGTAAAGCAGGTTTAGACAGGAAGGAGAAAACAGGAGTATCTCATGTATCAAGTGTAACATATATCAAAAGGAAGAAGAAATCCCAGGTTCAATTTGAAAACAAGAAGTATATTGCAACACTTTATATAAAACCATTCAGAAAGGCTGGGGCCAACACCAGACTGCGATGGGTACAGAGTGGAATATAGAGCTAAAAAATAAAAAGAGAAGATATATATATATATATATAATTTATGGTTTTAGGAATAATGTACACAAATATTAAAAGGAAAGAGTTATCATGCTTCTGGGGATGGTTGACGCCAAGAAGCAAGGTTCTAAAATTCTCTCAGATGAATTGGTCCAGTAAGGAATGGGGAGATCTAGAATTTGCTATGCCCAACTCTAGGCAGAAAAGCCAAGGGGAACAAGTATGGAAAATCATCAAACATCCCGGCCTCCCCTTTCCAGTCCCATCATGAAGGTAAGTCTGGGAATCATGGCATTTCTCACTGAAATATTATTATTTTTTCAAAAAAGCCCACAGGGAACCCAGACTAGTTGGAGGAGATATTCCCTGCTCTGGTCGTGTTGAAGTGAAACATGGTGACACATGGGGCACCGTCTGTGATTCCGACTTCTCTTTGGAAGCTGCCAGTGTGCTGTGCAGAGAGTTACAGTGTGGCACAGTCATCTCCATCCTAGGGGGAGCTCACTTTGGAGAAGGAAATGGACAGATCTGGGCTGAAGAATTCCAGTGTGAGGGGCAGGAGTCCCATCTTTCACTCTGTTCAGTAGCCTCTCGCCCAGATGGGACCTGTAGCCACAGCAGGGATGTTGGAGTCGTCTGCTCAAGTGAGACCCAGAGAACTTGTTCAATATGTTCCCATACCACGAGGAGGGTGGGGTTAGGTAATCACAGACATCTTTTTAAAAGCCCCATCTCCTTCCAGGATACACGGAAATCCGCTTGGTGAATGGCCAGTCCCCGTGTGAAGGAAGAGTGGAGCTCAAGATACTTGGGAACTGGGGATCCCTCTGCAACTCTCACTGGGACATAGAAGATGCCCATGTTTTCTGTCAGCAGCTCAAATGTGGAGTTGCCCTTTCTATTCCGGGAGGAGCACATTTTGGGAAAGGAAGTGGTCAGATCTGGAGGCACATGTTTCACTGCACTGGGACTGAGCAGCACATGGGAGATTGCCCTGTAACTGCTCTGGGCGCGACGCTGTGTTCTGCTGGGCAAGTGGCCTCTGTAATCTGCTCAGGTAAGCGGCTGAAGGACAGCCAATGATGAGCCCTTCTCATGGTGGCATGCCTTTAGAGCAGGTGTATCTACAGGGATGAAGGACAAAAGCCAAAGGGCATGATCTATTTTAAGGGATCATGAGCATGCTAGGATATCAACCTCACGTGTCTTTTTAGAAGGAAAGTAAACTTAATTTTCACAAACCTCATAATTACCTACCTGGTGCTTACCATGTACTGGCCCTTCTCAAAGCACCTGATTTATTCCTAGCCGGGTTGACCTACCATCTTCCCCTCCCTCTGAAGCTGTTTGTTCTCAACTCATCTGTCTGACGCTCTATCAGTTCTCCCTTCCTCACCCTAACTTTGCTGTACCTTGTATGACTGAGCAATTTGGTGTTTGCAGGAAATCAGAGCCAGACGCTATCCCCATGCAATTCAACATCTCTGGACCCAACAAGATCTACCACTTCGGAAGAAAGTGCTGTTGCTTGTATTGGTGAGAATCAGTGGCCAATCTATAAAAATGATCTTAATCCTTAAGAGTGCATTTTATTAATATTGCAATATTAATATTTTATTTTCTCTTTCCAGCGAGTGGGCAACTTCGCCTGGTAAATGGAGGCGGTCGCTGTGCTGGGAGAATAGAGGTCTACCATGAGGGCTCCTGGGGCACCATCTGTGATGACAGCTGGGACCTGAGTGATGCCCATGTGGTGTGCAGACAGCTGGGCTGTGGAGTGGCCATTAATGCCACTGGCTCTGCTCATTTTGAGGAAGGAACAGGGCCCATCTGGCTGGACGAGGTGAACTGTAATGGAAAGGAATCTCATATCTGGCAATGCCGCTCACACGGCTGGGGGCAACACAACTGCAGACATAAGGAGGATGCAGGAGTTATCTGCTCAGGTGAGTTCTGCACATAATCTCTGGTCACAATTACCCAAGAGGGACTGAGAAGGGGCCCCAGGAAGTGAAAGATATTAACCTGAGAAAATTCCCTGGAAAGCAGGTTTAGAGGGAACTATTGTTAGAGTCAGGGTCCAGAAGTGTGGATTTGATTGATTAATGCTATCCCATGTGCAAGGTAGGGTAACATCAGAGAGAGAAAAATACAGACATCGGCTTCCATATCATGAACATGACAACAAAACTAAGATAGAGAAATCTTTTATAAATATATATGGAGCTACATTCAGTGCACCACTTGATATCACTGTATAAAGAAGTAAATTAAAAGGGACAAGAAAAAAATCCAGCACTACATTCTACAGAGCAAAAGATAATTGCCATACCCAAGTAATTTTTTTATGACAGGCAAATGAAACTTACTTTTTGTAGGAGCAAAAATGATCATAAGAGGCTAAGTTATGCTTTTGTTCTTCTTTTGTTCTGTATACATGACAAGCTTTGGAAACTATTGTGAAGTAGAAAACTATATTCAGTGGTAACAGACTGGGGAAAACAGAAGTATGACTCAGTTACTTAGGGAAGTGAAAAATTCTATCTGCCAGAAGTAATTTGATATCATGCACATTTGATATCATGCACATTTAATGACATAAACTGGTGGAGGACATAGGCAGACAACTGAAGAGTCAGAAAAGGAAAAATTTCATTTTAAGGTAATATACACCTCATTTTAGTGTCTGAGTATCTTACTAAGTTTTAACTGTCAAGAAAGCTGCAAAGAAAATTAATGAGATAAGTTTCTTGAGGCTAAAATTGCAGTAATTTAGTGAGACAAACCTAAACTATGCAATTGATGTAAAAGGCTCTGAGTGCTCGATTAAGATTTAGAAATCAATTTAGAATCATTGGTGGCCTTCTAAATGGGTCCCTAAGCACAAAACGCAATACTAGAAAACCATAAGCTATTTACAGAACTATACCATATTTAGTGTAGAAAATCATCCAAAAGTTACCAAAGAGTTACTAGCAATTGACATATTGTGCCTATTTTTAAAACCATTATCATAGAATAAAGGGAGGGAGGGAGTCCTGTGAATCTTCAGAGAGAAGATGTGAAACTACTAACTCTGTATTTCACCCCAGAGTTCATGTCTCTCAGACTGATTGATGAAACCAGCAGAGACATCTGTGCAGGGCGTCTTGAAGTTTTTTACAATGGAGCTTGGGGCAGCGTTGGCAAGAGTAATATGTCTGCAACCACTGTGGAGGTGGTATGCAGGCAACTGGGTTGTGCAGACAAGGGGAGCATCAACCCTGCATCTTCAGACAAGCCCATGTCCAGGCACATGTGGGTGGACAATGTCCAGTGTCCAAAAGGACCTGACACCTTATGGCAGTGCCCATCTTCTCCATGGAAACAGAGAGTGGCCAGTTCTTCAGAGGAGACCTGGATCACATGTGCCAGTGAGTATCTGGTGGCCTGTATGAGAATTCCATGTTGTAATTCCATTATCATCTTCTGATCTCATTAAGTAGGAATGAATAACCTCTGCCACCTATTCTACCCAGATGATGTAATTAGTTTCATTTAATTTGGCTTATAGATATTCAGGATCACGGATTAGTTGTCCAAGAAGCATTGCACTCTCCATGGCCTTCTTGAAAGGTTTATTCAATTGTTTTCTCTGAGAACAAATGAGGAGCAAAAGATATATAATTCAGTATTTGGCTATTAAACCTTACCTTACCTTTCCCACTTTTCTTTTAAATATTATCTTGCTTTACCAATATAAGAAGGGAAGCAGTTAAAAAAAAATCAATCCTGAAGTATTTCACCCTTCTCCATCTTCTTACCCTTGAAGAGGTTTTTTATGTACCTGACAATCTCCTAAACCTTTTTCTCTTTGAGAAAAATTAATATCATAGAGTGTTAACCTTATTCCACATTTCCTAAATCACACTAATGTTATTGTGTCCAGGATGAAATACATCCAGTTTGCCAAAAGGACATATACTTTCATAAAGGATAAATGTTGTTAAAATATATTCTCAAGTACACATTAAATAAGCAAAGTATTAAAATAGAGATTCAAGAAAAATTTCCAATCTCTCATTCCCTCTGTGAGCTTTTAGAAGTTTTTATTCTTCAGAAATGATCTAGGTGTCTGTGATTTTTTCAGACAAGATAAGACTTCAAGAAGGAACCTCTAATTGTTCTGGACGTGTGGAGCTCTGGCACGGAGGTTCCTGGGGGACAGTGTGCGATGACTCCTGGGACCTTGAAGATGCACAAGTGGTGTGTCGACAGCTGGGCTGTGGCCCAGCATTAGAAGCACTAAAAGAGGCAGCATTTGGTCAGGGGACTGGGCCTATATGGCTCAATGACGTGAAGTGCAAAGGGAATGAGTCTTCCTTGTGGGATTGTCCTGCTAGACCCTGGGGGCACAGTGACTGTGGCCACAAGGAAGATGCTGCTGTGAGGTGCTCAGGTGAGTGCCGGGAGCCTGGAGTGAGCTGGCATCTCTGGCAGCAAAAAAAGGGTGGGAAGTGACATGCAATGTGTAAAGACTGGACACATGTGCACAGGGATCTGGTGGGGAGAGAATGATGATTTTCCAATCTGAAGGAATTGGAAATGAGAACAACAATGAGAACATCTGTTGTTACACCTTGGCCTTCACCAAGGGAAAGCACATAACTTCTATGCATGTCCAAACAGAAGGCATAAAGACAAGGGGATCCTCATTTTAGGTGGGAAGGAGTAGTTGACCTGGTTGAGAGGCACCAAAGGCTCATATAAAAAAATAGAAATATTTGTTCTACACATTACTCCCCAAATTGAGTCTCCTTCTCTTTTCTCCTACAGAAATTGCAATGGCCCAAAGATCATCAAATCCTAGAGGTATATCATGCGATTTATGACCACGGGTCCAATTGTCTGTATTATTTACAATCCTTTTTGTTAAGAGACTTTGGGTTAGAGGTCATCCTGAGGATTGGGAAACTTACTTCAGCCATCCTATATCAAAGAGAGGGGTGGGACCAGGGACCTCAGTCTGTTAGCTAAGACATCATCTCCTGTGATACTTACTTGCACTTAGGTCACTCATCCCTTGTTGCATTGGGGATCTTTGGTGTCATTCTTCTGGCCTTTCTCATCGCTCTCCTCTTGTGGACTCAAAGGCGAAGACAGCAACAGCGGCTTACAGGTCTGAGCCAAGTTATGGTCTATCTAATGTCTCTATGGGATAAGAAGGTTCTTGGGATAAAATACATATTATCTCACTGCATATACATATAAAACACAAATGTACACATATTAGACTCAAGAATCAAACAGCCAAAAGGATGGGACCTAGAAGAGGTTTAAAAAGTTTCTCCAAAAGAGGAAACAAGATTTCAGAGGAGAAAGGGGTTTGGGTTGGTTGAGGATTCTTGTATTCTATCTGTGTATTACTTGGGACACCATAGAATTGATAGTTTAGAATGAATATGCTTATATGGTTTAGGAGGAATCCTTTATTGCCCAAATATTTATCTGCTCCAACTATATACTTAGTACTCATTTAACTGTTCTGTTAAACGATGTACTGGGCTATGAAGATACAGACATTGATAGTCAAATGTTTCAGTCTTTGTGGAATTTCTAGTGGAAGAGATATATATGCAAACAAATAAAGTGCCATGTTGTATTGCATGTTAATATGTATAAGGAGCAAAAGTGGAATAGAGAAGGCAGTAATTAATGGGGGAGCAGAGGGAGAATTGGAGGCTTTTAGGAGGCTTTTGAGACATTTTGAAAATCAAGTTCAAAAAACTCAATTAGGTGCATTACAGGGAAAGAGAAAAACATGTACAAATCTAGTGAAGCTTCAAGGATGGTGCATGTGTCATTTTGAGGGGAAGTAAAGGTTGAGTTCAAGGAGAGAAGCTACTTATAAGGTTGCAGAAGGAGGGGGGAGCAAAGTATGAAGTCACATACCCCATAGTAAGATTAATAGTCAAAGAGTATTATGTTGGGGGTGGGTAAAATAGTCAAGCTGTTTTTTTTTTGAAAGTTCTATTTGATGACAGGATTGTGAAGGGTTGAAGGAAGACCACATTATTGGCAAGGTAGAATTTTGAAATAGTTGACATGAAAATGGAAAGGACTTGATAATGAGCATGGAGAAGAGAGAATGGATAGATTTCAGAGAGATTTATTTTTTAAAGCTCCAATGAATTAGAGAAGACTGCCACTTGCTCAGGGGGTGAAACTAGGGTGTAATACGATGGCAATAGGGGAGGTTTCACCTTACCCTACTGCACTTGAGTTTGTGGCATTATAAGGGAAAAGCTTGGTAGTAGAAAGGATGGAAACAAGACGAGGGCGTGGATCAAGATGGAGTATGTTTGCATTGTTGGGTAAAAGCACTAGGAGGGAGGATAAGTTTTATTATGATCTGCTGATCCCTAACCTAAGACCTCTGTTGTCAGTTTCCTTGAGAGGAGAGAATTCTGTCCACCAAATTCAATACCGGGAAATGAATTCTTCCCTGAAAGCAGATGATCTGGACGTGCTGACTTCCTCAGGTCTGTGGGTTCTTTGAGGGTCTTACAGCCCTAGGGTTCAGACCAGCAGCTACAGTTGCAGCTGAGGCATTCTATTTTAGCAGTGGAAAGAAATCTCAAACATGTAATTGGAAACATGCTGCATATAGGGAAGAAAGGCAGGAATGAATTACAAGTGACTCTTAGAGAACATAAAAACTGCAGTCGTACAATCTGGCCTACAGGTTTGTGATTATTACTGGTGGAGGTACAAGAACCAGGCAAGTAGAATACTATGACTTGGACCTCATTTTACTGAAACAAATTAATCTAAAAGGTTTCACTTTTTCACATCTCTTTCCCAATTCTTTCCATTCTTATGTCCTGCCTATTTTCCTTTCTCTAACTTGATATTTATGAATATTTTCCTCTAAAAATCTAAAAATTTAACCTTCCTACATGTTTATCCCATAGAAGCCGTCACTATTTCCCATTATGTCATTCTGCTTTCTTTGTGCTCCAATTTCTGTTTAGCACCAATGCACTGATTCTGCCTCTGTGTAGACTAATTCTGCTGAGTTGGAAGAAATAGTCCAATACCCACTTGCTTCATGAAGGCTCAACACTTTCTCAGTATTCCTTACCTTCTAAAAATGCCTGCCTCACTTCTTCAATCCCAGAGGCTTGCTATTTGCTGCAACTATGTCAGGAAAACATATTTAAGGCATGGAAAAGGCTTCCTATGCCCCATAAATCACACTTGTTTGCCTTCCTAATTGTGGGCAATGCATTTCAATGTTCAAAGAGGTTCTAAGGCCCTTGAGGGGAGGTCTGATTTATTTCCCAGTAATTATTTTCTTCCTTTCAGAATATCCCAATGAGTCAGATGATTTTAATGATGCTGGGCTAATTTCTGTGTCTAAATCTCTTCCTATTTCTGGATGAAAAGAAGACCATTTTGAGGTACACTGAAAAGGAAGATGAGAATTCTAACCCAGGGAGGTGAGTGAGGAGAATTTATTTATGTTGTTCAAAACAGGTGCATTTTTTTGAAAATTGAGACCTCCTCTAGTATTAGAACAAAAAGAAAGAATGTGTATACACATACTTTCATACATTTGTATATATATTTATGTATGTATGTATATCCATATTCAGAATAGATAACAGCTCTTTATAAATGTGACTGTTATCCAACTCTTAGTTATATATTATTATTTTTAAAGATTTATTTACTTGAGACAGAGAGAGAGAGTGAGGGGAGAGGCAGAGGGAGAGAGAGGGAGAGAATCCCAAGCAGATTCCCAGCTGAGCATGGAGCCTGACTCAGGGCTCAATCCCACAACCCTGAGATCATGACCTGAGCTGAAATCAAGAGTCAGATGCACAACCAACTGTGCCATCCAGGCACCTCAACTCTTATTTATATATTCTAAGCAATAACAATGGTACATCATGGAGCTAAGGAGAAACTGGGTACATTAACATGAATAAATCTTTTCAAGATATTATAATGGTCATTTTGGGAAAAAGAAAAGACATATCAACACTTGTATAATTCATGTTATGGTAAAGGTAGTACAAGATAGAAAGTTTTCCTGAGAAATTGGAGGAGATTCTGAAGATGTGATATTCAAGGTAAATAAACATCAAATGATTGAAAGGTAGACAATTTTAGTGCAAGGACATAGCATGTACAAAGTATGGAAGCATAGAAAAGAACCACATCGTTGGGAAATAGTAAGGAGTTTTTCATTCAAAAATATGTATTGAGCTGCTGTGCCTGGCTGCCTCAGTTGGTAGAGTGTGCAGCTTTTGCTCTCAAGGTTGTAAATTTGGGCCCCACACTGGGTGTAGATAGATATTAGTTAAAAATAAAAATCTTTAAAAATATGTATTGAACATATTTATGGTGACAAGTGGTGTTCTGAGCACCGAAGGTTCATAAATAAAAGATACTATTGACAAAGACATGATTGTTTAATGTAAATCTCAAAGAAAGGAAGTGGTGAGAATCTAAGCTGAAAAGGCAAGCTGCATAGAGCCTTATAATGAATGGCCTTGTCTGCTATATATTCACATTCATATTTTATTTTAGGGACTGTTAGGGAGGGAGGCAATGGGCTTTGAAAAATTAAGCTGGGGCAAGACACAATCAGATTTACATTTCATAATTTGCTCTCATGCAGAAAGTAAAACAGAAGAAAATAGTGAATAGGTAAGAAATTTGTTAAGTTATACATCAAAAAGAAAAGATGGTGAAATGAGGTAGTGGATATAGTTTCTATTTTAAAAAGAAACAATTTGGGAGGACTGTATAGTTAGAAATGATATTTACCAAAGTATGGGTTTTTTTGTGGAAATAGGAAATAGAAATTGAGACACAGGATTAAAGCTGGGACTCTTAAAAGTATATAAATGTAAAGTATTAAATCATATATATACACATACACACATATAAGGTAATAAATTCTATATAGCTTGAAAATGATAAATATACACATGTATCAACATACATATATATGCATCTATCTATCTATATATCTAGATATCTATATATATCTTAACAATTGTTAAAAAATAGCCTCTGCTGGAGGGTATTATGCTGAGTGAAGTAAGTCAGTCAGAGAAGGACAAACATTATATGTTCTCATTCATTTGGGGAATATAAATAATAGTGAAAGGGAATATAAGGGAAGGGAGAAGAAATGTGTGGGAAATATCAGAAAGGGAGACAGAACGTAAAGACTGCTAACTCTGGGAAACGAACTAGGGGTGGTAGAAGGGGAGGAGGGCGGGGGGTGGGAGTGAATGGGTGACGGGCACTGGGGGTTATTCTGTATGTTAGTAAATTGAACACCAATAAAAAAAAATAGCCTCTGATGGATCATCACTGGTCAAAGCTATGAAAAGACAGTCCACACAGAATAAATTTCAAATGACAAATAGATATTTATAAATGCTCAAATTCACCAGTATATTCAGGCGATTCAAATTACAATTAACACTGAGATGTCACTTTATGTAAATCAGAGCACCAAAAATTTAAAACAGCACCAATATTTATTGCTGGTAGAAATACAGAGAAAATCATAATTTGAAACATTGCTAATTGGAAGTGGGAAGTGTGGTAGCCTTTGCAGAAAGCCATCTGGAAACAACTATGAAACATTTTTAAAATGCTCCGCAGATCCTTTCATGCAAAATTCTACCCCTGAGAGTTTCTTCCATACAGATTAAGCCACTAGTATGTAAGAACTTATATATAATGATTTCTTTTTATAGCATTGTTAATAATGGCAAAAGGCTGGAAACGGCATGAATGGCAGTGGCTAAAAAATTATGGTATGGCCAACTGAAGAAGGAAAAACAATCCACAAAAATGCAGTATCATTCCATTATATTCCATTATATCAAATATAATTAAATGTTTACACCTATAAGATTATATGTGTATATATGTATATAGGAACATTAAAAATTGAACAGCTTTGTAGATTAGGACTACAAATGACTTTTGATTTATAACCTTGAACATATGAATATTATTCTATAATGAATAAGGATTAAACTACTTTTTCCTTAAAGAGAAATCACTGCTGAATCACTGCTTCAGAATCACATGGGGATACTTTTAAAAAATGGTACTTTGGGCTGTCAACATAGTTCTATGAAATAGAAATAACTCTTATGCATGCTGAAGTTTGCAAAGCATTGCATTTAAGTTTTCTGTTCAGGGATGTAGTATGCTTTATAATACATGTGAGTGTGTGTGTGCGTGTGTGTGTGTGTGTGTGTGTTGTAATATAACATATTATATTACAATGTAATTCTTCTGTGCAAGTATGTGTAAAGAGGAAAATAACAGTTTTTCTATTTATGGTTTCTCTTCAGCCTTTAAGATCCCTTGATGAAAACCCGAACTACGGAATGGAGCAAGAATCCACCTCATTCACTGAAGATTACAATACAATCCTTTGTCTCCCAGTATCCCAAAGACTGCTGCTGAATTTATAAAAATTAAATTGGTGAATGTGACTATTAAAAGTTGTTTATAAGACTTTCAAGGGGAATAAATAAAAAGGAATATTGCTGATTTGAATTTGCCTTAACATCTTGCTCTTTTTATTTTTTAAGATTTTATTTATTTATTCATAGAGACAGAGAGAGAGAGAGAGAGAGGCAGAGACACCGGCAGAGGGAGAAGCAGGCTCCATGCAGGAAGCCTGATGTGGGACTCGATCCCTGGTCTCCGGGATCACGCCCTGGGCTGACAGGCGGCGCTAAACCGCTGAGTCACCCGGGCTGCCCCAACATTTTGCTCTTGATTTATGAATCTCTGAGTAGGTTTTCTGACTTTTTTAAGGCTTTCATAAATATAACATGATGCCTTTTCATTTGACAGTGTTTCCATCTGCATATATGTTTTCTATTTTGCTTCAAGCAATAATTTTCTTCTTATTACCAAAACAAATTTGTTTTTCCTTAGTTTTTTTTAAGAAAGTGACAGTTAATGATTATTGAAAGGTTAATAATATTTGTTACCTCTACAAGGCATGAATCTCATTGGTTCTTAATTGTTTTTTGTTATTGTAATTCTGGTCACTGACAAAATATGCACAGCAACACCTGGTAAAGGTACAAAGACTCAATGAGTCACTTCCTTGTTCCTTAGGACATTGTAACTAAAACTGAAATGAATGTGTAAATTACGTCTTTTCTATATAAATGTAAGTTATAATGAAAATTCATGTTTTACTAAAAATCATATATCCATATTACGTATTAGCATAGAAGATAACTTTTTTAAAAATTATTTATTTATTTATTTATTTATTTATTTGAGAGAGAGAGAGAGCAAGAGAGAGAGGGAGGAGGGGGAGAGGATAAAGAAGATTTCCCTAACAGGGGAGACTGACACGGGGCTTCATCCAGAGACTTCTGGATCATGACCTGAGCCAAAAGCAGACACTCAACTGACTGAGCCATCCAACCTTCCCAGAAGATAATATTTAAAGAAAGGACATAACAATTCAACATTAAGCTCAGAGTCTTTTGTTAAATATCCCAGTGTTAGATGCAAATTGATTGGTAGCCTTTTCTCAGTATTCTGATATTGCCTACACTCTTTTCTGGCATTCAGGACTTCAAAGCTACTATATTGTGGAACCATGAAATTTGGCTCACTTGCCATTATTTCCTTCCTCTTTTCAATAACACATTAATATATATATGTATTTACTTCACAAATATATATTACCTGACTTGTAATTAGGGGAATAGTTTATGGCATATAATTGAGTATTTAATGTGCAATACCTGACAAATAGTAGGTGCTTAGTAAGTATTGTTGAATAAAAGCATGAATGATTAAATGATTTAATATATTTACATCAAATATATGTCTGGAATTTACCATAATAAATAATTATATATAATAGGTATCAAATTATAGGATACACTTATAGGAAACCCACCTATATAATAATTAACATAAATATTTATGTGCATACTTTACAATAATATATAATATGAATAGAATTTCTACCTATATTTAGATTTATTTAATCAAAATTATGTATGAGACATTAATTGTTAAAATACTTTGTTATTAATACACAAATGGGGGGGGTAAATGAAAATTATGATGGTACTTCCAGAATTTTCACAATTTTTTGAGAGAAATTATTATATGCATATATTAATAGTAATGCACCCTCCCCTTTCTGTTGCTCAACATGTCCCCTGGATGGTGAAATTCTACTCCATGTAATAATAGTTAACGTGTGTTAACACCAGAAACTACTTTAAATGTTTTACATGAGTTTACAACTAAATCCTCACAGTAATTTGTGAGTTTAATACCCATTTTAGATTTGGAAAAACTGAAGGACACAGTAGTTAAATAACTTGCCCAAAACATGCAACTAGTAAGTGACAACGCTGAAATCTGAGGCTGGATACTCTGGTTCTAGAGGCCATGCTTTTAACCATGGTATGGTATATGCCAACTTTTGAAGTGAAATTCAGTTTTCATGGGGTGAAGACATTTCCAAACTTCATTCTTTTATACCCATTCAAGTGTAATTTGTGATGCTGTTACTATTTGTAGAGAACCTGTTTGCTCTGATGAAATAGGCCAAGAGTAGAGTATGGGCCACATCCACAGAAAAAAGGACCAAATCTGTATTAGCAAAATTGTCCTTTCAACTTTTGCCTATGTTTCTCTGTCCCAAGTCTAACTTTCTCAAGATGCTCAAATGCTCTCATTTTTCATGTCGGTATTACTCGGCCACTTAAATCACTTGGTTAAAAAATAATGTTCTCTGAATTTTAAAAGCAGCAAGAGAAAAGAAAGCAGTTATATACAACAGAAACCCCATAAGTCTATCAGCTGATTTTCAGTACAAACTTTGCAGGCCAGAAAGGAGTGGCATGATATATTCAAAGTACTGAAAGGAAAACATCTATAGCCAAAAATACCACATCCAGCGAGGTTATCATTCAGAATAGAAGGAGAGATAAAGAGTTTCCCAGACAAATAAAAGCTAAAGGAATTCATCACCACTAATCTAGCCCTACATTTCTTGTAAAAAAATCTAAAGGGGATCCTTTAGGTGGTAAAGAAAGACCACAAGTAGTAGGAAGAAAATCAGGAAGCACAAAAGTAGTAAAAAAAATTTAAGTATACCTATAAAAGTCAGTGAAGAGATTCACAAAATAAAACGATGTAAAAAGTATGGCATCACATACCTAAAACATGGTGGGGAGAGGAGTAAAAATGACCATCAACTAAACATAGACTGCATGATGCAGAAGATGTTATATACAAACTGGATAGTAACCACAAATCAAAACCAGTAATAGGGGAGTCCCTGGGTGGCTCAGTGGTGTAGCATCTATCTTTGGCCCAGGGCATGATCCTGGAGTCCCAGGATGGAGTCCCTGCATGGAGCCTGCTTCTCCCTCTGCCTGTGTCTCTGACCCCCCCCGCCCCCCCCTCCCCCGCTCTCCGTGTCTTTCATGAATAAATAAATAAAATCTTTTAAAAAGCCAGTAATAGATATGCAAAAAATAAATAGAAAGGAATTCAAATCTATCACTAAAGAAAACTAGCAAACCATGAGAGAAGAGAGCAGGAGAAACAGAGAACTTCAAAAACAACCACAAAACAAGTAACAAATGACAGTAAGTACATACCTATCAATAATTAGTTTGAACACAATGGACAAAATGCTCCAATCAAAAGACGTAGAGTGATGAAATGGATTTAAAAAAAAAAATCTATATCCTGCCTATGCCAGACTCATTTCAGACCTAAAGACCTAAAAACACAGGCAGATTGAAAGTGACAGGATGGAAAAGCATTTATCATGCAAATGGAAATGAAAAGAAAGCTGGGGTAGGAATACTTATATTGAACAAAACAGTCTTTAAAACACTTAACAAGAGACAAAGAGGGACAGGAAGATATAACAATTGTAAATATTTATGCTCGACATGAGAGCACTGAAATAATAAAGCAGCTAATAACAAGCATAGAGGAAGTAATTGATAGTAATACAATAATAGTAGGGGATTTTGTTAATGAAAATGTCTGTTAATGAGTAGATCATCCAAACAGAAAATCAACAAGTAAATAGCGGCTTTGAATAACACATTGGACCAAATGGATCTAACAGTTATCTTCAGAACATTTTATCTCCAAAACAGCAGAATAATATTCTTTTCAAGTGTACATGGAACATTCTCTAGAATAGATCATGTATTAGGCCACAAAACAAGTCTCAACAAGTTCAAAAAGTTGAAGTCATATTATGCATATTTTTCTGGCCACCATGCCATGCATGGAACTAGTAATAAACCACAAGAAAAAAAATCTGAAAAAGAACACAAATACATGGAGGTTTACAACATGCCATTAAACAAAGAGTGGATAAACCAAGAAATCAAAGAGAAAAATTTTAAAAGTACATGGAGATAAATAAAAATGAAAATACAACAGTTTAAAATCTTTGGGGTATAGCAAAAGCTGTTTGAAAAGGAAAATTTATGGCAGTACAACCTTACTTCAAGAAGCAAGAAAAATCACAAATAAAAAACCTAACTTTATACTTAGAAAAAGGACTAACCAGTAGAAGAAAGAAAATAATAAAGATCAGAGCGGAAAGAATGAAATGGAAACTTTAAAAAATAAATAAGAATGGAACAGGGGCAGCCCCGATGGTGCAGTGGTTTAGTGCCACCTGCAGCCCGGGGCCTGATCCTGGAGACCCGGGATTGAGTCCCACGTGGAGCTCCCTGCATGGAGCTTCCTTCTCCCTCTGCCTGTGTCTCTGCCTCTCTCTCTCTGAATAAATAAATGAAAACTCTTAAAGAAGAAAGGAGAAGAAAGAAGAAGAAGAAGAAGAAGAAGAAGAAGAAGAAGAAGAAGAAGAAGAAGAGAGAATGGAACAGATCAATGAAACCTGGTTCTTTGAAAAAATCAACAAAATTGATAAACTTTTAGCCAGACTCATCCTTACACACACACACACACACACACACACACACAGAGGACTCAATAAAATCAGAACTGAAAGGGAAGAAATAATGACTGATGCCACAGAAATACAAAATATTATGAGATTATGAAAAATTATATTCCAACCAACTGCACAACTTAGAAGAAATGGACCAATTCCTAAAAACATATAACCTACCAAAACTAATCAAGAAGAAATAAAAAATTTGAACAGACCAATTGCCAGCAATTACACTGAATCAGTAATCAAAAAAACTCCCAACAAACAAAAGTCCAGGGCCATATACTTTCACAGGTGAATTTTACCAAATGTTTAAAGAAGAGTTAATACCTATCCTTCTAAAACTTTTCCAAAAAATAGAAGATAAAGGAAAATTTCCAAAATCATTCTTTGAGGCTAGCAGTATTCTGACATCAAAGCCATGTAAAGAAATCACACACACACACACACACACACACACACACACACATACAACTACAGGCCAATATCTGATGAACATAGATGCAAAAATCCTCAAAAAAACTAGCAAGATGGTGGAAGAGTAGGGGTCCTCAACTCAACTGGCCCCACCAACTTACCTAGATAACTTTCAAAACATCCTGAACACTTTACAAATTCGACCTGAGATTTAAAGGGAGAACAGCCAGAACACTACAGAAGAAGGGTTTTCACTTCTAGTAAGAATCAACTAAGGTGAAATTTACTTAGGTCGTGGTTGATATTCTTGACTCAGCCCACTCTTACAGTCCATCTGTACTGAACAAAATGACTAAAAGGAAGAATTCACCACAAAAGAAAGAAGCAGAAACAGTACTCTCTGCCACAGAGTTACAGAATATGGATTACAATTCGATGTCAGAAAGCCAATTCAGAAGCACAAATATATGGTGGCTCTGGAAAGAAAGCATAAAGGATTCTACAGACTTCATGACTGCAGAATTTAGATCTAATCAGGCCGAAATTAAAAATCAATTAAATGAGATGCAATTCAAACTGGATGTCTTAAAGATGAGGGTTAATGAGGTGGAAGAAAGAGTGAGTAACATAGAAGACAAGTTGATGGCAAGGAATGAAGCTGAGGAAAAAAGAGGTAAACAATTAAGAGACCATGAGGAAAGGTTAAGGGAAATAAATGATAGCCTCAAAAGGAAGAATCTGCATATAATTGGGGTTCCAGAAAATGCCAAGAAGGACAGAGGGCCAGAAAGCATATCTGAACAAATCATACCTGAGAACTTCCTTAATTTGGGGAGGGAAACAGGCATTCAGGAGATAGATCGAGGAGATAGAGAGGTCTCCCCCCAAATCAATAAAAACCATTCAACACTTTGACATTTAATAGTGAAACTTGCAAATTCCAAAGATAAAAGGAAATCCTTAAAGCAGCAAGAGACAAGAGATCCTTAACTTATATGGGGAGAAATATCAGATTAATAGCAGACCTCTCCACAGAGACCTGGCAGTCCAGAAAGGGCTGGCAGGATATATTCAGGACCTAAATGAGAAGAACATGAAGCCAAGAATACTCTATCCAGCAAGGCTCTCATTCAGAATAGAAGGAGAAATAAAGAGTTTACAAGATAGGCAGAAACTGAAAGAATATGTGACCACCAAACCAGCTCTGCAAGAAATATTAAGGGGGACCTGTAAAAGAAAGAGGAAGCCAAAGAAACAATCCACAAAAACAGGGACTGAATAGATATTACGATGACACTCAATTTATATCTTTCAATAGTTACTCTGAATATGAATGGCCTTAATGATCCCATCAAAAGACACAGGGTTTCAGACTGGATAAAAAAGCAAGATCCATCTATCTGCTGTCTACAAGAGACTCATTTTAGACCTAAAGACACCTCCAGCCTGAAAATGAAAGGCTGGAGACCAATTCATTATTCAAATGATCCTTAAAAGAAAGCAGGGGTAGCAATCCTCATATCAGATAAATTAGTTTATCCCAGAGACCGTAGTAAGAGATGAAGAAGGACACTACATCATACTTAAAGGGTCTATCCAACAAGAAAACCTAACAATCATGAATATTTATGCCCCTAATGTGGGAGCTGCCAAGTATATCAATCAATTAATAACCAAAGTAAAGACATACTTAGATAATAATACACTAACAGTAGTAGACATCAACACAGTACTTCCTGCAAATCACAGATTTTCAAGGCACAACATCACCAAAGAAACAAGGGCTTTAATTGATACACTGGGCAAGATGGATTTCACAGATATATACAGAATTTTCTATCTGAACACAACTGAATACACAATCCTCTCAAGTTCATATGGAACTTTCTCAGTAGACCACATACTGGGTCAGAAATCAGGTCTCAATCCATACCAAAAAATTGAGATTGTCCCCTACATATTTTCAGGCCATAATGCTTTGAAACTAGAACTAAATCACAAGATGAAATTTGGTAGAAACTCAAACACGTGGAGGTTAAAGGGCATCCTACTAAAAGATGAAAGGGTCAACCAGGAAATTAGAGAAGAATTAAAAGGATTCATGGAAACTAATGAAAATGAAGATATAACAATTCAAAATCTTTGGGATACAGCAAAAGCAGTCCTGAGGGGGAAATACATCGCAATACAAGCATCCCTCAAAAAACTGGAAAAAATTCAAATACAAAACCTAACCTTGCACCTAAAGGAACTGAAAAGAACAGCAAATAAAATCTACACCAAGCAGAAGAAGAGAGTTAATAAAGATTTGAGCAGAACTCAATGGAACAGAGACCAGAAGAACTGTGGAACAGATTAACAAAACCAGGAGTTGGTTCTTTGAAAGAATTAATAAGATAGATAAACAATTAGCCAGCCTTATTAAAAACAAAAGAGAAAAGACTCTAATTACTAAAATCACAAATGAAAGAAGAGAGATCACAACAAAAACCAAGGAAATACAAATGATTTTAAAAACATATATGAGCAGCTATACGCCAATAAATTAGGCAATCTAGAAGAAATGGGCGCATTTCTGGAAAACAACAAACTACCAAAACTGGAACAGGAAGAAATAGAAAACATGAACAGGCTGATAACTAGGGAGGAAATTGAAGCAGTCATCAAAAACCTCCCAAGACACAAAAGTCCAGGGCCAGATGGCTTCCCAGGGGAATTCTATCAAACTTTTAAAAAAGAAACCATACCTATTCTACTAAAGATGTTCCGAAAGATAGAAAGAGATGGAATACTTCCAAACTCATTCTATGAGGCCAGCATCACCTTAATTCCAAAACCACACAAAGACCCCACCAAGAAGGAGAATTATACACCAATATCCCTGATGAACACAGATGCAAAAATTCTCAACAAGATACTAGCCAGAGGGGATAGAGGGGATCCCTGGGTGGCTCAGTGGTTTAGCGACTGTCTCTGGCCCAGGGAGTGATCTTGGAGTCCCTGGATCAAGTCCTACATCGGGCTCCCTGCATGGAGCCTCCTTCTCCCTCTGCCTGTGTCTCTGCCTCTCTCTGTGTGTCTCTCATGAGTAAATAAATAAAATCTTAAAAAAAAAGATACTAGCCAATAGGATCCAACAGTACATTAAGAAGATTATCCACCTTGACCAAGTGGGATTTATCCCCAGGATACAAGGCTGGTTCAACACTCGTAAAGCAATCAATGCAATAGATCATATCAACAAGAGAAAAAACAAGAACATATGATCCTCTCAATAGATGCAGAGAAAGCATTTGACAAAATACACCATCCATTCCTGATCAAAACTCTTCAGAGTGTAGGGATAGAGGGAACATTCCTTAGCATCTTAAAAGCCATCTATGAAAAGCCCACAGCAAATATCATTCTCATGGGGAAACACTGGGATCCTTTCCTCTAAGATCAGGAACACGACAGGGATGTCCACTCTCACCACTGCTATTCAACATAGTACTGGAAGTCCTAGCCTCAGCAATCAGGCAACAAAAAGAAATAAAAGGCATTCAAATTTGCAAAGAAGAAGTCAAACTCTCCCTCTTTCACAGATGACATGATGCTGTATATAGAAAACCCAAAAGACTCCACTGTAAAATTGCTAGAACTCATACAGCAATTTGGCAATGTGGCAGGATACAAAATCAATGCCCAGAAATCAGTGGCATTTCTATACACTAACAATGAGACTGAAGAAAGAGAAATTAAGGAGTCAATCCCATTTACAATTGCACCCAAAAGCATAAGATACCTAGGAATAAACCTAACTAATGAGGTAAAGGATCTATACCCTAAAAACTACAGAACACTTCCGAAAGAAATTGAGGAAGACACAAAGAGATGGAAAAATATTCCATGCTCATGGATTGGCAGAATTAATATTGTGAAAATGTCAATGCTACCCAGGGCAATTTACACATTTAATGCAATCCGTATCAAAATACCATGGATTTTCCTCAGAGAGTTGGAACACATAATCTTAAGACTTGTGTGGAATCAGAAAAGACCCCAAATAGCCAGGGAAATATTGAAAAAGAAAACCAGAGCTGGGGACATCACAATCCGGGATTTAAAGTTGTACTACAAAGCTGTGATCATTAAGACAGTATGGTACTGGCACAAAAATAGACACATAGATCAATGAAACAGAATAGAGAATCCAGAAATGGGCCCTCAACTCTATGGTCAACTAATATTCGACAAAGCAGAAAGACTATCCACTGGAAAAAGGACAGTCTCTTCAATAAATGGTGCTGGGAAAACTGGACATCCACATGCAGAAGAATGAAACTAGACCATTCTCTTACACCATACACAAAGGTAAACTCAAAATGGATGAAAGATCTAAATGTGAGACAAGATTCCATCAGAATCCTAGAGGAGAACACAAGCCACATCCTTTTTTAACTTGGCCACAGCAACTTCTTACAAGATACATCTATGAAGGCAAGGGAAATAAAAGCAGAAATGAACTATTGGGACTTCATCAAAATAAAAGCTTCTACATAGCAAAAGAAACAGTCAACAAAACTAAAAGACAACCTACAGAATGGGAGAAGATATTTGCAAAGGACATATCATATAAATGGCAGTATCCAAGATCTATAAAGAACTTATTAAACTCAACAGCAAAGAAACAAACAATCCAATCATGAAATGGGCAGAAGACACAAACAGAAATTTCACCAAAGAAGACATAGACATGGCCAACAAGCACATGAGAAAACGCTTCACATCACTTGCCATCAGGGAAATACAAATCAAAACCACCATGAGATACCACCTCACACCAGTGAGAATGGGGAAAATTAACAAGACAGGAAACAACAAATGTTGGAGAGGATGTAGGGAAGGGAGAACCCTCTTGCACTGTTGGTGGGAATGTGAACTGGTACAGCCACTCTGGAAAACAGTGTGGAGTTTCCTCAAAGAGTTAAAAACAGACCTGCCCTACGACCCAGCAATTGCACTGCTGGGGATTTACCCCAAAGATACAGAAGTAGTGAAACGGCAGGACACCTGCACCCCAATGTTTATAGCAGCCATGTCCACAATAGCTAAACTGTGGAAGGAGCCTTTGTTTCCATCGAAAGATGAATGGATAAAGAAGCTGTGGTCTACATATACAATGGAATATTACTCAGCCATTAGGAATGAAGATGGATACCCACCATTTGCTTGGACATGGATGGAACTGGAGGGTATTATGCTGAGTGAAGTAAGTCAATCTGAGAAGGACAAACATTATATGGTCTCACTCATCCGGGGAATATAAAAAATAGTGAAAGGGATTATAGGGAAAAGGAGAGTAAATGAGTGGGAAATATCAGAGAGGGTGACAGAACATGAGAGACTCCTAACTCTGGGAAACGAACAAGGGGTAGTGGAAGGGGAGGTGGGCAGGGGGATGGGGTGATTGGGTGATGGGCACTGAGGGGGGCACTTGACGGGATGAGAACTAGCTGTGATAGTATATGTTGGCAAATTCAACTCCAATTTAAAAAATGCACAAAAAAACAAAGAAAAACCCGCAAAATATTAGCAAACCAAATTCAACAATACATTAAAAAATAATTTGCAGGAACCCCATTAAAATAAAAATTTGCTCATTAGTTGAGCATGTGCCATCACCTCAGGTCATGTTCCTGGGGGCTGGGATCAAGTCCTGCATTGGCCTCCACCCAGGGAGTCTCCTTTTCCCTCTCCCTATGTCTCTGCCTCTCAGTGTCTCTCATGAATAAATAAATAAAATCTTTAAAAAAAATCATTTGCCACAATCAAATGGGATTTATTTCCAGGATGAAAGTGTGGTACAATATTTGCAAATAAATCAACATGATGATTCATATTATCAACAAGAGAAAGGATGAAAATCATATGATTATCTCAATAGATACAGAAAAAGTATGTGACAAAGTAAAACATCCATTCATGATAAAAGCCCTCAACAAAGTAAGTTTAGAGGGAATATATATTAACATAATAAAATATTATTTTTGTAATAATATATGAAAAAAACATAGCTAACATCATACTCAATGGTGAAAAACTGAGTGCTTTTCCCCTAAGATCAGAAACAAGACAAGATGTCCACTCTCACCACTTTTATTCAACATAGTACTGGAAGTCCTAGCCACAGCCATCAGACAGCATACAGAAATGAAAGGCATCCACATTGGTGAGGAAGAAATAAAACTTTCACTATTTGCAGATGACATGATACTATATATTGAAAACTCCAAAGACTCTACCAAAAAAACGACTAGAATTGATAAATAAATTCAGTAAGGTCACAGGGTACAAAACTAATGTCCAGAAATCTGTTGCATTCTATACACTAATAATGAAGTAGCAGAAAGAGAAAATAAGAAAACAATCCCATTTACAATCACACCAAAAATAATAAAATACCTAGGAATAAACTTAGCCAAGTTGATGAAAGACTTGTACTTGGGGTGCCTGTGTGATTCAGTCAGTTATGTGTCTACCTTTGGCTCAGGTCATGATCCCAGGGTCCTGGGATTGAGCCCCTTGTTGGACTCCCTGCTCATGAGGAGTCTGCTTCACCCTCTCCCTATCCTCCTTCCGCTGCCTGTGCTCTCTATCTCTGTCAAATAAATAAATAAAATCTCTTAAAAAAGAAAGACCTATACTCTGAAAACTATAAAACATTGATGAAAAAAATTGAAGATGACACAAAGAAATGGAAAGACATTGTATGCTAATGAACTGAAGCATAAATATTGTGAAAATGTCCATACTATCCAAAGCAATCTACACATTTTCTACAATCTCTATCAAAATACCACCAGCATTTTTTACAGAGCTAGAACAAATACTCTTAAAATTTGTATGGGACCACAAAAGACCCCAAATAACCAAAGCAATCTTTAAAAGAATAAACTGGAGGTATCACAATCCCAGATTTCAAGATATAGTACAAAGCTGTAATAATTCAAACAGTATGGTACTGGCACAAAAACAGATCCATTGACAATGGAACAGAACAGAGAGCCCAGAAACAAGCCCATGAATATATGGCCAATTAATATTTGGCAAAGGAGGCAAGAATATGCAATTGGAAAAAGACAGTGTCTTTAACAAACTGTGTTGGAAATACTGGAAAGCTATGTGCAAAAGAACAAAACTGGACCACTTTCTTATACCATATACAAAAATAAATTTAAACTGAATTAAAGACGATTTAATGTGATACCTGAAACCATAAAAATCTTAGAAGGGAGAAGAGGCAGTAATTTCTCTAACATCAACCAAAACAACATTTTTCTAGATATTTCTCTTGAGGCAAGGGAAAAAAAAGCAAAAATAAATTATTAAGACTACATCAAAATGAAAAGCTTGTGCACAACAAAGGAAATAATCAAGAAAACTAAAAGACAATCTACTGAATGGGAAAATATATTTGAAAATGACATATCTGATAAGGATTAATATCCAAAATATTTAAAGAACTTATGCAACTCAACATACACATAAAAATAGATAATCTAATTAAAATTGGGCAGAAGACATGAAAAGACATTTTTCCAAAGAAATACAGATGGTCAACAGACACCTGAACAGATGCTCAACATCACTCATCATCTGGGAAATGTAAATCTAAACCACAATGAGGTATCACCTCACACCTGTCAGAATGGCTAAAATAAAAAAATGCAAGAAACAAGTGTTGGTGAGGATGTGGAGAAAAAGGAATCCTCCTGCACTGTTGGTGAGAATGTAAACTGGTGCAGCCACTGTGGAAAACAATATGGAAATTCCTCAAGAAATTAAAAATAGAACTATCATATAATCTAGTAATTCCACTACCGGATATATACCCAAAGAATAGGGAAACACTAATTCAGTTTTTCTCTGGTTGACTTCAACTTTCTCACCCTCTCTCTTTCTTTCTTTCTCAATTGAACATAGGATACAAAGTATAGTAGTGTGTGGTGTGTTCTCATCTTGCTTTGGTGTCCTTTTTTTTTTTTTGTATATGTTTTTTTTAATTGGAGTTCGATTTGCCAGCATATAGTATAGCTACCCAGTGCTCATCCCGTCAAGTGCCCCCCTCAGTGCCCATCACCCAGTCACCCCATCCCCCTGCCCACCTCCCCTTCCACTACCTCTTGTTCGTTTCCCAGAGTTAGGAGTCTCTCATGTTCTGTCACCCTTTCTGATTTTTCCCACTCATTTTTTCTCCTTTCCCTTATAATCCCTTTCACTACTTTTTATATTCCCCATATGAGTGAAACCATATAATGTTTGTCCTTTTCCAATTGACTTACTTCACTCAGCATAATACCCTCCAGTTCCATCCATGTTGAAGTAAATGGTGGGTATTCGTCATTTCTAATGGCTGAGTAATATTCCATTGTATACATAGACCACATCTTCTTTATCCATTCGTCTTTTGATGGACACCGAGGCTCCTTCCATAGTTTGGTTATTGGGGATGTTGCTGCTATAAACATTGGGGTGCAGGTGTCCTGCTGTTTCACTGCATCTGTATCTTTGGGGTAAATTCTCAGCAGTGCAATTGCTGGGTCATAGGATATCTCTATTTTTAACTCTTTGAGGAACCTCCACACAGTTTTCCAGAGTGGCTGTACCAGTTTGCATTTCCACCAACCGAGCAAGAGGGTTCCGCTTGGTGTCCTTTGAGTATGTTGGACCTGTGGTTTGGTGTCTATCATTAGATAATTAGTAATCAATCAAGTAATTCTTGATCATTATTTCTTCTGCCTAGTTTCATCATGATTTTACTCCTGGTATTCCAATTATAAGTATGTTGTACTATTGCATATTATCCTGCAGTTTTTGGACATCCTGTTCTATCTTGTTCAGTCCTTGTTGTTGATTCTTCCCCAAATATTCCCCAATTATGTCTTCAAGTAATTATGCCCTGTGTAATCCCCTCCCCTTGTGGGTGGGCTGAACCTAATGACTTGCTTCTAATGAAAAAAAAAATATGGCAAAAAATGCTGAGATGTCACTTTGAAGATTCAGTTATAAAAGACCACAGTTACATCTTTGTAGTATTCTATCTTTCATGCTGCAAGAGTTCAGACTCTCTCTCTATGGAGAGGTCGATATGGCAAGGAACTAAATGCAGCCTCTGTCTGAGCAAGAAATAGCATTTCTCAAATACAACATCCCATAACACACTGAATCCTGCCAACAATCTTATTAGTGACTGTGTTAGTCTGCTTGGCTGCATAACAAAATACTATGGATTGGGTGTCCTAAACAACTGAAATTTATTTTCTCACATTTCAGGAGACTAGAAATCCATGATCAAGGTGTCGGGAAACTTGGTGTGTAGTGAGAGTTCTTCCTGCCTTGCAGATGGTTACCTTCTCATCAAGTTCTCACACAGCCTTTCCCCTGTATGCATGCAAAAAAGACAGCTCTCTGGGATCTCCTCCTCTTTGTATAAGGACACCAATCCTATTGGTTTGGGGCCCTACATTTATAATCCAATTTAACCTTAATTATCTTCCTGGTGGCCCTATCTCCAAATGCAATCACATTGTGTGTTAGAGTTTCAACCTATAAATTTGGGGAGGACACAATTCAATCCATAAGTGACCATGGAAGCAGATCTTTCTTCAGTCAAATCTTTAAGTGAAAGATTTAAGCGAACCACAGCCTAGGTGACAACTGGATTACAGCCTTATGAGAGACGTCAAAGCAGAGTATCCAGCTACTACCCAAAGAGAAAGTTATCACATTCAACATACCTGTTCATTATAAAGGTGAGAAAGAGACCCAAACATTTAGATCAGGAATTGTTACCAAGAATCTGAGAGAGATAACTTTGGGAGACTGGAAATGGAGGAAGCCTAAAGCAGAGCACATTTGTTGTGGTGGCAAGTATCAGTACGTATGTTTTTTCAAAGGACCCCAACAACCAGGTATTTGTTGTTCTATGTTTTTAGTTCACACTTCACTTATTTATCTGTTGTAGTTTACTCTGGATTGTGTCAACTTGAAAATTTCAAAGAAGTGAAAATGGTTCCAGTCACCCTGTATTTTGAAAATTTCAGGAAGTTGTGGCTGAGAAACAAGGTACCAGACCAAGTTTCAGTACCCTCCCTTTGCATCCTCCATTCTTTATATCATATGACATTGTGCTAGATCATAAATTATATTTCTCCAACACTTCTTTTTTATTTTCTTCTCCAATATTTATTTCATCTCCAGCTTTTCCAGAAAAAGTTCTCCCTGTTTCTGGCTTGGTCATTTACCTCTGCTCTGAGAAAAAGAGACAACATCAGAGGTATAGCTATCTTATATCTAGCAAGCACTGAGATTTAATCAGATGGCTGCTGCTTCTTCTTGTTCTTCTTCTTCTTTTTCTTTTTCTTCTTCTTCCTCTTCAAGTAGGCTCCATGCCCACATGGAGTCCAACTCAGGGCTTGAATTTGCAACCCTGAGACCAAGACCTGAGCTGAGATCAAGAGTCCAATGTTTAGGGGCACCTGGGTGGCTCAATCAGTTAAGCATCTGCCTTAGATTCAGGTCATGATGCTGGAGTCCTGGGATCCCCACATTGGGCTCCTTGCTCAGGGGGTCTGCTTCTCCCTCTGCCCCTTACCCTGCTCATGCTATCTCTCTCTCTCAAATAAACAAATAAAATTATAGAAAGAAAAGAGAAAGAAAGAAAGAAAGAAAGAAAGAAAGAAAGAAAGAAAGAAAGAAAGAAAGAGAGAAAATCCAGCTGTGAGTCTTGTAATTTCCACCTAAGCCCTTTACCACAGCCAGTTGTAATTTATATGCTAAAATAAACAAACCCGATGACATAGTTTACCTTTTAAGTAAAGTCCACACAAACCTTTTCACACAAAATCTGAATCTTTTTGAAGTTTAGGATGGCAGTTTGCAGTTCCCCTTACTCTGTGAGAGCTTTCAGGCATATTCTTTAACTTCCTTTGCTGTTTCATATGCTAACGTGACAAGGAAGTAACAAGGGAAACACAACCTCAGCTTTTATAATGACTTCTTCTTTCTAATGCCAGTAACTTAATTTTACCATCTTCTGATTTCCAATGAACAGATCTGTCTTTACATCATTAGTATACTTCTGAGGCATGTATAATAGGATCCAGGAATTATTTCTTTCTTTAATATTAAAACTTTTTTTTTAAGATTTATTTATTCACTTGAAGAGAAAGCAGAGGTGTGGGGTAGAGTGACAAACTCCACACTGAGCACAGTCTGATGCAGAGCTTGATCCCACGACCCTGAGATCATGACCTGAGCCTAAATCAAGAGTCAGAGGCTTAACCGACTAAGCCACCCAGGTGCCTCCAAAAATTATTTCTTAAGGCTCAGGAAAAGATAATCTCATAATGATGCAACCTCAAAACCCGTGGCATATTGGTAAGAGTTTACTTTTATTTTGTACTGTCATTTGAAAGACAGTGGGTGTGGTAGGAATATGTATGTCAACAGATATAAATATTATACAGTAAGGACAAACAGAGAGGAAATGAAAAATATTTTTTTTTTTAATGAAAAATATTTTTAAAAAATATTGGAGGTTTTTGGTGTTTCGTGCAGCAGCAATAGTGGAAGCAGAATTTGAATCCGAGAAAAGAAAATCACTACTAAAGTCAACAAAAATAAGTGATAAAAGCCATGGACTAGAAATCATACAAGGATATGAAGTTGTAAAAATGAAAATAAGGCAGAGAGAAACGCATATTTATTGTTACCAAATGCTAGGTGCTATAGTAAATGCTTTACATCATTTCCATTTAATTCTCACAAGTAACCTAAGATGTAGGTGTTATTGTTCCCATTGTTAAATAGAAAACAAACGTTTATAAAGACTATCTGGTTTGGGGCAGCCCGGGTGGCTCAGCAGTTTAGCACTGTCTTCAGCCTGGGGCCTGATCCTGGGGTCCAGGGATTGAGTCCCATGTCAGGCTCCCTGCACAGAGCCTGCTTCTCCCTCTGCCTGTGTCTCTGCACCTCTCTCTCTCTCTCTCTCTCTCTCTCTCTGTATGTGTCTCTCATGAATAAATAAATAAAATCTTAAAAAAAAAAAAAGACTACCTGGTTTATGTAAGGTCATATAGTAAATTCCAAAATGCACTTAAACCCAGGACCAGCAAAATCCAAACACTTGATCTGTTATAAATTTTAGTTAAGAAAAATAAAAAGAAATTCTAAGGAAGAAAATGAAGAACAAGTCTCTGATGGACCCCAAAGAGTAAGAATGGACAAAGGAAAAGGCAGAAAATTTAAGGCAGTTTAAACATCTGCCTTAGATTCAGGTCATGATGCTGGAGTCCTGGGATCCCCACATTGGGCTCCTTGTTCAGGGGGTCTGCTTCTCCCTCTGCCCCTCACCCTGCTCATGCTCTCTCTCTCTCTCAAATAAACAAATAAAATTATAGAAAGAAAAGAAAGGAAAGAAAGAGAGAGAGAGAAAGAAGAAAGAAAGAGAGAGAAAGAAGAAAGAAAGAAAGAAGAAAGAGAGAAAGAATGAGAGAGAAAGAAAGAAAGAGAGAAAGAAAGAATGAGAGAGAAAGAGAAAGAGAGAAAGAAAGAAAGAAAGAAAGAAAGAAAGAAAGAAAGAAAGAAAGAAAGAAAGAAAGAAAGAAAGAAAGAAAGAAAAAAGGATTTTGGCCAGTAAGTATTCCAGAGCATATTTGAAATTAGTGATAACCTTTAAATTTACATGTCCTAGACATTTAGTGGAAATAAGTAATGTCAAAGGGTCAGTGGACTGAAACGGATTTTCTGCTGTCTGAGACTTGAGGCTTAAACAGTGTGGAGGCTTCTGAAAATGCCATGCTACTTCTGTTGGTGCTGTGTCCATGCCACTCCTCAGGGTGCTACTACTTACAGTCAATTTAATATTTTCTGACTATTTTGCTTAAGATTGAAGACCAGCAAGTTTCTAGAAAATCAGCAGAACATCTGACTTTTTAAAAAAGATTTAATTAATTAATTAATTAATTCATTCATTCATTCATTCGAGACACACAGAAAGAGGCAGAGACATAGGTAGAGGAAATAGCAGGCTTTTTGTGGGGAGCCTGATGCAGGACTCAACTCAGGACCTGGGATCACGATCTGAGCTGAACGCAGACACTCAATCACTGAGCCACCCGGGTGCCCCAACATCTGATTATTTTTAAAAAGACATCTTTTTGAGAAAGACTTCAAGAGGCATGACCAGCTTACATCAGCAAAGTCCAACTTAATGAATTACAGTTCTTCACAATTCATGTGTGTTACCTAAAGGATTATTTTATTTAACTTTTAACATGCATGCCATGCATTTAGTTGGAAAATGAACAAAAAGCTGAAAATGTTGAATTTGGCAAGATGTTATTAGCTCTAGGGAGGGTCATAAGATCTGGCTATAAAACCCCACTAGTTGTCCCTCCTGTCTAGTCTCCATTACTGTGCTATTTGTTCACTTCTCCTCGGTTCTTGCATGTTGGTACCAGCTTTGATTAGCCTCCTTCTCCAATATTGTACGTTACACTTATAAATTTACATCTATTCCTGTAAGTCCCTATGATTAATCCTCCCATTTAAAATAATCTTTCTAAAAATGCTAATTTTATAGAGCATACACTGATTAAATTATTTAAAGTGTCCAAATGACTTGTAAAATATCTTGACCCCTTTCACTGTATGTCATTTTTGCCTATTTCAACTTATTCTTTTCCCATACTCTGATATAAACTTTACTAGTTGCAGAAGTGAGAACAAACTGGAAAGGGAGAGAGAAGTGAGGAAGGTGACAGGTCTGTAGATAAAATAGTGAGATGCTTCTTTGAGATACAATCAGTGGGCAGCCTGGGTGGCTCAGTGGTTGAGTGCCACCTTTGGCCAAGGGTGTGATCCTGGAGACCCGGGATCGAGTCTTGCATCAGGCTCCCTGCATGGAAGCCTGTTTCTCCCTCTACCTGTGTCTCTGCCTCTCTCTGTGTCTCTCATGAATAATTAAATAAAATCTTTAAAAAAAATCAGCATATGGTGTAAGTTTAAGGTGTACAATTGCTGGTTTGATACCATTATTTATGGCAAAATGATTTTATGCTATTTCCTTTAGAAGAATGTTCTTTATTGCTTCACCCCTGTTATGTATTTAAATCACTGGAGTCATCTAACATATCCTAGAGAGGCAGAGAATTCCAATTCCATCTTGTTAATTTTGGCAGAAGCCACGCTCAACAGAACCTTTTGCCCCCTGTAGTCATTTATATACTGCTCCTGAATTCATGTTTTCTCACCAGCTGTTTTAGTGAGTTCTACAGGACGACTACTTTGGAGCCTACACTCCCACCTCACTTTCCCCCTAATCACTACCCAAAACAATTATTTTGAGATCAATAGAACATGTAAAAATAATTTTAGGAGTCCCATTGAAAAAATAGGCATATTAAAACATAGTGTATTTTTAACATTAGAAAGTTAATAGAACAAATATAGAAATCTAAGAGAATAAACATGATAAAGGAAACATATCAATATTAACACCAAGAGAAAAACACATCTAAGAATTTGAAAACCAATTTGTGATATATTTCTATATTAATATATAATATTGTAGGGGCACCTGGTGACTCAGTCGATTAAGTGTGTCTGCCTTTAGGTCCTTGGATTGGGCCCCACATGGGGCTCTCCACTCAGCAGAGAGCCTGCTTTTCCCTCTCCTTCTGTCCCTTCTTCCTTCCCATTTGGGTTCTCTCTCTCAAATAAATAAGTAAAATGTAATATATATATAATATTATTTTTAAAAGATTTTATTTATTTACTCATGAGAGACATAGAAAGAGAGGCAGAGACACAGGCAGAGGGAGAAGCAGGCCCTATGCAGGAAGCCCAATGTGGGATTTGATACCAGGACTCCAGGATCACGCTCTGGGCAGAAGGCAGGTGCTCAACCGCTGAGCCACCCAGGTGTCCCATATATATATAATATTTTAAAGAAAATTAGTGTTATACTATGTTGCAGGTTATCACCTGTATAGGTAACATTTTTATTACATCACATATTCACTTATGATACAAAATTTTATTGGCTGTGTATGTTCCATCACTTGGAAACATTCAAAAAGATTTAGATAAGACTCTAAAAGTTATTACTGAAGTTACTTAAGTTTTATATTGTAATTACTTTAATAATTTTGCAATAAATCTGAAACAAATTTTCCTTTTTCTATATTTTTCATATTTTTGATAATTTTAATTAAAGCCAATGTTGTAGACTGAATGGGTATTTTATCGTTTTAAATTAACATTTTAAATATTATTGTCATTGAATCATGGTATTCAAATACTTATTTACTTTAATTAAATGCTTAGTTTATCCATGCATCATTTTTTAAAAAGATTTTATTTATTCATTTGAGACAGAGAGAACATGAGCAGGGGGAGAGGCAGAGGCAGAAGCAGACACCCTGCTGAGCTGGGAACCCAACTTGGGGCTCTATCCTGGGACCTGGGATTATGACCTGAGCTGAAGGCAGATGCTTACCCATCTGAGACACCCAGGTGCCCCACATGCATTTTTAATACTTCTGTTTTACGTTAGAATCATATGAGATCTTGAAAAAAAAATCATATGAGATCTTTATATTTATTTCAAAATAGTATTGCTCCCTGTCATATGTGTTGCAAATATTTTCACTAATTTATTTGCTTTAATAAAAATGCTTTAAATTCCTTTCTGTTTAATATAATATTTCATAAGAGAAAAATATTCATTACATATACATAGTTTATTAACCTGAATGTACATACATAAACCCACCATTCAACCAGGAAACTAGAACTTTAGCAACCTCTTTTATCTACCTGTTTTCCTCCTCTCTTCCAACTATCTGCCACCACCTACAGAGGTGACTTCTATGCTGAATTGTATTTCTCATTACCTTGCCTACTAATATAATATATGCATAATATATATAATAATGTGTTGTTTAGTTTTGCCCTGTTTGTAAGCTTTATAAAATATCAAACTGTATTCAGTGCTCTGAGATTGCTTTTCTTTTTCAGTATTATATTTCTAAACTTCATGCTGTCATTGCAAAAACTATAGTTAATTTAGTCTTCACTCATGTAAAATATATTTTCTTGTATAAATAAATATTCCCAGTGAGTTTATCCATTATCTTGTCAATAGTCATTTGAATTATTTATTACTATTATGAAATATGCTGGTATAAATATTCTAAATCAAAATTAGCTGGTATAAAAATGTCCCTAGTGCATATTTGTAAAAATTTATCTAAAATTTACAGGTAGTAAAATTATCAGATGTTAGGATGTACATGCCTTCAACCTTCCCAGGTAGGATGAATTCCACCAGCAATATATACATGTTTCCAATGACCCACATCCTCTCTAACATTGAAATATTCAGAGTTCTTTATTTTGCCAATCTAGAGAATACAAAACTATATACTGTCATCTTAATTTTCAGTTTCTTAAATATTAAAGATTTTAAGTATCTTCTCACATATGAATGGTCAAATCTTTTGTTTTCTTCTGTGAGGTGTCTGTTTAAGTCACTTGCTCATTTTGCATACTTTTATAAATATATGTATTTTAAAAATCTAGATACTAGTCCATAATAATAATTTATGTTGCAAATATATTCTTCAAGTTTGTGACTTTTCTTTTCACTTTTTAAATGATGTTTTTTGAAGAGCAGCACTCAGTTTATCAATCTTTAAAGATTTTATCTATTTATTTGAGAGAGAGAGAGTGAGTGAGAGAGAGAGCACAAGCAAGGGGAGAGGCAGAGGGAGAGGGAGAGACAGACTCCCCTGCTGAGGTGAGAGTCCGACCCAGGGCTTGATCTCAGGACCCTGGGATCATGACTTGAGCCAAAGGGAGATGCTTAACTGACTGAGCCACCCAGGCACCCCAGTTTATCAATCATTTTAATAATTAGAACTCTACAACCTGCTTAAGAAAAAGTTACTTACCCAAAGTCAAATGAATATTGCTCTTTAATATTCTAAATGTTACAAAGTATTGCTTTTCACATGTCTTCAAACTTCCAAATTAGGTTTTTATTTTTTTTAAGATTTATTTATTTTAGAAAGAGGAGAGCAGGAGGAGGCAAGGGAGAAGGAGAGGGAATTTCAAGTAGATTCTGCACTGAGCATGGAGTCCAATTCAGGGCTCAATCTCATGACCCTGAGATCATAATCTGAGCCAAAACCAAGAGTCAGATGCTTAACTGACTGTGCCACCCAGGTGCCCCCCAAATTAGATTTTTGAACTCATGTAATAATATACTGATCTAACTTCATTTTTTCGAATAAGTAATAAATTTTCTTCACATAATTTACTGTATGGACTCCTTTTTATGTTCATTTGAAATACTATCTATATTATATATTGTAGTTTCATATAGTGTGTCTCTTAGAGGCAATTCATTTTCTTCCAATTAGCCAGCTGTGTATACTTACATCAATACTCCACTATTTTAATTACTTTTGGTTTCTAATGTTTTCATATATACTAGGTGAGGTACATCAAATGCATTCCCTTTATTTAGAAATGTTCTGCCAATTCTCACTTTTTTACTTTTCCATATAAATGTTGGAATCTGCTTGACAAGTTCCTAAATTCACATGTTAGCATTTTCATTGATACTGAATTTATAACCTAGTTGGGGAAGAATTAAATTTTAGAATATGGGTACTTTTTTGTTAGTGAATATGCCATATGTAGCCCATTCAAGTGTTTTTGTTTTTGTTATATAATTCTTTGGATTTGGATCTTTCTTATTTTTGTTAGATTCTTTGCCATCAGTAATTGTATTGCCATTATAAACAGTATATATTTTCAGTTATATTCACTGGCTGAAATGAAAACAGAAAAATGCAATGGTTGTTATTATTATTTTGGTATATTGATTCTAGTCAATTCCTCACACAGCTTTCTTATTATATCTAAAAATGTGTTGGACATACATTTGTAAGCAAAAAAAACTGTATCTGAAATAAAGACAATTCAGTTTCTTTCTCTACAATTCTTAAGCTTTTAATTTATTTTTCTTGGTTTATTGCACTGGTCAGAATTTCCAGTATAATGTTAAATAGAAACATGATAAAAGCTTTTTTTTTCGCAACGGGTTTGCCGCCAGAACACAGGTGTCGTGAAAACCACCGCTAAACCTAAACCAAAATGGGAAAGGAGAAGACTCACATCAACATCGTCGTCATTGGACACGTAGATTCGGGCAAGTCTACCACTACTGGCCATCTGATCTACAAATGTGGTGGGATCGACAAAAGAACTATCGAAAAATTTGAGAAGGAGGCTGCTGAGATGGGAAAAGGCTCCTTCAAGTATGCGTGGGTCTTGGATAAACTGAAAGCTGAACGTGAACGTGGTATCACCATTGATATCTCCCTGTGGAAATTCGAGACCAGCAAGTATTATGTGACCATCATTGATGCCCCAGGACACAGAGACTTTATCAAAAACATGATTACAGGCACATCTCAGGCTCACTGTGCTGTCCTGATTGTTGCTGGTGTTGGTGAATTTGAAGCAGGTATCTCCAAGAATGGGCAGACCCGTGAGCATGCCCTTCTGGCTTACACACTGGGTGTAAAACAACCAATTGTTGGTGTTAACAAAATGGATTCCACTGAACCACCCTACAGCCAGAAGAGATACGAGGAAATCGTTAAAGAAGTCAGCACCTACATTAAGAAAATTGGCTACGAGCCCGACACAGTAGCATTTGTGCCAATTTCTGGTTGGAATGGTGACAACATGCTGGAGCCAAGTGCTAACATGCCTTGGTTCAAGGGATGGAAAGTCACCCGTAAAGATGGGAATGCCAGCGGAACCACACTGCTTGAAGCCCTGGATTGCATTCTGCCACCAACCGTCCAACTGATAAGCCCTTGCGTCTGCCTCTCCAAGACGTCTACAAAATTGGTGGTATTGGTACTGTCCCAGTGGGTCGAGTGGAGACTGGTGTTCTTAAGCCTGGCATGGTGGTCACCTTTGCTCCAGTCAATGTTACAACTGAAGTAAAGTCTGTTGAAATGCACCATGAAGCTTTGAGTGAGGCTCTTCCTGGGGACAATGTGGGCTTCAATGTCAAGAACGTATCTGTCAAAGATGTTCGTCGTGGCAACGTGGCTGGTGACAGCAAAAATGACCCACTAATGGAAGCAGCTGGCTTCACAGCTCAGGTGATTATCCTGAACCATCCAGGCCAAATCAGTGCTGGATATGCACCTGTGCTGGATTGTCACACAGCTCACATTGCTTGCAAGTTTGCTGAGCTGAAGGAAAAGATAGATCGTCGTTCTGGAAAGAAGCTGGAAGATGGTCCCAAGTTCTTGAAATCTGGGGATGCTGCCATTGTTGATATGGTTCCTGGCAAACCTATGTGTGTTGAGAGCTTCTCTGACTATCCTTCTCTGGGCCGTTTTGCTGTTCGTGACATGAGACAGACGGTTGCTGTGGGTGTCATCAAAGCAGTGGACAAGAAGGCAGCTGGAGCTGGCAAAGTCACCAAGTCTGCCCAGAAAGCTCAGAAGGCTAAATGAATATTATCCCCAATACCTGCCACCCCAGTCTTAATCAGTGGTGGAAGAACGATCTCAGAACTGTTTGTGTCAATTGGCCATTTAAGTTTAATAGTAAAAGACTGGTTAATGATAACAATGCATCGTAAAACCTTCAGAAGGAAAGGAGAATGTTTTGTGGACCATTTGTTTTTTTTTTTTTTTTTTTTTTTTTTGTGCGTGTGTGGCAGTTTTAAGTTATTAGTTTTTAAAATCAGTACTTTTTAATGGAAACAACGACCAAAAATCTGTCACAGAATTTTGAGACCCATTAAAACAAAAGTTTAATGAGAAAAAAAAAAAAAAAGAAAGAAACATGAAAAAAGATATTTTTTTCCTGTGTGTGATTTACAGGGAATACTTCCAATGATCCCTTTTTAGGATTATTATTGCTATATGTTTTTGTCAGATATCTCTTAGAAGGAGGGAGTTTATTTTTATCCCTAGTTTATGAAAAATTTTTATCAAATTATTTTACTATATCATTGAAATGATTAAATGGATGTTTTAGCCCTGAATCTATTATGTGGTTTGTAATAATCAGATTTCTCTATTTCAAACCAAACTTAACTGTAGGTAAACCTAAAGTTTATTGACTTTCTAAATATTTTTTCTGGGGACATCTAGGTGGCTCAGTCATTGAGCATTGGCCTTTGGCTCAGGTCATGATCCCAGGGTCATGGGATCAGGTCCCACATTGGGTTCCCCACAGGGAGCCTCCTTCTCCCTCTGCCTGTCTCTGCCTCTCTCTGTGTGTCTCTCCTGAATAAACAAATAAAATCTTTAAAATAAATAAATATTTTTGCTGAATTTAGTATAATTTTTAATGTAGTTTTTAATTTTTATTTTGAAAGAGTAAAAACACAAAAGAGTAAGAGAGACAACTTAAGACAGAAGAAACAGTCTTTATAACCTAATTTCAGAAGTGACTTTCCATTATTTCTTTTCTCTTCTGTTGATTAGAAGTGAATCACCAAAAGGAAGAAATTACATAAGTACATGGATATCTGGAAGCCAGGATCTTTGGGGAATACCATGGAGTCTATTACAAATTGACACTTGTCCCCCAATGGTTCATGCTCTTTCATACACAGAATACATTTATCTGGGTTATTTAACTTGGCATAATGTCCTCAGTTTCATTTAGCATAATGTCCTCAAGTTTCATCCATGTTATCATAAATGGTAGGATCTTCTTTTTAAAAATTGAATAACATTCATATAAAAAATAATATTCATATATGTTCACACATATATAAGCATCTTTATCCATTTATCTGTTGACAAAAACTTATGTTGCATCCATTCCTTGGTTATTGTAAATAAAGGGATTATTCACATTATTCTATTGTGAATAATGGGATCTGCAATGAACATAAAAGCAGATATCTCTTCCAGATACTGATTTAATATTCTATGGATACCATAGGACATAGAATGAAAAAGAAAATTTCATCTCAATAAAGCTGCTTAAAATACAAATAATAATAATTATTATTATCATATATATTATTATTATTATTATTATTATTATTATTATTATTTGGATACACACCCAGAAAAGGGACTGCTGGATCTTACAGGAGTACTATTTTTAAGAATAGAACCATTTACATAATGGTTGTACCAATTTACATTCTCACTCACAGAGTACAAAGGTTGCCTTTTCTCCACATCCTTACCAATACCTATTATCTTGTCACTTCAATAATTGCCATCCAAACAGGTGTGGGATGACATCTCATTGTGGTTTTGATTTGCATTTCCCTGATAATTGGTGATGTTGAAAACTTTTTCATATATTTGTTGGCCTTTGGTCTTCTTTGGAAAAGAAGTCTATCTATATCCTTTGCCTATTTTTTAAATTGGTTTTGTTTCTGTTTTGCTATTCGGTTGTATGAGTTCCTTATATATTTTGGGTATTAACCCCTTATCAGATATATAGTTTGCAAATGATACCAAAAGAATTTCCCAATTCATAGATTGTCTTTTCATTTTGTTGATTGTTTTTTCCTTTTGTGGGCAAAAGCTTTTAAGTTTAATATAATTTTACTTATTTTTTATTTTATTACCTGACCTGAGCTTTTGGTGTCATAGCCAAAAAATCATTGCCAAGGTCAATGTTTCTTTTCTTCTAAGAGGTTCATAGCTGCAGGTCTTATTTTTATATATTTTAATCCATTTTAGGTTGATTTTTGTGTATGGTGTAAAATAAGGGTCCAATTTCTCATTCTTTCTCCCCCCCCCCACCTTTTTTTTTTTTTTTTGCATATAAATATCCAGATCTGCTAACACCGTTTAAATATTTAAAAAGACCATTCTTTCTCCATTGTATATTCTTGGCTACCTGCATGAAACTTAGTTGACTATATATGTTTGTGTTTATTTCTGGGCTCCCTATTCTATTCCACTGGTTTGTATGTCTGTTTTTATGCAATTACTATATGTTTTAATTACTAACTATAGCTTTGTAATATAGTTTGAAATCAGGAAGTGTGATGCCTTCGGCTTTTTTTTTTGCCCTCATGGTTGTTTTGGCTATGGGATCTTATGGTTCCATACAATTGTAGGATTATTTTTCTATTTCTGTGAAAAATGCCATTGGGATTTTGATAAAATTGTACCTAATCTATACATGGTTTTTGTTAGTATGAACATTTTAACAATAGTCATTCTTCTGATCCATAAACATGAGTATCTCCATATTCATCTGTGCCTTCCTCAACTCCTTTTGTTACAGGATTTCTTCCCTTGATACCTGCGGTTCTTGGTCACACCACTTCAAAGAATGAAGAGGCAGACCAGGCAGTGGTGGTCAGCAAAGCAAGGCTTCTCGAGTATAGTGGAGCAAAATTTATTGAGTGATAGTACAAAGCTCCCAAAGAGGGAGGGGACCCAGAGGGTTGCCACTGGAGTTTCTAAGTCTTGGGATTTCTATAGACTTATTAGCAGACTGTTTTAATCTGACTAATCCTCCCTGTGCCTGACATCCAATCAGATTTTTTTTAACATTTTATTTATTTATTCATGAAAGACACAGAGGAGAGAGAGAGGCAGAGACACAGGCAGAGGGAGAAGCAGGCTCCATGCAGGGAGCCTGATGTGGGACTCGATCCCAGGACTCCAGGATCATGCCCTGGGCCAAAGGCAGGCGCTAAACCACTGAGCCACTCAGGGATTCCCATCCAATCAGATTTTTGTCACCCATATATTACATGGGAAAGGGTGGAGGCCTCCTTCCAGGATGGTGTAAAATCCTTTTAAGGGTGGTTTTTCTCTTAGGGCAGGGGGTCACTTGTCCCTGCCTACCTGCCTTCCAACTATCCTTTATCATTTTCGTCAATGTTTTATACTTCTTAGGGTACAGATCTTTTACTCCTTGGTTAAATTTATTCCTAAAGTATGTTATTATTTTGGATGCTATAAAAAATGGGATGTCATAAATGTTTTCTTAATTTTCTTTCAGCTAGATCATCGTGGTGCAAAGAAAAACAGCTAGTACTTGCATGTTAATTTTGTATCCTGACACTTGACTGAATTTATTAGCTCTGAAAAGTTGGGTTTGTTTTTTTTTGTTGTTTTGATGTTTGTTGCTTTTTGTTTTGTGCAGCCTATAGTGTTTTCTACATAAAAGACCATGTCATCTGCAAACAGAAATTATTTTAATTCTTCTTTTCCAATTCTTACTGGCCAGAAGACCAGGAAAGGAAGAACCAGGAAGCATGAGAGAATCCTTTGGTTTTTTATCTCCTGACCCTGCCCGTTAGGCATAACTATTGCAGTGTTGTTAATTTCTAGTATTTATTTTTTACTTTTTCTTAGAATTCTATTTCTGGTTACATTATCCATATGCTTTTGCAGTTATCCACTTTTTCCATTTGAGCCATTAACATCTTAATCAGTTATTTTATTTTTTTTAAATATTTATTTTTTAAGATTTATTTATTTATTTATTCATGGGAGACACAGAGGGAGAGGCAGAGACACAGGCAGAGGGAGAAGCAGGCTCCATGCAGGGAGCCCAATGCAGGACTCAATACTGGGACCCTGGGACCACACCCTGAGCCAAAGGCACATGCTCAACTGCTGAGCCACCCAAGGTCCCTATTTATTTATTTTTAGACAGAGAGCACGTGAATAAGGGGTGGGGGTAGGAGGAGGGGTGAGAGGGATGGGCAGAAAGAGAGACTTCTCAAGCAGACTCCCCACTAACTGCAGAGCCCAAGGTGGGGCCAGATCACAGGACCCTGAGATCATGACCTGAGCTGAAATCAAGAGTTGGACACTTAACCAACTGAACAACCTGGGTGCCTCAATCATAGTCATTTTAAATTCCTAGTCTGACCATTCTAATCCCTCTGCCATAATTTAAGTCTCATTCTGATGCTTGTTCTGTCTTTTCAAACTATATTTTTATCTTTCAGTGTGCCTTGTAATCTTTTCTTGAAAGCCAGATGTGATGTTCTAGGTAAAAGGAATTGAGGCAAATAAGCCTTTAGTGTATGGTTTTATGTTTATCTGGCTAGAGGTTAAACCGTGTTGACTGTTAACTATAAACTATAGGTGTCAGAGGCTAAAATTTCCATCAGTGTTTTTGGATCCTATATCTTTGGGGTTCCTTAGTGACTTCTTCATCAATAATGTCTCATATGTGCAGTTCTTTCAGTTGTAATCCCTTGTTAGTATTTAGCAGCCCAGTGATGCCACAGTAATGTGGGGGCAGGGAGGGGAATCATTCTGCAGGCCTATGATTTAGTCTCAAATTTTTAGTGAGCCTGTGTCCTCAGGTATTCTTTCTTTCTTAGATGAGACAGGAAGGCCAGATGGGGCTGAAGTTGAGTATTACTCTTCCCCCAGGTCTTTTAGGCTCTGGTAAAATTCCAGTCCATTAGGTTCTGATTAGTTTCCCTTAAGGGCAGACCTTGTTAAAAATTTTTGTTTGTTTAAATTAGAAAAAAGAAAAAAAAACCCAAATGTTCCAGGCATATTTCAAAATGGCTACTTTTCCTTTTATTCCTGCTTGAAATCACAAGGGGATTTTTCTCTCATCTTCACTGTGAGAAGCTGATAGAGCTCCTAAAGGTAAAACTCACAGAAGTGTGGGACCCCTGAAGTCCTTAACATTCAAGTTTGTCCACAATGAGCCTCCAGCAATTTGTCAATAGCAGTTTCGGTGTTCCTTCACTGTACTGGCTCCCACAGAGCTTTCTGCTCCTGGACTTCTATTCCAGTAAGTTGTGATCTCCCTCTGCCTACCAGTCTCTAATTTGGGGGGCAGCAGTTTGCCCTGCAACGTCTATGCTCTGGCAAATCCAGAAAAAGTTGTTGGTTTTCAATTTGTTCAGCTTTTTTCTTGTTGTATGAATAGCAATGATGACCTCCAAGCTTCTTTTTTTTTAAAGATTTTCTTTATTTATTCATGACAGAGACACACACAGAGAGAGGCACAGACACAGGCAGAGGGAGAAGCAGGCTCCACGCAGGGAGCCTGACGGGGGATTCGATCCTGGGTCTCCAGGGTCACACCCTGGGCCAAAGGCAGGCGCCAAACCGCTGAGCCACCCGGGCTGCCCGACATCCAAGCTTCTTAAATGCCAGATGGGAAGCCAGAAGTTAAGACAGTCACTCTTAATAGATCCAGTCATAGTCAACCTTAATACTCAGTTACTTAAATGTCTCCATCTATGGGCAATTCTTCATCACTCTTGATTCTGCTATGAACAGGACTGTGATATATATTTAGGCTGTGATATATATTTAGGCTTGGGAGCAAATCTGATCATCTAATTATAACTTCACTTTTATCGATGATACTGGCTTAATGGTTTACCCTTTTAAATTTGGTAATTAAATGTTTTACTTGGAAACAATATCTGGGGGAGGGGGCAAGATGAGGGCAGAGTAGGGTCTCCAAGTCACCTGTCCCCATCAAATTACCTAGATAACTTTCAAATCATCCTGAAAACCTATGAATTCGGTCTGAGATTTAAAGAGAGAACAGCCTGGAATGCTACAGTGGGAAGAGTTCGCACTTCTATCAAGGTAGGAAGCCGGGGAAAAAATAAAGAAATAAAAAAGCATCCAAGGGGGAGGGGCCCCGGGAGGAGCCAGGCTAAGGCCCGGGGCAAGTGCCCCCAGGACAGGAAAGCCCAGTCCTGGAGAAGCAGGAGCTTCATCAATCTTCCCCGATGGAAAGGAGCTCACAGGGAGCTCAGGCAGGCTCCCAGGAGGGGCAGGGATGCCCTCAGGCTCCCAGGGGCACTAACAGAGGACCTGTGCGCCAGGGGAGAGCCGGCCACACACCGGCCCAGCTCCCTAAAGGGCTGAAGCGTGGGCATGGTTTGGCCCAGGAGTAGCTCCGCATTGGCTCAGGCAGCAGCTCCCACGGAGGGGGCTGTGCGGTCCCAGAGCCCAGGGCACTGGGGGACACACCCCAAGATCCGGCGCTCCCCCCAGGACAGGCAGAGGCCGGGAGGACATAGGGCAGCAAGGACGCTCCTGCTGCCAGGCAGCCCCGAGCTGTGCAGATCGATGGCCTCGCTCCGGGAGCATCCAGGCCCCTGCGGACTGGGAGTTGTGGTAGTTACTACGGGAGCTGACTCCAGGGCTGGAGAGCTGGCCGCCGCCACTGTTGGTGTTCCTCCTGTGGTCTCAGGATAAACAACTCCCACTGAGCCTCACAGTGGCCTCACAGGATAAACAGTATAAACAACTCCCACTGAGCCGTGCACCAGGCAGGGGGCTGAGCAGCTCCCCCCAAGTGCCCACACCTGAGAATCAGCACAGCAGGCCCCTCCCCCAGAAGACCAGCTAGAAGGACAGGGGAAAAACAAGTTATTGACCAAGCAGCACTGGAAAATTCCAGGGGAAGTCGAGGGATTTACAACATATAGAATCAGAGGATACTCCCCCTTGTTTTTTTTTTTTTCTTTTGTTTGCTTCCCCCCTTTTTTCCTCTTTTTTTTTTCTTCTTCTCCTTTTTTTCTTTTCTCTCTTCTCTCTTTTTCTCCTTTTTCCAGTATAACTTGTTTTTGGCCACTCTGCACTGAGCAAAATGACTAGAAGGAAAAACTCACCTCAAAAGAAAGAATCAGAAACAGTCCTCTCTCCCAGAGTTACAAAATTTGGATTACAATTCAGTGTCAGAAAGCCAATTCAGAAGCACTATTATAAAGCTACTGGTGGCTCTAGAAAAAAAGCATAAAGGATTCAAGAGACTTCATGACTGCAGAATTTAGATCTAATCAGGCAGAAATTAAAAATCAATTAAATGAGATGCAATCCAAACTAGAGGTCCTAACAATGAGGGTTAATGAGGTAGAAGAACAAGTGAGTGACATAGAAGACAAGTTGATGGCAAGGAGGGAAACTGAGGAAAAAAGAGAAGAACAATGAAAAGATCATGAGGATAGGTTAAGGGAAATAAATGACAGCCTCAGAAGGAAAAATCTACGTTTAATTGGGGTTCCCGAGGGCGCCAAAAGGGACAAAGGTCCAGAATATGTATTTGAACAAATCATAGCTGAGAACTTTCCCAACCTGGGAAGGGAAAAAGGCATTCAGATCCAGGAGATAGAGAGATCCCCCCCTAAAATCAATAAAAACCGCTCAACACCTTGACATTTAATAGTGAAACTTGCAAATTCCAAAGATAAAGAGAAGATCCTTAAAGCAGCAAGTGATAAGGAATCTCTAACTTTTATGGGGAGAAATATTAGATTAATAGCAGACCTCTCCACAGAGACCTGGCAGGCCAGAAAGGGCTGGCAGGATATATTCAGGGCCCTAAATGAGAAAGAACCTACAGCCAAGAATACTTTATGCAGCAAGGCTCTCATTCAGAATAGAAGGAGAGATAAAGAGCTTCCAAGATAGGCAGAAACTGAAAGAATATCTGACCACCAAGCCAGCTCTGCAAGAAATACTAAGGGGGACTCTGTAATAGAAAGAGGAAGTCCAAGGGAACAATCCACAAAAACGGGGACTGAATAGGTATCATGATGACAGTAAATTCATATCTTTCAAGAGTAACTCTGAACGTGAATGCACTTAATGACCCCATCAAAAGGTGCAGGGCTTCAGACTGGATAAAAAAGCAGGACCCATATATTTGCTGTCTACAAGAGACTCATTTTAGACATAAGGACACCTACAGCCTGAAAATAAAAGGTTGAAGGACCATTTACCATTCAAATGGTCCTCAAAAGAAAGCAGGGGTAGCCATCCTTATATCAGATAAATTAAAGTTTATCCCAAAGACTGTAGTAAGAGATGAAGAGGGACACTATATTATACTTAAAGGATCTATCCAACAAGAGGACCTAACAATCATCAATATTTATGCCTGAATGTGGGAGCTGCCAAGTATATCAATAAATTAATAACCAAAGTTAAGACATACTTAGATTATAATACACTTATACTTAGTGACTTGAATGTAGTGCTTTCTACAATTGACAGATCTTCTAAGCACAACATCTCCAAAGAAACAAGAGCTTTAAATGATACACTGGACCAGATGGATTTCACTGATATTTACAGAACTTTACATCCAAATGCAACTGAATACACATTCTTCTCAAGTGCACATGGAACTTTCTCCAGAATAGACCACATACTGGGTCACAAATCAGGTCTTAACTGATACTAAAAGATTGGGATCATCCCCTGCATATTTTCAGACCATAATGCTTTGAAATTAGAACTAAATCACAAGAAGTTTGGAAGAATTTCAAACATGTGGAGGTTAAGGACCATCCTGCTAAAAGATGAAAGGGTCAACCAAGAAATTATAGAAGAATTAAAAAGATTCATGTAAACTAATGAGAATGAAGATACAGCTGTTCAAAATCTTTGGGATACAGCCAAAGCAGTCCTGAGGGGGAAATACATCACAATACAAGCGTCCATCCAAAAACTGGAAAGAACTCAAATACAAAAACTAACCTTGCACCTAAAGGAGCTAGAGAAAAAACAGCAAATAGATCCTACACCCAGCAGAAGAAGAGAGTTAATAAAGATTTGAGCAGAACTCAACGAAATAGAGACCAGAAGAACTGTGGAACAGATCAACAGAACCAGGAGTTGGTTCTTTGAAAGAATTAATAAGATAGATAAACCATTAGCCAGCCTTATTAAAAAGAAGAGAGAGAAGACTCTAATTAATAAAATCATGAATGAGAAATGAAAGTTCACCACCAAAACCAAGGAAATACATACAATCTTGAAAACTTATTACAAACAGCTATACGCCAATCAATTAGGCAATCTAGAAGAAATGGACACATTGCTGGAAAACCACAAACTACCAAAACTGGAACAGGAAGAAATAGAAAACATGAACAGGCTGATAACTAGGGAGGAAATTGAAGCAGTCATTAAAAGCCTCCCAAGACACAAAAGTCCAGGGCCAGATGGCTTCCCAGGGGAATTCTATCAAACTTTTAAAAAAGAAATCATACCTATTCTACTAAAGATGTTCCGAAAGATAGAAAGAGATGGAGTACTTCCAAACTCATTCTATGAGGCCAGCATCACCTTAATTCTAAAACCACACAAAGACCCCACCAAGAAGGAGAATTATACACCAACATCCCTGATGAACATGGATGCAAAAACTCTCAACAAGATACTAGCCAATAGGATCCAACAATACATTAAGAAGATTATTCACCATGACCAAGTGGGATTTATCCCTGGGATGCAAGGCTGGTTCAACACTCATAAAGCAATTGATGTGATTGATCATATCAGCAAGAGAAAAACCAAGAACCCTATGATCCTCTCAATAGATGCAAAGAAAACATTTGACAAAATACAGCATCCATTCCTGATCAAAACTCTTCAGAGTGTAGGGATAGAGGGAACATTCCCCAGCATCTTAAAAGCCATCTACGAAAAGCCCACAGCAAATATCATTCTCAATGGGGAAGCACTGGGAGCCTTTCCCCTAAGATCAGGAACAAGACAGGGATGTCCACTCTCACCACTGCTATTCAACATAGTATTGGAAGTCCTAGCCTCAGCAATCAGACAACAACAACAAAATAAATAAATAAAAGGAATTCAAATTGGCAAAGAAGAAGTCAAACTCTCCCTCTTCACAGATGACATGATACTGTACATAGAAAACCCAAAAGACTCCACCCCAAGATTGCTAGAACTCATACAGCAATTTGGCAGTGTGGCAGCATACAAAATCAATGCCCAGAAATCAGTGGCATTTCTATACACTAACAATGAGACTGAAGAAAGAGAAATTAAGGAGTCAATCCTATTTATAATTCCACCCAAAAGCATAAGATACCTAGGAATAAACCTAACCAAAGAGGTAAAGGATCTATACCCTAAAAACTACAGAACACTTCTGAAAGAAATTGAGGAAGACACAAAGAGATGGAAAAATATTCCATGCTCATGGATTGGAAGAATTGATATTGTGAAAATGTCAATGTTACCCAGGGCAATTTACACATTTAATGCAATCCGTATCAAAATACCATGGACTTTCTTCAGAGAGTTGGAACAAATCATCTTAAGATTTGTGTGGAATCAGAAAAGACCCTGAGTAGCCAGGGGAATATTATCAAAGAAAACCGTAGGTGGGGGCATCACAATACTAGATTTCAGGTTGTATTACAAAGCTGTGGTCATCAAGACAGTGTGGTACTGGCACAAAAACAGACACATAGATCAATGGAACAGAATAGGGAATCCAGAAGTGGACCCTGAACTTTATGGTCAACTAATATTCGACAAAGCAGGAAAGACTATCCACTGGGAAAAAAGACAGTCTCTTACATAAATGATGCTGGGAAAATTGGACATCCACAAGCAGATGAATGAAACTGGACCATTCTCTTTCACCATACACAAAGATAAACTCAAAATAGATGAAAGATCTAAATGTGAGATAAGATTCCATCAAAATCCTAGAGGAAAACACAGACAACACCCTTTTTGAACTTGGCCACAGCAACTTCTTGCAAGATACATCCAAGAAGGCAAGAGAAACAAAGGCAAAAATGAATTATTGGGACTTCATCAAGATAAGAAGCTTCTGCACAGCAAAAGAAACAGTCAACAAAACTAAAAGACAACCTACAGAATGGGAGAAAATATTTGCAAATGACGTATCAGATAAAGGGCTAGTATCTAAGATCTATAAAGAACTTATTAAACTCAACAGCAAAGAAACAAACAATCCAGTCATGAAATGGGCAAAAGACATGAAGAGAAATCTCACAGAGGAAGACACAGACATGGCCAACATGCACATGAGAAAATGCTCCGCATCACTTGCCATCAGGGAAATACAAATCAAAACCACCATGAGATACCACCTCACACCAGTGAGAATGGGGAAAATTAACAAGGCAGGAAACAACAAATGTTGGAGAGGATGTGGAGAAAGGGGAACACTCTTGCACTGTTGGTGGGAATGTGAACTGGTACAACCACTCTGGAAAACTGTGTGGAGATTCCTCAAAGATTTAAAAATAGATCTGCCCTACGACCCAGCAATTGCACTGTTGGGGATTTACCCCAAAGATACAGATGCAATGAAATGCTGGGACACCTGCACCCCGATGTTTCTAGCAGCAATGTCCACAATAGCCAAACTGTAGAAGGAGCCTCGGTGTCCATCGAAAGATGAATGGATAAAGAAGATGTGGTCTATGTATACAATGGAATATTACTCAGCCATTAGAAATGACTAATACCCACCATTTGCTTCAACGTGGATGGAAATGAGGGTATTATGCTGAGTGAAGTAAGTCAATCGGAGAAGGACAAACATTATATGGTCTCATTCATTTGGGGAATATAAAAAAATAGTGAAAGGGAATAAAGGGGAAAGGAGAGAAATGAGTGGGAGATATCAGAAAGAGACAGAACATGAGAGACTCCTAACTCTGGGAAATGAACAAGGGGTGGTGGAAAGGGAGGTGGGCAGGTGGTGAGGGTGACTGGGCACTGAGGGGATGGGCACTGAGGGGGGCACTTGATGGGCTGAGCACTGGGTGTTATGCTATATGTTGGCAAATTGAACTCCAATTAAAAAAAGGACTGACAAAAAAAAAAGACAGAAAAAGGAAACAATATCTGAGCATGATCATTAGTTATGTGATATGCATTTCTTGCTCTATTGTATTTTCCGAGCTGCTCAAAGACTGCACCTAACAGTTCCTCCCTCTGTAGGGAAGTATTCTCCTACTAGGTAATACAGATAATTTTGCCTTTTTTTTAGATGGCATCAGCATCCATGATAGCTCTGCTTGCTGGAAGTTCCTCCTGCCTTGGAAGCCTCAAAATGACTTCGGGCTTCTTAAGCTTACTGGGTAATTTGAGAGGTATTACTCAATCAATGAAACTCAACACACAGATCTCCTCTCACCGAATTTGGCATCCTTTTTTTTCCCCTATCTTAATGTTACCATGTATATTATAGGACCGATTTATATCCTCAGTCTTTTAAACATTCAAAGTTTCCTTCTGGAAGAGTATGAGTGATGAGGAAGTTATTCTTATAGAAAGCTTACAGAATTTATCAGGACTGGTTTCTGAGCATTGGCTGAAGTTGTGGATAGTCTATCACTAAGGAAGAGGATAATTAGATCTCAGCTTTGAATACTACTCATTAATAACTTTCCAGGAGTTCTTTTTATTTTTGTTACACAGGATAGGATATTCACACTTCCTTCTCTTAAGTACAATCCAGATTCAGTGCACTGAAATTGCTCTTTATTGTTTTAATCTCCAGTGCCTACCACATGATATGGGCTCAATATTTGTTAAATGTAGGTGGCTTTGTCTGATAAGAAATCATTAGCATAATAAACAAGCTCTAAAGATTTAGAAAAACAGTGCTCATTATACAATGTCATATATATAACATATATATACACATATTCAAAAATATATACACAGATATTTATATATTTATAAAGAGCAATTCTAAATTTTTTTTAAATTTTTATTTATTTATGATAGTCACAGAGAGAGAGAGAAAGAGGCAGAGACACAGGCAGAGGGAGAAGCAGGCTCCATGCACCGGGAGCCCGAATGTGGGATTCGATCCCGGGTCTCCAGGATCGTGCCTTGGGCCAAAGGCAGGCGCCAAACCGCTGCGCCACCCAGGGATCCCCAAAGAGCAATTCTAAAACACTTAACAGTACCCAATGAGAAAGAAAGTCAAAGTCAACATAGAGTTCTGCTGTGAAAAGAGCCATGTTTTCTCTCAAGTTCTCAGATCATCACTTATTAAAATTACAGCTTGTTCATGATTTTTGTTAAGGTGTCAAGGAATCAGAAAGTTTAATGAGATCTGATCATTCATTCATTACCTGCACCCAGAGTAGAGTAGGTGGTCCAAGCATAATGGAGAAAGGAAATGAACTTGTGGAAAGCACTGCACTAGAAAGCACTAGATGCTTTAAAAATGGCATTGAGAAAACTTTCTAATTCCCAGCATGGGTAAAGTAGCAATTCTGAAAAGCTCATTCTTATGTCATCCAGAACCAATTCTGAATGTTTTTATGGGGATAAATACTAGGGTGCAGATGTAAGTCATATCTCCTGATTTTTATTATAGAATATTCAGGCATCATCAGCATAAAACTATTCCAGATTTGACCCAAGCACTCAAGTGAATGAGCTTGCATTTCTCTTTTTCCTTTTCCTCTCAAAAATAAATTACCAAAATAAGAGAAAAATGTTAGAAAAATCAGAGGCAAGGGGTACCTGGGTGGCTCAGTTGGTTGGGCATCTGACTCTTGTTTTCGGCCCAGGTCATGATTTCAGGATCTTGGGATTGAGCCTCACATCAGGCTCCACACTGACCTTGGAGTCTGCTTGGGCTTCTCTCTCCCACTCCTTCGGCCCCTCCCTCCACTCATCTCTAAAATAAAGAAATAAATATTTCTTATGAAAGGAAAAAAAGAAAAATTAGAGATGAAGTACATGAAAACCATTTAGATGGTAACTAGATCAGATATGATGTAGTAGTTACTATTCTAAGTAATACTGGAACTTAATTGTATATATGGTTGCAGCCTCCTTCCTAGTCATATGCCATTCCTTATTTATTGATGATGATATTAATTTCTCTATCTGGAAAAACTCATTGAAAAGTTTAAACTGAAATGTATTCTTTAAATGTGTACCTTATGTTTCCATCTATATGATGTGAAGGACAAAGGATTAAGTCTAGATTATTCTAAACCAATTTTAATAACCAGTAATTTGTATTAGCACAATTATTCTTTGCAAATAGATACTACAAATGTTATTTTTAACAGACTTAAAATTAAGTTTCTATGTTAGAAAACATTTTTCCTCAGGAATTCTGTTTAGTTTATTATTGTGCATAGTCTATCAGTGAGCCAAGGGTGCCATTATAAAATACCATAGACTGAGAGGTTTAAACAACATAAATATATTTTCTCACAGTTTTATAGGCTAGAAGTCTGAGATAAAAGTGTCAGCAGTTTTAGTTTCTTTGGAAGCCTCTCACTGGTTTATAGATAAGGTTTATATATACCACCATATCTCTGTGTCCTCACATATTCACCCCTTGGTCTGGGTGTTTTTGTGTCCTAATCTTCCTTTTTTTTTTTTTTGGTTGGTTGTTTGTTTTTTATTTATTTTATTTTATTTTTTTAATTTATTTTTATTGGTGTTCAATTTACTAACATACAGAATAACCCCCAGTGCCCGTCACTCATTCACTCCCACCCCCCGTCCTCCTCCCCTTCTACCACCCCTAGTTCGTTTCCCAGAGATCGCAGTCTTTACGTTCTGTCTCCCTTTCTGATATTTCCCACACATTTCTTCTCCCTTCCCTTATATTCCCTTTCACTATTATTTATATTCCCCAAATGAATGAGAACATATAATGTTTGTCCTTCTCCGATTGACTTACTTCACTCAGCATAATACCCTCCAGTTCCATCCACGTTGAAGCAAATGGTGGGTATTTGTCATTTCTAATGGCTGAGGAATATTCCATTGTATACATAAACCACATCTTCTTTATCCATTCATCTTTCGATGGACACCGAGGATCCTTCTACAGTTTGGCTATTGTGGACATTGCTGATAGAAACATCGGGGTGCAGGTGTCCCGGCGTTTCATTGCATCTGAATCTTTGGGGTAAATCCCCAACAGTGCAATTGCTGGGTCGTAGGGCAGGTCTATTTTTAACTCTTTGAGGAACCTCCACACAGTTTTCCAGAGTGGCTGCACCAGTTCACATTCCTACCAACAGTGTAAGAGGGTTCCCTTTTCTCCGCATCCTCTCCAACATTTGTGGTTTCCTGCCTTGTTAATTTTCCCCATTCTCACTGGTGTGAGGTGGTATCTCATGGTGGTTTTGATTTGTATTTCCCTGATGGCAAGTGATGCAGAGCATTTTCTCATGTGCATGTTGGCCATGTCTGTGTCTTCCTCTGTGAGATTTCTCTTCATGTCTTTTGCCCATTTCATGATAGGATTGTTTGTTTCTTTGGTGTTGAGTTTGATAAGTTCTTTATAGATCTTGGAAACTAGCCCTTTATCTGATACGTCATTTGCAAATATCTTCTCCCATTCTGTAGGTTGTCTTTGAGTTTTGTTGACTGTATCCTTTGCTGTGCAAAAGCTTCTTATCTTGATGAAGTCCCAATAGTTCATTTTTGCTTTTGATTCTTTTGCCTTCATGGATGTATCTTGCAAGAAGTTACTGTGGCCGAATTCAAAAAGGGTGTTGCCTGTATTCTTCTCTAGGATTTTGATGGAATCTTGTCTCACATTTAGATCTTTCATCCATTTTGAGTTTATCTTTGTGTATGGTGAAAGAGAGTGGTCTAGTTTCATTCTTCTGCATGTGGATGTCCAATATTGAAGAGACTGTCTTTCTTCCAATGGATAGTCTTTCCTCCTTTATCGAATATTAGTTGACCATAAAGTTCAGGGTCCACTTCTGGGTTCTCTATTCTGTTCCATTGATCTATGTGTCTGTTTTTGTGCCAGTACCACACTGTCTTGATGATCACAGCTTTGTAGTACAACCTGAAATCTGGCATTGTGATGCCCCCAGATATGGTTTTCTTTTTTAAAATTCCCCTGGCTATTCGGGATCTTTTCTGATTCCACACAAATCTTAAAATAATTTGTTCTAACTCTCTGAAGAAAGTCCATGGTATTTTGATAGGGATTGCATTAAACGTGTAAATTGCCCTGGGTAACATTGACATTTTCACAATATTAATTCTGCCAATCCATGAGCATGGAATATTTTTCCATCTCTTTGTGTCTTCCTCAATTTCTTTCAGAAGCGTTCTGTAGTTTTGAGGGTATAGATCCTTTACATCTTTGGTTAGGTTTATTCCTAGGTATCTTATGCTTTTGGGTGCAATTGTAAATGGGATTGACTCCTTAATTTCTCTTTCTTCAGTCTCATTGTTAGTGTATAGAAATGCCACTGATTTCTGGGCATTGATTTTGTATCCTGCAACGCTACCAAATTGCTGTATGAGTTCTAGCAATCTTGGGGTGGAGACTTTTGGGTTTTCTATGTAGAGTATCATGTCATCTGTGAAGAGGGAGAGTTTGACTTCTTCTTTGCCAATTTGAACGCCTTTAATGTCTTTTTGTTGTCTGATTGCTGAGGCTAGGACTTGCAGTACTATGTTGAATAGCAGTGGTGAGAGTGGACATCCCTGTCGTGTTCCTGATCTTAGGGGAAAGGCTCCCAGTGCTTCCCCATTGAGAATGATATTTGCCGTGGGCTTTTCGTAGATGGCTTTTAAGATGTAGAGGAATGTTCCCTCTATTCCTACACTCTGAAGAGTTTTGATCAGGAATGGATGCTGTATTTTGTCAAATGCTTTCTCTGCATCTAATGAGAGGATCATATGGTTCTTGGTTTTTCTCTTGCTGATATGATGAATCACATTGATTATTTTACGGGTGTTGAACCAGCCTTGCATCCCGGGGATAAATCCTACTTGGTCATGGTGGATAATTTTCTTAATGTATTGTTGGATCCTATTGGCCAGTATCTTGTTGAGAATTTTTGCATCCATGTTCATCAGGGATATTGGTCTGTAATTCTCCTTTTTGGTGGGGTCTTTGTCTGGTTTTGAAATTAAGGTGATGCTGGCCTCATAGAATGAATTTGGAAGTACTCCATCTCTTTCTATCTTTCCAAACAGCTTTAGGAGAATAAGTATGGTTTCTTCTTTAAACGTTTGATAGAATTCCCCTGGGAAGCCATCTGGCCCTGGACTCTTGTGTCTTGGGAGGTTTTTGATGACTGCTTCAATTTCCTCCTTGGTTATTGGCCTGTTAAGGTTTTCTATTTCTTCCTGTTCCAGTTTTGGTAGTATGTGGCTTTCCAGGAATGCGTCCATTTCGTCTAGATTGCCTAATTTATTGGCATATAGCTGTTCATAATATGTTTTTAAAATCGTTTGTATTTCCTTGGTGTTGGTAGTGATCTCTCCTTTCTCATTCATGATTTTATTAATTTGAGTCTTCTCTCTCTTCTTTTTAATAAGGCTGGCTAACGGTTTATCTATCTTATTAATTCTTTCAAAGAACCAACTCCTGGTTCTGTTGATCTGTTCCACAGTTCTTCTGGTCTCGATTTCGTTGAGTTCTGCTCGAATCTTTATTAACTCCCTTCTTCTCCTGGGTGTAAGATCTATTTGCTGTTTTTTCTCTAGCTCCTTTATGTGTAAGGTTAGCTTTTGTATTTGAGATCTTTCCAGTTTTTGAATGGATGCTTGTATTGCGATGTATTTCCCCCTTAGGGCTGCTTTTGCTGCATCCCAAAGATTTTGAGCGGTTGTATCTTCATTCTCATTAGTTTCCATGAATCTTTTTAATTCTTCCTTAATTTCCTGATTGACCCTTTCATCTTTTAGCAGGATGTTCCTTAAACTCCACGTGTTTGAGGTCCTTCCAAACTTCTTGTTGTGATTTAGTTCTAATTTCAAGGAATTATGGTCTGAGAATATGCAGGGGATGATCCCAATCTTTTGGTATCAGTTCAGACCCGATTTGTGACCCAATATGTGGTGTATTCTGGAGAAAGTTCCATGTGCACTTGAGAAGAATGTGTATTCAGTTGAGTTTGGATGTAAAGTTCTGTAGATATCTGTGAAATCTATCTGGTCCAGTGTATCATTTAAAGCTCTCGTTTCTTTGGAGATGTTATGCTTAGAAGACCTATTGAGTATAGAAAGAGCTAGATTGAAGTCACCAAGTATAAGTGTATTATTATCTAAGTATTTCTTCACTTTGGTTAATAATTGATTTATATATTTGGCAGCTCCCACATTCGGGGCATATATATTGAGGATTGTTAAGTCCTCTTGTTGAATAGATCCTTTAAGTATGATATAGTGTCCCTCTTCATCTCTCACTACAGTCTTTGGGGTAAATTTTAGTTTATCTGATATAAGGATGGCTACCGCTGCTTTCTTTTTAGGACCATTCGAATGGTAAATGGTTCTCCAACCTTTTATTTTCAGGCTGTAGGTGTCCTTCTGTCTAAAATGAGTCTCTCGGGATCCCTGGGTGGCACAGCGGTTTAGCGCCTGCCTTTGGCCCAGGGCGCGATCCTGGAGACCCGGGATCGAATCCCACGTCGGGCTCCCGGTGCATGGAGCCTGCTTCTCCCTCTGCCTATGTCTCTGCCTCTCTCTCTCTCTCTGTGACTATCATAAATAAATAAAAAAATAAAAATAAATAAATAAATAAATAAAATGAGTCTCTTGTAGACAGCAAATAGATGGGTCCTGTTTTTTTATCCAGTCTGAAACCCTGCGCTATTAAGCCCGTTCACATTCAGAGTTACTATTGAGAGATATGAGTTTAGTGTCATCATGATATCTATTCAGTCCTTGTTTTTGTGGATTGTTCCACTGAACTTCTTCTTAAAGGGGAATTTTAAGAGTCCCCCTTAAAATTTCTTGCAGAGCTGGTTTGGAGGTCACATATTCTTTCAGTTGCTGCCTGTCTTGGAAGCTCTTTATCTCTCCTTCCATTTTGAATGAGAGCCTTGCTGGATAAAGGATTCTTGGTTGCATGTTCTTCTCATTTAGGACCCTGAATATATCCTGCCAGCCCTTTCTGGCCTGCCAGGTCTCTGTGGAGAGGTCTGCTGTTACCCTAATACTCCTCCCCATAAAAGTCAGGGATTTCTTGCCTCTTGCGGCTTTAAGGATCTTCTCTTCATCTTTGGAATTTGCAAGCTTCACTATTAAATGTCGAGGTGTTGAATGGTTTTTATTGATTTTAGGGGGGGATCTTTCTATTTCCTGGATCTGAATGCCTGTTTCCCTTCCCAGATTAGGAAAGTTTTCAGCTAGAATTTGTTCAAATACATATTCTGGCCCTTCTGGCCCTTTCGGCACCCTCGGGGAACACCAATTAAATGTAAGTTTTTCTTCCTCAGGCTGTCGTTTATTTCCCTTAATCTATCTTCATGGTCTTTTAATTGTTTGTCTCTTTTTTCCTCAGTTTCCCTCTTTGCTATAAACTTGTCTTCTATGTCACTCACTCGTTCTTCCACCTCATTAACCCTTCGTCATTAGGACTTCTAGTTTGGATTGCATCTCATTCAATTGATTTTTAATTTCTGCCTGATTGGATCTAAATTCTGCAGTCATGAAGTCTCTTGAGTCTTTTATGCTTTTTTCTAGAGCCACCAGTAGCTGTATAATAGTGCTTCTGAATTGGCTTTCTGACATCGAATTGTAATCCAAATTTTGTAACTCTGTGGGAGAGAGGACTGTTTCTGATTCTTTCTTTTGAGGTGAGGTTTTCCTTCTAGTCATTTTGCTCAGTGCAGAGTGGCCAAAAGCAAGTTGTATTGGGAAAAGGAGAAAAAGAGAGGAGAGAAAGAAGGAAAGAAAAGAGAAAGAGGAGAAAAAAAGGGAAGAAAAAAACGAAAAAAAAGAAGAAGAGAAAGAAAAAGAAAGAAAGGAAAAAAAACAGGGGGTGGGGGAAGGAAACAAATCAAAAAGCAAAACAAAACAAAATAAAACAAAACAAAAGAACCACGGGGAAGTATCTTCTGATTCTGTGTACTTTAAGTCCCTTGGCTTCCCCTGACACTTGTCCGTCTAGCTGGTCTTCTGGGGGAGGGGCCTGCTGTGCTGATTTTCAGGTGTTAGCACTTGGGGGAGCTGCTCTGCCCCTGCCTGGTGCAGGGCTCAGTGGGGGTTGTTTACCCCGTGAGGCCCCAGGAGCAACAGCCCTATTGGCGGGCCCAGCTCTGGAAACCTGGATTCAGCTCCGGCAGGAACCACGAAGCTCTCCGTCTGCAGGGCCTGGAGGCTCCGGGCGGGGCCGCTGATCTGCTCAGCTGGGGCAGGAGCGTCCTCGCTGTCCTGGGCCCTCCCGGCCTCTGCCTGTCCCGGGGGGAGGCAGGATCCTGGGCTGTGTCCCGGCGCCCTGTGCTCCGGGGCCTGCGCTGTTGGAGTCGCGCTCCCGCCCCGCAGCCCCCTCCGCGGAGCCGCCCCCGAGCCCCCCGAGCTGCTCCCGCCCCGCAGCCCCCTCCGCGGAGCCGCCCCCGAGCCCCCCGAGCTGCTCCCGCCCCGCAGCCCCCTCCGCGGAGCCGCCCCCGAGCCACCCGAGCTGCTCCGGGTCCCGCCGTGCGCGCTGCAGCCCTTAGGGAGCTCGGCGCACTCTCCTGGGCGCGCAGTTGCTGTTACTGTCCCCGGGAGCCCGAGGGCACCCCTGCCCTCCTGGGTCCTGCTCCAACTCCCCGCGAGCCCCTTTCCGCCCGGGAAGGTCGGTGCAGCTCCTGCTCCTCCGGGACGGGGCTCTCCTGTCCTGGGGACACTCGCCCCGGCCTCAGCCCGGCTCCTCGCGGGGCCCCTCCCCCTTGGAGGCCTTTGTTTCTTTACTTCTTTTTCCCCGTCTTCCTACCTTGATAGAAGCGCGAACTCTTCTCACTGTAGCATTCCAGGTGTTCTCTCTTTAATTCTCAGGCCGAATTCATAGATTTTCAGGATAATTTTTTTTTTTTAATTTTTATTTATTTATGATAGTCACACACACAGAGAGAGAGAGGCAGAGACACAGGCAGAGGGAGAAGCAGGCTCCATGCACCGGGAGCCCGATGTGGGATTCGATCCCGGGTCTCCAGGATCACGCCCCGGGCCAAAGGCAGGCGCCAAACCGCTGCGCCACCCAGGGATCCCGATTTTCAGGATAATTTGAAGGTTTTCTTGGTAATTTGGTGGAGACAGGTGATTTGGGGACCCTACTCTCCCGCCATCTTGCCCCTCCTCCTCTTAATCTTCCTTTCTTGCAAGGATGTCAGTCATCTTGGATTAGGGCTCACCCAGATGGCCTCATTTTACCTAATTTCCTCTTTAAAGTCCCTATCTCCAAATACATATTCAGAGGTACAGGGAGTACCTATACTCAGTTATCATATGAAACAAAGGAGCATCTTTGCCCTGTCTAAACCCCATTAATCATAAATTCAGAATTACTAGAGTCTAAACTAAAGACTTTTTAAAGATTAATTTCCAGAAAAATTTCAAAAGCAAAACTATATATAATTTTGCCTTCCTCTTTCACTCTGATGTTATTTAACTGTTTCTTTGTCAAGTAAGTTGTTTTCGCATCCTGGGACTCAGAATTCTTACTACCAAGGCATGAAGAAAATTGCTTAAGATCTTGGCGTAGAAGGTAATATTAAAAAAGAAGACCACTTAAATCTGTCCTAAGTGATCAATTCTTTGTGCGGAGGGGTGTATGCGGGGGGGGGGGGGGCTGTTTGTGTGTTCATCTTCATATATATATACAAGCAGCTTTATTCAGAATAGGAACTTATTGAAGTGCCTGGGTGGCTCAGTTGGTTAAGCATCTGCCTTCAGGTCAAGTCATGATCCTGGGGTCCTGGGATCGGGCCCCCCGAGGGGTCTGTGCTCAGACAAGAGTCTGCTTCTCCCTCTGCCCCTCCTCCCCTTGTGCTATCTCTCTCTCTCTCAAACAAATAAATAAATAAATAAAATCTTCTAGAATAGGAACTTATTGTCCCTTCTTTTATAATTTCATATCAGCCTCCAAATGTCTTTGATAGAAATAGTAACTTTTGAATGAAGAGGAGGAAGTCAACTTACCCTATAGAAAGCTGGTCCAAACAATATTTACCGAGCAATAAAAGAACAGCTAAACTGATAAAGACTGATAATAATAAAAGTTAAATTACTTGTATCATTGTTATGGACAAAATGTTTGTTACCTGTTCCCCCCACCCCACCATATTGGTATACTGAAATCTTAACTCCCAAGATGGTGGCATTAGGAAGTAGGGCCTATGGCAAGAATTAGTGCCCTTATAAAAGGGATCACAGAGAACACTCTTACTCTCTTTTCACCATGTGAGGATAACAGTGAGAGGTTGGCAGTCTACAACCTGAAAGAAGGCCTTCACCAGAACCTGACCATGCTGCCACCTGGATGTCAGGCTTCCAACCTCCAGAACTTGAAAAATAAATTTCTCTTTTTATAAGCCACCCAGTTTGTGGTATTCTGATATAGTAGCCTGAACTGCCTAAGACAATCACTAAGACTTCTACTATAATAAACTGAATAATGAAAAACATTATTTGAGGCCAACTAATGGCTGTTCTTATGGTTCAAGTGTGTGTAGTTTCTCTATGGAAATAGAGACTTGAATGTAGAAAGCACCATTTTCAAAATTGAATATCAGAATTGTCATCTTTATTTTTATCCCTATTAGATTTATTCATGATGAGTTTCGTCAGTTGCCCTTGCTTCTAGCTTAACTTTCTCAGATTTTAAGTATATTGTTCTTCCCATAGTCATTGTAACAAATTACAGTCTCAAAAGTAAAATAATTTTGAAAAAAGCAAGAGGCTTCATGGAGCTCTTATAAGGGATGTAATAGAGAAAATGAAGACTAGATTATGATAAAGGAAATTTTTATTTTTTTAAGTTTATTTATTTTTTTAGCAATCTCTATACCCAATGTGGGGCTTGAACTCACAACTCCAAACTCACAACCCCAAGATCTAGAGTCCCATGCTGTTCCAACTAAGCCAGCCGGGTGCCCCAATAAGGGAAAATTTTAAATCTTTAAGCCTCCAAACAGCTTTTGTTCATTTAGGGTCTCTGCTTTCAAGGAGTGAGGGATTTTGTAAATCAGGATATTTTGGTCTATGAATCTGGTCAGAAAGAATAATTATCCCAGTTCCAAGAGAGAAGCTTGTTTTGAAAGTTTCTTCTTAAGAGAGAGCAAAATCTTCATCCCTTAGATTTGTTGTAAATCCCAGGACCTAGCCATGCATTACGTTTGCAGTAAATATTGTGAGGAAATGTAGTAGAGAGTTTAAATATTAAAATTTAATGCTAAAAATAAATAAATAAATAAATAAATAAATAAATAAATAAATAAAATTTAATGCTGACCTATTAAGATATGTTTAATTAACATTTTGTCCTTCACTAAAAGTTTTCCTATTTAAAATTGCTGATATATATACATATACATATATATATTAAGATTTTATTTTATTTATTCATGAGAGACAGAGAGAAGTGAGACAAAGGCAGAGGGAGAGGCAGGCTTTCCACAGGGAGCCTGATGAGAGACTCAATCCCAGGATTCTGGGATCACAACCTGAGCCAAAGGCAGACACTTAACCACTGAGGCACCCAGGTGTCCCTGTTGATATATTTCTATTTATGGAAACTTTAGTTCTTTTATTAGAAAATGAATACATATTTCATAAAAAATGTGGAAAATACTAAAAGGACAATAATAAACGCTAATAATTCTACCAACAATTACTGCTAATGTTTTAGAATGTTTTCAGTCTTTTGTTTATCTGTATCTAGAATATAAGTGAATGTATATTGTTCATTTATGTGAGATAAGGATTCTTCACTCGTACTACATAATTTGCATTTGAACTTCCATTAACTCTAGTAGAAATCATAGTGTTCTAATACATGGTAAATCATATTTCTTTTGCTGTTTTTGAGATTTTTCTCTTTGTTTTTCAACAGTTTGTGATATGTCAAGGTGAGGAGTTCTTTATACATTGTCCTCTTTCATCTTAACAAGATCGTTAGTGGTACACCATATTCTGTCCCCTTCTTATAAATAATATGATTTTTAGTATATACTCCATCTATATTTCTCAGCATTTATTACAAATAAGTGTGATTATGTGACTGAGTGTCACCAATAGAATGTGGCCCACTTCTATGCATTGTTCATCCTCTTTCTCCTTTTCACAGAGTGAATACAGATGACTGACCACCCAAGTGGGTGGAAGAATCATAGGATGGGAAGAAGTTCCATTAGCCAGCAGCACCAAATAAATCTGCTATGCAAGTGAAAGCCAAATTAATTTTGTTTTTAAGCTTTAAACATTTTTTGGCCCTCTTTGATCCAACAGTTTTTAAGGTAAACTCTTAAGTGAAAAAAGAATATCTGAGAAAAAGGAAAGGTACGGGACATTTATAAGGGAAGACCATTCAGGGAAAGGAATAATGCACACTGGTATGAAAATAAGTTAAATAAGTTAAATAAGTTTAAAAAAATTGAGTAAAGGACTACAGTGCTCAGGTAATAGTAAAATGTGTGTGTGTGTGTATGTGTGTGTGTGTGTGTGTGTGTGTGTGTGTATACTGTTGGTGCCTAAGCTACATGTTAGGTGAGTCAGATTGTGGTGGTCCTTTAAGAACGGTGGTGTTTGAAACCCTGGGTCAACAGTTCTTGTGATATACTAAACATCATGAACAGAAGAATGTAAAGTTATAGTAAAGGCCAGGCAACTCTAAGAAAGAAGACAAAAAATATGGTGATTAATGAACAAAGAAGTTTATTCTCCCTAAGGGAAATGTGCAGGGGCAAGAGGTGGCCTCTACTCTACAAATTACCCCAAGAATCCTGGCTAGAAAAGCTGTTCTCCTTCCTCTACACAGGGCTTCTGGGGTCCCTGGGTGGTTGAGCTTCTGCCTTTGGTTCAGGTCATGATCCCAGGGTTCAGGGATCAAGTCCCTCATTGGGCTACCCATATGGAGCCTGCTTCTCCCTCTGTCTATGTCTCTGCCTCTCTCTCCGTCTCTCATGAACAAATAAATAAAATCTTTTAAAAATAATAAAATAAACAGGACTTCTAAGGTGACCTCAGTTGGTTCCCTTTCCACCTCAAGAACAGAGAAAACATTTTCCTTTTAGCCAATGATATGGATTTAACATGGATCATTTGTTAGCATTCCATTGGTTAACATTTATCACATTGCTGCTACTTGTTGCAGGGTAAGTTAAGAAGCATAATCTCTTGCTAAAAAGCCATTTGCTCAGGATGAAGAAAAGCACAGATTTTGGAGTGAGCAAAGAGTCTTTGTCACATGTGCTTCTTAAAATATGCTTCTTCAAAATTACAGAGATTGCATCAGGGAATCTTCATTCTTTTTCAGTCTGGAAGTGGATCCGGTAGATGCCAAAGTATAAAAGCACAGATAGAGTTGGTGAAGAGCCAACAGAAACCTTTTTAGAAAGCAAGGACATGGTGAAACATGATTTTTAGGCTAACTATAATGAAATGTGGAGCATAGCATGAAAAGGGGACAGTTTAGTTCCATAATCTGAATTGTGGAGCTGTTATAATTGCACAGGCAAACAATAGAGTGCTTCAGGACCATGACAAAGATATTGCCTTTGGTTAAGGAAGGTGGACAGAGAGCAAGAGCAAAGAAACAGTAGGACTTGGTAAACAAATGTATGTGGTAGGTGAAGATGAAGAAGTGTGTGCTTATGTGGAAGAGAGATAAAATTAGTTTAACTTGGTAATAGAGGAGTAATATTTGGGGGGGGAGGACAAGAGGTTTAGGGAGGAATGAGACCCTAAAAGCTGCAGCAAACTCCTTCCCCACGCATCTATCCTTGAAACAATATTCCATTGTACGACAGGAGAGCAGAATGACATTTGTACAAGAAAGTGCTAATCTGGGCAAAACACTTTAGAATATGTACGATTTGGCAGTGAAATCATTTTGGGTGGATGGAGGAAGGGCTCGGTTCTGGTCCCGGATTCAGCGTCTTCTTATTCTGATAAAAACCATGAGCATCTCTTCACCTGGACGAGTAAAACCACATGCTGCCTTGAGAAATGAAGTAACACAGTTCCTTCATGTAGGACAACAGAAGTGTGTTTGGGATTTTGATTTATTAAAAGAATTAATATGAAAGAGGATAGATATTCTGCAAAGAATTCCTTATAACATAGCACTTTTCTGAGAATATCTAAGTGTTTATTATCCATTTCATTTCAGTACAAATAGATAAAGAGGGTCTGAGAAGCTCTTTCCTGCCTGAAACATGACATCACAGAGGATCCCTTACAGGTTTAGCCACTGTCAAACTGATGTTACAGGGCAGACTTCCTGGGTTCTGTCTCCTACCACCTTCACAGTGAGTGATCTTGTCTCATCTCAGCTTCCTCTCCTCTCAGAGCTTCTCTCCCTGGAGGCTGAAGAGGATGGCCTAAAGCAAAAGGAACACTCCTTGGTTCAGCTTAATGCAGCAAAATGACAGAACCCTATTTAGGCAGACACAATTTCAAGAGACTCAGATTGCAGATATTTCAGGGTATCAACAAATATCTCACAGCCTTTATATCAGGATAGAAATATGTGGCTCATGGACCATATTCTGGTAAGTAATTACCATAAGAGATATAGCCAGATAACAACTATAGAACTATCTCCCTATCTACATAATCAATAAAAACATAAGGATAGAGATGCAAACATATCACTTTGCAAAACATGAATAAATTCACAAGGAATGGAAGGTAGGAAAACATAGCTCTATTCTCCGGAGATCCCTCATTCCTCTCCTGATTTGCCAAAATTTCCATGTGGATAACCTCAGCCTTGTTTATTCCCCAATAGTAGTGATTACTTGAGCTTCATGAATAAAGTCACCAAAAACCATGCAACTCTCATCCATACAACTAAGAGGAAAAGAGAGTTTTCTCATCTGTAAATGGAAAAATGGGAGTTTATATTTTTGGTGGTCTCACCTAGCTCTAACTTTCTGTGTGTGAATAAGAAAATTTGTGGGCTCAATGGTTTAGTGCCTGCCTTCTGCCCAGGGCATGATCCTGGAGTCCCAGGATCGAGTCCCAAGTCGGGCTCCCTACATGGAGCCTGCTTCTCCTCCCTCTGCCTGTGTCTCTGCCTCTCTCTCTCTGTATCTCTCATGAATAAATAAATAAAATCTTAAAAAAAGAAAGAAAGAAAATTTGTGATAATGTTCTCCTAAAATCTGATGTCTAACTATTGAAACTACATATCAGGAAGGTTTTAATCAAAATTATAAGGATTAAACATATCACAAATGTGCCAGTATTTTAGTATCTAAACTAATTACCCACACTTTATCACACATAGAGTTAGCACAAAAAAATTGTGACACTCCAAGGAACTAACATTTGAATTTAAGAATGTGTGCATCTGTGACCAAGAATGAGGCAGGAGAGAGGGATAACCACTGAACCCAAGCTTTAGCCAGCCTCTGTGAGGATAAAGGGGGATGACAGTAATGCCTTGCAAAGGGCAAAGCTGATGTAAAAGAGAGATAGGAGCTACTCAGATTCTGAATTCTCAGAAAGGATAGTTGTACTAACTTCAGCTTTCCTTGGCCACTTACAAGAGGCCGTGGATGATAAAGCTGTGTCTCTTCATCCCTCCACGAGGGCAATACCTCTCATTGCTTCAATAGGGAAAAATCCTAGACAAAGCCACCCATTTGACTCTTTTAAAATTATCACTTGAGCTATTGTTGTTCTACGTTGGGCTCTATGGGCAAGCAAAGGTCTCAAGGACGGTAGTAGAGTGGTGAAGTGAAACACGAATTGGGAAAGTGGAGACATTTATATAAATGACCGAGAGCTACAGTGACTTCACATGAAATTTGGGGCAATTCACTTAACTTCTCCAACTACAATAACAAATTTTATGTTCTCATTTACTTAATGGCAATGTTGGGATAGACGTTGTGGTTGTTTACAATTAATACCACCATACACTTTGGTTATGTTGGGAATGGGACAAATACAAACACATGGTCTAACCACTCTTCTCTTGAGTTGATGAAAAATATTCTTAAATCCAACCATTTATCCCATCAAAAATTTATTTCCCATCTGTTTTACTGACATCAAAGCAATACAAGAGCCTTTTATATACCAGACATTTCAATTTTGTGTGAGGGAAACTTGGTCAGAGCATCGGCAGAACATGTAATATTCATACCAAGTGTAAGATATGGTAGACACAGAGAACTCAAGAATCTGGTGTGTTCTCTCTCTGTGATGCCATGAAGAGTCATGGAACACACAAAGGATGGGAGAACTGACCCTACCTGGAGAGGTAGGCTGCCTCATGTACACAGTTTGTGGGAGCTATGGTCAACAGATGATCAGAATCATTTTCAATTTTTTTCTAAAGGTCTCATCTCTACAGATGCCAGAATCCTTCTATCTTTATTTCTATTTCAAAATCAAATTTACAACTACTGCTTGGTTATGAATTCCTGAAAAGGAATCTTTCATTTCCTTTCACTGTTAACATAATATGGAAAAATTTCATAGGAGTTAAAAGGGCCCTTTAATAGAAACATCACAGAAATAGACAAAAAGGAGACAAGTTTCCACCCATAGGAGTTAATGGCAGCTCAGAACAAAAACTCAGTTTGGCAAATGTTCTCACTAGAAAGAACGCTCTGAAGAAGGAAGGGGAGATTATTTGCAGACCCTCTCACCAAGACCAGGTTTGTGCATGTCTAAACTACCTAGTTTGTGGGCTTTGGAACCCACCAGAGCTACCAGCTTTTTGTGCAGAAAAAGAGGTTAAAGGCAAAGAATACTTACCTGGCCTTCCCAAACAGTCCATCTTTATAATGTTGTCCTCTTTATTCTTATACACAGCATTATGCAGGGTGCATCTGTATCTGAGCAAGACTAAGACAAAGTTCCCTGGATCAGGAGCAAGTTCCTGGCAACTGTCTCATAGATCCCCAGATTCTATGGAGTTTTTCATATTCTTAAACCTGGGCATTAGGCTCAGCTCAGTCAGGGACCCACATATTTCCTCACCCTCCACAGGCATACCAGGCACTGACTTCCTGGCCCAGTCCTGACCTCTGTCCATCAAGTATTTCCAACATACATGACAGTATGGTTTCTAAGAACTCTTAGCCCGGGGTCATTGAAAAGCTTTAAAGCTCAGAGATAAGAATTGTTCTCCCAGATCATGTAGTAAGGAACATATTTTCAAGTACCTCACGTTTTAGTGGATCTCTCCCTCCTCTTCTAGGCTGCACATTAAGACTTGCATTTCCTTATGTGTTCATCAGCTTCACTGAAGAAGGGGAAAATAAGAAAAAGATGATGGAAAGAACAGTCATGGTAAAGAGGATATAGAGCCAAAAGGCCACATTCAGATGAAAGCCGGTGCCTGATTCAAACCCACCCATGAAGATGTGAATAAAGATAAAGGAATTCTCTGTCCCAGCTCTGTCACCTCCTGAGTGACAAGATGATGAGGTCACAGTTTCAGCAACAATGGGAATAATGAATGTCTCAGTGGGGATTGGCCAAGCCTTTCAAAAACCAAACACTGAGGAAAATCAGTTATCTTCGCTTCTGCAAAGATAGGGGGCAACACCCCACCCCAAACACTAGCATATCTAAACACAGTGCAGAGGAGGGAAGACTCATACACAATACTGCATTGGAATCATGTCTGTATACAAAGGGAGTGGCCTGTTTCCTCAGACACCTCAGAATTAGGACCAGCTTTATTTAGAGAAAAGGAAATCTAAGTTGGAAAGGGAAGAAATATCAAATGTTCCTGAACAGAAAATCCATATCTTTCCCTAGAAGCTCCAGAATTCCCTGTCTCAGTGTACTAATTCCTGTCAGGAATGTGTATCCTATTGATTGTGGGCCATCTCCCCAGTCACAGGCATCAGGGGAGGGAAATCTTTATTTTCTGAGATAATTATAATGTTGTCTTCTGAACTAAACAAATTATTTGGCAGAGGCGTTACTCTGAACATCACCAGAATACATTCCCTTGCCCCTTGGCAGTGGCTCTGGAACACTGAGGAGAGAGTCAAGGGATAAGGCCATAGCATTAACTGGTACATGAACACAGCCTTGCTCACAAATGGAATTTTCTCTGAAGCAATACCTCCAAAGTTTTAACTTATTACACAAAAACAGTGCCCAGTGATGGCTTGGACAAGAAATATGAAGCCTTAATCCTGGAAGCTTCTCACCCCTCTGAGGAAATAAAAACCCCAGACCAAAAAGGCAAGGGTCATTATGGGCTGAGAAAATTAGAGGATTCTTCATAGAATGTTAAAGAAGAAAAATAACTATTAAACAAACGGAACAGGCAATGATCTCCTGAGACTCAAAGTGGCTCCCTGATTACAGGAGATGGAAACAGAAAATGCCTGCATGCCTTGAGGGGCTTCATTTTGAGAACATTCTCAGAAATTGAAGGTGTCTTAACCTAGATTTTTAAAAGATGTATTGAGATATGAAAAAGGCCTTTCCTCTTGATGCAGAACTCTTCGATATTTTTATTCTTTTAAATATAAAGTCTGTTTGTGTCACCTCATCTAGATAAACTTTGGGGAAAAATACCATTTTATAATCACAAAAGAAATATTTAAAAAACAAATATTTGCCTTTCCATTTAAAAACAATGTTTGAGGGGCACCTGAGTGACTCTGTCGGTTGGGTGCCCAACTCTTGATTCTGGCTCAGGTCATGAGCTCAGGGCTGTGAGATTGAGCTCCACGTCAGGTTCTGTGATCAGTGAGAAGTCTGCTTAAGATACTCTCTCTGCCTTTCCCTCTGTCCGTCTCTACCTCTCTGTCTCTCTCTCAAAATAAATAAATAATAAAACCAATGTTTGAAATTTTAAGATTAATTTAATGGCCTAAGATAACTAGTATACTACTCCTTTAATACTAGTAGTTAAAGGAGAAAAAAGTGGGGTTTTTGATATTTAAATGTATATGAAGATTATATAGAAAGACAATAATAATAAAAGTTTAATGGAACCTTTTTAAAATTTGATATTTAGGATTATTTTTTCAACAGAGTGGTAATTGAGGAGTGAACAACTTTCTGGAACTGTTATTCCAGGGCATCATTAGCAGAAGAGATTATTCCTTTCGACTTGGAAATGAACCATGATGAACTCTTTGTACAAATGCAAGGGAAGTAACTACCTTTGCTCAGGAAGAAAACTATTAGGCTAGTGTAAGTCTCAACTTAAGACCCAGAGGTTGAGTTACAATGTATATCTATTAATAAGTCAGGCATATTACCACTCAGGGAGCAATTTGAAAGAGCAATAGCTTTCTGGGAAGGACATTAAGACTGTTGATGTATAGAACAGAACACACATGAAGATATATAGGTTTAAATAACTAAGATTTGGGGAAAATAAATGGAAAGCTATTGTGATTGTGGTATGATTATAGAAAGGTGAGAAAGACGATGGGTTTTCCTCCTTGGAATTAATGTCAAAAGGATAGGATCTCATCTTGGGCAATTGTTAAGCCCTCTTACCCAGCAGCCAGAAGAATCCCTGTGGAGAACCGAAAAAGAAGCTAAGAATTGTCATGTCATCATTAGGTTTTCTCCTGAACGTAAGCAGAGAGCTTCTCTTTGCACTGGATAGGCAGGCAACTGAGCTGCATTACCTCATACCAATTCCTGAACAACAAAGGCTGGAATATCCCTGAACAGCAGGGGATGGAAGACTGAGCACTACACTTCCCATAGCCCATACAGGTGGAATCCGGGCTAGGTCACCATGCTGGGTTATCCTGTCTACTGGCAATTTCATTTTGTAGGGGCTTTTGTACTTGCCCTGAAAATTGCCAGCCTTGGTTTTGCAGCATGGTGACCTTTAGTGGTGGTTTCCTGGGGTTTTTGAAACTTCATGATGAGGATTTTGTAAGCACATAATTTCCTGTAGTAAACCACTTCCTGCTTTAAATACCTAGAGGACTTTCTATTTGATATCTAATTTTAGAGCCCTGGGTCTCCTTAAATTCATCCAACACTGGGAAGGATTATGTTTTGGGGAGCAGGGAAATAGGGCCTTAGAGTTGTATTCTCTCATTCCAAAGTAGTGAAACATGAAGAATGAAATATTGCAAGAGATTTGTTGGGCAGATAAGAAAAAAGAGAAAGTGAAAGAAATCCGACTCAGAAGGAAATAATCAGAAATTTAAAAATCAGAAAGGAAAAACATACATAAGCCCAGAGACGAAGACAAGAAAAATTTTAAACTTTTTTTTAACAATCAGATATTAAAAAAGAAACAATAAAAGTTAATAATCCATAAAAAGAGAATAAAATGAAAAATGAGGAAAAAAAGAAATGTCCCCAGAAACTGCAAGAGCATTTGTGAAGAAAAAAAAAAAAAAAAGAACATACCAAGAGACTCCTCCTCCAAAGAAAAAGATGCAGACACAAAAAAACAAATAACTACCCCAGCCATTTTGAATAGCATCTTAATAGATATCCACATAGTTTTATCAACATCAAAGTGAATTGGGATTTAACAGTTCCTTATCAAAAATTATTGTAATTAAAAAAATAAAAAATAAAAAAAATTATTGTAATTATTAGACAATAAAAGGACTTTTCCAGACAATTTTAACTTCCCATTCAGTGCAGAAATCCCTCACCTAACTGTTCTGATAGTGCCAGACTTTTCTATTGATTTCTATTGAATTTCTATTGATACTCAAAACAGCCTATTCCTGGCCTCTTAGATATCCCTCTCCTCCTCTTCCTTGCCTTCCCTTCTTTCTCCCCTCTCCCCACTCCTCCCTCTTTTGTCCTTCCTCCAACTCCTCCTTCCCTCTTCTCTTTCTCTCTCTCCACAGTCTCTTATACACCTCTCCAACTAGAAAATTCTACATGGATTCTTATTGACCTATCATGACAAAAATGGTTAAAAGAGGAGAACAGAGAGGAAGAGCAGTTAAGTAGATAAATGTGGTAGGTAAGAATGAGAGAATTATGTGGAGGAACTTAGATAAAAATAGTTTTACTTGATTATAAAGCATTGGGAGGCGGGCATGAGGCTTTGGATAGAAAGAGATAATCTATATTAATTCCTTCTCTATGCATCTGTCCTCATGAACCTATATTCTACTGTAAGGTGTAAAAGGAGCATGGCACTTACATAAGAAAACTATCTGGACAGAACATTTTAGAATGCTCAGATGAATTAGCCACATGATAATCTTGGATAGAGAGAAGGACGACTCAGCCATGGCCCTGGATTAAGTGCTTGCTTAGTCTAATAGGGACCATGAGCTTTTATTCTCCTGAAAGAATGACTCTACATGTTGCTTTAGGAGAATAAGATAGCATAAGTCATTCACCTGGGATTTCACCTGGAAGTGGAAAATTTGAGATTTGGATTGACTATAAGCAACTGAGTATAAGAAACTATAAGTTCAACAAAAAATTCCTGGTATTATAGAACTTTTCTGAGAGTCTCAAATATTTATTATCTTTTTTTTTTCCAGTATAAACATACATAACGAGGGTCTAAGAAGCCCTCTTGTATCTCGCATATGATGTCACAGGTGATTCCTTGCAGGCTTAGCCACTCTCAAATTGATGGTCCAGGAGTACAGATCTCAACTTCAGAACCTCTGGCGTCTCTTGCTACCCTCACAAGTAGTGAGAGATCTTTTCCCACCTCATCTTCCTTCCTTCCCAGAACTTCTCTCCTTGGTGACTCCAAAGGACAGCCTAGAACAAGAAGAAAATTGTTTAATTATACCTGTGACCCAACAGAATGGCATTCCCATTTTGGACAGCAGAACAGTGAAAGAGATACAGATTAAAAAATCTTCCATACAACATTAACCACTCAGAAAAACCCTGTCACAAAGGACTGTATATATGACTCTTGACCCATAGTCTGGGAAATACATGTCACAGGAGGTTATTGTTTCTTTTCTTTTCTTTTTTCTTTTTTTTTTTTTTTGAGGTTATTTTTTCTTGAGGTGAGTTTATAAGAACTATTTTAAGCTGAAAAAGATTTCTCAGTGACCATCCTTTTCTTGTGCTTTGGCCTGATTCTCAACATATGTGTGCAGAAATCCCACCTAATAATAAAGCTATATATAATGTTACTTCTATATAATAGTTGCATTATTATATAATAATTGTTATAATAATCATATAATGAGAGATGTTACATAGGCTTTTAAAAGTCAATCCTCAACAAATAGCCCACAACTTTCACCAGAGAAAACAAAAGCTTAATATGTAATATTCATATTGAAGGAGTCATATGGTAGATATGAGGAACTCAATGATATCTGAGTTGAAGGACTACAAAGCCAAGAATCTGGTGTGTTCTCTTTCTGTAATCTCACAAGGGAATCACAGAAAAGCACAAAGGAGAAGAGTTCACCTTACCTAGAGAGGCAAGTACACAATTTGCAGGAATTATGGTCACCCAGTGCTCAGAATGTCCCCCAGAACAATGGACTTCCAGTTTCCTTGAACTGTTTGTATGATTCTATCCCTATAAAGTCCTTTATTTTCATGGGCTAGCATGAAAAAAATGATAACTTTGTCACTGAATCACTTGAGAGAAAACCCTGATAAGAGGAGATATATCACAGGAACATATGAGAAAAGAGAAACTATTTCACCTACAGGAGACCCTAGATTATGAAGTTAATGGGGGCTCAGAACCAAACTTACACTTGAAAAATGTTCTCCCTAGAGAGAAGACAGAAAACTTACGCTAAACAGAATATGAGGGGACTGTCTCACTGAGACAAGATTTGAGTGTAGAGTTCTTAGCCACCTCACACATGGACCATGGAAGTAACTAGAGTTGCCAGTTTATGGAGATAAAGAGCCCAGAAGTGAAGGGCGAAGAATACTCACCTGGCCTTCCCAGATGGTCCATCTTTATCTCATTTTCTTTATCCTTACGCACAACCTTACGCAGAGAATACCTGCATCTAAGCAAGACTGAGACAAAGCATGGTGGATCAGAGACCAGCATCTGGAAATTCCTTCACATAGTCCCAGATTCCACAGGATTTCCTATATCCTTATACCTGAGCCTTATGTCAACTCAGGCAGGGCCCTAGATACCTCCTTATACCTCCACAGGTGTACCACAAATGGGCTGCCTAGTCCAGTCCTGACCTGTGTTTCCTGGGTACTTCTGTCATATATATTGTTTCCAAGACCTTTAGCCCATAGAAGAGCGGTCATTGTTTCCATGTTCCTCACCTTATAATGTATACCTTCTCCTCCCTCTATACATACTCTCTCTGGTACAGTTCTCCTAAGCCCTATGCCCCCCCCCCACCCCCATCATGGTACTTACATTTCTTTATATGTTGGTCTATCTCAAGTAAAAAGGGAGAGAACATGACAAAGAGAAAAAACACAAAAAGCATAGCAAACAGGGCATAGAGCCAAGGAACGCCATTTGGCAGTAAACTGGCCCCTGGTTCAACCTCCGCCATTGAGATTTGAGAAATGACAGGGAATTCCCTGCCCCAGCTCTCTCACCTCCTAGGTGATCAAGGTGATGAAGTCACAGCTTCTGGCACAATAGGAGTGATGAGGATCTGGATGGGGATTGGCTAAGTCTCATTCTATACATGTTGTATAGAAACAAGGACTCTCCGGGAGTTTCCCTTCTACTGCAGCTCTCTTGAACCAAAAATACTAGACTATCAGGACAGACTATAGCAGGGAGGTAGATTGCTACTCACATATTCAGAATGTGTGGTTCATTGCATGGGAACCTTACCCATTCACAGGAACTACTTCCCTACACTTCACAGCCCTGGAGCTAATCTTTGTCAGCAGAATGATGTCTAAGTCGAAAGACCAAATTTTCCTGAGGAGAGATTTCAGACCCTTCCCTAGAAGCTCTGAAATACTCTGTATGCTCATCATGTCAGGACTGTGCATCACAAGGATCATGGGAACCTCTCCCATGAATCAATGTCAATGGGAGGGAAGAGTTTATTTTCTATGATGGGGGCTACGTTCTTCTAAATTAAACAGAACATTAGGCTGCAGGGTTTCTCTGAATATCACTGTTCTTTTAATAGTTCCTGATTCCTATGCTACTACACAAATCCAACGAACATGTTTCAAAGAACTTAGATCAATCAATTCTCCCCCATTCAAAAGAGCACCTGATGGCAGAAATAGTCTCATGCTTCAAGCCACTCTTCCTATAGATTCCCAGCCCCCTGCCACAGGAGACACGCCATCCGGGCAGCACTCCCCCTGCACACAAGGATCTCAGATCCTGGTCTGAACTCCTCCTTCTCTAACATGACTAGTACACACCCCCTGACAAGATGCGTGTGTGCTTACACAGTCTTTGCCAGCACCCAAGGCTTGTTATGGACCATCTCCAGGAGCCTTCATGCCTAATCTCTATCTGCCATGAGTATGTCCTTCCTCTCAAGGTCCACAAAGGTCCTTCCTCTTGCTCACTCAGAACAACAAAGAGAAGTCATTGACACCACAATACTGCCTAAGAACAAAAACTGTACCCAGTGCTGGCTTGCACAAGAAATCCAAGGTCTTGGGGCACCTGGGTGGTTCAGTGGTTGAGCATCTGCCTTTGGCTCAAGTTGTGGTCCCAGGGTCCTGGGATCAAATCCCGGAACAGGCTCCCTGGAGGGAGCCTGCTTCTCCCTCTGCCTATGTTTCTGCCTCTCTCCGTGTGTCTTTCATGAATAAATAAATAAAATCTTAAAAAAAAAAAAAAAAAAAAAAGAAAGAAAGAAAGAAAAGAAATCCAAGGCATTAATACTGCCCTCAGGGGGTTTCTCACCCAGCTGAGGAAATAAAATCCCAGACTGAAAAGGCAAGGGTCCTTATGGGCTGGGAAAATCAGAGGATTCCTCATAGAATTTTAGAGAAGAAAAATAGCTATTAAACAAATGGCACTAACAGGTGTTGAGCTCCTGAGGGTCCAAGTGACTTCCCAGTTTCGAGGAGTATAAACAGAGAACTAAGATGCCTGTGGGCCTTTATTGGCTTCATTTCTGGTTGAGTCTCAGAAATTAAATTCTTGAACCCAAGCTTTTTTAAAGACTTACCAGGATAAGAATTAATGTCTAGAAGCTGAAACAAAAAAAATGTTGGTATTATTTTACTGTTACCATCACTAATAACTACACTAAAATCTACATGACTATGTTATTTTGTTTGTGTTGATGCCCTCACACAGAAGGAAGGCTCATGAGCCTTTGGATAGCTTTTCTCCTCAGAGACATGTCAGTGTTGGGTAAGGACAAGCTTTGTTGGCTATCATTCAAGGCTTGCTGGGTGAGTTATAATATTCCATAGGCCAATGGAGGGGACGAAGACACACCAAAATGATCACACCAGTGGGAAAATAAAATGCTCCCCCCCTTGTCCTGAAGAGAGGGAGGTTGGCAGCTTTAGAAATGTGACCTGGTTGTGTGAACCATACATGTTGATTGATGGAGGCTGCACTACCAGGTGTGAGGAACTGGACTGGGGTAGGATATGCCAGACCAGGACCCCACCTATTCCCTTCTTTCAGTGGGACATGTTCCATTCCAACTATATTGCATTTTAACAAGCTTGCAGCAAAGATAATGGGATCCCCGCAGAGACTAAGTAGTTCCCCTTCACCCAGGGGTACAAAGTAACTCATCCATCCTACCCTGGTAGGATGTCCCAGTGTAAATTCCAGTAGATAATTCCTTTCCCAGGTGTGTTGGAGCATAGTGTTTTCAGCAGCATTGCACATTGATCTTCGGTGAAAGTCAAGGCAGTGGCTGTCTCTTGTGACTTCCATACCTTCACAATATTAGGTGCCTCAGCTGGAGTTCCCAGTCTGGCATGTGGGACAGTAGGCCCTACTGGTTGGTCATTTAAATGTACTAAAGCCCGGAACAGTACTTTATTCCACCATATAGCAAATGTGGTTTTACCTATTAATAATTTGGTACCTTAATATTCCATTTTTCCTTTCTAGCAAGTCTGCTGCTTGTGGGTTATAGGGAATATGAAATCTCCATTCAATATCTTTGAAATGTGACCCTCAATCACTATCTCTTTGATGCTGTATCCATGGATGGTACTCAGCTTTTCTAAAACCCTATTGGTGGCAGCTTGGTGTACATGACAACAGGGAGAGTTTGGGCTAGGTCAGACCCAGTGTCCACACAACCCAAAACATGTTTAGAACCCTCATTCGGTGGGAGGAGGCCAATATAATCAATTTGCAAGTCTTTCATTAGCTAAGAACTCTTCTCCTATTGTAAAATTTTGACTGAGAAAGATACTTGGTGTGATTTCAATCATCTTAAATTTACTCATACTGATTTGTGATGTATGATCTACTCTGGAAAGTGTGCCACATACTCGAGAAGAATGGGCATATGCTGCTGTTAGATGGAATGTTCTGCATTATTTTTAGGCCCCTTTTGTCCAACATACAGTTCAAGTCCATTATTTCCTTATCAATTTTTTGTTGGAGATCTATCCATTGTTTAAATCCCTAGTATGATTGTATTACCCCTTCAGATCTGTATGTGCTTAAATATTTAGGTGCTCTGATGTTGGGTGGATATATAATTATAATTGTCATAACCTCTTGATGAATTGACCCATTATCATTTATAATGACCTTCTCTTTTTCTTATTACAGTTTTTGCTAATAGACTATTTTGTCTGATATAAACATAGCTACCCTGCTGCTCTTTTTTGGTTTCCATTAAATGGAATACCTTTTTCCATTCCTTCACTTTCAGTCCATGTCTCTTGTAGGCAGTATATAGTTGGGCCTTGTTTTTTTAATCCACCCAACCATTCTGCTTGACTGATTCTGCTATTGAAATTTTTTATTGAATTCTTCAGTGTAGTCATTGTGTTCCTTTTTTTTTTTTTAAAGAGAATTGAATTTTTTAAAAGATTTTATTTATTTATTAATGAGAGACACAGAGAGAGAGGCAGAGGGAGAAGCAGGCTCCATGCAGGGAGCCCAATGTGGGACTCGATCCTGGCACTCCAGAATCATGCCCTGAGCCATGGTAGGGCTCAACCACTGAGGCAGACGCTCAACCACTGAGCCATCCAGGCATCCCAGTCCTTGTGTTCCTTAATTTAAGAATTTCTGTTTATTGCAATGAAAAACCGAGACACCTGCACCCCAATGTTTATAGCAGCCATGTCCACAATAGCCAAACTGTGGAAAGAGCCTCGGTGTCCATCGACAGATGAATGGATAAAGATGTGGTCTATGTATACAATGTCAGATTACTCAGCCATCAGAAGAGATGAATACCCACCATTTGCTTCAATGTGGATGGACCTGGAGGGTATTATGCTGAGTGAAGTAAGTCAATCGGAGAAGGACAAACATTATATGGTTTCACTCATACAGCGAATATAAAAAATAGTGAAAGGGAATAAAGGGGAAAGGAGAGAAAATGAGTGGGAAATATCAGAAAGGGAGACAGAACATGAGAGACTCCTAACTCTGAGAAATGAACAAGAGGTGGTGGAAAAGGAGGTGGGCGGGGGCTGGGGGTGACTGGGTGACGGGCACTGAGGGGGGCACTTGACGGGATGAGCACTGGCTGCTATACTATATGTTGGTTGGCAAATCGAACTCCAATAAAAAAAAAATACAAAAAAAAGGAATTTCTATTTTTAATGATTTCTATGTTGAACTTGTTCATTTATGCATTGTTTTTCTAATTTTCTTTACTTGTTGATTATTTGTGTTTTTTGTGGCTCATGAATTTCTTTAAGAAGCTTTCTCTGAATTCTTTTAACTAGCTGCAATTTAAATTAAAACTTGGGAAAAATATAAAAAAAAAAATAAATAAATAAATAAATAATAAATTCTCTGAATTCCTTGTAAGACAGTTTATAGATCTCCATATCTTTAGTTTCAGTCATTGGAGCTTTATTTATACCCTATAACGCAGCAGTTCCTTTTCTGAGAATTCTCAAAAAAAAAAAATAGCTTTCATCAACTTTGGGTAATATCTGCTAATATGAATATCTTTATATAAATGGTAGATAGAGGAACTCATTTTTTTGCTTTCCCATTAATCTTCCTTATCAGCTCTATTTATAATAGTCACTGAAAGTAATTCAATGCTCAAAACACTGTAGAATAAATAAATAAATTGTGATGGTGTCTTGCATTAAAATATTAGCAATTTTTTTAAGTGTGGAACCCAATGTGGGGCTTGAACTCACAACCCTGATATCAAGACCTGAGCTAAGATCAACAGTTGGACGCTTAACCAATGGAACCATCCAAGCACCCTAGGAATATTGGATAGCAATTTCAAAGAAATACTGTTATATGCATACCTCTGAATCTCATAGGTATGCTGTTTTGTGAAAGAGGGCAGGCAAAAAAGAATTCTCACTGTTCAAACAGGTCAAAAACAGCCAAAACTAATCTATAATGGTAAGAGGTCAATAGAATGCTAAGCAGGGGAGGCAGGCATGAGAGAAACTTGTGCCACAGAAAATATTCTTCAGCATACATATATATGCACATATAGGTATGTAACAATTCTTGGGTTGTGACATTTATGACATTTACTCTCTGTATATTTATCACTCCATAAAAAAGTAAAATTAATACTATACTAGGCTTTTTAAATAAGCTGGGACTTTCCCCCCCTTTATCTTTATTCTCTGCTGCTTGTTTTTTTTTTTTTTTGGTATAAAATAGTAACTATTGCTTGAGAGCTTGATGAAACTTACCAATAAAACTATCTAGGCCTTTATTGTTAGATTCAATTTCATCGTTTCTTCTTATGTTAATAGCAGCTTTATATATTTCATAAAATTGTGGCTTATATAGCGTATTTCATTCTCACTTAGGGATGATATTTTTGCTCCACATACAATTCCAAATTAAATGTTCTTGCTTCTTTTAAGATAATACTTTGGGGCACCTGGCTGGCTCAGTCTGAGGAGTGTGCGGCTCTTGATCTCTGGGTTGTGAGTTCATGTCCCACCTGGGGTGTAGAGATAACTTAATAAAACTAAAAAAATATTACTTTGTCTCGTAGTAATGTTGCTACTGAGAAGTTTAGAGTCAATCGGATTCTTGTTCCTTGGCAGAAGATGGTCTCTTTCTTCTGGAAATTTTACTTTGGTGGTTTTTTTTTTTTTTAAACTTCTCTATAGTTTGTCTGCATGTGAACATTTTTCCTTATCTTACTTCAGTGCCAATCTATAAGTGCTTCCAAAATGAGACCTTACTTATTCTTTTTATTCCGTGAAGTTTCTATTGATAGAATTATTATTATTATTATTCAGTGCCTTCTTCCCCTCTAATTTTGTGTTTCTTACTTCCAAGACCCTTCTTAAGTATATGCCAGGGCTTTTCTTCTATCTCCATCTCCCTTAGCATTTTATATTTTCTATGTCTTTGTATATTTCTCATTCCTTCTTGGAAAATTACTGAAATTGATATTTCTTTTCTTTTAAAGATTTTATTTATTTATTTGAGAGAGAGAGGGTGGGCAACTGAGCCACCTAGGCATCCCTGAAATTGATTTTTCAAATCAGCAATTTGTTCTTCATCTATATTTATCCTATTATTTATTTCTTCATTGTTTTCTTTAACTTTTTACCTCAGTAGCACTTTTGTACCTGCCTAATAGGAGTCATGGGCACAGTGAGTAGCTTGGATCACTGACACAGATTTCTGTGTCTATGAAATTAGAATAAGTAATAAAACAAATTGTGGGGAATGCAAGATCAGAATTTGTCTCCTGTTTACACTCTCGTTTCTTCCCCTGACAGCTCTCTACCAGGGTTGCAGGCATTGACCACCCTCTGCCCAGTCCACTGTTCTCAGGTCACCAATTCAATCTAGGTTTCAGTCTGCTCAGGAAAAGGTCTCATTCTAGTGTGTTTAATTCTTTGGATGTTCATTTCCCTTTTATCTCTATTATTTCTCCAGAGTGGATTTTGGGAATTGGCAGCCCCTGTTTCTTTTATCATTTTGGCAGTAATAGGATCGGGGGTACATAAAACAAACCATCCCATTGAAGAAGAAATATTTTGAGAGGGTAATATAAATATTTGTATTTTTGAGCCAAACTACATAAAATATTGTTAATTTATAGATCAAGTTAAGGGCACCTGGGTAGATGAGTCTGTTAAGCACTGGATTTGGGCTCAGATCATGATCTCAGGGTTGGAGGATTGAGCCCTGTGACAGGCTCTGCACTGGGCATGGAGCATGCTTAAGATTCTCTCTTAAAAAAAAAAGATGATGTCAAATTGGGCAATTATTTGCATCTTTCACCAGGCTACCTTCCCTCCTCACTGCTTCCCTCAACACTAAATTTCAGCAAATGCTGATTACATAAGCTTTTGATAATAATGTTTTGGAGGAGGAAGAAGCAGCAAAATCTCCTACATTTGATGAAATGAGACAGCAAGAAGATAAGAGGCATAGGAAAAAAAGGAAGAAAACAGTGATGGAGAATTCAACAAAAGGACTCTTTAAGGATGTAGTAGTGAGAAGGATGATAGCCTAAATTCACTCAAGAACCATTAGAAATACTGGGAACAGTATGCAGAGCTAATGATTCAAATTATTTCATTTCTTATTTTCCAAAGGACTTGAGAACTTGAGCACATTATATGTAGATGGTCTATCAGTCCCCAGCAGATGTGTGAGCTCTAATGATTTTTCTCAGGAACCTCAGAAGATGAGTCTCATATTGTATATATGAGACTGTATATATCACATGTGATCCTGTTGACTTTAACACAGCAGGCCAGAAATAAGGGATTTCATTCTTTTTCCCTTTGATGGATAAGCACACATTCAGATGGAATTTGGGAGTGAAAGTGGGTACTTTTTCCTTTTCAGGACTTATCATTTGACCTTCCAATATTCCTAGCTTGAATCTAAGGGGTTACTTAATTTCTTCAAAACAAGTAATTCAGACATAGTGTTGTAGAGAGTAATTTTATAGAAACAGTATACTACTTATAACAACTATTTTCCAAGATGTCATGCACCTGTTCTCACTTCCCCAGGCTATCAAAAAAGATCAGAAATTACATATCTCTTGGTGAATATTGGGAATGCTGGAAGCTGGATTAGAGTCAGGTTTAGTGATGGTTGATTAGGAGTTGGGCCATTATTATTCCCTCAGCATGTTATAGTCATGGTGAATGTGGATAGTCTTCTCAAATCATATCCTATAAGATATCTCACCTATGGGGTAACTTGAACCAATTTATATTTTCAAAGATTACTGGACTGAGGACACAGGAAATAATATTTATTTTAATTAAACTTGTGTGTGCTATACCTAGTAACCCAATAACTCAACCATGAAAAGGCATATCAGGTTTAGAAGCAAGATGAGGTTTAGATATCTTCACAGCCAAAGTCATAAAGTTAACACAAAAACATTCCACTTCCAAGTGAATTTTGTGCTTTACTATTCCAATTATGCCTCTGAGAAGTTTTCAGATTTGTTTATTTTTACAAATATTTAAGATATTTCTGAAATACACACATCTATCCCCCCACTCCCATGAAATCACATTCTGAAGTCCATGGGGGGAGGGGCTGAAATTATGTAAGAAAAGATGATGTAATTAGAACATTTCTGGAATATTCACATGTTTTCACTGTGAAGTCATCCTGAGGAAAGAAATCTCAGATCCGGAGCTGGATTCAGCATCTGCTTCAGTCTGAGCGTGGATCAATCACCTAGGATTTCACTCAGGGGAAGAAAATGTGTTTGGATTAAAGCAGTTTGGGGTATGAATTCTATAAAAGCAGTTTGTGTTAAAGTCTCTAAATATTCACAAAGATTTCTTGATAACACAGAACTGGTCTGAAAGGACAATTTATATAGAAATGGAACACAAGTTGGCACTATCTTATCTGGATATAGACAGTGCTACTTTCTGGACCTCTAGTCTGGACCAAAATGTAACAGGAGTTTCAATACAGGCATATTTGTTCTTCATATGACACCCCGGTGCCTCTAATCTCAGTATCCTCACATACAAGTGCATCTTCACTCAGGAGTTTCTCCTCTTCCACACATTCATTCCATGAAGGATGTGAAAACCAATCTGCAAGAGCAAATTTAGGGCCTAGTTATAATTATATCTTGAAGACTAAACAGAGCCCTCTAGAGGTATCAGAGTCATTCGCAAGAGGAAAATGCAGCATCCCCAGGGACCCAGATTGAGATGATTTCTGCACAATATAAAACACATCAGGGAAGCCATCAAATACAAACTGGTGATTTCAGATCATTGTCTAGGAAATCTCTGTATAGAGGCTAAAGAACTCTGTGAAGAGTCAGCCAATATAAACAGGAAAGACATGAACCTGGAGAAAGGAATAGTAAGTATCCTACTTTTCCCTATTAGATTGGGCTGAATAAACAGGAATTTGGTGACAGGAAGGTACAACTCTGTTACCACCTGTCCCATAAGGTCACTTAGGGACCAGATCCTGATTTCCCAAATGTCCACAAGGATAATCTCAGGCTTTCCTGAAAGTCCTCTGATGGATAGAGTTGCTTCAGCTTCTACTGTATTTCTCCTGCCAAGTGATCCCATCACCTTCTCACAGGCTATGGTAGCAGATGATTCATTAGGTCTTCCAACTCTGTAGTTGTATGGATAAAGCTTCATGAACATGTAACTGCATCTTAAGGATGGCCCTGTGCTTGGCCTAATCTCACTCTCAGCCATCTTCAAAGTCTTAATAATTTTTGAACAAGGAATCCCACATTTTCATTTTCCATTGGGCCCAGAAAATTATGAAACCAATCAATCAATATGGAGTAATTCCTGCCCTTCACCCAAAACTTGTCCCTATGAAGACACATAACTTAGCAGAGTAATCTAAATATCTTAGTAGCCATAAAATATCAAAATGTAGTTGAACATCAATTTTTTGCCATTTTAACTACAATTCCCACTTTGTCACATTTTGAATTACCCCCCAAAATCTTTTGGTAATCTATGTGATTATTGTGATTGGGAAAATAGGATCACAGCATCAAAAAATACATGCATGGCTATAACTGCAGGAAAGTCTTTTTCACGGATTCCAGTCTATTCCCATCCTCCCTAAAGATATCAAGAAATAACTGAAATTACTTGGAAATATAATTCTGGTTCTAAATAAGAAATATTCTTTTACTTGTATATAAGGGACTATTTTTTTACTTGTCTGTGAGGACTATTCTTTGGATTATACAATTTGTGGGGCCTGGTACAAAACAAAATACAGAGCCTCTTATTCACACATTATCAAGAAGTTCAAGGTAGCAACAGGAGGACAACAAACCGAGTGTGAGATCCTTCTTAGTTTGGGAAGCTGGGTAATTGCATATATCACATGTTCATGAGGGTGACCCCAAACAGGTCCATCACATCCATTCTATGTAAGTAAGTCTCAGGTAGAATTTTAGATACAGAAAATCCTTCATTTTTGTAGCTTTATTCTAGACCATCTCTCTCTTTCTCTCTACTAACAGGCTACGGCCTCTGGTGGTGCATATAGGTAGAGAGGACCTAACCCCAGGAATCAGAATAGGGTCATTCTGGATCTAATAGTGACTTCTTGCATAACTTTGAGAAAGTCACACCTTATCTACTTTTGGTTACTTTATTTATTTAATAGTATTTGACTATGCAATTCCTTTCAAGTACAATAATCCAGGATCTATAATTAAAGACATTCTGGATAATTGGTCTATATATCAGCTTAAAAAATTGTGGCAGCATTATCTCCATAAAACACCAAAATTTTCACAAAATCCTAATGTATTTCAGTAAAATGATATTTCTCACTTATCTCTCATCCTGAGGCTTTACAATGTTTTGTTGAACCAGATATCTTGGTTTGAGAAATACCATATGAACATATGCTTGAAACTATCAGAGTAGCTATGTACACATATAAGCAAGCTGGAGAAACAGTAATTCAGTTCCTCAGAGAATGGTCCCCAGGAAACCAGACTTGCCCTCTTGGAGGCCTGAGATTGCAATCTCCCAAGGCTCTATTCCTCCTTCAGTGTCTCTTCCAAACAGACCTCCTTACCTTGACCCCAATCCCAAGATCAGATTGGCCTGCCTTGTCTACAACATGTCCAAACCAACTTTGTCTTCATACTCTTTGGCACACAGTGGCAGCTTAGCCACAGAATTATCTGTCAGGTAAGCTTTCCAAGAACAGACAAGAAAAGATAAATTTGCACATGTGAAAACTAAATAAGGGTTCAGAACAGAACCCCAGGCTGAAATAATTTCCTTCCAGAGAGAAGACTTAGTGTTCACTGGGGATCAGAGAAAACTGCTGATAGCCTTAGAGCATGGAGAAAAGATATGGTTCTGAGGAGGGATACAGAAATGCCATGTATAGAAGTTGCACCCACAGATGCTATGAATCACCCCAGATGGTGCTTTATGGCCAGAACGTGCTGGAGAGGGTGGGGACATCCACGTGACTCCAGCTGTTTCTCCTCCTTAGTTTCATAATCATATCAATGTCCTCATATAGATAATATTTATAAGCAGGCAAGATTGATACAAAGGTTCTGAGTCAGAGGCTCACATCCTCAAACACCTTCCCATAAAGCCATCTTTGAAATCTATGGGGCTGCTCTCAGCTCATCAGAGCCATTTTCTTGTTCATGCTTTATGGGCATATCCTGATCTAGTCCTAACCTGTGTCCCTATCCCTGGTGCTGAACTCGTTACTGTCCTATATAATTCCATATTTATTTGGCCCTCCTAGTTCAAGGTCATTGAAGCTTCAAGTCCAGAGCAGTACAAGGACAATTTTCCAGAAAATGTAATAAGGACAAGAGGCACCTTCAGTATCCCACATAACAATGGGTCCCTTCTCATCCACTGCCCACAAGCTCTTCTCATACTCATCTCCTTTTTAGAGCTTACCTTGGCACTTTATTTTCTTTTTGCATTGCTGAATCATCAGGAAAATGAGAAAAAGGAAGATACAGGGCCCAAAGATGAAAATGAGGATACCCGTCACAAAGAAGATTCCAGGGCCAGGATCTGAGCCTAAATTGGAGTCTGAAAAAAACATATCCTCGGGGTGGGAAAGGACATGGGGAAATCCTGCCCATACTGTCACCTGTTGGGTTTTCAGGTTGGTGAAGTCATAGCACAGGCACAATGGGGAGATTGTGAGAGCCTAGCTGGTATGGGCTTGGCCTTTGCTCTGCTGGGAGCTCAACACCATCAAGTACTATCCTGTGAAGTTACATGAGAGAATGCTAAGGAATATTAGGAAACTTCAAATTGCCACAGACTCATAGGTTCAGAAGCACTATATCCAATGCCCTTTCCAAGGATAGAGCTCAGCCACATTAGAGCAGAGAGAGAGAAAGCTCAGAGCTCTCTTATTTAGGATAAGAATATTCCCAAAGCAAACAAGACACACATGCATGGCAAGTGGTTTGTTTTCCCAAATTTTCTATTGTAAGTAAACCCAAGGAAGGAAAAAATTTCCCAAAAAAGGGACTCCTGATCTTTTCCTGAAGGGTCAAAGTTTCCTTAGGGCACATCCAATCTTGTCTAAAATGTGTGCACCAAAGAGAATCTTAGAATATCTCTCCTTTCATGTGGAACAAAAAGAAAGGAACACTGTATCCAAGTGAATAGGAGGCAGATTTTCCCTATTGCCTGGGCAGTAAAGAAAGGGCTTACGGTTGTCTAGTTATCACCAGGACAACTATGCCCACTCCTTCACCCTGTTCCTGAGGTGCCCAAGGTTTCCCTCTTTCGAGTGTGTGGAGAAACCCATCAATTTAGGTACAGAGCCTCACCTGGTATAAGAACTCTTATAGTTCCATTGAAGCACTTTTTGAAAGAGCATTTTTACATTCCTACGAAGTTTTCTACAGCTGCCATAGCAAATTGCCACAAACTGCATAACAACAAGAATTTATTGTCTCCCAGTTCTGGAGACTAGCAGTCCAAAATCAAAGTGTCAGCAGAACCATGCTCTCTCAGGAGGTATTAAGTATTAGGTATTGCCTAATGTCTGGTGGGTTTTGTCAACATTTGGCATTCTTTGCTTGTAAATTCATCACTCCAATCTCAGCCTCCTTAGTCACATGACATTTTCCTTATGTGCCTTTGATCTTCACACAGTGTTCTTCTCTGTGCTGTATCTAAATGTCCCTTTTCTTTCTTTTTTTTTTTATGATAGTCACACAGAGAGAGAGAAAGAGGCAGAGACACAGGCAGAGGGAGAAGCAGGCTCCATGCACCGGGAGCCCGATGTGGGATTCGATCCCGGGACTCCATGATCGCGCCCTGGGCCAAAGGCAGGCGCCAAACCGCTGCGCCACCCAGGGATCTCAATGTCCCTTTTCTTATAAGGGCACCAGTTATTGGCTTACAGCCCAGCATAATTCAACATGACGTCATCTTAATTTGACTATATCTACAGAGATGCTATTCAAAATAAGGTCATACTCTGAAGTTATGAATGGGCATGAATTTGGGGGCAATACTATTCAATCCAATATATAACTCATCCCCAAAATTATCAAAACTATTTTCCTTTACAGAGTTTCAGTCTATAACCCCCTCTCACTCATCAAACAACATCACTCAAGGATTCTCTTTGCCCTTACAGTTTGTCTTACAGTGACTGCAAGCACTGGCTTGTGAGGAATACTGGCTACCCCTGTACTGCACCTCAACCCACCAGACATTTCCATTCCCCAGACCAAATACAGCCTCTCCAAATAGCCAGAGGGGTTATATGCACTCCATGATAGAAAGTAGAGAAAAGAGAAACCACATCTTCAGGAATCCACTATTCTGTATAAATACATCCTGCACAGCATCATGAGTTGTATAATAAAAGCAAATTGTTTAATCTTTTTTGGGATTCTCAATAGAATTGACACCAGTAGTCTGTGACCTGCAGTGACCCAAAACGCAGGATATCAATATTACCTTAGAGCTTATAGAAATGCACACATTAGTAAGCTCTGAGCCAACTCTTCCAAAGCTTCATACCTGATACCAAAATAAGGACCAAGAACTAACACTTTAAGTAGTCATTCTGAAACTTTTCACTATAAAGAAATAGCTGTTACAAGTTGAGTACCCCCAGAAAATAGGCTTAAGATGACGATGTGAGAAAAACAAAACAAAAACAAAACAACAAAAAAGATGACGATGTGAGGACAGGAAATTTATTGAGGAATACTCTTTTAGGAGACCAAAGGAGGCAGATTAGACAGAAGGATAAGTTGAAATATAATGTAGTCACACAGAGGCTCAGTTGATACCACAGGGAGCTGCGGTGGTCCTTTGTAGTTGTCCCAAATAGAGACAAAGGGACCCAGGCACTGAGTCATGGGATGAGGTCCCAAGGAGAGGACAGCCACCAGCACTTACAGCAGCTGGGAAATGAATGCCTTAGTCAGAAAGAATGTCACATAACAGCCTCCACCACAGCCATCTTTTGCATCTCTCCAGTTCATTCACCTTATGCATTCAGTATGAGAATAATCTTGCTGTATGTTTCTTTTTCTGGAGTAATCTGTAAGAGGAAGGTTAAGACAAGCTACAGACTCCCTCCACTGCAGTTGGGTCTTGAGTCCATAACTATAAATCAACATCTCCCACCTCTACCACATTCTAGATTTCCTTCATTCTTTATTAGCACCTCTGCTCATCTAGGTAGCTTAGCTGGTGGGGTGATCCTGACCCTCACCCTGAGGGATCTAAAACTCTGGCACCAAACTATCAAAATGAGATAAGGGAATGCCAAGAGATACTCAAATATAGGTGCCAAGTATATTCTTGTCTGCACTTATTGTGCAGCAGTTCTCCTCGTCCTGATAATTAGGATCATTTACCCCAGTAATGAGGTTACTGTTTTCTTGCTTGTTGATAATTTGTCATGAATATCCTGATGTGACTGGAAAACAGCCATAGCTTAAAGTTTAATGTGATGCTTACTGTGGCACCTGGTAGAATCATTTTTCCTTCTGGGAACCAGAGCTTCTAAATCTACAAAGCTTGGACTTGGAAGATGGAAATCCCAAATACTTCAAGGGGACCACTGAGAATGAAGGTAAGCATTGCCACTCCTATTTCCACTGATTCTTGGATCCGTGTATCCTTACCTGTTGGCTATATCATGGGGGACCATAAAATGGTAACTGATTTTGAGAATATATATTCTACTGTGGATGGTGGGCCCCATCCTTGCAGGGTATCATCTCCAAGCTGGATTTTAGCTACATCTTCAATAAACATTTCCATCACTCTTGTCAGTGGATAGATGATAGAGTCCTTGGATCCTACAGTCACATAACCCCTGCCAAATCTCCTTTGCCATAAAATGGAACTCTTGGTCTGAAGCAGTGTGGTTCAAGATCCCATATCAATAAGTTAAACACTTTACAGGACTCCAAATAGTGGTACTGGTTGAAATCCTGCAGGATTTCCTGATACCTCAAATAGAAAAGAACATTACTAGAAAAGAGAACTAAGGTCAATATCCCTGATGAATATAGATGCAAAATTCTCAGCAAAATACTAGCAAAGCAAATTCAGCAGCACATTAAAAGGATCATTCATCATGAACAAGTGAGATTTGTCTTTGGGATGTAAGGATGGTCAATAACCTCGAATCAGTAAATATGAAGCATCATATTAATAGAATGAAAGAAAAGAACCATAGAATCATATGATCATTTTCAATAGATACAGAAAAAGCATTTGACAAAATTTAACACCTATGCATTCATAATAAAAATTTTTAATAAATCAGGGATCCCTGGGTGGCGCAGCGGTTTGGCGCCTGCCTTTGGCCCAGGGCGCGATCCTGGAGACCCGGGATCGAATCCCGCGTCGGGCTCCCGGTGCATGGAGCCTGCTTCTCCCTCTGCCTGTATCTCTGCCTCTCTCTCTCTCTCTCTCTCTCTGTGACTATCATAAATAATAAATAAAAATTAAAAAAAATTTTAATAAATCAGATATGGAATATAACTCAACCTTAAAAAATCCATATATGACAAGCCCACAACTAACATCATACTCAATAGTGAAGAGCTAAAAGCTTTTTCTCTAAGATCAGGAACAAGACATGGGTGCCCACTCTCACCACTCCTACAACATACTATTGGAAGTCCTAGCCAGAGCAATCAAGCAAGAAAAAAGAAATATTATCCAAATCTGAAAGGAAAAAATAAAATTATCTTTATTTTCAGATGACATGATTTTTATGTAGAAAATCCTAAAGACTCAACCAAAAAATGATTACATCTCATCAATGAGTTCAGTAAAGCTGTAATATTCAAAATTAACATACAAAAATTAGTAATTTCTATACACTAACAGTGAATTTCCTGAAAAATAAATAAAGAAATGGATTCTATTTATAATAGCATCAAAAACAATAAAATACTTAGGAATAAATTTAACCAAGAAATTGAAGGATATCTACTCTGAAAACTATGGGACATTGACAAAAGAAAAAAACACAAACAGTTGAAAAGATCTCCTGTGTTCATTGGATTGGAAGAAGTAATATTGTTAAAATGTTCATACTACTCAAAGTCATCTTTAGATTAAACACAATCCCTATCAAAATCCCAATGGCATTTTCACAGAAATAGAAAAAAACAATTCTGAGATTCATATGAAATCACAAAAGACCCCAATTAGACAAAGCAATTACGAGAAAGAACAAAGACATATCACACTTTCTGATTTCAAACTATATTACAATGCTATAGTAATTTAAGCAATACAGTACTATTATAAAAACACACAGAAAAATGGAACAGAATATAGTGCTCAGAAATATATTTCTACATATATCATCAACTAATATTTGACAAGGGAGCCAAGAACACTCAATGGGGAAGAAGTTATCTCTTCTACAAATGGTGTTGGGAATACTGGTTAACGACATGCAGAAAAGTGAATTTGAACTTCTGTCTTACATCAATGAGAAATTAACTCAAAATGAAATAAAAACTTTGACACAAGAATGATAGAGTGAAACTCCTAGAAGAAAAAAAAAATGGGAAATAAGTTCCTTGACATTGGTCTTGGCAAACAATGATGTTTTTAAAATATTACATCAAAAGAGCAAGCAACAAAAGCAAAAAACAATAAATGAAACTACATGGGAAAAGGGCATTATGCTAACTGAGATAAGTCAGAGAGAAATACAAATACTGTGTGATATCACTTGTTTGTGGAGTCAAAAAAAAATCAAATTCTTATAAGCAGAGAGTACAGTGGTGCATACTAGAGGATGTGGGTTGGGAGAATTAGGAAGATGTGGTTTAAGGGAACAAACTTGCAACCAGTGGTAAATTCTGGAGAACTCATGTACAGCATAGTGGTCATAGATAACAATACTGTGTTATGAACTTCGAAGTTGCTAAGAGACTAATCTTAATTGTTTCCACCACAAAAAAGAAAGTATAATTATGTGATATGATAGAAATGTTACCTAATGTTATGGTAGTAATCCTATTGCATTATATAAACATACCAAATCAATACACCTAAGTGTACACAATATTATATGTCAATGATATCTCAAAAAGTAACTTTTTAAAAAAGTGAATACATGACAAGTACTTGTTTTGTTGACAGCAAGGATATGATAAGCAAGTTGTGTAAAACTGACTTCATTTCCAAGGACTGTAATGATAGCCATCTTATTTACTTACTCAGAGACCTGGAAAGAGTGTGAAAGTAGACTAGCTGATTTATATGAAAATGAACAGAAGAAAGGGAGGAGAGTCACAGAGACAGAAATGTTGAAAAGAGGACCTAAGCATAGGAGGGCATGTATCTTCTAACCACTAAAGACTAGATTGTCAGGAACAGATTGCCACTGTGTAAAATAGGGATTCATTTTGTAACTGATTTGTAATATGTAGGCCACATGTCCTGGGGAAGTACAGTTTATTCCTTGGTGACATGTATGCTGGCCATGATAGTCTTGGGGCAAAAAGTTCTCGATAATATGATAGAGAAGAAAGACCTACTTCATTCTTGTTGACCTCAGGAGCCCTGGATCTTTACAAGGCTTTTACTTACCATCCAGAAATCAGAGGAAGCCAATGCTAAGACCCAATAATCATGTCTCCTTGTTGTCCATCTCAACTTTTTGTTTACCACCTAAACAACCATGACTGGATTCTGCTTTCTCCAAAGAATTGCTTTTCTCCTCCTCAGGGTCCTGGTGAGTGCTCAAGGTAAGCATAGCCTCACTTCTTCAATTCAGCAGAGATATTGGATTAGCTCAAAGTCTCTGGGGAGATGATCCCTGGGACTGTAAAGACAATGCCTTTTTATCAAGGATTTGATTTTAACCAAATGTGGTCTTTAGTGACAATGAATGTTGATTTTCCTCTTGTGGAAAAGGACTCTGTTTTTCAAGTTCAGCAGTGAGATGTTGCAGACATATAAAGTTTGTTTTCTGAGTTAGCCCCAGTCACCTAAAAGCTCAGATCATTTCCAAGGCTTCTCATAGTGGGTTATGGCTGAGAGACTACACAGCCTGGATCTCTGATCAGTCTGTCCTTCCTATACTCTTTGTTACTCTTTAGACTATGGGCATGTACATGAGAGAGGGGGCAGGGAGAGGAGTAGAGTAATCAAGTGAAGGGGAGTCTGAAGAATGTGTGAAGGCCAAATGTGTAAGATTATGTCTGCCTGGTAAAAGTCAATTTTTTTAGATAACTCTCTAAGACAAATTGCTAGATTTGGTGATGGAGGTGGTAGTGGTGAGGATGATATGTGTGTATATGTATATGATAGAGCAGATATGGAAACCTTTCTGCCTATAAAGACAGTTCTCCCAATATGAACTATAGTGACACTATAAGCCTGACTTTGACTTTCTTTTTCTTCCCCACAAATCTATAGCTCAGATGTTTTTCTGCTTTACTGTGGTCTTTCTCCAGCATTGGGTTCTTGGCAGAACTTTGTCTTCTTGCCTATAATGTTCTCCCTTCTTACTTCTTGGACTGATCATCCTCCAACCTCATTGTGCACTAGAGAAAAATGATACCAAATGCAGGTGCTCTTAGATGGATTGATATTAGCCTTGAAAGCAGAAGAGGGATCTAGCCTTACAGACATCAGGATGTGCCTCTTTTGGTCAATATTCCTCTGCTCATGAGGGGTATTCAAGTTTGTTTTGTGACATCCTAATGGATCTGCCATTTAGGAAGAACTCTGTGCTTAGGAATGTCCTTTGGTAAATTTTCTCCCTTGTAGTTTCCTCAGGTCCCAATTGAAATCATGTCTCTGTTGGGCCCCTGACTCAGGGGAATGCAAACTATCAGGGCTTGAGCTCCTGAAATGAGAACAGTCTAATCACGTGGCTAGAAAGCCAGCTTTTCCAGGTATGGGCCTTGGTCCCTGGCTGCTTTAGCAATGTTCCTCATCTCTCTGTCCCTTCCCTCAACCACATTTCCTCCTGTTTCAAACCCCTGCAACCACAAGTCCCTGTCTCTCTTGTTGGGGAAATTCTATGCCTCCAAACAAGAGCAAGAGGTTCTGCTCCCCAGGTCCTTGTTCAATTTCTTGGAACTTTCAGTTCCTTGAGTTTGGAGTGCTAATGATGGTTATCCTTTTTTAGGCTTTTTTTTTTTTAATTTTTATTTATTTATGATAGTCACACATACATTGAGAGAGAGAGAGAGAGGCAGAGACACAGGCAGAGGGAGAAGCAGGCTCCACGCACCGGGAGCCCGACGTGGGATTCGATCCCGGGTCTCCAGGATCACGCCCTGGGCCAAAGGCAGGCGCCAAACCGCTGCACCACCCAGGGATCCCCTTTTTTAGGCTTTGCAGGCTCTTTGGTGTTGAAGTAGACTCAAAATAAAATATAAAATTGATGCCCTCATTTCAGGTTGGCCTCTCCAGTTCTGAGAACAATGAATAGATTTCTCATTAGGCTAAAAAGAAATCACATTTCATCAAGTGTATTTTTTCTTGGAATTTTTTAGAATCATATTTTTGAAGAGTATGTTCACATATTAAAGCATCTGTTCACATGAGTTTGCCTCATCTATTTGTGAAATTTCAACCTTGCTATCATGCTGTCAAAGAGCATCAAATATTTCCCAAGCCTGGCACATGTTACAGAGTTTGTACAATACAAGTCAGAATCTTCCAACTCCCTTTAGATTCTTTCTGAACACTAAATCTCAGTCTCTACACACACATGTGCATACACACACACACACACACACACACACTCATACTTGGATCATAAAGTTCCTATATGCCATTTTATATATACTTTCAAAATTAACAATAGATTTTACATTTCTTTCTGTCCTATTAAAACATCTTCTATGTCATTTGTATGGTTGCCAGTATTTCACTGTACTACTGAATCATAACTTATTTATCTAATCCCATTTGTTGCATATTTATGTTTTCAATTACAATGTTGTGATAATATTTTTATGAATACCTACACTGACCCAATAGAAAAGTCATTATTATTTTCTCAAGGTAACATTCTAAAGGCCTCTGATATATATTGCCTAATAGCCCATCAGAATAGTTTTCAGGAGCTTTAATTTTCAATAACATTAACTGAGAACATACTTTTCTTCATTACATTGCCATAGTGCATTATATCGTGTATTTTTTACCCATATTTACCCTCTACACACAAATATTATCTTCTTTCTTATCTCATATCCCTAAAATGTCTGTCATACCATTTATATTTTTCTCTAGAATGTTTTTCATTTTCTTACTTACTTATAGGAATTCTTTATAAACTAACATCATTTACTATTTGTCTTACATATCTTACCCAATTTTTGGATATTAATGTTTTAGGGTTATGCATGCGTTGAGGGGATAGGTTACATAATCAAACCTATAAAGCTTTACCTTTAGGATTTCTGCCTATTTATGCATTTATTTGTTTGTTTATTTTTGAGAGAGAGAGAATGAGCAGAGAGGGGCAGAAGAAGAGGGAGAGAGAGAAACTTAACCAGGCTCCACACCCAGTACAGAGCCTGATGCAGGGCTTGATCTCACTACCCTGAGATCATGATCTGAGCTGCAATCAAGAGTTGGTCAGTTAACTGACTGAGCAACCCAGGCGCCCCTAGGATTTCGGCCTATAATGCAATGCTTCAAATGACATTCTTCATCCCACAATTACTTTTAATCAAGTTTTATTTTCCATAAATAATTGTATAGTTTCATTAGAGAACATTCAAAACCTTACTGTGTCTGAATTTATTTTACTGTGTGTAATGATGTTGTATAAATTGCACTAAATAGGAATTATATTTTAGATATGTGACCTATGAACTTACGAACTAATTATTTCTTTTTTAAAAATATTTTTATTTATTTATGCTTGAGAGACAGAAAAAGAGTCAGAGGGAGAAGCAGGATCCCTGTGGGGACCCTGATGTGAGACTCAATCCCAGGACCCTAGGATCATCACCTGAGCTGAAGGCATACACTCAACCACTGAGCCACCCAGGTGCCCTGAACTAATTATTGCTTAATGTGCAATATTTATTACCACAAACCATTATGATTCATTTATATTTCCTTCCATCCACGTTATGCTGAGTGAAGTAAGTCAATTGGAGAAGGACAAACATTATATGTTCTCATTCATTTGGGGAATATAAATAATAGTGAAAGGGAATAGAAGGGAAGGGAGAAGTAATGTGTGGGAAATATAAGAAAGGGAGACAGAACATAAAGACTCCTAACTCTGGGAAACGAACTAGGGGTGGTGGAAGGGGAGGAGAGCAGGGGTGGGGGTGAATGGGTGATGGGCACTGAGGGGGGCACTTGATGGGATGAGCACTGGGTGTTATTCTGTATGTTGGTAAATTGAACACCAATAAAAAATAAATTTATTATAAAAAATTTATATTTCCTTTGTTATTTTACTGATTAACAAGAATTTAAAGGAATTGTTTTATCGTATTTTATTCACTCACTCATTCAATAACTATCAAGCCCCTATACCTAGTATTTATAAAAAGTTTCTCAATGCACACTTGTTGAATGAATGCATACAATATACCAGGTACTGTTCTAATAGCAGAAACACATTGGTGAATAAGACATGCAAGGTCTTTGCTCTCGTGGAGATTGTGTGTGTGTGTGTGTATGTGTGTGTGCATGTACACATCTGTATTTTGTTTATTGTGGAATGTGGAAAGTGATAAACAAGTAAATAGATAAAATAATGCAGATGGTGATAAAGGCTATGATTTAGCAAGCGAGCGTCTCAATAACTCAGTCCATTAGATTAATTACGAAGCCTGTTATTTACACTTGTCATTTGGACTGAGCCAAGCACTTTAGATCATCTTACTTGGGGCAAGACCACCCCCAGCTGTCCCTGATCTAGCCCTTCCCCATTGTCTGCTTCTGCAGGAGTGAGACCCAAGAGCTGTCCGACCGCTGGCCCCTGCACAGGTACATCAGCTCCTCCTGCCTCCCCTGTTGGCTCCCAAGGGCTCCTTCTTTCCCACTGGGGACAGTAACAGAAGGTGCTGCTGCCTTTTCAGGCAAGGAGAAGCTCCGACTGAGGGGAGGAGACATGGTGTGCTCACGGCGAGTGGGGGTTTTGCACGAAGGCTCCTGGGGCACAGTGTGTGATGACTCCTGGAGCCTGGCAGAGGCCGAGGTGGTGTGTCAGCAGCTGGGCTGTGGCTCTGCCCTGGATGCCCTGCAGAAGGCGGCGTTTGGGCCAGGAACTGGGAACATCTGGCTGGATGAGGTGAAATGCAGGGACAGAAGGAACAGGGTATTGGACCAGGATCCAAGGACATATGAGTTTATATCCAGAAGCACTTCCTGGACTAACTGTATTGTGCTCTAGCTTCAGGAGAGGCTATTGCCTGATCTTCTGGGATATGAGGGAGAACAATATGCCACTGATGTAGGTGCAACCCCATGGCTTTTTCAGGCTAACTCAACACAGTGATCCCATTCTTCTTCTTTCCAGATGAGGGGACAACAGTTCCCCCCCATTCATGCAAGTAAGTGGTTCTTCTACTCTGAGCCATATGAAGAAAGAGACACCCATATTTCCAGGGACCTGCACTATGGAATCTACATATTTATGGAAAAATTAACCATGCCAGTATAAGAAAGTCCTAAAGATCAGGTATTCGTAGTCCTATTAAGTTGTGGCAGCTATTATGTTTCAAAGATTTACCAGCTTTCATTTTATAAAAATCCCTTAGAACCAGATTTATAAGACAGTTGACACAGCTCAAGGCAGGACCTAGGTCGATCACATCTTGAGATTCAAGTAGATCCATTGTATCTGAATGATGATTTCATGGTCTTGAGGACTCGGGAGATGGCTAGATTATGGGGGATTCTCCTGGGTTAATGACCTTCTCTAAAAGCTCATGCCCCTCTTTTCTCCTCAGGCACCAGTTCAGGCTCAGCTCCTATACCTGGTATCTTCTCCCCACCTGGGATACTCTCTGTATCATCCTGAGGGATCTTCTTTCCTTGGTCCTTATCATCCCAGTGACTCAGCTACACAGGTGGAAAGCAGAGCACCAAAGTGTACCTTAGGGATGCTAAAGGATCTGGAAAATAGTGGGAAGACTATTAAGCCAGTTGTGATATCAAGAAAAGTGCACAAGTACTAGTCTCAGTCCTCATATAGCAAAACTCTACTTTCTCTACAATAGACTTTAAGAATTGAAAGATTTGAATCCTTGGCCCTGGGCTGAATATAAAATCTCTCAAAAATTATAGGACTTCCTATGTGAACATGTTGGTGGAAACTGAAAAATTGGTGGAAACTGAAAACTTGTAGTAGCCAGCTTTCTATTTTGGCTTTGTTGACACCATTTATCAGAAGTAAAATATAATAATCTTGGTGGTTATACTTTATTCCATCATTGACTTCATTATTTCCCTATGGCAAATGGCCATGTATATTGCACTGAGAGAAATCTTGAGCATCTTCTAATCCCCCTCCCCTGTGAAAAATTATGATGACTGCAAAGTGATTGTAGATTGGAACCCCTGACAACATCCAGAGTCATCAATGAAGTACTAAGAGGTTGGGCTCAGCTTATAACCAGGTCATTACTCTCAGTTCTAATACTTTGTGATGGGGGGTTTGGAGACATAATATTTCCTTGGCTATTGCTACAGAATAGCTCTCTCCATCTTGAGGAATCACATTTGCATTGTAGATAGTTACCAGATCAATGCAATCTTGGAGCAATATGTTTTCAGAGAAGAAACCCACTGGACTCAAATTCTTCCTCTTATAGTTCAATCACATCAAATCCCTCTATCCACATTTATAAAACCCACATAGCTGATTGTTCCTGGTTTGTCTGTCTACAACTCCTTCTAGATCTCCTCTGCCTCAGTCTCTTCTTTGCCTTCTTGTCCCACTTGGATGCAAGTCTGTAGATAAGTGGCAAATCGTCCTTTATCAACTTGCAGTAAACAAATATGAGTTGATATAATTCACCTAGAAGGCTTTATAACTGGGCGGACAGGAAATGACAACGTCCTGAAGAAATAGGAAGTAGTGATGGAGAGGAAAGACTGAATTTAAAAGGAGTTGAGGGCAGCCTGGATGGCTCAGCAGTTTAGCACCGCCTTCAGCCCAGGGCGTGATCCTGGAGACCCTGGATCGAGACCCACATCAGGTTCCCTGCATGGAACCTGTTTTTCCCTCTGCCTGTGTCTCTGCTTCTCTCTCTGACTCTCTCATGAATAAATAAATAAAATATTTAAAAAAATAAAATAAAAGGAGTTGATAACCAACTAGACATGAGAGAAGAGTGAGAAGGAATCTGTATGAGCTTGAGTAACAAATGGAAAAAGTAACCTACAGAATAAGAGCTTAAATAGGAACGTATAGTTACGGAGAATTGGATTTTTAAAATTTTACTTATTTATTTATTTATGAGAGAGAGAGAGAGAGCAAGTGCATGAGCAGGGGGGAGGGCCAGAGGAGGAGGAGAGAGTCTTAAGCAGGCTCCACACTCAGTTCAGCACAGAGCCCAATCTAGGGCTGGATCTCACAACCATGAGATCATGACCTGAGCTGAAACCAAGAGTCAGATGCTTAACTGAGTGAGCCATCCAGGTGCCCCAACTTGGATTTTTAATTGAGCCACAAAAATTTGGGCAAGATATGGAAAACTGTATCCCTTCTCTCGCACTAGCCAACCTCCCACCTTCAACTTTGAAATTCCTACCTAAGTATGGTGCCTAGGAATTGTTTAAAAACAGATGATATGGGCAGCCCCGGTGGCTCAGTGGTTTAGTGCTGCTTTCAGTCCAGGGCGGGATCCTGGAGACCCAGGATGGAGTCCCACATCGGGCTCCCTGCATGGAGCCTGCTTCTCCCTCTGCCTCTCTCTCTATGTCTCTCATAAATAAATAAAAATTAAAAAAAAAAAAAACAGGTGATATGACATCTCAAGGAAGAGCATACATGAATGTTCAGGTCTGGGTTTTTTCCCATGAGTTCATCGTAGTAAGAATGAAAGTATGAGTATGGACTAAATTTAGAGTCCCTTGCCTAAAAAAGAGACCTGGAACATTTGTGAACTCAGGTAAAGTAATGCCTAGAGTAGTCTGTAGGGGAGCTGAGAAAACAGGTCAGTTCGTTCACCTTGTATTTCCTTTGAGGGAAAATGTGAATGGAGATAAAACCTGCTAAATAATCAACAAAGCAAAAAGTACTTTATTCAGAATATTTAATTTTAATTAATTTCCATATAATTCAATTATAAGTCACTATTGAAATATAGGCAATTAAATATCTGAGACCTTATCTCATTTTTTTAAGAGTTTTATTTTTTTTTTAATTTATTTATGATAGTCACAGAGAGAGAGAGAGAGGCAGAGACACAGGCAGAGGGAGAAGCAGGCTCCATGCACCGGGAGCCCGACGTGGGATTCGATCCCGGGTCTCCAGGATCGCGCCCTGGGCCAAAGGCAGGCGCTAAACCGCTGCGCCACCCAGGGATCCCCTCTTATCTCATTTTTAATGCAATATCAGGGGGAAAATATAGTGAGTGTTTAAGGTACATTTAATTCAGTATCATCATACTCAGGGTCCCCTTCCCCCTGGAGCAGCCAGGGACTATCTTCTCCTTTCTCAGGTCCAGCTACTCCTCTAGAGAGCTGTAGAGAAGAGCCTGAAACAGTAAAGACAAGTTTGATTAGAACTGTGACAAAGGGAGAGGACAGTGCCCCACAGTGGAAGCAAGTCAAGTAAGTGGTGATGACAAAGTTTCAGGTAGGCTCAGACAATTTGATATTAGTTACAACACAGATATATCAAGGTTATTGCATCAGGTTCCAGTTCTGTGGGTCTCTGGGAAACACTGTTGTCACAGGAGATCTAGGTCAACACAGATGTTCTATGAAGGCACGTTTCTCAGCAAAGAGATGGCCCAAGGATGATAAGAATCATAAGAAAGGCCATGAAAATTTCTCCTTTTACAATTGACAGGTCTGAATTCAGTAGAAGGAGGACACAGGAGACCTGGAAAAAACCTCAGGTCCCTCCCTGACCATCTATCTCTGCTCTTGATGGCCTTGACTTGTGTTACCAAATGCCCACAATCACAGGATCCTTCCGTAGTTGCCACCTTCCCAGAGTCACATGCCCTAGATGGAGAAATACTCTTCTCTGGAGAATTAATATCTTCATTAGACCACTGAAACATTTGGAGCAGATTGGCCCTTTAATGCCCATAATTCAGACTCTATAATCTACCACCATGGCTTTAATTTTCAAGACTACCATATATCATAGACTTTGTGCATATTAGTGCTAATATATGATTATAATGCATCTTAAATTATCAAAATGCCTCATAAATTCCAATATTGCAATATTTCTTAAGTCTCTAAATGCCTTTCACATATGAGAGCACAAACATGTTATCAGAACAGTTGTTCTATTTTTGGACATGATTAATTTATAAGTCTTAATGCAAGCACATCAAAGATGAAGTCATGGAGATGCAGATATCAAGAATATAGAAAGATTCTTCCCTCCCAAGAAATGTGAGAGCACTAAAGAGAGGAAAATGGTCAAAGGATATAGATCTTCTGAATTTTGACTCTATAGGAAGGATCAGCAGTGCGGGGCTGAAGTTCACCCCTTCCAGGACAGAGACAAAAGATTACAAGAGATCCACTCACCTGCCTGAAAGGCCCTCATCCCATTTTCCTCCTCTGGGGGCACTTCCCCCTTCCTCATCCAAGAGGCAGGGGCAGCCTCAGGCACTGGTAGGTCTTCAGCATTATCATAACCCTCACTGGGGGCATCAGTCCTCTGAGCTGGGGGTTTTAAGGACAGACAAGGGGTTCAGATGAAACCACAGTAAATGGGTTGACCTAGGTAATATCTACAATCCCTTCTGCCACAGAGATTCTGATGGCTGCTGAACAGAGGCACTATTCACCCTGTGTTTTAACAAGTCTTTTCCAAGGTATATATTTCATTTTGATGTGTCCATAAACCAGAAAAATAATCTGAACATCCCAATATTTCCTCGTTTAAACTACATATTTCAGAGACACTCTTACACCAATGTGCATTACTAAAATATTTGGTCAGTTACACTTTCCAAATGTTATTTTTTCAAAACAGCGTGAATTTGTTGGGACTGAATGAGGGTGGTTCTGGACACAGAACCATGTGTGTGAGCCCAGCCTCACCATGAAGTACATCAGAGCAATCAGAGAAGGAGAAGAAAAGAGACTTCTAATCCTAGTCAAAGGGAGACTGTCCCTCTTGAATCTCATCTCTAGGAAGGAAAGTCACGTGCTCCCAATACCCAGCCGAGGTAGATTCACCCCTACTACCTGGAGCAGACTGAAAGTCACTATTTTCCTCACGATCTCCAGGGTAATATGGCAGTTTAGGCACGGGTTCATCTGACAGGGCCCCTAGTATGGAGAAAAACATCACAAAACAAAAAGAACACACCTTCTCACACCCATGGGACCTGTGGTAAGGCTAAGAAGAAATGCTGGAGCACATGTGGCTCCTGTTGTATAAAGAGAAGGCTCAGAGCTCACAGGGGCTCAGCAGGAACCCATCCTGCAGTCTTTGGAGGAGCTGCTCCTGTGAGCCTGGAATAGATAATGGGTCTACAGATTCTGAGAAGCCTTGGCTCACAGACAGCAGGGAGCTAACACCAAGGGGGCCCAGGAGGACAAGGCAGGGATACACACCAGTGTTGTCCAGCAGATCTTCCTTCGTTGTCACAACATGATCGATCTCCTCATACTCAGCCTCATTAAGAACATCTCTGAAACTGGGGAAGGCTGAGCAAACCACCAGCTAGTGAGAAATTGCCCCCTGAGTTCATCCCTGAAACAATAAGCTAATCATTCTCCCCAGTGCTTGCACATGGAAAAAGCCTCGGGGCTTCCAGGACTCCTCATAGCCAAGCACCATGTCTACATCTTCTCCCTCTCCCCTGTCTAACCCTGTATCCATAGCTCGGCCTGTATTCATTCTTGTCTCACATAGAAGCCATGACTTATGAGTGCTCACACTCCAACCTTAAAAGCTTCTACAGATTCAGCCCTTAGAGTTTAACAAGGGGCAGATGAAGTTTTTCAAACATATTTCCATCCCCCCTCCTTGTACCTGGCCAGATCTCCTGCCTCCACACACTCTCCATGTTACCCTGTACCCTCTGTAGCCTACCTCTTTGCTTTGCTCTCCATCTGCACATCTGAGTCACCAGGATGACGAGGACCAGGAAGAGAAGGGCCCCCAGGATAAAGCAGAACATCTCAGACAGGGAGAAGATGTCATGGACAAGACTTGGGCCTTGTCTGATCCCTAAGGAGAATAAAACCAATAGGATTTGGAGAAGGGCATGGGCCCAGGGAAACTCCCTCCAGAGCACCTGGGACAAGGAAGTCCCAGCCTCGGACCTAACAGAATTGACTGTGACCCTGGAAGCCACTCCCCCAGGCCTTGTCCTAAGATAAATTCAACTCCACTTCAGTGAGGTCCAAGGGAGTGCTGGGATTAGCAGACAGCTTCCCTGCTGCAACCGCCTCAGAGGACCAAACCACACAGCTGCGGCCTCCTTTCTTCGGGCCTCACCAGACCAAAACATCAAGCAACTCCTGGATGGGCATTTTGCTGTGGAGGAGTGACACTCATGGGCAGATGGGAAAACCTTAGATTCTGCAACACAGGAACCAGACTCCCTTGGCCCAAGGGCAAGAGAAATTTGAAAGGAATAAAAAGAAGCTTCCTTAAGGAAAATACCCTAAGACCTCCCCACCAGCTGATGGCTCTTTAGGATCTTCCCTTTTCTGAATTGGTTAATTCTGTCAGATTCCACAGAATAGACCTCAAGAATCTGAATATGTGACTTTGCCTACAGATGGTGGCTGCAGTAGATAGCACAGGGCAGCCCCTTTTCCCTACATCTTAATTACCACAACATCAAGGTTGAGACTTCTCCATCTTCTAGATCAGAGGTTACAGCACCTAGATACTTTTTGAATGCAAACTTCCCATTTTACCCAAGCCTACCCCATTGCCCCACTCTTGCTCCAGCTCCACCAGAGCCACTCACCAGAGCACCGCACTCCAGCATCCTCCTCGTGCTTGCAGTCGTTCTGCCCCCAGGGGTCCGCAGCACAATCCCACAGGGAGGACTCCCTGCCCCTGCATTTCACCTCATCCAGCCAGATGTTCCCAGTTCCTGGCCCAAACGCTGCCTTCTGCAGGGCATCCAGGGCAGAGCCACAGCCCAGCTGCTGACACACCACCTCGGCCTCTGCCAGGCTCCAGGAGTCATCACACACTGTGCCCCAGGAGCCCTCGTGCCAAACCTCCACTCGCCCTGAGCACACCGCGTCTCCTCCCCTCAGTCGGAGCTTCTCCTTGCCTGAAAAGGCAGCAGCACCTTCTGTTACTGTCCCCAGTGGGAAAGAAGGAGCCCTTGGGAGCCAACAGGGGAGGCAGGAGGAGCTGATGTACCTGTGCAGGGGCCAGCGGTCGGACAGCTCTTGGGTCTCACTCCTGCAGAAGCAGACAATGGGGAAGGGCTAGATCAGGGACAGCTGGGGGTGGTCTTGCCCCAAGTGAGATGATCTAAAGTGCTTGGCTCAGTCCAAATGACAAGTGTAAATAACAGACTTCGTAATTAATCTAATGGGCTGAGTTATTGAGATGCTCGCTTGCTAAATCATAGCCTTTATCACCATCTGACATTATTTTATCTATTTACTTGTTTATCACTTTCCACATTCCACAATAAACAAAATACAGATGTGTACATGCACACACACAGTCACACACACACACAATCTCCACGAGAGGAAAGGCCTTGCATGTCTTATTCACCTCTGTGTTTCTGCTATTAGAACAGTACCTGGTATATTGTATGCATTCATTCAACAAGTGTGCATTGAGAAACTTTTTATAAATACTAGGTATAGGGGCTTGATAAATATTTATTCAATGAATGAGTGAATAGAATGCAGTAAAACATAATTCCTTTAAATTCTTGCTAATAAGGAAGATAATAAAGGAATGCAAATTGATATTAGTGGTTTGTGGTAATAAATAGTGGATATTTTTTAAAGTCCAGAATCACAGAAGTAATTTGTATTCAATATCCCATTATATTTTTAATGGGAAATTATATAGCAGATTAGAAACTTTTCTTATCTATTTTTCAGTATGATGTGTGCACAAGCAAAGATTACTACATTAAGGAGATATTTTGGGGGGCACCTGAGCGGCTCAGTCAGCTAAGCACCTGTCTTCAGTCCAGGTCATGGTCCTGGGATCCTGGGATTGAGCCCCACATCAGACTCCCTGCTCAGCAGGGAGTCTGCTTCTCCCTCTACCCTCCTCTTGATTTGTGCACTCTCTAAATAAATACATAAAATCTTTAAAAACATTTTTAAAAAATTTTTTAAAGAGGATATTTTTTGCCAAAAACTGAAATAAGTAGGATTCAGAGAAAAATATATTAAGTAGACAGTGGCTAGGTACTAAGACATAAATGTTTGCATGATACGCAAATATACTGAGAAAAAATACATTGAGAGAGGACACAGATAACAAATATGGTATAAAAAAACATAAAAAATTGAAACCAAAGGAAAAACATAAATTTGAAACAATATAAGAAAACTGACGTATACAAAGTACTTGTCATAAGATATCAGAATTAGCATATCCTTTTCATATTATCCTATCAAACTTCCTGCCCTATGAACATCTCAGAAAATGATGGCAGGACCTCTTTAGGGTGGTTGCTCACTTTCAGGACTGGAGACCTCACTATCACCCAACTCATCATATTTGATTATCATCCATGTAAGTTCTGATAGTTTAATATCTAATCAGCTTTCCACAGGAACAAGAAAAGGAGGTGAGGAAAGAGAAGGAAGGGAAGGGAGTGAGTCTCTGCCTTTGAAATATCTATCACCACGCTCTCCCTCAGCTGTGGACTTCAGCCAACTCCTAGCGGATCACCCAAGTTATACCTGAGCTGGCAGGGAAGGGATGGGGGAACCAAGGAACTGGAAAAGAATGTTGAGGAAAGAGAAAACACTGAAAATGCAAAAAAAGTAAGAAAGGGAGGGAGGGAGAGAGGGGAGGAAGGAGGCAAAGAAGAAGGAAGGGATAGAGGGAAGGAAGGAGAAAGAAACCAGGAGCAAAGCAATTGTTACTTTTATTTCAGAGTTCAAATATTTTAGAATAAGACATGGGTTTTTTAAGCTTATTGATTTGGGAGCTTCTATATTATTTGTCTTTAATACTCTGGTTATTTAAAACCTAAACATTTATGTCTAGATAAGAAGACAATTGAAAAGAGTTAGTCCTCAAAAGTAATTTGACAATATCTATTAAAATTTATGTGTGTGTGTTCTTTGATAGAATAATATCAACAGTGAGTAATCCTACAGTAAAAAAACTCACCTGTATGTAGAAAATCATATACAAAAATATTTATCATGGAAGAGGGAGGAGAGTTACCATGAGCTGCTCCAGGGGCAGGACTCTCTTGCTGATGGATAAAGGTTATAAGGAGGCAGGTTTACATTGTTTATAAAGTGGGAAATCAGAACCAATCAGACTACCAATACATAGGTAAATGGTTACATTAACTGCCCTAGCAATCTGGATGAATGAAATATTATACCATTGATTTACAAATGAATTAGATCTACCTGGAGGAATATCCATGATATATTAGGCCAATATAACAATAATGTGTAGGGTATAATTCCAATTTTGTACAATCAAATGACAAGACACTATCAACATAAACCCTTTAAGAGCATATGAGTTTGGATATGTTTCAGTGAAAATGGATGATTTGGGAAAACAGAACATACCAGTCCATTAATCCTGTTTACAACAGGACGGTATGAAAGGACAAGGAGTCATGGGATATGATTCACTTCTCTTTCTACATTTTTATATTTGTATTCCCTGCTCATGATAAGTAAGCAGTGTTTTTGTAATTTAAATGAACAAGAAAGGAACTGATCTCTAAGTGTAAAAGAAACTAGTGGAAAGAACATGATTTCCCTAGTGCCACGCATGGTACAACCCCAGCAGGAGTAGGTGTCATTGATTCAGGAAAGAAACATAGAGACAGGCAAAAATAAATATAAGGGAAGGCGCTAGCCATCCCATCATGACTCTGGTGTTTTTTACCTGATAGTATTATTAATTCCCTGAGGGACCATCACTAGGTGAGATACCTTTATGCTACTTGTACTTAAAATGGATCCAAATCTGCCTTCTTGTAACCTCTATCCATCAGCTGGAGTCCTGCCCCGTGGATTAGCTAGTTCATAGTGATTCTTTTCCTTCTTCCATGGTAAAGTCGTTCAAAGTCTGAGGTCAACAATCAAGTTACATCTGTTCTGGCATTTCTGCTAATTAGCCTAAGATGTCCTATGACAGTCCATAGAATGTATTAGCTTTTAAAAGTTAGTGCTACTTGATGGAATGAGCACTGGGTGTTATTCTATATGTTGGCAAATTGAACACCAATTAAAAAATAAATTTATAAAAAAAAATTAAAAATAAAAAAAATAAAAGTTAGTGCTACTTGAAGTCTATTTTAGGATCATTTATATTCCCAGTGATCTCAACCACTCCTATCTAAGCATCTCTAAGACCACTCCCATATTTATATCTCCCACCCAGATTTCCTTTCTAAATTCAAATTGTATACTTTTAAATGCCAAATGAAATCTCTACTTGAGTGTTCTGACCCACTTTAAATTTAGCATCTCCAAAACTGAGCCCATGAATTTCCTCTCATGAGTTTCTGCGTCTCCTATATTAGTAAAAAATCAATGTCATCCTTCCAGCAGCCACCCTTGCTCCTCCAAGCTATTGCAAGTCACCATTATGCATTTACATTTCCCCTGCAATAATCCTTTATCTTGTACTCAGAGGGATATTTTCTTAAAGCAAAATGACACTTCCCAGCTTAAAACACTTTCAATTAGTTTTGATTATACCTTGATGAAAATATCTTTAATTGTAACTATGCAATCAAAAAGATTATTATTTGATTCAAGAACTATTTTTTGTCGGTTGTATACCAGGTACTGACCACAGACAGCATTGGATGTACAGTGGTGAATATAATAGTCAAAGTCCTTGATCTCATGGAATTTACAAACTAATATGAGAGAGATAATCTGAAAATAAATAAATGATCGTTTCACATAGTAGTACTATGAAAAGCAAATATATATTATATATATTACATAGATTTTTTTTACTGTAAAATGTATAATAGGTTGGGCAGAGGAACTGGAACCCTGCAGGAGATATTGAGAAAAGCAATCATTATATTCAGGGATAATCACAGAGTATCAAGAGTATGTCATAAAAAATTTTGGGAGAGGTAATAGCACTTAAGTTGATAAGAAGGCCCTCACCAAAAAGATGATATTTAATGTGAAAACTGAATGATGAGAAGTTGACAAGCAAGCAAGCAAATAGAAGAGCCAGTGCAAGGTCTTAGAATGAATAATACCATCTGTCTGGTAAAAAAAATACCAAGGCACTAAAGGATGGTCATCCTGCCTTCCCTTACTTCCTCCATGCCTGGCTATTTCATGAACACAAAGAGAATCAATATGTGTACTAACTGAGTGGAAGAGTGTCTCCAGAAAAGGACTGAGTGGTGGGTAGGGGACAGATTCTATATATAGCTTTGTCAACCAGTATAGGTTCCTTAAAACAGGAAGCCCCTGGAGGCTTGTAAGCAGGAAACAAGATACAGACTAATTTTTAAAACTTTTCTCTGTCAGCCAGAGAGAAAATATTATAGAAGAAAAAGAGTGGACATGGAAGACCACGAGAAACTTTTGGAATAATTCAGGCAAGAAGACTAAGATAGTGACAATGGAAGGAATAGAGGCATTGAGAATATATTTGCAGAATAGAAGCACTGAGAATATATTTGCAGATAGAGCCAGCAGAACTTACTGGAAGTGGATGGAGTCTGATAGGAAGACTAAAGAGTCTGATGCTGAGCCCTGAAAGCATCCAAGATCTAGAGACTGAGCACAGGAGTTGTAAATCGGTAAGCAGAAGAACAACAATGAGGCCAAATAAGAACAATCAGTGAAGTCTAGTGATGTCAGGAAAAACAAAAAATAAGAAGAGAAGTGAACCTGCTGAATACTGTTGTAAGTTCAGGAATACTGAAGAGAGGAAAGTTTGCTAAATTTAATTACTTTACCAATTCAGAAGAATGGTGGACCCTAATTCTTAACTGGGTGAGTTTAGAACACTAGAGAACAGAAAATTATGAAGACCCTGTCTAGTTACTGACCATACTTTCAGAAACTTAGCTGAAGAGGAGAGAGAAGTGGGATGCGCAATAACAAAGAAGTCAAGGAAAACTGTTTTTGCAGGTAGTTTTCAAGATGCGAGACACTCAAGCCCATATATACAATGATGAGAATAAACAGGAGACAAAGCGGGGGGAGGGAGCTGATGGTGCAGGAAGGGGGAATAGAAGTGAAGAGTTTGACAAGATAAGTGCGGTTAGGATCCACAGCCTGGGCAGAAGAATTGACCTAAGATTAGGACTGAGGCCACTGATCCAGAAGACCAAGTAAGTACAGAGTGTGTGCAGAGACCACCACGTGAGTAGATTTGGTGAAAGGAAGATGAGGAATTCCCAGATGACTGTTCTAATTTCTCACTGAGTTAAGAGGCAGTATTATGATTTGAGAATAGATGAAGGGGATCAGGTGTTGACAATGCAAGAGAGCAGAAAATATGTAAAATATGATTTGAAAGATAGGGCAAGCACACATATTGGAGAAGTACAGTAGAACCCAGAGACACTATGGAATGCCCAGTAGAGATTGTGTCCATGGATTCAAAAATAGACTAGCAACATGACTATGTGTTATTTCCCCACATTTCCCTTAGTCCAGTTCAGACAAGGAGTACTCAGGTAGTTGACTTTAACCAGGTCTAGAGTTTGCCAGGTGAGGTTGACAAAGAAAAGGCAAGGGAGTTAAATAAACTAAAGGAGAATGATTATAATGTTGGATATATTATCTCATCTGGCTAAGAAAAAAAATGTGCAGACATGAGGAGAGTAGGGGAAAAAAAAGAAAAACTGACAAGAGAAAAGATTGGGCATCTCCACAAGAACGAGAAATTATTTGAAACAGAGCACTCTAGGTGAGGATCCATAAGAATAAGAAGCATTGGTCAGAGAATGGAATAAAGATATCAAGATTTTGAAGTGTACAATTATTGGTGATCAGTAGTATATGCATAGGCAGAGATAGGATGGGAGGAAAGGTGCTTAGAAATGAGAAAGTCACTGAACTGAGAGGCCAGATGTTGTCTCAGTTGTGTTTAAGGATGTTGAAGCAAGCACCAAAGGTTCCAGGAGTGAGACAGAAATGAAGGACTTGGTACAGTCTTCAGTGGACCAGGGGAAGTGACCAGAAAGTTAAGATGATGACAGCAACAAACAAATGTACTAGGCGGTATTGTCTCAAGGTGTGAATTTCAAATAGCTGGATGTTGGGAAGAGAGACAGAAGAGGAATTGTTGAAAATGACAAACTGAGAGCAAGGAGTATATCTCTTCCAAGTCTCAGCCCAGAGAAAAGTATGTTCAGAGAGAAACAAAGAGCCTCCAGTTGACAGGAAAATCAACATTTTCAGGGAAAAGTCAGGTTCTAATCAGAACATGAAAGTGAGGGGAACAGTGCAGGGCATAAGAGACTTTGAAGATGATGGGTTTTAAATTCCAGCAGTCTCTCCAGAACATTTTGGGAGAGTGAGATGAGGAAGACAGATTAAGCACATCATAGTTAATGAAAAGCCTAGAGGACAGGATCAGCCCCAAAAACTGGGATCCTGAGGGCCTCTTATAAGAGACAAATTAAAGCAGAAAGTCATGGAGACATGAGGCCACTGACTTCTGAGCAGTTCCTCATGGTGCAGCAGTCAAAGAGACAAATTGCTCTTTAACAGGAATGTTTTCCTGGGCCTTCCCACAGAGAGGTATCTGGCTCTGCTCACCATTCCAGGGAAACCCTGAGCCACTCTCCCACCCTTTTCTGCTCTGGCCATGATGGGATTTTCTCAGTGCTTCAAAGATACCATGTTTCCTCCCACCTCAGTACATACATTGAACCACGTGATCCTCCACTTTCTTCCTCTGAGGAACTCTTACCCTTCAGCTTTTCATCTAGGTATGATTTCTTCTTTTACCCCAATTCCACACTTCCACAGCACTTTCTAACTCTTCATGAAATTTCTGCCTAATGAGAGTTTTCAACACTGAACTGTATGCTCTGTGATGGCAGAGACTACATTTTCTTGTCTTCCTCATCCTCCTGCCTACAGTATAAATTTGTGCCTATAGGCACTCAGTCACTATCTACGGGAAGACTGATTGGAGAATGAGGCATTCCGGAGTAAAATACCATTAGCTTAAGAGACAAAACAATCAGGGTGGATTCCTTACTTGGTTCCTTATTTACTTTAACATGTTGGGATATCACTTAACTACTCCTAATTAATTAGCAAGTTTATCAGGGTATTACTCATGTTCAATGCGATCCTTCTGGTATTTTTCACATAGGCTGCTATTGACACAGATCTCCTTATTTTTTCCTGTGAAAGAAGACTGGAATATGTAAATTAAGCAATCATCCAAACTTCATTTTGTAGTCTTATCTTAAACTCATTCCTTAGATTTGAAGATATAAAATCTCAGTAACAACATTCCACAGGACTGGGACAGACACATGGAAACAGACAGTAAGTTACCTGCACACGAGATATAAGCTTCCTCTCTTGAAGAGCATGAGTTGTGTCTCCAGGGGTCAGAAGGACATTGCCAGAGAGAGGAATCAGTTTTCCGACACTCAATTTGATCCACCCACCGAAGTCTAGAACCTTCCCTGGGAACTATGGAAGAGTTGAGGGTCCCACTGTCTCCACAGCCAAGCTGTCTACAGATGATGGACAAAGTCATGGCTGCCATGGGGCTGTGGCAGACACTGCCCCAGGTCCCATTGTAGAAAACTTCCAGCCACCCAGCACACTCCTGGTCCTCGCTCACCATCCTGAGTTTCAGGAAGTCTAAATTGAAAGGGGTGAGAAGGGGAAACAATCCACAATAAGCATTCCATTCAATGCTCTTGATTTTTTTTCTCCATGCCAGAGATTGTGAACACTCATCACTGACTCTGCTGAGTAAGCACACATTAGGTGGTAAGACTGAAATTGGTCTCCCTTTTACCTGATTTTGTGTGTTTGTGTCTGTGTTTCTATGACCACAATGATGCAGTAGAATATGATCAGAGAGGAATACCCACCTGGGCACTTTACACAGAGGGAAAGCTGAATCTTGCTTCCTGACAAGACTTCTGAAAGAGTATGTGAAAGTGGGGAGGTAGGCAGAAAAATGGCCCCCCAAAGGTGTTGCATAAATGTGCTACTTTACATGGCAAAGGAGACTTTACAGATGTGATTCAGATAAGGACCTTGGGATGGTGAGATTAACCTGGAGTAGTGTGGGTTAACCAGGTGAAAACCCAATCACATCCTTAGACCTACTCTCCTTAAAAAATGGGAAATCTTTCCCAGCTTCAGTCAGAAGGAAATGTGACTGTGGAAGAATGGTCAGAAGCAGGCAACATTGTCAGCTTGAAGGGAAAAAAAGGGAGCCAGTGAATGCACAGGGCCTTAAGAAACTGGAAAAGATAGGGACAAGGAATCTCCCCTAGGGCCCCCAGAAAGAATGCAGTCCTGTCCACACCTTGATTTTAGCACAGTGAGACCCTTGTTGGACTTCTAGCATACAAAACTGTACATTAATAAATTTGTGTTGTTTCTACCATTAAGTATGTGGTAATGCATTTCAACAGCAATAGGATCTCAAGACTTTACCACCATAGTGAACTGAAGAATGAGCCCTGCTTTCGAATGGAAGTCACCTGAACCTCAGCTGTGGGAGGAAAAGAAAGCACCTAATCTTCACATCTAGAAAGACAGGCAGGGGCAGCCCCGGTGGCGCAGCGGTTTAGCGCCGCCTGCAGCCCAGGGCGTGATCCTGGAGACCCTGGATCGAGTCCCACGTCAGGCTCTCTGTATGGTGCCTGCTTCTCCCTCTGCCTCTCTCTCTGTCTCAATAAATAAATAAAATCTTAAAAAAAAAAATAGAAAGACAGGCAGTGTAGAAGGAAGGTTTCTTCTCTGGCCCTCTCAGCGACACCCCTCTGGGCTCAGACTCCCCTTCTCCAGAGCCCCCACCTCCTCACCCAACCCATGGACAGGGCGCGGGCAGACCTGAGCAGATGACCCCTGCGTCCTCCTTGTGCCTGCAGTTGTGCTGCCCCCAGCCCTGGGAGGGGCACTTCCAAATGTAGGATTCCTTTCCAGTGCACTGCAGGTCATCCAGCCAGATTGGGTCTGATCCCGCCCCGAAGTAAGCAGAGACTGTGGCATTGAGAGCTTCTCCGCAGCCCAGCTGTCTGCACACCACGTGGGCATCGTCCAGGTCCCAGTTGTCATCACAGACGGTGCCCCAGGAGCCCTGGTGAAGGATCTCCACTCTGCCAGCGCAGGGACCACCCCCGCCCACTAGGCGGAGCTGTCTGCTCTCTAAGGAGAGAGAATCATACCATTGGCGCGTTTAACAGGAAATGAGAAGGGCCTTCTGGTCCCTTGGGACCCCTCACCTGAGCAGCTGGTAGTACTCGCCTCAGACACAGAGTCGTTGCACTGGGGCAGCACCTGGGTCTGGTTTCCTGCAGAAACAGCATGGTCAGAGGGTTAGTAGGGTTGAAAAACAGGAAACTGAATTAAACTAAATAGTAACCTAGTGCTGGGGTCTGAGATGAAAGCTGTTAACATACCAGTAAAGTTCCCATAATTTTAGATTTCACCTCTTTATGGAAAGTTCTGCTTCTAACAATGCCAAAATTTGTTTCAAGCCAAGTGCTGCACTAAGAATGAATTTTAAGAAGTAGGAATATATCAGTACTGCTTGAAAATGGTGAAGAGCTACCAAGGCAGTGCAAATTTTTGAGAGTAAAGTAAAGGGCAGAGGTGAGTCACTTTCTCCTTGAGGTCTTTGTCAATTCAAAGATTATAGATGAGATGCTGAAAAGTTCAGCAGAGGTTTTGCCAGACTCATAGGGCACAGGGAGTACAAAGTATAATTCAAGGTCAGCCAAGGAGGAGACACCCTGTTAACCAGAACCTTCTACCATAGAAGGAAAAGTGAATTAAAAGTAGACTATTCCTCATAAGGATAGACACCCAGTGTCTAATTACTTCAATTCCCTTGTATAAGGTCATCCGTCCAGGGGCACCTGGGTGGCTCTATTGCTTAAGTGTCTGACTCTTAGTTGTGGCTCAGGTCATGATCTCAGTGTTATGAGACTGAACCTCATGTCGGGCACCCTGCTCAGAGTCTGCTTGAGATTCTTTCTCTCCCTCTGTCCCTTGCCCTACTCACAAGCTCTCTCTTTCTCTCTATAATAAATAAATAAAATCTTTTTTAAAACCCAAAATTTAAGTAAATAAATAATAAAGTGATCTGTTCATAAACAGGTTCCAGGAGGAAGCAAAATAAAATCCTTTCTGAAGAATTTCTGTAATTTTTCACCCACGATGCCTGCCAATCAAAAATACCCAGACATAGGGGCACCTGCCTGGCTCACTTAGTAAAGCATGCAACTCTTGATCTAGGGTCATGAGTTTGAGCCCCACATTGGAGTTAGAGATTACATTGAAAAAAGGTTAAAACTTAAAAAAAAAAAAAAAAGATTTGACAAAAATCCAGGAGGATAAAAGAGGAATTGGAAAGAAATTTGCAAGGCATCCAGATATTGGAGTAACCCGACAAGGAGTTTAAACTACCATGACTGAAATATTCAGGGAATTAAACAAGATAGCATTTTGAAAGGAAAATACTAACAAAAATCAAATAAAAATTCTAGACACTCTGAAAAAGTCAATAACTGAAATAACTCAAGGGTTGAGTATAATAGCCCATTAGATCAGCACAAGATAGAATGGAAAATCAAAAGGAAATACACAGAATGAAGCCCAGAAAGACCAGAAAGTGGAAAATATAAGCAAGAACATAAAGACATGCTGAAAAGTTCTAACATTCATATATACTTAGTCCTAGATACATAAAGGCACAATTGACAGAACTGAAAGTAGAAATTTAAAAACTCACAATCACCTATGTCATATGTCTTGCTGTTTTTTTAACATACCCCAAAATCTTTGATACTGCATCCTTTGATAGGTGGGCATCTCTGCTTCCTTCCTTTGAATTTTGGCCTTCATAAATTGTTTGTAAGCAATGGAATGCAGTGAAAGTAATACTACTTGACTCTGAAAACTAGATCAGAAAGGTCATGTAGCCTCCCATGAACTCACTTAGGAGAGTTGCTTCTGGGGAAATCTACCCTGAGGAGACTACCATGCTGAAGAGACTAATCATATGCAGGTGCTCTGTCAACAACCCAGCTGCACATTCCAGCTGCCAGACATGTCAATGAACCATACTGGTTTCCCAGCTCAGTTGAGTCTACAGATGACTTCAGCCTCAGCTGATATATGAATGCAATTTCATACAGACCCCAACAGAGAACTGCCAATTGGAGCCCTTTCCAAATTCTTTATACGGGAAATAATAGGCAAAAATACAAAGGAGTTTTAAGCTGCTAAGTTTGGAGGGAAATTTTGTTATGCAGCAATAGGAAACAGAAAACTTATACTTTCCATATTATTGAGTATTTAATGAAGACAAATGAAATGTTTGTCTTCATTAGGACTTGTATATACATGTTCATAGTATCTTTATCCAAAATAGTGCAATACCATGATGCCACCTAAACATGTGGCATTGCCTTTGGAACAAAGTAACAGGCAGAAGCTGGATGGCCTGGGGCAATGCTGTCAATGAGGACTTAAAGGAGGTAAGGAAAATGTTACTACAAAGCAGGAGGGGAAATGAACAGTGATCGGTGTTACAGAAATTAAAGTGGAAAAAAACTAAATTAAAGTGGTTGCTTTAAGTGATTAGATTTGGAAGAAACTTGTTATCCAATAGTCACCAGAAAATACTTTCCATCAGTCTCAGTAAAGCAAACCAGCAAAATCAGCCAGTATATTTACCTCAAAACCACGGAATATACATTATTCCCAGGGCATACAGGTCATTTGCCAAGGCTGATCACACATTATACCAAAAAGAGAGAGATCTAAAAAATTTTCAAAGGGCTGAAATCATTAAAAATATGTTTTTTGAAAAAAAATATTTTTTGACCAAATGGAATTAAACTAGAAACAAACAATTCATACTGTGCAACAAGGTAAGGAAGATTGGTATTCAGTGATTGACTTTGCTAATATTTTCAATTTCTACTTTGAAAAAAAGCCAAATCCCAATTTGCATTCAGGCAGAATGGGATCTAATACCAATTTACCATGCTTCCACAAGATTTAATTCTGATTATAATTCTATATAGAATTCTCATTATTATAAGAATTGGAAAAGTGTATTTGTTGGAGGTGATGATCTCAGAAGACTCTTCTGTCACCATCTTGGACTAGATCATCAGGCTTTTTTTGGTGAAAAAACAAGCTAATTCCAAAAATTAAATGGAAAAGACCAAGAATGATCAACATACTTGAGAACAAAGGCAACAGTTAGAGGTGTAACTTTAATACATATCAAGACATACTACAAAGTTATAATAACTACTGAACTGAGGATTTAGTGCTGGAATAGACAATGAAACAATAGAAGAGAATAGAGCCCAGAAAGAAACTTAGACATACTCTAGATCATTATGACAAAGGTGGCACTGCAGTGGGGAAAGATGTCTCTTCAGGAAAAAATTCTGAGTCTACTGGATATCCATATAAAAATTGAAATTTGACCCCCTATCACATGTGAAAATCAATTGGAGGACTACACAGTTACAGGTGAAATAAAGATAACTAAACTTCTATAAATATCATAAAGGAAAATCTTTAGGATCGACAAAGTTCTCTTCAAAAGGGCAAAAGAAGTAGTATTTGTTAAAAAAAAAAAAAGTTGATAAACTGAACCTTGTTAAAGTGAAGAACTTGGCTTATCAACAAATACCATTAAGAGAGTAAAAATAAAAGGGCAAGAGTAAACACCCAAAATAAATACATACATATTTGCACCACAAGTCACTGTCACAATAATCTCTAACATCACTATTGTAATAATTAAGAACTGGAAGTAAACCAAAACTCCACTATCAGTTGATGGATCAATACCTGATCACAAGGTCATTCCAATGAATGACTTTACAATAATAATTATGAATGAAACACTGCTATAAACAACTATATGCCTGAATCGCACACATAGTACGGAATCAAAGAAATTGGACACAAAATGAAACATACTATATGGTTTTATATGAAGTTTAAAATAGAAAAAAACTATTCCATAGCATTGAAGTTAGGAAACTGGAGGAAAGTTAGGAAACTGGAGACAGGAGGATGGACATAGTGCTTGGTAGAGTATGAATGTGGCTTCTGGGGTACTGCTAATGATCTCTTTGTTGATCTGGGTTGGGGTTACACAGTATTCATGCTACTGTGTTTCACTGAACTACACAGATACTACTTACCATACTTTCTCTGTAAATAATACTCAGATATATTTAAATAATAGTGTTAATTTTAAAAGATATCCCTCTTAACACTCTTTGCCTTGAACTGAAAGGCAAACAATGAAAAGAACCATATTTTATCTTGGATTATCTCACTTTTAAAATAATTTTTCTATGCTCTCTACTCCTGGGGACATTTCACTCAAGGAGCATCCTGAGTACAAGTTAGCCCTTCCTCTCTTTTACCTGAGCAGATCACTGAGGCTGTGTTTCCACGAGCACAACCAGGAATGCCAAGGGCAGTCACAGAGCAATTCCACAAGAAAGACTCAGCCCCTGAGCAGTGAAATCGATCTTCCCATATCTGATCACTTCCTTCCACAAAGTATGCTTCTTTTGGAGTCGAGATGGCAACTCCACAACCAAGCTGTTGACAAACAACATTGGCATTGGCCATACTCCAGTGTGTGGCGCAGAGTGGTTTCCAGCTTCCAAAAATATTCATCTCCACTTGTCCCTCACACTGAGAGGTGCCATTTTTCATGAGCCGAACTTCTGTGTACACTAGTAGGAGAAGACAGGATTTCAGCCAAATCTCATGTTTTTCTTACCCTAGCAGAGTATGCAGCAAAGTTAAAGTCCTGTTCTGCATCTCACCTGAACAGAAAACTTGAACAGCCCCATGGTGGCAAACACCTCCTGGACAGGACTTTTTGTGGCAATACCTGAGCTCAGGTTCCTGCCCGTTACACCAGAATTCTTCAGGCCAGACTCGTCTGTCTGACTCTCTCAAGGACACATTCCCCTGGAAAGACACTGCTTTGCCACACCCCAGCTCTGCACAGATGACCTGGGCAGTAAGTAATGTGAAGTTCCCATCAGACACTGGAACCCAGTCTTTTCCAGAATGCACTTCTACCCGCCCTAAGCAGGGTCCATCCCCTCCAACTAGACGCACAAATCCTAAAAGAAAAAGAGAAAGCCAAACCAAGTAAGTGTTAGCGATTCTGACTTGGCAATTAGAAGTGACATGTCATGAACAATGATATGACAATGACATATCATAGATAAGTTTTTCTTCTCCCAGGCATTGAGAATGAGGAGAGGACTTAGCAGTTGGTGTCAGAGTGGGGCCTCCATGTGTGAGTATCTGAAGACAGATTATATTAAGTATCAGAATACTAGGGAAATATATTTTGGGGTTGGTTAGAGAAGTGAATTCCTCATCTGAGCCCAAGGAAACTGCATGATGTGTAGGCATTCTACTTGAGTACAGAGGTATGAAGAACAGAACCAACCCAGAGGGACATTCGCTATGAGAATAGAGATCTATCAGCCAGACGAAGTTAGAAAGTCATCCTGAGGGACGCCTGGGTGGCTCAGTGGTTGAGCATCTGCCTTTGGCTCAAGGTGTGATCCCAGAGTCCCAGGATCTAGTCCCACACTGGGCTTCCTGCATGGAGTCTGCTTCTCCCTTGCCTATTTCTCTGCCTCTCTCTGTGTGTCTCTCGTGAATAAATAAATAAACAATCTTAAAGAAAAAGAAGAAAGAAAGAAAGAAAAAGAAAGAAAGAAGAAAGAAAGAAAGAAAGAAAGAAAGAAAGAAAGAAAGAAAGAAAGAAAGAAAGAAAGAAAGAAAAGAAAGAAAGTCATCCTGAGATTTGTGGAGCTCAAATTCTGGTTGGCTTTCTTTCCCAGGAACCAATCCTCAGGTGACTGAGGATAGGGAAAAATCATGAGGGCTGTATCCATGAATGCATGACAACCTATAGACAGACTGATGGCTCAAGATTAGAAATATGCACATTATAACCAATCCATAGTTATGGATTATGATTTTTTTCATAGTTATGATTTCAAGTTTTATCTATTTGACAATTTTTCATGGCAAAATATTCCATTAACTTCTTAGGTTACCAAAGCAGGAAATAAAATGAGTCTGGATGTTAAGAAAGCTCTAATGAGAATGAGAAGAAAGGTGTGGTTTTAGCCATATCTCTTGAAATCCTAGGATATAAGAATAGCCACCTTCCAATTCCTGAACACAAAATAACTTTTCCATTTATCTGTATATTCTTTCATTTTCTTCATCAATGTTTTAATTTTTTTAATTTTTAAAAGAGAAAACATTAAAAACAAATGCAGAAATTAGGCAGATGATTGAATAAGCTGACAAAGTTTTTAAACCATTTATATAAATATACTCAGTGAAACAAAGCAGATTTTTAAAAACTAGAAAAAAATAACCAAATGGAACTTCCTTTTTTTTGTCTTTTTTTATTTTTAAAGATTTTACTTATTTATTCATAAGAACACAGGGAGAGAGAGAGAGAGAGAGAGAGAGAGAGAGAGAAGCAAGAGACACAGGCAGAGGGAGAAAGAGGCTCCATGCAGGGAGCCCTACGTGGGACTGGATCCTGCGTCTCCAGGATCACACCCTGGGCTGAAGGCAGCGCTAAACCACCGGGCCACCCAGGCTGCCCCCAAATGGAACTACTAAAATTGAAAAATACGTTACCTGGAATGAAAATTTATCTAGATTAACTTAACAAGAAATTAGACAGGGCAAAATAAAAGAATTATGAGGTTAAACACAGAACAATAGAAGTTTTCTCTCTAAAGCATTGAGAGAGAAAAGACAAAAATTGCATATGAAAATGCATTTCAAAATTGAATGAAAATAAAAACGTTTTCAGATAAATACAAAATTATAGAATTTGAGGCAACCAGAACTGCATAACACAAAAATGTTACAGAAGGTTCTTCAAGCTAAAAGAAAATAGTAACAGATGAAAATGTGGATCTACCCAAAGCTATAAAGACTACTGTAAATAGTCTTTTTTATATTTACCCATGTATAACCCATGAGTAAATATAAAAAAACTTCATCTCATTTTTAAAACATTTAGAATATTTAAGAATATTTAGAATACTTAGAATATTTAAGGCAAATATAACAGCAATGTATTATAAGATTTATTTATAAGTAAAATGTATGACAACAATAGCACAAATGACAAGAATAGGGAAATGGAAATATACTGTGGTAAGGTCTTACATTAGATATTAAGTAATATAATATCATTTGGAGGTAAAATATGATTAAAGAATAATAATTCCAACATTATGGTAAACTCTAAGCAAAGCAGTATATCTAATAAACCAATAGAGTAAATAAAATAGAATACAAAAAATACTCAGAGATTAAAATAGGAACAAATAATACATAAGACAAATAGCAAGTTTAGTAGACTTAAACTCAAGCATATCAAGAATTATATTACATTGAAATAATTTAAATACTTCAAATAAAAGCAAGGTAATCATACTGAATAGAAGACACTTCAATTATATCTCAATAAAACTAGAGAAAAATAATAAGACACACCATGTTTACTGTCCATAAGAACATATGTACATTAAATATAAACATAGAAATGGGCACCTGGGTGGCTCAGTCAGTTAAGCATCCGACTCTTGATTTCAGCTCAGGGTTGTGAGATGGAGCTCTGCATCTGGCTCCATATTGAGCCATGGAGCCTGCTTGAGATTCTCTCTCCCTCGCCCTCTGCCCCTCCCCCCCCACCACATGCGTGTTCTATATTTCTCTCTAAAATAAAATTAAAATTAAAAAAATAAACACAAATATATTAAAAGTGTCAGGAAAGATAAACCATGCAAGCACTAATCAAAGAAAGCTGTTGTACCTATGTTAATATCAGACAAACTAAGACTATAGGACAAAGTATATATTTAAAAATAATGAAGAAACATTTTATGATGATAAAATACAAAAGAAATCATATAATATCAAAATTAGTGGGATACAGCTAAAGCAGTGCTTGGAAGAAAAACTAGAGCTTTGACACTTCCTCCATGCATACATTAGAACACAAAAGAAAAATTAAATTTAAATTACCTAAGATTCCAACTCAAGAATCTACAAAAATAACAGCAAATCACAACCAAAAGAAGAGAATGTAAACTGAGAACTCAAATCAATGAAATAGAAAACAAATACAATAATCAAGAGAGTTCATTGGTGATTCTTTTTAAAAGAATAATAAAACTGATAATCTTCTAGTAGACCTGATCAAGAAAAAAATGAGAAGATACACAAATTAACGATATCAGGGATGAAAAAGGGGTTATAATTATGGATACTATTAATATGTAAAAGATAATAAGATATGAACAAATTTTATCCTAATTTGAAAATTTTATTTACAATAGGATGAGTCCTTGAAAATTAATTACTTGAAAAACACAATTTATCAAAAACTGATACAAAAAGAAATGGAATATCTAAGTACTCCTATATTTGTTAAAGAAATAGAACTCATATTAAATTGGGACACCTAGGTGACTCAGTTAAGTGTCTTCCTTCAGCTCAGAGCTCAGGTTGTGGTCTTGAAGTACTAGGATCAAGCCCCTCTTTGGGCTCCCTGCTTAGTGAGGAGCCTGATTCTCCCTCTCCTTCTGCCCATCCCTCCTGGCTCATGCTTGCTCTCTCTCTCTCCCTTTCTCTTATTCTCTCTCTCTTCCTCAAATAAAGAAATAAAATCTATTTAAAAAAAGAAAAAGAAATAGAGCTCATATTATAAAAACCTCCCCACAAAGAAAATTGAAATGCAAGCTTCAAAGAAACAAAAGCAAAAAATGAACTATTGGGACTTCATCAAGATAAGAAGCTTTTGCACAGCAAAGGATACAGTCAACAAAACTCAAAGACAACCTACAGAATGGGAGAAGATATTTGCAAATGACATATCAGACAAAGGGCTAGTTTCCAAGATCTATAAAGAACTTATTCAACTCAACACCAAAGAAACAAACAATCCAATCATGAAATGGGCAAAAGACATGAACAGAAATCTCACAGAGGAAGACATAGACATGGCCAACATGCATATGAGAAAATGCTCTGCATCACTGCCATCAGGGAAATACAAATCAAAACTACAATGAGATACCACCTCACACCAGTGAGAATGGGGAAAATTAACAAGGCAGGAAACAACAAATGTTGGAGAGGATGCGGAGAAAAGGGAACCCTCTTACACTGTGGGTGGGAATGTGAACTGGTGCAGCCACTCTGGAAAACTGTGTGGAGGTTCCTCAAACAGTTAAAAATATACCTGCCCTACGACCCAGCAATTGCACTGTTGGGGATTTACCCCAAAGATACAAATGCAATGAAACGCCGGGACACCTGCACCCCGATGTTTCTAGCAGCAATGGCCACGATAGCCAAACTGTGGAAGGAGCCTCGGTGTCCAACGAAAGATGAATGGATAAAGAAGATGTGGTTTATGTATACAATGGAATATTACTCAGCTATTAGAAATGACAAATACCCACCATTTGCTTCAACGTGGATGGAACTGGAGGGTATTATGCTGAGTGAAGTAAGTCAGTCGGAGAAGGACAAACATTATATGTTCTCATTCATTTGGGGAATATAAATAATAGTGAAAGGGAAAATAAGGGAAGGGAGAAGAAATGTGTGGGAAATATCAGAAAGGGAGACAGAACGTAAAGACTGCTAACTCTGGGAAACGAACTAGGGGTGGTGGAAGGGGAGGAGGGCGGGGGGTGGGACTGAATGGGTGACGGGCACTGGGTGTTATTCTGTATGTTAGTAAATTGAACACCAATAAAAAATAAATAAATAAATAAATAAATAAATAAATAAATGCAAGCTTCAAATACTCGCACTTCCACAGAGCTCAAAAACAATTCCTACATCAACATGGAGGAAGAGAGGGAGAGAAGAAATGAGAAGTCTAAAACAGAAGCTGTAGTGAATATATGAATTAACATGGATTTTCAGTCCTCAACCTCCTCTCCTGAGGTTAATTGCATCTTCATCCCCTTACCATTTTGTACATCAGTGCTGTGGCCATTCTCAATTTGTGAGGCCCCCCTGCCATTCTCCTGAACCCTCTGAAATCTCTTTATTTCAAACAAGCTCCTCTGTATTCTTCACAGATCATTCTTTCTACCTCTGGATTTCTGCTAAACATAGTACTTTATTTCTAACAATCTACTAGATGCTGAAATTTCTCTTTCATACCCCTTTCCTACAATTGAGAAAAGGAAATTCCAAGAATTCGATTTAAATTAAAATATTGCAAAGGGCATGGTTTCCTATCCTTATCAATGCTACATTACCACCATTACTTCTGTTTACATCATTAAAACATGTTCATGGAAAATATGGAAACATACTAGAGGGTAGAAACTGATGACAAAGAGATTAGCCAAAGAAAACTGAAATAGTTCATTAAAATATGAGATTTTAAGTTAAAGCAATGATAATGTTAATCAGGGAGTAAAAAATAAAATCAAAGTTTAGATGCCATACCACTCTCAAACTCTATTTATCTTTACTTATACCTTAACTGAAATTAAAATCAAAAGTATCAATTTTCTTAAGATAGTAATAGATGTTCCAACATCACATACTCCATTTTACTCAAATACTGATTTGTCAAAGTAAGTCAGGTCCCCTGTAGTGTTTCCACAAGTTTATCTGCACTTGATACCATGATTAGGACATGATGACAATAAGGAATGTTACCTGAAATACCAGAAAACAAGTTTTCTTAAAAATATCCTAACTGAAGGCAGTAAACTCAAATGCCCCTTGAAAATATTTTTTTAAATAATAATAAAGAAGATGGGAGGAAACTTTTGAGATGATAGATAACTCTATGGCACAGATTGTGCTAATGCTTTCACAAATGTATGCTTACCTCCAAACTCATCAAGTTATATACATTAAATATGTACAGTTTTTGCATGTCAATCATACCTCAATATATTAGCTTTCAAAAAAAGAAAATAATTGTGTTTCTAGGGACCTGAATTCATATTATGAAAGATCCACTGAAAAGATGACTTTTTCAGTGATCTTCGTCATGCCAATGACAAAAATGCTAACTGGCTATGGATTATGCTGTTGAGTTGCTATAGACCTAGTCAAATGTTATCACATCTCCACCTGTCCTATCACTCCATCAGATGGGATGGATCTTTTTAAAGACCCAACTACCTACCTTAAAGAATTCACTGTGACATATCTTCCTAAGTGAAACTGTTCTGACGGCATTAGTGACAGACTTTTCATCCACAATTGTGATAACAACTGAAAACATCTCTGGCAAATACCGACACCACCCATCCACACTCTAGTTTCATTGCTGTCTTTACTGCCTCCACTTTGGCATATGCTAAACTTTGTTTCCCTGCACCTCTCTCATGTCCCCTCTTGTGGATGCACCTGATCATCTCAGGAAAAAAAACAAAACAGCTACCACGATGAAACTTGACCCCACTTTCCTACCTTTTGACACACCACAGATATCTGAAGGGCCCAGTGATACATAGGTCTAGAGCTTTCACTGTCCAGAGCCAAGCAAGTCCTTGTGCTTCCTTGAGTACCTAATACTCTAGGAGTTACTGTGTGACTGGAGTTTTCAACCAAGTGTGTGATCCTGTATTGTTAGCTATTCTGGGAATTAAACCAAGGGTATTCTTACTGGGTATCCCTCTAATAGATTAGACAGGCCTTACCTGAGCAGACTACTCCAGCATCCCGACTATGGGAGAAGCGTTGCTTCTGGTAGTCTTGAAAAAAAGAATGAATACAGTCATTGAGAGTTGATTCTGTCCCTTCACAAACAACATATGCAAGCCAAATAGGCCCATGCCCTGATCCAAAGTGGGCCCCTCTGGGAGCATCAACAGCATCTCCACATCCCAGCTGTCTGCACACCACATGTGCAGCCTTCAAGCTCCATATGTAATCATTCACTGTGCCCCATTTTCCTTGGTATTTCACTTCCACTCTCCCCTCGCAGTGGTAGCTCCCATTCTTCAGTCTCAGCTCCATAGCTGTAAGAGAGACACAGACACAGAACACAGAACACAGAAGAGATTTCAGGAGACCATACAGTGATATGCTGGTAAGTATTTTAAAATATACACTCTGGGGGAGAAAAAAAATCCTCTCATGTATGGCATTTCTTGATTTCTATAGTAACAATATTTCCACTACGGTCAATTTTAAGCTACCAATGTGGCATCACTGAACGTGGAGTTGAGAAGAGATGCACACAATTATTTCTCGAACAAGCCAGTAAGACTCAATGCCATGTATAGCAATAAGGACAGGCCTTCAGATGACTATAGATGCTGCCTTCCCAGTAGAGATGCATGAAGCTGGTAGGGGTCCAAATTCCCCCATCTCAGTTACAGTTCATGACCCGCGAAGTCAGTGGAGGAATCTTCTCTTTCCTTCTCTATCCTATAGTAAACATTCTCATCTAGCTTTGGAAGAGAGGACCTCTAAACAGTCTGGATTATTTCTGCTTCCTGATATTCATGCTTTTATATAATCCTTGCACTTGAATGTGGTCTGAACCTAGTAACATTCATCTAACAATGGAATTTAGCAAAAGTGATGAGACGTTACTTAAATAATCAGATTTCAAGATGACTCTGGTTTCTCTTATCTTGCTCTCATATGCTTGCTCTGTTGAAGCTAGCTGCCATATTTTGAGTTGCATGTGGAGAGATTCACATGACACAAATATAATATAAGCCATATGTAAGAAGACCATGGTTAATATCATACTCATTGGTGAAAGTTTGAAAGCTTTTCCTCTAAGATCAGGAACAAGTAAGGGTGTTCCTTACTTGTTCCTCTCACCACTCTTATTCCACATAGTATAGTAAATTCCAACCAGAGCAATCAGGCAAAAAAAAAAAAAAAAATGTAAAAGACATCCAAATCACAAAGGAAGAAGTAATATTGTATTCATTTGCAGATGACTTTACATATAGAAAATCCTAAAGACTTAACCAAAAAAATCTAATCAATGAGTTCAGTAAAGTTGCAGGATACAAAATCAACATACAGAAATTGGTTGTGTCTATACACAAACAATGAAATATCTGAAAAAGAAATTTTAAAAACCCACTTCATTTACAAAAGCATCAAAAGAATAAAATTGTTAGGAATAAGCTTAACCAAGGAGGTGAAAAATCTGAAAATTGGAAATTATAAGATTTTGATTTAAAAAAATTGAAGAAGACACAAATAAATGCAAAGATATACCATGTTCATGTTTGAAATTAATATTGTTAAAATATCCATACTACCCACAGCCATCTATAGATTCAACACAATTCCTATCAATTCCAATCACATTTTTCACAGAAATAGAAAAAAAAAACTATCTTAAAATTTGTATGGAACCACAAAAGACATTTGTATGGAACCGCAAAAGTCAAAGCAATATTTTTTTTAAGTCAAAGCAATATTGAGAAAAATAAAGCTGAAGGTATCACACTTCCTGATTTCAAACCAAACGACAATTGTATGGTACTGGCATGAAAACAGACATATCGACTAATGGGAAAGAATCAAGAGCCTAGAAATTAACCCATGCAATATGGTCAGCTAATATATGACAAGAAAGTCGAGAATATTCACTGGGAAAAGGACAATCTCTTAATAAATAGAAACTGGAAACTGGGGAAACTGTTGGGGAAACTGGAAGTTTACATGCAAAAGAATGAAACTGGACCATTGTCTTACACCACTGACAAAAATTAACTCAAAATGGACTAAAGACATAATTGTAATACCTGAAACTGCAAAACTCCTAGAAGAAAATATAAGGGGAAATCTCCTTGACTTTGGTCTTGACAATGATTTTATGGCTATGACACCAAAAGCACAAGGAAAAAAAGAAACAAGTAAGACTCTACTCAAGTAAAAAAAAAAAAAAAAAAAAAAAAAAAACTTCTATAGAGCAAAAGAAATGGTCAGCAGGATAAAAGGTAACATATGGAATGGGAGGAAATATCTGCAAGCCATCTATCTGGTAAGAGGTTAGTGTCCAAAATATATAAGGAACTCATACAAACCAATAGTCAAAAAGGAGGAGGGGGGGGGAGGGAAAAAGGGGAAGGGGAAGGGGAAGGAGAAGGAGAAGGAGAAAGAAGAAAGAAGAAGAAGAAGAAGAAGAAGAAGAAGAAGAAGAAGAAGAAGAAGAAGAAGAAGAAAGAAGGAGGAGGAGGAGTAGGGGGAGGTAGAGGGGGACGAGGAAGAGGAAAGGAAGAAAGAATGAAAGAACAAAAGAAAAAAGAAAGAAAGAAGGAAAAAAGAGGGAAGGAAGGAAGGAAGGAAGGAAGGAAGGAAGGAAGGAAGGAAGGAAGGAAGGAAGGAAGGAAGGAAGGAAGGAAATCTAATTTAATTAAACCATAAAAGACTCTTAACTATAGAGAACAAACTGAGGGTTGATGGAGGGAGGTGGGTAGAGATGGTCTAAACGGGTAACGGGTATTAAGGACTGCACTTGTGATGAGCACTGGATGTTGTATGTAAGTGATGAATCACTAAATTGTACTCCTGAAGCCAATATTACACTATATGTTAACTAACTAGAATTTAAATAAAAACTTGAAAAATATTTTAAACGTAATTTAAAAATGGGCAAAGAATTTGAATAGACTTTTTTCCGAAGTTGTAAAAATGGCCGACAGGTATATGAAAAGGTATCACAATGAGAAAACCACAACCTCACACGTATTAGAATGTTATTATCAAAAGACAGGAGATAATAAGTGTTGGCAATAATGTAGAGAAAAGGGAACCTTTGTGCACTGTTGGTGGTGATGTAAATTGGCACAGCCACTATGGAAAAACAGTATGGAGGCTCCACAAAAAATTAAAAATAGAACTACTATATTATCCAAAAATTCCACTTCAGGTATATATCTAAAGAAATGAAACCATGATTTTAAAGAGATATCTGCGCTCCATGTTCATTGTACATTATTCACAATAGCCAAGACATGGAAACAACCTAAGTGTCCATCAATGGTTGAAAAGACACAGAAAATGTGATATAAATATGCATATACTAAACATGTATGCATTCATGGGTCTGTATAATATTAGACATTATTATTAATACCAAAAATTATAAACAACTTCATTTCTAGAATGCAAAGCCTTAGCTTAAATTTTATTTCATAAAGGAAATCTCTGCTTTTCTCAGCTAGAGTATGTAACCCTGATTGTGTCTCCACCAGTGGCACTTATTAGAGTTTATTATAAATTCTTGTGTTGGTGCCCAGTCTCACCAGACTGTTAGCTTCAGGGGCCAGGGAACACTTCCTTCACCCCTGCTAGGTCCTCTGTACCTAATGAACTGCAAAGGGGATATATCAACTTAACAGTCCCCCCACCCCAGCCCATCTTAAACTCAATAAACATTTGTGGAATTAAAGTCTAAATAAGTCCAAAAAGGATATAATGGAAAGGCCATGGTGTTATTTAGCATGTTTTTAAAGTGGCATTCAAATCAGTCAGAAAAGATAAAAACATCATTCAGGAAATAATGTTGGAAAAAAATAAAGTTAGATATCACTTCCTATCATTCAGTAAAATAACTTATGTAGTTATCTAGTATTGATGTATTTTTTCAGACTTTTAAAAAGATTTAATTAATTTACTTAGAGAAAGAACAGGCAAGTACAGAGGCTGAGAGAGAGGAAGAGAGAATCTCAAGCAGATTGCGCTGAGTGCAGGGCCTGATGCAGGGCTCAACCCCAGGACCCCAAAATCATGAGCTGAGCCAAAATTAAGAGTCAGATGCTCAACCAACTGAGCCACTCAGCATTGACATATATTTTAAAATATTTACAAAATTATTAAAATAAAGATGCAACAATTTATTTAAAATTGAAGCCGAGAAGAGCTTTCTTAGGCTCTGAATGCAGAAACCAAAAAGGGGGGAAATTTTTATAGATTTGACTATTAACATCAGAACCCCCCATGCAGGGCATGATGCTGAGTGAAATAAGTCAATCAGAGAAGGACTATCATCATATGGTTTCACTCATACGTGGAATATAAGGAATAGTGAAAGGGTTTATAAGGGAAAGGAGGGGAACTGAGCAGGAAAAATTAGAGAGGAAGACAACCCATAAAAGACTCCTAACTCTAGGAAACAAACAATGGGTTGCAGAAGGGGAGGTGGGGGGAGGATGGGGTGACTAGGTGATGGGCACTGAGGGGGGCACTTATGGTATAAGCACTGAGTGTTATACTATATGATGGCAAATTGAATTAAAATTTTAAAAAAAGAACCCTCCATGCATCTAAAAACATAGGAACAATAAAATAAAAATAAACTGAGGGAAATATTTGCAGCCTATTAATGGAAAAATTCAATAGGGACAATAATCATGGACCCAACTTGCCTGGGTTCAAATCCCCCCTTTGCTACTTACACCTGTCTCACCTTGGGCAAGTGATTGAACTTTGCTTTGCTTCAGTTTTCTAATCTATTTTTTGAGATAAAAACATCATTTGCCTTGTAGGGTTGTTGGGCACTCACATGAGGTCACAGAAGTGAATGCAGTGAAAGTATCTGGTGCTGGTAATCATAGTCATATTTGTAGTGGTAGTAATAGTACAAAGAGCTCCAATATAAATCATGACAAAAATGACAAACATCCCAGGTTTAAAAGGACAGACGTCATTAGCAAGTAATTTGCAAATGAAGGATTAAATTAACTAATATGTAACAGTTTTTGTTTACGACACTGGCCAAATTTTTAGAACTTGATAAAAAACCAATGTTGGTGAGGGGCTATGGAAACTAACTCTCATACGGTGTTGGTGGGAATAAAACAACGCAAACATTTCTGGCAGGCAATGGATCTTCATGTATCAAAAGCTCTGAAGGTATTCACAGCCTATAAAACAGCAATTCCACTGTTAGAATGTTATTAAGAAAAAAAACCATGAAGTAATTTACATTTAAACTCAAGGAAGTTCATGACAACATGTTTCATAAAAGCCAAAACATTGAAAACAGCTAAATGCCCAAAGCCCACTGACGAGTGACTGGGCAAGTATGTTGCATTTTGGTCATGAAATAACTGGAAGCAATTAAATTTTTCTATAATACTCCTATAATAGTCCATATTTTTGTAAGACTGCCATAAAACACTTTTAGTGTGTAAAAGAGGAGTAAAATGATGTCCAAAATATATTGTCAATTTTTAAAAAGAGTTTACAAAATAATAAACACTGAATTGTCCATCTTTGAGGGTCTATGTTTCTGTGTATACGGCATAAATTGTATTTCAAAGGATAATCTTCTCTCGATGCCCCACATGAATTTTACAGTGGAGACTCCTGTTAACATGTGCCCAACTCAGAAATAATCAATGCTCCAAAAGGCCAGGACTATTATTTTACAAAGAGCAAGGCCAATGTTGTATGAAGTAGAATAAATTTTTAGCAGGATAACACTGGATAGTGTTGATTCTAGGAAAATAAAAAGAATGCTTGCTTTGGTGAAATATTCTTGCAACTTAAGCTACTATTGAAAAAATCCTATAGTTTCCTAGTAAGAAGAGGGGGCTTTATATCAGAACACTCATTGTCTATCTCCCTCATGGGACTGAAACTCTATCGGTACCTCAGAGTCATCAAGAGAAGAATTTTCACCAGCATCTGGCCAACACTCATGGAGCAGAAACTTGGCGGGATGAGGTTTCCCAATCCCCATTCCAATTCCCTTGGACTGAGAGGAGTCCAAGCTGTAAGCAGCCTCAGCCTGGACTTACAGCCAAATCTGAAAGAGTTGCCCCTTCCCTGGGCTCAAAGCTAGATTTTTTGCAGCCCTATCTCTCTGAGTCCAAGTTTCAGTGGAAACCAGCTTTCAGAGAGGGGTAGAAGAGAGAAAATATACCCTACAGAATTCAGAAAGGACCAGTCCAGGATCCCAGCAAGTCTGGAAATGATTCACAAGGACTGGGACAAAGACTCGGGAAACTTAATTTAACCAATGCTGTGCATCAGTTAATCTCTATCAACAAGAGGCCTCCTGTCACGGCTGCGGGTTCCTCTGCTCTACAACAGACACTCGGTAGGAATAAGTGAGGCCAGGAGACAAAGCCTCTCACAGAACCCAGCAGACACCACAGTCAAGCAGAGAGAAGGCCATGGGACTGAAGAAGAGAGGCCAAAGAAGAGAGGCAGGTGTGAGATTATCTATGATCTGGTTACATACGGGACATGGCACTCCCAACAGTGTGGGCACTGTGTGTTGCAGAGCAACCGATTCAGTCACATCTCAGCAGCCCTGCTCCTCCCCCAACAGACAGCCTTCATACCCTCTCATACTCATTCTATACGCGCACACACAAGCATATAGCCTACACATAAGCACAGAAAACATAGAAATCCTGATGGGGGTAGTCCTCTGCAAAGCAAGCAAATGGAGTGTGCAAGGAGCAGCCCAGAGACACAGCTGAGGTCAATCACTGTTCCTTCCCACACACGAGGAGCCACCAGGACCGACCAAATGCTCCCTGAAAACAAGGGAGATGTTGGTAACCTGGGTAGCTCAGTGGTTGAGCGTCTGCCTTCAGCTCAGGGCATGATCCCGGGGTCACAAGATCAAGTTCCACATCAGGCTCCCTGCTGGAGCCTGCTTCTCCCTCTGCCTGTGTCTCTGCCTCTCTCTGTCTCTCATGAATAAAAAAATAAAATCTTAAAAAAAAAAAAAAAGCATGGTTTATATGGAGGCTTTGACTCCCTGACTCCAGAAACCTTTCCCTTCACCAAGGTATCCATTCACATACTGTTGATCCCAGGAAACTCACCATGAGCACCCACCATGGTGCTGAGGAAGAAATAGAGTCCCTGAAGAGGGAGATTCAAAGCTATCTTGATTCCCATGTCGTCAAGGTCACAGTCCCAGCTGCAAAATAGCCTTGCAAAGAGGTACAGTATAACACCCACAAAGATCTACAGTAATGGGAGGGGAGAATAAAAACACATCCTCTGACATGCTACCTACTGAGAGCCAATAGAGACACATTTTACCATCTAAGATGTGATCGGAGGCTTCTTCTGCCATTTTCTGAAGCTCAAGCACCAATTAGATTCTGAATCTCCAAAATCTCCTTATATGAACAACATGGGCTTTTGAGACCATGTTTCCTTAAGTCTCTGAGAACCAGGCCCCCATGATGGAGGCTGACGTAGAAAAGTTACATCAAAAAGTATGAGTGGCTTTCTCTCCCCTAAGGGTCTGGGCTGCTCGTAGTAGACCGAGATCTTTGAGGGCCAGGGTGCCATGATCCGTTACCGTTTGAGAGGAAGTTTTGGGTGGAATCAAGCATTGTTCTTCCCTGTGACAGCTCATTGCTGAAGCAGAGAACTACAAGGAGGTTTGGAGTACAATAATGATTAGAGGGATGCAGTCAGTTAAGCATCTGCCTTTGGCTCAGGTCATGATCCCAGGGTCTTGGGATCAAGCCCCACTTTGGGCTCCCTGCTCAGTGGGGAGCCTGCTCCTCCATCTCCCTCTGCCCTTCCCCCATCTTGTGCTTTCTCATGCACATGTACTCTCTCTCTCTCTCTCTCAAATAAATAAAATCTTCTTTAAAAAATTATTATCAGAGAAGCCAGCAGAAAATGAGGACCAGCAGCATGGAATTCACAGGTGAATGTGGAGGGTTGAGATGGGAATCAAGTAGAGGAGGTGTGATTATTGGTCTTCCTTTCTCAGAAGGATCTGGAGACTGGGGACCTGGAATACAGAGGGGCCCAGAATAACAAGGGGCTTTGACAGAATCTAATTTTTCTCCCTTTAGGGATCTTTCTTAGCCTTTAAAACCACTCTGCCCTGCCCACAAATGTCATCAGGGGCTAAAGTCTCCTTTACTGGGATGAGGAGGGGCCGTAATCTACAGGATATTTACAAACCTGATCTTTACCCCCTCTAATAGCCTGGCTGGTGCTCAGGGCTCTGAGAATCCACAGCCCCTCTGTCCCCTGCAACCCCTTCTTCATTCCAGATCAGTCTTTTCCTATCTGCTCCAGCCAAATGACTGACCCACTTGCATCATTCTTCTTCCTCTATATCCACCACTCCCCACACCCCCCTTTTGGAATCTCTCTAAATTCCTAGTTTGGTGTCGTGTGAAGTGTAACCCCAAATCCATCTTATTCTTGCTATCCCGAATACACATATTCACTCTCTTTTGATAGTTTTATTGTTAGTCACACCAGAGAAAGAAACAAGGGGAGAAGGTATGAGTGCTCACTGAGGTAATACTTGTGAGTTACTGGGCATCACGCATAGCACACCATCAGCCAACATTTATTAACATCTACTCTACACACTCACATACAAATACCAAACCAAGGGCTTGGAATAAAACAGTGAACAGGACATACACAATCCCCGCACTCACAGGGTTAGTGTGATTAGAGGGGCGCAGTCAGTTAAGCATCTGCCTTTGGTTCAGGTCATGATCCCAGGGTCTTGGGATCAAGCCCCACTTTGGGCACTCCACACTTACCGGGCCGGTGGTCAAAGATGTTACACAGACCAAGTGTATATGAAATTGTTTCACAACAGATGTGAAAATCTGTAATGGAAAAAATCCCATGAGTAATGAGAGGTTACAACATGGAGGAGGCTGTGGGGAAGCCCACTCTTGCCGGGGAAGCCTCTCTTTGAAAGAGACATATCAGCTGATACAAAGTTGGAGTTTACCAGGAAACTCTGAGTCCTTCAACTCAACACTCCTAGCCCCAACCTGCCATTGCTGGGAAACAGCCCCTTTCAGAATGTTTATACTGAAATCCTGTTCTAGTTTTTTTTTTTTTTTTAAGATTTTATTTATTTATTCATGAGGGACACAGAGGGGCAGAGACATAAGTAGAGAGAGAAACAGGCTCCCCATAGGGAGCCTGATGCAGGACTCAATCCCAGGATCACAACCTGAGCCAAAAGCAGATGCTCAACCACTGAGCCACCCAGGCACCCCTGTTCTTCTAGTTCTTGCTCTCATTTCAACCATATCTATCCTTCAACTCAACCCCTTTCCTTCCTTGAATCTTTTCCTCTACTTGAGATAGAATGCACTGAGAGTTGGAGAAAGAACTAAAGATTAGATCATCAAAAGACATATTTGAGTTGAGTGGAGCATAAAGATCTGGAGCCAGGCTCCAGGGGGTTCCGAATTTGAAAGAACTAAGCTAACATTATTGAACTTGTGGAGAATGGTGAACGAGAGCAAGAGGGATGGATGGTGATGCTACCATTTTCTTCAAATGTGTAAAATGCCACAAGGAGTGATGCAACTTAACTGGCCCTATTATTTTTATGTTTTATTGTGGAACATAACTTCACATAGACCAATGCTTTGGTGCAGTCATGGGAGTGGAAATTCAGGAAGATCCAGCCAGTAAGTACCTAAAGTTGGGGAGAAAACACATGGAACTCCCAAGTTGAGGCAGAAACTGCTACACAGAGGACCAAGATAGCTGTATAATCTGTACAGTCTGTCCAGAAAAAAAAAAAAGAAAGGATAACCAGTGGAAATCTACCAGATGGAAGAAAAATTGCAAACTACCTCTCTACAGCTTGCAGATTAACAGCAGAATGAGCTCAGTCAAGCTGATCCACCAATACTACTTATTGTCAATAGGTACCACTCTTAAGAGAAGCTATCTCTTCATACACCTGGCAGGCATCAAAGCAAAAGAAAAGGAAGCTTTCTATTAAGCAGGGTTTCAAATTCACTGCTTCTCTTCCACTCAGTGTTATTTGATGCTATTTCAAAACCACACAGGATCCTTGCACCCCCGGCCAACAGGTTGACAACTCAACCATCTTGCTCCAGCTCAGTGATTATTTTGTCCTCCCTGTCACCCACAAGAGTATGAGTGGCACCCTAATATTGTTCCCACTCTGTTCAAAGAGTCCTCTTAACAGCAGACCCACGTTTCATCACCCCTACACAAGTAGTTCTTGTGTAGCCCCTACACAAGTAGTTTTAAACCTTGGGCCCATTGCTGGTTCTCTCATGTGCCAGTATCTGATAGTGAACACAGGAGTCAGCCTACATCCTCTGGGATTAAACAGTTATTTCCTCTATCCAGCTAGAAAGGGTTCTGCAGTTCCTTTCTTGCTGGATCTCTTTTCAACACTCCACTGCTCCCCACAGCTGCCTCTCAGTCTTTACTAACAGGTGTTAACAGCTATTAATACAGAAGCCTCTGAAGCCATTGAGCCAGGCCTACAGGGACTCATAGTCAAGACTGGATCAAAGGTAGAAAGACTCATGGGAAGTCAGACAGCAGTCCCAGCCTTTCCTCTCCCTCAGGCCCACAGAGTTTAAGGGTGAGCCCTAACACCTTCACTTCCATAAAGCGTAGAAAGCCCCCATTACTCACTTCCGGGTTCGACCATTTTTCCTTGGCAACCATTTTCTCTACACTCAGTCAGGAGAGGAGTATTATAAGGCTGCTACATTAAGTTTAGTGGTAAAAGTGGAAATTCTCAGGATTTTGTAAATATTTCTGTTCAGGGTCAGTTCATATCTTAGATGGGATACAGAAGGTTCACACGGCCTTCAGAACCTTCTACTCCTTACCTACTTTTGTGGAGTAGATGGCACTGGGTTAGACCCATTTCCTCATTTGGTTCTTGAAAGGTTTGAGATCTAGAACAGGAGCAGAGAGACAGACCTTGAGCTGAGAGGAAATGACTGTTCTTAGGGACAAGAGGGATGAATAAGTACTGGTGCTGCTAACACTTGTAGTGCAGGGAGAAGATAATGTATTAAATCATTGTCTGATTACCTCTTGAAGTGAAAGAGAAGGCAAAACTACTTGAAGGAGGGAAGTGGTTAGTAAAAGGTTTAGAGAGAAAAGCAAGTTTGCAATTGCCCCCATGAGAATTCCATTCTTATTATTATTCAAATCGCATTGTTTCATTTAGCTGTTAGAACAATGAGCTTCTAGAGTTAGAAACCCAGAAACTCATCTGATGACAGACAAAACAAATACAAAATTTATTGAAAAAGGGATCCCTGGGTGGCGCAGCGGTTTGGCGCCTGCCTTTGGCCCAGGGCGCGATCCTGGAGACCCGGGATCGAATCCCACGTCGGGCTCCCGGTGCATGGAGCCTGCTTCTCCCTCTGCCTGTGTCTCTGCCTCTCTCTCTCTCTCTCTCTCTCTCTCTCTCTCTGTGAGACTCTCATAATAAAAAAAAATAATAAAATTAAAAAAATTTAAAAAAAAAAAAAAAATTTATTGAAAAAGCCTGAAGCAGTTCATTGAGCCATTGAACCAAAGGAAGAGCCTCTGGATATGGAAGCTGGGACCAGCTACTGCCAGGAGTTTCTGCATTTACCCCTCAGCTGTCCTGTTCTTGCCTGGTTCCATTCATTTCTACTGCAGACCAACTCTATCCCAGTCTTACCCCAAGAGGCAAAGGAGTCTCTTCTAGCTGCAGTTTGACAAACCCAGAATAGGCCACTGGATGGCCTGCTTTAAGTCTCATGCCCATCCCTAGACCAGAAGCTATGCTCAGAAGGATGAGCTACTCTCTCTGGCTCATCCTGCATCAAGTACTCAGGATGTGGAGTGCATTACCCAAAGTTAAGAAGAGTAGAAAAGACAGAGGGATGAATAGGGGCATGCTGTGCACAATAAAATGCCAAAGTTACTTTTTTGGGTTCTCAGACCCGGTTTGAACAGAAGATCGTGGGGGGAAGAGCTTCCCATGTAGCACCAAGCAATTCTCAAACACCAGCAGGGTGTCTAAGAATTCAACTCCATTCCGCCATTATCTACCCAGAGAGAGCATCAGATTCCACAGGTTAATGGTTCAGTCCTACAAGATTGCCCCTCCTCCCCCATCACCAACATACACACACCACACTCAGGTGCTGGTCCCAAGCCCAGGTTGTTACCTATATTCCTGACAGACCAGCTACAGATGGGTGGTTTACACAACCTCCCCCTCCCCCCTCCCAGGGTTCCTTTAATCTGCTAGAGCAGGTCACAGAGCTCAGAGAAACATTTTACTTACTAGATCACCAGTTTATTACAAAAGGACACAATTCAGGAATAGCCAGATGGGAGAGATGCAAGGGGCAAGGGATGGGGGAAGGGATGCTGAGCTTCCATGTTCTGTCCAGGTAGGCCACTCCCCCTGCACCTCCAAGCATTCAACAGCCCACAAGCTCTCTGAACCCAGTCCTTCTGGGTTTGTAAAAAAATAATAAAGGAAACCTCACTAAAATAGAGTTGGGAGGTTCAGCAGGGGGAGCTTTCATGCCCTACCACTGGATGTCTACTGCAGAGCCAACACGAAGCACAGACCTTGCCCTTGGGTATCACTTTACTATCCCAGCAGGAAGAAGGAAGACTTCCTCCTCCCCAGCCACAGCCCAGCCAATGAAGAGACAGTCACAATTCAGCCAATGAAGAGCCACTATACTTAAAACCCCCAGTTTATTCCAATGGACTTTTCTTTTCTTTTTGAATATTTTATTTATTTATTCATAAGACACACAGAGAAAGAGACAGGCAGAGGGAGAGACAGGCTCCCTGCAGGACTTGAACCTGGGACCCCAGGATCAGGCCCTGAGCCTAAGGCAGTCACTCAACCACTGAGCCACCCAGGCATCCCCAAAGGACTTTTTCGTAATAACACCCTCCCAACTTCCTACTCTCCTCTGTAAAAAAGCATTCCTGTCCTTTGTTTGGCAGCCTTGCCAATGGTTTTGATAGTTTCCTAGTCCCAGATTACAATTCTCTGTTATTCCTGAATAAATCATCTTTTGCTAGTAAAATAACTGGCAGTGTTGTTTTTTCTAAGGTTAACAGGCTTAATGGAGCCTTCATTACATAGTCATATTGATTATATCATTGGCCTTTGGCTATTGATTCAATCTCCAGCTCCTCTCCCCTCCCCAGATGTTAGGGGATGGAACTAAGAGTTCCAACCCTCTAAGTATACTCTGGGCCCCACTGGAAACCAGTTCCCATCCTAGGTGCTTTCCCAAAGTCCCTCATTAACATAACAAAAGACACTTTTATCACTTTATATCACTTAGGAAATTCCAAGGGTTTTGGGACTGTGAACCAGGAACTGTAAGTGGTCATCTGAATGATGAAATATATATTTCTCATAAATCAGAATTCCATGGTTACCTAATGGAAAAGTTGAATGAATCCTGGTTAAAAAAAAAGAATTGTGGTCACTAAAAAGATTAGTCAGCCATGGAACAAAAGTAGAATATTGAGTAAACACAACTGATAAAGAAATGAAAACTTTTTCACTTTATTTATTTCTTAAAATTAATTCAGAGGAAAAGTTTTCCCTGTTCCCATGGCAGGTCCCAGGACTTCTCACTACTAAATAATGAACAGTCCAAGTTCACTTTAAATTACAAAACAAAGCTCAGTGCAGTAATTAGACCATATCCAGGCAGAACTCTCCTTAGACTCACCCTGGAGGATCCTGCACTTTATAGGACACTGCTCTGGCTGTCCCCTAGCCAACCCTTTTCTGCAAGGAGGAGAGTCTATGGGCAAAGTGGACATCCCCATCAAGACAGAGTCCATGCCATCCCCCTCTAGATCTCCTCTGGGTTCTCAGAACCAGGAATTCCCTGCTCAAATGGATTCCAGCCTACTCTCAGACCTGCATTGACCTTTTCCCAACCCATCCCCGCAAAGAGTGGACAAAAAGTAAGCAATCCTGGCCCTGAGAAGGCCTGGTGTTTGCTGTGGAGGTAGGGGTGCAATTTAGACCAGGGCTTCTCAAAATATGGGCTACCCACAGGCTGTATCAGCATCACCTGAGAGCTGATTAGAAATGAAAATTCTCAGGTCACACCCAAACCTACTAAATCAGAGTCTGCCTGTCACAAACTTTCCAGATTATTCTTATGCACATCAAGATTCATGAGCCCCAGGTTATATCGAGCAGGGACATATAGATTGGACTGAGCACACTTGCTCACAGGCCAGGCCTCTTGTTGTGTGGACATGTGGGAATTAGAAGAGCAGGAGGACAGGCCTTAGGCTGAGTCTCCCCACAAGGCCATGTTCTAATCCTAGCCTTCCAACCTCAGGTTTCTCTGAGGGGATAGGAGTCCTCAGTACCTTTTGAGCAAAAGATGCCTGCCCTGAACTAAGGAAAAATATCTGGCTTCAGCACTCAAGCACAAAAGGTATCCAAATCCATCTTCAAAAAACCCTCCTCTCTTGCCACTATGATCTCTTCAATATCCATAATCTGCTTAATGGGGCCAAGTGCCATGGAACCAAATCTAATATATTACCTTTGCAAATTCTGTATTTAGCTGTCTGGCTTCAGAATTTCCTATTTATTACATTTTGATGTCTTGGTGGCAATTTCCATTTTAACATTCTACTCCAGAAGCATACGAGAGCTACCGAAAACAAACAGTGGCTATGCCTATGCAGGGATCATTGAAGCTAGAGGGTGCCCTTACTGGCCAAAAAGATGGTCTGGTGTCCTGAAAGGCATCTGACATTATCTTGTTGGAATGGAAATGCTATCCATTTTTGTTGGAAATGGGTTTATTAGCTTGCAGAGCTTGAGGCCATTAAACTTTCCAACTAAATATCCAGCTTCCCTTGTTCATTACCTAGGTTTTTGATCATCTCATTCCAACCCCTCCCCCACCCTGGAGGTTACCGTCAGAAGATGCTTTGGTCATATTCAGGTAACATCTGGCTAATCTGACATGTGCAATTCCCAATGTAAATTAATAAAAATGGTATTCTCATTTCAATTTTAAATTATTTTCTGTATCCATTCATCTTTCGATGGACACCGAGGCTCCTTCCACAGTTTGGCTATCGTGGATAAAGAAGATGTGGTTTATGTATACAACGGAATATTACTCAGCTATTAGAAATGACAAATACCCACCATTTGCTTCAACGTGGATGGAACTGGGGGTATTATGCTGAGTGAAGTAAGCCAGTCAGAGAAGGACAAACATTATATGTTCTCATTCATTTGGGGAATATAAATAATAGTGAAAGGGAATATAAGGGAAGGGGGAAGAAATGTGTGGGAAATATCAGAAAGGGAGACAGAACGTAAAGACTGCTAACTCTGGGAAACGAACTAGGGGTGGTGGAAGGGGAGGAGGGCGGGGGGTGGGAGTGAATGGGTGATGGGCACTGGGGGTTATTCTGTATGTTAGTAAATTGAACACCAATAAAAAATAAATTAAAAAAATAAAAAATAAAAAATAAATTATTTTCTGAAAAGTTGCAGTCAGTAGACATATCTTCTTGAAAATAAAGACACATTTACAGTTGGATCTCTTAATGGTAACAATTTATCAATAATTATTGATAAGCGAGGAAAAAGAAGAAAAGAGTGAGGATAAGGAGGAACATGGAAAAGAAAATTCCACATGTTCATTTTCATCTAATTAATGTTACCATAAAAATCGTTTCACATAGATTTGTCCACATCTCAGATTATTTACCTATAGTAATGCCCAGAAAGGGAGTTATTATTATTATTATTATTATTATTATTATTATTATTCTATTTGCAGAAGAGCAATTATTATTATTTAAATGGCAAAAATATTGTTTTTTATCAGATTTCCATTGAGGTACCTGGAAATACTTCCATTCTCCTCTGAATCACCCAACCTTCTTGAAGGAAGAGAAAGAAAAAAATAAATATGTCTCCTTCATCCCACACTACATCTAAGTCACTATCTCTTCTAAGAGTGGCTGGAGTGGGGAGTATTTCAGGCAGTGTTGATGACTCCCCCTGAACCCCCAAGGCTCACTGTCCACCCTACCATCACCCTACACATGGAATCTTTCCATAGCCTTTGTCGGGTTCTGGGTTTCTGAGTTCCAAATATTTAAATGGTTCCTTTTTACAAAGAAATGTTCGAGTCTAACTGTTATCCACTCCTTGTATCAGTGTACTTGTCCAACGTGGGAGAACATGAGCTTCTACACAGGTGTGAAGATTCCTGGTTCCAAGTATGCCAGTTACAGGATCACAAGATGGCAGAGCTGGGAAGATGAGTTCCTGGAAGCAGACAGAGCCAAGTCAAAAGTCATCATTTGCCCTGGGTGTTATACTATATGTTGGCAAATCAAACTCCAATAAAAAAATATACAAAAGTAAAAAAATAGAAATAGGGGAATCCCTGGGTGGCTCAGTGGTTTGGCGCCTGTCTTTGGTCCAGGACGTGATTCTGGAGACCCGGGATCAAGTCCCACGTTGGGCTCCCGGCGTGGAGCCTTCTTCTCCCTCTGCCTGTGTCTCTGCCTCTCTCTCTCTCTCTCTCCCTCTCTATCATGAATAAATAAATAAAATCTTTTAAAAAAAGAAATAAAAAAGATCACAATATCTATTTCATAGTAAAGTGTCCTAGAACGGTCTGTTGACTAAGATATCAAAGTTCCATTATTTGAACTCTGAAATAAATTAATGAAGATAGAAATATAGACACTAAAGAAATGGGTTATGGTCATCAATCATATGGTATGATTGATGATGGTGTTGATGGTAATGAATAGATACATACATACATACATACAATATCTAAACATAAGGGGCTTTTTAATTACACTACCCTTTCCTTTTATTGCATTTCATTTTATGTGAACTATCCCTTTCAGCAAATCACCAAATGATCTTCAGGTGAGAAAGAGACTATTACTACAGCAAATAGAGGAAGAAGGAGTCAATGTTCAACTCTAGCCCTCCAAAATAAGATTTTTAGATCCCAAGAAGAAAATAGTTTCAGAAAACTATGTTTCTCTAAACTTCAAATGTTTCCCCTTTGTATATTAAGAGTTTGGTTTGGTAGGACTCAGAACACAGTGGTATTATAAACCACAGCTAAAGAAGACACAAAATATAATTTAAGGAAACCGCCCCAGACAGAAAGGGAAATGAGAAAGTCCTTTGCTAGGGAGGGTGGCTGCAGAGGGTAAAGGTCAAAGAAGAAGCATGTGAAACAACAAAAAGAAGGGGGCAGATGCTGCCTGAAACTACCAGTGACCTGACACACATACCTTCTTAGACCTAAGGCCAAGAGGGGGCAAGAATGAAACCCCAGATGGATTGAGGGGAAAGCCAAAACAGAGAGGACTTGTGCCCATTTTAGTCATTGCTGCCTTACTCTGTAGCTTCCATTGATCAGAGATGTTCTCAGAGGTTCCCCCAGAGAGCAGCCCTAAGGGAGGTATAGAGTGAGAAGGGCAGCAGGAAAATACAAGACAGAGCCTCCCACTTCAAAATTCAGCCTTGCTAACACACACTACCACTGCATTCTTCACACCCCCTTAAGCTCAGGTTCTCATACTGCACCCCTGCAGTGCACATAAACCCACCCTGGGCCCCCTTCACCTTGGCCCTCAACATTTAAGCACACAGATATGGAATGATGCATTCTGTGGCATCCTCATTCCCCAGGGTCACCCCTTCCCCCCACCTCTCAAGCTCAGAGACAGCTTCATGCCTCACCCCATCCTACACAGGAAGTTCTCAGTGGGACAAACACGGAGGGCAGCTATGAGTCAGTCCACAGCCTTGTCACATACTCCACTAAAAGGACCCACCTCATCCAGGTCAGCTAATACAGGTTCTCTGTCCCTCCCATGCCCATTTTTTTTGTCCTGGAGACCTGGGTAAATTATAAGGGAGAAAAAAGCAATTGAACACATGTGTTTCTCTCCCTAAATATTCGAATAGTTACTTATTAATTTCCCAAGAATCACCTACTTGTCTGTATCTCCCATTCCTAAGTCCCATGGCTGTCCATGAGCCCTGTCTCCTTCTATATCTGTAATCTTAACAAATTAATGATAATAACTGATTATAAATCTCAGAAATGGGATTCGATCTCAGATGCCACAGCTAAGATAGGATCTGGTCACCCAGAGTCAATGCTTTCCTGCATCTGAGGCCCATTCTTTCCCCAGTTTGAGACTCTACATCATCACTACAAACCATTCACCCAGGCACCTAGAACACAAGATATGCTTGCTGCAGTCCAGGCATCCCTTCTGACAGGATGACGTAGGCATGCATTTAGTATAACCAGTTTCATTGGGTCTCATTTCTCTCAGGACTGAGATCTCGTAGAGAAGGCACTGTTGTGGGCTCCAGACCCTGTTATAGGGAATGATGGGCTGGAAAGGCGTTGCTCAACTCAGGGCTGGCAGGCCATCTCCAGGTAGCACCCTGTACTCCAGAGCTGAGGGTACAGAGTCAACATTAGCCTACTTGCCCTCCCCCTAACCCCGATAAAAATCTTCTTTGACACTTGAGGAAATACCATGTACAATCTTATCAAAGATGAAAAGGAGGAAAATTTGAGAGGCTACCAATCCGTCTGGGGCTCACAATGAACGTGACAGAGAACAACACGGTAGTCAAGAGAACAGATCCAAGAGCTAGACCATCAGGTCTTGACTCACAGCTCTGCCACATACTCTGTGTGTAATCTTTGTTAAAACCACAGGCCCAAAATGGCATCCCTTTGGCTGAGTTCCCAAACTGCATCTTAATAGCTTATCTAATTGCAATCTCAATCTCCCCAGAAATGTAGTTTTAGCCAATCAGCCAGGAATATTCTGATCCAGACCAATGAGTCGGCCACCCAGCCTCTCTCCATCCCTGAAAAATGAGGAAATCTACCTAAAGCCCCCTGCTCATCCCCCTAAGGGAAAGCTACCTTGCCTGGAACAATGCTTTTCTTTTGCTAGTAACTTTCCTATCTCACCCTCCTTCCTATAAAAACCTTCCATTTCGCTCAATTCCTTGGAGCTCCTCTCTGCTTGCTAGGTGGGATGCTGCCTGATTCATGAATCATCTAATAAAGCCAATTCAGTCTTCAAATTTACTAGGTTTTTTAACACCTTGAATGGATTTCTTAAACTCTCTGTGCCTTGGTTGCCCCTTCTATGATAAGAGGGTAACCACTATGCCTGAAGAAGAGAGTTTTGGTGAGGATGAAATGAGTTGGCATTAGTAAATGATATTATGGGGTGCCTGGGTGGCTCAGTCAGTTAAGTGTCTGTGTGTCAACTTGGTCATGATCCCAGGGTCCTGGGATTGAGTCCCATGTAAAGCTCCTTACTCAGCAGGGAGCCTACTTCTCTCTCTCTCCTGCTCCATCTCCCCCTGCTTGTGTGCTCTCTCTCTCTCTCTCTCTGTCTCTCTTTCTCGCAAATAAATCTTTAAAAAAAAAAAGTAAATGATATTATAAGTGCTAGCTCATAGTAGTACACAAAAGTAGTGGAAAAGTAGTATTAGGGCATCTTTCTACATCCCATCCCAGGAATCACAGGACTTTAGAATGTGCGACTAAATTATTTTACCCCTAGCCTATCAGAAATCCATCATGGAACCACATTGGTGGCTCAATGGTGTGATGAGAATTGTTTCCACTCAGATGCGTGCCTTCTGCAGTTGCCCCTCTCGTCTCTGTTCCTGTTCTACTGATCACGAAATTGTACCTTAGTATCTACAGCCTTTCATTAATTTATTTATCTGCCCATTTTGCTTCATAAGTTCCAGTGTGCTATAAAAGCTCTATATCTAATTTACCTCTATATTCTCAATGCCTGGCTATTAAAAAATCCCAAGTTATATTTAGTAAATTATATTAAATGAATGCATAAATAAAATGGCACTCAAGCAGGTGTTTTTCACAAACCATCTCAACTAAAAAGAACTATTTCAAGAATATCATTCAACTCCATGTCATAAGAGTTTCACATTGCAATGCAAATGCTCATCGCAGTAGCATTAAGTGCTATTCTATTAATATATTTCATATAATGCCATTAAATGGTATGAGTGAGGGTTCAAAACAACACAGTGGGGACGCCTGGGTGGTTTAGCAGTTGAGCATCTATCTTCCTTTGGCTCCTGGACTTCCAGGATCGAGTCCTCCATTGGGTTTCCCACAGGAAGTCTGCTTCTCCCTCTGCCTGTGTTTCTGCATCTCTCTGTGTCTCTCATGAATAAATAAATAAAATCTTTAAAAATTAATAATTTTAAAGAAAAACATACAATGTTCCTGCAATGAATACAGTAAATCCCAAATTCCAGAAACCAAAGCAGCCCCATTCCCAGAGCAGTGATAAGACTGCCAGTTTTAAAAACACACAGATGCTGCAGGTCTCTTTGTGTACCCCAAGATACAGAAGACAAACCACAATGTATTGACAGGTGAAGACTTGAAGCCTCTTAACCTAGCCTTAATCAGATATGGCTAAGTTAGCAGGATGTTACATATTTATCACTTGGTACATTTCCAATTAAAACCACACATGATTGTAACAGGAAGAAAATTTTGTTACAAAAACTATTAATTCAACATCTTCTATATGGAACACAAAATGTAGAAGTAAAGAGCAGAAAGAATTTTGTTTTTCTACTTAGGATACCAATTTGGCCTTTTGGATCATAAGATAATGCAGTATGTTACAATAGTATTGTAACATAGTGTTACTACTCCTAACTTACCCATGAGAAAGTGGCTTAAGAGGTTAAGTAATCTCTTTTCTGAAAAGTTAATAATTAAACTTTCTTGCATGAGAGATAGTTCATCAAGAGCTATCAGAGTGACAAAAATGCAAAATATTCCAATTAAGATATAAAATATTCCTTATGAAAAATAATAATAAAATGTTCCTTACGAGTTAAAAAATATCTATGCAACATTAAAAAGAAATTATTAATTGAGTTGTTTCACCTAAGCATTAGAGCTCCACCTCACCCATTCTGTGCTCCTTATGTGGGTGGTGCCAGGATTTAGGTAAGGCTGCTTTAGCAAACCCATTTTGTTTCAAGGGACAAAGGCATGAGCGGGCTCAGGTCCAGTTCATGTTTATTCAGCATTTCACAGTCTATGGGCAGCAACATCTAGCAAGGAGCTTAGCACTGAATGGGTCTCATGCATTACTCCACAAATCCAGTTCCTGATGCACAGAAACTAAATCAGATCAAATCTGTTAAATTGAAGACAAGCAGACGTAAAGTGGAGAACAACGACCCTTTCTCCACTGCCATTAGGGTAAGAAGCCCCCTGGGGGACACCTGGATAGCTTAGCAGTTGAGCATCTGCCTTCAGCTCAGGTTGTGATCCTGGAGTCCTAGGATCAAGTCCTGCATTGGGCTCCCTGCAGGGAGCCTACTTCTCCCTCTGTCTATGTCTCTGCCTCTCTCTGTCTCTCATGAATAAATAAATAAAATCTTGAAGAAGGAGGAGGAGGAGGAGGAGGAGGAGGAGGAGGAGGAGGGGAGGGGGAAGACGCCTTCTGGTCCCAGACACCACCTTTGGAAGGAGAAAGAGGAAATTCTTCCTGAAAAAAGAAAACCAACTCCAATCAAGGATCTCAATCTAGAATCAGCAAAGTATTTATTGCACTGACTCTGAGTGAACTTCAAGAACACATTTTAAATGAGAGAGTATGAGTGAACTTTATGGAAATTTTTAATCAACACAAACCCCCCTTGCCAGTGAGCAAGATGAAATCAGTTACAAAAATAGAAAACACTACATTTGTGTATATTTGAGTCCTAGAGGACATTCTCAAGTCCATTAAAGATATATAATTCCCAAATCTTACTGAGATTTTTTTCATTTTGTATATTCTTTCATCATGATAAGTGTACTCTTTAACCCCATCCTCTACTTCCCCCACTTCTCTATTTCCCCCACTTCCCTCCTCCCCCACACCTCCCTCTGGTAACCAGCAGTGTGTTCTCTATAGTTCAGAGTCTATTTCTTGGTTTCTCTCTCTCTCTCTCTCTCTCTTTCTCTCTCTCTCTCTCCCTTTCCCTTTGTTCATTTATCTTGTTTCTGAAATTTCACATGAGATCGTATGGTATTTGCCTGGAGTTCCCTGACCAATATATTTCAAGTAGCAATATACTCTCTAGCTCTATTCATGTTGTTGCAAATGGCAAGATTTCATTGTTATTGTGGCTGAGTAATATTCCATTGTGTATATATACCACACTTTCTTTATCCATTCATCTATCAATGGGCACTTGGGCTGCTTCCATAATTTGGCTATTGTAAATAATGCTGTGATAAACACAGGGGTGCATGTTTCCCTTTGAATTCGTGTTTTTGTATTTAGGGGAAAGATGCCCAATAGTGTGATTCCTGGTCAAAGGCTAGCTCTATTTTTATTTTTTTGAGGAAACTCTATCCTGTTTTCCACAGTGACTGCACCAGTCCACATTCCCACCAACAGTGCATGAAGGATCCTTTTTCTCCACATCCTTGTCAACACTTGTTGTTCCTTGTGTTTTTTTATTTTAGCCATTCTGATAGGTATGAGGTAATATCTCATTACAGCTTTTTTTTTTTTTTTTTGGTAGTTTTTTTTTTTTTTTAAGTCAGCTTTATATCCAACATGGGGCTTGAACTCACAAGTCAAGTATCACATGACTTACCCACTAAGCCAGCCAGTTATCCCTGTCACTGTAGTTTTGATTTGCATTTCCCTGATGATGAGTGATGCTGAGCATCTTTTTGCCTGTCTGCTGGTTATATGTCCTCTTTAGAGAAATATCTATTCATGTCTTATGCCCATTTGTAATTGGATTACTTGTTTTGAGGGTATTAAGTTGTATCAGTTCCTTATATATTTTGGATACTAATCCCTTATGATAACAATATCATTTGCAATATCTTCCCCCATTCCATAGGTTGCCTTTTAGTTTTGTTAATTGTTTCCTTCATTTGCAGAAGCTTTTTATTTTGATGTAGTCCCAACAGTTTATATTTGTTTTCATTTCAGAAGGCATATCTAGAAAATTGTTGGATGGCCAATGTCAGAGAGACTACTGCCTGTGCTCTCTGCAAGGATTTTCTGGTTTAGGTCTCACATTTAGGTCTTTCCTGAGTTTATAAATGCTCCAAGCCATCATCTCTGTGAAGCACTTTCTGTTTCTTCCAGCCAGAAATCACTGCTGTGACTGTGACTACTGCACGAACATGCTTACTGTCTCCAAATTGGAAACTTTTTTAGAGAAGGGACTGTGTCTTATTCTTCAGTGTCTCTTTAGGGCCAAGTAAGGGTGCATAGTAAGAACTTAATATATATTGAATAAAGAAATGGATGCATGAACAAAGGATGAAAAAAAACCCTACAGTTTGTAACTACTGGGGTTCATGGGAGCTAGGAACCAGGGAAGACCACAAATCTGACAAATCACATTCAGCACAGACTAAAGTAGAGGTAAGAAGTTCAAGATCCTATCAGTCAGAGGAATCAAATATAAAATGACTTCAGTACCTACTCCGGGGAAAGTTCAAATGATGTTCAATTTCTACACAAAGCTGTACCTCACAAGCTTCTCCAAGAAAAAACTGACATCATTGTTATCAAAAGTTTGATTGAAGAATATAACATAGACAGTAAGATTCCCATCAAAGATCTCTTTTGCTAGGCGCTAATGACTAGTTCTGGCCAATGAAGTGCAAGTAGTGTCCCATATGTTTCTTCCCAGTGGAGGCAATGGGGAGCCCAAGTACCACCTTCTAGTCTCTCACTTTCTTCCCCCAGAAGCTATATGTTCCAGACGGTATATCAACAAGATGGCAGAGCCTTCAGTCAGCCTGGGCCCCTGATTTACTGAGGAGAGCAGCGCCCTCCACTGACCAGGGTAGATTTGTAGCACAGTGATAAGTCTGGTGTGTGTGTGTGTGTGTGTGTGTGTGTGTGTGTGTGTGAACTACTGAGATTTTTGTGTTCATTTCTTCCAGCCACATAAGGTAGTCTATTCTGACTGATGCCAAGGAGAAAAAAAGATTTGGAAAGAAGGTGGAATCTGCCGCATGAAGAAGGCGCTTCTTCATAGTTTCCAGAATTCCTCCTGTGTATTCATCCAGAATTCCTCCTGTGTATTCATCCCAAGCTGCCCTCTCAGATCTGCATGCTTCCTCTGTTGGACTTGTTGGTTTCCAGTTACCAGTTCTGATTAACTGACAACTAGATTAAAAACCCTTTTAAGAGCAACTGGACCTGGACACATCTCTATCCTTTTACATCTCCTTTTAGCACAGTCTATGCCAAAAGTCACACTCCCATTTCCCTGCTTTTGTCTCTTAGCATCTTGACCTTAATCCTTAGCCATCTCTCCTGTCTTCTGGGTTAGTCAATCCATCACCTTTGACTTTATTTTCATCCTTCCACATTCCCATGCTTTTCAACCTCTTCAATTCCTTCTTGGTTTCCTGAGCAAACCTGATCCCTGGATTTAGGGCTCCATGCTCAGGCTTTCATTACCTTCTTGGCCTTTGGGTAAAAAATAATTTCCCTGAATTACTCCTTTTCCTTAACTCAAGAAAATGGCACATTCAAAACAATTGAGCACAGTGTTGGGTCCCCTGCCAGGACTTTGTAAGGGTCCCATGCAGTGCGAGGCCATAAAGTCAGGCTTCTTAGCTTTGTGATTAATCCACCTCTGGTGGGAGCTTATGTAATTAACAATTCCAGAGCAATTTGAGTTCTTGTAGGTAGTGATTCTTAGACTTAAATCCAAGGTTATTGCTAGCACAGTTTGCTCTCTGACCCAGAAGACAGTTCAAAATAAAAGGAAAGCAGAATCTGGGCATCTGAGCCATGTACGGCTGGCACTCAGACTTCAAAGCTACATGCTCCCACATTGGTGCTCTGTTGCACATGGAGCTTTGATGCAGCTTAACGTCCTGCATGCAGACCTGCTTGGAAACCCTGAAAATATAGCCAAGTGTGTTCTTCCTTTTAACATCTAAAAAGTCTGTAAACAGTTTCTCTTTTCCTTATCATTGAATCCTTCCTATCTGGGCATGCTTACTAAGACCCCTGCAGGCTACAGACTGCTGAGGCCCTGCAGGGCCATAGGGTGGGATAAAGCCTATACCTGCTTTATGCCCCATTTTATCTCCTAGGTACTGCTACCAGAGTGCTTGAAATTTTAAACTCATTTATATATGTGCCACTTAATCTCCTAAATTAGATTTTGAGGGGAGCGGCTCTGTATTTCCAATGTCTATAACTTACTAGATGCTCAACTAATGTTTATTGAATGAATAACACTGTGCTGGACTTTTAAGAGAAATGATCTTGTGTAGAAAGAACTATTTTCAAGAACATTACTTAGATGATTAATATTTTAGCTTCAAGGACATAAGATTTGAGCAATTAATAAAGTAAAATCCATTTTTTAAGAACAGAAGGAGCTTACCACTCACGAATGTATCAGCAGCAGCAAATGCTGCCAATCTCTCTGTCTCCAAAGATACACAGGACAAACCACAATATACGAACAGCTGGAAACTTAGTAAAGAAGAGATAGGATATTTATATGTGTATATATTTATCATTTGGCTGCTTTTCAAGTAAAACCACACAGGAATATAACAGGAAGAAAAGAATATTACTTAAAAGGTTCTGCAATTCTGTTTATATGACATAAGGTGGAGATGAGGTACAGAAAGAATTCCTTTGCTTAAGAAAACAGGGTAATTAGTCTTTCACATCTTGAAAGGAGAGTCCTCTTGAGCTGATCTTGAAGGATACTGTAAAGACCAAGACAACTAAATTGTTCTACACAGTAAATTACCAGTAGGAGTAACAACAAATAGAAGAGGAGCCAGAAGGTCAGACTGCAGGAGTAGATGTATGTGTCTAACAGATTTCTATGAGGAATTTCCCAGGAGATTCAGTGGCTCCAAAAGTCTGATCCTCCCTGAACTGAAACTGCTGTCCTGAAGCGGAAAGAAATCAGTCATTCAAAAATGAAATTAAATGGTCATCTGTAAACCTGTTACTACATATTACCCCATCAGCTCCAGTAATGTAGCAGGATATCCCCTTAACAGTAAGAAGGGAGGAAAAGAAATCAAAAGAAAGTATGGAAGAAGACCAAGAAATAGGGACTTTTATGCACTCATCTGAGTAAGACTCTGCAGAGAAAAAGGCAACAGTGTAGAAAAATTAATAGATCACCTCCTGTTGCATTCTCTGGATGTCATAGTTGCTCATGAAAAATTATAAGAAATTTGAGTCCTTTTTGAAAATGAAGTGTTGCATGGCTTTCCAAATGCTAAAAGGCACGCTGGCTTTTCTATGTTGGCTTTTCCAAGATGGGTAAACTGTAATATTAATAATATATATAAATTTATTTATTTGTATATATCAACATAGCAGCTTACCTGGTCAAAACACTCAACAGAAAATACCAAAGAATACACCATCATGCCACCCAAACTGTTAGCAAAATGGTACTTGGTGGGGAGGGAGGAGTGTCAAGGAGATTCAGTACAAATAATTATGGTGCGAAAAATAAATTATTAGAGAAAAGGAATTGTATGGATGAAGAAAAGATGAAGATATTGGGACACAAAACAAAGCAGTTTCTAGAATCCAACTAGAAACCCAGAGCCATTTATTATATGAATTTATTGGAGTGATTCCTTCAGGAATTTTCCCCATTAGAAACAGTAGAGGAGAAAACCCATTGAAATACTCACATCACACAAAGTACAAAAATACTTTGTATTTTATTTATTTATTTTATTTATTCATGAGAGACACAGAGAAGGAGAGAGAGAGGCAGAGACACAGACAGAGGGAGAAGCAGGCTCCATGCAGGGAGCCCGACGTGGGACTCCATCTTGGGTCTCCAGGATCACACCCTGGGCTGAAGGCAGCGCTAAACTGAAGGCTGAGCCACCCGAGCTGCCCCAAAGTACATTTTTAAAAGAAAGTTGTATTCCTCAAAGGAGAAAGAAGGAAGATCTGTGAATGAGATGGTTAAGATCATGGAAAGTCCTTTGGCACCACCTGCTGTTGGTCCAGGGTTGGCAATCCCAAATGGTTTGGATTCCCTACACAGCTGATGTTTTTTCTTATTATTATTGGAAAATCTGCATATATTTTGTTCTTCTGTTGGGTCATTTATTCAAAGAGATAGAGATTATTTGGTTCTTTTTTAAACTAAAAAAAAAAAAAAAGTGGTACCTTGAACTAGCTGTTTAAACTGAGAAGAAGCAAATAGCAGAGAATGAGGCCTCCAGGATGAGTTCACCTCCCTTTGAGTCTTGGGTATGATTTGTGCTTTCTTCTAACATGATCCAAACAACTTAGGGTAACTTGACCTGAGAACCAGCAGAAAGTAAGAGAATTTCAAATATAAAATGGTGGTAGTAGGAGTTTTTGCCGCCTAGTAGTGGCTGCCAGATGTTGTTAGTGGAGTCAACACAGGAATTTTAACTGATAAAGTTTGTATAGGGAAACTTAAAGGAAAAGTGGTTTTTAAAATTCTGTCCTCTTGAGGGTGCCTGGGTGGTTCAGTCGGTTAAGCATCTCTTGGTTTTGGCTCAAGTTATGGTTTTAGGGCATGAGATGGAGTTCTGTAGTAGGCTCCTCGCTCAGTGAGGACTCTGCCGGAGATTCTTTCTCCCCTTCTGTCTCTGTCTGCCCCTCTCCCCTAATAACTAAATAATTTTTTAAACTCTCCTCTTGGAAATTTTGTAAATTATTTGAAAATTTTATCAATTTAGATAAGATACTAACCCAACTTGAAACAAACAGGTTCTTTCTTGGTGACATTGGAGATAATAGCCATTCACCAGGGACCAGGAGATGAGTTCCCAGGCTACCAGAAGACATTGGCTACAGTAGAGCTTAGAGGAGAACAAAAAGATATAGCCCCAGTGGCAGCCCTTCATCAAGACAAGGGACCTGCTGCTTAGAGAACAGAAAAAACGTGTGGTTACTGGAAATCCTAGAACAAGCTGTTTTAGGTGTTTTATTCTGAGAATGTGGATAGGGTTTACCCCCAATTCAATTATTTCTTTTCTTTTCCTTTCTTTGAAATATAAGCATATTATGAACATCTAGAGTTACCCTACTTCGATAATTGTCATCTTTTGTTTGAACAAGTAAAGGTTTGCTTTCCCATATGAGTGCCCAAGAAAACTGAAAGATGTTGAGCAAAGAACCCAAGATGATTTCAGGACCCCAAGGGAACGAACCTCAGCCTTTTGATTCTGAAGCAGTGTCTGCTGTCTTTTTCTAGAGGAAAGAAATGGGTAAATTGAATAGACCCAGCCAAAGGAAACTTTGGAGATTCCAGGTCTAAATTCCTGTCAACTCCTAAAAAAATAAAATAAAATAAAATAAAAATAAATTCCTGTCAAATATACTATTATAAATTGAAAGATATTTTATTGAAAACCTTCTGTTGGGATTCCTAGGATCTTGAAACTCAAAAATAGGAAGTTATGATGGCAAAAATAAATGAGAATTAAATTTTAACGCAAGTTACCTTGGGTTACAGTAACTGAAGTGCGAATTTCAGATATACAAGATTTCTTTTTTTTTTTAGATATACAGGATTTCTATATATATTCCTCCAATTTTTCCCACAGTATAATATAAAACAGAAAATGTGGCATTATAGTTTATGTGAGACTTTGGATTTTTCTAAAAGGCTAGATTAAACAAAACCTACTAAATTACTTAGATTTGCCTTAGAGATAAAGATAAGTTGTTACCTTTGCTATTATTTAACAGCATGTAAATGTATATATGTGTGCAAATGAGTGTTTAAACAATTTTATGTAATAAATATTTAAATTTAATAATTGAAATAATTAGTATCTTTATAAAAGTTTTCTTAATCTTAGTCATTAGCACAAATTATGTAAACTGCAAAGTTACCCTATATCCACAATCTGAGCAAAATTTTAAGCTGCCACATTTCTCTGATAAATTCAAAGTATCAATAGTAATTGTATTGTTCACTGAAGCTAGCTTCAATATAAATCTAAAATCCCAAATTACTTTAGAACTTTGGAATAATACAATATGATAATAGTTAATAGTCTGTATTCATTTGAAAATTTCTAAAAAATAATAAAAAAGAAAAAAGAAAAAAAGAAAATTTCTAAAGACATTAATGTACCTATTCATGTTTTTTAAATGTAACATTTACAATTTTTAAAAAAAGCTCTTGGCAAATGGAGAAGCTTCTGTAAACTGATAAATTGTTTTTACCACAAAAATTATAGCAAAATCATTCTTATCTGTGAAAAGTAGGAAGCACTGAATGTACTGAGCATTCATTTTTAAGTTTTTTTTTTTTTTTTAAGTTATCTCTACACCCAATGTGGGGCTTGAACTGAACAACCCCAAAGAGTCACATGATCTACTGACTGAGCCAGCCAGGTGCCCCAAGAACAAACTCTTTTATTAAATATTCTATTAGAGTCTCTAGGTGGCACAGTATGATAAGAACAGAGTAGTTACAAGGATTAAAGAGAAAGAAATTAAAAGGTCATTGATTTTATATGACATGATTGTCTAGGTTTGTTAAAAATCTAATACTGAAAAAAAAATCTAATACTGTCAGATTAATTAAACCTGCTGAATTCATAAGAGATTTTGACAATTGGATATAAAATCATCATACAAAAAAATCAATTGCATTTTCATACACAAGAAATAGACAATTTTAACATATAACTTAATAAGGACAGTAGTAGTAACAATAAGAATCTCAAGTACCTAGAAACAAATCTTACAATTCTAAAACCTTACATTAAAACAATAACAAAGATTTAAGTAAAACTGAAAGATATTTCTACAAGTTTCACAGAAGAATCATTGTAAAGATGTCAGCTCTCCCAAAATTGATCTACAAATTAAATGTCATCCCAATTAAAATCTCAATGGACTTTCTCATGGAACTTTGTAAACTCATATTTATAAATATGTATTTACATATATATACATTTATATATATACATACATATATATTTATTTATGAGCAAAGTCTCAAGAATTTGTTTTTAAAAACTTAAAATGAATAAACTGAGAAAAGACACTCTCTCTGAAAGGAATAAAGACTATGACAAAGATAATGAAGGCAAGCGGTCTTGGCACAAAGATACACAAAAAGATAAATGAAGCCAAATAGAAAGGCAGAAATAGATCCACATGTATATAGGCTCTGGATAGATGACTAAAGGCAGCATTGTAAATCACCAGAAAAAGAAGTCGTTCATTGTATGGTGCTGGGGTAATTAATTATCCAAATAGGGAAAAAATTAATTGGGTCTTTACCTCACATAATATGTAAAAATCAACTTGAGATGAGTTAAAGTTTTTTTTTGTAATTTTTATTTATTTATGATAGTCACAGAGAGAGAGAGAGAGAGAGGCAGAGACATAGGCAGAGGGAGAAGCAGGCTCCATGCTCCGGGAGCCTGATGTGGGATTCGATCCCTGGTCTCCAGGATCACGCCCTGGGCCAAAGGCAGGCGCCAAACCGCTGAGCCACCCAGGGATCCCGAGTTAAATTTTAAATGTAAAAATCAAAGAATTAAAACTTACAGAATAATATATAGGATATTTCTAGACCTTGAGGTAGACAAGGACTTTTTAAATTTACACACAAAAAGCACTACTCATTTTCCTAAAAGAGTGAGAAATTCAGCTACATTAAAATTTAAGAATTTCTGTTAATCAAAAACTACCATAAAGTTAGTGAAAAGACAAACTACAGACTGGGAAAAGTTTTTTGTAATACATATGGATTAGTCTCTAGAACATATAAAGATCTTCTTAAAAATCAGAAATAAAAAGATAACCCCCTCAAAAAAAGATAACCCAATGGGAAAATGTGTAATAAACATAAATTAGGCATTTCACAGAAGGGGAAATATGAATGGACAGTAAGCATGGAAGGATGCTCAATCTCTTTATTATCAGAGAAATACAAAGTAAAATCACAACACAATGCCATTTCAAAATCACTGTAATGTAAAAATTAATGTCTAACAATACCAATTTAGAGAACAAGTTGGAATCCAACAATACTAGATGTGGGAGTGATGTAGGTCAACAGGAATTCTTATACACATGGACAGGTGTATACGATAGAATGGAAATTGGCACACTCACTTTTGAAACAATTCAGCATTAATAAAGTAATTTATAAACAATTACTTTATAAATTAGACATTCACAATTCTACTCCTTGGCATATACCCAAAAAATCACTTGCACATGGGCATATAACCAAAAATCCTTTGCACATGTGCACGAGGAGATAGCTACAAGAATAAACAATGATTGTTCAGTATAGCCAAAAGTAGAAACAACCTGTTAATCAACACAAGAATGAACAAATAATTTGTGGTATATTTGTAAACTGCAGCTGTATACTGAAATATGAATGAGTCTGAAATACTACTGTTAAATGAATAAAAGCAGATCCCAGGAAACTACAACAGAATGATACTATTTTTAGAAAACTAAAATATAGTATATTGCAGTATTAATAAATACTACATGTAGTATTTATTACATGTAGTAATAAATGTAGTATTGTTTACAGAACCATGCATGTGTGATAAAAAGTATTTTTGTAAACAGCAGCATAGTGGTTACTTCTGAGGAAATGGCAAGGAGAGAAAACAGAGGAGAAGCACAGTTTCAAGGTTACCGATAATATTCTGGTTGCGAAGTTGAAGGGAATGACTTTCATTATTGTGCTTTGTAAACTACATGTTAAGTGTGTTCTTTGTATCAAAAGTTATATAATAAATAATTTGAAACAATGATCAAGAAAGGTTCAGTTACAACTTAGTAACTGGTGGAATGTGGGAGTGAGGGGGAGTTGGGAACTAAGGTGCCCAGTGTGGGGAACTGAAAGGGGATGATGGTTTTCATAATAATAACTCATTGCATTAGTCAGGAAAAGCTAAATGTTGAAAAAAAAAAACATCACACTAGACCCTTTATGAGAAGGACTTGGGCCAGACTCCATTTACTTCTGGCTTCCATTCACTCCCCAGTATATCAACCAAGGTCCTAACAGCATTTATATCCCCTGAAAATCGGGGTATTCTTTCCCTAGTGTACAATTACTCTGGTATATGGCCATAGGTCCCTTTAGAAAGGATTTGAGAATATTTATTGAGTATACTTTTGGTGGCATAGCAAGTTTCCTTTTTTTAAAGGGAACTACCATCTCTTTCAACTACTAACTGACACAGATCTGGAACCTGGGCAAAGGATCATGATTTTCCACTGCAGCAGCTGACATAAGTCCTCTGCAATACTTTCACTGGCTACCCACCTCTTACTCTTAGGAATACCATGGACTATTAACCTTCACCACAGTTTCCTAGGAGTCAGGGTCCCCTAATTCCCATTCCAACCTTACCATTCACTATGGTAGTTATAGCCACCTTGCTCTCATGCCTAACTGCTTCCCTACAGCCTCTGCTGCTCTAGAATCCTATCATCCTACTGACACTAGAGAACCTAGTCTTATACAGGACTCAGTATAGCTTTTTAATCAAGTCTTGAGCCCAGGGACATTTTCTATTATTCATTTATTTGAATTTTTTCTTCTTTTGGAAGTGGTCTAAGTTCTGTATATTAGATTTCCTAGATCTGTTCTCCTAATCTTGTCTTTCTCTCATTTTTATTTCTATGTTTTTATAGGTATCTATAATTTTTCTGTATTTTCAGACCATTAGTTTAGGTCTCAGCAGTGATCATCCTCTGTTTCCCTATTGCATTTTTACTTAGATAATCATGTCTATCGGCTCTAGAAAGTCCTTTTTGTGCTCTATTGGCATTTTCTTGAGAATTCCTGGTGGGGGGTGGGGGGGCGGTGCTGAGGTTCTCTTCTAATTCTCTTTATCATTTGGCCATGGGCTATGGTTGAGTTCAACGCCCCAATACTCTCCTCCTCCCCACCCTGTGTAAGTGAAAGTAGGACCAACACTAGTGCAGCACCCCAGGCACCAGAAAACAGTTCATCCAGATACAGTGGCCTCTGCAGTGCTACTAGTGGTCAAGTCAATCACTGCTCATAGTCAGTGTGGTTCCGTGCCACTGTCACTGTATTGTGCTTCTCTCCTATGACACAGAGTGTCAGGGGCCCCTCACTATATGCTTATAACCTCTCTTGCCAAGCTGCAGCTTGCAAAGAGCTCTTTCGCATACTGCACAACTGCTGACACCCAACCCCTGGCACTAAAGAGTCTCTGTGCAAGACACATTTCCCATTCCCTGCAGAGGTCCCAATCCAGGAGCTGTGTTCTCCCTTCTATAACAAAAGCAGCTGGGGCACCTGGATGGCTCACTTAAGCCTCTACCTTTGGCTCAGGTCATGATCCCAGAGTCCTGGGATCAAGCCCTACGTCTGGCTCCCTGCTCAGCGGGGTGTCTGCTTCTCCCTCTTTTGCTCCCTCTCTCCATGCTTGTTTCCTCTCTCATTCTCTTTCTCTATCAAATAAATAAAATCTGTAGAAAAAAAAAAAAGCAGCTGAATAAGGTCTCTGGCTCACTCACTCCATGGCTTTGTTCTAAAAGAGAATATACCCTTAAGAGTCTCTCCTTTAGGGGTACCTGGGTGGCTCAGTCAGTTAAGTTGACTCTTGGTTTCAGCTCAGATCATGATCTCAGGAGCCTGGCTGGGATTGAACCCCATGTTGGGCTCTGCACTGAGTGTAGAGTCTGCTTGGGTTTCTCTCTCTCCCTCTCCCACTGCTCCTCCTCTCCACACCCTGCTCACACACACTCACTGTCTCTCTCTAGAAAAATAAAAAATAATAAAAATTTTAAAAGTGTATCTCCTTTAGCAGAACCCTCCAGAAAAGTATCTGTCCCATAGCCTTGACTCGGGATATGTTCTCTTGACTGAGGCACAGTGGGGAAGGCACAGTGACCAAGGATTTCAATTCAACTTCTCCAGTGGATCATAACATTTATCTCCATATGTGTTTGACTCCTTTGGAATTTCCTAATTCTCACTCAGCCCACATTACCAGTATGGGGTATGTATTCAGGTCTTTCAACAAGCATCGATTAAACTTCTAGGTCATGCACAACTGTGAGAAGTCAGAAGTTAAGAGACAGCATATCCTAAGAAAGTACACTTGGGGTGGCTGGTTGCCTCAGGTACTTGAGCACTCAACACTTGATTTCAGCTCAGGTCATGATCTCAGGGTCATGGGATCAAGTCCCACATCAAGCTCTGCATTGGCTCTGTTCAGGGCGTGGAGCCTGCTTGGAATTCTCTCTCTCCCCCTCTGCCCCTCTTGCTCCCTACTATAAATAAATAAATAAATAAATAAATAAATAAATAAATAAATAGGAGGGAGGGAGGGAGGGAGGGAGGGACAAACATTTGTTTTAGTGATAAAGTGTTGTAAACAAATGAAATGAGAAACTTACACACACAAACACAAAGCTATAACAGTAATCCAAGAGACATGATATGCTCATAAACAAAAGTAATAGCAAAAATACAGAAACCAAAGAACCCTTGTGAGCCATATTGAGGAGGGAGACACTGTGGGACTGGGTGACTGAAGAAATATTACAGGAAAATAGTCATCCAGATTCACTCACTGTTTTCTCCCATGACATCCCTAGGAGTGTACAATATGAGGAACAATTTTTGGAAGAAAATTCCAAAAGTATTGGATGTAAGGTAGCTGGGGGACGTCCAAATGGAGGAGATAGAATATAAGTGTACAGTGTATCTAAGGCCCAGGATGAGATCTAGGTTAAATTATCATTGACATTTATTTTTTTTATTTTTATTTATTTGTGATAGTCACAGAGAGAGAGAGAGAGAGAGAGAGAGAGAGAGGCAGAAACACAGGCAGAGGGAGAAGCAGGCTCCATGCTCCGGGAGCCCGACGTGGGATTCGATCCCGGGTCTCCAGGATCGCGCCCTGGGCCAAAGGCAGGCACCAAACCCCTGCGCCACCCAGGGATCCCCTATCATTGACATTTAAATGATAGTTATAGCCAGAGGGGTAGATGAAGCCAACAAAGAATCCTATAAAGCCAGAAAAGCAGGTAAAGAACATTCAAGGAGCAGACAGACATAGAAACCATAAAGGAGACTGAAAAGAAGTAGAATCTGGGACGCCTGGGTGGCTCAGTGGTTGAACTTCTGCCTTCAGCTCAGGGCATGATCCTGGGGTCCTGGGATCAAGCCCCATATCGGGCTTCTTGCATGGAGCCTGCTTCTCCTGTCTCTGCCTCTCTCTCATGAATAAGTAAATAAAATCTTAAAAAAAAATAGACTCTTAGAAGAGAAAAATAAATAGAGAAAAGGGAGAGGATTTAAAAGAAAGAATCATCATCAATGTAAGCCACTGAGTACAGTCATATAGATTGTGCACTGCACAACACTGGCTAGCAGTGGACCACATGGACATTTATGGTGCCTCCAAGAATTGTGCAGTGGACCACCTGCACAACCAGGTGTGGCAGTGTTGCCTTGGGATCAAATGCCACAGTTAGGTCAAATAAGATCAGATATGTCCATTAGCTTTGACAATAAATGTAAGTCACTGGTGACCTGAGCAAAGCATTTCAGTGGTTGTGGTGAGTGCAGGAAAGAGTAGAGAAGGACATGAATGGAATGGACCTGGAGGCAGCAAGTGTGACCAACTCCCTGAAGAAGCTTGGCTATGAGAAACGAGGAAGACACTAGCAGGGGTGGGTCCATGCTGAGAAAGGGTTATTTCGTTTGTTTGAGTGATCAGTGGATCAGTTAGATTTTTATTTTATTTAGGATGGGAAATAGTTGAGCGTCATTACTTAACGAAGGGAAAGGGCCAGTTGGGAGGGAGAAATTAGAGATAAAGCACAGGTAAGCAATTCTGCCAAGACCGAAAGTTGAAAACCAGAATAAGCGGTTATCCTTGAAGAGGAGGATGATAGTTGTTACCCTGAAATGTAGTAGGGCAGGAGGAAGGACCTCACAGATGCGAGTGGAGATGAACTTATAGGGGGCAAGTGAGAATATTCATACAGTGTTTTCCTAATGACCTTCCAGGATCTCTGCTGAGAGAAAAGAGAGGGAGTTGCCAAGTAGAAATCTGCCAAGTAAGGACTCTAAGTACAAAGACGGAATTTAATCATTCCTAGGCAGAAAGAATAACCTAAAACTTACATTTTTAAAGTAAGTGCTTAGGAGCACTTGACTGGCTCAGTTGGTAGAGCATGCAACTCTTGATCCCGGGTCTGAGATGTGTTTCTGGCACTGGCTGGTTCCCGAGGAGAAAGCAGCGGTCATGGCAGCTCTCATGCACTGGGCTGGGCCCTGACCTCCCGAGATTCTGTCGGGGCTGCTACCTCCTCCCGCACCATGATGCCTGCCCAAGCATGGACAGGTTGTGGATACTTGAACCCACAACGGGCCCAGCAGCTGAGAGGGGCACACCAGCTTTAATCAGTGTCAGTAAACTCTTCAGGGCTTCTAAAAAAAAAAAAAAAAAGCCCCACGCTGGGTATAGTAATGGGGTATAGGCCCCATTACTTAAAAATAATGTCTAAAAAGATAAGTGTCTAAAGATAAAATCATTAGGAAGAGAGACCGCAGCCAAGAAAGCAGAGAGGACACCTCACCCAAAAAGATATACAGATGGCAAATAAGCATACAAAAAGGTGCTACACATCACCTGTCATTGGGGAGATGCCAGTTAAAACAATGAGATACCACCACACACCTATTACAATGGCCGAAATTTGAGACACTGACAACCTCAAATGCCAGTGAGGATGTAGAGCAACAGGAACTATCACTTGCTGCTGGTGGGAATGTAAAATGGTTAGAGCCTCTATGGAAGCCCGTTTGGAAGTTCCTTATAACACACTTTTGCCATACAATTCAGTAATCATGCTACTTGGTATTTACCCAAAGATCATGAAAACTTTGTCCATCCAAACCCTGCACATGAATGTTTATAGCAGCTTTATTCGTAATTGACAAATCTTGGGAGCAACCAAGATGCACTTCAGTAGTGAATGGATACATTGTTCAGCACTTAAAAAAAGAGAGAGAGAGAAAGACCTATCCCCAAGAGAGAGAGAAAGACCTATCAAGCCATAAAGTATAAAGAAGACATGAAGAACCTTAACTGCATATTGCTAAGTGAAAGAAGCCTATCTGAAAAGACTGCATATGGTATGATTCCAACTATCCAACTGTATGACATTCTGGAAAAGACAGAATTATGGAGACAATTAAAAGGTCAGCTCTGGGGCGGGGGTGTAACATAAATGGGCAGAGAACAGAGAATTTTTAGCACAGTGAAAATACTCTGTATAATACAACAATGATGGATATAGTCATTATGCATTTATCCTAACCCATAGAATGTATAATACAAAGAGTGAACCCTAAGGTAAACTATGGACTTTGGGTTATTAGATGTGTCAACATAAGTTCATCCTTGGTAAAAAAGAAAAAAAAAAAAAAGTCCCACACTGGTGGGTGATACAGTTAATGGGGCAGGCTATGCCTGTCGGGGAGCAGAAGGCATGTGGGAAATCTCTGCACCTTCCTATCAATTTTGTTGACCTAAAACTGCTCTAAAATGTTTTAAATTTAAATTAAAAATTAAAAGTATTTTTTTAATTAAAAAAGAAAGAAAATATACAGTAACCTCATAGAGGCCCTTAATGCCCATGCAAACTCTAGTTAAAGTGGAGGGTGCCTGGCCTCCCATGCTTGTCGCCTTACTTGGCAAGATTGTGGAGTTGGCGCATCAGCAACAAGGCTCTGAGGCCATTAGCTCAAATAATTTTCCTCACTCACCAAGAAGGCTTTTAATCCTTCAGCCCCTATCAGTTTACCTACAGAGGGAGAATGCCCTGGTCCTACTGAAATGAACACACAGATCATCTGGAGTTACATTTCTCTCTGGAAATAGCAAAATTTGGATTAAAAGTTAAACTGTTTCTTTAAAGTTATAGATCTCCATGTCTTTGTTTTTGTGTTTTAACAAGATCACCCCTAACAGATTTGTATAATGCAGAACAAACAGCTGCTTCAAGGGATCCTGCATGCATAGGTGCCTCCTGTAGCCATCGACCCCCCTTGTTTACATTCTCCCTTTAGGCAAACTTGTCCAGTCCCGTGGCTTTAAATGCTGTCTATATAAACAAGACTCAAATTTATGCATCTAGCCCTGACTTCTCTCCCTGAGACTTATATATCCACTTTATCTACTTGATATCTATTTTTGTTGATCTTGATCTCCAATCTAATGTGTTCAGTATAGAGTTTCACATTTGCCTTCCCAATCCTGCTCCCCCCACTGTTTCCCCTTCTCAGTGAAGAGCATCACCGTTCTTGTCAGTGCTTAGGCCCAAAACCTAGGAGTCATCCTTTATCTCTTTCCCTCACCCTCTAAGTCCATCCAATCCAGCAGCAAGTCCTACAGTTGTACCTACAAAATACATACTAAATTTGTATAACTTCCTCCATCTGCATGCTATCCATCCATCCACTCCCCCTTGCACCCCGTCTCCACCTTAGACTAAGCCACCAACATCTCTCAGTGGGCTTAGCGGCCCAACTGGTCTGCCAGCTTCAGCTCCAAGCCACCCCAGCCTCCTACACCATGATCCATTCTTTACTCTGCAGCCAGAATGGTCTTTTAAAACGAAATTACATCACAACGCTTTTCTGTTTAAACTCTACAGTGATTTCCTCAGGAACTTCGAATAAAATTCAGACTCCTCACCATAATGGAAAATAGCCTTCCTGCCAGGCTCCTGACCACCCATCTACCCTCTCTCCTGCTACTGCTCTTTTGCTCTATGCTGCAGCCTCCTTTCTGTTGGGCTGCACTTAAGCTCTTTTACAAACCTCAGATCACAGCCATCAATATTTGCCCCCTGGGACCTGGGCCATGCTTCCACCATGGCACTGGCTCCTCCCAAACACTCAGATTACCTCATGGGAAGCGCCTTTCCTGACCACACAGCATTGCCCCACAAGCCTTCCCCTTTACTTTCTCCATTTTGTTTTCTTCATGGCACATAAAACTGGTATTTTCTTATTAACTTGTATATTCTCTCAGTCCAGTAGTAGGTAAGCCATGAGAACAGGGATCTTGTCTGCCTTGTGAATTGTATCCCTGGTGCCTGAACAGCATCTGGCAATGATAGGCACTCAATAACCACTGGCTGGATTTGATTTAGGTTCAAGAGCTGCCTTAGCCCTGGCCATGCAGGAAGAGCATCCTCTTGGACACCTTCATGCCTCCAAAGGCAGGCAAAGCAAGTAAACCTGGAGACTTCAGTTAAATCGGAAGCTAGATGGACTTTCAAGCCAGGAGTTTTTCCTTGTATCTACAATATTATAAAAGTTGCTGCCAGGCCTATGGCTTTGCCTGCCTGCCCTTCAGAGACCAGGATATCAGCTGTCCTGAGATCACCCAGGTGGCCACAACAGATGCCCCTCCTTTCCCCTCCATGGTGTTTTGTTGGGTTTTTCTATGAAAGTATTACCCATGCACGAAGAAAAACTGACAACTTCAGAGAAGTATGACAAAGCAAGAGAAGAATCATTCATTAAAAAAAAAAAAAAATCATTCATGATCATACTTTCAGCATAATGGGATAGTTTCCTAGTCTCTTTTCAATGCATGTTTTTCAGATAACCTGTAAATAGTTTTCTAACCTTTTCTTTCTCATTATGTTGCATTTATTGTCATTGGAAATTGTTCCATAAATAGAATTAAATATCTAAATAACATTTCACTGCCTGGATAATTTACTGAACCAATTCTCTTTTAGACATTTTTTTTATTCCATTCTAACATGGCTGTGGACATTTATCTCCAAATATAAATACTTTTTATGTTTTAAAATTTTTCCCCAGAATAGGGGCACCCTGTGGCTCAGTTGGTTAAGCATCCACCTCTTGATTTTGGCTCAGGTCATGATCTCAGGGTTGTGACATCAAGCCACATGTCAGGCTCCACACTTAGCATGGAGTCTGCTTAAGATCGTCTCTCTCCCTCTGCTCGTCCCTCCTGCTTGTGCTCCCTCTTTGTCTCTCACTCTCTCGCTCTCAAAAAAAAAAAAAAAAAAAATCCCCAGAATCAACACCCATCTTTACATGGCTCTTGATACAGTTCTGAATAAAACCAGGGAGAGCCAGATGAAAACCTTTAGAAAGTATAAGCATTGGAAAAACTATCAAAATCTTGTCATGCAATTGAGAATGAAAACAATACCAATTATATCACACCCCATATTTCCCTTTATAGTATTATCACAAATATGAAAAAATACATGATTGTTAACCAGTGGTCTCTCCTGCTAAACTCTAAGTCCCATGAATGCAAGGACCTTTTCCATCTTATTCACAGTAATGGCATATATTAAGTGCTCAATATTACAGGATGGATGGATAAGTAATCAATACACCAATGAGAATTTGAGAGACAGAGAAGAGAAAAACTGTTAAATACCAATCGTCCAAATTGGTATGAGTAATTGGTAGCACCAACCTACCTCCCATACCCACTTCATGTCTGGCAGTAGAACTCACACCCATGTCAGTTCCATTTATTCTTCATACAAACTTTATTCATACAGTTTTATTTTTAAATCATTTACACATATTCATACAAAGAAAAATAAATTTCAGGATGGAACCTTGGGATCATGGTAATTTAAAAAAAAAATCTCTCTGATCATTAGCTACTGAAGACAAGGCAAGAGGCTTAGCGGTCATTTCTGGGGGTTAGTGTATCTCCCCATGCAGGGGACAGTTGAGAAGAATCAAAGCTGCTCCCTCAATCTTCACTTGTAGAGGAGACATGGGGGAAGGGGGTTTTTCAATGCTGTCCCCTAGAAACATTTCAAGAAGTACAAGAGGCATATGGTAACACTGAACTGCTTCTTCACTAGGAATTTGGCAAGACTGTCATTTCTGAACTAACTTTCTAAAAGAGCTAGCTCAATTCCTACTCGCAGGCCTTTCTAAAAGGAGAGCTTGCTGTGCTCACCACACCCTTCAGCTCTCTGCTCTGTTCTCCCACCAAAGGCCCCAAACAGAGCTCTTCATCTGATCCCATGTGGTCCTTTCTAGGTTCATTCCACAAATAAGCCATCCTCTTACCCCCCCAAACATTCTCTGTACAAATGCCACCAGCAACTCCTGAGGACCTCTCAGTGATGCTGCCAGCATTACTGAGTGCCAGAGAATCTGAACCACAGCCAGGAGAGGTCTAGGAGCAACAGAACTATGAGCATCCCTATGAAAACTCAGCTCTGCTGAGCCAAAGCAACACTTCAATCAATAGGCCAACTCCTGACACCCCATCCCAGGTACGGTCATCACAGAGGTGCACAGCAGAAGAACCTGCTGCACACAACTGCCCAAGAAAGCTGTACGATTATCAGTTCCCATTAAGTGGGGGAAAGGACAGACATTACAAATGTAGTAGACCCTATCAGAAATGGCAGCTGATGACAAAAGTTACCCTATATCTTTGGGTCCTACCCAAAAAAGCAGCACCAAGAAAGGGCAGGCATGATGAGCAGAGAGATCTGTAGCTGGATGTACAACCCTTGAATTACCAAGGGACTCAGAGACAATACAGCTCAGTTTCCCACAGTCATGTAGGAAGAACACAGACTACCTCCCCCTACGTTGAGGCAGCTCCTGAGAGGCCACACCGCTTGTGGTCATCAGCCCACCCCCTTGGTAGGCCCATTTGGGGAGAGGGAGTCACATCTAGAGCAGGGACCCCTCCAAGCAGACACTCACAAGGCAGCCCGTCCCACTGTCACTGGGGCAGGCCAAACATAGCTAGGAGGGTCGGCAAATCCCGGGCATCAGCTGCTCCATAGGCATCACTCTGGCCTAACATAGACAATGCCAAACGCAGAGTGCTCCAGATATTCTCCGACATGGCGCCCCCTTCTCCCCTAGGGCCCCGGCTTTTCCTTTGCATGTTCAGGGCCTCCAAAAAGTGTTCCACGGCCTCCCTATAGGAAAGAAGAATGAGAGCTGGTGAGCAGAACATTACTGGAGGGAGGCAGGTCAGCTGGCATGGAGAGAAAGCTGGGGCTGGTTAGCCAACTAGAGGATCAGAAAATGAGGAGGCAGGGTCAAAGGCAGGAAGAAAGAGTTCACTCAATTCTTCAATAGATGCTCTCACCGGTGAGCTCCAAGGTTGATGCAGCTGATGCCCAGGTTATAGCGGGACCGTATATAGCCAGGCTGTAGCTCTAGGGCCCGACGGTATGCAGCTACTGCTTCTTCACTCTGGTTTCCGTTGGCCAGGGTGGCCCCTAGCTTATTCCACAGCAAATAGTCCTGGAAGAGGGATGGAGAAGGATTAGAGACAAGAGCAAGGCTCAGATCCAATTCTGCCCATTCCTCCTCATGTCACCATTTTGTTTAGCTAGTCCATGTTACTACCCCTTCCCTTCTCCTCCATAGTTCATTGAGTGACACAGTGTAACTGCTCTTATCTCATGTAGACTCCCGGACGTCCAGATGACCCTGTACTCCCAGCCACCTTTGCCCAATTCTCCCAAGGCAATCAGTATATGGAACAAAAGCTCCCATGATTCTGAAAGTCCCAACAAATGATTCTTCAATAAGATGCAGTCATGTCTATTCTATTCCTCCCCAGAGGCTCACATTGGGTCGAACACTGAGGGCAGCTGTGAAACAGTCTACTGCCTTGTCATACTCCCCACTCAGGTTGAAAAGGACTCCCAAGCCACACTGCACATCAGGGTCAATGGATGTAGGGTCTAGACGCACAGCAGCCAGGAAGAGCTCTTTCACTTCAAGAAATAGGGAGCTGGATAAGTAGGGAAAAAAAAAAAAAAAAAAAAAAACACAAAAAAAGGTGGATGGATGTGTCTATATTCCTACCCTTCCAAAATAATTCCTTAGTCACTCATATCCCCAAGATTCATCAATCAATCAATCAATCATCCTCCTACTCTCAAATTCTACTTTAGAAACATTTTTTTGCTTCATTCCAGCATGGCACCGTAGAATGCAGACCTCCTTCAAGTATTTCCTGGGTTTCCCATCCCACTCTTAGACCCGTGACTCTCGATTCATTCAAGCTTCCAAAATCAAGGCCCCTCCTCCCACTGGGACTCAGGTTACCATCTGTCATCCCAGGAATCCTTCACTCACTCTGACAACAGAGACCCAAGGATGCGCTTGCTGGGGCCCTGTCCTGGCCCCCCAGCCCCTTCTTCACCACGCACGACCAGATGGGCATAGGCCGGTGTGTAGCGCAGCCAGTCTCGCAGGGTTTCGCAGGCCTGTCGCTGCAGGGACTCATTGGTGAAGCTCACAGCCAGTGCCATCAGTGCTGTCCGGTTATCTGGCTTTAGCTCCAGACACCTATTTGGACAGAGGTGGGCAGAGCTGGTATAAACAGTGACACTGGAATGTAGTAACGGAATGCAGAGTCATGATGGCCTCACCTGCCAACTCCCTCAGATTAAGATACAGAGGAATCCTGTACATGATGAGTTATTGAAAAAAAATATATAGATATGAGAAGAGGAATGCTTTAGCAGCCAAGGAACCGGTGAGAGTCCCACATATAAAATTAAAAACTGATGAAAGAATGGAACCAGGTATCTCCAATTCACTCTAAACCTTACATTTTCACCATAAGAAAACACTTGTTAGTGATCAGAAAGAAGACAAGGATATGGATCTGGAATCCTATCATTCTAAAGGCTATTTGTAGAGTTCTAGAACCATCTCATTCCCCCCTCTTAATGTACTCACTTCCGCAGGGCACTGATGGCTAATAGTTCTTGTTCATTCTCTGCCTGGGTGGTACCCAGATACTGCCAAGCCTAGGGAGAAGGTGACAGATTCCATTACTCCTATATTCACCTTTTCGTCCTCCCATCCTCTGGCTTCCCCCACTCACCATCTCATTCTTAATCTCCTCCACCCAAGACCATCACCCAGGCCCTCATCCATCTGTACTACTCTGTGGGGCTTCTTCAAAACTGATGGAAGTAGTCTCTAACATGAAGTCAGAATAATGAGTCACTCACTTCCATGTGCTTAGGATCCTGTTGTACAGCTGCTTCAAAAAGCAGCACAGCATTTGGCAGGTCCCCCTCCTGAAGTCTCCGGAGTCCTTCCTCAAAAGGCTGGGGGTGGTCACGCAGGGGGTTCTCCTCCTCAAACTGGTACCCCTAGAGGGAAAGAAAGCCAAGTGAAAACCTAAGAAAGCCAAGTGAAAACCTGTCTAAGAAAGCCAAATGAAAACCTGTCTAAGAAAGAGCACAAAGCAGCAGGAAGGGAGAGGACAACCAAGACAGAGGTGAAGAAGTTGAGGGCCTCCAAAAAGGTGTCTGAATTAAATGCTGCCAAATTTTCCATCCTAGAAAGGAGATCATCTAAGACTACAATAAAACCATTCAGCATCATGCTCATGCTTCTACCTCCTGTTCAAAGCTAAGCAAGTCTACAAACTCTGATCCATCCTGGGAATAAGTTAATTTTAGGAAGTCCTTAAAGGCCTGTATTTCCACATCCTTGATTCTCACCACTGGACAGAACACATTTCTTACAGGATCCACGTATACTAATGATATAGGCTCTCCTTAGCTATTCAAAGGGCATTTCTTGTTTTCCTGCAACAGTGTGAAAATGAATAATAGAAATGCAATTTGTAGTCAGAGGCCATACCATTCAAATGCCTAGCTCATAGAATTATTGTGTACATTGACTGGATAACACTGTGTGCTCAAACCCTTTGAAAATTTTAGTTGTTCCCTAATTTCATTTTTAAATGTTACTAATATTAATCTGTATCTGATAGTAAATCAAAGATCCCAAACGCCTAATGGCAGAAAATGCTTCAGAAAGATACTTTTCGTCTAGCTGAGGATTTCTCAGTTAAGGAAAGAATTACAATGCTGCGTGCAAAGCTTCATCTACTGGTATTTCACATTAGACAAAGAGGTAATAAGATAAAATGGGTCACTAGTAAGACTCATGACTTGGTACAAGCAAATAAAATGTTCCTTTTGGGGAGTAAATAGTTACCATCACAGAACAATATACCAGGATGAAAACAAGATGCAAAATACCAGGCAGAACCCATCTAAATGTAGCTAAGGACACATAAGAATGAAACCATACATAATAAAGACCTGAGCAAGGCCTTTTTCACTATTACTGTGGAACTGTTAAAGAACTGGAAACACTTAAATCTTACCAGCTAAGTTCTAAACCATGATAAGTCATCAGACACAAATTATTTGTGACAAACAAAAATAATTACAATGGAAATCTTCTAAGAAGCAAGAAATATTATAGGAAATGGATTAGAAATAAATGTACTAAAAGTATATTCATTGGGATGCCTGGGTGGCTCAGCGGTTGAGCGTCTGCCTTTGGCTCAGGGCATGATCTCAGGGTCCAAGATTAAGTCCCACATCGGTCTCCTGCAGAGAGCCAGCTTCTCCCTCTGCCTGTGTCTCTGCCTCTCTCTCTCTCTCTCTCTCTCTCTCTCTCCCTCTCCCTCTCTGTCTCTCATGAATAAATACATAAAATCTTTTTAAAAAGAAAGTACATTTATGTTGAGAACAAGTAATGTTCTTGGGATATCTCTGTACAATATGAAAACTTAGAAGGTAGAAAATGACCTTACACCAGGAATCAGCAAGCCTTTTCTGAAAAGGGCCAGATAATAAATATTTTGTCACAACCAATCAACTCCACTGTTGGGGAGAGAAAGGAGCCACAGACAGGTAAGCGCACAAACATGTCTATCTTCCAATAAAACTTTACTTACAGACACTGAAACTTGAATTTTATGTAATTTGCACATTTCACAAAATACTACTTTTCATTTATTTCAACCATTTAAAAATGTTCAAAAAACTATCCGCTCACAGGCTAGGCAAAAATAGGTGGCAAGCCAGACTTACTTGCAGGCTATAGTTTGCTGACACCACCTCCCCCCCAGACTATCAGTTTCCACAAAATAAATCCCTCCACATTCAACCTCAACTACTGTCTATCATCGATCTGTGTTTTAAGCCACCCTATAGAAAACAGAGATCACTGTCACCTATAACACAATTTCCTAAAAAAATTAATTTCTGCCTCAAATCTATTGAGAGCAGAAAATGAGAATATTCACCCAAGTCTTATATTCAAAAAGCATAAAATATTTTTTATAAAAGAAGTATTATCCTCAAAAGACACTATAACAAATCAACGCCATCAGGTTGCAATCACAAGGGCTAAGTGCCTTCTCATCCATGTTGTCTAGCCTCCTTGAAGTTTTATCAATTGCTGACCAGAGAGGAATTTTTCACAATTAGAGTATTTGCAGAAATGGGAAAAAAAATATGTTGGAGGAAGCTTCACCAGACCAAAGAACTTGCCCAGAGGAAGCTTCAACAGTCACATGAGCTTATGATTATTGTTGCAACCTAAAAAGTCAAGTCTGAGCCAGTCATTAAGTCTGATTCACTGTCTGGTCTACTTTGAAATCTCACAGGACCACACTGCAAAAAGAGGATCACTATTAAGAGTCTGTCCCATCGGGATCCCTGAGTGGCTCAACAGTTTAGTACCTGCCTTTGGCCCAGGGCGTGATCCTGGAGTCCCACAACGGGCTCCCTGTGTGGAGCCTGTTTCTCTCTCTGCCTTTGTCTCTGCCCCCCACCCTCTCTCTCTGTGTCACTCATGAATAAATAAATAAAATCTTTAAAAATAAAAAAAAATAAGTCTGTCCCATCACAGAAACTTCTCCTTTATCCTAAAGGATATAACATCTGCTTGAGATAGACATGTTATCTTGAAAATTTAAGGACCATCCAGTAAAAAATAGTATTTTCAGAGATCCATGAATTTATATGACAATCAGAGTCAGATTCAGATTTAAAAACAAAAAGAGCACTATTGACAAATAATTCAGTAATAGCATAAGCCAGATAAAATCTGAATTTTTCATTATTAGTAACGAAGTATAGCACATTTCTGTGGAACATTAATGCAAATGTTCCTCATCCTAAATCTGCAATATCTCAATGAATTAATGATATCAAATAGGGTTTAAAAATCTAAAAACATTATTTTTAAGTTTTGAATTAAAACTTTATTCAAAAAAATTTTATTCCACCTAACAAGTCATTAACACGAGAGTAAAAAATGCTACTCATACACAACATCAGTACTATATCTATGTTTATCAAAAGCATAGAAATTTTTATCTCAAATTTATAATTTGCCATTTGTAAGTTGATGAAACCTATGCAACTATCAAACTGCTAAAACAAATTAATAAATGTATTATCTTCAGGTATTTCCTTCAGTTCTTCCTCCTCAGAATTCTATAGAAGAAACTCTTATTGTGGCAAAATGTAGTGAAGGGTCCAAGACGGAAGCTGTTTTCTATTACTTAACAGTATAGCTCATAAAAAATCAGACTGCAACTGTAAACAAAATCTTATTTTTCCCTGTACTAAGTTTTTCATTGGCTTTCAAATGCTAGCCTTACTTTTTTTGAAAGATTCTTTTTCTTCTTATTTGAGAGGGAAAGAGTACAAGTGAGAGAGAAAGAGAGAGGGAACACACACATATAAGCAGAGGGAAGGGGGAGTGGAGGGGAGGTCCTGGAGCACTCAGTCCCAGGACCCTGGGATCAAGACCTGAGCCAGAAGGCAGATGCTTAACTGACTGAGCCACCTAGGGGTAAAAATGTTCTCAATCAACCTTCAAAGCAGAGCTCCTTCACTGTGCTCTGAATGCATCATAGGCAAATCTCTGCACAGGTATTATGTCATTGTCTTAGCGTTGACAAGGATGGTCTATTATTATTAATCTTTATGTCCTAAGAATAAAGCATAACTTCAATTACTAAAGAAGAGTATGACAGGGAATGATTCAGACTTCCTTTCACAGGAAGGGGCTCAAGGAAGTAATTATTTGAAAGTAAGTACTTCCCAAATTCAGGATTAGAAAAGAAACAACAAAAAACAAAACAAGGAAAGCCTACAATCTGAGAACCGAGTTTTTTGTTTTTGATTTTTTTTTAGATGTTATTTATTTATTCATGATAGAGAGAGAGAGAGAGGCAGAGACACAGGCAGAGGGAGAAGCAGGCTCCATTCCGGGAGCCCGACGCGGCACTCGATCCCGGGACTCCAGGATCACGCCCTGGGCCAAAGGCAGGCACTGAACCACTGAGCCACCCAGGGATCCCCTGAGAACCGAGTTCTTACCTTATCGTAGGAAGCAGACGTGAGGTCATCATAGTCAGAAAGCCAGGGGTGAGCCTCAGCATCCCGTTTCGCCATCTCCTCCAACTCTGCCTGCAACTTGTCCCAGAAATCGACATCAGACTGTAAGGAAGGGAAGGCAGGTAGAAAAAGGAGATCCATCATAAGTACCCCACCCTACCTTCAGCACCATTAGGATGGATTCCCTAAGGCAGTAATTCTTAAATTTCAATGCATCCAAGAACCTCTGAAGAGCTTTTTTAAATGCAGATTCCTAGATCCTATCCCCAGAGTCTAATTCCACAGTGTGAGGCAATGCCCTGGGATTTGCATTTTTGATAGTTACCCACCCTGCTCCAAGAAGTTCTGACATAGAGGGTCCAGGAACACTATGGCATACAATGTTCATCATCTGTGATGTTAAAACACCAACTCTCCAATGGAATGTGTTCCCTTGAAGTGTCTGCTCCTATGCTATCTGCTCTCACCTCTATAGCTGACTTGGCTCGTTCAAACTCCATATCAAGGGCAGCTGTGTTTACTGGTCTTGTGAACTGGTCAACCCAGGCCTCTGATGTACCCTGTGACAAAGAAGGATGGTCATACCACCACCAACATTCTACTGACTGAACACCCACTGAACACCAGCAACTTGGACACTTCTGAGAACATTCTCAGGATCTCTTTCCCACCCACTTAAGACCTAGATACTACTAAGACAAGCTGGCAATAAAATCCCTTCCCCATCTGGGACCATTGAACACTGAACCCAAGGCATGGGGCACCAGGCGGCTCTGAATTGGGACTGGAAAGTGACAATGTCCTACCTGCTGCTGAATAAACTCTGCTGCCCACTGTTCTGCCTGAGCTCGGCCCGACCCTGCACCGGACTCCAGGGACACCTGCCCCTCGCCAATCTGCCGCACGAATTTCAGGAACTGGGGCATAGAGACACACATAGGCCACTTGGAAGAGGACTCCCAGGTGTGCACTCTCAACCATGCCCAAAAGAAGCCTGCACTTACCCCTCCCCCTGTCCATCTCTAGCTGTAGACAAGATTTGCTAAAGACCCTGAAAAATGTCAAAAGCAAAAAGAAAGGGATTTCTGACTTTAAAGATTTGAGAAGACACAGAAAAGTGAAAGGGTTAGTATCCAAGGAAATGAGGGGAAAAAATGTTGGAGGGAAGAGACAGGATCCTAAGTCTCTGTTCTCCAGAAGCTAGACTCCTGACTTCCAAGACCACCTCTGCTAAGCAAAGCAGCAGTGCGATGTGGCTCACCTCAGAGTTAGCCAATTTGGGGTCATCCACCTTGGCCACAAAGTCACTGGCTGTGTGCTGCAGATCCTCCTCAGGATGATATTCATCATACCTGGAACATGTGAGGACAAACTAGTTCCACACACTAATCTGCCACCACCTTCCCCATGCTATTCCCTACTCCCAGTCCATGGCAATTACAGTTCTGAGGGGAAGTGGAGGGGAGAAGGGTGGTGACACTATTCTCTTGTTGAGGACCTACAAATTCCAATTTACATTTAAAAAGGACACTTTGGACAGAAGTGGCAAAGTGTACTAGTAGTCGCTAATGTAGCTAGTGCTACATTCTTTTCTCCTTTCCATTCCCAAATACATTTGTAGAGAGAAAGAATACAGTAGCAGCCTCCAAAGTAAAGAGGGAATAGGGTAATGCCTTTTGCACAAAGCAAAGTTACAAACTTCTGGTTAGGATACTTAGGATTCTTGACTTGATTATATTTGAGACATAAATTTCTAGGGGTAATAATATAAGTGGGAACCTTAACATAGAAAATGAGGGGACTGCAAGTGGATTTGAGAATGTGAATGGAGAGTGGTGAGGGAAGCTGGGAAAACTCTCTAGTACTCCTTTCGCAGGGATCCATCCAGGAAGAAGTAGCTGAATGGACTCACCAGCGATCAGTGGCAGCTGTTCCCTCAGGCTCTCCTAGCCACAGCTTCTCCTCTGACTGTTCCAGATATTCCTCCGCCCAGCGGGCAGGGGACACAGACAAAGGATCTACAAGGAGCAGAGGGAGAGAAATCACACAGGGCTAAGTGAGGGATCAGAGAAAAGGAGAGTACTACACATACTCAACTGACCCTCTTACCCAAGCCAAAGCAGATGAGATCCTACTAAATCCCTCAGAGACTCCTGATCAAACCAAAACACTACTGAATTCTCGATATGCAAGCCACTCCCAAGGGGCCTGGGGTGGAAGTTTACGGAGTTAGAAATAAGAGAACAAATGAGGAGACTCAGGAAAGGAGTACAGACCAACCTTTTGCATGAAGTGCCAGAGTATTCTCAGTAAGAAATTGCAGGCACTTAGGGCCTCGACCTTCCTCCAAGGTCTTACAGGCAACTGTAAGGAGCTAAGGGAGCACAGAAGAGACTCTGCTCCTTAACCAAACCTCTGGTCCGTTCTCCATCGACAGACTTCAGCCTCTCCCAAGAAAACAAGCCTCATATTTCATCTTAATATAACTACCTAGAGAATCTGAGAAGCAGAATGCTGGGCTAGAATTTAAAAATACTTTGGTCCACTCCTCCCATTGGATGCCTGTTCCATTTTTTTTAATTGAGATGTAACATGCAAAGATGAAAGTACATACAGTGTACCAAATGTAAGTATGCTGCTTTATTAACTCCTACACATGAATACACTCAGATCATCACCCAGATCAAGGCACAGAAGGTTTTTTTTTTTTTTTTTTTTAAGGCACAGAAGGTTTATAGCTCTCTCACAGGCTCCCTGAGACTGCCCCTCCCCCAGGAAGAGCCACTAGTCTGACTTGTCACTTCTGATTCATTTTGAGAGCTATGTTTTTTTTGTTTGTTTTTATTTTCATGACAGACACATGGAGACAGAGGCAGAGACACAGACAGAGGGAGAAGCAGGCTCCCTAGAGGGAGCCCAATGTGGGACTCGATCTCAAGACCCCAGGATCATGACCTGAGCCAAAGGCAGAGCCATCGCTGAGCCACCCAGGAGTCCCGAGAGCTACGTTTTTAAGTGTAATTCTAGGAATTGTCTCAGAAGCTCTAGTGACAAGGAGTGCCACTGCAACATTATAATAAACATACGAATGTGATAGATCAAATGAGGGCACTGAACTCTTCTTTCTCAACCCCCAGAACTTTGTCCTGTATTATTCTGGGGCCAGGAAGAAAAACTAAACTAAAACAAAAGCATTACAACATTATTCAAAGAGGCACTAGAAAATGAGTAAATACAGAAAAGGCAAGAGCCTGCAGTATGCTTTCCTTCTGCTCAGCATCCATACCTTTCCACATCAACACTGAAATGGTCATCTTATCTTTGTTCTCAGTTTAAAGATCTGTCATTACTTTTAACACTGAGAAGGCAGATTCATGGCCTCAGTATTACATATGTATTAAACATGTAACAGTATCAAATATGTAACAGAGTTATCTATTCTATTTAACTGAGACTTTGTGTGAACAATTTTAACAAAATAATCTGAACATCTGAAAAAGTAAAGTCAAAACCTGAAAACCAAAAAAAAAAAAGGATCCAGACTCTCAAAATACACCTAATTATAAATAAATATGTTGATGATTTTTATCATACAATCTTTTAATTTCAAGGCCTCTCAACTTTTTTATCCAGATTCCCTCACTAGTTCTTACAGGCAACATTTCTCTTTCCTTTGCCCCAACTAGACTGTTGGCTCAAGAGTCGAGACCTAATAAGGAGATACTTAATACTTAAGTAGACTTTACAATGCCTCCCGGTCCCTTTGTCCTATTCTGTTGAAAACTAGCCACCCTTCCTCCTTACTCTCCACTCACTCCTTACTCTCAACTAGAGGATTTTGCAGAAGCATATTCTGGCCACAAGTGCTCCTCAAATTATAGAGAATACTGTTTATGTGAAGTGCTCCTTTTAAGGACAAGAAGCAATAGAAAAAACAAAAAGCATTTGGGCTTTAAGAAAAACATGAGGCAGGTTAGAAAAAAAGTCCCAGAGACATGAAAAGTCATCCTCAAATAGCCATAATTTGGTATTTGACCATATTAGCCATAAGACTCAGAATCTTCGGGCATTGGGAACCTGCTCCAACAAAGGAGTCAAAATGAAATGACCAAAAGAATTCTATTTGGCCTTCACATTATTTTTTGAGAAATTCTTACAGAAAATCAGATCCACCTGGATATCTGAGATTGAAGGATTTAAGGCCTAGAGAGGGGAAGGGACTATGCCAGGTCATGCAAATTAGTAGAGTTAGAACCAAAAACCTAGATACCAAATATCCAATTCAGAATGTTCACCTTAGTTTCTCATTGAGTGTTCTTCCACCTAGGCACAACTAGCCCAAGCTCCAAAGTCAAAAACTCAGAACTTCCCACCCTTATCCATAAATGTTTCTGAGTTTGCTAAATTCAGAGGCAAATAATGTAGGTTCTAGATCAGCCTACCAGGCACTCAAATCCCAGCCATTACTTATTCATTGTGCAAGGTACTTAGCCTTAAGGTTCCATTTCCTTATCTAAAAATAGATAATAATAACTATCTCATAGGGATTGTTGTAAAGACCAAGTGAGATGATGCATATGTAAAGCACAAGGTAACATATGTTAGCTATTATTATCACCACTCACAGCAAACCCATAATGAAAGCAGAAAACATCACAATGCGACTGTTACTCCTTTTTCTTCCACAGCCTCTTCCACCGCCATGGGGGGGGGGGGGGGGGGATCTGTCGCACTCATCACCTGCTACTGCTGCCTACCACCTTCCCTGTGAAAGCGCAGGTTTATTTCTCATGATTAGCACAGGAACTCACACACCATGTTAGCTGAGACTGTCTAAATTCAAAACCCCTTAAAGATGTATCCCATCCCCACAGATGAGTCACAAGATGGAGAATTAGTTGGCCCAGAAGATTTAGGGGCAGGGTTGGGGGTGGATTGCACCACGAAATACAGCAGACTCAAAAATTAGCTTCATGTGGTAATGGAATAATTCTGTAAATCGACTGCGGTGGTAATTACACAAATTTATACACGCAATAAAACTGCATAAAACCAAAACAAACACACACAAAGGCATGTAAAACTGGTGCAAGTTAATAAACTCTGTGGATTGTACCAATGGCAATTGCGTGATTTTGATACTGTACACAACTAACAGTTATGCAAAATACTATCACTGGGGAAACCAGAGTGAAAGATACCAGAACTTTCCTCTACATTTTTTGGCAACTTCCAGTAAAACTATGATTTCCAAATAAGACATTAAAACCAGAAAAAAACGAACATCAAGATTTCTTTTAAACTTGAATCTTGGGATGCCTGGCTGGCTCAGCAGTTGAGCGTCTGCCTTCAACTCAGGGCATGATCCTGGGGTCTGGACTGAGTCCCACCCATGACAGTCTCCCTGCGAGGAGCCCGCTTCTCCCTCTGCCTATGTCTCTGCCTCTCTGTCTCTCATGAATAAATAAATAAAATCTTTAAAAAAAAAAATGTCATAAACTTGAGTCTTGAACCTTAACAATAGGGATTTGAAAATAATAAGGATTTAAAGAATACAACCTCCTTTCATCTTGAAGTCTACTTATCCATAAAGCAATACGTAACTTATATCAGCAATATAATATCAGCCACAAATGTTATGAAGATAACAAAAAATGAATTACCAGAAAATTAATTTTCTTTAGCTTTTTCCCAGGTATCAATTCATTTGTTCAATAAATACTGAATGTCCACTACCTACAAAGCAATATACTAGTGAAACTGGCATTTTTATGAAGGCAGACCTCAAATAGCTCAACTTCCCTTTCCAGCTTTCCATCTCCCTGCCTCCATGAAGCAGAAGCAGGCACAGTCCCAAAAGAATGTATAAAACAGAAGAAATCTCCCAAAGAGGACTTAACAAGTCAGGTCCAACACATTTTCCTAAAGTTGTTTTTCACTTACAGGTTAAGGAAGGTTTCACTGGTTGCAAGCAATTCCAGTAATTATAACAAAAATCTCATCAATCGCAATGTTTATAGTAGCAATGACTTTCTTTTCTGAGTTACCAAAAATGACAGATACCCACACATTACAAGAGAAGTCTCTCTAGGATAACAGATAACTTAAGTATGAGGTTTGTATGAAAAGCTTAAGTCTGATGAGGGGGTTTGTTACAACTCAGATTTTCACTTGAGGCAATTCCCGGAAGAAGATTGTCAATGATAGGGTAACAGCTCTAGGTATGGAGTCTAGACTCAGAAAGAGGAGTTTGAATGTTATCTCTGTTACTGAATGACTTTGAACAAAGTATTTAACCTTTCTGTTTCCTCATCTATAAAGTGGAGGAGGAATATATACAAGGTAAGTGTAGTGTAACTGTGTGTAACTGTGTGTAACTGTGAAGACCAAACGAATTGGAGATTATAAAGGGCAAAGTACTATTAATGAAACCAAGAATACCTATTGTTCTACCTTAAACTCCAATGTAAGGGTGGGAAAGGGAGTCATGATTAAAGAGACCAACAGCTTTTATTAAAGATGGATTGTTGTTAGATTTGGGGTTTTTTCCTAAAGACAGAAAGCTCTATTTTTAGAAAATAAAAACGATGGAGGGAGAAAACAATTAGGTGTCATTAATGATCTCAGGAATGAAAAAAAAAAAAAAAAAGATCTCAGGGATGTTTAAGAACTAGGAAGATGGGAATGCCCTGAGAGTCTAGAATCTTTGTAACTTTCTCCATTTGTATCTCTTATCATTCTGAATTTCTTAAATTGGAAAAAAAAACTAACAAATGCTTCTCCTTGAAAACAATGAGGAAGAGGAAAGCTAAAAAGAATGCCCTTCCCCATGCCTTTAATCAGACAGGCTTGAGGCAGAAGAATCAACCCCAAGGGATATAACGAGCATGGACACTCTCAAAGATGGAGAACTAGGCTGGGACCCTGAAAAACTTAGGGTGCAGGCCTGGCAGAAGAGCACCATGGTTCAGCCCACAGGGTCTGGAATCATTCAAAGCCAGAGTCAAGTCCCAACTCCACCTCTTACAAAACTGTATCACCTTGGGCAAATCACTTCATCTCAAAGCCTCTTTTCTTATTTATATGCTAGGAATAAAAACAGTAACTACCTCAAGAGTTCTGATGAAGATCGAACAGATAATACATTGAAACCAATTAATACAAAGCCTAGAATATGATAAGTACATATTAGCTATTGTTATATTTATTACTGTCATCAGGATATGGTCTTTGCCCTCTAAAACCTTATATGTCAGGCCCTTGAACACAATTCCACTTTCCAAGGCCTCAACTCTGTTTAAGATGACTTAATGCCAGAATCCCACGGGCTGTGCTTAGTATTTCTTCCTGGGCAATACTGCCATCCATCCAATCTGTGGGTCTTCACCACCAAACTACAGTAATAAAGTTCCAGATAACAAAGGGTTCTCTCTCCTATTCTCTCTTTACATAGAGAGACACAAAGAGATACATATACTCTCCAAAATCTCTTACTGAGTTCCAATTCAGTCCCATTTCATGTAAGTTTCAATAACTCCCTATTATCACCTAAGGGAGATCAGGCTCAGTGCCCTAGAGAAATGAATCAAGAGTCCAGGAAAGTCATAGAAGCTGAAGTCAGTCTATATCCTAAGATGAACTGGGGGAACAGAACAGAACTCTGCCCCACTATGAACCACTTTTAGGTTTACCCATGACCATCCTTACCTGTTACTTCAGATATGAATTCTTGGGACCAGTCAGTCTCATTATAATCCTGAGTTACATCCACAGCATCTCCAGCAGCAAGAAACTCCTGGGCCCAGTTCTCAGACAAGGCCAAGTCAGCCACACCAGGAGCTTAAGAGAAAGAAAGAGAACTAAGAAAAAAGAAAAAAAAGAAATGCATATCATTCTATGCATCATGCCTCAGGAATCCTGAGTGCACATGAAAACACTGTGCCCCTTTTGTCTCCTTCTGCAGCTCAGTTCCTCAATGCCAGAAGCATCCAGATATGGAACCCCCTCAGTCTTACTTGCATGGAAAATGGTGATCCCCCCCCACCAGACTCTGGACCCACCTCTCTGGGGTGCCTGGCGGAAGTTTGACTGTTCAATCTCCTGCATCTCTGCCAGGAGGTCATCCATCTTGAAGGTCTGAGGGGCACGGGATACAAGTGGTGCATTCTGGTCCTGGAGAAATTCGGCCACCAACTGCCAGAAGAAAGATGATAAAAGAACTCAGCAAGAGACAGGGCCCGGTGAATGAGGGACTATAACGTCAAACACAAGGAAAGAGAAACCCAGAAACTACAAATTGGAAATACTCAAATAATACATAAAAAAAAAAAAAAAAAAAAAAAAAAACAAGCAGAAGAAATAAGGCAAATCTCACTTGGTCAAGAAGGCCCAAAGGGTGAAATATAGGTGAGCCAGGTTTAAAGTAAAAACACGATGGGCAAAAGAAAAAGGGCACTGAACAGACTGGCACGTTTACCTCATCTTCAGACGCTACTCCCAAAGGCTTAGAGACCTAAGACAGAAAAGAAAGGGAGGCAATAGGGTACAGTGATGAAGTCCACACACACAACCCCGCTCGGCAGAGGTTAAAATGCCTCTAGCGTCTAGAGTGACCTTGGGCAAGTCACAGAACTTCCCTGAGCCCCCGCTTCTTCACCTGTAAAATGACTGCCTTGATCTGTATAAAGATGCACAATGCTTAGCACCGTGTTGAGTGAACACTCACTAGTCGTGATAGCTACTCCTATTTGCGACCCAGCAGAGAAGGCAGTTATCCCAAACTGTCTGTCCATGGGGCCCCTCCATCCGGAGCCACGACCTGAGTTTTCCACCTCGGGAACACTCACCGCCTCAGAGGCCGGGGCTCCTGGGGGCCAAGGGCCAGGCCTCAACCCCTCCTGCCGGAGGGCCTTGTCCTGGGTGAAATGCCCGGCCAGCTTCATCAGCGGGTTGGCACCCCCGCATTCGGCCTCCACCAGCTCCCGCATTGCCATGGTGACCGCCAGCTCACTGATGGGCAGAGAAGGTTTGGAACTGAGGTCCCGCTGCCAGGTCCTCCTCCAACCCACAACTCAGCCCGTATCAGGCCGGGGGAGGCGGGCAGACGTCGGTCCCAGGTTGTGAGCCACTCGCCACCCTCCACCGCTGTGCCTTTTGCTACGGCCCCCACCTCAGCCAGGGATCCGAGACGGGGCCGGTGCCCTGCTGCCGCCCCCTCAAAGGCCTCGGCTTTCAGCCCGGGCCTCTCGGGCGGCCTCCACGACTGCGGTCTCCGGCGGCCGGGCCGGTCGGCAGCCGCCCCCCACACGGGGGCCTGGACCCCAGGGGGCTGAGGAGCAGGATCCCACAGTCGGGCCGTACCGGGGCACTGCGCGCGCGAAGAAGAGTGGTAAGGCCGCCAGCGCGCAAGCCCACGGCCCCCAGGCCCGCCGCCGGCGAGCTCCGCGGGGAGCCATTCCTTCCCCACCACAAGTCACCTGAGCCCCTCCCCCATTCGGCGGGTCGCGGCCCACCCCTCCTGCGCTCCGGACCACCCATTTCCCCCGCCCCAGACGCAGCTCCAGCTCCGCCCCCGGGCCCCGCGAGGACCAGGCCGGGCCGGAGGAAGACCCGGAACGCGTCCTCGCGCCCCCTCGGGACCCGGCGCTCACCGTCGCGCGCCGCGCCGCGCCGCACGACCCGCCGGGGCACCTGGTGCGGGCTGAGGGGGGAGGGGAGGGGAGGGAGGGGCGGGGAGCCAGGGGCGGGGCTCGGGCTTAAAGGGGCCGTGGCGGCCGCGCAGCCTACGCTGCCCTGCGGGAAGCTGTTTGTAGGGGCGGGGCCTCAAGGCTGCGGCGCCGCGTGACGGTTGGAGCCGTGAACCTTAAAGGGGAAGAGCGCCTTAAAGGCGAAGTCTTGGAGCGGCGACCCCGAGAGCGCTACAAAGGCTCGCCCGCACTGGGACTGGTTTGCTGGGAAGCTCAAAGAAGGATGGAGCTAGGAGGGGCTGCCTGAGCTTTGGGGGGAGATCCGCGGGACCGTGATCCTGGATTCAGCTGACTCTTACTCGGCGGCACATTGTGACCCAAGGGGATTCCCTGCCCTTTCTGGGCCTCAGTTTCCCCTCCTATAAAGGGGCTGGCGGCTAGTCTTCCTAAGCCCTGAAGCAGGTAAGAGGAAGGCCCTAACACAGGTGTTGCAGGGGTCAAATCCAAGGCCTTCCTCAGCCTCCTAGTGATGTCCACTTCCAAACTGCCCCAAGCGGGACATCGTCACAGTCTCCTTGGAGACAGAGGCCTGCCCCCAATCCCTCTGCCGCTTCTGCGTGGTGGGGAATATAGCGCTGGATGATGACAAATTCCGGAGACTAAAATAGGATACGACGACGCATCCTGAGTCCTCTCAAGCTGGTAACATACAGGGAAGGTGCACAGTGAATCACTAGTCTCCTCTCCTTCCTCTCTCCCCACTGGTCAGGGTCATTATGGTGGTCATATTCCCACTGCTCCAGACTGGGAAAGCACAGACATGGTGCAAGAAATGATTTTTAATCACAGAATAAGCCTCAGGCCCCACCATCTGCCACAGCCATTGGCTCTGATGTCAGACTTCAAGGGCGTAAACCCTGATACCTTACCTGACTCCCAGACCAAGGGAGACCTGGTGCCACCAAGAAGGGCAGAAGGTGCTCAGGGCTGCTGGTAATTGAGCAAGGATGGGTTAGTACCAAGACAGAAGCGCTCTCCCAGCCCAGGGTGCAGGAGGGAAGACAGACAGCAGGTGGCGCCCTGGGCCAGGCTTGTTTCCTATTGTCCGGCACATTTCTAAGGTGGAGGCCCCAGGGGATCAGAGGAGCTTGGTTCTGTAAACTCCTCCCAGGGAAAGTAAAGAAGCTGCTCTGACACCGCAGGAGAACAGAATGACAGGCCAGACCTGAAAATTGTGCAGAATTTCTCCTCTTCTTACCTTTTCACCATCTTTCAGAACCCCGCCCCCCCACTGCCCGTGTACCCTGGAGAACATAAATCCCAGCCCTTGCATGTTGACTGTTCTCAGACTGCCACTGTAAAGAAAATACCTGGTACCTAGTACCTAATAAACTAAACCATGCCAGAGAGGAAGGGATGCTCTCTGTAAAGCATAAAGGATCCCTGAAGAGGGCAATGTCTAACTGAAAGCATATGATATAGTAGAATTTTAGAAAGTCCAGGCAACCAGAAAGGACTTCCCAGTACCATTCAAACCATACCACACACATAGCCACCTGCTCTGCTAGGAGTTTAGTAACTGATTATCAATAACTCATGAAGTGCCTGCCTCCTAGGAGATGATAATAATGATTATAACTGATGTTTATCTAATGCTTACTAAAACCCAGGCATTACACTAAATATTTTATGGGCTCTAGTGCTTTTAATCTTCATAATACCCCCTATGAAATAGGTATTACGAGCCCCACTTTGCAGATGAGTCTTACCCAAAATCACACAGCTAGGAAGTCAAAATTCAATCCGGACGTAACTCCAAATACCTAACCATTATGCAACACTGCCTCTCAGTCTTAGAGAAGCCGTGTTCATAAGTCCCAGAGAGCTTTGTCTCCCAGGCCATAGAATTCTGCACAGAACCTGGCCCAAGAGGGATTCAGGGGCTAAGGAAGAACTAATAAAGCTATTTGGGTGTTTAACACTCAATTTATTGAAGTTCTAGACTTAAAAGTACTAGGTTCAACTTTAAATTCTTATTCTGTTCATAAAAATAATAAAACGAAAATTTCACCTCACATTTTAATGTTTAATTCTAATTATTCTTTAATGTTTGATTAACTCAAGTTTAACAGGTTAAAGTCCTCCAATTTTTAGATATAGACTACATTTACTGTGTTCCGGGCATTGTTCTAAGAATTTTTCAAATATCAATTTATTTCATCCTCGCAATAACTTCATTATAGCAGCTATAATTCTCCCCGTTTTGCAGAAGAGAAACCCGAGACACAGAGAGGTTAAATGACTGGCCCAAACTCATTCTAATAAATAACAAAGCTGTGATTGGAACCTATGCCAGGGTCATCAAACTTTATCTGTAAAGAGCCAAACAGTAAATATTATCTTTTCAGGTCACACAGTCTCTGTCACAACCACTCAGCAACGTTCTTGTGGCATGAAAGCTGCCAAAGATAATACACAAATGAACAAGCATGGTCATGTTCCATTAATATTTTTATGGACACTGAGATATGAATTTTATATAATTTTCACACATCTTAAAAGAATTCTTTCGACCTTTTCTTTAACCACTTAAAAATGTCAAAATCATCCTTAGCTTGCAGACTGTACAGAAACAGGCAGCAGGCCATAGTTTGCTGACCCTTGACCTACATAATCTGGTTCCAGAGTCCATGCTCTTAAACATTATGCTAGACTTCTCCTCTTTACAAATAAAAATTAAATTTCTTTAAATATTTTTAACTATGTGGCATTTAATATACATGTATTTTAAGTATTTTGAAAGCCTTGACAGGGCAAACAACCCCATCAGGCCAAACCTTTCTAAATTTATTAAACCCTGTACATGTAATAAATCAAACTTATAAATACTTATCAAATTCCCTTAGTCCTCTTAAACTCTCAAGTCTAAAATTTTACTTCCCAAATTGAAGGCTAATACATTGGATTCTCTTAAACATCAAATATTTTAATTCATAAAGTCACTTATACCTCTGGAAAGTAAATTTACTGGCTCAGGTAGGTCAAGATTCCTAGGCTAAATTTGGAACCACAGTAAAGGTCCTTAAAAGTCATAGATTGGAGACCAAGGCACAAGACTTAGAAGCTACATATTCCCAAGACAGTGCTATCTGAATAACAAGCGAACATTCTCAGCCCAATTTTAGAGATGAGTTATGTCTGCTGTATCGTAGTCCCTAAGGCCGTTTCCTTCAACTATTATGATACCTGACTCACAGGTTACAATTTTGCCTAATTTTTGTTGGCTCGGGTGTAATTTCTTTTCTCAACTTCACTGAGCAAACAAATTATTGTAGAAGGGTTGAAGTCTATATTTCTTTTTGTTGGGGAAGTAGTTGGAAATGGGGAACCACCTCATTTAGTTGGATCCTTTAGCTTTTTAATGACATAAGATGTAGAGTTGTGGAACTGTCCATGCTCTGGAAATTGCAAATCAAGTTACAGTATTTATCCTTATACGTTTGGCAGGGCTTGTTGGGTATGATTTATCCATCCTTCTTTCAGCCTCAGTACCATAACTGGCAGAGGAAGAGATAACTGAGATATAACTGAGAGATAACTCAGCAGAGGAAGAAAGCTATATGTGTAGTGAGGCACAGCAAATCCCAAAGCTGGGTGCATCTAAATATACCTGAACAAAAATCTTAATTTGCTTTAAGTGTTCAGAATAGTGAGGTCTAGATATACCTAGGTGTATCCAGTACTACCAACCTAGCTTTAGGTGCAAAGCACCTAATTCCATTTCCTGAACATACAGCAGGGAATTCCCCAGATAGCAACAAGGACTATAGTATATATTTCCTCTTACCCCAGCTTATAGCAGAATTTTATCAGATTTTCTTTAGAAGTCCAGAGAAGTTTCAGAATATGTCACCCTTGCCAAAACCCAATTGGGACCTTTTGATCCTCTCTCCCTCAAAGAATGGAAAGAAGAAAGAAAAAACAAGTCGAGGTTTTTGACCTGAGAGTCTTTCCCCAAATGAGTTTTGCTCCTTCTTCAGGAATTGTCCCCCAAATATCCATAGCTTACATAGATACGCGGTATGTTTATTTTCAGGAAGACTTCTGCTCTCAGAGAAATTGAGTAGATGTACTTTTCTCTATTTCTTCTACCAAGGACAACTAAAAACCCTGTACATTGTATGCAAAATAAACATAAGGAGATTCCAAAAGGTGGAAAAAAGAAAGCAGACTATGTACGGACCTCAATACCCAAGAAACAAAATGGTAGTGAGTTTTACAGTTTTCTTTTTTGCTAGAAAGGTCAGCAACCTAGAAATACCAACACACACACACACACACACACACACACACACAAGCTCCAGTAAAAGCCCTGTAAAAGCCCTGCTCTTTCTGGCCAAAAGACTAGGAAAGAGGTAGCCTGGAAAGAATCTTCTAGACAACCACTCTGCTCCAGCAAAACACTAAATAAAAAATTGTGGCTCCATTCACACTCAAACCAGCAAAGGCCAAGAGGGGAAGCTGAGACCTCTACCCTCATGAGGCTGTAACAAGATATCCCAATGCCTACTATGGGGTGGTCAAAGAAGGCCAGATAAGGAGCACATTCCCACAGGCCAGTAATGAGGCTCTCCCCCATCCCCCTGCAGTATCAGTGGAGACCACGTGGGGAGTGGGAACTAATACCCCTACCCAGTCCATCATTTAAGAGAGGCCTTAGCCTCTCATGGGTCAGTAGAGACCAAATGGAAAACCTGGTCTTCTACTTCCACATGGCAGTCATGATATACTGTACTTTCTTTCTCTGTAGGAGTGGTGTCCAAAAAAAAAGTCAGATAAAATAGAAGTCTTCAATAAGATTCAGATTCCATAACATAATGCAAAAATGTCTTGGTTCCAATACAAAATCACTCATTATACCAAGAATCAAGAAGATCTCAAACTGAATGGAAAATGTCAACTAAAAAAAATGTCAACTAAGGGTGCCTGGGTGGTACAGTCAGTTGAGTATCCAACTCTTGGTTTTTGCTCAGGTCATGATCACAGTGTCAAGGGGTTAAGTCTGGAGTCTGAGTGAAGCTCAGCATGGAGTCTGCTTAAGGGTCTCCCTCCTTCTCCCTCTGTCCTTCCCACTTATGCTCTCTCTTTAAAGTAAATAAATCTTTTTTAAAAATGTCAACCAATAAATGCCTTAACACCAAGATAGAAATATTGGAATTACTTTTAAGCAGACATGATAAATACACAAGCAATTACAACCACACTTGAAACAAATGAAATGTAGAGAGAGCCTCAGCAAACAAATAAAAGCTATCACAAAGAACCAAATGGAAATTTTAAAACTGAAAAATACAATAACTAAAATAAAAAGCTCAGTGGATGAACTCAACATGAGAATGGATAGGATGGTGGGGTGGGGCAAAAGCTATCAGTGAACTGGAAGATAGGACAGTAGAAATTACCCCATCTGAACAACAAAGGAAAAAGTAGACCAGAAGAAGAAGAAGAAAGAAGGAAAGAAAGAACAGAGCCTCAGGGGTCTGTAGAACTATAACAAAAGATCTAACATTGTGTAATCAAAGTCCCAGAAGAAGAAAGAGGGGAAGGGCTGAAAAAGAACTTAAAGAAAAAGTAGTCAAAATTTCCCCAAATTTGGCAGGAGATATAATCCTACAGATTCAAGAAGCTGAGCAAACCCCACACAGAATTAACCCAGAGAAATACACACTAACATGCATCAAAATTAAACTTTTGAAAACTAAAAACAAATGAAAAAGCTTGAGAGGAGCCAGAGAAAAATGAAACCTACCCATAGAGGAAAAAACAACAAATGATAGCAGATTTCTCATCAGAAACCAAGAAGGCCAGAAAGAAGCAGCACAATGTGTTTCAAATATTCAAAGAAAAGAACTATTGACCCAGAATACTGTGATATTAGGATACATTAACTCTAGTTTTCTATTGTCGCTATAACAAATCATCGCTTATTTGGTAGCTTAAAACAACACAGATTTATTATTAATCTTTGAGGTCAGAAGTCCAAAACTGGTCTCATCAGGCTAAAACTGAGGTGTCAGTAGAACTATATTCCTTCTGGACGCTCTAGGGAAAAATCTGTTTCCTTGTCTTTCCAGATTCTAGAGGCTACTCACGTTCTTTGGCTCATGGCCTCCTTCCTCCATCTTCAGCCAGCAAAGTTGGGCCAAATTCCTGTCACCCTGCCAGTTCTCTAGTTCTCTCACTTCTGCCTCCTTCTTCTAAAGGTCCTTGTGAGGACCTTTGTGATTATATTGGTCTCACTCAGATAATCTTAAATTCAGCTGACTAGCAATCTTAATTCATCTACAACCTTACTTTCATTTTGCCTAAAATAATCACAGGTTCTGGGGATTATGACATGGACAACTTTTGGGGAACATTATTCTGCAACTTACCCCATGAAAATATCCTTCGAGAATGAAGGGGAAATCAAGACATTCTCAATGGGGGAAAATGAAGAGACTGTGTCACCAGCAGACTTTCCCTAAATGAATGGCTAAAGGAAGTTCTTTGAGCAGAAGGGAAACAACAAAATTTTAAAACCTGCAACATCATGAAAAAAGAAATAGCAGTAAGCAATAATATGGGCAAATACAATTTGCTTGAGTTTTCTAAAATATGTTTGATAGTTGAAGCAATGTTATATCTTCTTAGTTTTGTGAAATAAGCACTAGGTAAAGGCATGAAACCTGGAATTTGAATCACAGCCTCCCATTAGTTAGTTATATTTACCATCTATGAATTACACTAACTTTGGCCTGACACCTTATTTTCTCATTTACAACCAGGGAGGATAGGATTCACTACATCTCTTAAAAGATTTCCATCTCTAAAATCTGTGACTATTATGCAGTGAGTAGTATCAAATGTCCAGTATAAAAGCCAGTCAATTAATTCAGCAAGTAGGTATTGAGCTCAAATCCTTATGCTAATTCCTTAATTCCTTATTATTGACACTGGTACTAGGTATTTACCATGATACTTACTTTACCTTTAAATCCCCTCCCGGATTTAAGTTTACCTACCCCTCTTCCACCACCACACACATACATTTCCTGCCCTTAGGAGAATTCTATGCCACCCATCTTCCCAACCTGACTTCCACTGAGACCTCTTCTATATTTATTGATTCTAAAAAGTATTACTTCAAGAAAATTAGAAGAAAAGTCACAGACTAGGAGAAAATTTTCGCAAAACATGTACTTGATTTAAAAAAAAATGGTGGCCAAAATTTAGAAAGAACTCAGTTTGGAAGTTCCTTATAAAACTCATACTTTTGCCATACAATCCAGCAATAGTAATCCTTGGATTTCAACCAAATGACCCAAAAACTTTTGTCCACACAAAACCCTGTACATGAATGTTTATAGTGGCTTTATGCATAATTGCCAAAATTTGGAAAAAAACAAGATTCTTTTAGTAGGTGAATGGATAAGCTATGATACAGTCATACAACGAAATATTGTTCGGTGATGGAAAAAATGAAATTTAAAAAGAAAAATAATTTAGGGGATTCCTGGGTGGCTCAGCGGTTTGGTGCCTGCCTTCGGCCCAGGGCGTGATCCTGGAGACCCAGGATCGAGTCCCACGTCGGGCTCCCTGAATGGGGCCTTCTTCTCCTTTGCCTGTGTCTCTGCCTCTCTCTCTCTGTGTTTCTCATGAATAAATAAATAAAATCTTAAAAAAAAAAAAAGGAAAAATAGTTTAAAAAGAAAAAAATGAGGGACACGTAGGTGGCTCTGTCAGTTAAGCATCTGACTCTTGATTTCAGCTCAGGTCATGATCTCAGGGTCATGAGATTGAGTCCCGCATTGGGCTCTATGCTGAGCGTGGAGCCTGCTTGGGATTCTCTCTCTCCATTGCCTCTGGCCCTCCCTCCAGTGTGTTCTCTCTCTCTCTCTCTAAAATAAATAAATAAATAAATAAATAAATAAATAAATAAATAAATAAATAAAAGCTATCAAGCCATAAAAAAGAAATGAAGGAGGCTTAAATGAAAGAAGTCAATCTGAAAAGTCTACATCTCTATGATTCCAACTATGCAACATTCTAGGAAAGACAAAACTATGGAGATGGTAAAAAGATCAAAAGGTCAGTGATTTCCAGCAGGGACAAGGAAGAGGGAGAGATGAATAGATGCAGCACAGGGTGAAACTGTTTTGTATGATACTATAATGGTGACTACATGACATCATGCATTTGTCAAAACCCATAAAATGTACAACACAAAGAGTGAACTCTATGGGCTTTATTTTTTTTAAGATTTTATTTATTTATTCATGAGAGACACAGAGAGAGAGAGAGGCAGAGACACAGGCAGAGGGAGAAGTGGGCTCCATGCAGGGAGCCCAACATGGGACTTGATCCTGGGTCTCCAGGATCACATCCTGGGCTGAAGGCGGCACTAAACTGCTGAGCCACCCGGGCTGCCCATAAACTATGGGCTTTAGTTGATAATAATATATCAGTTTTGATTCATCAGCTGAACCAAACATAACCACACTAAAGCAAGATGTTAATAATAGGGGGAATGCGGGAGTGTATGAGAAGATATATGTAAATTCTGTACTTCTTGTTCATTTTTCTGGAAACCTAAAACTTTTTCTGTAAACCTAAAATCTCCTTTAAAAAGTAAAGTCTATTAATTTTTTTAAATTGGTAAATAGCAAAACAAATATATCAAAAATATGGTTTCTTGAAAAGTTAAGAACATAAATAAACTACCAGCAAATCTAGTCAAGGGGGCAGAAGGGGAAATATAAATACACAAAATAAGAAATAACAAGGAAGAAATAATTATAAAAACAGGAAATTTTTAAAAAATATTATGAAAGGGACCCTCAGGTGGCTCAGCAGTTGAGCACCCACCTTCAGCCTAGGGCCTGATCCTGGAGACCTGGGATCGAGTCCCACGTCAGGCTCCCTGCATGGAGCCTGCTTCTCCCTCTGCCTGTGTCTCTGCCTCTCTCTCTTTCTGTGTCTCTAATAAATAAATAAAAATATTATGAGACTACTTCACATACCTCTTTTATCACAGATTGTCCTCCTTTGCAAGCTGACTTGAATATGGAAATTTGCATGCATAAGGTTTATTGGGGAGTGCCTCTAGGATCAGCGTGTGTGATAGAGCAAAGAAAGCAGGACTGAACAAGGAAGGTGAACACCAGTGCAGTCATAGCAGTGTTCAGATAACTTGTCTTTTAGCTCCTAAGTCACCAGACCATGAGGAGTAACATAGAGAATACTACACACCACCCAGAAATGCCTGGTTGGGACTTGGGTGTGTCCCTTGGGAAAGGGGTGAGTGTATTCCCTATATGGGAAGAAGGATGAAGTGGATATTCTGCCAAAAATACCAGAAGGATGGACTGTCATAGAGACTGCCAAGCTAATTACAAAACCTCATTCCCTGTCATCATGAGCACCCAGCCAAACTACATTTCCCAGCTTCCTCAGCTGTTTTAGTGGCCAATGACTAAACATGAGCTCACAGAACCTGAGCAGAATGATAAGCAGCACTATTTCCAGGTCTGGCCTAAAATCTCGCCACAAGCCGCCATCTGACTCTTACTCTTTCCAGCTTGGTGCAGCCATCCATGCACCATTTCCAAGTGACCTTGGAAATCATGTGTTGAAAATGACAGAGGCATCAGATGGCATTAGCCTGAGTTTTTAAAAATATTTTATTTATTTATTCATGAGAGATGGGGGGGGGGGTTGGAATAGGCAGAGGGAGAAGCAGGCTCCATGCAGGGAGCCCAATGTGGGACTTGAACCAAAGGCAGACACTCAATCACTGAGCCACCCAGGCATCCTTTAGCCTGAGTTTCTAATTCAAAACTGATTATCCCAAGCAAGATATCCCAAAATCTAGGACAATGCATACACAATCCAGGCCCACATTTTCTCAGGTCCATAGTCCCTCACCTTAAACTCTTAAAGCTAGATGTGTCTCAGTATTCAAAACTTTGAGTATTTTAAAAGGGCAAGTACAGTATGTGAGTTACATTCCCTTTTGCTCATCCGTATCAGGTTATGCCAGTGATTATGACATTAAACTCCATTGAAAAGATTTTCCAATCAACACTTTGGTGGAGCTGTTTTAATATTCCAGTCTTCAATCTTTCAATCTTCTGATTTTCAATTGTTCCATCATGGGCTCTACTGCAACTTTGAAGAGCCACCTTTCACTTGTGCCCTGTCTGACAGCTCTCTCGTGATATCTCTGCTCTTCTCCAGGACGTGTCTCCTCCATCTTAGATTTCTTTAGACCCCATCATTCTTTCTGATCCAACAACTGTTAGGAGCTACACACACACTGCGTCATCGTGAAGAGTTGTAATGTCTAGTGCGTGTGGAAGAGACTATTTCTGGTTACCAGGGTTTTAATATTTAACTTATTAAAATTGTAAGTATAAAATCTAGTTTTGCTTAAATATTTAAATTCAACTTACAAATCCTGAAATTCTATTTATAAATGTACCAAATGGTACATTTTAATCACTTCCACTTGTTCTTTGATTGGAGTTTAACTCAACTTGAACAGATTCAAATTTCCTTAATAATTAGTCCCATCCACAAACTTACTAAAATTTCCATAACTGTTTTAGGCTGCATTCATATGCTTAATATATTTGATTTTTTAAAATTTTTTCTTCATTCACTTTAATTGCCTGACAAGGTAGGGTTAAAATCCTTACATGTGAAATCTTTCTTATAACATAAGTGACTCTTGTAAATTTCATTTCTTAATTTACCTTATTCAGATGTTAGATTTCTCTTAAATGTTCTAATACTGTTTATAAGCTTGAGCACTACCTTATAATTTTCAACTAAAAGTCATAACTCTAAAATCAACAGACATTCCAAGGTGAAAATGCAAAGCTTAACTTAGTCATACAGATTTTTAAACTTACCTTAAACTTAACATCAAAATACTATGATACTTCACTGTTTCTATACTCAATTTTATACCTTCTCAGAAGGTCAATTTGACTATCTCAGAAAGGCTGAGATCACGAGGTCAAAAAATTTGTGCCATAAAACAGTTATCAGATTGAAGAGCAGGACATGAACACTTGGGGGCAAAGCTAACTTCTCCCATCTTGGATACATGAACTGCTACTATACCCCACCTAGCTCTCAGCAAATTTCCCTTCACTTATCAAGTCCTTATGTAGCCCTGTCACTGGCCTCTCTGCTTACCCTCTAGTTAAGGGGCATCAGATCCACATAAATCTTAGCCCATTTGTATCTGCCTGGCTGACCTCTGAGACCCCATGCTCCTTTCCTTTGTGTCTAGCTTATCTTCAAAGACCATAAACCTTTATTCCAATGAAATCTACCTCTTCCTCCAGCTTAATCAGCCTTCTATTTTTCTTTCAATTTTCTGCCTCTCCTGTTCCAGGAGTAAAACCAAATGCTATGTTGTTCTGTTGTTTTTAACTTGATCTTTGCCAAAAGGCCAAGGAATGATCGTTGTTGTTCTCAAGCAGTTCTTCTCAACTTCTTGAGCAAACATGATTCTTGGAGTCAGAAAGTTCCAGACGCAGGCCTTTTTAAACACCTTCCTGAGCCTTTGGCCTTGCTGTAAGTTCAATTACTTATCTTGACAAGAAAATAGTCATGGGGCACCTGGGTGGCTCAGTGGTTGAGCATCTGCCTTCAGCTCAGGGCATGATCCCAGGGTCCTGGGATCAGGTCCCACATCGGGCTTCCTGCAGGGAGCCTGCTTTTCCCTCTGCCTATGTCTCTGTGGCTCTCATGAATAAATACATAAAATCTTAAAAAAAAAAAAAAGAAAGAAAGAAAGAAAGAAAGAAAGAAAGAAAGAAAAGAAAGAAAGAAAGAAAGAAAGAAAGAAAGAAAGAAAGAAAGAAAGAAAGAAAGAAAGAAAATGGTCATGATGTGATTAACACTGGGTGTTATACTCTATGCTAGTAAATTGAATTTAAAATTTTTAAAAATGGTATATCCCCTATACATAATAAAGGGACTTCACTTCTTTTGATCTCTTTATTGGAAAAAACTGCCACCCTTGGTAGGTAGTCTGGGTCTGCAAGATTCAAATTCATGGCCAAAGACTGTATGATTAACTGAAGGAGTATAAAGGTTATAATTCCAGAGCCACCTTTAGATGATTGGAGGTAACTCCAGGCCTCTCCACACCCCTTTCCCTTGTCGCATGACACAGTTCCCAATGACAGTAAGAGGCTGACCAGGCACAGCCTACCTAGGCCTGCACAAAGTTCACACACCCATGCTCCGGAGTGGAACCTGACTCCTTTGAGGCCCAACCTAAAAACCTGGTTGAAAAACAGAGCAGAACAAAAAGTTAATCCATCCACCAACACCTTACAGGAAAGACTTCCTAGTTAAAATTTTGCCCATTTTGAAGTGAGATCAAAAGACTATCTGTTTGGTGAACTAATCTCTATTTTCACTTTAACTCCAGTTCTAGGTCACCTTTGCCCATCTAGCTCAAGGTCAGGAGTCCACACTCAAAAGTCTATGAGCTCTTGACTACTAAGACCCTAGAAGCTCCTGTTGCTTAAGCCCCCACCTATTGAAAAATAACCCATTTAAAATAGCCTGGCAATTATCAAAATAGTCACTCTCCTATGGCCACGAACCACAATAAGCTTCTGTAAGTTGCCAAGGTGAGACAAAGCCCAGGTGTGCCAGACTCCAAACTAACAATGTGTTCAAACCCACAAGCCTGGGCCTTGGATGAAAGGAAGTTCAACCATGCCAAGACTTTGTACTTCTAAAGACCCCATTGCCCCTGGGACTAGGAATGGTTTTGCCCATCTCCTGATAATTAATGATAATGATAGCTACTTTAATATGCTGATTCTGGTTCCTTCAGAAAAAGTTACCTCATTTAAGCCTCATTCAATCTTGTGAGTAAGCAATTCCCCCTTGTTAGGTGATGAACCAAAGATTAGAGAAGTTAAAGACTAAGACTGGACTCCAGGGATGCCTGGGTGGCTCAGCAGTTGAGCATCTGCCTTCAGCTCAGGGCATGATCCCAGTCCAGGATGGAGTCTCACATCAGGCTCCCTGCGAAGAGCCTGCTTCTCCTTCTGCCTATGTCTCTGCCCCTTTCTTGTTTTCTCTGTGTCTCTCATGAATCAATAAATCTTAAAAAAAAAAAAAAAAAAAAGACTGGACTCCAAGTTGCTGGGATTTGAACACAGGAGCCTGACAGCAAAGCCCACCTCAACTTCTTCTCCCCACCACTTCCTCCAAGCAAAAAGATGGCAGTTCAACAGGAGGGTCCTGAGGTAGAAGGTCATTAGCCCAGTGGTCTGTGAGGGGATGGCTGAACTTTCAGGGGATAAGGTAATGTGAACACCCCAAATCCACCTTGGGCCTAGTACCCTGGGGCCTTGCTCAGTTGTTAGGTGGAAGTTGTATTACCCTCTTTTCTCTGCTTCATGCCTTTTGGACCCTACCCTCTCTGTAGTGCCATGGTGTGAAGGAAGACACTTCCCCTCCAGTGGCCTAAGTGAAAATCAGAGGTCTTTTCAAATGCTTTGTCCAGTTAACCTATTCCTCCACAGAGCCAGCCACACTGCAGCCAATGGAAAAAGGACAGCATAATCTCAACCTGCACACACTTGAGGAGAAATGACTACATGTGATGGGGGAGGTAGGAAAGGGCTGTAGAGTGAGAACTTCAAATTTGGGGGTCAGATCTTTGAGACTGGATATTTGGGACAGAGATTCCCTTGTGGATTAGAATCCTCACCAGGGCCCATAGGGTTCCTACTCCTTATCTATCTTTCTTTCTTTCTTTCTTTCTTTCTTTCTTTCTTTCCTTTTCTTTTTTCTTTTTTTAAGATTTTATTTATTTATTTGAAGGGGGAGAGAGAGAAACAGGGAGAGAGAGAGAAAACATACAAGTGGAGGGGAGAGGCAAAGAGAGAGAGAGGGAGAAGCTCCATGCTCTCTCAGCAGGGAGCATGATGTGGGGCTGATCTTAGGACCCTGAGATCATGACCTGAGCTGAAGGCAGATGCTTAACCAACTGAACCACCCAGGCACCGCCCCTACTCCTTTTCTGACAGAACCAGCTCCACCACATCCCAGAGCCTCTATTCCCCCTCCTCCTACCACTGTTGCTAAATTTAAACACTCATCTGTCCTTTTCCTGTAGGATGTATTTTAAGGGAGTGACAACGTGTGCCGCAGGAGATGCAGTGACACAAGCACTGTGAAAATAAGCATGCCAGCTCCTCCTCTCTGTCTGTCAGACATACCCACCCACCAGGGATTAAACCATCATCCTCCTCATCTATCCCCTTCTCTGACTCTCTCCCAGGAGGGAACTCACCATGAGCCCTCAGCAGGAACCTGGGTGAGGAGAGGATCCCCATAGGGTGGAGTCCCAGGAAGCAAGACCCACAGTGCTATAGAAGAGCATAAAATGGACAGAAACTTGTCCTTAGTCCATGCTTGCAGACATCGCCATGGAACACTCCAGTGTCTGAGGGACTCATCAGATCAACACACTGTCCAGAGGAGCCCTGAGGTGTGATAAGTCTGGGGGAGCTTGGGGGATGTGCTTTCAGGAGTCCCCAGCATGGAGATTAAAATCTGAAGGGAATATGAGATCTTCCATTGCTCCTAGAAGACCGGGAGCAAATTCGCCATTCTTGGCCTGCCCCAATAAAGCCCCAGGGGTAGGGGGCTGGTGGGTGGGGAAATGGAGGTTTCTGAATTGTTGCTGATTAGTGTAGCAGCCCAAAGAGTGCAGAGTGGAATCAGAGACTCCTGAAGTGGGCAGGGTGCTGTGTTTACACAGCACCAGTGTGTCTGTGTCCACCTGCCCACAAGGCTCAGGTGAGCTTTCAGGTCTCTGATCTGGTAACAGAATGAAAGACACACTCTATTCTTGAACTGGTGGTGACAGCATGGCTTTTCCCAAGGGCATAGCTTTTCATCAAGCATCTTTCAGGAAGCTAATCAATTTACACTGCAGAAAGGAGACTTATGGGAGAAACAGCTTTCTAGTGCATAAGGAAAGATCTGAGTTAGACCAACGGAGATATGTTTGCTGTTTCTAATTAACTTGAGAATAGGTAAGTTGGAAACCCTGTGCAACGCCTGGGATCCTGAAACTTTGCCGGCTGCTGTGAGGGGGATTAAAGAACATCCTTCTAGAAGATCTTGAGCAACAAAATAAAAACCCATTTGGACTCTTGCCTGGTGCCCTTTCTCTGCATGATTGTAGTTGGCATCTTGCCTCATTCCTGGTTCCTATTTCTTTTTTTTTTTTTAAGATTTTATTTATTTATTAGAGAGAGAGCACAAATGGACAGAGAGGTGGAAAGAGAGGGGAGAGGGGCAGAGAGAAGCAGATTCCCCACTGAGTAGGGAGCCTGATCTGGAGTTCAATCCCAGGACTCCAGGATCATGACCTGAGCTGAAGGCAGACACTTAACCGACTGAGCCATCCAGGCCCTTCCTGATTCTTATTTCGTGTGTGTGTGTGTGTGTGTGTGTGTGTGTGTGTGTGTGAAGTGGGAGGTGGAAGAGGAGAGAGACAAAGAGGCAGAGATAAAGACTGAGAAAGGGAAGGCAGACCAGCAAGCAAGAGTAGCAGCGTGGAGGATGTGGTGGCACAAGGAGTTCAAGGCCTTCTCTAGGCCTCCAGGCTCCTACTTATACCTTCTACCCAGCATGACACAGCTACCTGCCCAACTATCATAGAGGGAGATAGTGGTCCCCCAGGGCTGAGATCTTGGGTGTCAGACACTGAGCATAAAGAGGAGGGACAGGAAAGATTACACCTATAAAACATAACAGGTGGTCAGTGGTTCTGATTGTGGAGAGAGTCTCTAGGAAACGAACATTTCAGAAGAAACCTCTGGTCCCCGAGACAGATGATCCAGGAAGACCGAGTCAGGCCGAGGTTGGGCAGATGTTAAGAGGAAGACTCTCTGCTGCTACTTGCTCTACCTGCTGCAGATGTATATACAACAAATGGGGGGACAGAGTTCACAACAAGGTTGTCCTCTCCTCCACCTGCTCCCTAGAGCCAGAGTTTGAACCAGAGATGAATAAAAACCCCGAGTCTCAGCCACACTAGAGGGGCACCAAGAGCCAAGACAAGAATAATGGGACCCACTGTGTGGGCAGCTATAGCCCCTGAGACCAGGGCCAGGTGAGGAAAGTAAGGAAAAGCAAAAAGGAGAAGATGGAGGTAACTCACTAAAAACTCTCTCTTACCCCTTTGAGAGCAAAGGCTCTCGGATGTTTGAAGTCTCTACCTACAGAGCCATCACCTGAGCCTCTGAAGAACTCCTGGTTGAACAGGTAGGGCCACCTCCCACTTGGTATTGCCACAGACATGCAACTGTCAGCTTAGCATCTGGGAAGGTCCTCCTACAGGACAGGCTACTGTGGGGCATCTGCTGGGTCCTCTGTGCACTGACTGCCCCCTTTCCCAGCCAGAGGCCACCAGAGCCCCTCTCCTGCTGCTAATAAAGTCTTCTCTCAGTCTGAGAGCCACACAGGTCACCTCACTCATTATTCACGGAGTTCCCACCACGTGCCCGACACTATGCCAGTGGCTGAGGATCAGCAGACTGGGTGGTGGAGACAGGCATAGGCCACAGCCTGGGAGGAGATGCTGTGGTGGAGGCATGAACAAGGAGCACCAGAGCACAGACTTCCTGGAAGAGGCAGCATCGAACTGAGTCTTCAGTGATACGTGGAGGACTGCTAGGCACACAAAGGGGAAAGGGCGAGCTAGGCAGGGGGAACAGCACATGCAAAGACACAGAGGCACAGAAAGAGCAAGGTGGGCTTGGAGAAGCACCAATGGTTTGTGCGACTGGAGCCCAGGTGCACAGGGGTGGTGGCAGAGAGGACAGAGAGAGAGGGGGAGATAGGGCCTGACCCCCTGTGTTAGAGGACCTCACAAGGTCACAGGACTCGGTCCTGGCAGTGACAGAGAGTAGGGACGGTTCTAAATAGGGGAGTGGCATAACCAGAGCTGCACTTTAGAAAGGTCGCTGAGACCCAGAGTTGGGCTGCAGTGAAGCAAGACATCGGGCAAGGAGACCAGGTGGGAGGAGGCACAGAGGAGGCTCTCGCAACAGATAACACAACAGGTGTATCTTGAGGTATGAATTGAGACAGCAACAGCTAGTAGGGGGAAGAGAAAGAAAGACATCTTTGGGAGATTTTAAGGGGTAAGAATGATAGGATCCAGTCACCATTTGGACATAGGGTTAGGGAAGGGGAGAGATAGAGACGAACTCCCAGGCTTCAGCTTTGGAAACTGAGCCAAAGGGGAAAGGGATAGGTAGCAGGGAGTAGAGCAGAACTCGGGCAAAGGGTGGCTTCAAGGGGACAATGGTATGTATGTGTAAACAGAGGTGGGGAAAGGGGTGTGGGTGGGAGACACACACGTGGAGGCATCAGCACGAAGCTGGTAGACAAAGCCATGGGTAAGGCCAGGGCATCTGGGCCCTGGATGGAGCCTTGGCTACGCCCATGAGCTCCACCTCCATCCCAACTGTGTTACTGAGAACCACAAAGAACCACTGATGCTCCAAGCTCCTCACTGGATAGAAAGGAATTAAGATGTGGATCCCTGGTATTTCCCAAGACATGGAGGGCACCAGAAGGATGCTCCCAATACAGCTCCCTCTTCTGAAACGAGCCCATCTTGTTACTGTTCCTTACTACCTGGAGAACATGAACCAGAGCCCAGTCTCTTGTTACAAATAGTAGGGTCAAAAAAAAAAAAATAGTAGGGTCACCTGCCCTCTCCACGCTGGACTCCTGGGCTAGAAGCTACAGAGCCAAGAGATGAGGAGGGGCTGGCAATGTCTTCCCCCAAAGCCCAGGCATCCATGGCATTCCCTGAATCATCTATGCTTTCTAGGTGGTGCTAAAGGAAGAAGGCAGGGGGGACAATAGTATCTCATTCCCAGTGGCCTGGATTCTGGAGATTTACCCGAGGAGGGCTCTTTGACGGCCCTGTCCCCTCACTTCAGCCCTGCTCAGAAACCCAAACCAACCCTGAGACTGGAGAGCCTGCCACCTACACAGCACCCACACAGGATCAGGCAGGGAGGATGCAGCTCACAGAGCTTTTTCTTGTTGTTTTATTTGAAAACCCTAGGGTGCATCCCTTCCCTCACCACACCCATCCCCCTACCCCCACCCCAGGACATGACGATGCCACACACACACACAAGGCTGTGAGCTACACACAGAACACAGGGGTTGCGCTCACAGCAACATGAAAAAATATACATTATATATAATACCTGGCCCCCCCACACACATTCCCCCTGCCATCCCCACAACCTAGCCACAACCAGGTCGTGTAGGAAGGGGCAGGGGCTGTAGGGCCTCAGGCAAGGAGAAGAGGGGAAAGAGGACAGAAAAGGAAGGAGAGTGGGCAAGGTGAAGAAGCAGGGGTCCCCGGAGTGAAATGGAAAGAGAGACAGAGGAGGGGACAGAAGAGAAGCCATGAAGGCCCAGCTGAGGGAGCCCCAGGGAAGGAAGGCCTCCATGGACAGGAGAGTAGGGAAGGGTCGCCTTCGATCCCACCCCTGGCCGCCAGTGACACCCCCACCTCCCTCATCCAGCACATGGCCCTGGGGGAGAGACAGAGACACGGGCCAAACTAAGGGGCCACCCTGGGTGCAGAGAAGGCAGCCAAAGTCTTCTAGGGAACAGGAGCCCAGAGGCACAGGAGGGAGGTGGGCTGGGGGCAGGGGGAGGCAGATCCCAGCGGGGGCACCCACTGGGATTTGGGGATTAAAGGATGACTCATTCTGAAGAGCTCTCTTTCTCTTGGTCTCTTCTCTCAGAGTGTCCTTGTCTCTTTTCTGGGGGTGCTTCTGTCTCACCAGGGCAGAAGTCTCTGTTCGGAGAGGGGTGTTGCATCAGTAGCGGTGCGGAGGGGTCTCAATGATGCGTCTCTCGTTGCTGCTCGGGGAGTCCGCTGCCTCTGAGTCACTGCTGTCCTCATCTTCCTGCTGGCCTCCGGCAGCCCCCGCCACACAGGCCTGCCGATTCTGGTAGGACTGGACGAGGAGGGAGCAGAAAGCACAGGGCTCAGTGGTCTGCACACACCCCAAAGCCTCGCCTTTGGGGGCCACACTTCCTCAGGCCTTTTACTCCCCCTCCACCACCACCCCCCCACACACACACCTTTCTCCTTCCCAGGCCTGGCAGCTCAGACTGGAGCTTTTTGCCCAAGGCCTGGCCATTCATATGCTCCAGCTGAATGTTGCCCTTTCCCACTTCCCAAGCCCACTCACCTCCATAGGATTCACGATAATAGTGAGCGCGGAGTCATCCCAGAAGAGGTCAGGGTCCTTGGGGTCACTGGAGGCCTCTGGAGGCCCACCGGCCCCTGAGACGCGGCGGTGAAGGGAGTGGATGCGCACGAGGCCCAAGATGACCATGAGCACCAGGAAACCCACGCACACCACAATGATGAGAGTCGCTGCGCTAGGGACCACTGCGGGGAGAGTGTGCAGTGAGGAGATTTTGGCCAGGCACACCTACAGGGACGTGACACAGAGGGGGGTGGGGGCTGGGGGGCACCCTGGGGAAGAGGAAGTCCTGGAGTAAGAGAAGACAGGATCCTCCGTGGCCCAGAAGGAGGGAATACCCTGTATAAGCCGGAGGAGAAATAGAGCCCTATTGTAAGAGCAAGAGATAGGGAAGAAAGGGGGCAGAAGAGCTGCTAAGGCCAAAGGGACAGACAGACAGAGGGAGGGAGCTGTCCAAAGGGAGGCATGGGCAGGGGAGGAGAGCTCCCAGCCCAAGGCTATTAGGAGTAGCGCTGTTCTCAGTCAACAGAGGGCAGGACTGGAGCCTACCGGGGTCATTCTGCCTCTGCCTTCCCCAGGGACCACTCAGCCTAGGGAAGAGGTGCCTGGCGCCCAGCTGGGGAAGGAGAGAGGCAGTCACACAGGCCTAATGGTAAAAGAGGAGAGAATGTCCTCCTGCATCATGAGAGGAGAGGCAGGCCCCAAGCCCGGCCTGGAAGCCAGGAGATGCTGACACCCAAGGTTGGGGGACAGATCCAAGGGGCAAGGCACAGCCCCTTCACTTACCTACCTGGACTGCACTCATTCCTGCTCTGTGACACCGCCCTTCTCCCCATGGGCTCAGGGCTCCTGGACCTCTGGGGCTTCTTCTCCTCCCAAATCTCCCTCTGAGGTAGACCCACCTCCCCCTTGACCCTGTCGCACCCCTGGCCCGGCAGCCTTACTGTGCCGCGGAGCCTCAGGGGAGCACGGACCCTGGAGGGCAGTGAGACAGAGAGAGGGGCCTGCACTCTCACAAGGACCTCAGAGCTGATGGCGGCAAAGCAGAGGTGTGCACACAAGCATACGCCCAGGAAGAAAGTGTGGGCACACAGCTGGACAAGAGCTACCACACCCCGTACCCGAGTCAGGACTCTGCCAGCCCACACAGCCGCCTGCACCAGCCACCAGGCAGCCTGCTCACACAGCTGGAGCAAAGGGATGCGTCTGAGGGTCTCCAGCAAGGCACAGCAGAGCCATATGTGCAGGGTCACCCAGCTCCCTGCCAGCTGGGCACACCAGGCAAGCCCCTGAAGGAAGACGTAAACAGCCCAAACGTGGGTTGTGAGAGCCACAGAACAGGCAGCCGTGACCATGGCCCTGGCCGCCTCCCGCACACATACATACAGCACCCGGGGAGGCAGGAGGAGCCAAGACCGGAAAGCCCACATCCCCACAGACAGCAAGTGGAGGTAGAGACCCCACACAAGTGTCCCCAGGCTGAGGGCCCGCGTAGGCAGCTGGGCCACTCTACCCAACATGGGTTCACACATCTGCTTACTGTTGTGCACAGAACCTCACCCAACCACAGAGGCTCCGTGAAGCCCAGAATCTGGACAGTCCCGTCACTCAGGGATGATCATGTGTATGCAGGGTATATACACAGCCCATACATACACCTCCTGGTCCCAAATTTACTCACAGCCTTGAAGACTCACATGTTGAGAGACAGAGCAGAATATAAAGAAGCATACAGCATGGGAGCACACACAGCCTGTTGCATACCCCTCCTCCCCAGCAACCAGCACCTGCAGACTGCCATGAGCTCCAAGGCCAATCAAGTGTGTGGAGAATGCCCTGCCTCAGCAGGCACACTAACTTCACACCTCCCTGAGGCCACCCTGATGGCCCTCTGCCAAGTTGGTCCCCATCCTGACCTGACCTATAGCTCACTTGCGGCCACTTGCCAATGAGAGCTGATTCTGCTAAACAGGACCGGCAGGTACCTGGGCACTGGCTCTAGGGCAGAGATGGGCCTGGCTAGCTCAGCATTTCTCAACTGCTTAGGGATGAAGGAGGAGAGGAGAAGGGGACAGAGGTGCTTTTTCTGACCATCTGCAAGGGAAGGGTCCTTCCCAGGTCACCAAGTCAGTGGGCAAGATCCAGGAGCAGTAACCCTGCCAAGAGATGACCTCTGTGGTTAAGCTCAGGCTCTAGAATGGAGATGCTCTTCCTGTTCAGAGTGGAGGCCATTGCAGATAAACTTGCTCTAGGAGCACAATGATGAAAAGCTAAAGTTTCTGGTTTGTGCCTTAATCAAATGCGTTTGTTCGTCTGAGCCCCGAGCCCGGTGAAGCAAAGGACAAGTTGATTGCCAGAAATAAGAAATGACCTCAGGACAGACAAAATGCAAACCATGTATCTGCAGGCAAACAAGTATAGTTAATTAAAAATGAGCCTAGAAGCTAGCAGGATGGCAGGGTTTTTAAATTAGTGACTGACAAAAACCAAGAGTTTGAAAAGGGCAATCAACCTTTCTTGCTACATTAGATCCAAGCAGTTCATTCTGGCCTTGAATGACCTGCAGTAGCCAACATGAAGGGGTGTTTTATCAAATAGCCCTTGTGAAACTTCTGGTTTCAGTTGGTTGTGAGGACACTGTTGAAAGCCCTGGCGATAGTCCTGCATGGTGCCTCCTTTCTAAAGAGCCTTGGGAGAAATTTCTTTCTGCTCTCAGTCGTGGGACTTCTCTTGAAATACTGGCTGGCTCTTATCATATGACTTCATAACCACTCAGGTTTCCTCTTGCTTAAGTTGCAAGGAAGCTCAGAGCCCAAATTCTGGCCCACTATAGCAACCACAAGTATCTCAGGGTATGTATTTTGTGAATAGACTTTATTCCCTGCCTGCATCTTATTCTTATTATCCCTCCCCACCACACACACTCCCTAGTTCATTTTCTATGTTTTCCCTATTCCCCCCACCTTTTATTTAAACTTAGGCTCCATATCCAGCACCCAGTGTGGGGCTTGAACTTATGGCCCTGCAATCAAGGCCTGAGCCCTGAGCTGAGATCAAGAGTCAGACACTTAACCAACTAAGCCACCCAGGTGCCTCTATGCTTACCCTATTTCTTTTTTTTTAAGATTTTATTTGTTTATTTGAGGGAGAGAGAGAGAGACAGAGAAAGAGAGAATGAACAAGGGAGGGACAGAGGGAAAAGCAGACTCCTCACTGATCAGGGAGCCCGATGCGGGGCTCAATCCCAGGACTCTGGGATCATGACTTGAGCCAAAGGCAGACGATTAACCAACTGAGCCACCTAAGCACCCCTATGCTTACCCTATTTCATTGTAGATCTTCTTGCAAAGCTTCAGATACTTGTAGGAAACAAAGTAGGGAAGCCATTCCCAAACTTGGCTGCATGTTAGAATCACTTGGGGATCTTTAAAAACCACTGATGCCTGGCTCCTACCTCCATTCTGATTTAACTGGTATGGGGCATAAAGTAACCTAGGAACCAAGTGTTTTTACAGCTCCCGAGCTGATTCTTATGTGTATCAAAATTCAGGATGACTAGATAAATATTGCCTTCATCTCTCACCACACCCTTCTGAGACAACCTTCTTCTCCCTAGCCATGAACACCCCAAGCCACTGCCTACGCCCCATGCTCAAATTCTCATTCTCTCTCACGCTCATCTAAAATCTCGTCTACCCTTCAAGGTCCAAGCTCAAACTCTACCTGGGCCATGAAACCTTCCCTGACTGTCCCAATTCACACTGATCTCTCCTTTCTGGCACCCTTAGGCGCTTCAGAGAAATGAACTCCCTATCCCATTGGAGGGGATGTGGCCTCCTTCAGTTTCTCCCTGGTTAGAGCAAATTGAAATTGCAAAGCCATAACTCTGTAACACTACACTTGCAGTTGGGAGGGTTCCTAGACAGTTGGGAGGTGAAAGGAAGGAACACTGCAAATAGAGAAGGCATAGGGAACAGGTTTTATGAAGTGGATCTTCTGGTATGCTCAGGAGCTGTCAATCACCAATCCCTTTGGTGAACCATGAACCCTGCATCCTACTCAGGCCAAAATAAGAGAAAAAGTAAAAGCAGGCTGCCTCTCTCAATTGAAATCACAGAGAGAAGTTAGGTTGGTGTGGACATCAGCTCAGAACAGTAGATGGGGAGGCTGGGTTTCACTCTGAGGAGGTGAAGCAAAGGCAACCTTCACACACCCCGGAGCACTCCCAGGCAGCTTCTGGGAATGAGGGGTGAGAAAATAAGACTGCCAGGCCAGCCAGTGTGGGGCAGCTGGCTGCTCAGGGCTCGAAGCTCTGGGGTGGTTACAACAGTGATTCCCTCCCCAGGAACCTCATATCAGAGAAAATAAGGCTTGAGAATCTCACAAGGCCCAGCAGCAATGCCAATCCGGATCTACTTTGAGCCTAACCTAAGTAGTAGAACCCAGTATCCAACCCAGATGAGGTTGAGTGGGATGATTCCCAAGGAAAGAACTGGAGAAAGAGCTAGGGAGTCATGGGGAGCTGCCAGGGGGGCAGGGGGGAGCTGGCCCAAGGGACCTTTTTAACAAAAATGGATTTAGCTTGCTCACAGGTCTCTAAAGATTGTGTGACGTTTCTATGAAGCTTTGCAACTTGGTTATGCATTATGCTCTCCCTCTTCACCCCTACATCCTTACTTCCTCCACCCCTACCTCCAACTGTTTTGCCATAGTGAGTAAAACACTGAGAGACTCCTGCAATTGTTTCTAGAGACAACAAGGAAAAAGGGTACCAGTTCCAGGGAAAGGGAACTCTCTAGTGATGGCCACCACTTAAGGGGAGGAAACCAGATGGATTCCCTGGGAGTACCAGGGAGCTAACCTCAGCCAAAAAAGCCCTAGGAAGCCCTCAGGAGCTCCCCCAAATTAGATGCAACTATAAAATAATGAGAGAAAGAAAGAAGAAAGAGAGAACGGGAGGAGGAGGGAAAGAAAAAAAGAAGAAAGGAGAGGAGAGAAGACAAGAGAAGAAGCAAGCAAGCAAACATCAAACATAGCTGTGGATAAGGTATGGCTCTGAAATCCTGCTGCCTGGATCTGAATCCTGGCTCTTATCTCTTTCTAGCTGTGTGATCTTGGATAAAGTGCTTAGCCTCTCTGGACTTCCGTTCCCTTACCTTTAAAGGGGATAATTCTAGTACTTATTTCATTTGTTGTTCGTAATTACTAAATGAGTTAATATGTATAAAAGCCCATGAGCAAGGTACCTGGTACACACATCTATGTGTTCACTATTTTTCTTATTAAATGTATTGATATGAACTCTGTGACTTTCAAGGTCATGTTTGGAGACCATGGACTTCTTCCAAGAAAGTATTTTTCAGAATTCCTTAGGAAATTGCCTTCAGAGCCTATAATACACCCTTTGACTTTTTTCAAAAGTGACAAATCTGGGCCCTCTGAGAGTGGGTTGTATGTTTAAAAACTTCAAATGAGGGCAGCACGGGGGGCTCAGTGGTTTAGCACTGCCTTCAGCCCAGGGCCTGATCCTGGAGACCCAGGATCGAGTCCCACGTCAGGCTCCCTGCATGGAGCTTGCTTCTCCCTCTGCTTGTGTCTCTGCCTCTCTCTCTCTCTGTATGTGTCTCTCATGAATAAATAAATAAAATCTTAAAAAAAAAAAACTTCAAATGATATCCAAAGCCAACTCAGACAAAAGTGGCTGACAAAACTGGGTAATACTGAAATGGGTCAAAAGCAAGGTGTAGCTTAAAAAGTAATAAAAATAAATGTATCACATAAATTGACTTTAAAAGCAATTCTAAAAGGTTTTCCAAAAATCATTTTCAGCATCATCAGGATCATTTTGCAGTTTTTAATAACGGGAAAAAACTCCTCTTAAAATATTAGGTGTAAATACCAGGTTACAAAATAGTTTGATGCCAACTATATATTTAAAAAAAAAAGGCATAGAAAAAAACTGGAACGCCAATAATGGCTTCCTCTCTGCGATGAATTATGACTGGTTTTTCTTCTTTATACTAGTAATTTCTAGTTTGTCTATAATTAAGCAGCTCATAAATTGGGAACTAAACCCTGCATCACTGGTAAAGGTCCATGGTCAGGGAAAAAAATTGGTCAGAAGGGCAGCTGTCCATCTGGATTTAATACTTTGCCTTGCTGCACGCTTTATTTTAGAAAGACTTGTGACTTTATAGATAGCACATAATACATGTAATAACATGTAATAACACCAACTTTCTCCTTGAGGATAGAGACTGAATCTATCATATAATTCTTTTATGTCCCTAACAGCACTTTAGGACTGTACTAGTACATAGCAAGTGCTTCATAAATACTTGATGGCTTCACTAAAGAGGATCCCTAGGTCCAAGGCTAATTTGATATTGCTGGGGGAGGGCAGCAGAACAACAAAGAGGCCTAAACCCCCCACTGACTTTATGATTCCGGGCATGAGCGTCCCCCCCCCCTCAATGAATGACACAGGCTCATATTCTTCATGACAGAAAGTTAATGGTCCAGGGGTTACAGGGATTGGAACAGTGGTCAGTTAAGTCAGGTAGCACAGGAAACAGAACCATAGCTCCACTAGCTGCCTCCCTTCCCAGGGTGGAGGAGAGGATGCCTGTGCCCAGCCTGCTCCTCGCCACCACCACCCTGACCCCCACCCTGCCTGGCCCCATGAGGTCTTACGTACTGGAGTTTCGGTGGGAGCTGGCCAGGCTGTGTCCAGCCATCTCAGGGGGAGGCTGATGCCCACGGTGCAGGAACTGCTGTGAGCTGAGCATGTGGCTGGGGTGGGCCACCCGGTTCATGCTGTGCAGAACGTTGACCTGGGGAGGAAGAGCTCAGTGGACACCCGCTTCTCTGCAGGTCCTCCTCCACTTCACTAGAGCCCATCTGCTAACCCAGCCCCATGGCATCTCCTCTGCTACTGCCAGGTCCTAGGCTCCTCTGTGCAATGTCCACTCCCACCAACTACGTCTCTCAGTCTGCTCCACCGGGGCTCCTCGACAGCGGGACAGCTGTAGAGGAAAGGAGATTCCCTAAATACCTCCACGATGAATTCATTGCTGGAGTAACGACCGTTCATTTCTGAGCAGGACAGTCGGAATTTCCTGGCATAGAGGGCAGCTCCATGTCGCAGCCGATAATGAGCCTGCCTCAGGATCTCTTCGTACACAGTGATGCTCTCCACCCCTGCAGGAGGAGGAAGCAGCTCAGGGCAGGAGCCAGCAAAAAATCCAGGCAGAACCCTCTCTCTCAGACTCCCATCAGCTGATAGCACACATAGCCACAGCATGGGTCAGTCCCACCCCCTCAGCAGAGGTATGATCAGAGTTCCCCCAAGAGATGTACCCCTCCACCCCCAGCACGGCTCTGACTGGGGTAGAGTGACTGGGGTCCATTTCCTGCTCTGCTCTTCTCTAAAAACTCTGTGGCTTCTGGGTAGGGCTGAAGAGAAGGCAATAAGGACACCATGCAAGACAGAGGGAGGAGACAATCTGGAGGGAAATGGAGAGAGTAAAAAATACAGAAGTCCTTGGCGAGGCTCTAGAAGAAAAAGGAAATAGGAGGGAACTAGTTATGACCATCTTCTCCCATCCTCCTTTATGGAGGAGCCTTCAGAGAACAGCAGGCTTCCTTTGGAAGCTACCAAGTCATTACCACTATTCATTAAGGTATGAGTATGTGAATTAAATCTCTGGTGTGTACGGGACATCAGAGAGGTGGAAGACATGAGAGGACAGCTAGGACCAAATACCTAGAGGATTGGAAGCCCATCAGAGAAGACTGAGCCACAGGAGGAGTGGAACCAGGAACAGAGAGGAGCCAGGGTGTAGAGAAAAGCAAGGAGAAAGAACCACTCAGGGGACGCCTGGGTGGCTCAGCGGTTTAGCGCCTGCCTTCAGCCCAGGACGTAATCCTGGAGACCCGGGATTGAGTCCCAAAACCAGCTCCCTGCATGGAGCCTGCTTCTCCGTCTGCCTATGTCTATGCCTCTGTGTGTGTGTGTGTGTGTGTGTGTTTCATGAATAAATAAATAAAATCTTAAAAAAAAAAAAAAAAGAACCACTCGGGAGCCTAAACCCCAGCACACCTCCTCTAGGGGCAATCTGGAAGCCAAAGGAGCTTCCAAGCTGGGAAGGAGCAAGATGGCACTTGGCCTGGAAGGAGGACACTCTGGAATTCCCAGAGACTTGATTATGGGAAGGGGCACTCACAGAAAAAGAAGACAGGCTCTCAGTCCCCACTGACCGGCAATGGTGAGGTAGGCAGACGTGTTGGTGAGCTCCAGCCCTCGCTGCTGCAAGGATGCCATGTCCAGGAGCAAGCTTTCCCGCTCAGGGTCTAGGTCGTCACCCACCAGAGAAATCTCACAGCCATCCAGGTTGTGCACAATCTCATCTGACATGCGTGTATCTGTCACTGGATGAGAGACAGTCAGATCTGGGTCACAGCCAAAGGGCCCACCTCACGGCCATTCTTCCCCTCCAGACTCATTCCCTGAGAGCAGTCAGCATCATTTTAAAAAATGTCATTACCCAATACTTTCTTCACACTCACAGGTCTCCTTTTGGCTCCATGTTCTAATGTAAATGGTTCTAAGCAAGCAAATGCAGGATGAAGTCACTTGCATTTCTAGCCTGATTTTTCCACCCCCACCCTCTGGTTCCAGACATGGGCTGCTTCTTGCTTCTCAGGATGACATCACTCCCTGGAGTCATCCTTACCTGTGCCCTGCCAACTCTCATCCTTTTTGGCTTCCACCTGGTGAGAAATGGAACAAGTGATTTGAAGATCAGGGAACAAAGGGATCCCCTCAGGTCCTTCAAAGTCCACAGCTGGGCGGGCAAAATGAGCAGTGCCACTCAGGAGGATCTGGGGGGCATCAGGCTGAAGAACCACCACGTAGCCCTCCACTTCGGGGATGGAGACACAGGATTCTTCACTGAAGCACCTATATGACAAGAGGGGAGAGAGGCAGCTTGTGATCCCAATATCTCCTCCCTTCCAATCCATACTCTGTTCCATCCCTCTAGACCTGCAGCTCTACAGGAAAGTGCCCCATGTTGGGGAGGGGGAAGGGAAGAAAGAGAGAGTATCTCTGCAGCAGCACCACTCTCCCTCCGTAGTAAAGCTGGAGGGGAGATAGCCTTTCCTGGGAGGATGCCACTGTGGGAAAGGGCCGGGGACAGATCAAGCAACTCTGACCTGCAAAGGTGAGCACATCATTAGTGCCCTAATCCAAGATTATGGGACATCTATCAAAACTTCATTCTGCAAACTGAATCTACAAAAATGTTTAAGCATACACAGTTCTTTATTCAGGAGATTTAAATTAAGAAGTGGGTTCAGTAAAATACCTGGCAGATACATGCCAAAAAATATTCAACAACAAAAGTGGAGGGGAGGGATACAGTAGGGGATCCTATCCAAGGATTTCCTCCTTTGTGGTGTGTCTTGTATTCATTCCCTCCAATATCGGAGAACCCTACCTTGGCAGGTGAGCTACTATGACCTGCATCCATGGTCCCACAAAGCCTCTCTGACCTTGGCACCAGAAGAGGCTCCCTAAAGCGCTCAGCCAGGCCAATCAACCCACAGCACAGCTGCTCTGAAAGGTGTTCCCAGGACCACCTCCAGCCCCCTCTTTTACCAATCAATAGGAATGACACCTTACTTTCTCATCACATTTGCTGGTTTCTGAAGCATTTGCACATATCATTTCATCCAACTTTATTTGAATGCTGTGGACTCGGGATTAGAAGCCAAAGATGACCAAGCATCTTGGTCACCCAAGAAATAAGTGTCAGAGTCAAGTCTTAAACCCATTCTTCTTATTCTTAGGTCATTCTTTCCACTGAACCACAACCACTATTTGGGGCCCGGGTTTGTCAGACTTATTTATAAAGAAGTATCCCTTGAACAAGCAGCCTTCACAAGGGAGTTGGATAACTCAAAAACAAGGCCTATGGTCCATACACTTGTGCTGAGAGTGTTACTGAGTATGGCCAGCTTGACCATGGGAGCCAAAAGGGAAATAGGTAACCTCAGCAAATACGATGAACTCAGAGCCTCTGAGGTTACCAATGTCCACAACCTGCTGAGTTCCTGCACCACAAGGAGTGGGGCCTAAGAATCCACATGGTCATTCCAAGAGGCCCAGATCAAAGCTTCTTGGAAAATAACTTCAGCTGACCTAAAAGCACAGGCTCCAAGAGACCCCCCCATTGCAGTGAGCAATCCAAAGGCGACCCAAAGAGCCATAGGAGGCCAGCCCTGACCCAAAGGCACTAATGGTCTGGCCAAGAGCTTAGATATGACACACAACTAGAAAACAATGTCAAACATGGTCATCATCATGTAAGTGGAACAAACAAAAACCCATGAGAGTTTAGAGAGGCAGAGGTTATTTCTGGCTAGGATGGGTATGGGGCATTTAGCAAGGAATAGTCAAAAGAAGTAGCAACTGAGCTGCCTTGGAGGGACTCCCTGGAGGCAGAAGGCAGACCCTAGAGTGGATGGTGAGGAGCATACCAAGGGGAATAGAGGAACATGAGGCAGGAAAGCTGAGGTCAGATGGTTGAGGACCTTGAGTACAATTGTTGAACACTAGCCAAGAGGAGGCCATTGATATCCTCTACATCAGGGAATATGAGGATGAAAATTCTGACATAACCACTAACCTAGCCTCCAGTGGAGGGTGAACTGAAGTCAGAATACCAGAGATGGGTCAACTCGTTAGGAGGTTATAGCAATAGGCTAGGTAAGAGATAATCAGAGCTGGGACTTGGAGTCATAACAGCAGAAATGGGGAAAATGGAGACAGATTCCCAATACCTGGCACAAGCAGGATCAGGGTAAACTGGCAACTGATGGGGTATGGAGGATAGACAGGGAGAAACCCAAGATGAAAAAAGAAAAAAAAAAAAAGAAACCCAAGATGACTCAGAGGTTTTAAGCCTGAGTGATTGCAAGGTCAGAGACACCATCACAGAAATAGAGAATTCATGGGGGAGGGGCTAGTTTGGGTATCAAAGGTCATTATTTCACCTTCAGCCTGTCCGGCAGAACTAGATAGAAGTTATATCAAGGAGGTAGAAATTCAAGGGCTTTGGGAAAAGGACAAAGTTAAACAAAAAGATGTGGTAGCCATTTGTTCAAGGGTTAATGCCACAGACTAGATGGGCTTTCCAAGAAAGAGGAGGAAAGAACCTTAGGGAAAATCTGCATTGACCAAATACTTGCATACATCTGGCTCTAAATGGACAGAGCCCCATGAACTGAATGCTGGAAACTGGGGAAGCCATGTGGACTAGGGCAAGGATACGTATCAGAGGAAGCGAGGTACTGTTAGGTACCTGTCCCTCCCTCTTGCACACCTCTCTCTATTTTCTCCAATGACCTCAAGGAAATATTAGGTTAGCCCTGACCACAAGTCAGTTCCCACCCCTTGTATAAGCCTCTCCCCTAAGCATGAAAGAGGTAGGAGGAATTCAGGTGAGTCCCTCAACAAAGAGGATGTCAACTCCTCCTACTGTGGGACACCCCCACACCCAGCAGAGCTCCACCATAAATTAAAAAACAGCATTTTCCCTTCTTATAAGGCTCCTGAGCCTAGTGCAGGGGATGAGGCAATTTCTTGGTCTCAGGTGGGTTAAATTCTACATAACTGCCTTTTAACTGCCTTTAAACATGACTGCCCATAGAGTTAGGGACACATAGGTAGCTCAGCAGTTGAGCGTCTGCCTTTGCCTCAGGTCGTGATCCTGGGGTCCTGGGATCAAGTCCCACATCGGGCTTCCTGCAGGGAGCCTGCTTCTCCCTCTGCCTATGTCTCTGCCTCTCTCTGTCTCTCATGAATAAATAAATTTTAAAAACAAACAAACATCTAGAGCTCCCACTAGAACATGGTGGGGAGGCACACAGCTCTGGTCTGTGCCCACGTGACCCCAGCTACCTGTGGCCTTCAGCTCCACACCGTGACCACAGCACAGGCCAGAAGCATGATTCCCAAAAGCTGCTGCCCCTGCCTTCCAGAGCTCTGACTGTAAGACCTAATGATCATGCTCAGTCACTCTGTAGGGCTCGGAGTCCTCTCCTCTCTAAACCCACCCTTCCTAGGAGAGGGACAAGCCAGAGATATTTATCTTCATATTGCTTATGGAGAAACTGAGGCAGAGTAGGGAAGAAGGGAATGCTTGTTCAGGAATCCTGACTCCTACATTGTGTTAATCCGCCCACTAGATGGCAGTATCTCCTAAAAACTGCCCCACAAACATTTTGGGGGTGAAAATGCCTGCATATAACAGCCAACTTTGGTGGAATAGGCACTCTGCTAGGCAGTTGATCTGGGTTGTATCATTTAGCTCTCATGACAGTTCTGTGAGTTAGAGTCTACTGTTATCCCTGCTTTATAGCATTTGCTCAATATGAAAAGCTAGTCAGTAATAGACTATGTCCATAACTATTATGGTTTCATTACCTCTCAATTAATCTGTATTTTTAAACACCTAACATACTTAAACTTTGAAACAATGTACAATTTTTCCTTTAAAGAATTAAAATTATTTACTTAGAATTCATAGATCAGCAAACTTTCTGTGAAGGGCCAGATGATAAATATTTTTGGCTTTTTGGGCCATACAGATCTGTCCCAACTACTCAGCTCTGCCATCATAGTGAGATAAATAATAAGCAAATGAATGGGAATGGCTGTGTTCTAATAAAACTTTATTTACAAAAACAGACAGCAGGCCAGATTTGGCCCTTGGGCCAGAGGTTACCAACACCCAGATTTAGATCATCCTATTTGAACTTGCAAGAGCTTGATGAATCAAGACTAAAATAGGTGAAACTAGAGCTATTTGCTCAAGATCATCCAGGCAATTAGCATTGAGTCAGAATTAATGTCAGATCTCCCAGCTCCCAGTCCAGTACCCTGTCTGTCCCACTTTACATATCAGCATAGAGGCATAAAGAAAATTAAAACCCCAAAGCCCTGGGAGCTGGGGTGGTTGGCAGAAAGAGGCTGGGGTGGTTGGCAGAAAGAGTAACAAATTCATTGTTTAAACCTGAGTTGAGGGATCCCTGGGTGGTTCAGCGGTTAAGCGCCTGCCTTCAGCCCAGGGCGTGATCCTGGAGACCCAGGATCGAATCCCACATCGGGCTCACTGCATGGAGCCTGCTTCTCCCTCTGCCTGTGTCTCAGCCCCTCTCTCTCTCTCTCTCTCTCACACACACATGAATAAATAAATAAAATCTTTAAAAAAAAAAAAAAAAAAAAACCTGAGTTGAGGGCAGCCCCGGTGGCGCAGCGGTTTGGCGCCGCCTGCAGCCTGGGGTGTGATCCTGGAGACCCGGGATCAAGTCCCACATCGGGCTCCCTGCGTGGAGCCTGCTTCTCCCTCTGCCTATGTCTCTGCCTCTCTCTCTCTCTCTGTGTCTATGAATAAATAAATAAAATCTTTAAAAAATAAAATAAAATAAACCTGAGTTGAGTCCAGGCTCTTCTAGAAACATTGTTATGTCAGCTGAGCAGGTCAGTTGTCTCTGGGGGCCCAATCTCCTCATCCATAGAGGGAGGGAGGTGTGCATAGCCCTGGATGACCTCTAAGGCTCAAGAGTTCTGACACTGCCTGAGTCTCCTCTGTGATTTGCCCACCCCACCCAACACTCACTTGACGGCAGTGGTGAGGCGCAGGGGCCTGACGCCAGGCGTGGCAAAGCGCAGAGTGTTCATGTAAGCCACATGCTGCAGGGCATGGTTGAAGGTCTCCACATCATCCCCCTCCAGGGTGAGCAGGGACTGCGAGGGATTCACGTGGACCTGGGCCCCAGACACAGACAGCTGAGAGCAGGACCAGGAGGCAGGACAGGAAGGGAGCAGAGGTAGAAAGGTGGGCAGGGATCGGGGGCAGGGGGCATGCTCGGAAGGACAGGGCTAGAGGAAGGGGCTATACCTTCATGCCTTTGCCCAGGCTCTCGAAATCCCTATAGTCCAGCCCCTCCCGACATGCATAGAGGCACTCGATGACCTCGCGGCTCTCCAGGCGGCCTGACCGCACGCTGAAACCAGCCAGGTAGCCGTGGAAGTAGTGGTGGATCGGCAAGGGGTCTCCTAGGGGAGGAACACAGGGGCAGACAGGAGGTGAGAGTGGGTGAGGGGAGAGGCGTCTGGAACAGGAAAGGGGCAGAGGGAAAAGGCAGAAGCCTGGAAGAAGAGCGTGAGTAAGAGAAATATGGACATGAAAAAGGAAAGAAGAGATCAGGAAGTGAAGCTAAGGGAGACTGAAGAAAGCAGAAAGGAAGCCTGAAGAGGGAGTAAATCCAAGGAGAGGACAAAAGTGAAAAACAGAAGCAACGGAAATGAGAAAGGCCCCCAAGAGAGGGAGAAAGGGAAAGATGAGAGTGGGACCAAAGGGCGGAAAGAGGAGCAGGTGGAGGAATAGGAGGGGAAGGCGAGAAGTCATGGTCACAGGGCATGCATGGGGACCCAGGGGGAGGTGTGGAGCTTCACAGATGCCCAGATCTCCTTACATGGGACCACCTCCTGCTTCCCACCATCCAGTGGATCGTGGTCTTGGAAAGCCATTAAGAGAATTCCTCCATTCCCTTCTGTGGGCAGGAAGGGACACCCAGGATTCCACCAAGCTCCATCTGGCCTTACCTCTCCAAGGGAGCCCTGCCTTGCAGCAGTAGTTCTTGGAGGCTCTGCCTCCTGGTGGTGTGGGCAGCAGTAACTACCAGGCTGGCTGGGATTTGGGGTTGGAATGGAATCGGGAGCACAGCACAGAGAGTTAGGGTGAGAGCTCTCTGGTCTCCAGTTCTTATGCACAGAGTACCTTGTGTAGTGTCTGTATTGTTGTCTCCTCCCTTTTCCTTCTCTTTGTTCTTCTCCTCTGGAAGAAAAAAAGTGGCAATGAGTTTAGGGTTGTGGGGACAGATTGGCAGGGAGGAAGAAGAGGTCTTCTCTGCTCTGTCCCCTCCTGTGTAGGAATAACCTGTCCACCAATGTCACATCTCAATCTCTCTGGCCTCTGTTAGAGACCAACATTAGAAGTCTCTCTCTCTCTCTCTCTCTCTCTCTCTCTCTCTCTGTGTGTGTGTGTGTGTGTGTGTGTGTGTGTGTGTGCAGGCTCCCAGAAGGAAAAAAATAGCTTAAGGAAGACTGATGACTCTCTGAAGTACTACCAACCTCCAGCAGGGAAATGTACTATGAAAATCATCCCTTTGATGGAACAATGTGGGCACTGGCCAAAGTTACAGAAAGAGAGATTCTCACTCTGAGGTGATAGCTAGTTGAATAGAGTTGCAGATGGGTGAGGGGCTAAGGGGAGGACCATGGTCTCCTCCACTGGAGAGCTTTCTGAGTCACCCCGCCCAACTGCAGGGTGATGCATGAAGTCAAGCTGCTCTTACTCCTTTACCAATCTTAAGACACTATGGGCTCCAACCTTCAGCGTCTTCACTGAGAAGCTCAAGGGGACTTACCAGTCCAGCAGGCTCCAATCATGAGAGCAGGTTCCCTTCGGGGTGGGTGGATGAGACCATTGTCATGAATGAGAGCAGGGTCAAATGAGATGCCATCAGCATAAAGCGTGACTGTGGGGAACTCCAGGTTCAAAGCATAGTGGTGCCACTCATCATCACAGACCTGGGAGGCAGTACAAGGGCAAGAACCCACATAAGGTACTGCCCCTTCTCCTGGGAGACAGGATACAGTCCCTCATATTCCCAGGTGTATCAGCAGGACTTACTAGTGAATTGCTGCCTACCCAACTCAAAAAATAACATCCCTGCCCCAAATCTATCAGGCACCAACCAGGTAAGTACCTAAAGTTCCATTCTTCAGGGAAATCTCTAAAAACTATAAACATTCCTAGGAGGACTAACACACTATTTTGTGAATAAGTTTCCCCCCAAAATGTATGTATGTATGTATGGCACTGGAAGGTCTAGAGAAGTGTGTAACCCAACAGTAAAACAAAGAGGCTCCCCACGGAGTTTCTCCTAGGGTCAGTCAAGATGGGGTTGGAGGATAGTCAAAGGAATCAGAGGTAGAAAGTTCTCTGCCTTATCAGCTTCTAAGTGCTGGAATATCTTAAGATTCAATCTAGACCCTTTTCCCTTTTCTTTCTACACACTCTTCCTAGGAGTTACCTAATCTGTTCCTGTTGGTTCAGATGCCGCATTCATGCCTGTAACTCCAAAATCTACATCTCCACCCCACAGCTCTCCTTTGAATGCTGGTCTCTCCACTTGGAGGTCTCACAAGTATCTCAAATTTAACGTGTGTAAGGTGGAAGTCCACATTCCTTCTCAATCTCCTCACTTTTCCCTGGGTCAGCATAAACACTCCACTGTCATCTAGTTGTTCAAATGGATGACCTACAGGATACCTTTGATCCTTCCCTTTCCCTCACCTTCCACATCCAATCCATCAGTAGTATTGTCGATCCTAGGTCCAAACAGAGCTAAAAGCTGTGGGTTTCTGTGCAGTTCTCTACATTGTCATGTATCAGTCAAGTCCTCAATCTTTACTGTGGCAACAGCCTTGTCTGGGTCCTTATGTTTTTATGTCTCTTCAATACATTCCTCCCATAGTTGCCAAAAGTAATGTCTTAAAATGTAAATCTGATCAGATCACTTCCCTGCTTTAAACCCTTCAAAAGGCTGCCTTCATAGGACAATATCTAAACAAATGTCAGCTGACAAAGTCCACTGTATAACCGGATCACTACCCATCTCTCCAACCTCATGCCCAGTCTTTCCCCCTTGTTCACTGTATGCTAATCCCACTGGCCTTCTCATGCTTGCTGAGCACTTTCCTGCCTCAGGGCATTTGCATCAGCTCTTCCCTCTGCCTAAAACACTTTCTTCTCACCTATTTCTTATCCTTTAGAACAAAACTTAAATTTCACCTCAATCAGGCCTTCTCTGAACATCTGATCTCAGGTGAATTCCCCTCTCTTTGCCTTCTCCCATTCTTTATTTCAATCTTCTGCTTGTTCTTTCAGAGAATTTATTACAATTTACCATTTGTAGATGACGCCTTACTTTTAAAAAATCTACCTCTCCAACTAAAATGTAAGCTCAAAGAAGCCAAAGACTTTGTACCATCTTATATTCCATTGTATCCTCAGAACTAAGAACTAAGAACGGGAGAGCCTTACTTGATATTTAACAAATATTTATTGAATAAATAAGGGGAAATAAAAGGAAAGCAGAGTAATGTTGCTAATGTTAGCAACAAAGGGGAAAGATCAAGAAGCAGCAAATGGCGGACTGTGTCTTTTAAAAAGTGCCACAGAAATTGAAAGCTTTTGTAGACAGTCCTCAATTATCCAATTTGTGGATTTTCTAGACTCTTCCTTTCCCTTTCTCTTTCTTCCACTTCCTGCCTTTTTTCAGCTGTCTGCTTACTCCACACTCTACTGGGGTTTGTAAGAAAAATAAAAGGAGATGAGAACTCAAATTAGTCCCCACCAGTCCTTGTGGTCAGCTTAGAAAAGGAATAAAGCACAAAGCACAGGCTGCATCTATCAGCTCAAGAGAGGATTTTACTCCTTTTTTTTTTTCGGTCTGATTTTATTTATCCTTCATAATCACAGAGATTAGTATTAAGAGTCAACATTCCTTCTGATTTATAAGGTCTATCACATCATTTAATCCCGCAATGACCCTGATATACACAATTTCTATTATTCCCATTTAATAGGCCAAGAAACTGAGATTTAAACATACCAAGGAAGATTTCATGGCTGGTGAGTTCCCCTGGCCAGACCCAAACCCAATCTGCATACCTCAGAATTACTTACTTTCTGGCTTAAAACATGCTAACTGCTTGAGAGTCAGGGATATGTACTGTTAAAGTTCTAAGTAAGAAAAAGGTGAAATAAAACAAGGAGTGAAAGATGGCTGGTTAGGTATGATGTTAGTAGTAATGTGTTCCCAATTTCTTTTTAATCCTGGAGTGCTTTCTGTTGGAGACCAGCCTTGAAAAGGAGAACAAGAGAACCTGGGGGTAAAGGTCAGGCACTGAAAGTGGAGCATCAAGGGGCACAGAGCAACCCAGAAAATACCAGTCCCTTCCTTCCAGCTCTCCCAGGAGCCTGGCACTGGCCTTACCTGCTCCAGCTTCCAGAGGAACTTGACTGGGCGGGCACTTTCAAGTAGAGGCCAGTAGAGGAAGGCAATTCTACAGCCATGGACGGTCAGTGAATAGTGAGAGAAGCCATCCTCTGAGGGAAGAGGATGGAGATAGAGGTCAAACATAGGGCCTGAGGCAAGAACAGGTTCACCAAAGAGAGAGGACTTGGGACTCTCATTTCTCTCTCAGGTGCTCTCCCTCCTGTATTCCCTAGAGTCTACTCTCTTTCTCTTCCTCTGACACACAGAGTCCAGTCCAAGTGATCATGAGAGCTTCTTGAGCATTCTGACTAGCCAAGTGGAACACTGGCCAGCCTGTTCTCATTGACATTTCTACTGGTCCTTTGGTTAATGCAAACTCCATGAGTGACAACCCTTTTCAAGTCAAGAGAAGTGAGGTTGGAGAAATGGCAGAAATGAAAGGTCAGGACAGACTGAGCCAAGAAGGACATGCTACTGCAGTTGAGGAAAGAGGGGGACTAGGAAATTGAGTCAACTAGCCCTTCTAAGAGAAGGACAGGATGGGATCAGAGAGAAAAAATAGGGCACACCACCATCCAGGCTTTTCCATTGCAGTAGACACGGTTCAATGGGAGTAGACTGGGGGGCAGCCTGTCACATGGCAGGATGCAGGGGGATTGGGCAATTGCAGGTGAGAAGGGCAGCGAGTGGTCGCGCTGCACTCTGAGAGCAGTAGGGTCTCAACCTGTCATGTAGGCAATAAACCACATAATTTCAGAGAGCATCAAACCTAGCACTGCCATCTTACAAATGATGAGAGAGGAAGTGACCTGTCCACAGCCACAAACTGGGCGGTAACAGAGGCAGGATAAGAGGCCAATTTCCTCACTCTCAGACCAGTCCCCTGGGGAAGGCTCACCATTCTGGACAGTGTTACACATGATGGTTTCTTCTTCCTTCTTGCCTTTGTTGGGAGTTACACCATGCTTCATCCAAAAGGACAGAGTAAAATGGTCACTGAGACTGTCCTGGGGTCCAGAGCCCAGCCCAGCTGTGCCACCCAGGGGCACCTGCACAGCTTGGGTACCATTGAACCAGTAGATGAGGCTGCTGTCCTGGCTGTAGTGCACCGAGAGTCCCGCTGTCCAGTTGGCATTGGGGCCAGGCATGGGCAGCAAATCTACCTCCCCAGTGGCAGCACCTGTGGGAGCCCCAAAAGGCACAAGTGTCAAAGCTGAGAGGCAGCAGTTGGGGAAAAGGAAAGCAGCCAGAGCAAGAGTGACTGAAGGAGAGAGATTTCCCACAGCTAGTCTCATGGCCTTTTCTGGCCTTTCAAAGACACAAGAGGGTGGACCTCTCTTCAAGGAATGGCTCTCCAACTAACTCATTCTCCAACCCTTCATCTCTCTCTGCCATTGTTCCACAATGTACCTGGTGACTGTCATGTGCTAGCATTATGCATCTTTCCAAATGATATATTGATTTGCTTTGGGGGCCACAAGAGTTAACCACATGCTACAACCTCTATGGATATATACACCTTGTAGGTGAGCAAGAGAAGATGTAAAGCAGAGTCTTAGGAAAGAAGCAGAGGAGGGTCAGGCAGAGGTCTTTGGAAGGGGAGGGCACACCCACCACAGAGTTTCCTCAGGGCCCGCTCTGAGTAGTTGTCACGGTCGCAGCCCTTGGCCACATGGCTGGTCTGCAGCTCTATAGTGGCCTGAATATTCCAGAGAGGTTCATCACAGGTCTCCAGGCGGATACCAGGGAACAAAGCCAAGCTCCCTGCACCTGGTGCATATTCAATCCTTTTGTTCCAGCCTGCATGGGAGAAAGGGAGAGGGTAGTGGAGAGAGAAGAGAGGAAGACAACCCCTCTTATCCATTCTGCTCTTGTCATGTCCACTGACACTCTTGGGTAGACAGCCAGGGTAGACAGCTGCAAGTCTGCCCCCAAATATCTCTACCCTGGCTCCTAACCTAGCCCTATGGAGAGATCAAGGTGAAAGACAATTCACAAAATGGGTCACAGAGCAGAGCTCCTCACCTTGCCAGCTGGGTTTACAGGTAGGCTTCACCTGGATCTCCACCTCAGCATCATCTGCTGCCCGCTTCTTCCCACAGTCATAAGCTGTCACTGTGAACTTATAGAGCCTCTCACCACTGTACTGCAGCTTCTCCGTGTTTTCAATATTTCCTATGATGGGTGTGGTGGAAAACAAAGAGGGTAAGGAGCACTAGAGAAAGCCTAGGGAGGCAAGATGAGGACTCATGAGTCAATTGGGCAGCAGATGAATTAGGTAGCAGGGGAGTTGGGAAGGATGTATCTGGGGGAAAAGGCTCTACATTGGGAAGGAGGTTATGGAATGATGATCTGAGAGGCACAAGTGGAGAGCTCAGCCCGGGATCCTCTGAGGGATATGGGTATACAAGGGATGGGCAGCTGGAGTGGGCAGGGAGATAGACTCACCGTCATTGTCTATGAGGAAGGGAGTGTTGGGTGTAAGGATCTCATAGTAGCAGATCTGGCTGTACTGGGGGGAACAGTCACCATCAATGGCTTCCACCCTCAGGATGCGGTCGTACAGCTTCCCCTCAGTTACGGCAGCGCGATATAGCCGCTCCACAAACACAGGGGCAAACTCATTTACATCGTTGACCCGCACATGCACAGTCGCCCTGCATGTACCAGAGCAGGAGGAGGGACAAGGAAGAATCAGCCAGCCTCAAAACATAAAGAGAAGCACAACTAGGAATGCGGACAGGGAGCCAGGGCAAACAGGAGCCAGTGTGTCCTGAGCTAAGGGCCATGGGCATGCTTATTCCACCCGCCCCCAGGAGACCAGGTCCCACAGGGAAGGGGATACTGATACAAGGGGTAAGGAACAACCCCAGGGGATACCAACTGCTGACTTGGAGTACTCCTGTACCAAATGCTATAGGCTGGGTGCCAAGATGAGGGACACAACAGAATTTTGTATCCAGCTGGCTGTTCCCCCATGATAGTCAGATCCAATGGCATAATCAAGGAAGACACAGAATAAAAGCCAAATTAAAACCAACCAGAGAATGGAGAGCCTGGCTAGCTCAGTCAGTGGACAGCCAGATCTTGGTCTCATGGTTATGAGCTCAAGCCCCACATTGGGTATAGAAATTACTTAAAAATGAAAATCCTTATGGGGCACTCTGGGCTCCACAGTCATTTGAGCATCCAACTCTTGGGTTTGGCTCAGGTCCTGATCTTAGGGTCATGAGATCAAGCCCCACATTGGACTCCCCACTCAGCTCAGAGTCTGCTTGAGTTTCTCTCTGCCTCTCTCTACCACCTCCCCCCCTCAAATAAATAAACAAGTCTTTTTTAAAAAATTAAAAGAAAATAAAATCTTTAAAACCAACCAGGAGAAGGAAAGTGATATTTATATAAAAGCCATAAGTCATCTGACGTGAGTGCAAGAAGAGTGCTGCCTTCTGTGCATGTGTGTGCAATGTGCATGTCAGGTGTGGCTCCCCTCTACTCAGGCCCCATGGGGTAAGCAGCCCTGGGACTATGCCCTTCATGCTGAGCCTTGCCCCTCACCAAGATGTAGGCACATTTCAATAAATGTATGTATGTATGTATTTCCAGAGGCAGGGTCCTATCTCCAAATGGGAAACTAAGTCACAAGGAATCGTTTATCACTGGTCCTTCTTAGTGGCCCAGGAACCCTGAATGCCAATCTTTCTTGGTTCTCAGAAGAGAAGTTAGCTGGACACAGTCATAGGATTCTCAGGCCCCAGCTTTCTTCATCTAGCTGACCCTCACCTCACGCTGTGCATGTGTGTATCATGTGTGTGAGTACGTGCATGCTGCGGACTGGTGGGGCAGGTGGAAGGAATCCAGATGCGTGCTGAGATGCTCGTCATCCTCCTCCTTGTTACCCTCCTCCTCATCATAACTCCCATGTACTGAACCTTTCCCATGTATCAGGCACTGTGGTGCATGCTTTTTACACAAACCATCTCCTTTACCCTTTTTCACAGCAACCTAGAAAAATAGGGATCATCATTTTCTCCATTTTGCAGAGAAGTAAAAGTGAACCCAGAAAGGCTAAATAAGGGGATCCTTGTGTGGCTCAGCGGTTTAGCACCTGCCTTTGGCCCAGGACGTGATCCTGGAGTCCTGGGATCGAGTCCCACATCAGGCTTCCGGCATGGAGCCTGCTTCTCCTTCCTCCTGTGTCTCTGCCTCTCTCTCTCTTTCTCTATGTCTATCATGAATAAGTAAATAAATAAATCTTAAAAAAAAAGAAAGAAAGAAAAGAAAGGCTAAATAAGTTGCCCAAGGTCATAAGAGGCAGAACCAGGGTTAGAGCCCATAAATTTGACTACATGTTTCTATCACCTTGAATGAAGGCTCCTGGAGGACACGATGAACAGAGGGGGAGGGGTGGATATCCAATGCCAGCATGGACAGAGGAAGATGAGGGACTTGGGAGGAGGGAGGAGGAGGACCCAGCAGCAGGGAGCAAGAGGCAAGGGCTTCCTCACTTGTGGGACTTCTTGGTGTTGGCCCCGTCGGGGCCCTCGCCACAGTCATAGGCCTGGATGGTGAAGGTGTGCTCCTTCTGGGCTTCACAGTCCACTGGCTCCTTGGCCCGGATCAGCCCTTCTCCAGTTGCTTTGTCCAGAATCACGGCCTCAAAAGGTACCCCAGACCCATGGAGCCGGAAGCCACAGATCTCACCTGGTCCAAGGGGGAAGGAGGAATGAGGCTCCTTCTCCTTGGCCACTTCCAGCATCTTCTTCCCAGCCTCAGCCTCCCCGCCTTGGGTTCTGCTTCATCTCTCCTCCCAAACCCCCTCCTTGAATGTGGGAAAGTGTTAATTATCAGACATACAGCTCTAACACCAGCTTCCCAGAGCTGCAACCTCTCAGAGCTACTGGGTCTGAGATGTGACAAAATCTTGATGTGGTTAACCCCTGCCTGCCCACATCTTTCTCTCTGGCTCCTTCTGCTCAGCCACCATAATTAAATCTACCTCTACCAGTTTGCAGAAGCCTCTTCCCCACTTCCACTGCTCTCCCTCCCAGGACTTCCTCGCTCCTCCCTTGCCCTCTGCCTTCCCAACCACTTTTTCTCTGTCCTACCCACCTTGCCATCCCCCAGCCCCAATCACCTGCATAGCGCAAGGGGGCATCCTTGTCCAAGGCAAAGAGTGGTGGGTTCAGCAGGACCGTGTTGTCATTCTCCATGACGATGCCTTGGTATTCCGCCTCGATCCATGGCTTGTGCTTGTTGGCTGTCACCCCCGCCCAGGGAGAAGAGAGGAAGCACCTGTGAGCTGGCCCTCCACTCCCGTACATCCCAGACACACTTATATTCCAGCATTATCACCCTTTCCACCCGCTACAGAAGCACCTGCAGGAGGAAGGGCTGAGGACAAGAAATCAGCATTAAAGGAGTCAGAGGATCTGAGAAAGGTTACAGGCTTCTCCTACCATAGGATAGGCAGTTTCCATGGCAACAGCCTACTCTGGGGGTAGAGGGGCAACCACTATCTCCACGGGGAAACCTGTGGTCAGAGGGTGAGGAATTTTCTTTGGGAATTTCAAGTGCTAGAAAGTGGAGACTGGAGATTCAGAAAGCAGTGGTAGGCCATTTAGAAGGCCCTGGGAAAGGGAAGGGATAGATTAAGAGCAGAGTTGAGATGAGAACAAGAAGATCTAGATGTTTCCTGAGATCCTGAGTGTTTATCCTCTCCACTGCCACCATTACCCCATCTCAGTCCTGATCCCTCCACTCTGCATTTCTCCCAGGCAAGCCCCAACCTAAGTCCATTCAACCAAAGAGAAAAGAAAATATAGGACAGAAGGAGGGGGACAGGGAGGGGCAGGGATGGAGCAGAGGAACCAATGCCAAATGACTAGACCCAGCACAGCCGACATCCTAAGGGATTATTGAACTGGCCTAGAAACATGACAAATCCCCTCCCTGCTCCTCATCCCTATACCCAAGAGAGCTCTCATAGCCAGTACATCTCTGTGTCCCCCACAAGGCCACCAAGCCCCACACTCCCTGAACCCCACTTTTTACACAGACTCATGACTTAGTCCTACTTCTTGCCTATCCCACCCCTCTTCCCTTCAACCAGCAGCCAACCAGGAAGGATGCGGGACTCACTCAGCCTCTAGATTTCCCTATCTCCTGCCAAACTCAGCTCACTCAATTGTGTCTCCTCCCAGGACTGATCTCCCACTAGCTGGTGAGGGGCTCTGGGGACAGCACAGTGTGTTCCCTTCCCCTCTACATCATCCCCCATCCCAACTGCACTGCTTGCTCTGTCTAAGCCCATCATGCCAACCACTGGGCTCCCAGGGCCCATTCATGATGGCCTATCAGTGGAACATGGGTGGAGGAAGACGTTTCATCAATGGGAAACTGAGTCACCAAAAGGAAACCTGCCCAGTGTGTGATGATGAACAAAAACTCCTCATTTCCAGTCTTCCCTCCAATCACACTACAAAAAAAGCCTTCTGGTACCAGAATGCCTGCCCCTTTCTCGAAGATGATCACCAGAACCCCCTTCTCTAATGGCAGAGGAGAAAGCCACAAGATGGTGCTCAGAAAGTAACACAGGAAGTGGTGGGAGGCTAAGAAGCTGGGCTGAGGTCAGAGATTGAGGTGAGGAACTACAGCCTGCAGATGAAGGGGCTGCGGTGCAGCAGGCCGGTGCTGGACACCCTCTCTACAGCTCACCCCCAAGTCTCCCAGTTCCTCTCCTCTTGTCCACAGACTCTTTGTGCTCATTTCCTTCACTCACTCCTGGCTCCCTGTCCTTCCTTCCTTGGCTTTCTCTTCCCCCTCTCCTCACCTGTTCTTAAATCTCCCATCCATCCTCTCTTTTTTGCCTCCACCTTTACCCTCTCCCATCTCCTTCTTGTCCCCCTCCCATGCCTCATCTCCCTACTCCTTCTCAGCTTTCCCTCTCACCACTCATTTAGCATCCCCCCACACACACACACACCCACTTCTGCCCTTACCTGCCTTTCTCCACCTACCTGAGCCCTGTCCTCCCCCTCCCCACTATCCCTCCCCCCCCTCCACCCGGGTCCCTCCGTTGGCCTCACCCAGCTGAATTTCTCTGCTGTCTGCCAGAGAGGGCAGCTCTGATAACCCTCAGCCCAGCTGTATGGAGGGTACAGATGCAGAGGAACACGCCAAAACATACGTGCTCCGAATTGCTGAGCTGCAAGGAACTGTTTCTCCCCAGGATGGGATGGGGATGAACCAGATGGATCTGCCACACACTCTCAGTGCGGGCACACCCCAGTGAGCGCAGAGAACTATCCAGAGATGTGTATCACCCTTCAGGGGCAAGTCCTTCTGAGACCTGAGATATCTCCCGCAGGCAGAAACTGGAGGCCTGAGACACAGAGACCCCTGGAGGAAAATGAGGACCAAATGGGAGCCAGAGAAGCACATGGGCAGAAACGGACCAGAGAGGACCATGTGGGGAAGGGGATGTGAAGGAGAGAAGGGGGCAGATCTCAGAAAACGTATAGGAAGGGGGATGGTCAGAAGAACCCACACCTGTCATTTGCCAGAAAGCTTCCACGACCCCTGCCCACCCCTACCCTTACACGGGCTGCTGGATACCCCTCTCTCAGGGCCCCCCTATCTCCATCTCACTTACCTTTGTTAGAGGAGCTGGAGGGGAACAGGGAGGCCAGCAAGAGGGGTAACAGCAGGAGGATCATGGTGCGGTGTGGTGTGGGCAGGGGAGGGCAGGGCAGGGCCAGGCGATCGCTCTCCCCCAGGAGCCTCCAGCCGGCTGATTCCACCCTTGGGGGAGGGATGCGGGGGGCTCTCCAAGGAGGGGACGGAAGATAGCGGGCCGCAAGGCAGGGACAGAGAAGGGCCTGCCGCCCACACTAGTCCATAGAGCAGACCTACGCAGACCCCAACCTGGGCGGCTGAGGTGAGGGACTTGCAGAGGCTTCTCGTTCGCTCTGGAGCCGGGCGTCCTCACTCTCTCCCTCATTCCCACCCCATCCCCGCTACTGCAGGATGACGTCAGCACGGCCAGGCGCGGACTGATGGGGCCGCTGGCCAATCGGGTGGCTGGGGGGGCCAGGTGCTGCAGGGGGGGAGGGAACCAATGGGACCGAGTAGCAGGGGCGGGAGACTGTGTTAGGGCTTTTTCCCTAGACTGCAATTTGGGGGAGCAAGGGAACTGCGGGGGCTGGGGAGGAAGCTGGAAAGCCGTAGAGGGGGTGGGAAATAAGAGGGACATTGGGAGAATCGAGAAGCCAGAAGCCTGGGGGTGGGAAAGGAAGACGTCAACGGAGACCTGAGGGAGGCGAAGAGGAGAGTATCACGTCACCGCCCCCCCCCCCAACTCTGCATTAACCTCTTTCCACAGCCCATTCCATCAGCAAGTCCCTGCTGCGTGCCTCCTGGGAGCCTTGAAGCAAAACCCACAGCCTGAAACCAAGAGATCCTACCTAGCTTTTCAGTTCTCAGCCCCGGGTGTCTGAGGAAACCATGGATGGTCAGCAGGGAGGTGGAAAGCGTTCTGGGACTGGAGAAAGAGTGAAAGATTTGTGCGCGCGCGCGCTGGGGCACGCATACACACACACACACACACACACACACACACACACACACACACCTGTCGAGAAGATACACTACTAGTTGGGCTTTTGTCCACCACCTAAGCTCCGTGCCTCCCCCTTCCGAATTTCTCACCTTACCCCATGATGAACCAACCCAGTTGATTCTGAAGCCAGGGAAGTTGGTAGGTTTGAAAGAGCAAGAGAAAGAGAGAGAAAAGGGGGTGGAGGGTGGAGGTGAGGTACACAATAATTTAGGCAGCCCCCACCATGGTAACATACATGGTAAGTGTGAGCTGTCCAAAGACTGGGAATTGGAGGTGATAAACCATCAGTGACTTCAGAGGCAGAGGGAAACCCCTAGGTTCCAAGCCAAAATTTTCCAGAATAACTAACCAAACTCCTCCCTCACTTTCTGCTCAGGACTTTGAACGCAACACATTTTGACAACAGCTCATTGCACTGACCATCCCCTCTGTGCTTGGGAAGAGCAATTTCTCTTTTCCTTCCTAATGGCGCCACAGGACAAACAGTTTGGAATGCCAGAGTCAGGGGCCCCAATTCCGAGAAGCTGTCTGAGAGAGTTGTGGGAGGCAGCACTAGAGCATTTTCTTCACTGTGGCTCCTGGCCAGCTGACTGGTCCCCATCTTTCCCCACACACCCCTCATACCTTCCTGGATCCCTGACTCAGTCCCAGAATCTCAGGATATTGTTAGAACCCATCCCTGCATGAGGCTGGAAGCCCCCCCCCCCCCCAACACAGCAAGACTAGACCTCTCCCGGGTGAGACTGCCCCCCCTCAGAACTCTGGGACATTTCCCAAGCCTGCTGGAAATGGGCTGGAAGCCAAAACTCACCTTCAGAAAGGCTCAAGTCTTAGATGATTGACAACTCCAGATCCTGATCCAGGTTCCTTCCTCAAGAAAGGGTGAGGTCAGGCACCAAGCTGCCAAGTTCCTACCCCTCTCTCAGGCTGCAGGCACCAGCCCCAAACTCATTATGCGAGGAGGGAGGAAGTCTGGTAGGAACTCTTATTGCAACAGGGCCCAGCCCTTTAAAAACCCTGGTAAGCATAGACCTCTACACAGTCTGTGTGTGTGTGTGTGTGTGTGTGTGTGTGTGTGTGTGTGTAGGCCAGCCTGGAGTCTCTCAGCCTCACCTGCCAGACAACACCCACTCCCTGCGTACCCTGCCTGCTATATTCTCCTGAAATCTCAAGCTCCATCTTGGCCAGCCCAGACAATGCCTCCCAACCTCACCGGCTACTACTGCTTTGTCTCACAGAAGAACATGGAGGACTACCTGCAAGCCCTAAGTAATGGCCTCACCCTCCCAGACCCCTTTCACTCCCCTTTTTCCCTTTCCCTCCCTGTCTCTCTGTCCCATTGAGTAGAGGGAGTACTGGGGTTGGATGCTGTGGAAATGCTCAAGTGGTGACCCCTGACTTGGGATCCATTTCTAGCCAGGGCATTGGTGGGAGAGAGTCAATCTATGGTCTCAGACCCAGCTAAGGGGTAGCCCACAGCCCTAAGGTGCCGCTGTAGATGGGGATGCCCCTGGCTGGCTTGTAGGAGCCCCGCTAAGAGATAGCCCCCACAGACATCAACATGGCTCTGCGGAAGATAGTGCTGCTGCTCAAGCCAGACAAGGAGATTGACCATCAGGGCAACCATATGATAGTGAAGACCCTCAGCACTTTCCGCAACTACATTCTGGAATTCGAGGTGGGAGTTGAGTTTGAGGAAGATCTAAGGATCGTGGATGGACGAAAATGCCAGGTACTTTTCCTCAGGCTTGGGGGACAGCACATGGGGGAGCATGTAGATGCCTCCTAACAATCTGGGGTGAAACGAAGTGACCTTTCCCAACTAGAGAAAAGTGATCACTACAGCAGGCTGCAGAGTCCCCTGGGTAACAATTCCCAGGTGCTCCCCCAACCCGCTCTTTCCTGCCCCCTCTTATCGCCAGCCAAAAGAACACAAAGGACAGGTCACCCTCAGTCCAAAGGAGAAATATTTGTTCACCCTCTAGACTGTGACCGTGTTGATCACTGCAGTCTCTTTTCCCTTAGCCTCTATGAGTCCACTCTCCTCTATTTCTTTCTGCTTCTTACGCTTTTCTTTTGTTCTCCATTGCAGACTCTAGTTCCCCTATTAATCCCTTTAACTGGGATTCCCCCTACTATTTTGTCCTTGACTTTCTCTCTCTTGTCTGTACACAGACAAAGTCTAAATTATCTATACGCATGCTTTCTGCTACCATCCATACACTGTCCTGGACATAGATTCTCCAGCCAGAGCTGCCTCCTGAGCTCCCGGGTAAAGTTTTCATCTGCATGCACAATGTTTCCATCTGTATGCCTGAAGTTCAAAGCCAAATTCATTACCTTCCTACCCAAACCTATTCCTGCTCTTATATTTACTGTCTTCATTAATGACAATAGCCAGCCAGACCAGACACCTGGGAGTCACAGCAATATCTTCTGTCTCCTTACCCCTGCGCCCCAACACACACACACACATACATACACGTGCACCACATCTAATTGGTCAAGAAATCTTTGTAACGTTTCTTCACTGTCCAATATAGTTGCTACTGGCCTTTGAACACATGAAATGTAACAATTCCAAACTGAGGTATAAGTATAAAATACATGGCTTTTGAGAAAATACCAAAGAATGTAAAACATCTCAGTAATTTTTATTTTAATCACATGCTGAAATTATACTATTTTGAATATTCTAGGTTAAATAAGATATAATATTAAAATTAATTCCACTTGTTTCTTTTTCCTTTTCTAATGTGGCTTGTGTTTGTGGCCCATTATATTTCCACTGAACATCTCTGATTCTTCTTAGCCTTTCTCACTAGTGCCACCTTCATTCAAGTCCTCATTTCTGACCTCGTGCCCGAAACCAGCCCCCAATCTTAATCCTTCTCTAACCCACTCTGCATACTGTAGCCACAAAGATTTATCTAAAATGTAAAAGTGACCATGAATGAAACCCTTTCAGTAACAATCCATTATATTCTAGATGAGATCCGTAGCATACAATGGTCTTTCCCACAAATGCTCTAGTTTAGAGCCCCTTACAACTGTTTGGCCTTCTTTCTTTTTTTTTTTTTTTTTTTTCTTTTTCAAATATCTATCTATTCCGCCCCCCCCCCCCCCCAGGAGGGAGGCACCAATGGAGAAGGAGAGAAAAGAATCCTCAAGCAGACTTCCCACTGAGTGGAGAGCCCAATGGAGGGCTCAATTCCACTACCCTGAGACCACTACCCTAGTTGAAATCAAGAGTCAAACACCCAATTGACTGAGCCACCCAGGCACCCCTGGCCTTCTTTCTTACCTTTATGCTGCTCCATTCCTTGCAAGAAATTTCCCAGTATCTCCAATCTAACTAGCTCCTCACTTTCTTAAAGACTGAGATCTCCCTATTCTCATTCCCAACACTTGCCTGGCATCATAGATACCCGTTTCCTGCTCTATCTGATCATGATGCTGAACTCCTTGGTTAGCACGGCCTATTTTATGGAAGGGTTTAATAAATGTTGATTGCAATGCCCAGGGGACTCAGGAGGTTGTCTCAGGGACACTTCAGCTGTCCTTAAAACTCAGAAAGAGGAGATATTTCCTGATAGGACTTCCAACCAGTCCTCTTCTTTCCCAAATGACCCTCCAGTCCAACTGGAAGTATCCAAAGGACAAAGTTTGTGTTCTTCATCATCCACCCACCCTCAAATTTTACCCCTGGTTATCCTGTTCCATCCTTGGTCTGCCCTAGTAGTCACTGTAGACAAACTATGAGCCTTCCCTCAGTGGCCTTTGGGAGTTGAGGAGGGGAGTCCTATAGAATCAGAGCAGTCCTCTCACTCAGAATGAAGGATAGTATCAGCTGTGGTGTGAAGTGGGACAGCTCAGCCAGAGTGAGTTGGATACATTTGGGTGTTCTGCCCCCAAATCTTCCCTTATTCCTGCTTTCCCTATAGACCATAGTAACCTGGGAGGAGGAGCAGCTGGTATGTGTGCAGAAAGGGGAGGTCCCTAACCGAGGCTGGAGACACTGGCTGGAGGGAGAGAAATTGTATCTGGTAAGCTTGGTGAAGGTTGGGAGAGGGGCTTCCAGCTAGGACTCATCCCCTTGCCCAAATCAAATCAGCCTCCTACTCCACTCCTGCCTACCTCCAAGGAAGGCAACCAAGAAAGGAAAACAAAAGTTCTGGGAAGAGTAGAGAGAGAAAGAAATAGAGGGGAGCATATGGGCCTTAGCTACCAGTCAGATGAATGTCCATAAATCATGACTGGAGAGATAGAGGCTTAGCCATTTCACATTCTGTGACCCAGCTCCCTTCCTCCCTCTGGGGTAAAAAGTTGAAGTTGTAGGATAATGAAACAATTCTCCATACATCAAATGCTCTAGTTGTTGTATCCTGAAGGATAAAACGGAGCTCAAGGACCTCAAGAAAGGAACTGTGACTGGCAAGAACCTTCTTTCTCTCTCCTCATTATTCCTACTCTGTCTCCAGGAACTGACTGCAAGGGATGCCGTGTGCGAGCAAGTCTTCAGGAAAGTCAAATAGCCAGAGAGGAGCTGATGGCCCCTCCAGACTGCACCAGTCCCCAGACTCCTCTTGCTTGTACTCCTTCCAGCCCAGATTGTCTCAGGTCAACAGTCCCTTTCTCCAGCCACTTACTCTTCCTCCCGGTCCCTCCTCACCTCTCCCCATGCTAATCGATAACTTTAGTTCCCAGGCCAAAGTCCTTTTTTTCTCATACTCCACTGTCTAATAGCTGCTTCGTATCCAATTCCTGGTCTGGCCTCCTAGATGAAAGAAACAGGTAAAGGGGAAAGACCCCTTGAGAACAATGGATCTCGACTCCTTAATTCATTTGGTCTTTTATTTTCCATCTAAGAAAGAACTGATCTTAGAGCATTTGGGGCCAAGTGAGAATTCTGTCTTGGTGGAACTTTTGGAAAACCGACTGGGGTTCAAGAATTTAAATAGGAACCCCTGGTAGATTTTGTCTGTTTCCTGTCCTTATTCTCAAGAAAGCCACATGTGCTCAACAGAACCAGCTCAAGGCAGGCCTCATCCACACAGAGTTCAACAGACCACATGTACCAATGTCTGAATGACGTCTTATATTTCCATGCTACATTATGGGTAAGTGGGATGGGACAGGGTAAGACCTTTGTCTAGTGCTGGGGGAAGCTACGAAGCTTTGGAATAGTGACCTGGCCTCCATGCCTCCTTTGGAAAGGATAGGCAGCAAGAAGGCTAGAAAAGATTGAAAGGGGAAACAAACAAGGCAAACAGACAAAGAAAAATACAAGGTCCAGGGCTAGAAAGATGAGGGACATGGGGGTATGAAGGCAACAGTAGGAAGAAGACAGATATGCCTGGCTATAGGGATCCTCTGCTTGAAGGCCAGAAAGGTTGGGACAGAGGATAAGAGGGAGGAGTGAGAACAGCAAGGCCCCTCCCTTAGGGCTCCAGAATACCCTGGAAAAGAGCCCAAAGGGTGGGGCCAGTTCAGGATCAGGGCCAGCTCCAGCCTCTGGACACCTCCCCACCTCCAGGGGCCTTGTCCTTTCAGAATAAAAGTCCTTTGGAGCAAGAGTCTGGGCGAGGAGGGCTCAGTGTGGGATGGAGAAAAAGTCTGACTGTGTGGGAGGCAGGGCTTGTTGGAAAGTCCCTTGCCTGTGCTCACTGGATGATCACCCCTGCCCCCTCTTCCTGCAATGGCTAAACCCCTACACATTCAAGACAGTCACTAGTTTTGAAATGCTAATCTTACTAGACACCCTGAAATAATTTGGGAAAGAAAAAGAAAAAAACTCAGAGTGGAACCCTGCCAGTTTCTCTGCAGATGTCCCCAGTAGAGTGGGGAGTAGAGAGCCCTTCTCTGGGCAAAGCCATCCAGCAGAAGCTCTAGGGACTGATGGAGCCTGTCTTGTCCCTTTCCAAGGTACAGTGAAGCCAAAGGAAAATGCTCCATGTATAGTCACCCATTGCCCAAATGACCAGGGCAATGCAATGTCCTGGCCCCTATGAGATCATAGGGTATGTCCAAGCCTCTCCCCACAGGACTGTCCTCTGTGCCCTTCATGTTGGTCCAGCGCCCCTTGCTGCAGTCTTGCTTGCCAGAGGGCCTGACCGCAGAGCTTGGAGGCCTCCATGGTGACTGTCAGGTCCAAGCTAAACCCTCCAGCACTCCTGTGACATGAGCATCCAGTCATCCACACTGCAAGTCCACATCCTCCACTTGATCTTACCTCTTCAGGAGCCAGAGTCCAACAGAAGGCTGGAGATCCCCCAAAGAAGCACAAGCCATCAGAGGACGGATCAGCTTCAGAAACATCGCCAAGGAGGGGCGGGGTGGGAGCAGGGACCTGCTGAGACTGGGAAGCTGGCGCTGCTGTTTCCCCTGTGGGCAGCAGGGGGCGCTGATCGCTGCAGTGAGAGTCAAAGAAACGCCCAAAGTTAATCCTCCCTCCACCACCAGTGTCTAGAATATTCCATTTCCCAACACACACGCGTGCAGCACGCACACACCATACCACCACCACCAATTCCCAACCTGTATACTAACCCTGATAAAACCCCAACCTCTCATTCAAATCAGGCTGCTTCATCTGTCCTCAGATAGAAGAGAAGGTTACCAGGGGTACCAACCTATGAAAGAAGGGAGGGAAATAGCCCTCAAGGAAGTCCCCACCCCCAGCCTGTCCTGGAGCACACAAAGCTGCCGGTCTGAGGACCAAATGTAACTTTGTTTACCAGAGTCCTAGCCCCCAGGTTGATGATCGGGAATCCAAAATGTTTATTTCCATAAGAGAGGGAATAATTGCACCCTTCTAAGCCAGCCCCATGCCCTGCTCCCTCTTCCTCAGGCCCAGATAGCACCATATGGTCACAAACAACCTTCTGACCTGAACTTCAGATGATCTTTTAGTCTTGATTCCCTACATCAATACAGATCCTTCTTTTCAGAAGAAAGTGACGAGCAGCGGAGCAGTGGATACACCAAGAGCAAGTGTGTGCCCTCTGACACAGAGAACCATATGCAGCCCAAGGCCTCAGGCTCCACCATCTGGTAGGGGATCAGAGAGTGGGCAGGAGCAGCAAAGTCTAAAGTACCCCTCCCCACTTCCCCTCTCTCTTCAGCCTCTATCTCCCTCGTGAACCCCACCCCACATGCTCAGACCTGTATGTGGAAAAGAAATCTTAGGCAAAAGCAGGAAATTCCTCAAGTCTAAAGCACAAAGGTCATGCCAGTCAGGAGTTTCATCCTACAACATGGTTGCACCCCTTACGGCAGCAGAGGACCCTTAGAAGCCATTGCAAATCCTGAGATCCCAAGAGAGAGCAGAATTCTGGTCATATCGATCCCTTTCCCCAACCCAACAAGGCAAGAACTACATCGGGTCCAGGCTTACATACCCAAGTCAGTAATAGATCAGAAGTTCCCAATATAGCTAAAGATGAAGATAAGAGCAGGAAGCTAGCCCTGACTATGGCCTGCCTTTCCCTGCCACAGACTTCCTCTTCTGGAGCTTACTGCTCCTACAAGCCTGGGAACCATCTCCAGTATCTCCACTAGCTCTCTGGGAGTCTCCCCTGACTTCTCTGGGCTATAACCCCCTCAATCACAGCAGCACACATGCTATCAGGATGACCTGGAGCCATCCCAGGGCTATATCCATGATTATGGACAGGTGAGGATAGGGAGACCTTGTAGGTATAACAGAGGGTTAAAGGATATTGGGTGAGAGGACTTGATGGCCAAATCAGGGAACTCTGGGAAGGACTCTGATGGGCTGACCTGGGTTTGCATCAAGGGAAAGAAGAAAGAAAAGAAAGAAAAGGAAAGAAAGAAAGAAAGAAAAGAAAGAAAAAAGAAAGAAAGAAAGAAAAGAAAGAAATAGAAAGAAAAGAAAGAAAGAAAGAAAGAAAGAAAAAGAAAGAAGAAAGAAAGAAAGAAAGAAGAAAGAAAGAAAGAAAGAAAGAAAGAAAGAAAGAAAGAAAGAAAGAAAGAAGAGAAGAGAAGGAGGAGGAGAAGAAGAAGAGAAGGAAGGAAAGAAGGAAAATGGGTGCCTGGGTGGCTCAGTCAGTTAAGCATCTGCCTTCAACTCAAGCCATGATTTTGGAGTCCTGGGATCAAGTCTGACATCGCATTGGGCTCCCTGATCAGCAGGAGCCCACTTTTCCCTCTGCCCCTCCCCCTGCTCCTTCTCTCTCCCACTCGCTCACACTCTCTCTCAAATAAATAAAATATTTTAAAAGAAGGAGGGAAGGAAGGAAGGAAAGAAGGAAGGAAGGAAGGAAGGAAAAGGAAGGAAGGAAGGAAGGAAGGAGGGAAGGAAGGAAGGAGGGAGGGAGGGAAGGAAGGAAGGAAGGAAGGAAGGAAGGAAGGAAGGAAGGAAGGAAGGAAGGAAGGAGGGAAGGAAGGAGGGAAGGAAGGAAGGAAACCAAATCTCTGAAGCCAAGGGTGCAAGCAGTGACCTTGCCTGACCAGGGGCCAGAATCAGCACCCATCAGGCCCTCCCCCTCTGCCCCTAGATCTCAGCCAACAGGAAGGCTCTGGGCCAGCTCTGTGGGCACCTATGCTCCACACTGTATACCCACTGTCATGCAGCTAGCCTTCCATCAAGAACAAGAAGACCACTGTTCTCTCAAAGACTTCCTGGCCCACCACCTAGCGGGGGTAAACCTCCTGCCCTCCTCTACCCACCCAGTCTCACATCTCACTTCCTTCTGCCTTCACTTTTGTTCTGACCCCTAGTGAGAAGAGTAGCCCTAGGAACCTCTTTTCTGCCCCCCATAGCCAGTGCCCAAGCAGAGGGTCACCAGCATAGGCCATTGGGTTCATGGATAAATCACTTGCCTCAGAAGCTCTAGATCAACTTAAACTCACACCCAAAATTGAGAAGGAGTATTACACAGTGGTCAGGGGAGTAGGCTCTGGTGTCAAACTGCCATATCTTACAACATGTGTGAGCATATCCAACAACTAAATAAATCACCTCAGTAAATAAGACATCTTTACTGGTCATATGAAACAATACCAAGAGTATTTCCTTCCTCCAAGGAATTTTTTTATGATTCCATGTAAAATCACTCAGCATAATACATGCAATAGAGTAAGAACTGACGAATATTAGCTCTTATTAGTTTTGTTATCTCTTGCCTCTTCCCTTGATGATTGAAATTCCCTTAACTGGAAGCAAAGCCTTGTACTGTACAGTAAAAAATAAGGCGTCACTGCCAATGCTTCTGTGCCAATGTCACACGGTGGCTTATATTATATTTATACCAGAGTGTTAAGTGACACTGGAGATTTATTTATTTATTTATTTATTTATTTTTAATTTATGATAGTCACACAGAGAGAGAGAGAGAGAGAGGCAGAGACATAGGCAGAGGGAGAAGCAGGCTCCATGCACCGGGAGCCCGACGTGGGATTCGATCCCAGGTCTCCAGGATCACGCCCTAGGCCAAAGGCAGGCGCTAAACCGCTGCACCACCCAGGGATCCCTGGAGATTTAGATATAGTATAGCTTTCACCTTGGCTATTCAGGCAAATAAAACACCTGCCTGCTCCATGGCTCTATCATCAGTAATTCTTCGTCTATCCTGTGGCCCCTCATTCCCATGAGGACAAGTGTACTATCCCAGAATCTGGATGGCTATTTCTCTTCCTGCCCACTAAGCTTCCAGAAGCAATAGCCATGCCTGCCTTCTCACCAACCAAGAGAAGGCTTCCCTGCAGGGGAGAGGGAACTGATGGTGGGGTAGCTGCCCGGCCCCAGCGCCACTGCCACTGCAGTGAGAGCGCACACGGAGCCATTAGGCTCCAGCAGTACCTCTGAGCTCCTCAGGGATCCCTCCCCCACAGTACACATCAAAGCTACACCATTTAAGAGGCTGGACCCATGACAGGGGCTCAGGTCACCAGCTGCAGGTGCAGCCACTTTCCCTTGATCTTTCTGGTCCTCACTCTTCTTGCGTATGGATGCCAAAACCAACCAGCACCTTTATGCCTGTCCTGGGGCTTTTTCTCATGCTTCCTCCTTGCCTGAGAGGCCTCCACCCACCTGCCCCAGGTCAGATATAGGCCTCAATCAGATTTGGGATTAGAAGAGAAATCCGAACCCTAAATAAACCCTTCTTCTCCAAAGACCTCCGTGGAGAATATCTTAAAGTGAGAGGGGAAAGTTGGGAACATCTATCAACCCCAAAAGGGGAAATAGAAAGAAATATGCTTGTTCTCACCTCTACAACTCCTCTTCTCTTCAACTCCTCTGCAGGCCACCCCTGCCCGCATCTCAACTCTCTTTTCCTTTGTCTGCCCTTTTCCCTTTGGCAGAGTCCCCTGCGTAATATCCTGTGTCCTCCTTGTACATTCATGAAGCCCCAGCGACCTCTCCATTCTGGACTCAGTAGGGTTTCTCCAGCCCTACTGCCTGCCCTCACAGATGAGCCAGGAGGAGGAGGGTCTATTTAAGCATCAACTGCAGTCTTCCTTCCGCGCTAATGTGCATATTCCTCCTAAGCCTGTCTCATAACATGTCTCTTCCACGTACAGTGTGTGGGGAGAGCTGTGTGGATTATCCATGTGGTCTTTTCATCCACTGTTCTCTAAGACTGCTGAGAGCCAGCACCTACTCTTCTCTTTCCTCCATGCACAGAACAATAGTGGTGGGTATTCATTGACCTAAGCAGACAGGCAAGGCAGAGCTAAAAGCTCTGCTTGAGGAGTCATTTATTGCTGCCTCGCTGGGTGATTGCGGGCAAATTGTTTCATTTCTCTGTGCCACAGAACTGGTTCTGTTCAGCCTCAATGTTCTACGACTGATCTACTATCTTGCCTTCCACACCCACACCCTCCCCTTGGATTCCTCTCTCTTTCTGCACTGTTTTTAGAAAAGATTTGCTCCCATTCCTTGACCTAGCAGTCAGCAAATTGTCATCCTTAGTGTAACTGAAGTCTATCCTGTAAGGTCCCCAATGGAGAAAGAACCCCAACATGGAAAGGAACAGCTAGATCACAAAGCATTCTGTCTCTCTTCAAAGTGGCTCCCCTAGTCTCTGCTACCACTCACCACCCTGTTTTGCTTCCCCACCACTCATATCTTAGTGACTAGCACAGATGGGACAAAGGTGAACCATTTGAAATAAGAGTTTATTAAAGTCTTCGGGAAAACAAAAGCAAAATAGAACAGAGAGTAATATATGAGTCAATTATCTGAGGTGTAAATGCAGCCCCATCCATAAACTCATTGTGGATGGAAGGGATGATGCGGGATATAGCAGAACTGCCTCGCTATTAACAAGCAAAGCACATACACAGTATGTTTAAAGAGTTCTTTACTAAAGGACTTTTATTTCAGGCTTGAAAGTCCGCACATAGCCCATGGGGCATGGGAGATTTGGAACTGGAATCTCCAGCCTCTGAACTTATCCCTTTAGATAATCTGCTGGTGTGGGACCATTGTCCTAGATTCTTAAGACTCATACTACAGTTACCCTCCCTTAGGTTGGAAAACACATTCTATTTAGGGCTTCTCCCTGCTTCTCTTCCTTTCTCCTTCTCAACAGCTTCTTGGTCCTTTTTAACTCTTTGCTGGCCTCCCAAAGCCTTACCTCTTTTGTGTTTGGTCTTCTGTAGGCCATACTTTGATCTGTATGTTCCTGCTACTTGGTGGGAATGAGTGAAGGAGCCCTTCAAATCTTAAAGTAAGAAAGAGGGTCAGAGCCCCCAAAGGTACTCTGGTTTCAGGTTAATGCATCTGAAATACAATCATACCTAAAAAAAATAGCATCCTACTAACTGACCTGCATTTATTTTACTAAAATAACATGTCTATTTCGATGATACCCAACCATCTTCCAAGATGGCCTTCAATGATCTCTGCTTCCTGGCATTCCCATACTCGTGTATTCTTCTCCTACACTGTATCAAGGAAGAGGGAGTGAACTGCCTGTGATCATGTGAGGAAGCCATCCTCCAGCCCCAGCCAAGCCTTCAGATGAGTGCAGCCGTGGCCAATAACTTGATTGAACCCAACATCACTCATCTAAGCTACTTCTGGATTTCTGACCTTCAGAAACTGTTTTAAACTGCTAAATGTATGAGTGATTTATTACACAGCAACAGGCACCTAACACATATTCTCAGCTTTGGATTTCATCACAAATGGCCCACCTCCTAGCACCATGGCCTCAATATTTGCCAGGCTGGCAAAACTATGTGGGCAAGTGACTTAGGGCAGTAAAAACCTGTCCAGCCACAAAAAGGTATGGCTCTACACTCAGTGTCACAGACCCTTCCATCCTAGCCCTAAGCCCAGACACAATCTGAGTACCCAGGACCAGGAACCCACATCTCAGTGTCTAACCCTCTAGAAGCCTAAAGAAAGTGAAATCAGAGGTAGATAGGTGCCCCCTTTCCTTCCTCTCTTAGGTCTACCTGCCAGAGTACTTTTTGAGAACTCAGCTTTTCCCTAGGTAATTGTTAAAAAGAATATCCAGCATCTTCAGATAATACCCCCGACTTTTACATATGTGTAAGCTTACCTTGTGGCTTTACTAGGACAAATGCAGCAGAATATGACTCAATAGAAGCCTCATGTCATTAGAGAGAGTGTATAACCAAAGGCAAGGAGAATATCTTAGATAATATCAAATCTTTGCTGGTAGGAAGCTAATTGACAAATTCTGTGATGACAGAGCATCAGAGTCCTGAAGATCAGTGGCAATGTGGGGGAGATGGTGTTCAGACATACAAGACAGGGGAGAACTACACCTAGGTGGCCAACTATGCCTCACAGAGTAAGGAATCTTTGAAGTCCTCCCCAGCCCTCCAAGGCCAGCATGGTGATACCAGAGCCAAAGAGTTCTTTGTTGAAAAGAGGGAGGGTGAAATGGAGAAACAGAGATAGGAGAAGACTATGTACAGAGGCCACCAGGTGTAGCCAAATCTGATGGCTGGAAAGAGGGGACACCAGGGAAGGTGTACTATCTATCTATCTATCTATCTATCTATCTATCTATCTATCTGACAGAGAAAGAGAGAACTAGAGAGCACAAGCAGGAGGAATGGCAGAGGGAGAAGCAGGCTCCCTGCTGTGCAGGAAGCCTGAGGTGGGCCTGATCCCAGGACCCTGAGATCATGACCTGAGCCGAAGACAGACGTGTAACTGACTGAGCCACTTAGGCACCCGGGGGAAGGTGTTTTAATAGCTCTCTATTCTGCTATGCTCTCCCCAGCAATCTTGGCTATGGGCAGCCCCTGAACCTGGCATACAATAATGTCTGCTGTCACCCAAGAGAAACAGAACACTTACCAGGCCCAGATCTACTTGCAGTGTCCAACACCTTATTACTTAATGAAGACCATAGAGGGTTGTAACCAGGGGCCCAGATGAGCATTCAAGGACACCCTGCATTCATATGCCTGCTTTCTCTACCCAACAGTAAGAAGCAGGGTCACGTGACAGTGGCCAGAACTCTCAATACAGAACAGTAAATGGGACAAGACTATGCTCAGGGTAAACTTCACTCCCTCACCCTCTGGGTCAGGAAAACAGGAAAAAGGCTTAGGCACCTTCTCTTGGACCATCTGCCTCCACTGCCAACCTCAGCTCCTAGACCTATCTATCATGTGCTCTCTTCCTCCCTGGCCACATTTCTTGAAAACTCCAATATCTGGTCCATCCTCTTCCTCTCCACCTCATTCCATGCTCATCCTGAGTATGGACCAGGCATTGTGCTCAGTCCTGGGGATATTGAAACCAATAGAACAGACCCTCCCTCAAGGAGCTCACAGTCTTGTAAGAAAGATAGCCAAGTGGACAGGTGGTTATCATACATCAAGATAAGTGCTAATATGTGATAAGCACAGGAAACCTATCTAACCCTGACTCCAGGATGGCTTCCCAGAGGAGAAGACACACGAGGAGAGAAGTAATAATAATGGATGGCATCCATGGCTTGATGCCAGACATTTACTTCTCAACTCATGTACTCCTCTCAAGAATCCTATGACATAATGTTATCCAGGTAAGGATACTATTTTATCAAGAATCTCCATAGATTTATTATAATGTATTGGCCTAAGCAATTATAGAGACTGAGGAGTCTCATGAACTGCTGGCTGCAAGCTAGAAACCCGGAATGTCAAAGGTGTGATTGTAGTCCAAATCCGAAAGCCTGAGAACTAGGGGAGCTAATGGTGTAAATCTCAGTCCAAGGGCAGAAGATCAGTGTTCTAATCCTTCCTTCCTCTGCTTTTTGTTCTATTCAGGCCCTTAATGGATTGGATGATGCTCACCCATAGTGGGAGGCCCATCTTCTTTACTCAGTCTACCAACTGAAATGCTAATCTCTTTTGGAAACACTCTCATGTACACACCAAGAAATAATACTTAACTAGCTATCTGGGCATCCCTTGATCTGGTCAAGTTGACACGTAAAATCAACCATCACAAAAACTAAGAAAAACAGAGTTCTTTAGTAATTTGCCAAAGGTCACATATCAAAGACAAAGCCAGGATTTGAACCCAGATTGGTTTTAGAGGAGCCTGACCACCTAACTCAGAGTTTCTCAACCTTGGCATTATTGACATTTTGGGCTACATAGTTGTTTGCCGTGGGAAGTGCTGTCTCATGCATTGTAGAATGCTTAGCAGCCTCTTTGGCCTCTACCCACTAGATGCCTGTAGTATCCCCACAGCTGTGAAAACCAAACATTTCTAGATATTTTCAAGTATCCCCTGGGGAGCAGAATTGATCCTAGTTGAAAACCACTGACCCAACTATTTTGCTACTATTCTGCCTAAGTAAGAGGTTTATTGAGTATTTACCAAATGTCAGGCACTCTCCAAAAAAGTTTTTATTATTAGCTCATTTAACCCTCACAACTCCCCTATGGGGTGAAGACACCCCATTGTCTTCATCTTTCTTCTATAGGTGAGGACCTTTAGAGTCACAAAGAAACTGCATAAGCTGGCCATGGTCACAAAGCTTCTAAGAGACAGTGCCTGGATTTGAACCTGGTGAATGTGACTTAGGACCCTGATCCTTTAGCCACTGTGCTGTTCTCTGGTGCTTGAAAAACAGGATTGGCCAAGGGGTCACATGTGCAAACGCAAGGGAATGTTTAGAAATAGTAAGATCACCAGTAAGGCTGGAGCTCATATGAGAGGAAGGAACTGCATGGCATAAGGCAAGCAGAGCCCAGTTATGAATAAAGAATGTGCCATGTTAGTCAAGTAGTTTGGGCTTCATCTTGTGGATTAGAGGGTGCATTCACTGAAAGGTTTTAAGCTGGGGAGGAGCATGATCACTTGATGCTGCAGACAGATTGCTGACAGAGTAGGCAAGGTAGAGCAGATGGTCAACACTAGTGACTGACACTCCTTTGTGGTTGATTTAGACTCTGCCCAAATATCCTTAACCTATGGACACCAAAGCCCTAAAGTGCATACCTGAGATGACTTGTGGAGAGCGGAGCTTGCAGGACAGACCCAACTCTTGCTACAGGCACTCTTGTCTCCTAAATCTCTGTCCACGGTGCTAGTGTCCATTAGGGATGGAAGTCGAGAATCTCAGCCCAGCTGCCTCAGGCCTCCTCAGCCCACTCTGCACTCTACTTCTTTCCTGTAACTCTCTCCTTACCTGATGCGGGGCATAAAAGCCCCACTGCATCCCAGCCCAGGGCAAGGTATCCAAAGTCAGGAAAACTGCTCTCCCTTCCCATTTCAGCCCAGGATCTCTCATGGCTGTTCGGATTCCAAGAGACAGCAAACTCCTCTCCAAATGCTGGGGTCTAATGAAGGCTACAGGAAAACTGCCCTGGTCTGGAAAGCCAGCACTATTTCTCGTAGGCCCTTCCCAATGCATGACAGCAGGTGGCAGCATCAACAGGAATTTCAAAATTTAAAACTAAAACTAAAAATCCAAACCGAAAGTGTTCTCTTGCACTCACACCATGTACTCCCTCTGCTTTCTCTCCAGCCCATTCACAACTTTGGAGACCATCTCCTCTCTGCTTCTGCCCTTTGCCTCTCCTCTGTTAGAAACAGAATTCAGTGGACCCAGAAGCAGGTACAGAAGGTCTAAGTGAGAATGGGAGATGTGGGGGAGGCAGGGTGTTGAGACAGCAGGATATCAACTTGTCTTTAGACAGAAGCCCCTGCAAAGTTGAAAGGATCTGTGCCTGGCCTGAGCTTGTATCGAAGGACAGAAAGTTCTTCTTCATTTATCACATGGATTAAACATGCCCCCAGAGTCAGGGTCAAGCATCATCTTCAGGATCCATGGCCTCCCCCTCTAATCTATGGGGCTTAGAAAGAGCCACCTGGTCACCATTATCACTCAAAACACATTTTTTAAAATAATTTTTAAAGTGATTTAATAACATTACAGAAATTCCACTAAACAGAGAAACATTTTTAAAAAGATTTTATTTATGTATTCATGAGAGACAGAGACATATGCAGAGAGAGAAGCAGGCTCCCTGCAGAGAGCCTGATGCCAGACTTGATCCCAGGACTCTGGGAACAGACCTGAGCCAAAGGCAGCTGCTCAACCACTGAGCCACCCAGGTGCCCCTAGAGAAACATTTTTTAAATCATCCACATCTCTCTACTCTAAGATGGCCACAGTACTTTTAGATTGTTCTCATTGATGTTTTCTATTTTTGTGAACATGGTATACTTATAATTTCATAGCTTGCCTTCTTTCCCTCCTTCATCCAGTCCTCTTACCTGTCAGGGGCCTACACATAGTACAGATGTGGCTTTTGCTCTTTAGGGGCTAACATTTGGCCAAGGGAAAGGGGGACAAAGGAGCTGATTGAAGGGCTAGAAATAACCAATTGTCCCAGTTTGCATGGGGCTGAACCAGTTTTCATTTTGAAAGTCTTGTGTCCCAGGAAACAGCTCAGTCCCAGACCAACCGGGACGATTTCTGATAGGTCACCCTGTTAGAGACGAGTCCCTCAAATTAAGCCAGTTCAGAATTCCATTTTAATTTAATCGATACATTGGCCTTGTAGCTATACCTCTTTGCCTTTCTCTTTAAAAAAGTATTGTATTGTGTTATATCATATTGTATTCAGCGTATTATAATTATTGTGTATTATTTCTAGTGACTGCTTTAAGGCAGCTCTTCTCAAACTTTATCCCCTTACAAATTGAGAACCGGAAAGAGCTTCTGTTTATGTAGGTTATATCTATTCATAGTCACTGTATTAGAAAGTAAAATGGTGAACTTTTTAAAGCACAAGGATACACAAACACATGTCAGGGGATGACGTTGCCACATCTCTGCTACAGCATCCATGGTACTTTTTTTTTTTTAAGATTTTATTTATTTATTTCAGAGAGAGAAAGAGAAAGGACAAGCATGAGCAGGGGGAGGGGCAGAGGGAGAGGGAGAGGGGAAAGCAGACTTCCTGTTGAGCAGGGTGCCCCATGCACGGCCCCATCCCAGGACTGTGGGATCCTGACCTGAGCAGAAGGCAGACACTTAACCAACTGATCCACCCAGGCGCCCCTACCTGGTACTTTCACGAAAGAAACAAAGAAAAGCAAATAATATTTTAGTATCATCGTGAAAATAATTTTGACCTCACAACCTGCCCCTCCCCCAAAAGGATCTCAGGAACGCGCACGGGGCTTGCCAGATTACAGGTAGACAGTCACGGCCCCACAGAGAACTGCTGCTCCACGTCCTCAGCTTTCCATCTCCTTAGAGTTAGTATTGCATGAAGAACCCCAGAACTATCGGAGTCCACCCCTAGCCACTATGCTGTGGTTTTCATGTATGTTACATATGCATATGTTATAAACCCCATGATACAATGTTACAGTATTTGCTTTGAACAAGTTTGCCTTTTTTATTTAAAAGGAAAAAACAGGTTTTCTATTTAGCTACAAACTTACCATTTGTCTTTCCAGCACTCGGCAGCTCAATCTTCCACCTGGATTCCTTCCTTTCCAGCCCCTGACACTTCATTAGCATTTCTCATCCTGCAGGTCTGCTGATGGCAAATTCTCCTTTTTTCCCTTTTAAAAGATTTTCTTTATTTATTCATGAGAGACACAGAGAGAAGCAGACACAGGCAGGGGGAGAAGCCAGCTCCCCACAAGGAGCCTGATGTGGGACTCGATCCCGCGACTCCGGGATCACACTCTGAGCGGAAGGCAGATGCTCAACCACTGAGCCACCCAGGCGTCCCCTCTGAGTTTTCTTTTATCTGAGAATACTTTTATTGTATCTTCATTCTGGAAGAATATTTTCACTGGAAAAGCAATTCTGAATTGACGATTTTGTTTCTTCCAGAATTTAAGATGTTGTTTCACTGTCTTCCAGTCTACATTGGTTTTGGTGAGAAAATAGTGACATCAAAAATGTTTTTGTATGCAGTGGGTCCTTTTTGCCTGGGTGCTTTCAAGATATTCTCTTTACCTTTGACTTGTAGTTTGACTATGATCTGCCTGGATGCACTTTCATTGCTGTTGGGGTTTTTTTTTGTTTTGTTTTGTTTTTTTGGTTGTTTTTTTTTTTTTTTGGTTTTTTTTTTTTTTTTTTTTTTTTAATTTTCTGTTCTGCTTCGAGTTTACTAAGCTTCTTGAATCTAAAAATGTTTGTTTTTCATAAAGGTTGGGAAATTTCCAGCATATTTCTTTGAATATTTTTTCAGCCTCATACTCTCTCTCCTCTCCCTCTGGGATTCAAGAACACATATATTAGAGGGTTTGGGGGTTTTTTGTTGTTGTTATTGTTTTAAAATTGTCCCACAGATCCCTGAGTTTCTGCTCATTTTTAAAATTTTTTCTTCTGATCTTTAGACTGCATCATTTCTGTTTATGTGTCTGCAAGGTCATTGACCTTTCTGCTAGTTCCATGCTTCTGTTGAGCCCCTCCAGTGATTTTTTTTTTTTTAATTTCATGTAGGATTGAATCTTTGAATTCTAAAATTTATATTTGGTTCTTTTTTTAAGTTTCTATTTTTCTGCTTATGTTTCCTATCTTTTTTCTTTAACATGAGCATATTCTTCTTTGTATATTTGTGTGCCAAAATCCTTGTGTACAGATTCCAACATCTGGGTCATCGTGGAGGACATCTCTGTTTTCTTTTCTCTTAGGTGTGTTTGTATTTTCCTGCTTCTCCATATCTGAAACAATTTTAGACTGTACCCTGGACATGATGAGGATACATTAAAAAGACTGTGGATTCTGTGATGTTCCTCCAGAGAGCATTGATTTTTTTTTTCAAGGAGGCAGTTAGCTTGGCTTCCCTCAAACTGCACACTATCTTAAGAGAGCAGTTCACTTTTCTTTTAAAGACACATTTATTCAGCGTCATGATCAGATTATTACATTTAGCAATCAACAGCATGGGTGCAAAAAAGCAAAAAATCTACATTAAAACCCTTTGTTGGAATGTTTTACACTTTCCACAGAACAGAAACTAAAATAACCTGTTATACAACTAGTCACAAATCCGGTCCTCGAGATTTTTGCCCATACACATAAGTATTGTCTAAAACATGTCTTCTTTGTAGCAGCTAGGCCCTCCCACAAGTGCTTGGCTGAGTTCACAGATCTGTTGTAACCTGTAGCTTCCCTGTCACTTCTCTGGTTCTCGTTTCCTGCTAAGCTTTGTTTCCTGGCAGTAATGTAAACCTTCTGCCACTGCCATAGCTGCTGCTGTTGGGATTGCCTTAGCCACCTTGGTTTCGTGGTTTGGCGAAGTACTGGCCTCCACCACCATAGGGGCCAGAGCTTCTGCCTCCAACAACCCTTTCATGGGTCCAAAATTTGAAGATTGATTGTTGTCATTGCAAAAATCATTATAGCTTCTGCCTTCTCCAAAATTGCCTCCATCATTACCAACTCCATTCTAGCCATCCCCACTGCCACCATATCCACCACCACCCTGACTGCCACCCAAACCACCTTACCCACTGAAGTTCCCCCCCTGACCAAAGTTGTCATTTCCACCAAAGCCACCTTCACAATCACCACCAAAATTTCCAGAACCACTTCGACCTCTTTGGCTGGATGAAGCACTAGCCATCTCTTGCATAGATAGGGCTTTCCCTGCTTCACAGTCATGGCCATTCACAGTATAAGATTTTTGAATGACAATCTTGTCCACAGAGTTACGGTCATCAACTATTACAGAAGTGAAACCTCTTTTCTTGCCACTGCCTCAGTCAGTCTTGATCTCAATCACTTCAATGTTCCCATACTGTTCAAAATAATCTCCTAGATGATGTTCTTCAGTGTCTTCTTTCATGCCACCAACAAAAATCTTTTTCACAGTTAAGTGGGCGCCAGGGCTTTGAGAATCTTCTCTTGGGACAGCCCCCTGTGGTTGCACAACTCTTCCATCCACCTTGCGTGGCCTTGCATTCATGGCTGAATCCACCTCCTCCATGGTGGCATATGTGACAAACCCAAAGCTTCTGGAGCACTTGGTGTTTGGATCTTTCATGACCACACAATCCGTGAGCGTTCCCCATTGCTCAAAATGGCTCCTCAGACTTTCATCGGTTGTTTCAAAGCTCAAACCTCTGATGAAGAGATTCCACAACTGCTCAGGCTCTTTGGAAGACTCTGACTTCGACATGATGGCAGTGGGAGGGGAGACTTTAACTATGCTTACTCGGCGGCATCCAAGGGGAGAAAGGAGTAATCTAACAAACATATCTCCAGTAGTTCACATTTAAGTTGAATTTTTTCATTCTTAGCTCGACTGCCTGGAGTCAGATCCATGCAGTCATCATTTAGGGGAACAAGGGTAGAAATCCATGAGACACTCAAATAGCTGACAACCTGGTTATAAGCCAGACATCACACAATGTGATGTGTGTGGAGGTGGTTAGCCCCACAGCCGATTTCAGCACCTGTGCCCCCAAAGAGATCAAGGAAAGTAAAAATGTCTCATAATGATAATATTAAGAAAAGAGTGCTAGCTCTCCCTCAGTCATGCTCCTCTCCACAAGGCTCCAGAGTCCAAGTCATCAACTCCTGGCATTCTTCCTATGTCCCCACTCCCAAATGTAGACAAGGGTATCATCCCATGCAGTGCCAGCCCTGAAGAGTCCCTCTGTCTGTGTTGATGCCATAATTGCTTGGGTAGCCACTTCTGCTTTTCTTCATGCTACTTGTATCTCTCAACAGTCACTTGTATCTCTCTGCCAGCCAGAGGGGAGGCCCCAGGGCAGGAGAGGAGGTCCTGAATGCAGGATGGAGGCACAGCTACCCAGCCTCAGCCCCACATGAGCCTGCAGCAATCAGGCTCCTTTTCTAATCCCAACTCCCTGGAGACTTTGTCCCCTGACCCCAACACTCTTTGCAACCCCACCACCTATGTGAGACAAAGGCAGGCCTTCAAATTCAAAGTATTAGATTCTTCAAAACAGGGACCACATCCAGGTTCCAGACAGCTTAAGACACCAGCTGCAGTATGGTCACTGACTCTTCCGACTCTCACCTCCCTGCGCCTTTCCACCCAGCCTCCATTCATCACTTGAACTCTCCACTAGGGGAGATTATCCTGGTTCACCCAGAACTTGCCCAGTTTTAAAACTGAAAAGCCAACATCCCAGGCAAGCCCTCAGTCCCAGGCAAGTCAGAACAGTTGGTCACCCAATGTGCTCTGGAGTTTTCTTTTAAGGTCTTTCTCCTCCTGTCCTCCAGAACATCTCTAAGAAAATCTCAGATGAGCTAACCTTGGGACCCCAGTAAGTGCCCCTCTGAGAATGGAGTCAATGCCTAGGAGCAGAGTACAATCCTGCCCATCACAGACTGTTAATGAAAGTAGAGAATGATGCTCTGAAGGGAAGTTAGGGATGGACTCCCAGCTCTGATTGGAGCCTTATCAGGTTTCTTCTCAGGAGATGGGTCATGGACTGGGACTGTTCACCCCTGTGGATGTGTCTCTGGCTCCCAGATGTTCCATGTGACCCTAAGAGTTACTATATAAGAGATCAAGTTTCAGGACTCCCCGGAGAGGGAAGAAATCCTGACCAGAGAGGCCTACTCCTCAAAATAAGGATAAGGGAGATTATTCCTAGGTGTGGTAGGTGTTGGGATATGGAAGACTAGTAGACCTGATACCAGGACTGCATCTGGGAAATTGTGTCTGTTTTGGCCATCACTCTCCTGCCATCCCCTCAAAACCGTGAACCATAGCTGTCCTGAACCTTTTCAGCCTGGAAAAACCAAAGTCCCAGAACATACCCTGTTTGAGTCTATAACTTGCTACATTTGTGAGGAACCACATTACAGGATGCAAAATGGAAGAAACAACAGATTCTTCTATGCAAGGGGTGAGTGTGTGTGTGTGTGTGTGTGTGTGTGTGTGTGTGTGTGTGTCTATAATGTAGGACCAAATGGAATGTAAGAATTTCCAAACATTCCACATATCTAGAACACCTGGCACATAGTAACATTCAAGAAATATTGGTTGAATTAATGAATGTGTCTACATGTGAATCTCTTGGTTCTGCTTAGGCTTGGGAGAAAGAGGAATTGGAACAGATAGTTTCCCACCCATATGTGGAATTCCCTTTATAATAATCCAACTTCCAAATGAATTATTTCATTGAGTGATCTGTGGGGGGAAGGTATCAGCTTCAATCCCCACTCTCTGATGATGAATTGTTTTTGACAGGGCAGTCTATACTGCTGTCAAGAGGCAAGGTGAAGCACAACACTACTTCACTCTATTGGTTTTCCTCACTCCAAACACACTGAAAATCTCTTGCACAATGTTTTTCCCCCGCTTTGAGGACTCCATCCTGCCTCTTTTCCAGTCTCCTTGGCAGGGTAGAAGCAGGAGGGTTCTTTGGAGGAACCAGCCTCATTCTTATGATGAATTCTTAGGGGCTAGTAGACAGACCTCAGAACTTTAGGATAAACCCATCCCCTCCCACCGTTTAGACCTGAGTACATTAAGATGACATTTTTTTAAGTATTAAAGTAGAGCGGAGGCTCAGATTTTGGTGGAGAGGAAGGGAGCAGAGATATTTTGGTGAGCATGCATCACACATGTGATGCCAATGTCATGTTGCTCGTGAAAGCATGCTAGCTGATACTGTGGGCACAGAGCTGCCAGAAAGTGCTCCAGGTAACCAGGGCTCAGACTGGGGAGCAACTACAGTGACAAGTGACAATGAGTGGGGCTGGGGAGAGAGAGAGGTCTCATGCAGCAGAATCACCATATTGAAGTAGTTGCAAAGCACCTTGCACAAGGATGACAAGATAGCCTATTGTCCAAATCAAGACTCTTTTAAAAGAGAAGGAGGCCACTAGTAATAATTACACCAGGACAACCAGTGTGAACTGAGACTGTTCCAACCAAACTGAGACATATACTCTCCCAATAGGTGACCCTAAAGAGTGTTCTGGAAGATCGGATATAGTTAGTCTACCAAAGCTACAGAGAGAGTTAATAGCCTCATGGGTACAGCACTAACAATCCTACTAGGTCTATCAGACTCAAAGAAGGGGCATGATGACTATGATGGGGAAATAGAAGCACTCCTGCCTCTGAGAATGTCTTTGAAGAAAGTGAATTGGGGTGGGTGAAAATAAATGCCAAAGTGGCCAGTATTGTTAGGGCTGATAGTGGTTAGATGGATGTATGATGAAGGAGTGGCTATAGTGAAGCATGATCAAAACAATATGACAAAGAACATCGGAGACAAAGAACACAATACCCAGCCCCTAAATCTTATGATCCAATGGCTGGTTCAGTACTGGTCTTCTTCCCAAAGCAGATGCCTGGGGGCTCCTGTCCTGGTCCCTCTCATTCTTGGGCAGTTCCTGCAGGTCCTAAGTTTTTACCTACAGGGGGCAGTGGAAGGCTTCCTCTTCTGGGGCTCCATTTGCTCCTCCCTCTGCTGCAATTGGCACTAAGTGGCCCAACCTAGACTTCTAAGGGTCTTCATGCTTCCCTCCCTTGGGCCCCATGAAGACCAGTCAGCCACTTTACATGCTCTAACATCCAATAAGAAGGCAGGACCTCAGACAGCAGCTGTATCTCAAGATTTCCAATTCAAGGCAAGGTGGAACAGTGCAGGCCAGGAACTGAGGAGGAGTCCATGGAAGTGGATTCTACTTGCCTTCACCAGAAGAGTCTTCCTCTCTCTGCTATGAGGTAGTGTCCTGGGGCCTCCCTATGGCCATTGCTCCACTTCCCAGAACACCTGGTCTGGAAAGAAAGGGTACAGATAGAGTCTGGGGAGTGATTAATAGAGAAACAGGAGCATAAAGAAATAGAAATAGAGTCTTAGAAATAGAGCAGTTTTAAAACATGAACAGCTGGCAAGCCTCCACTGAACTTTCCTTCAGCTTCTCCTTCAAGTTAAGTCTGGGTGTTAGTGGGTAAGAGGTCTTCTTGATCTCAGAGACATCCAACCTCAACTGGAGTAAAAAAAACTCTCTCCAATATTTTAGCTATCCCTAAGCCTGATGGCAAGTGCTGTCTACTCTAGAGATTTTTTTTAAAGGCCATACTGAGAATTACTATATTTCCAGTGACTTTCTGCCACTTCCTGCTCCCAGAGCCCTCCCCGGCCACAGCCCCATTGCCTTCTTGGGGCAAACCCTCTCACCTGCCCTGGAGTAGATGGAACTGTCTCTCAATTGTAGGTGAAAATCAGAATGGGCTTCATATTCCATTTGTTGACTTTCTCTTTTGTACCTTTTAAGCTTCTCAGGCTTTTTTCCCTCCAAATACCCTAAAATGAAATTCTGGTGCTTGGTTTTAAAAAGCAAGCCCCACAAATGCTCACAAAATAAACCTCAGCAGGATAAGAACATATTCCCTCTTATCCTAGAGTTGCAGAAAATTAGACACGATTCTGCTTCATAGAGTTGATTCTGATAAAGTGGTAAATCAAGAACATTCAGTCCCACTGGTGTGAAAATATGTAATCCTGTTCCATGTTATATTTATATCATCTTTGGAAGTGTAATTTGCACAAAGGAATTTTTTAAGACATGCAAACATCAGAGGAGAATGCTGTATGACCAATACAATGCAATCTGTAAACCTTAAAAGTCTGCAACTCTGGCTGGCCATCAATAACTTATTAGTCTGAAAACAATATTTTATTTATTTGTTTGTTTGTTTTAAAGAGAGAGGAGAGAGAGAGAGAGAGAGAGAGAGAATGTGCAAAAGTAGGGGGAGGGGCAAAGGGAGAAGGAGTAAAAGAATCCTAAGCAGGATCCATGCCCTGTTCAGAGTCAGAGGCAGGCCTCAATCTCATGACCCTAAGATCATGACCTGAGCTGAAACCAAGAGTCAGACACTTCACTGACTGAGCCATCCAGGCACCCCCTGAAAACAATTATTTAAATTAACTTCCTCAATTTCAAAAAGGCATAAAGATTTATGAGATTGTTGTTTGTTTGTTACAACAGAAGAATACCTTTGGGACTATCTTGTCCTTTCAAGCATAAAGGTAAAATCTCATGACTCTATTTGTTTTTTTCAAAGAGTTTAAGAGTCTATGATAATTTCAAATGACAGGAGGAATCCTCGCCCTGTGATCTACCAGGAAAACTATGAATTAGCCTTGTGGGAAGAGGCAGAAAGAGAAAAGGGAAGTAGCACAACCCTGGGTTTGATTAACTTGAGGGGATTTGGAATGTGTGGCCCATAACAGCCCTACCCTGGGGGTAACCGAAGGAAGACAAATGCCCTGACCATGATATTTGGAGTCACCATCTCCACTGCATCCCTATCACTTGAGAGATTAAAAAAAAAAAAAAAAAGTCTCAGGTTCAGGGGGAAGCTGCCTTCTCAAGCTAGAGACTCTGCAGGAAGACAGGGTGACATGAGGCTTAGAGGAGAGGAAGCTGTTGGAGCTCAAGTCTGGACCAGGGAGGAGGATGCAAGCAAGTGCACAAGGACCTGAAGAAGGGGGAGGGGTAGCAATAAGGGAAGAAGTAATGAGGAAGAGAACGTATGACAAGAACCTGAGCAGTGTGCATGGGCCCAGAATAGAGATTACTTCTGGAATGGGGGTGAGAGGGAGTGCCTACTGAGCTCTCCCTTGGACTAAGGATGGAGGAAGGATTCTCTAGGACAGTGTAGAATCCAGAGGGCTGCCTCTTGAGGAGGAATCTGGTCATTTGGGATGACCCACAGAGAGCCTGGAAGGAGCTGCTTATTGCCATTACAGGATTACACAATATTACAGAAGTAAACTGGTTTCAGTATGTTTTGTACCTTTAGATTTTTCTCACTCTTGTTATTAGATAGCTGTGTGACAACCCTGTGTGTGTTGCCACCTGTGTGGGGTAGGGGAGGTATCCTGCAGAAGAAGGGAAAGCGGGAAAGGTCAGGTCCCAAAAAGCAGTAGCAGAAAAGTACTCAGTATCACTGAGCAAAGTGATAGTGGGGCTGGAAGGAGGAGGATTTGAGGATTAGTATGGGAGGGACAGAGAGGAAGCCAACTAAGAGATTTTCTACCCATGTGTTTCGTGGTTATGTACATATGCTAGGCACCATGTTAGCCATCAGTGATGGTGAGCCAAGTTAGCCACAGTCCCTGCCTTGATGGAGCGTGCTAGCTGGCCTAGAGCACTGTTTGGGAGCACCCCAAAGAGCTTCTTGAAAGAAGAGAGGACCAAGAGCAGTGGAGAGGGTAAGGAGCCATTCTCAGCCTATGGCAGCCTCTGTGTTTAGCAGAATGCGGAGAGAAAGCGTAGGTAGAACCGTTCGACAAAGCCATCACGTGTTAGAACTCTGAGCCCCAGAGATGTGCAAAACTTCTAGAAGGAGCTGGAGTCCACAACAGGATGTGACCTTGCACTAATCAATGCTGCATATTCACCCCACATCTACCAGCTTCCCCTCATCCCCTCCCCTCTCAGATCACAGCCATCAGAGACTGCTCTGAGTCTTCTATGGGCCACAGGGCTCCCCGCTGGGCAGCCCTCCCTGGTCAGGGGGAGTTTGTGTCCTCAGGGTGCTGACTTTCCACATACCTACCTCCTTTGAGGACAGCACCACCGGCCTCCAGAAGGGCTTTTGGCCCTTTACCAAGCCGTGGTCAAGTGTCTCTCTTGGGGGTGCAGGGAGGGCAGCCTCTGCCCCCTGCTATGGTCTCTGGTATCTAGGCCAAGAAGTTTGAGTCTGGGCCTGCCCCCACCGCTGCCTCAGCCTGACCCTGCCGGACAAGCAGCTTCCAGGGGCTATAGGCAGGATTCAGGGAACTACCCAAGGGCCCCACCCACGTTTGATGAGAGAGGAGCAAGGAGCAGCTCAAGTTTGTGAGTCACAAACTTCAATTTCTACAAGGACAGTCTAATAACATGAGTGAGCAGAAAGGTCAGGGAGGGAGAGGTATGGCCCATTGAAGATGACAGCCTTGGGATGTCTGGGTGGCTCAGGTCATGATCCGGAGTCCTGGGATCAAGTCTCGCATCAGGCTCCCTGCAGGGAGCCTGCTTCTCCCTCTACCTGTGTCTCTGCCTCTCTCTGTGTCTCTCATGAATGAATAAATAAGTAAATCTTTAAAAAAATAAAATAAAATAAGGGACACCTGGATGGCTCAGCGGTTAAGCTCTGCTTTCTGCTCAGCGCGTGATCCTGGAGTTCAGGGATCGAGTCCCAAGTACATCAGGCTCCCTGATGGGACCCTGCTTCTCCCTCTGCCTATGTCTCTGCCTCTCTCTCTGTGTCTCTCATGAATAAATAAATAAAATATTTAAAAAATAAAAATAAAGATGACATCCTTAACACAAAAAAGCCACCCTACCGTGTGATACGTGTACAAGGTAAAAATTAGTTTTAAACAGTATAAAAGAGTTAAGAGTGGGTGCCTTCCTGGCCCCCCGCTATCTTTTGAGGGCAATGTGGCTTGGGCGGGTGTTTTTCCTCTACATTGTGGTGGGTGAACTATGCCTGAATCAGACAGCAGATGGCACTCGACCCAGAGAATTAGAAAAAAAGGAACTGGAGAATTACTTAACTCATTTCCAGTAACTTCTCCCTCCTCCCACACAGGGCCTTCCCCAGCCCCACCTCCTGTTCCCTGGCGTCCTGGTCCCAGATGTCCAGTTCCAGATGCCTGGTTTCACAGCTGGGAAATGACCTCTGGAGAAGCCCCCAGTCCACAGGCTGCCCGGGCAAGATGTGAGTGCGCACACAGAAAGGCCTGGAGGAGAGGCTGGCGGGGAGAGGGGAAGGGGGGCCCAGGGACGTGCACACACACACACACACACACACACACACACAGAGCCAGTTACTGCCCCGGGAATTGGAGAGTTGCCTGTAGCCTCCAGAAGCCTTCCCTGGAGTTGGTCAGGCTCCATGACCTGCGAGCCAGGAAGTATTCAACGCATTCAAATGTCCCCCCTCCTACCACCTTTGCTCCCCCAGGTCCCAGGGTGGGATTGGGACTTGCCTAAGCAGAAAGCAGCCTGCTACTTTGATTGAGACTGTCCAGGGACGCGAGCAGAGGTGGAAAACTCGCAGTCGGAGCTCACGCTGGCTAGAAGGCTGAAGGAATCGGGGTGAGGAGGGGCACCGCAGGAGGAGCCAGCAGGTGCCCAGGCCTCCGGGGCTCATGCCACAGCTGCCAATGCCTTTGCTGGCCCTCTCAATCTCTTAGTTTCCCCTGCCCCTGCTCTTCATATTTCCACAGGCCTCAGGCCATAGCTGTGTGACCACATCTTGCTCTCACTCACTCACAGGTGGTGGCTACTCCTCTGGGGAGTCTTCCAGGCTTGCCCCACGCAGGGCTCCGTGCTCTTGGCCCAGCAGCTGCCCCAGCAGCTGACATCCCCCGGGTATCCAGAGCCATATCGCAAAGGCCAAGAGAGCTCCACTGACATCGAGGCTCCGGACGGCTTTGCTGTGAGGCTTGTCTTCCAGGACTTCGACCTGGAGCCATCCCAAGACTGTGAGCAGGACTCAGTCACAGTGAGCTGCGGTGGGGGTCCTGAAGGGAACTCTGGGGAGGAAGCCTCTGGCCCGGAGCCCAGAGGCAGGGGGACATGGCTGTGCCTTGAATGGCAAAGGATGAATGAAGAGCCCAAGTCAGACCCAGGGAGGCCAGGGTCTGCCCAAGGGCGCAGCCTTCCACCAGAGGCCCTGCCCCTGCTAACCATCTGGGGCCCACAGAGCAAGAGAGGGCGGCGGGGCAGGCCCTGCCTTTGGAAGTCGTACAAAGGAACACATACAAATACTGCAAAATCCTGGAGTCAAAGAGCAGGGACTCAAACTTCAGTCAGTAAAGATCCACCAACTATTTGTGGAGTACAGGCTCTATCAGATCAGGAAGCTGGTTCTAAATAATAACGAAAGATGAGGTGACTGTTCAAGTGGCCGGATAAGGACACTTTATTTTATTTTTTTAAAAGAATTTTATTTATTTATTCATGAGAGACAAGGGAGAGAGGCAGAGACACAGGCAGTGGGAGAAGCAGGCTCCCCGTGGGGAGCCCCATGTGGGACTAGATCCCAGGACCTCAGGATCATGACCTGAGCCAAAGGATGCTCAACCACGGAGCCACCCAGGCATCCCAGGATATGGACACTTTAAAAACATCGCTTTACATTACCTTTTGGGTTAAATTTCATTTGTATCAAAATCATTCCTGCACAAAGTTCTTGTAAAAAATGAGGATACAAGGCTTATAATGCAAACAGCAGTCTCCAGCCTTCTTCCCAGAATCAGTGCCTCTCCCAGGGGCAGAGGCAGTTCACGTAGCTGCTCCATCTGGCATTGACTTTCACAGGCATAAAGAGCACGCTTATTATGTTATTGTTTTTTCATATGATCACTTAATTTCCAACTATAGAAGAGGACTCGCTTTACCTCTCCTAGACCTGCAACACATTTCCCCACCCCATCTTCCCAATCTACCATTATTAGCATTTCTAGTTATTGACATTATCATGACTTTAAAATATTCCCTCTGAGCACATGGTGTACAGTAATTATATGTCCTTGCCTCTCTGGCTTTCTCCCAGGAGTCAGTAATCACATGGAGTTTTTTTGGGTTTTCTGTTTTTGTTTTGATTTGTAGTTTGCTTAGTTCTATCAGTTATCTAAGCTCCCCCAAACTCTTAGCCTCTGGACATAATCAACTTCATATCTCAATCTCTTCATCCTCTGCATTGGTGACATCCCACCTGGAGATCCCTTGATGCTTTATGTCCTCCATCTGAGTTCCTTGCTCTCTAGAGCCTTGCGCGTTTGGGAGTCCCTTCTCTCTCCTTCTGGGCATTTCCTTTACCTAACCTGTGCTGGAACTGAACCCCATATCATTTTCTTTTCTTGTTTATTTCCTCATTTTGGAGGCGCACATTCTCCTTCAGAAAAGGTATGAGAGAATAAATGACAAAGGATCTTACATATCCACAAATATCTTAGTTCTACTCTCACAGTTGATGAATAGTTGATCTGGGTTACAAACAATTTCTCTCAGAATTTTGATGATACAGTCTGCATGCTCTAATGTTAAATCTGGTACAAGTATGATTTCCCAACCTTAGTTTTTTCTCTCTAGAACTTTTGGAACATTTTCCATCTTTACTGGCAGTATTCTAAATTTTCATTCTGATGTGCCTTGATGCAAGTCTTTTGTATTCATTGAACAGGGTTTTTTAATCTAAAGACTCTTTAAATTTTTTTAATTTTAAAAAAGATTTTATTTATTTATTCCTGAGAGACACACAGAGAGAGGCAGAGACACAGGCAGAGAGAGAAGCAGGTTCTCTGCAGGGAACCCCATGTGGGACTCGATCCCAGGATCCCAGGATCCCAGGATCACGACCTGAGCTGAAGGCAGACGCTCAACCACCGAGCTACCCAGGTGCCCCAAGACTCTTTTTTTTAAGATTTTATTAATTTACTAAAGAGAGAGAGGGAGTGAGAGGGAGAGAGAATCTGAAGCGGACTCCACACTGACACAGAGCCTGATGTGGGGCTTGATGATCTCACAACGACAGGACCATGACCTGAGGCGAGACCAAGAGTAGGATCCTTAACCTACTGAGCCACCCAGGCACCCCAACCAAGAGTTTTAAATCTAGTCCTTCAATTCCAGGAAAGCTCTTGTATTTTTTTTTTTTTTTAGCCTTCTGGGACTATGTTTATTTTTATTTTTACTTTTATTTTACTGATGTGTAGTTGACAATGTTATCTTAGTTTCAATTGTGCAACATTGAAAATATAGTTCTAGGGATCCCTGGGTGGCGCAGCGGTTTGGCGCCTGCCTTTGGCCCAGGGCGCGATCCTGGAGACCCGGATCGAGTCCCACGTCGGGCTCCCGGTGCATGGAGCCTGCTTCTCCCTCTGCCTGTGTCTCTCTGTGTGACTATCATAAGTAAATAAAAAAATTAAAAAAAAATTTAAAAAAAAAAAAAAAGAAAATATAGTTCTATACATTGCTCAGCGCTTACTCTGATGAGTGTAGTCACCATCTGTCAGCATATAATGTTATTATATTATTGATTATATTCCTTATGTTGTACTTTTCTTCTCCTCATTTTTTTAAGTTTTTATTTAAATTTCAGTTAGCTAACATACAGTGTAATATTAGTTTCAGGTGTAGGATACAGTGATTCAACACTTCCACACATCACCCGGGGCTTATCATGACAAGTGCATGCCTTAATCCCTATCACCTATTTCACTCATTTTCCCACACGCCGCTCTTGTATTATTTTTTAAATAAGTTCCAGATGTCTGATTTCTTTATTTTCTCTTTCTGGATCTCCTACAATTTAGATGTTGTAAACTCTGGACTGATTCTCCAGTTTTGTTCATCCATTCTGTTCTGTTTTCCATCTTTTTGTTCCACCTTCTGAGAGATTTCCTCATTTTAAATACCAACTTTTAAAAAAGATTTTATCTATTTATTTGAGAGAGGGTGAGCACAAGCAGAAGGAGCAGCAAAGGGAGAGGGAAAACCAGACACCTTGCTGAGCAGGGAGCCTGATGCGAGCCTCCATCCCAGAACCCTGGGATAATGACCTGAGCCAAAGGCAGACACTTAACTGACTGAGCCACCCAGGTGCCCCTTAAATATTAACTTTTTGTTAATTTTTTTTCTGCTAACATTTTTTCATGTCTAAAAGCTCGATTTTATCTTCTAAACGTATCTTTTTATAGAAGATTGTTCTTGTTTCATAGAGGCAATATCTACTCCTTTCCCTCTACACGGATTGTTTTTAAATGTTTCCTTCTATTCCTTCTATTATCTCTACCCCATTATTGTTCATTTGTTTTGATCTCTGCTTATCATATTAGAAACTTTCCTACAATGTCTGAGAATCTTTGGTAGTTCATTCACATTTAAGAGTGAAATATTTAAATGGCACTGGATGCTCCATGTGGATAACTAAAATCTGTGAAGTGACGGGTTTGAAAATAGAAATGTCAACAAGCTGACCTATTTGTGCTGTTGGGGACCTCCCAAATATTAGCTTGTGGAAGTATTTTCTTTAGGGACAGCCAATCTCAGATTAGAATCCTCTGGTTTTTGGAATTCCTGGATGGTTCAGCGGTTTAGCACCTGCCTTCAGCCCAGGGCCTGATCCTGGAGACCGGGGATCGAGTCCCACATCAGGTTCCCTGCATGGAGCCTGCTTCTCCCTCTGCCTGTGTCTCTGCCTCTCTCTCTCTCTCTCTCTCTCTCTCATGAATAAATAAATAAATAAAATCTTTAAAAATTTATTTAAAAAAAGAATCCTCTGGTTTTCTGCTCAGGGTTGCCAACATTCTGGTAAACAAGCAGAGGAGGGAATCTCACTGTTTGATATGTAGACTTTCACCTAATCCCTCTGTTTTTGGTACTGGTCTTCATCTCCTCTGTTGAGTGTGCAGGGGCAGGAGGGGCCCCTAGTCCAGGGTGTCTGGCTAATGCTCAGATCTTCTGCCAGGGTGAGCCAGAGGGAATTGTCTGAACGCACAGGGTGGGCAAAGGGACCTAGATTTCTGAGGTCTCCCCAAGTAGGTCAGCCCTTCCTTCATCCTCATCCTTGGGTGTTCCTGGTTACTCCAATTTCTGAAATTTGTCTGGGTCCTATTGTGAGAACCTGCTTGTTTTATTTGGCTCCCACCTTTGCAGACTCATTTCCATTTGTCCATCTCCATCCCATATTCCAAAACGTTGATATCCCTCATCTGCTGTCACGTCGTCTCACTTTCTTGCCCTTGATCATGTACACCATTTTATCGCTTTGCTGTCATGTTGGTGGGATTTAAGGTGGGAAAGGAGATAAATGCATGTGTTTACTGCTTCAGATTTTACTGGAAATTGTGACTGTCCTTTATTTAATTAGCCCATGTCTCTTGAGCGCCTACCATGAGCTCTGCTATTGTCAGTCATGGGCAATTTCAATCTTGGCCCGACTTCCCTATCATTGAGGGAGTTCAAGCTCAGGAAGAGGATTCTTCCCTCCTCTCTGCTTCCAGACCAAATCACACAGACACTGCAAGTGCAGAATTTAATGCCCTGTAGTCTAGGTCAGTTTTTAATTTGTAGGGTATGCTCAGCCAGCCCATGGGCTCCTGAGTAGCAGAACTGTGTGTCCTTCCTCTCTGTATCCCCAGCACCTAGCCCAGTGTCTCACACACAGCACATAATCAATAACTGTTGAAGGAACAAATGAAAGAATGAATGAAATCCAAGCTTCTGTAGAACACCCAACTGAGTGAATTTGGCCTGAGTGGGTGTTTACTGTCATCCTCACCACCGCTCTTCACGCAGACATGAGAGTGTCATAGGGCATGATGTTGTCCTGGCTAGAAGACGCCTCACAGACTATTTTATAGGAGGAAACCAAGAGTTGGGATGGTTAAGAAAGCTCCCATGTCATACAGGGAGGTGAGGTAAAGTTGGGAATTTAACACAGGTCTGAAGACTCTCAGTCGGGTATTCATTCTACTTTGCTAGTTAGACTCCTAAGTCATTTTAGCTAGCCAACAACCCATGAGGAAAGGTAAAAAGAAAACTGGATCATTTAACAACCAAGTATATTAATAAAGGACAGTCTCCTAGGGTCCCCAAGAGGCAGGTCTGTTAAATAAGGACATTAAAGTGTTGACACCCTGAGGAAGGAAAAGTACTGGGACATGCCCAAGCAAGACATTTCAGGTGATTGAAAACTTTTCTTTGTGTCAACTTTCATTCAGTTACTGTGATCATGGAGAGATGGGCTGGAGGGAGCCCTAAAGGAATTTGGGATTTGAGGAGAATGAGAGAACAAAGTGCTAGCAAGAACCCAACGTATCTGGGTCAATATGAAGGTCAGAAATCCAGTGAGCTGACCAATGAACTGTGTGCCCAGAACAGAGATTAGGCATGAAGCAGGCCATGGGAACTCCTTCAAAGGTGCCCTTCCTTGGGTTGGGGAATGCACAGGAAGGGATTTGAGCAGGGGTGAGGCAGTCAGAAGGAACAGAAGCAGAGATAACCTGCTTAAAGAACATACTAAAGCAACAATAGCTGGAGTGCATACTCTGTACCTTTTGTGTCTGTAGATTTCACACCTTGGGAAGGGGGGTTCATTTATAGTTTATGGGGTAAGGGGAGGAACATTCCGAAAGAAGAGAGCAGGAAAGATTAGGAACCTGGGGGGCTCAGTCTTCGCAGAGAGTCTTATTGCTTCACAGATATTGGCCATAGGAATTTATTCGGACAAGAGGAAGGTGATGGCGGTGGAGGAGGCAGGGTGGGAAGGACTTACATCCACATATTTGTTGCTTTAAGGCTGTGGTGCTATATGTACCATTTGGAGCATCAGGGAGTCAATGGTGAGCAAAGTAGATGTGGTTCCTGCCTTCTTAGAATTTATAATACAGTGGACACTGGAGGAACCCTGGGATTCCCAAGGAGCTTCCTGGGAACTACAGTGGGCTTTAGAGATAATTATGGTAGGCTAAAGAAATATTTTAGGTATCTGGTCATGGATGAAAGAAAGCTGGCAGTCAGTCATGGAACAAGAAGCTACTTGAAAGCTCCCTAAGGGACAGCTTCTGAGCCCCAGAGGTGTGCAGGCCTTCTAGAGTCCACACACCCAGGATGTGACCCTGTGATGTAGATTCACCTCACATCTGCCTGCCCACCTCCCCTTTCAGATCACAGCCAGTGGGATGGATCCAAGTCGGTTCTGTGGGCAACAGGGCTCCTCGCTGGGCAGCCCCCCTGGTCAGAGGGAGTTTGTTTCCCCAGGAAACCGATTGCGGCTGACTTTCCGGGCCCCGGCCTCCTCTCGGGACAGAACCACTGGCCTCCACAAGGGCTTCCTGGCCCTCTACCAAGCTGTAGAGGTGTCTACACCTATGGGTGAGTGTCCATCCTGGGGGTGCAGCCTGTGCCCATGGCCATGGCCCCTAATCTCCTAAAGTGACAAGTGGAAGCTTGAGTGACCCAGCTGTGCCCCTGCTGGTGAGCAGCCCAATTAAAAGGACTGCCACCTCACAGTTCCAGCAGGTGTTTCCATGCAGATTTATAGGCCGAATGCTTGTAGATCATTTCCTCTTTCCAGAGAAGCCAAAAGTCCAGATTTTTGAGTGAAATGCTAGATTTTCAAGTGGTAACTCAGATTTTTTAGAGATATGTATGCACATGATAATTTTTTAAAAAGACATGGTACATAAAAATAATATAAAATGGTAATTGTGTTTAAGAAGTAAGTCCTCCTCTGATCTCTGGCCCCTAGTCCCTGGTTACCCTGTTCAGAAACAACTCTGTTGTCCACTTCTTGGTATCCTTCCAAAGACATTCTATGTCATTCAAATATATATATTGTTGCAGAGGTGGGGGGTGCATAATATAATATCTTAAATTTAGCATTTCTCTCAATAATATGTCTCAAGGATCAACCCATATATATGTAATTAGCATTGCCTAATTCTTTTTAATAAGCATATAGTATTCCTTTGAGTGATGTACATAATGCACTTAACCAGTCCCCCGCTGATATGTTGCTGCCACAAACAGTACTGCTGTGCCTATATATCTTTAGTATAAGGGTAAATTCTTAGAAATGAAATGTTGGGTGAAATAGCATTTGCAATTTAAATTTTGACATTGCTAAACTTCCCTCCAAAGAGGTTTTGCTAATACATACTGACTAGCCATGTATGAAAATGCCTTTTTCCTCATACCCAATTTATCACAGTTATTTTCAATTCTTTAAATCATTTTTTATCGTTGACAACCTGATCAGTGAAAAAAGTTCAAATATTCTAAATAAAAGACTGTGCAAGTGAAACTAAACATGGCCATGGACCAGAATCAGCCCCTGGATTGCCTGTTCTAGGTCCTCCTGACCACTGGTTTCCTACAGATGTGAACCATAGTCGTCGGCCCATCAGCCAGGCTAGTGGGGCCTCTAAGGCCATTAGCACACGTGGAGATCCAGACCCCCTCAAGATCCAGAACCACTGCTGCCGGGAGCCCTATTATCAGGCAGTGCCAGCAGGTGAGTCCCCACCTGCTGGGGAACCGGCTCCTATTCTCCTCACTCCCACCAAGAGCCCTGAGGTGCTCTGGACACCCCACCATGCCCACCTCCCAATTCTGAATCTGTTTTTCTCTCTCCTCTCGTTTCATTCCTCAGGGACACTCAACTGCACACGCCAGAATCCCTGGAAGGAGACACAGGATAGGAAGGAGCTTCCTCACTGTGTCCCTGGTGAGTAGTGATCTCCCAGGGCCAACCCTGTGGCCACTTACCAAAGAAAACTCAGCTGTGCATGGGGCCCATGGGAGTGGGACACAGGGAGGTAAAGGAAAGCCTTAGAGTAGAGAGGGAGAGAGAAAGGCAGAAGGTGCAGAAGAGGGGAGCCAAGGAGGCCCAGAAAAGGGGAGGCAAGAATCTTGTTCCTTATTCAGGATCAAAAGATTAGCTGAGAAAGTAAATGCATAGAGGAAGTCCATCAGAGGAGACCCTAAGGGAGAAGAGGGTCAGAAGAGTGGAAATAAGAAAAATCCCTCTCTTGGGATGGTCCACTTTAAGGATATACAGACAGGGGATCTCTGGGTGGTGCAGCGGTTTGGCGCCTGCCTTTGGCCCAGGGCGCGATCCTGGAGACCCGGGATCGAATCCCACGTCGGGCTCCTGGTGCATGGAGCCTGCTTCTCCCTCTGCCTGCGTCTCTGCCTCTCTCTCTCTCTCTCTCTGTGTGTGTGTGACTATCATAAATAAATAAAATTTTTTTAATTTCATTCTTTAAAAAAATAAATAAAGATATACAGACAGGCTCTCTATCCCCAAAATATCTCTCTACCTCCATGCCACAGTGCCAGAAAGTCCACCATGTTTTTAAGACTTATTAAGATAAAACTTATGTAACATAAAGTTCACCATCTTAACCATTTTAACGTGTACCATACAGTAATTTTTAGTACATTCACAATGTTGTGCCACCATTACCACTAATTCCAGAACATTCCCATCATCCCAAAAAGAAACCCAGTACCTCCTCCGACTCTCCCCTCCCCCACCCATGGCAACCATAAGTCTATTCTCTGACTCTATGATTTGCCCGTTCTTAACATTTTCTATAAAGGGAATGATACAGTGTGCATGCGGCCTTTTGTGTCTGGCTTCTTTCATTTTTTCAAGGTTCATCCATGCTGTAGCAAGTGTCAGGATTCCATTCCTTTCCATGGATATCCCACCTTTTGTTCATCCGTTCATCAGTTAAAGGACATGTGGGTTGTTTCCACTTTTTGCCTTCTGCATACTGCCACTATGAGCATTCATGTACGAGTGAGTGTCTGTGTGAACATTTTCTATTCTCTTGGGCATATCCCTAGGAGGGGAATTGTTAGGTCACTTCACACCTGTGTGTTTAACTTTGTGAGGACTTGCCAGGCTATTTTCCAATGGGGCTGCATCCTTTTACATTCCCACCAGCAGTATACAGGGTTCAAGTTCACTGTTTCTGAAATCCTTTTGTATTTTTTTTTTTTTTTGAGTCAAAGCATTGCCCTTCTAACCCAATCTGAATAAACCTCAGATCCTGCTCCTGACCCTCAGAAAGCTGTCAGGCCAGGCTGGTGCAGTGTTTTGGGAGTGGGTTGGAGGGCAGGTGATGGTGGAAGATGTCAATCATGAAGGAACGACACAAAAAAACAGAGGCAGCAGGCACTAAGGACAAACTGCTTGCTGCATAATTTTGCTCAGGATGGCCCTGCCCACAGTCTAAAGAACTGGCTTTCAAATGTCTGAGGGGCGGGGGAAATAGATGAAGGGGATCAAGGGTACACTTACCGCGATGGGCACGGAGTAATGTGTCGGATCACTATATATTGCACACCTGAAACTAATACAAGAACGCTGTGTGTTAATGACGCTGGAATTAAATTTTTTCTAAATCCCAGTATGAAGGTCAAATAAATAAGAGTGATTCTTTTTGAAAAAGAAAATGTTTGAGGAGGCGGGAGACGGAGCACTTCACAGAAGCAGGTCTTTAACAAATGCGTCTTGCTGCAGCTGCTGTCGTCACCTGTACCTCTCTCCTCTCTCCCAGTCTGTGGCCGGCCCGTGGCCCCCATCGCCCAGAGCCAGGAGGCCGCCGGTTCCTCCAGAGCCAAGTTGGGGAACTTCCCCTGGCAAGCGTTCACCAGCATCTACGGCCGAGGGGGCGGGGCCCTGCTGGGAGACAGGTGGATCCTCACTGCCGCCCACACCATCCATCCCAAGGACGGCGTCCTCCTCGGGAAGAACCGCAGCGTGCATGTGTTCCTGGGCCACACGAGCATCGACGAGATGCTGCGGCGGGGGAGCCACCCGGTGCGCCGAGTGGTGGTGCACCCGGACTACCGCCAGCACGAGTCCTGCAACTTCGACGGGGACCTGGCGCTCCTGGAGCTCCAGCGCCGCGTGCCGCTCGGGCCCAGCCTGCTCCCCGTCTGCCTGCCCGAGCGCGAGGCCCTCTACCGCAGCGGCGTGTGGGGCTACGTCAGCGGCTTCGGCGTGGACCTGGGCTGGTTAACCACTGAGCTCAAGTACTCGAGGCTGCCCGTCGCCCCGCGAGCCGCCTGCCAGGCCTGGCTCCAAGACAAGCAGAGATCCGAGGTGTTTTCTGCCAACATGTTCTGCGCTGGGGATAAGATGAGGCAGCAGAGCGTCTGCCAGGGGGACAGTGGCGGCGTCTATGTGGTATGGGATGAGCGTGCCCATCACTGGGTGGCCACGGGCATCGTCTCCTGGGGCATCGGGTGTGGCAAGGGCTATGGCTTCTACACCAAAGTGCTCAACTACCTGGACTGGATCAAGGGAGTGATGGATGGGAAGGACTGACCCTGGGGACCCTTGAGCGGTGACACTCAGCTGTGGAGGTCCCCCAAGAGAGGGTTAGGAGCAGGACTGGGCTCAGGGTTGGGGATGGGGGCAGAGAATCGCTATTCAAGTGACTGCTGCCCTGTCCCCTGTGCGAGAGAAAGTCCTCCTCCTTCCTAATGCCCCTTCCTCCTGCTGCTGCTCCTCCTCCTCCTCCTCCTTCCTAATGCCCCTTCCTCCTCCTCCTCCTCCTCCTCCTCCTCCTCCTCTACCTTTCTGCTAGTTTGTGCTCTGCCCAGGGAAGCCTTGGACATCTCAGCCAGTTTCGCTTTAAATTTCACGTTCTGCTGACACTGCTTCTTCTGTACTCTCCCGGGAGACAGTCACCTTCACGTCCCCCTGTTCAAGTGGAGTATGGGGGATGTGGTCTTAATTGCTTTTCTTTCGGAAACGTTCCAAAGCCCCTTTAGTTGGCCTTCACACATTCAAACTATTGGCTTCACCACCCACCATATCTCCTAGCTGCAATTATAGTAAGTGGCCCGTTTTGGTTTAGCTGTTCTGCATAATAGGCGCTTCACGGGTTATTTCGTTGACTCCTCAAACCAAGTTTGCAATGGAGGTGTTATTGGCCACATTTCACAAACAGGGAAACTGAAGCCCAGGGAGATGATGTGACTTGCCCCAAACCCGCAGCCAGTAGAGGACTGCAAAGGCCATATGCCTTCCAGTACACCAGGATACCTCCTGATTGTCCTCAACACCTACTCTGCTTCCCCATCCCAATCCCCACATCCTTACAGGTTCCCCTGGGAATTCCTGCTTCAGTGAAGATGACAACACCAGGCTCACACTTTCCTGCTGGCCCCATCTCCTGCAGACACCAAGATGAGCCCACACTGGGCTGGATGCTTGGGCAGACACCCCCCCAGTGCTGCTGGACACCTGGGTGTGGGCGCCCCCTGAGAAGACCAACTCTTTCACTTTTAGTAAGGACTTGAGATGATTTACAGTGAAAGATACAAGTAGAATATGATTGTTCAATGGAAATAGAAAATTAATACCATAAAATAGAAGATAGCAAATTTGCTAGCATTGAAGGTCAAGTTAGCTATATGGCTAAAGGTTAAATTGATCTTTGGGGCGCCTAGGTGGTACAGTTGGTTAAGTGCCCAACTCTTGGTAGTGATCTCAGAGTTATGAGCTGGAGCCCTACCTGGGGCTCAGCAAGGAATATGCTTGAGATTCTCTCTCTCTCTCTTCCTCCGCCCCTCCCACTCGTGTACACACTCTCTAAATCTGAAATAAATAAGTCTTAAATAAATAATAAAGGTTAAACTGGTCTTTGAAAAACAGCAGGATTCAAAATTGTTCATACATATGGTTACTTCAATTTTTTAAACCATTTTTAGGGACACCTGGGTGGCTCAGTGGTTGAGCGTCTGCCTTTGGCTCAGGACATGATCTCAGGGTCCAGGATGGAGCCCTGCATGGGGCTTCCCGTGGGGAGCCTGCTTCTCCCTCTGCCTGCGTCTCTGCCTCTCTCTGTGTGTCTCTCATGAATAAATAAAATCTTTAAAAATAAACCATTTTAAACTTATAGTATAAAAGGCTATTAAAAACTCTAGGGGGCAGCCTGGGTGGCTCAGCGGTTTAGCTCCGCCTTCAGCCCAGGGTGTAATCCTGAAGACCGGGGATCGGGATCGAGTCCCACATGGGGCTCCCTGCATGGAGCCTGCTTCTCCCTCTGCCTGTGTGTGTGTGTGTGTGTGTGTGTGTCTGTCTGTCTGTCTCTCTCTGTCTCTCTCTTTCTCTGTTTCTAATGAATAAATAAATAAAATCTTAAAAAAAAAACAAACAAAAAAACCTCTAAGGATGCCTAGGTGGCTCAGCAGTTAAGTGTCTGCCTTGGGCCCAGGGTCAGGATCGAGTCTCACATTGGGCTCTGTGCATGGATCCTGGTTCTCTCTCTCCCTCTCTCTGTGTGTCTCTCATGAATAAGTAAATAAAATCTTTAAAAATAATAAAAATTTAAAAATTAAAATAAAAACACTCTAAAATATTAATCAGAAGTTGTCTTAGGTGGTATAATTTTGGCCGTTTGTTTTCCCCTACTCTTCTGCATTTGCTAAATTTAATTTAATGACCATGTATTTTTTACTTATTTTTATTATTGAAAACATGATGTTTCTGGGCCCCTGGCGGCTCAGTCAGTTAAGCATCTGCCTTTGGCTCAGGTCATGATCTCAGGGTCCTGACACAGAACCCGGCATCAAGCTCCCTGCTAGGCAAGGATTCTGCTTCTCCTATTTTCTCTCCCCCTCCGCCTACTCATGCTCTCTCTTCTTCTCTCAAGCTGTCCCTCTCTCTCAAACAAATAAATAAAATCTTTTAAAAATAAAAGAAAAAATGATGGTTTTTTTCTTTCTAGGTATATATCTAGGCATATATATTTAGGTATATACCTGTAGATTTATATAGAGCTAGATATCTAAATATAGATAGAGCCACAAAAGGAAACCTACCACTACTTTAAGAGAGAAACTTAATTCTTCCAGAATCCAAACCTAAGAGGAAGGAAGAATAAAATAGACACTGTCTTCAATACTGGTTTTTAAACCAATGCAGACTGGGTGTTATGCTATATGTTGGCAAATTGAACTCCAATTTAAAAAAATTAAAAAAAAGAAATTCGAATTGCTTTAGGTAATTTTGAGGCATTTATAATGTTTTTCTTCCAATTTTATCCTGCAATTTTATAAAAATTCTTGGCTAGAACATAAATTCTATTCTTTATCATGAATAACTTTTTTAGCACATTGTCAAATTCCCAACAAATATGCATTGACTGACATCAAGTTTGGTTTTATACTTTTTAATTCAGGTATAGCATACATTTATTGTGTATGGTATACTAATCTTTTAATAGGAAAGTTTTATTTTTTTCTCATATATATACATCCATAAAACCACTACCTAGATCAAGTTATGGAAATCCCCAGCACTCCAGAAAGTTTCCTCAGGGCCCTTCAGAGTCAGTATCTGCCTACATATACACACTATTCTGACTTTTATCATATTGAATAATTTTGCTTATGTTGAAGTTTATAAAATTGACATCACATATTACATATTTTTGTGATTTGCTACTTTTGTTTATTAATGTATCTGAAAATGTGAAGATTTGTGAAATTCTTTATGTTGTATATTATTCCATTGTATGAATAAACCACAATTTATTTATCCATTCAAAATAAATAAATAAACCAGTGCAGAGACAATCCACATACAGCCATTTCTTCTTTCTATCCTTGGTATAAGTCAAGGGTATACAGTAAATGTGCAAGTAAGGGTTCCCTTGAGTGACGGGGCAGGGGGGAGACAGGGCTGGGACCAAACTGATGAGGCAGGCCCAGGTTTGTCACTTGAGATTATGATGCCAGCACAGAACTCAGAATGCCTGGGATGGATGGATGAGAAACGTCAGCTAAGACTTACCTTCTTGGACCACCTGCTCCTTATCTGTGATCTCTGCCATTCTGCCTCCGCTATGAACGCAACACACACACACACACACACACACACACACACAGTACTGTCCGAATGCTAATGTGCAACTTGCTGGACAATACCCCCCATCTTTCTTGTCTCCCGATCAGGTCCTTAACCTCTCATCTATCTTTTGTCCTTCTTGACCTGACAAGGTCATGGGTCATGTCAGGGATTATGTCATGGATCAGCCCTGCTATCAGGTTCTTTCCTCAGCTCTGACACTGTAGGCCTGCTGGGGGAACCCTCCACACCTTGGCTGACCTCCCATCTTCCTATACCTGCTCTCGAACTACATGCAGTGATGACTTAGTCACTGCCTAATGGTGAACTGCACCATCTTTTTGTGAGTCCTTGCAATCCACTGCTTGGAAAAGTGCCTGGCATGTAATAGGTAATCCATACACGGATGGATGAGTGGGCAGGTGGGTGGAGGAAAGGAGGGATTAATCCAATTGGAGAAACAAGCAGGATAGGCTACAAGGGCCAGTCTGAGCCTCCCTCTGGAATCCAGGGCCATAGGGCATTTGAGCCATGGAGAGTTGAGAAATAAGGCTTCCACAGAGAGCAAACTTTTAAATTAGGAGACTAGGATCTGGAGCACAGGAGAAACTAGAGGCCCACCCCCTCCCTCCCAGGAGCCTGGCTTTCTCAAAGAAAGACTGAGTCACCAATGGTCCACAGCCACACTGTCTGCTTAGCCCTAGACAGACTGACGCTCAGGGGCTCAAACCAGATGCCGAGGGGAAGAGGATGTCTCTACCCTCACTCAGCTTCCCTTGCCTTGCCTCTAGAACAGCCAAATTCACTGGCAGGCTTAACTTCATTGAAGTTGGGAGGAAAGGCTTTAAAACAGACTCTAGTGCTGCTGTAGGGTCACCCAGGCATAGCAATCAGTGTTCCATATTTAAGTCATTCATGGGGGATGTAGGTTGGGGCCCCAATGCAACCAAACTCCATTCTCTTCCATCTGCTCCCGCAATGCCTTCTCTGCCTCACTGTTGTTCTTGTTACCTCGTCCTGGACCTTAAAAGCCTCGCCAGTCCTGGGTGACTAAGGACAGGAAGAACCGGATTAATGGAACAGGGCAATGCAGAGAAAGAGCTCCCAACCCCCAACTTCAATTTCCGTTGCCTTTGTCATAGGAGCAGTCCCCGAAGAAAGGTAGACTTCAGATCAGATTTAGAAACCGAGAGGTCTGGCCTTCCCACCGAGGGCTTTCTCCTGGCTAAAAACTCAGGCCCATCTCCTGAGCCTTTCCCCTGGCCGGCCAGCAGGTGGCACCACCATCAGGGATTTCAAAACCAAAACTATATTAAACTGGAAACTGGGTTTTTTTTTTTTTTTTTTTTTTTCGGTTTTGTTTATGCAAATAGTTCATTCCCTACAACATTCCTCCGGGAATGGTCCCCTCCTTCCCCTCCACAGTCATTCCCTCCGCCTTCCCTCCCCTGCATGACCGCTCTCTCCCTCAATACGGAGTGGATGAAGACACTGTCAGCAGAGTCCAGGATCCAAAGACAGGCCTTGAGAAATGTGAGTAAGGCTGATGGGGACCCAGGAGGGAGGGAGAAGCCAGAGGAGAGAATCCTGGGCATGGAAGGCAACCCTTCCCAAATTCATTCAGGAAGATAGGAACACCCCTCCCTCTCCATACACCTTACCTATTCCCTTACACACAAGCGTGCACATGTCAATACATCCCCCCCATCCCTCCTCCTGAGGACAAAAGGAGATCTTAGACCCATGAGATGATGGCCATGTTCCCTTCTCCCACGCAGCTCCTAGCAGGGGAGCAGCAAGAGGAGAGGATCCACTGTGCCCAGGAGGAGAATGCTCTGTGCATGACTCCATCCGTATTCCATAGGCTGTTTCTTCCAGAGGTCTCTGCTGAGCCTTTGGGAGCCCTATCAAAGAGCCATGACTGGTAACCCTCAGCTTCAATTAACTGGTCCCAAGCCAGCCCTATTCCGGGAAGAGGAGGAGAGTGGTGGGAGAGGGCAGGGGAGGATGGGGAGACAGGCAGAGGGAGTATGATAACCTCTAGACTGGACATTGCCCTGAGGGGAGGAACACCCAATGCAGCGGCTGCAAAGACCAGCCTCTCCCCTTCACCCACCCCCACCTAGAAAATCTCTGTAAGGTGTAAAATGGCCAGAGAGGAAAATGCTGAGCGGTATGACCATCCCAATCCCTCCCCCAGTCGCTGCCCAAATGTAGGGGTGCTACCCCCCTCCAGCACTAGACACCCACTTTCTTTTCGGCAGGTGGCTCTTTTATCTCCTGGTGCCGATCCTGTTCTGCAATATGGGGGGCTCCATCCCCCTTTCACAGAAGCTCTTTGGGGAAGTGACTTCTCCTCTGTACCCCAAGCCTTACCCCAACAACCTTGACAAAACCACTGTGATTACAGTGCCCACAGGATTCAGGGTGAAGCTTGTCTTCTGGCAGTTTGACCTGGAGCCTTCCGAAGGCTGTTTGTATGACTATGTCAAGGTAGGGGATCCGGTTGGGAGGGCAGAGGGAGGCCTGGGTATCTCTGGAAACTGAGGACTTGTACTCTAACCACCTTGGATAGCATCCCCACCCCCACCCCCACCATGGACACAGCCCCAGCCCTGCAAGAGCTGATGGCCCAGTGGAGTCCTGAGAGTCAGGTGACACCATGGATGGGATATCCACTGGGTTTAGAGGCCCTCAGTGAGCACGGAAGGGAGAAACACAGAGGAAGGAATCACAGGCCCCACTTCCAGGAAATTCTGTCTTAAGGAGTCAGAAAAACCATCCTTATCTGCTGACTTGCTGAGAGTCTTTGGAAACAGCTGTGCCTCAGTTTCCCTGTTTCCATGTAGAATATCACATGGCTGCCTTCCTAAACAGGAACGTGGGGAACAGAAATGTGGATGGTGGTAGCCCAATCATAACCCTCAGCAAGGTCAGTGGGCTCAGTCTCCTCGCCTCTGTAATGAGCAAGTGTACTTTCCCAGTCTCAACTTTCTATATGAATAAAAATGAGGTTCCTGATTCAGGATTCAAGTAAAGCCTACACACAAGCAGTGAATACCACTCCCAGGAGACCTTCTGGAGGTTATGAGAGAATAGCATGAAAATGATAGTTTCCCAGGCCAGAGGACTAGAGAAGTTTGCAGGGCTGCGGGGAGGGGTCTTGGTGGCAGGGATAGCGAGGGATGGAGTGGGGGCAGAATGTCTTCCATTTCTAGGGGTTAAGGAACCTGTGAAGAAAGAGATAAGGGAAGCTAGGTGAAGTTGGCCCAGGCAGGGGCTGGAGAGGCTCACCCTCAGCTGAGTGTATCAGAAGGCATGGCTGGACGTGAATGGTTTGCATAAGGTGAGGTGAAGTAGCTGGATAGAAAATAAAGCAGACCACTCCGGGCTCCAGGAATGAAGGGATGCTAATGGCTGGGTAGAGACAACCAGGATTCCAGGGGAAGATGAGCATGGGAGGTGGCGGAAATGAAGAACGGTCTGACACATGCTGGGCGACACAGAACAAGGGAAAGGGCGATGTACCGGGCACAGGGTAACGTGCAAGGAGTTAGCCACTGAAGACTCCGCTGAAAAGATGAAAGTCACCAGGGGAACAACAACAACAAAACAATCACTGGGGGTAGTTTACAATAGCCAGAGCCCCACGGGGAGAAAGCAGGCGGAAGCTGGTCCAGCAGTGGGGCACCGCTCGCTTTCTGGGACAAGAGGAGGCCTTTGCTGACCTTCCGCATGGGACGTGTCTCCTCAACAGCTCTTCTTCCCACCCCTTGTCCTTTCTCCACCAGATCTCTGCTGACAAAAAAACTCTGGGGAGGTTCTGTGGGCAGCTGGGTTCTCCACTGGGCAACCCCCCAGAAGCAAGGGAATTCGTGTCTCAAGGGAACAAGATGCAGCTGACCTTCCACACAGACTTCTCCAACGAGGAGAATGGCACCATTATGTTCCACAAGGGCTTCCTGGCCTACTACCAGGCTGTGGGTGAGTGGCCCCCAGGTGCCTTGTTGCCTGGCCTGAGGGTGTTCAATGGGGACCAGAGAAGGGGAATCTCGAATCCATTGAAACAGGAAGCCTATCCTTCCTTCTTTTCCCTCTGAAGAGAGCTTTTACCAGGAGAAGCCTGCCAACCTGGATTCTGTCACCATTGAGCAGTTCCCAGAAAGCATGAGAGAGGCCTGAAGTTGGGGTGCCCGGGGGGCCCAGTCAGTTAAGTGTCTGACTCTTGGTTTCAGCTCAGGTCATGATCTCAGGGTTGTGACATCGAGCCCTGTGTCAGGCTCTGCACTGGACGGGAAGCCTACATAAGATTCACTCTCTCCCTCCCCCTCTGCTGTCCCCAACCCCCCACTCAAAAAAAAAAAAAAGAGGGCAGGGGGAGGCCTGGAGTTTCAGGTGGCCAGGAGATGATTTTATCTCTAGACCTCTGGTGACTGACCTCTCTGACAGAAGAGCCATTACAGAAGTCCCTGGCAGACAAGGATTTAACTCTTCCTTCCGGAATGTCTTCCAGACCTCGATGAATGTGCTTCCCAGCTCAACTCACTTGAGGAGAATCTCCAGCCCCAATGCCAGCACCTGTGTCATAACTACGTGGGCAGCTACTTCTGTACCTGCCGTCCAGGCTATGAACTTCAGAAGGATGGGCATTCCTGCCAGGGTGAGGTCGGGGCACTGTGGGTGGGAGGCACTGAGCGATGGCTTGTGGGGCCAGCCAGAGAGTCCCTGGTGACCCCCGGCTGGCTCTGCTCTCATAGCTGAGTGCAGCAATGAGCTGTTCACAGAGCCATCGGGCTACGTCTCCAGCCTGGAGTACCCCCAACCCTACCCTCCTGACCTGCGCTGCAACTACAGCATCCGGGTGGAGCGTGGCCTCACCCTCCACCTCAAGTTCCTGGAGCCTTTCGAAATCGATGACCACCAGCAAGTACACTGCCCCTATGACCAGCTACAGGTATAGCCAAGCTCCTCCCTTAGAGACCTCCTTCCTCTCCCTCCCCTCCCCTCTTCCCCACTTCCCACTAGATCCTCTGGCCAGCTGGGACAGGAATAACCAGCATCACACAGGAGCTAGGCAAGTTCCCACACAACTACAAGTAGGTCCTGGGGATCCCTTTTCTCCTCCGGCTGAAAACATATGCAAAAAGCAGAGTTCCCACCACCACCACCATCCTGGTCCAGTGGGAAAATGTCTGAATTGGAGACATGGCCCTTTCCTCTTGCCCACCAGATCTATGCCAATGGGAGGAACATCGGCGAGTTCTGTGGGAAGAAAAGACCCACTGACTTTGACACTAGCAGCAATGCCGTGGATCTGCTGTTCTTCACAGATGAGTCGGGTGACAGCCGAGGCTGGAAGCTGCATTATGTCACTGAAGGTAAGGTTGCCTGGGGGGCCTCTCTCACTGGTCAGCATCAGGGCACAATCAGATGTGTAGAAAGGACAGTGGCTCTGAAATAAACATGTCCTCTGGTCTCCCCAACAGTCATCAAGTGCCCCCAGCCCAAGACCTTAGACAAGTTCACCATCATCCAGGATGTACAGCCCCAATACCAGTTCCGTGACTACTTCATTGCCACCTGCCAACAAGGCTACCAGCTTGTGGAGGTAAGAACCCAAAGAAGAAAGGTGGCCCAGCCATCCAGGTGCATAGGTCCATATCAGATTTAGGCCCAGGGCTGGCTGGATTCACACCTTTGATTTGGAAGATTACTTGATTTACCTGCTCTCAAACTTGACCAGGCGTTGAAAACACTTCAAGTTTTAAAAGCACTGATGTCTGGGTCTCCTGCAAGAGATTGATCCCATTGGTCCAGAGTGTAGCTAGGATGAATTAAAGCTACCCAAGTGATTCCAATGTGCAGCCAAGCTCATGAACTACTGGCCTAGCATAACAACTGTAGGATTTAGGAACTGAAAAAGTAGGGTGGAGTACAAGGAGTGACTCACTCAACATCACAGTGATTTTGTGCAGCAGGGACTAGAACCAAATTTCCTACCGCTTGCCCCAGGGTTTTTTCATTCACAGTGGTGCTCACCCTGGACCCACCACACTGCCCTCAGCTTTGCAGGCTCAGGAATGAACATGGTATTATTGGTTAATCTCACAAAAGCTGGTAAACTAAAATGCTATTCTAAAAAACATACAATTGGAGTGACCCCTGGGGAGGGACACAGGAATGGACATCCTATCTTTGTTCAATAGATCCACTTGGAAGACCTAATTAGAATCTGAGAGAAGACCTTTGGCATGTCCTTAAGTAGTAGTTCATTCATTCAACAAATGTTTTAAGCATTAACTGAGTGTGAGGCAGTGTCCTAGGAGCAGGAGGTCAATAAAAAGAAACACACATATTCACCACAGCCTTCATGCACAGCACTGACATGTTGCATCAAGCTGAGCTAGCCAAGATGAGTTGCTCTTTACTCCTGGATGTTTCTAGCTATACCATGAGGACTGGATGTCCTGGGCCCAGAACATTGGACACTCACATACTCTTTGCTTATGTTATAACCCTTGCTTTCATACGCTACCACAACCCTTACCTTGGCATTTGTCACTTACATCATAGAATTTAAAGTAAGTCATACAGCTTCTCTCATTATTTGCATCACCAAACATCCTAGTTCTCATACAGGTGCTTATGCAATTGTTTCCAGGGCTGACTCTCTGGGATGGTTTTTGGCCTTAATGAGGCTCATTCATATTGTCCAGTTACTTTTTGCCACAGAGGATGCCATTTTCTTGCTTTGTCCCCACTAACTACTCAACTACAATAGCACTTAGCACACATTGGCACCTCAAACACCCTGGAAAGTGGTTGGGCCCTTGCCCTTCAGAACAGTGTGGTCTGGGAGAGATGAGGTGATGCAGGCCTAGATCAATAGGCACTCTAGAGGGAGAAAACTATGGTTCTCCTTCAGAGCACAGTCTTCTGTTCCAATGCAGGAAACATACAACCAGGGTTGCTTTTTTTTTTTTTTTTTTTTTTTTTAAATTTAAAATTGTGAGGTTCAAGGGCACCTGGCTGGCTCATTCAGTAGAGCATGTGACTCCAGATCTCAGGGTCGTGAATTCAAGCCCCCCGTTGGGTGTGGAGCTTACTTATAAAATAAAATAAAATAAAATAAAATAAAATAAAATAAAATAAATAAAATAAATAAAATAATAAAATAAAATAAAATAGTGGGGTTCAAAGGGACTGCAGTGGAAATAGGCAAGAGTCTAGAGAGAGGATTATCAGGTCTGACAATTAGCCCTTGCCTGACTTTCTGCTGTGTGACTCAGTGCTCCCATCTGCACCTCTGGTCTGAGAAAAACAAAGGAGTCACATCCAAGGGGATGCTGAGGTCCGAGAGCCTGAGAGATATCCTTGCATTCCCTGCTGCTCCAGTGTGGGAAAGGCAGGAAGGCAACCTCAGTGCCTCCTCATGCTAATGGCACCTCTACCTCTGTCTACCTCTTCTCATACAGGGAAACCAGGTGCTGCTCTCCTTCACAGCTGTATGTCAAGATGATGGCACTTGGCATCGTGCCATGCCCAGGTGCAGGAGTAAGTCACAACTCAGCAGGTGTCTGCCCCTGGGGAGCTCCCAGCCCCTAGCCATGGGGACCTAGGCTGTGAAAGGAAGAGGGGGCCTAGACTAAGCAAAAAACCTCCCCCTTACTTCTCCTTTGAAGCCCATCCATCACAAGTGCCCCCCACTGACCGAATTTTCAAGGTTCTCAGCCTGTTTTGTGGGCAGAAAACTCAGGTTCTTCCCACTGAAGTTCCAGTACCATCCCTCTCAGTTCTCATATGGCCCTGTGTTCTCTCCAAGTCAAGGACTGCGGGCCACCACGAAGCCTGACAAATGGGGCCTTCAATTACACTACCACAAAGGGGGTGAACACCTACCAGGCCCGTATCCAGTACTACTGCCAGGAGCCTTATTACAAGATGCATACCAGAGGTGGCATCAGTGAGATCCAGCGAGGTAGGAACCCATGCAAATGGCAGCCTCCTTCCTTCCATCTTTTCAGGACATCTTCTGAGAGTTTTCCAACATAATCCTTAGGAGATGTAGATTGAGGTATCTTCCCAGGGCACTGGCTTTAGGGGCCTAAAGTATAGTGCCAAGAGACATCTAGGAGTGTTGAAGGAGGCACCTGAACTGATACAAAGAAAGTCTTAAATCCTATAAACAGTCTACTCTCTCTTACCATCACCATGACCATTACTACTGCCACCCCCACAAGAATTTTCATCATCCCCATCTCTACAACCACCAACACCACCATCATCATTACTACCCCCCACCTTCACCACCACCAACATGACAACCCCACTCCACCACCATCCTCGCCTCTACCTCTACCACCACTATCATTACGACCCCAAACTCCACTACCACCATCACTACCATCATTACCACCACCCTTCCCATCACCCCCACCTCTACCACCACCACCACCATCATCACCATCATCACCACCACCTCCAAACACCTCTACCATCACCACCATCATCACCACCACCACCACCACAATCACACTACAGCTGTACCCGTGGGACTTCCCCCAAAATTCTTCCCACATACCCACTCCCTTGCTACTATGTTGTGATTTTTTACATTTAGGTTTTACTAAATGACTCTGAAAATCATCTTCAAAACTTTTCTTTAAAATGAAAGAAATCACATGCTTTGTAGGGCTAAAACATCCAAAAGAAAAAAGAAAAAATCTTACATATAGATTATATGGTATTATTTAAGAGCTTGGCTTTGAAGTCAGACAATCTTCAGTTTGCATCTTGGTTTTGGAACTTAGAAGTTATGTGACCTTGTGCAAATTATTTAAGCTCAGTTTCCTCATCCAAAAAATGAGAATAATAATGAATCCCTGAAAGTGTCACTGTGGTGCTTAAATTAGATAATGTAGATAAAATGCTTAGCAACAAGCGTGGCATACTGTCAACAATCAGAAAATGTAGCTACCATTATAATCTACTATCCCACTACCAAGATGCAATCACTGATAAGATTTTCATATGTTTCTTCCAGTTTTTATGTCTATTTTCACAAATAGGGATCACATCAAACATGGAGTTAAGTGTTCTGATTTTTTCACTGAATATTAAAACAAAAACATATGTTGGGAGCCCCTCAACGCTTTTAATATTCCATCATTATGTATTTGAACCTTTCCCTTTGATCCTTGTTGGTGTTAGTTCCGAATCTCTCCTGTGCCTGTCCTGCACATTCAATGTTCATTAGCCTCTTAGACCTAGTTTCCCTGTCCACCACCTCCTAGCCTGATCATAGCCCCCTCTTCCCACAGGGGCCTATACCTGCACCGCCCAGGGCATTTGGAAGAATGAATGGGAAGGAGAGAAGATTCCTCGGTGCTTGCCAGGTAAGTGGCCTTGAGGACCACCCCAATGCCTTTTGCAGCCCTCCAGGGCCTCAGAAAAAGCATGCACAGAGGATGGAGACAAAGTAAATGGAGAGACAATCCAGATTCAGGTCAAAAATAGATAAAAGGAATATGGGAAAGAGGAAAGGTGATATCCCAGGAAAAAAGCAGAGAGGAACCCAGAGAATCAAATTCAGTCTTGACAGTCCTGCTTTTTCACTGAGGAGACAGGGAATCAGGGATTTTTAAAAAGCAAGAAAATTCCCAGGAAGAAATAAATAAGAACCAGGAGAAGAGGCTGACAAAAGGCCAAAGACAGTGGTGTGGGAATGGGAGGAGAAAAAGGAAAGAGCCCAGAGCCAAAAGAAGGGCTGTAGGGGGAACTGACTGACCACAGAAAGGAAGAGGGCAGGCCAGGCCTGACTTGTCCTCGCCTTCTGTCTCTCCTTTCCAGTGTGTGGGAAACCCGTCAACCCTGTGGAACAGAAGCAGCGTATCATTGGAGGGCAAAAGGCCAAGCTGGGCAACTTCCCCTGGCAAGCCTTCACCAACATCTATGGGCGAGGGGGTGGAGCCCTGCTGGGAGACCGCTGGATCCTCACAGCTGCCCACACCCTCTACCCCAAGGATCATGATGCACAAAGCAATGCCACTGTGGATGTGTTCCTGGGCCACGTAAGCGTGGAAGAGATCACAAAACTAGCAAACCATCCTGTCCGCAGGGTCAGCATTCACCCGGACTACCGCCAGGATGAGTCCCACAATTTTGAGGGGGACATTGCCCTCTTGGAGCTAGAAAATAGTGTCACCCTGGGACCCAACCTCCTCCCCATCTGCCTCCCTGACAACGAGACCTTCTATGATAGGGGCCTCATGGGCTATGTCAGTGGCTTTGGGATAATGGAGGAGAGGCTTTCTTATGACCTCAAATTTATCCGTCTGCCCGTAGCTAAACGAGAGGCATGTGAGAGCTGGCTCAGGAAAAATAAAAGGAAGGATGTGTTTTCTCAAAACATGTTCTGTGCTGGGGACCCATCTCTAAAGCAGGATGCCTGTCAGGGGGATAGCGGAGGGGTCTTTGCAGTGAAGGATGAGAACAGTGATCGCTGGGTGGCCACAGGCATCGTATCCTGGGGCATCGGGTGCAGCAGGGGCTATGGCTTCTACACCAAATTACTCAACTATGTGGACTGGATCAAGAAGGAGATGGAGGGGGAGGGCTGAACCCAGAATTCGCTAGATCAGAATCCAGAGAGCAGTGCATTAAAAAAAATTATCTGATAACCACTAAGAATCCTTATTAAAATCACTGATGCAGAAAGACACCGTGTGAAATAAATGCTCTTTTCTATAACCTCATTCCCATTCTTTGCCTAAAACAACACAAAGGTCACCTTTCTTCCCTTCAAGGATTATAGAAGATATACTCCACATTCTCTACTTATCATTGTCCTCTTCCATTTTTATACCATTGGATAATTGAAACTCTTTCCAAATAAAATTTTATGAGAAATTCCAGTGTGCAAAATGAGTTAAAAGTAGTTATCAATATAAAAATAAAAATATTTAGTAACATCATATTTAAAATACATAGGAAAGCAGGGGCACCTGGGTGGCTCAGTCAGTTAAGCACCTGCTTCTTGATCTCAGCTCAGGTCTTCACTTCAGGGCTGTGAGTTCAAGCCCTGTGTTGGGCTCCATGTTGGGTATGGAGCCTACTTAAAAAAAAAAAAATTCTTAGGAAAGCAATAAGAACAAAAAAGTTTATGCACACATTTACAGTTAGGGTTTTATATAACATTTTATTTCTAATTTTGTTTTGATTGTATGATGAAGAAAATCCTGATTTTCCCACATATGTAGTTGCAAATATAAGGGTTTTTTTAAAGCTTATTTTCCAATCTCTAAATATTTTTCTCTCTTTTTTTAAAGATTTAATTTTTTAAAAGATTTTATTTATTTATTCATGAGAGAGAGAGAGAAACAGAGAGAGGCGGAGATGCAGGCAGAGGGAGAAGCAGGCTCTATGCAGGGAGCCCGACGTGGGACTAGAGCCCAGGTCTCCAGGATCACACCCCGGGCTGAAGGCAGCGCTAAACCGCTGAGCCACCCAGGCTGCCCAAAGATTTCATATTTAAATAATTTCTATACCCAATGTGGGGTTCGAACTCACAACTCTGAGATCAAGAGTCACAAGCTCCCCTGACTGAGCCAGTCAGGTGCCCCTCTAAATATTTCATAAAAGAGGAGTGGTATGAAACTTTTGTTTCCAAGTTGAAAGATTAACAATATTTTCAAACAACTTGTATTACCTAAGACACATTTAAGGGTTAGAGAAGGACCTCAAAGCATTGTAAGTATTTATAATAGCATAGTAAGTATTTATAATAGAATATTATCATAATGTTATTGCATAACTGACTCATCTGGACTTGTTTGAACAACTTTACATGAACTGACATACACAGGTCTGAACTTTAAAAGGTCAATGCAGAGGCACCTGGGTGGCTCAGTTGGTTGGTTGACTGTCTGACTCTTGATTTAGGCTCAGGTCATTGTGATCTCAGGGCCTTGTGATCAAGCCCCACATAGGGCTCTGCACTCAGCATGGAGTCCACTTGAGATTCTCTCCCTCCCTCTCCTTCTGCCCCTCCCTTTGTTCACACTCTCTCTCTAAACAAATAAAATATTTTTAAAATAATAAATAAATAAATAAATAAATAAATAAATAAATAAATAAAAAGACCAGTGCAGAGTTAAAGCCTTCCTAAGTAAGTAATGAGAATTTATTTTTCTTTTTTAAAGATTTTATTTATTTATTCATGAGAGACAGAGAAAGGCAGAGATATAGACAGAGGAAGAAGCAGACTCCCCGCAGGGAGCTGGATGTGGGACTCGATCCCAGGACCCCAGGATCATGACCTGAGCCAAAGGCAGACGCTTAACCAGGTGCCCCAGTAATGAGAATTCTTAAGCCCAAATCCGAGTCCACAATCCCTTATCTGACATCCTCAGGGCCAAGTGCTTTTCAATATTCAAGATCTTACAGATTTAAGAAACATAACATACTGTCTATTATGTAATGTCCCCAGCAGGTCTAGGGCAGCACTCTAGGGCAATAAAACAGAGGAATAATCCCTCCAAAAAGCATTTGAATATTCACAGTATATGAGATAGATAAAGACTCTAAACAGCTACCCATCAGGTCAAGTTTTGCCACTAAATAACTTTTGGTGCCAAACTATTAAAACACTTTTAGGTTTTAGGAGCACTTTAGATGTCTGTGTTACAGACTTCAGGACTTGCATAGACAGAAATAACAGGAAAATGTTTTCTTTTATAGTCTACACAAAAGCATCCACAAGTTATAGGTAATGTGGAGCACGTGCTGATGCAGTAATTAGTATTTTTCAGAATTCCAGGATTCCAATGGAGATGGAAGAGGAGTGGGTAGAGGAGCCAGAAGTGGTGAGAACAAAAACTGAAACCAAAATGAAAATATCGAACTATATTATTTCTAAGGTTCCTGTAAATTTAAGAATCTCAGTCCTTTGTCCTTATTGTAATCATCAAATGTGATCCCAACAGAGCCCAGTGACTGCTCTGATCCTCCCGGTTCCCATGTCCCTCCTCCAAAGTCTTATGTGGCTTATCCTTTAAATACTCAGGAGTAAAATACATAAGGTTGAAACCAATGTCCTATGAATAGAGATCAAAAAAGAAAATACAAATTAAGGTTAAGCTTTGGGGCGTAAGCTAACTCAATGAAAGGAAAATACTTAAATTAAGACACCATCTTTTTAGCTGTAAGATTGGCAATGATAATATATTATGTTGGTGAAGATGTAAAGAAAGCATCACGCATGCATTACTTGTTGGAATGTGAACTGGTACACACTCTATAAGGAGCAATGTGGCAACGTGCAATCAAAACCACAAATGCACATGCCTTTGACCTAGAGATTCCATTTCTAGGAATTTTTCTCACAGATACTCTCACATATGAGATAATTACATATGTACAAGGTTAGTAATCGAAGCATTGTTTATGACAGCAAAGTATTAGAATCCTGAATTCTGAAAGGTCTGGTACCAAAGTTTCAGTATATTATGGAATATCCAAATAATGAAATATAATGTAGTCATTCAATTTCTAAATGAAAAATGTAAAAAGCAGGACAGTGTGTATAAAATATCACTATTTGTATAAAAAAGAGGAGTGAGTTGCTTCTATACGTACAAAATATTGCTGGAAAGATATATAAGAAACAATGGTAGTTTCTAGGGGAGGGCAATAGTAAGAAGAAAAGTTATCACTGTGTATGGTTTTGATCTTTCAAATTTTGAGCCCAAAAATGGAGACGGGGCTCTATTAAAACATTCTTTAAATTTAAAAAACTTTCAAAAGAGTAACATCATTGAGAAGGTGGATGTTTGGCAAAGATTGAAGGAAGTTAGATATTCAGAAATCTAGGAAAAGGCATTCCAGGAAAAGGAAACAGCCAGTGAAAAGGTCCTGAGACAAGAACATGCTTGATCTACTAGAGTGTTGCAGAGCAGCCAATGCAAAGAAATGTAAACTTACATTTTCAACTAGCTGGTCTCCCTCTGGCTGCTGTATTGAGGTCAGATTGCAGGTGGGAAAGGGCATAAAGAGGACCAATTAGGAAGCAATTATGGTAATCCAGGCAGACGTGATGGTAGCTCAGACCAAGCGGTAACAATAGAAGTGATATAAAGTAGTCATATTACGGATAAAATTTGCAAGAGTAGCCAGTAGATTTTCTGATGGAGTAAATATTAGAGCTGAGTGAGAAAAAAAGAGAAGTCAACTAGATGCAGAAGATTATAAGAGGAGCAGGTCTGATGAAAAACATGAGGACATGCCTTTTGCACATGTTGAATCTCAGATGCCTATTAGATTAGGGCCAAGATGGAGTAACAGGGACTAGATTTAGCCACCCTCCTGAAACAAACAACAGCAACAACAACAAAAACATCAAATATATGAAGCAATAGTTCTCAAGACATTAAATTTCAAGTAACAAAGGACAATGATGGCTCTATGATTGCCCCAGCTTACTGCCTCAAGTTTCCAAGCTGAGATACTGGAAGAAGAACCCCAGGTAGTGTTTAGTTGACTCCCTGAGTTGAGCCGAATGCGTGGGGAGAGTAAGACTAATGTCTTACTAATGTTCACAGAACTAAAGATCAGAGAGGAGAAAGCCATAAAGAGACAACTCCAGAGATCTGTAGAATATCTCTACAATTTTCTCACCCATATGTGAGAAAATTATTCAATGATAGAGAAAAAAAGCTGTATGACATGATTAGATGAAACAGTACCAGGCAATCAGGTGCTGGGAATAGCACCTGATCTTGCCATCCAGACTGAATTCATGGGGCATTAGGTAGGGTATTCAGAAGGGTCTTGCCTTAGTGATAGGGAACAACTAACCCTAGATTAAATGCTGTTCCGGTCCTATCTAACAAATGTTAAAAGCAAGATCCAAAAGGATCAAATGGGGGATCCCTGGGTGGCTCAGCGGTTTGGCACCTGCCTTTGGCCTAGGGCATGATCTTGGAGTCCCGGGATTGCATCCCACATCAGGTTCCCTGCATGGAGCCTGCTTCTCCCTCTGCCTGTGTCTCTGCCTCTCTCTCTCTCTCTCTCTCTCTCTCTCTCTCTCTCTCACGAATAAACAAATAAAATCTTTTTTTAAAAAAAAAGGATCAAATTATTTCCAAGTAACTTAACTAAGTCCCAGAACAAAGCTCCAGAATATTTATAGAGTTAAAAAAATATCCAGCACCCAACAAGATAAAATTCACAAAGTCTGGCAACCAATCAAAGAAACAGGAAAATATGATCCATAATGAGAAGAAAAGTCCATCAAAACCAAATAAAAACTGACAGATGTAGTAATTACCAGGCTGGGACATTAAAACAATTGCTATAACTTCATCCTTATGTTCAGAAAATTAAATAAATGTCTTCTAGACATCCAACAAGAGATACTGAATACACTGTTTGATGTATAAATTTGGAGTTAAGGAAACAGGTCTAAGCTAAAGATGCAAAATTTGCAGTCATTGATAGGTATACAGATGGGTGTTTAAAGCAACAAAGTTGAATGAAGCCAACAAGGGAGTGAAGACCAATAGAGAGAAGAAGCAATGCCTATACCCTGAGGCATGCCATTATAAAAGTCTGTGGGAACAGGAAAAAATCAGCCAAAGAGACTCAGAAATTATTCCTGTTAAGGAATAAATGTGAATCTCAAAATTCATATGTTGAAGCCCTTACTCCAACTCCCACCATGATGGTATTCAGAGCTGGGGTCAATAGGAAGTAATTAGGTTTAGATGAGGACATGAGGGTGGCATAAGAAAAAGAAGATCTCTCTCCACACATAAGCACCAAGAAAAGGCCATATGGGCACACAGTGTGGCAGCTATCTTCAAGCCAGGAGGAGGGACCTCCCCAAAATGGACTCTGTCAGCATCTTGATCCTGGACTTAGCAGCTTCCAGAACTGTGAGATATTGTTTAAGCCATTGGTCTCTAATATTTCATGATAGTAGCCTGAGCTGACTAAGACAGTGACCACTGAACCCAAGGAAAGCAAATGTATCAAGGCAAAGGAGTGACCAGTTGATTGACTTAGCAAATGTCACATATAGGTCAAGATGAAGACTGAGGATTGATCCTGGGATAGACCAATGTCAAAGTCCCGGGAGAGAACTAAACTGCCAGAAAAGCAGTTTAGTGGAATGATGGGAGCAAAAGCCAGACTGGAGTTGGAGAGTGGAAGAAGAACTGGAGACAAAAAGTATAATCTGTTATTTTAAGGAATTTGCTGCAAAAGGGAACAAAGAAACAGGACAAGCTATTGGGAAAACTGGAGTCAAGAGAAAGGTTTGTTTGTTTGTCTTTAATTAGAGAAGTAACAACATGTCTATATGCTGATGGGAATTATATAATAGGGGAAATGATGATGGTCAGCGGAAGTGGGGGAGAGATAGAATCCAATTGGAAGCATGGATGTGTTATCTATGCTAACAGATAGCAAGCAGAGTATAAGATGCTGGATTAGGTATTCTCTAATTCTTCGTTTGTTCTGGTGGAGTAGAAAATAAGGTTATTGGCTCAGAGTGTGGATGAAGGATATGGGGGTTCGAGGAGAGAGAAGAAAGAATGAAATAATCATCAAGGAGAATGGGAGAGAGAATGGATTAGGGAATTTTGATTGCCTGGGAGTATTAAGGGTCCACTTGAGATGCATGGTCACAAATTAAAATGAAATGGTTGTTCTCGGGATGCCTGGGTGGCTCAGCGGTTGGGCACCTGCCTTTGGCTCAGGTCATGAATCCGGGATCCTGGATGGAGTCCCGCATTGTGCTCCCTGCGAGGAGCCTGCTTCTCCCTCGGCCTGTGTCTCTGCCTCTCTCTCTCAGTCTGTGTCTCTCATGAATAAATAAATTAATTTAAAAAATAATTAATTAATTAATTAATTAAAAAAAAAAGAAATGGTTGTTCTCACCTTTGTGAGACAGTTGTGTGAATTAGGTCATATATTTTCCCCCAGCCACTATCAGCTGCACCAATACAGGTCTAGAGAAGGTGGCTTTCATTTTGCCAAGTGAATATATTTAAACCATGGGAGGGCATAAGAGTCCAAGTTGTACACAAGAGAGCTATTGCATTGAATTTAAGCTGGATAAAGAGGAGACCAAGCACAGAGAGAATAATGGACAGTAAATATGCAGTAGGATTGATATACTGAGGTTTCCGGTATTGGAGGACATAGGAAATATAGACCTCTAGGAACTGAACTGGAAAAATAGGAAGTGGTGGCAAAAGAATGGGAGGTGCAAAGTTGGGATAATTAGGAGAGGTTGCAGTTACTGGTAATGAAAAGTCCTATCTAGGCATGACCATGGGAGTGTGTGGCTGTGATAAATTGGAAGATAAAAGTATTGGAGAAGATTTGTGGAACCATAAAGCCAAAGCTTTAGAAGGATCATTTACCTATATTTTGAAATTGCCAAAAACGGCAGGAATGTGTTAGAAAGACAGTGAGTCAGGAACCAAGATCATTGAAAAATGACAGGAATGACCCAGATTCCAGGAAAGGACTACAACAATGAATAGATGTAGATGATATAGTTTGATGCCATGAGCTTCAACATTAATTGTCTGGGAAAAGACCAGAATGGTCTGTATACGGTAATGAGGCTCAAAGAATCACACACTGCCAGGCCCTATAGAACAGAGGTTGGGGGAGAAAAAGACAGTCACCAACTGAGTAAGCTGCAAGAGGGTATGGTAAGTTCAGGATATTCACTTGTGTCAAGGGGCCTGTCTCTTTCTACCACGGTAACCCAGCAAGCTGCTTGACCTGTCCGAGCCTCAGTTTGTTTGTAACAGTATCTCACATCAATTTCATTCAATAGTATCTCATACAAATATTGAAGAGTTAAATGAGCAAATACATAAAGCAGGCTTAATGTAGTGCCATGCATTATTATAGTAAGCTATACTGGGGAAATGTCCTTCTGGTCCTTACGTTAAAGTCCTTAAGTTAACGGTCCTAAGTTAACAGCACTACTCACTGCTTTAACTTCCATAACCAGAGGGCAAGGTCTTTATTTGTGGTTGTGGTCTTAGAACCATACTTTTAACCCCTCTACTCTCTCAACACACCTTTCACTCAGTCTGATGTAATGCAATAAAAACTACTACTATTACAAGGAAGTGGTATGATTTCCAGAGTTGCAGGAAAATTTTAAGCCCCTCACCTCAAGAACTCTCTCCCATTTCTGGCTGATGATTGAAATGTCATTAACAAGAAGCAAAAGTCCTTTAAACCTTTAGAAATAGGTCAACCTGATGAGGTGACTTATACTATTTGTGCTTAAAGGATAAAAGATGGTCATGAGGAAAGTACAGGATGACCAAAGAGGATCCAACAGCCAAGGACCAGGAAAGGAGGTTAGGGATAGCCAAAGACAAACTAACACAGCTTCATAAATTACTGGAGAAAAAATGTTTTTCATTTTTTAAGTTCACAACTTTTCAAATTGTGTCACAGGGAGAGACCCCCAATCTCACACTTTAATAGTAGAAGTAGAGTTTGCCTAGGCCCAACCTAAATGATTATTGTTTTCTGAAATCTCTCTCAGGATATCTCTGGCCAGCCTCTAGGGTTCAGCTTTTCCTCCACACTCATCACCTCTGCTTGGTTCCATGAGAAGACCAGAGTCTCTCCTTTGGAAGTACTTTGGGACATAGGCCTCTAATGATCAAAGGATTCTGTGTCTTTTGTCCTGGGTTTTCTCTCAACCATGTACTCATGGACTTCTTCCTTTTTTTCCTGGCTTCTATAAATTTTTATTCTAAACATCTTCTCTCTCTCTCTCTCTCTCTCTCTCTCTTTCTCTCTCTCTCTCTTTCCCTCTCTCTGTCTTTTCTGTTGGAAACCTTAGATTCTTCTTGCTTTTCATCTAAGAGAGATCAAGAAACATTTCATTTTACCTATGAATAAATGGATACCCAGGGAAAATCTGAGCATATTAAGCCAAAAAATATTTCACAGTCCCAAGCAGTGAGAAAAAAAATAATTTGCTTCCACACTAAACATAAAGAGAGACAGATCACAAACAGTGTATTTAGAGGACAGCATAAAGTGACTAAAATTAGAACTAGTGCCTTATCAGCAATTGTTGAAATTCTATGTCCTTTCTATTCCCTTGTAGTAAAACAAGAGATTTTAAAAACAGAACCTGCACCCCAGGAAACAGAGACCCGTTAGGGGGCTCTCACTAATTCCAAAAGAAATTCCCCTGCTGGGGATCTTGTAACCACAATTTCATTGTCCCCCATCATTTATCTACTTGCCTCTTTCTCTGGGGGAAGGGTGGGCACATCTGAAATCCTATTCCCTCAGTTCCTTAGCACAACTGAGAAAGGTCGGATATTTAAAATTGCCTTTTTTTAATTTAAAAAGAAAATTAAAAAGAAAGGGGTAGCCTAAAGGAATTCTTTATGGTGATGAAACAGTTCTATATCTGGATTGCAGTGGTGATTATGAATCTCCACAAGTGATAATTTTATAATTTTACAATCTCACACAAAACTACGCACACACTATGCCAATATAAGTTTCCCAGTTTTGATATTTCCTCTAATGGTTACATCCTATGTAACTGATGGAGGGTACATAGGACCTCTCTGTACTATATTTGCAACTTCCTATGAATCTATATGTCAAAAGAAAATGATTTTTAAAACCATCATTAAAACATAATGGCAGAGTCTATGAGTTTGACCAACATAAAGTTTCTCTACCCATTTTCAGGAACAGATCATCCCTACAGAAAATCAATAAGGAAACATTAGATCAGATGGATTCAAAAGACATTTACAGAACAATTCATACAACAGAAGCAGAATACACACTCTTCTCAAGCACATGTGGAACATAGATTACATGTTAAGTCACAAAGGAAGTCTTAATAAATTTAAGAAGATTGAAATCATATCAAGCATCTTTCCTGACCACAATGATATGAAACTACTAATCAGTAACAAGAATAAAACTGGAAAATTCACAAATATGTGGAGATTAAACAACATGCTTCTGAATAACCAATGAGTTAAAGAAAAAATCAAAAAAGAGAAAGCAAAAAATATTTTGAGACAAATGAAAATGGAAATATGCCATGCGAAATTATGGGATGCAACAAAAGCAGTTCTAAGAAGCAGAGTTCATAGTGATAAATGCCTACATTAAGAAACAAGAAAGTCCCTAATAAACAACCTAACTTCATACCTCAAGGAACCAGGAAAAAAGCAAACTAATCCTGAAGTTAGTTGAAGGGAGAAAACAAAAAAAAATCATAGCAGAAATAAATGAAATACAGACTTTTTAAAAAGACAATAGAAAATGAAACTAGGGGATGCCTGGGTGACTCAGTTGGTTAAGCATCTGCTTTCAGCTCAGGTCATGATCTCAGAATCCTAAGATCAGCCCTGCATCACGCTCCCTGCTCAGCAGGGAACCTGCTTATACCTCTCTCTGTCTTTCCTCTCGGCTTGTGCATTCTCTCTCTCTCTCTCTCTCTCTCTCAAATGAATAGAATCTTGAAAGAAAGAAAGAAAGAAAGAAAGAAAGAAAGAAAGAAAGAAAGAAAGAAAGAAAGAAGAAAGAAAGAAAGAAAGAAAGAAAGAAAGAAAGAAAGAAAGAAAGAAAGAAAGAAAGAAAGAAAGAAAGAAAGAAAATGAAATTAGGAGCTGGTTTTTTGAAAAGATAAACAAAACAGACAAACCTTTGGCTAGATTTCCAAGAAACTAAGCTGGTTTTTTGAAAAGATAAGCAAAACAAACTTTTAGCTAAATTTACCAAGAAAAAAGAGAGAAGACTCAAATGAATACAATTTTTAATGAAAGAGGAGACATTACAACTAATATCATACAAATACAAAGGATCATAACAGACTACTGTGAACAATATATGGCAACAAACTGGACAACCTAAGAAAAAATGGATAAATTCCCACACACAAACAACCTACCAAGACTGAATCATGAAGAAATAGAAAATGTGAATATATCAATTACTAGTAAAGAGATTGAATTGGTAATCAAAAACCTTCCAACAAACAAAAGTCCCAGGACCAGAAGTTTTCACTGATAAATTCTACCAAACATTTAAAGAAAATTAACACCAATCCTTCTCAAACTTTTCCCAAAATAGAATGGGAAGGAACAGTTCCAAATGCATTTTATGAAATCAGCATTACCCTGATACCAAAGCCAGACAAGACAGTATAAGAAAAGTTCAATAAATAAATAAATAAATAAATAAATAATCAAAAAAAAGAAAGAAAAGTTCAGACCAACATCCCTGATGAATAGAGATCCAAAAATCTTCAACAAATATCAACAAACCAAATTCAACAGTACATTAAAAAGATTATACCACGATCAAGGGGCATTTATTCTAGGGATGCAAGGATAGATCAACATCCAAAATCAGTGTAATACACTGTGTTAACAAAATGAAGGATAAAAACCATATAATCATCTCATTAGATGCAGAAAAGCATTGACAAAATTCAACATCATTTCATGATAAAAACTCTCAAACTGGGTATAGAGAGAATGTACCTCAAAATACAAAGGCCATATATGACAAGTTCACAGCTAACATACTAAACAGTGAAAATCTGAATGCTTTTCCTCTGAAATCAGGAACAAAACAAAGATGCCCACTCTCACAACTTTTATTCAACATAGTACTAGAAGTCCTAGCCAGAGCAATCAGGCAAGAAAAAGAAATAAAAGGAATTCATATTGGAAAGAAAGAAGTAAAACTGTCTCTATTGGCAGATGACATGAAATTATATTAAAAACCTTAAAAATCTCACCGAAATAAAACTGTTAGAATAAACAAATTCAGTAAATAAATTCAGTAAAGTTGCAGGATATAAAATCAATATACAAAAATCAGTTGTGTTTCTATGCACTAACAACAAACTATTAGACATTAGGAAAACAACGTTATTTACAATAGCACCAAAAAGAATAAAATACTTAGGAATAAGTCTAACCAAGAAGGTGAAAGATCTATACACTGAAAACTATAAAACACTGATGGAAGAAAATGAAAAAGATACAAATAAATAGAAAGGTATTGCATGCTCATAGACTAGAAGAATTAATATTGTTAAAATGTCCCTACCCCCAAAGCCATCTATAGATTCAATGCAATCTCTGTCAAATTCCAATGACATTTTTCACAGAATAAAAAAATCTTAAAGTTGTATGAAACCACAAAAAATCCTGAATATCCAAAGCAATCTTGGAAAGGAAAACCAAGTTGATCAACTGAACGTGTGATTATTCATCACACCACACTTTCTGGTTTCAAACTATATAACAAAGCTATAGTAATTAAAACAGTATGGTATTGGCATAAACACAGACACATAGATAAATAGCACAAAATAGAGAACCCAGAAATAAACCCACACATATAGCCAATTAAGCTCTTTAAAAAGAGTCAACAATGGGGGAAGGATAGTTTCTTCAATAGATGATGTTGGGACAACTGGATTGCCATATGCAAAACAATAAAACTAGACCATTATCTTACATCACACACAAAAATCAACTGAAAAAAAAGGACTTTATTCCTAAAGACTTGAACATAAGACCTAAAACTATAAACCACCACCTAGAAGAAATATAGGAGGTTAAGCTCCTTGACACTTGGTATTGACAATGACTTTTTTTATTTGACACCAAAGGCAAAGGCAACAAAAGGAAATATAAGTAAGTGGAATTACCTTAAACTAAAAATCTTCTGCTCAAAAAAAAAAAAAATCTTCTGCTCAGCAAAAGAAAGCGTCAAAAAAATGAAAAGGCAAACTACAGAATGGAAGAAAATATTTGCAAACCATATATCCAATAAAGGATTAGTATCCAAAATATACAGGGAATTCATATAACTTGAAAGCAAAAAGGGAAATAACCTAATTTTAAAATGGGCAAAGGACTTGTCTAGACATTTTTCCAAAGAAGACATACAAATGACCAACATCACTAATCATCAGAGAGATGCAAACCAAAACCACAATTAAATATCATCTCACATCTGTTAGGATGTTTATGAAAAAAAAAAGACAAAAGATAGCAAATGCTGACAAAGATATGGAGAAGAGGGAACACTTCTACACTGTTTTGGGGAATGTAAACTGGTACAGCTGCTATGGAAAACAGTATGGAGGTTTTTTAAGTAATAAAAAATAAAAATACATATGATCCAGCAGTACCCCCTCGGAGTATGTATTCAAAAGAAACTAAATCATCATCTCAAAGAGGTATCTGTACCCCAATGTTCTTTGCAAGATTATTCACAATAGCCAAGGTATGGAAACAACCTAAGTGTCTGTCAAGAGATGAATGGATCAAGAAAACATAGTGTATATTACATACAATGGAATAGCATTTAGTTGTTAAAAAAGGAAATCTTGTCATTTGTGACAACATGGACAAATTTGGAGGGCATTATGCTAAGTGAAATAAGCCAGACAGAGAAAGGCAAATGCTGCATGGTATTGCTTATATGTGGAATCTTTTAAAAAAAAATTTAAGTCAAACTCATAGAAACAGAGAGTGGAAAAGTGGTTGTCAGGGGTTGAGGTGTAGGGGAAATGGAGAGAGGTTGGTAAAAAGATAAAAGCTTTTATAGTAATAAGATGAATAAAGTGTGAGGATTTAATGTATAACATGGTGACTATAGTTAATAACACTACATTGTATAATTAAAACCTGCTAAGGGAATATAACTTAAAGTGTTCTCACCCAAAAAAAAATATTTTAAGGATAAATATGTGAAGTGATTAATTAATTTAATGGGATGGAGGGATCTTCTCACAATATATATGTATATGAAATCATCACATTGCACACTTAAATATTTTACAATTTTGTCAGTCATACCTCAATAAAGCTGAAAAAAGAGATTTCTTGTACTTTTAGTTAAAAAAAAGAACAGGAATGTGAAAAGTATAGTCACATTTCTACAGAACATGTTGCTGATTATAGGGATCAACTAAAAGCAACTTTAAAGAGTACTGAGGGATCCCTGGGTGGCGCAGCGGTTTAGCGCCTGCCTTTGGCCCAGGGCGCGATCCTGGAGACCCGGGATCGAATCCCACATCGGGCTCCCAGTGCATGGAGCCTGCTTCTCCCTCTGCCTATGTCTCTGCCTCTCTCTCTCTCTCTCTGTGACTATCATAAATAAATAAATAAATAAATAAATAATAAATAAATAAATAAATAAAATAAAGAGTACTGAAATCCTGCCAACACCTTCTGTGCCAGTCCAATTTCGACTAAGTTCCTTCCATTAAGTCCTCTTGGCCTCTGGGAGCCATCTTTTCCCCCTGACATGAGAAACTGATCCACCAGTCCATTTTCTTCTGACCAAAGAAACGTGATAATTCACCCACTTTTAACAGTTGTCTTTTCCTGAATTTTAGGTGAAGCAGACACACATCGTTCCTAAGTCACACATGAGGCAATATGATTGATACCCTCTAAGTCACAATGAATGATTCTCTAGCTCTTCTAGGCCTTGCTGATGAGTCCTTACTGGCTCCGAAGTCTCTGATGATGATTCATTTGGAACCCCTCTTTGCCATTTACACAGGGAAATGATCCCGTAGTCAAGTTAACCATAACCATCCTACTGCATAAGGCAGTAACAGTGAGGGAATTTTGTCCTAATACCCCAGGTCATCTGCAAAGGAACAACCCAAAGACTAAAGATCCTGGCATAGATGGATTTCCTTTAACTGTTACTTGTCAGATTCCAGGTTATTTTTTAGTATTATCTCAATTACTTTTTTTTTTAAAGGACAATTTCTACATCACAGGAAGTTTCTTAATATTTTTACAATTCTTTTTTTCCAATTCCAATTTCTCTAGAGGAATCACCCTTCTCCCATCCAAAACATTGTAGTCCAGGTTATAGTGTTAATCCCATTGCATAACAGGCAGGTAAACAAAGGTAGTTATGAGGTACACAGGTAAAGAATAATGCAAATGGCTTTATGCTGCTTGGTTTACTTGACACAATCCTTCCAAGTTTCCTTATTAAAATTCTCCTTGGATTCTTCAGATTTTTGCATTAAAGTTCTGTTCTGTTTACTTCTCCTTCACCAACAGGGCTAACCTCTAGTCTAAGGCCAGCTGTTGAATTTAGCCCTGTTGGTAGACCAACAAAAAAATCAAAGTCCTTTCCTGATGGGCCCCAAATACAGACCTTTTAGCTTCTGGCAAAAAAAAAAACTGCTCTCATGAAAGCCTCATGTCCCATCCAACAGACCAGAGTCTTCCTGAACTCCTAACTTCCTCTTACTCCATGGCTTTCATAAGACACCCTGTTAGGGCAACTGCCCCCTAAATAGGCCTCTTGTCCACATTTTTAAAAATACTTAGTCTCAGTTGTGTGATCACTCTTCATTACTAATAATTTTGTGGTAAGGAAGAAGTTGGTTTTTTTTTTTTTTTAATTTCCATTCCCTCAGAAAAAAAATTAGAAAGGAGAGACTTTGGGTCCACCTTCACCAGAATCTTCAGCTGTAACATCCTGCAGAGAAGACATTGTTGCCTGGCTAACCAACTGATCAAAACTACCAGGAAAGCACATGAGAGAATGATCAATTTCTTTTTTCTTCTTTTTATGAAGTTGTAATATTGTATTATACAAAAAAACCCATATATTATACAGATAAGTATTAAAAGAAAATTAATTTTTAGGAGACATTGAAACAATTTATACCTCAAAATTTTATACTTAAAGATCTTTTTTTTTTTTTTTATACTTAAAGATCTTTAACAGCCAATTCTAACTAGTGTATGTGGACATCTGAATGAGGTTCAGGTTTGTTTCATAAGTTTCAAAAGCAGAATATGATACCTTGTGTTGATAATATTCATGCTGATGAACAATATTCAGTAAATCTCAATTAGAAAAGAGGAGTAAATCTGAATTCCCTGTTTTCACGACTATTCAATACGAGCTGCTAAATGCCTGAATCAGTGAGGGTGACTAAACATGAGAGTCACCTAACTCTGGGAAATGAACAAGGGGTAGTGGAAGGGGAGGTGGGCGGGGGGTTGGGGTGACTGGGTGATGGGCACTGAGGGGGGCACTTGTTGGGATGAGCACTGGGTGTTATGCTATATGTTGGCAAATTGAACTCCAATAAAAAAAAAATTTTTAATAAATAAATAAATAAATGCCTGAATCTCCATGACACAACAGCCTTTCATCACCTTTCTCTGGGACTCAGGTCTTAATGTGGAATAAGACAAGTCAGCCAGAATTGGGTTATAAACATGATTTATTACAGTGGATAGTAGACACTGAGTATGATAAAGCAAATGAAACTTCGAACAGATAAAGGGGAAACAAAAAATCAAAGGTATGCCCAACAATAAATTTCAGAGTCAGAACTGAAACACCAGGCAATCATCAGGAAAGAGAACTCCCTAGGACAACCCTTCTCATGTTGTGATCCATAGTTGGTATTTAGGAGAGAGGACCCCACAGATTCAGATCACACCAAATGACCAATACGATGTCATGATCAAATGCTACTTCCAGCTAAGTATCCCAATGATCAAGTTCTATTTAAATCACACTCCCAAGTATTCTCTCAGTCATGGTGAAATAATGTGAATATTGAGAGGAAAGCAACGGATTGGTCATAGCCCTTGGAGAGAGACTGGTGGTCTGGTGTATGGATTAGTCCATACTGGGGGTACTATGTTCCTGCATTGTCTGTCTTATCCAGTCAATGTAATTCTTCACTCGTGTATAGATTCCATAGGTTCCACACTGGGGGCCCCAGGACACCAGACCAGCTACATAGAATTTGAGGGTCTCTTCATTGGGAACCCGTAGAGCAAAGGCTCCACCACTGTCCCCTTCACAGCTATCAACACCCTTCTCTCCTCCAGCACAGATCATATTATTAGTGAAAACATAGGTATTTATATCCACTTTGACATTTTTTCCTTTCACCTCCCGGCACTTTTCTAAGGGAACAATGGGTAAGCTTGCCCCTCTGAGCATGATCACATGATCTCTTGCCTTTGTTCGGCCCCAGCCTGAGATCAGTCCCAGGGCTCCCATTGGGGGGTCATATTCTGAGGAGGTACCTGGCAGGCAGATAGGGGAGACATTGGGTCCCATTTTCACTGGCTCTTTCAGCTGCACAAGTGCAATGTCATTGTTGAAATTCTTCCGTGTTTCTGGGTCATCCAGGAATTCCCAATCCGGATGAATAATCACACGCTCAGCAGTGAGCATCTGGGCTTTTGTCAGTTCTGAAGTAACCACTGAGGTGGACCCAACATACATTACTGGTTCGCGGTTTCTCTCCACAACATGGGCAGCTGTCAGCACCCAGTACTCATCGATGAGAGCCCCACCAGCCCGTGGGTTCGAAAAGAAGACTTGCCAGGGGAAATTTTGAATCTCTGCAAGGGATCCTCCAAATATCCTCTGCTTTCCCATAAAGGGCTTACTGGGAACACCACAGACTGGGAAGGAACAAGAACAAGGTGGAGAGAAAGAAATTGTTAGCCTCCTGCAAATCCTCCAACCACTCAAAAACTTGCCAGGCTTCAGAATTCTCTAGGATAGTATAGCCAACCCTATATTTGGTCAACCATCTCAGTACCTGACTCATCCTGAATGCAATCACCAAACATCTCACTTTTCCAAAGCCACAGGCAGGCTTATGGGAGAAACTGGTTAAACTGAAGCAGTGTATGACTTGCTGAGTCCAAATGAGCTAGTGCCTCACAATATGAACAGCCCCTGTAGAGGTGCACTTCATCCTAGGTTCAGCCCATGGGGACAGGAGTCCAACTGGAACCAGTGCTGGGAAACTCTTTCCTCATACAGATGGTGGAGGAGGAAAGCATTTCACCTCTCCTGATGCCCAGATTGAGTGTTTATCACCTTCTTTACTGAAGTCCTAATTGCAGCTGAGTCCCTCCTAGCAATCCATGGAAGTAGAACAAAGGGAGGGTTCTCTTCTTTAATCTTTCATCTCATTCCCCACTGATTCCAGGTTTGATCACTTTGCCATTACTGAATACAACTAATATTAAATTTTATTCCAGATGAAGCTGGCTTACCTAAATCTCTCAGTAGTCAGCCTGAATAGACTCTGAGGTGAGCATAAAAGGCTTGGACTCAGAAAGACCTGAGTTCAAAGTCTACTCCTGCCTCTTACTAATTCTGTGACCTTGTACTCAGGTCACTTATCTGTGAAATGGGACTGATAATACCTCAAAGGGTTGCTGCAGTGACTGGAATGAGATAATAAATGCAATTAGCTCAGTCCTTAGCTCTCAATAACACTGTTGTTACTACCAGGATCATTATTATTATTATGTTGAAAGCCTGCCTCTATCAAATTCTGATCTGTCTGCAACTCCTCCTTTCTTGTATTGCTGTATATCTTATTGCCATATAGACTTTTACATAATAACTGAGCTATTCAACTGGTCTTGTGTCAGTGTGTGGATTCCTCACTCTCAATTTTCAGGTCCTGTTTTTTATCACTTCTACATCCCCTTACTACAGCTACATTACCAATCTAACTGGCCCTGAATCTGATACCAACTGTCACTGGCTGATCTTATATTTCCTGTCAGTTGGCCTAACTCACTGCAGTGAAGGAATTCCCCCCCAAACCCTTGCAGGCTCACAGCCCAGTGTTTCCATCTCACTGAGATAGACTCTGCTACGCCCAGATAGTTAAGTCCTTTCCCAAAAGGACTGCACCTACTTTCAGAGAGTGGCCCCACATGCCAGCTCCTGTATATATGGTGTCTCCCCAAGACTGAGCCCTGATTACCTGGAACACATTTTGGCAGCTCCGTGCCCAGCAATTTGTTCACCCAGCTCCCGTTGCCAGCGCAGTGATACTCTCCTGGAATAGCACAAGGGACATAGGACACACTCACCACCACACCTCCGCTCTTCCATTTCCCCTTTCATTCAGAGCCTCAGCTCCTCTGGGATTTGAGGAAGTGGGTCAAATCAAATCAACTAGAAAAGAATCTTGAGATCCCCCTATCCACAATCCCTCTAGCCTCTATCCTCCCAAGGGGAAGGAATATTCTCCAAAGACGAAGAGGGTTATGGCAAAGATTAGAAAAAGACTTCAAGTGGGAAAATTAATTAAATTAAGTTAAATTAAAAGTGGGGCACCCCTGGGTGTCACAATCAGTTAAGTGTCCAACTCTTGGTTTCAGCACAGGTCACCTCAGGGTCATGAAATTGAGCCCTGCAATGGGCTTTGGACTCAGTTTGACATTCTCTCTCCCTCCCCCTTTGCCCCTCCTACTCACGCTCTCTCTCTCTCTCTCTGTCTAAAATAAATAAATTAGGAGTGCCTGGATGGCTCAGTCGATTGAGCATCTGACTTTTGATTTCAGCTTGGGTCATAGGATCAAGCCCTACATTGGGATCTGTGCTCAGCACAGAGGTTTGAGGTTGAGCATCTGCCTTCGACTCACGGTGTGATCCCAAGGTGCAGAATCGAATCCCTCATGGGGCTCCTGCAGAGAGCCTGCCTATCCCTCTGCTTATGTCTCTGCCTCTCCCTCTGTTTCTCGAATGAATGAATGAATGAATGAATGAAATCTTTTTTAAAATAAAATAAATTAATAAAATCTTTTTTAAAATACAATTTAATTAATCTTTTAAAAAATAATAAATTAAAAGCAATGAAGTGGTACATATCATGCCTTATACAGTCCTTTGCCTAGTACTACCAAGGCCTTTCCATCGAGAAAGCCAGTCATATAGTATGGTAACTTAACAATGGAAGCATTACTCCTGAGGTTCTACACTAAATAACTGGTCAAAAGCTGGATAATCACATGAAAATGGATATTGTAGGGGGAATTCTTGCCATAGCTGTGAAGCTAAACTCAGCGACCTCTATAATTCCCAAGGATGATCCTATATCCCTATAGGAAATTTTTATCTTTAGATTAAGCCAAGAGGATAAACAAAGTCCATCCCATCTCCTTCATTTGCCTCCAAACTCTCTTCCAACCCAGAAAGATGGTTCGATTCACTCTCTAGCACTCTTACTCTTTCTCCTTTTTTCTCTAGTCAAAGAAACCTACCGCTTTCTTCATCTTCCAAGTAGTAATATGGCTCCTCACAAGTGTAATGAATGACAGAACCAAATAAAGTATGTTCTGGATCTTCAGCTTTACCATTCTGAATGGGTTCAGGAGAGCCACAGTCCACAGCTACAAGAAGAAGGCAAGAGAGTGATGGTCAGGATATCCACTTCTTCTAGAGTCATTGGGCCAGTTTCATCCTTCCAGCCATATTCCTCACTCTTTCCCACCCCACATCCATAAGCACATCCCAAACCTGAGATGAATCTTCCCAGACCACTGAGTCCTCCCAATGCAGATAGCCCCCCAAAAGCTACATGGAGGAACTTGCTTCTCAGTGGTTGGTGGAGGCCCCTGCAGAAGTCAGGAATGGACTCTATGGTCCTACTAACTCTACCAATCACACAGCCCCTTTCTTTGAAAGAAACCTGTTTGTCTGGCCTGTCTGGGACCAGATCTGGGCTAGCACCTCATGTATGGCTTCCCTTCAAAATATCCAACCCACTCTCTCACAAGCCTAAGAAGAAAGCATGAATTTGAATTTTGATGAACTGATCTTTTAACTCCCATTGAAATAAAAAAAGAGTCTCATTTTAAAGAAATACATACGTTGACATTTCAGTTTGGAATTACTCCACTTTCCATTACTTTGACAAGTAGAATAGAAAGATGATGAGCCAACACTTCCCTGGAGAATAATACACATCACCATTAATTTGTAAGGAGAGATATGGGAAATGAAAATCAAAAATGAAATTTATCTCTGGCCTTGGTTCAACAAGGAGTCCTGACCACAAGAAGCTTGGGGGTATGTTAGTAGAATGACCCAAAGCACCCAGGAGTTGAGGCTAAAGACAACTTTGCCCTAGCATATCAGGTCCTCTTCCCCAAGAAGACTAAAGGCAGGATAAGAATGTCAATCTGGCCAAGAAATTCCATGACTCACAAAGAAGGACAAAAGATCCTGAGGTGTTCTATCTATGGAAAAGGTGTTATATCTTGCTCAAACAAGGACATTCAGTACACCATTCGACAATTCCAGTATGCTCACCCTGATGTAGGGATTAGGGAGGAGATCGTAACAGTACCTTACCTGCACAACTTCAAACCCTTCCAGACAGGTTATCTTTACTACATCTTTGAATACATATATTGCTTTCTCAGGCTCCCAAACAGAATTGGCAGTGACTTCTTTGGAACAAGGGATTGCTTAGAAAGGACAGAAAACAAAATTACCAAATAGTTGGAGAATCTCTGTTCAATTTACATCATCTTCACACTTTCTGAAATCATTCAGTAGTCCTTAATCCTGACGCCTAACATTCCAATGGAGATGTTAAAATAATATGACATTACATACTCCAGAAAGAGTCATTGAGCTAGTTCCAGCCTCCCAGTCATGTTAGTATATACTAACTAACCACCCCGAAGTTGTACATGCTAACTAACCACCCCAAATTGTCTGTGCCTGCAAGCCCAGTTGGAGGATTCCTAGAAGTTCAGTCATACTGTCAACCACTGACAGGTTTAGATATTGCTGAAGAAGTGAAGTATCTCAGGATAACTATACATATAACAATCTACCTGTTTGGATTTTACATTGTCCCGGGACTTCGGTAGCAATAAATAGCAACTTCTAGGTTACTCACGATCTCCACGGTAACGAAGTTTCCAGCCCTTTTTTTGCCCTGTTTGGTCAGTTTGGAAGATGATATTAAGAGCGCTACTCTTGGTTTCAATATTTAGTGGCCCAGGGAATCCCTTACCACAGTAAGGACCAAATTGCTTGTCTCCTGCAACAAACTAAAAAGAAATGAAATGATAAAATCAGAAGAGAGAAAGAACTAAAATAAAGGGGTAAAATGGAGGGAATAAAAGTAAAGCAGGTAATAAAAGATACATAAAATAAGAAGGGAAGAAAAGAGAGGACAGAAAGAAAGATAATTTGTCTTTGAGGAGAAAGCTCTCTGTGTCAGTTGGAAGGAAAACTAATCATTCATCACGCACAACTAAACTGTCAGGGCAGTGGCCATTTGAATCAGCTGATTCCACATCAAAATCTTCTCTCCGCACAGTCACCACCACTTGGTATCCATCTTCCAACTGGATCTGATAGTCGCACCTTGAGTTCTCTGGGTATGGATTGGGATAATTGGGACTTGTAATCTCCCCAGTCAGCGTAGTGAATACATCCCCACTGCAATTGACTAAGAGAGAAAAAGAGAAAAGAAATCAAATACAGGGTCAAGTAAAGGAGTTCCTGCCTCATTCTATGACTCTTCTCATGAATTGACCATCCCTGGCTAGAGTCCCCATGCCACAATTACACACCCAATACAAATCGGTAGAGATACCCAATGCTTATTGGGTTTCCATCACATTGCTTATGACAGAGCCCCTTATGGTTATGAACAGTCCCAGACAGACTCTTCACAAGCATCTATCTCACCTCTCCAATTATTTACTTGACCCTGTAGGCTTGTCTTCCTCCACTCTTGTGGAGCTTCAGAGGGCTTATAGGTAATAACTAAGGATACATGCCAAAGCAAGGCTGAGGCTAGTCAAAAGTGGAAGGGTCAACAAAGTTCTAATTGAAGCTTCAAGCCATTCAAAATCCCAAGGAACATGCACCCCACTTGATGGCAAGCTCACCTCCACAATTCTTCATATCTTCATGGAGGAAGTATTCGGGGGGGCAGGAGCAGAAGTAACCACCAATGAAGTTGTTACAGAAGTGACTACAGGGGACATCTGCAAAGTCTGTGCACTCATTTATATCTAGAAAAAGTAGAGAAAGATTGGGGTCAGGAACAAAGATCCAGAAGGAAGAATGAGTTTAAACCCAAAACTACGAGGGTAAGAAAAAGTAGGAAAGGCCTGTTGCTAACATGAATGAATCACATTTCAGGATGGTATTATTCTATATATCACTCTCCTACAATATGATTCTAGACTTGTGCCCGCTATTGCACAGCTAAAAGGAGCTCTCAATGCTCCCTTACAGAGAGACCCTTGGCCTTTCTAACAGAGCATTTCAGCTCCAGAGACAACACTCTATAAGATATACAGGATGAAATATCTTCTGAGGGGAAGAGTAATAAGTACACTTGCCACTTTAGAGGATTTGGGCATTTCTGCCAAATCTAAACAATAGTTTTGGCTTTATGAGATGCTCTAATTTCACTTTAATCTAGAGTTAGGTATAGAAGCACACAGAATTTGAAGGTTTGTTTGCCATTAGGTGGGTTTGAATATCATGCATTCCCGATGTGATTCTTGGCAAGTTGCTTAATTTCCCTAGTGCTCACTTTCCTTAAGTAATCTTTAAGTGGAGATCACTATACCTACTTTGAAGAATTGTAATGAAGATTAAGTAAATATAGGTAAAGTTACTAATACAGTGCCAAATTTATAGTGGTTCTCAATAAATTACTATTTATTGCTTATTTTTACCATTATCATCATCTCCACTGAGATATAATCATATGTTTGAATTTCACAAAGGCAATCCATGGACAGATCCAAGTCTGGTCAACACTTCATAAGAGTTATAATTATAAACAGAATCCTTATTCATGGAATCTCTCAGTGTTTGTCCTGCTTCTAATCTTTTAGCTGGATCAATAACGTACATGGAGAAGGGTGAGCCTTACCTACAGCGACATAGTATGCAGCAAACCCAGTGAAACGTTCTTCATTGGAGAAGTCTGACTTAAAGATCACCTGGAGTCTATTGTGTGGGATTTGGAACTCTTCCACAATTGGGGAGTTGGGATTCTTGCTGGTCTTCTGTCCACAGAGTTTCCCTTCTTCAAAGTCTCCTGACATTATCTAAGAGAAGAGTCAAAAGAAAGCTAAGAAAGAGTGGTATTTTGGAATGGAGGTCAGAGAAGGGGAGAGAGAGAATAAGACACCACCCCTCCCAGCCCTATCTTTTAAAATATACCTGCACTGAGTCATATGCACAGTTCTCTGACAGCTCTATGTCCAGGTGAGTGAAGTAGAGATGGATCCCATACCCTTCAGGAACTTCTATATTCCAAGATTTCTCTATCTCGTTGGGGTATGCCTGAGGGTAGTTAGGGGACAGGATCTCTCCATACATAGTAGGCTCAGCATAAACTGATGCCAAAAGGGAAAACAGGACAATGCACCTGAAAAAAAAGACATGGAGAGGTGGATGACCCAGGTACTGGCAGACTAGTGCAGTGCCCTAACATTTGTCATGGGTAGAAGGGAGGGGAAAGGGAGGGAAACAAGTAGAAGGGAGGAGGGCAACAGCTCATGCAGAAGAATCTTAAGTTGAAATAAAAAGCAAAAAGGCCCAGGTCAAACCGAACCCTGGGCTTCAGATCTGAGCTGTTCTCTTGAGAAGATAAAGGGAATAGAGTCCATGTATATTTCTGTAGACTCATGATCACTTACCACATCTCTGGCAATTTGTTCATCCCTGGTCAACAGCAGGCCTCTAGTTCCTGGCCCTCTGCACCTTTGGACTTTGGAGCAAAGGGGTGGCAGGGATGGCTGTATTTGTCAAACAAACACAGGTACCTGCTTTGGTGGTGGGGGTCACCTGGGGTTCAATGTCACATTCATAACAATAACACACAGGTTAAACAAAACCATACACTGATCACCACATGATGCCTGTCCTCTCACACCCTCCCTGGTTCTACTTCAATTCATTTTCTAGACTAAAACTAGATCTTCTCCTTCTCCCATTGCTTCTCTGGGTCTTCTCCCAGTTTTTCTCCAAAAAAAAATGAGTGCTTTCTCCCAATTTCTTCCTCCTCCTTCCTCACCCCCACCCGTGACCTGTGCACCTTTTGTATCTATCAGTCTCTCTCCTGCCCTCACAAAACAATATCCCCATTTCCACTCAGGTTTTCAGGAGTCTTTCCCCATCATGACTCTCCATCTAGGACATTTCTCCCTCCTTTTTAGACAAAGATCCCCTTTATCTTTTTTTTTTTTTTTTTAATTTATGATAGTCACACAGAGAGAGAGAGAGGCAGAGACTCAGGCAGAGGGAGAAGCAGGCTCCATGCACCAGGAGCCCGATGTGGGATTCGATCCCCGGTCTCCAGGATCGCACCCTGGGCCAAAGGCAGGCGCCAAACCACTGCGCCACCCAGGGATCCCTGAAGATCCCCTTTATCACTTCACACCCGCTCTCTTACTATGCTTCTTACTGCATGTATTTCTGTTGATGCTCCCAATGACCACCGATGGAGGGATGAGCTTCTTTTACTAGAAGGCAGTGACCTTGGGAGAAGTGGTCTGAGACAGGGTGGAGTGGGGAATGAGACAAAGGGCAGCTGAATGACAAGAGACACAAAAGGAAAGGAAAGGTATTCCCTCAATTTCCTAGGTTAATTTTCTAGGGTTTGAGGTTTTTTTCTTTACTAAAAAGATGAGATATCTTTCCACAGTTCTTCAAAGAGTCTTGCCAAAAATGTTTCTAACCCTGAAAATGATGACAGTGAGGGAAGGGGGAGGCAATGTAAGAGAAAGAGGTTGCCTACATTCTGCCTTCTATTATTTTGCTCCTTCCAGCCCTCCATCTTTGCCCAAAACCTTCCCATGTGAAGTTTTCTGCCTTTCTTTTTTCTTCCATCAAAGCTCTGCTCCTCAATGTTTAAGGTTTTTACCTTCAGAAGCTGATGGAAACAAGTGGGTCAGTCCCCTCTCTCGTGCCAGTGGGCATGCTGGGCAACCCTGCCGGCTCCCAGGGAGAGCAGCACGGGGCCAGGACGCTCCCTCTGCAGGAACCTCCGCCGGCCTCCCTGTCCTGGTTCTGTTCTTATGATTTTCTATCCCAGTGTGCATGTCTGAAATTCCCTGATCTAAACAAAGAGGGGGCTGGGAGACCATGAAAAGGGAAAGGATAACTCAGCCTTGATCTTGGAGCTCCCTCTGCTTTTGAAACAAGAACTGCATACTTCTTTCATGCTCAAGGTCCCTCCATCCGGGGTTCCGGAGGGGAGAAAGGAGTGGGGAATTCCATTGATTGCCTAATGTTCTTTTCCAGCCAAAGGGTGTGTTAGAGTTTTCTCAGAAGTCAGGTGATTTTTGGGAAAAGGAGGGAATTAATACTCTGAGGGAGAAAACCAAACCCAGAAAGTCCAACCCTCCAACTGTGTATGAATCGCAACTTAAAGGAAAGTACTGATCAAAAATGCAGGTCACTCTCTGCTCTTAAAGCAAATTTAATGGTTGGATAATGACTTAGACCGAGACCCAAGCTGGTGTGGGATGATGCTCTTACTCTTCCTAAAAATCCCCTCTGCATCTCCAAATATCTAAATTGTATCCACCTAATCAAACCCCAGTTCAGATACAATCCAGAGTCCTTTATCCATAACCCTTTGGTCTAAATGGTTTCCAAAATTCAGAATTTTATAGATTTTAAAAAGACAGTGCAGTACATGGACCCAATATTAGGTAATACCACCTCCTCCCCTTCCCTTTGAGGGCCTGGAATAATACTCCATTATCAAACATTAATATTTATGCAGCTACACATATTGATCTTCATGGTAAGTAGAATAACTAAAAGTATAATTTGGCTATAATTACATATTATATTTATGTATTCCTTATAGCTATAAATTACTTCACATCTGTTCAGTTCAGATTTTGCTGACAAATGACTTTTGGTGCCAAACTTGTAGGCAAAAAAAAAAAGCCTTTTGGAATTCAGAGTTGTAGATAAGGGACCAAGGGATGGTGGGCTATATAATCTATTCCTCCACAAAGTCTTCCCTGATCTCTCAGCTCACCTTTATGTCTCTTATTACTTCTTACCCCTATCTAGTGACTATGTTCTAATGAATCTACACTTTATCAATTGAAGATGTTCCCTTATTTTACATACCACTAGGAATAAAAAGCTATCAATTAAACTATGATATACCGTTGATCATAAGATGCCTCCTGATTTCAGGAGTGTTAAAATGTCGGAGGAAGGGCATCTAGGTGGCTCAATGGGGTAGGAGTCAGCCTTCTGCTCAGGTCATGATTCTGGGGTCCTGGATCCAGCCCTCCAAGTCAAGCTCCCTGCTCAGCAGGGAGTCTGTTTCTCCCTCTCCCTCTGACACCCCCCCCCACTTGTGCTCTCTCTGTTTCTCAAATAAGTAAATAGAAGCTTTTTTTAAAATGTCAGGGAAACCACATGCCTTGGAATCAATTGTTGGTTGACTCATTCAGCACTGAGTCTGGAGTCAGAGGACTGGCTCATTACCTAACTTCTTAGCTTCTTTAAGTATAAAAGAGAGATAACATCAGTTCTGCCTGCCTTCCATGGCTGTCAGAAGGATCTAATGAAACAATGAAAGTGAAAGAGCTTTGCAAACTATGATGCCAAATAAATATGAACATTAAAAAAAGAAGAGAATTATGAGTCCATAAGGTCTCTGAAGGTAGATTCTGGGCCAATTTATCTTTTTAATTCTCTACCATGTCTAGCACTGCCATTTCATATAGTAGATTTTCATATGACTATTTTTTGTTCCTTTGGCTCTCCAGTGTTTGAATGTCTTTACCACATCTGGGGAGTTCCTCATCATATGAGTCTTGGGAATAGAGCCCACCTCCTAAGAGAGAAGATGCAAGTACAGGAAGTATGTTGCTCCCCTCTCCAGCAGCTCTGGACCAGACCCATGTACTCACACTCCACTCATCAGAGGCATCTTCCAGAGGTTCTCATACCAAGAAGCAGAGACCATGGAGCACCTCTGGGGACAGTGGTGGCTGCAGTAAGATGAAAGAGCAGGCGGGGGTGCCTGGGTGGTTTGGCCAGTTGGGCAGCCATCTCTTGGTTTCAGCTGAGGTCATGATCTCAGGGTCCTGGGATTAAGCCCCTTGACTGGCTCTCTCTCAGCAGAGAGTGCTTCAGGATTCTCTCTCCCTCTGCCCCACTGACATTCTCTCTCTCTCTCTTCTCTCTCTCTCAAGTAAATAAATAAATCTAAAAAAAAAAAAAAAAAAAAGGATAAGGGGGGAAGCAGGGCTTGCAAGTAGCTTCCAGTGTCAAGCCCCAGTGGATGAGCACCACAAGCTGAAGTGTCTAAGGCCTAGCAAAGACAGTGTCAGCAGAGGCAGCCATATTCTGACCATTGTTCCTGCTGTGAAGCTTCCACACTTGGTACTCCAGCTCTCCCTGCACTTTTGTGAGCAGTCAATCCAGGATCCCTTTAATAAATTCCTCTTCTGCACTAATCTGCCAGAGTTGGTTTCTGATGCTTGCAACTTAGAACAATGGCTAATACAACATGCTCACTGAGTACCTGAGAAATGATTGACCTAATGAATTCAGGCCATTTACTAGCTGCTTTTAGGAGTGTGACCTTAAAGTTACTTAATCTCTCTGAGTCCCAGCTTTGTCATGTGTAAAATGAGGACAATAACACCTCCCTCAGACACAGCTCATTGTCAGTGAATATGGAGAGTGTTAAGGTCTAGGCAGAGAAGGACAGGAGTCCCCTGACTCCTCAGAGTAGGCTCTTCCAGGGGGCTACATGACCAGGCTCACAGAAATCCCAAATGTGGAGAATGCTGAGGCAGACAAAACCAGAGGTAAAGGAACAAACCAGATCACCTGGCCCTGGATGTTACGGAATTTCTTTTTTTTTTTTTTTTTTTGGGCCGGGGGCGGGGAGCCAACTACATTGTAATCACAGAAAATGATCAGTCCTCAGAGAAGTGAGCCATTAAGGGTGCTATAAATAGTCCTTGCTCAAACCAAGATGGCACAAGAATCTCAAGGCCACAAACTTCCCAGTCAGTTTGCAATAAGACTTCCACTAAAAGCTCTCAGTGGCAACCCATTCGGCACCCCTCTTGCTCTAGAGAGCTTTCTCTTTTCCTTTCTACTCTCACCTTCATTTAATAAACTTTCACTTCACTTCACCCTTTTGTGTCCACGAAACTCATTCTTCAACTCTGTGAGACAGGAACCCTGAAATCCTGCAACACCAAGACCTACAGTAGCCTTGTTAGATGAGATAATGTATGCTATGCATTCAGCATATATCTGGTGCTAAATAAGCCCTTACTCAACAAACAACAATAATGTCATCTCCAAACACCAGCACCAGCAATAGCAGCATCACTCTCCTCAAGAGCTTCACAGTATATGTCAGTACACAGGGCCAAAAAAAAAAAAAAGCATCTTACCAAATTGTCCAGGTTTGCTTCTTCATTGCCTTCTGAATTCAACACTCACTGAAAAAGTTAGTGACTCTCTCCTACCCTTATGTGTGTCTTAACTTCACTTCTTCAATTTTGTCATCCAACTAGAATGTTTTATTTTTCTCTCTAAATCTCAGGAAGACAACAAATCACAGGTGACCCTGCCACCTTCCTCAGTTCAGCAAGAACTCAAGTCAAGACCTGTTACACAGGGGTGCCTGGGTAGCTCAGTCAGTTAGGTGTCTGCCTTCAGCTGAGGTTCGGATCCCAGGGTCCTGGGATCGAGCCCTACATCAGATTCTCTGCTCAGTGGAGAGTCTGCTTCTCCCTCTCCCTCTGTGCTCTCTTTCTCTCTCTTCCTATCTCTCTCTCTCAAGTAAATAAAAAGAAAAAAGAAAATGAAACTATTACATAATCTGCTCAGAATCATGGAGCGTCATAAAAATTATATTGCTTATTTTCACCTTCAGGGTCATCTGAACCCCAGCTGATGTGATAATGCTAATATACAAACTGAAATTAGAATTTAGTATTAAATGTAACTAACATATGTGTATAAACATGAAAAGGACATTTTTTTAAAGATTTAATTTATTTATTCTTGAGAGAGGCAGAGACATAGGCAGAGGGAGAAGCAGGCTCCCTATGGGGAGCCTCATGCTGGACTCAACCCCAGGACCCCAGGATCACTACCTGAGCCAAAAGGAGATGCTTAACCACTGAGCCATCCAGATACCCCAAAAAAGAACATTTTTTTAAAGATATTTATTTATTTATTTATTTATTTATTTATTTATTTATTTATTTTAATTTAAGAGAGAGAGGAAGCAGAGGAAGGAGCAGAGAGAGAGAGACAAGCAGACTCTACACTGAGCTTGGGTTCAATCCCACAACCCCAAGATCACCACCTGAGCTGAAATCAAGAATTAGATGCTTAACCAACTGAGCCACCCAGGTGCCCTGAAGACATTTTAGAAAATAATTGCTAGTGTCACTCAGAAGTACTAAGTAAGTACTTAGTAAGTACTGTATTCACAATGTTGGTTACCACCCTTCTTTCTGCTGTAAGCCCTAGAGAAATTGAGAAATCAAACAAAAGCAGCAAAAGGAGCTCAAAATATTATCTTTAATAGCAATAAAAGCCAAGATAGAGTAAGTAGCCTAGTGTAAAAGCCAAATGGTGGCTAATTGAACCCCAGAATTAGAATTACTTTTCTAGACACAGACTCCAGGCCAGGGAAGGCCTTCTCAAGCAGAGAATATACGCTCCCTGTGGAAGTGCCCTGCCTCCTTCCTTTAAGGAGGGCTTTCTCTTGGTCCCTTCCCAAGAGGAAGAAGGGCCAAGCTAAGGGCAGCACGCCCACTTATACTTCCCATCTTTACCAGTTAAGTAAGTCACTCACTCTTCCTCCCCAGAGCTAAGCAAGAGATGGAATGGAATAACTACAAGAGTCATATCATGGAGCTCTCTCCATTTTTCCCTATCAGAGGTGCTATAAATACCACCACCACTACCACCCCCCCCACCCAACATTCACTTGGCTTTTCTTCCTTAACCTGTTAGAGTTGACAATTAAGCATGTAATCAACTAAGGATGTGGCAGTCTACCTGGGAGATGAGATCAGGAATCTACTTAGTGTTCCATTCACCCAAGGCCAACCACTGCTCCTCTTTTGCCACCTCCAGCAGTGCTGGCCCCAGAAGCCCCCAAAATTATTCTGAACAATACATTACCATTAACTGTATTCTGCACCCAAGGTTGGAAATTCACCTCCTCTAGTCTCATCCCAGATTACATCCAGCTTTGTTAACCAAGATAGCTATCAGAGCTCAACAATGAGATTAAGTGATGATATTAAGAAATGCCAACAGGGGCACCTGGGTGGTTCAGTTGGTTAAGTATCTGCCTTCCACTCAGGTTGTGGTCTCAGGGGCTCGATTATGAGGTGGAGCCCTGCATCAGGCTCCCTGCCCAGTCGGGGAGCCTACTTCTCCCTCTCTCTCTCTGCCTCTCCCCTCCCCTCATGCACTCTCTTGCTCACTCTTTCTCAAATATATATATATATATATATATATATATATATATATATATATATATTGGTTTTGGTTTTGGTTTTGGTTTTTTTGTTGTTGTTGTTGTTGTTGTTGTTTTTTAAACAACAACAATAGGCACTCTGGTCTTACAGCTCCCAGTCCACCACTCTGCTGGGCCTCTGCTGGGTGGAGGCCTTTTCTGCACTCCCGCTGGTTGGTAGGGATCAGGGAGCCCAGTGTCCCTGTGGGACAACATGATGTATTAGAGAATGTGGCCTCTCTCCGGGACATGATCATCAGAGACTAAGCCCAGATGAAAGGAGTTGCAGCGGCACCTCTGGATCCAGGGCCTAGTGGTGCTCGGCTTCCTGGCTTCCCATGCAACCAGTTCATGCATCAGGACACTGCCAGGAAGGAAGAGATCCTGAATCCCCTCAAGAACATCCAACCTGCCTGCAGGTTCAAGCCCACTTTGCCGCTATTTGAGAAGGGTGAGGTGAACAATGCACAGATGCATCTCCCTCTTTGTCTTCCTGTGGGGGCTTGTCTGCCCCCGGTGAGAGCACACTGCACTCAGGACGGACCCCAGGTTCATCACCTGATCTCCCATGTACCGCAACGATGTCTCCTGGAACTTCAAGAAGTTCCTGGTGGGCTCAGATGGTGTGTCTGCGCACAGGTCCAGCCGCTGCCTTCTAACCAAGAACGATGAGCTTGGCATGGAAGCCCTGCTGTCCAAGGTGCCCAGCTGTCCCTAGGATGTGCTTCCTATCCTGTGGAATAGGAATGGCCACTGTGTGGCCACAGTGTTTCAACCACAACGGTATTTTCCTCTAAATCTGCATGAGTGAGTTCCTGCAAGATTTCAGAGACCATGCTAGTTCCCAGGTCAACCTTTCCTGCCCCCAGTTTTGAAAAGTCCAAAGAGTTGGTGAGACACAAGAATATCACAACACCAGCCCCACAACCACAAAATTTCTAAAATCAGCCATCCCCAGACCCCAAAGCAGACATCCCAAGAAAAATTAAAATTGTATTTCTAAAACCCAGTATTTAATGTTGCCAAAGACTGAAGAAGAAATTCAGTAGTACTTGAGGGAAGGAGAAAATCTTAGTTTTTGGCCTTCACCTTAATGCCACTGGGTTTATGCCAACCGTTCAGAATCCATATCTCTTGAACTTAAATACAAGTGAAAGAAAACATTTTAAAAAGGTTAATTTGGGCATTCTGTACTTACCATATGGGGATCCTCTTGTATGGAACATTTCATTTCCATTTCTCCACTTGGTCCCAAACTTCTGGCCCCCAGTGCTACATTGAGAGGTGAGCTCTGCCTACCATCCAGACTTCACAATGTAGAAGACAGATGGTTTCCACCATGTGCCTTGGTGGCCTTTGCTGCTTTAATGGAATCTTTAAGACCTGAAAAGCCTTCCTTTAAGAAGGGCTTTCTCTTGGTCCCCATGTTTGTTTTATTTTATTTTTTAATAAGTTAATTTTTTATTGGTGTTCAATTTACCAACATACAGAATAACACGCAGTGCTCATCCCGTCAAGTGTCCCCCTCAGTGCCCATCACCCACTCACCCCCACCCCCCGCCCTCCTCTCCTTCCACCACCCCTAGTTCGTTTCGCAGAGTTAGGAGTCTTTATGCTCTATCTCCCTTTCTGATATTTCCCACACATTTCTCCCATGTTTGTTTTAGCTGGAAAAGAGATCTTCAGTAGATTCTTGAAACTGAGGTTCACACTAAAGATTCAGAAGCCTGTGCATTTAGTTTAAGAACCAATATCTCTGCCAGATGCCCAAAAGTCAGTTTTCCTTCCCCTTTTTAATTTCAATAACAGATTACAGTAATTTCACAAATTAGGGCACGGGCAATGACAGCAAGCCTATCTATGATAAGTATCTCACCTTGAAATGCTTCCCCCTCACCCTCTGTGGCCCCAGTAATTTTTTGAGATTTTGCCACTCTGGAGCCTGTGAACAAGCCACTTGAATTCAAGATCAGTCTTAACAATGTCCTCCTTGGCCCTGAATGTAAAGTGGCATTGGCCAACTTGCCTACCTTAGCCAGGCACTCAAATATGAAAGCTACAATATCCCCAGGGCTCTGTAGCGTATGTAGAACTCAGCTTCCTTAAAGGAGGCATTCCTATAAGGAAATATCTGGAGTCATTAAGAGAATCCCACCACTACAATGTACGGGGTATCAAAAAACTCTAATATAAACTGTGCATTTATTATTCAATAAAACCAAATAGTGAAAAATCCTGACATAAAAAAGTCCTAAGAGGAGACACTTGGGTGGCTCAGTCAGTTAAGCATCTGCCTTCGGCTCAGGTTGTAGTCCCGGGGTCCTGGAATAAAGCCCTGCATGGGGCTCCCTGCTCAGCAAGAAGTCTGCTTCTCCCTCTGCCTCTGCCCCTCCTCCCTGCTCACGCTCTCTCACTCTCTCTCTCTCTCTCTCTCTCTCAAATAAATAATAAAATATTTTTAAAAAAAGAAAAGAAAAGAAAAATCCTAAGGAAAAAAAGTGTAGCTATATCAGAACAAATAAAATGTAAGTGGGGGAGATGAAAAAAAGAAAGTAAATGTGGACAAGAAGCAGTAACTGCTAAAGTCTGATTGGTACCTGTACTTAATGGCTTATTAAGTACAAAGTGCTATATTAGTTCTGTCAACATAAATTGACTAGAAAGAACTCTAATATGAGAAGAAAGTAAAGAGTTTTATTCAAGCCCAAATTAAGACAGCTGCCCAGGAAATACAATCTTCACAGGGAAGAAAGTGCCCTGGAGAATGAGCAGTTTTTATAGGGTTATCTACTTTTTTACATAAAGAGCCATAAATCAATATGTCAGAGGTACAGTCTCTCAGAAAAGTTATAGATTAATATGTAGGCAAGAATCACGAGTTTTAACATCATAGAATATAGGGAGTAGGAGCATTGATCGACACCTTAAGGACAGGAGGCTTTCATTCAGGCTGCTCATTTGTAAAGCAGATGTACAGTGCATGCTTGGCAGGAGGACTTAAATCAAGCTTTTGGTTTAAACAAAGTTATGTAGTCATGTTGACTTAGAAAGAAATCTAAAATGGCCTTCCTTATATCAGGGCCTTTAAAGGGTTTTTCTCTCATTGCTTTCCCCACATCCTACCCCACCCCCCATTTAATCAATAATCTTTCAGAAAGCATTGTTGATCATTATTTTGTCCTTTGATATCAGGGTGATTCCTTATCTACCATGAGTCCATCATGTCCCTTGATGCTAGGCCTGATTTATGTAGCCTAGGAATCTATGCGCAGGTAGGGATGGAGATCAACAGTATGGCTTTTAATAGGAAATATTACAGTTGACTTTTTTTCATGAGGTTAAACTGTCATGCAAATATTGCACACGTGCTTTGTGGTGAGTTTTTCCCTTCGCCTTTTGTATAACATTCATAACATAAACACATAAACAGTAATAAAAATGCAATTAATAACATTTGAAGCAACCAATGGGGAGTAGGTACAGAATTGGAAAGATAAGAGAAGAATCAAAAAAATCCATGACAGGTTATTTTGATAATCTTGAATTAATTTGAGTATCTTCTTTATCTGTAGTTACTTTATGATATGTTTGAGCTTATTGGTTTAAAATGGTAATTAAATGTTATCTGTAACAATTTCTCTGGCCAGTTAGTTTCTATAGATATCACATCTTGTGGTGGTTGTAATTCTCTCTCCCAAAACCTTTGGTCATCAATACCAACATTAGTAAAATTTTTGTTAGCATCAGGCAATTCTATTTGAGTTGCAAAGCCAGTATTACACCACATGGCAGTGTTGTTATGATGAAAAGTACTCTGGTTACAAAATAAATCAGGAAGTATTACAGAGGTGTTTTATAAACCTTCCCAACAAAATCTTCCTTTTCCCGTATACCACATAGTATAGGCATTATAGGCCAACTTGGAGTGAATTCAGGGTTCCATTGTTAGAGCATAGCTGTGTATTTTGCCTGAATTCACAGATGTCAATAGATATTAGAATTCAATAAGAATCATTGACTAATGATTGGCTAATGACCTTAATAGGTCCATCTTCCTCCAATGGGAAGAACTCTCGTGGTATTTACAACAGTTCCTGTTTGTACTAATGAACAGCATCATAAGTCTGGTCAGCCATAGGTTTGGATACTAAGTAATTGAACATTTATATAAGTTACTGGAGGCTTTAATAATTTTCCACTGATTGGAAGAGCTAATTTCCATATAGGTTTATTTTGAGTTTCTGCGATTAGAAGGCCATTGACCCATAGATACTTCAGATTCCATTTTGGTTAGCATATCTAGGAGCCCCTGAGTTAAAGTACATGCTTTTCCCCATTGTTGGATATGAGAGGTTTTGATCATAATATGCTGTTTGATTTAGCCATTGTATTAATGCTAGATTACCAACCCAAGCAGATTTCCATCCTTTACCTTCTTCCTGAAATAAAATCCTTCTAATTTTCCTTTTTGGACAAGAGTGTTTTTTCTTTGGCATATCTTTATTAAAGGCAAGCTCAGCCTGACCGAGGATACCCAGACCTGATCCTATATGACTCAGAGCCCACTTTCTTCACTGGGGCCAATGCTGACTTATCCACCAGATGTGTTGTTATCATTGTAAACTAACAGCTTTAGTACAGTTAGGATAAACATTTTGAAACCAAAAGGGTTGGGTTTCACCCCAGACTAGTGTTAAATGAGTAATAGGAACTCCTAAATGTAATTTAATCTAGGTATACCATAAGGCTCCTCATAATCTTCTGGATCATATGGCAAAGTTAGATTTAGAAAGTAATGAATCCACCAAGTCAATCCTAAAGTAGTACCTCTGATAGATACCCATTTATTTATTCTTTTTGTCTTAGGCCATTCCATCCACAAAAACATGGTTTCTGAATACATTGAATATTTTGGCATGTTGGACAAGCTGCCCTGTTTCTCCCATTGTAACCAGGAAATTTTCTAAATAAATTATCGTCTAAGCTTATGTAGACACAATGGTCAATCTGTTGAGTATCAGAATCAAAACAGGTTAAATTTGGGTTAGATACTACTTTTTGAAAGGCTTTTCCTAATAAATAATAAATAATATATATATATATTTAAAGGACTTATTAAGTCATATATATATATATATATATATGTAAGTCCAATATATATTTTAGGATATATATATATATATATATATATATATCTCCTAAAAAACAAGTATTAGAAGCTAAAGGAAGATTAGAGCCTGTCCAAGTTATCATCATTGTAAAGTACAGAGTAACGTTTGAAGTTATATTAGTTAAATTTGCAGGTAACCATGATATTTTATCGGGATATAATAAAAGGGAAAGTGAAAGCAAGCATATAGGTTTACTACATTCTAGTATTACAAATCAAAAAAGAAAGAAGAGTAGAAATATATACTTGATCCCAAATCTTGGAAAAAGTAGTCTACCCTGATGTCATCTACTTTTATCCTGGTCTGGCAACCATTGCTTAGTTAGCTGGAGTCAAGAGTCAGAGACAAGACTTGAAGTTCACTCTGACGAAGGGATCTTAAAAAGAAATGTAGATTCATGAGTTTACAGCTTTTACCATAACAGCACAAGGATTAGGTAGTAATACTTGCTAAAGTCCCTTCCAGCAAATTTGTAAAGATTTTTATTTGATGCCTTTTCCAATAAACAAAATCCTCAGGTTGCAATCTGTGGTCTTAGAAATCTTTATCTCCCTGTAGTTCACTGTAAAAGAAACTGCTAACCAAATTTTTATTAAGAGCTGTAATGAGACCTTGACAGTAATGTCAATAATTTTAATAAGGTTGGTTCATACATTCCTTCATCTAACCTCATGGATCATCCAGTTGTTATTTCAAAAGGCGATAATCAATATTTTCAAAAGTAGTAGATCTAAGACCTAGAAGTACTAGTGGGAGAGATTTTGGCTATGGAAGTTTAAATGCTTCTGGAAATTTTGCCAATTAAATCTTAATGGTAGGAGCACCTGAGTGGCTCAGTTAGTTAAGTGGCTGCTTTCAGCTCAGGTCATGATCCTGGAGCCCTGGGATTGAGCCTGCTGCATCAGGCTCGCTCTTTAATTAATAAATAAAATCTTTTACAAAATCTTAATGGTACCATTTTTTCTTTCCACCAACCCTGAGGATTGCAGATGAAAAGTGCAACAGAAATGTTGCATTATCAGTTAAATATTGCAAATGGCTTTAATTATATGTCCAGTAAAATGGGAACCTTGATCACGATGTAATTTGGAGGGAATTCCCCAAACAGAAATTATTCTAATAATAATTTGCCTACTATTAATGCCATAGCTTTCTTCTGCAAGGAAAAGATCAAACCAATGTGAAAACAAGCAAACCATAACCAAAACACATTTATATCCTTGAGATGGTGGCATCTAGACAAAATCCAGGTGCCATACTTCAAATAGTCCTTTGGAAAGAGAGAAATGGCTTTGTGATCCACATAGTAGCTTTCCAGGATTATATTTTGGACAAATAGTACAGCAAGCATACACTTGACAGGCTACTGTAGGAGAAATTTCCATAAGTATTGTTTACCCCACAAAATCATTTTTACAGGTCTCCAATGAGTCAATTGATGAATATATGAAAGTAAAGGTATTTGTGCTCCAAAGGGAACAATAGGTTTTTTGTTAAGTCAAACCCATATCTGAGTGACGGGGATGAATTTCCTCCTTTGAGCCTGTAAAAGATCTTTTAATGGAATTAGTATCAAGGAGCAATGAAAGTCTTGATGCTAAACAAAATTTGTGTTAGAGCTGATCGTTTGGCAGTTACATCAGTCAAATGATTTCCTCTTGCTTCTAAATTTGGTATCAAATTTAGAAGGGCCAGGCATCTTAATAATGGCAAGTTGCTTTGGTAGTTGTATCACATCTAGTAGATCTACAACCTCCTTTCCATTTTTATGGGTTGTCCAGAGGAACTAAAAATCCTCATTGTTTCCATAACATCCCAAAGTCATGTGCTATTCCAAAGGCATGGTGACTACCAGTGTAGATATTTACTATTTGATTTTTAGCTAATTAACAAGCTCAAGTTAGTGTAATTAATGCAGACTGTGAAGGTTTTATTTTGGGTAAATAGGAACTTTCAATTATATCTGTTAAAGAAGTAATTTCATATCCAGCTTGATAATGTCCTTTTTCATCTTTAGGATATAATTACCTTTAAACAAATTAAGTCAGCATTATCAATGGGAGTCTCATGTAAGTCATTTCTAGGGGTAAGAAGATAATCAGTTAATGAAATACAGTCATGATCAAGGACTTCATGTAGATCTGGAAGTAAAGTTGCAGGATTAAAGTTATTTCATCAAGCTGAAGTACTATCAGATGTGGAGAATAATACTACTTTTTTAAAAAGTATTTTTTTTATTTTTATTTATTCATGAGAGACACAGAGAGAGAGGCAGAGACATAGGCGGAAGGAGAAGCAGGCTCCCTGCAGGGAACCCAATGTGTGACTCGATCCCAGGACCCCAGGATCATGACCTGAGCCACAAAAGTCGATGCTCAACCATTGAGCCATCCAGGTGCCCATGATACTACCTTTTTTTTTTTTTTTAGATTTTATTACTCATAAAAGACACAGAGAGAGAGGGAGAGAGACACAGACAGAAGGAGAGGGAGAAGCAGACTCCATGCAGGAAGCCCGATGTGGGTCTTGATCCTGGGACTCCAGGATCAGGCCGTGAGCCAAAGGCAGACCCGCAACCACTGAACTACCCAGGTGTCCCAATACTACCTTTTAAGAGGCTAACTGCTTTATATAATAATGTTGAATAAAATGAGATTATAGAAGAGATTCAACTGAATGTGGAACATAAATAGTTAAAGGGAGCTCATTATTATTTCCTCAGTGGCTTGCATAAGAGTGTGGCTGCCAAAATTGCTCTCACACAAGGTGGAAGTCCTTTAGCCACTGAACCTAGTCGTTAGCTATAATATCCTATAGGTCCATGTTGACCAGCACATTTCTAAGTTAATACACTTAGGGCATTCCCTTTGTTTTTGTCTACAAAAATGAAGAAAGGCAAGTCCTAATTTGGGTGTCTTTGGAAGGAGCTTTAGTTAATATGGATTTTAATACATATACAGGAGTACTGAAGGAGGAGCTACACAAATCCATCACTATGAAAAGTAGAGCATATTAGTTGGAATTGAGGAGAGCAAAGTATGTGGATCTGGAACCACCTAAATGTCAAAGTATTCACAATAGTATTCATAGTATACTATGAATAGTATTCATACCTTTCAGGTATTGAACAAATCTCCAACCTTTTACATTTGGTTTTTTTTTTTTTTAATTTTTTTTTTAAACTTTTATTTATTTATGATAGGCACACAGTGAGAGAGAGAGAGAGGCAGAGACACAGGCAGAGGGAGAAGCAGGCTCCATGCACCGGGAGCCCGACGTGGGATTCGATCCCGGGTCTCCAGGACCGCGCCCTGGGCCAAAGGCAGGCGCCAAACCGCTGCGCCACCCAGGGATCCCTACATTTGGTTTTTTATTGGCAAAATAGATGTGTTACAAGGGCTCATACAAGGAAAGATGAGCCCCCCTTTTAAGGTATTCTTGGATAATTGTTCTATTTTGTTTAATGCTTCTGATTTGAGTAAATATTATCAAATATTAGGTAATGATTTAGTGTTATTGACAGTCACCATAATAGGAGTTGCTGATTTAATTTTTCCAATATCAGAAGGAAGAGGACCATAATTTGGGGGAGGATTTGTAATAACATATGGTTATCTTCCTGTTGGTTTGTTTGGTCTATTCGTTTTGATAATCATTAAGTTTTCAGAAACCAGATTGTGCTCTGTCCTCTCCATCTTCTAAATCTAAAAACATTTCACATTTTTAAGAAAACTGATATGAGCATTATATGTTTCTAAAAGGTCGTGTCCTATAAGATAAATCGGGACACAATTGGCCAGCAGAAAGACATGATTTCCTGTAATATTTCCTAACTGTAAAGTTACTGAATCTGATTTAAATACTCAAATTGGGGCAGCCTGAGTGGCTCAGCGGTTTAGTGCCGCCTTCAGCCCAGGGTCTGATTCTGGAGACCCCGGATCAAGTCACATGTCAGGCTCCCTGCATGGAGCCTGCTTCTCCCTCTGCCTGTGTCTCTGCCTCTCTCTCCCTCTCTCTCTCTCTCTCTCTCTCTCTCTCTCTCTCTCTGAGTCTCTCATGAATAAATAAACAAAATCTTTTAAAAATAAATAAATACCCAAATTGGCAGATTTGAAGCCCCTACCACTTGAATTGAATTTTTACTCTGAGGGAAATGAAGAAAAGTAGGGTTGAGATATCCCACTTAAATTTGAGACAGTCTCACTTGAAATGTCTAGGTTTTTGTTTTTGTTTCCGTTTTTGTTTTTGTTTTTTATGATAGTAGCAGACAGTCATTTTGCTTTTGATTGGATTTTTGGAAATGCATTTTGGTGAAATCATTAAGCTGTTGTAAATTCATAACTTTAGATACTTCTTTCTTTTCTATCTTTTGTAAAGTCTTAGAAAGTTGATCCTCAAGGGAAAGGGTTGCATTAGCAGGTAATGTTGCCCATCCTAAGTTGTATTGCTTTACTAATAAAGCCAATTCTTCATCTAGACCTTCTAGAAAGACTGAATTTAAGAGCTGATTGTTTTGATGATTTTGAAAACTCTCAGGATTCATTCTAGAGTATTGCTTAAATTTTTTTTTGAATCTTTCAAAATAGTCAAAATAGTTTTTCCAGGCTTTTGTTTACATTAATGAATTTTTGTCCAATCTACCTTTTTTGGGAAGATCTCAGGGATTGCCTGATATTAACTATGGGCAGTTCTACAATTTTCAAGATCAATTGCTTTGTGTCTAGGGAAATCTTCCATTGGTGTTTTCCTCATTCTGCCTTATTTACCCATTCCTTTGTTTTATTCTCAGATATAAGTATATATGCACAAGGTGGCATAAGTCAGAATATCCAGGTTCATATGCCCTAACTGCCAAATTTAATTCTCCAGGAAAGCTATGGCATCTTATAAAGGATCTGGGAAATCTTTAGCTAAATTTTTAAGCTCTGTTCTGGTCCAGGGGGTATAAGTGAGTGCTTGCTCAACTCTCCCCGACACAAGTTTTTCCTTAAAGGGGCGACAATAATTGTTAATCCCCTGAGCTTTGGGGGGTTGGTTCTTCCTTTGGGAAAGCAGGTAAATCAGAATGGGGAGCTCAGAAAGAAGGGGATGTTAAAGGAGCAGAAGAGGGTGAAAGTGGGAAACCAAAGCTGGAAGGTGTTTCCATGGTTTTCTCTAGGAATAGATTCTAAAAGTTTTTTGTTAGTTTCCTGTAAGGAAAATATCTTTTTTAAAATATATGTATTTTTTATTAGAATTCAATTTGCCAACATATAGTATAACAGCTAGTGCTCATCCCGTCAAGTACCCCCCTCAATGCCCATCAGCCAGTCACCCTATCCCCCCACCCACCTCCCCTTCCACTACCCCTTGTTCGTTTCCCAGAGTTAGGAGTCTCTCGTGTCTGTCACCGTCTCTGATTTTTCCCACTCATTTTCTCTCCTTTCCCCTATAATCCCTTTCACTATTTTTTATATTCCCCATATGAGTGAAACCATGTAATGTTTGTCCTTCTCCGACTGACTTACTTCACTCAGCATAATACCCTCCAGGTCCATCCACGTTGAAGCAAATGGTGGGTATTCGTCATTTCTAATGGCTGAGGAATATTCCATTGTATATGTAGACCACAGCTTCTTTATCCATTCATCTTTTGATGGATACTGAGGCTCCTTCCAGTCTGGCTATTGTCATATCCTTACTATGTTTTGAAGCTTCTGAATACCACTTAAAATAAGCTTCCCATTCTGTTTTACAGCCTGCTTTTTCCAATTATGCTCACAAGAAAACTATTTTTGGCAAATCAAATGAACCCCATTTTGGCCATCTAAGACAGATTATCTTTTGTTAAATTTTCCAATTTAGTCAAAACTTGAGAGTAGAAATCCTATGTGTATTACACATAAACCTGCGGGAGTTCCTATGGATGGCTGTGGTGCATTTGGGAGTTCAGCTTTAGAAGCATGATTTCCCATCTTCTTTTGGTTTTAGTTTAGTATAAAGTCTGGACAGTTCTCCTAAGAGAGAAGAATGTGGTGGATTGAAGTGTACAATTTATGAGTAACACCTCCAGGAAGCTGTGAAAACACTGAGGTGTCCCGGTGTTTCCCACTGGTAGTCTAAAACTGCCATGGGAGTCTGAACACCGGATGATCAATCCTTATGTGTGCATCTCCAGACAAGCCAAACTTTATTTGCTATGTGAAGATGGAATTCCCTATGGGACCACTTCTCATTTTGAGAAATAACCTCAGATACTTCCATTAGGTTCTTGATCACATGAGAACACCTTTCAGCTAGAAGGAGCAAGTGCCCCTTCTCTTCGGAGCTAAATAATTCGGTCTCTCATTTTCTGACTAGTTAGAATTATCCAGTGTTCAGTTTTATTGCCACTTCAGCTGTGGTCCTCCTCTGCCTTCTCTTTGTCTGTTAATAACCCTACAATTTTCTCAACCACCCAGATTCAAAAGTTTAACTATCTTTCACTCTTCTTCTCCTCATCCCTTGTCCTTGCTGAGGCTTGTTGTTTCTGCCTTTTCCCTGTCATTCATCCACTCCTCTAGTCCAAGTCAGAGCCTCTGCATATCAGGTGGATAGATGCCCTCAAACTTCCCCATTCCCCCCTTTTCACCGTCCCCAATCTGTCCTACACAAACTAAAAAATTAATCTTCCTTAATGACAACCTTAATTACATTTTTAAAAACTTTAATGGCTTCCCTGCATCTTCAGAATTCAATGACAGTTCCTCCAAATATTTTCTCACAAACAGAACATCCTCTCTCTAATGACAGCTTATTGAAACCTCCAATATTACTGTGTTCGTTCATTCATTCATCCAGCAAATAGCTATTGAATGCCCACTATGTGTTGAGAAATCCAAACACTAACGAGAATCCCGGTGCCTTCAAGGAACTTACTTTCTAATAGAAGAAGACAAGAAAATGGTGTCAAAGTCCTGTGATAGCAGTTGCAGTGGTTTTTAAATGTGCCCCCATATTCTTTGACATTCCTATGTCTCCTCCCCCTAAATGTGGCTGAGGGCTTGTGACTGCTCCAACAATAGAGAGTGCAGTAGTACTGAGCCTGCATGACTTCTAAAGCTAGGTTAAGCACCCACCTGGCCCTCATGGCACACTCAGACTTGGAATCCAGAGGCCATGCTGTGAGGCAGCGCAGGCCACATGGAAGCCACATATATGTTCCAGCTAAGCACACTGAGGTTGCAGCTGTCAATCAGCATCAATCTCAACACCAGGCATGTAAGTGATGGAGTTCTCAAGATGACTCCAGCCCCATCCGACTGTAACCATGTGAGATACCCTGGTGCAAACTGCTTAGCTGAGCCCAGTGAATATCCAGAGCCATGAGAGACAATAAAGAAAAACAGATTTTTTTTTTGTTGATATTTTCATCTATGTTAATAAATAAAGCAGAAGTAAAACAAACACAAGACATATTTCAGAACTTCATCCATTCATCAAATAAATAACAAATAAATGCTTAATCAGATAATAGTTTTCAAATACTAGAAGAATATTTCATCACTTTTTTTCTCCTGTATGCAATGTAACAGCTATAGTTTATTCTCTGTATTATTAATATTTTTCCATCCCTTTCTTAAGTCTAGATAATAAACAAATGGAGGGTATTGCAGGTATATACAGTGGCAGGATATATAAAAATATTAGATGAACCCCTATATTAATTAGGTAGGCTAATGCAATAACAAATCTAAAAAACTATTTTTGCTCGAATATATGGAAATTTATTATTTACCCACGAAAACAGTCCAAAATGGTCCCAGGTCAGCAAGACACCCTTAAAGGCCCTGCCATCTTCAGTACATTCTTTCCAGTGCCATTGCAAGGAAGAACATGGAGCATCACAGAGGGAGATTTCTATGGGCCGGGCCTGGGTGTGGTCCACACAACTGCTACTCATATTCCATTGACTAGAACTCAACCATGAGGTCACACCTAACTGTGTGGCTTGTGTGCCCAGAAGGATGAAGAGATTGGGATTTGGTGAGCAGCTAATAGTTTCTGCCACTGCCTTCAGATATAATGCATATATCCCCAAGCTGTGGATATAAATGAGGTCTCAGTAACATTTTTCTGGCTCTTCCCCTCTACACACTTATGTTATATCTCCAGCCCCATGTTCATAAACACTCTTGTCTGCTATCACCTGGCAACTTCTTCACCATGTTATAGGGACTGCAACATCTCCTGGAAGGAACCTCCTGCTATTACACAGAAAGCCCATTAAAGGCTACATCTGCACAGTAATGAAAAGTGAGGAAAGTGAAAAAGTTCATTCATATCGGTGAGACCCACAAAATGTAAGCTGCCCCAGTGGCCTGGTCCAGGTCACAAAACTAAATTTAAATCAGCCTGCACTTACAGAAATGCCTCAGTGTTGGGGCACCTGGGTGGCTCAGTCAATTGAGTGTCCAACTCTTGTTTCTGGCTCAGTCCATGATCCCAGAGTTGTGAGACTGACCCCCGCATGGGGCTCCACACTGAGCATGGAGCCTGCTTAAAATTCTCTCTCTCTCTCCCTCCCTGCCCTTCCCCCACCTCTCTCTGTCCCTCTCTAAAAATAAATAAATAAATAGATAGATGATAGATAGATAGATAGATAGATAGATAGATAGATAGATAGATAGATTTTTAAAAATAAAAAGAAATGCCTCAAAAAAAAAAAGAAAAGAAATGCCTCACTGTCAAAAGAACCTAACACCAATCACAACCCTCCCAGTCAGCTTTAGCTTATCTTACCTTAGAAAGTAGGAATAAGGAAATCTCTGACCTCCATGCCAATCATGAGTAGCCTCTGCTGATGCTCTATAAAACTTGCTGTTACCCAAACATCCCTCCTGAGAGTGTTTGACTGCTTGTGGAGGCACTATACTCCCCCAATCCATGGATTATTTTCTCTTGAATTAAAAATATCAAACTCGGGATCCCTGGGTGGCGCAGCGGTTTAGCGCCTGCCTTTGGCCCAGGGCGCGATCCTGGAGACCCGGGATCGAATCCCACGTCAGGCTCCTGGTGCATGGAGCCTGCTTCTCCCTCTGCTTGTGTCTCTGCCTCTCTCTCTCTCTCACTGTGTACCTATCATAAATAAATAAAATAAAATTAAAAAATAAAATAAAATAAAAATAAAAATATCAAACTCACTACTAAATTGATTTACATTTGTCGTTTTTTCATTTGACAAAAGTAAGATAAAGAGAGAAAAACACTTGCTTCTCTCTTATTGTGTGTGGGAGTTTTTTTAAGATTTTATTTATTTATGAGAGAGAGGGGGAGAGAGAGAGAGAGAGAGAGAGAGAGGCACAGACACAGGCCTGATGTGGGACTCGATCCAGGTCTCCAGGATCAGGCCCTGAGCTGAAGGCAGCGCTAAACCACTGAGCCACCCGGGCTGCCCTCTCTTTTTTTATTATTCCTTCTAAAGAGTACCAAGGCAAGGTGTAGGGGGTATCAATATCTCACAGGGTTTTCTGTGATGCAATTCCTGCAGTTTTTACATACAGTCTCCTGGATCCAGGTATGAATTCAGGGCTGAGGTGAAGATCAACTTGAGTGACATGGACTGAGCAATAATAACAATTCAGTAAGTCAGTAAGTCAGTCAACAATTACTTATTGAGTATCTACTGTGTGCCAGGCTCTGCTAAGCTCTGGATATGGAGTGTAACAAAATGGACACAATTCTTGTCCTTACAGAAGTCACAGCCTAGTTTGGGGAGAGTCTCACATAGCTCTGACCCTGAGATTTTGTTACTGATTTCAGCATAATGTGCCAGGTTCCTTCTTCCCTTTGGGTGAGTTCTCTGCCAGGAGGCTCCTGGTGAAAACAGGTTACTGATATGCCCACCTCACCCATTCACCAAAGAGAAATAGACATGTATGAATGCCAAGTTAGGCTGGGATCGCCACCCTCAGCTTCCCACTACATGGGCGAAGCCATGAGAAAGGATGAGGCCACTGAGAGAAAATATGTCAAAACAGAGGCTATGAACTAATGTGCTATGACCAAACCTGGCCAGCAAATGTGTTTGGTTTGTTTTATACTCTATTGGCCTACATAGCATTTTTAAGATTTTTAAATTAGTGGTCAATATTGAAAAACAGAAGTTTCATACACACACACACACACACACACACACACACACACACCTTTATTTCCAGCTTTTTTTAGAAAAAAAACAGAATATCTAGCCTGAAGTTCTACTTGAGGCATACACTACAGTGTTGCATAGTTTCTATACTCCCTATTGTCCCTGTCAATAGTCAGTTGTCACTGTACTTTTCATAGAAAAAGAGTTAAAGGAGTCATGATTATAGCCCAGTATTTATCAAAAGTGAAAAAATGGGAGAGAACCTATCTCTTCATGGAAATAAAGAATATACTTACCAGATTGCTATAAAAAAAAAAAACTTCTGTTGAAGACATGATTATGAAAAATATATTTATGACCTACTTCACTTTTTTGTATTATCTGCCTGGGCTCTATAGGCTCTGAGATAGAGTGGGTGGGGGTCTGATATAAACTAGGGATTGAGGGGTGTGGTATAATAAGAAATACAGGGGTCCTTGGGTGGCACAGTCAGTTGAGCATCTCTGGTTTCTCTGACTCTTAGTTTCAGCTCATCTCTGACTCTTGGTTTCAGCTCAGGTGGTGATCTCAGTGCTGTGAGATAGAGCCCCGAGTCAGTCTCTGTGCTCAGCACAGCATCTGTTTGTGATTCTCTCCCTCTCTCCCTCTGTCCCTGCCCTCACCCACTCCTGTCCCATGTGCACACACACTCTCTCTCTCTCAAATAAATAAATAAATCTTAAAAAAAAAGAAGAAATTTATTTGATCTTTGTCCTCAGTTCCAGATACAAAACTCTTAAAACCCTTAGAATTTGCTGATAGAAGTGTCTTGTCTTTCATAAGGGGCCACTTTTAATATTATGCTAATGAGGTAACTTAGGGTAGGGCCCGTAGATGGCCTCAGGATAGGGCTGACCCCCAGAAAGACCAAATGATTAGAGGGCTTAGAACTTTCAGCCCCTTCCGCAGGCCTCAGGGAAGGGAAGAAGGAACTAAAGATTAAAGCTATAAAAACTCTTGAACAGAGCACCTGGGTGGCTCAGTTGGTTAAGTGTCTGCCTTCAGCTCAGGTCATGATCCCAAGGGCCTGGATCAAGCCCTGCAACACTCCCTGCTCAGCAGGGAGTGTGCTTCTCCCTTTCTCTCTCCCTCTGCCTTCCTTGCTTGTTCTCGGGCTCTCTCTCCCTCAAATAAATAAATAAAATTTTTTTAAAAAATCCAAAACTCCGGCAGCCCTGGTGGCACAGCAGTTTAGCGCCGCCTGCAGCCCAGGGAGTGATCCTGGAGACCTGGGATAGAGTCCCACGTCGGGCTCCTTGCATGGAGCCTGCTTCTCCCTCTGCCTGTGTCTCTGCCTATCTCTCTCTCTCTCTCTCTCTGTTTCTCATAAATAAATAAATAAATAAATAAATAAATAAATAAATAAATAAATCTTTAAAAAAATCCAAAACTCTTGAACAGGAGTTTCTAGGTTGATGAACACATGGAGGTTCTGAAAGACAGTGCACCCGCCAAGAGCCTGGAAGCTCCATGCCCCTTCCCCCATGCCTTGTCCTATGCATCTCTTCCATCTGACTGCTCCCAATTGTATCCTTTTATAATAAACCAGTGATCCAGTAAGGAAAAAAACCCTCCTGAACAACAAGATTTGATGAGCTTCTGAGTTGGTAAACATATCCACATTTCAGGAGGGTGGTGTACCCCAGTTTCATGGAGACAGAAACTCCTGCACTCAGGACTCTTCCAGACTCTGCTCTATGTATCTTTTCATCTGGCTAGTCATCTGTATCCTTCATAATATCCTTCATGATAAACTGGTGTTAAAAAGAAAACCACAGGCCCAATATGGTGTCACTTAAGTTAAGACCCCAAGTCAGCAAACCAACACTTAATACCTACCCTAACTGCAATTTCGACCCCATCCCACCCCGGGGAATGTGAGCTTTAGCCAGTCAACATGGAATCTCCTGGCCAACGTAGAGGCTGCTTTTAGGCAAACAGGCTTGAGCAATAGAATGTAGAAATGCCTACAAGACCACCTGGCTAAATACAGACAGACCCATCAGGTGACCCACCTCAAAATATCCATAGGCTCTAACTGACCAATGGACTACTTACAACTAGACACAGTTACCAAAAAAGATTCCATATATTGCCATACCTCTTCATTTTCCCCCTATAAAAACAGCCCCACCCACCAATGCCTCCTTGCAGACAGCCTGTCCTCTGCTGTCCTATCCAGTTCTCCTAAACTCCACGCCCCACATGTAGCCCGAGTGGGGCTTGAACTAACAACCCTGAGATCAAGACCTGAACTGAAATCAAGAGTCAGACACTTGGGGCGCCTGGGTGGCTTAGTCACTTAAGCATCTGCCTTTGGTCATAGACCCAGGATCCTAGGACTGAGCTCCACATCAGGCTCCCTGCTCAGCAAGGAATCTGCTTCTTCCTCTCCCTCTGCAACTCTCCCCACCCCATCCCTGCTTGCGTGGTCTCTCTTTCTCAAATAAATAAATAAATAAAATCTTTAAAGAGAGAGAGAGTATCCAATGGAGATATTTTGTGTATCTCTATTGTCAGATCACATCATGGGCTGTCAGTACTCTCTTTTCTACTGGAGTCATTTCTCTGTTTTCTTTGGGGAATGGTTTTTGTTCACAGGTATCATTTCAAATTTATTTATGTATTTCTCATCTTGACTCTCAAATAATGTTGGGGAAGAAGTAAGGGATGTTCTTCAAGGGACCTGGCACTTTCAATGCAATCTTGTTGCATCAGGACATTTTCTAATCAATGTGATGTATCATCTGCTCTACCACAACTCTCTTCCTCTTTTTTCTTGCATCCCCTCTCCCTTCCTCCACCTCACTTTTGGCAGTTCTCTATATGGCTTTCAGAGTTTACAGGTATATTTTATTTAGATATTTGCTATTTAGTTATCTCTGTTCAACTGTCTAAAATTAACAGCTCATAAAATTGGCTAAGGCAGGCCTTCCTATCCCTGCCTCACCTCCAGGCAATTTTTTTCCCAGTGAGAGTCTGGGCAACAGTGGACAAAATAAAGATGGCACCCACATTGCTTCTCCAGCTGTGGTGCATGCTGGGACTTTGTCAAAAAGTGTTCTCTGCTTCAACCATGACACACCTGTGCTCCTACTCCTTATCATCCTAGCAAAGGATGCTTGAGAAGGTCTCTTAGGGCCTGCTTACTTACTTTTAGAGAAATGTATGACTCCTTTGATATCTGAGGACATATCTGCTCCAGGTGTCCTCTCTTGTTTTGGTTGAAGTTTTTATTATACTTGGCAGATATTCCTTATAGTCAATGATTTGCCACATTCTAATTTTGTTGCAGATAAGGTGTTCTTTTCTAATATTCGTTTTGTTAATTTTGGTGTTTCAGGAAGTGAGTAAATCTTTACTCAACCATCTTTTATTGGAACCCCCCATCCTTAAACTCTGTCTTCTCTTCACTTTCTTGTGTTACCCTATCTTGATTTCCTGCTTACTACTTGTGCTCTTGCTTGAGCTCCTTCTCAAGCTCGCCTACCTGCTCTGTACATTTTTATATTCTCCAGGATTCTCTCCTTGGTCCTTCTCCATGCCTTCGAAATAATACCACCAGGCAATTCTCCAATTCTCAGTGGACACTGACTGAGTATCCTACAAAACTTAACTCAATTCTAACATCATCTATCTGGAGATAGTGTCAGATCCCATAGGTGAAGGCTCAGTCCCAAAGGACTGCCCCCATTAATTGCAAGTCCAAGATGTTACCTATGCTTCTGACTGACTGGCTATAAATCAGAGACTCCCACAGCCCCATCCCATCTTGGATTTGATTAATTTCTAGAGTATCTCACAGAACCCAGAGAAACATTTACTTCTGTTTATCAGCATTAAAAAATAAGTTAAATACCAACTAAATTTGAAGATTTAACTGGCTTTAATAAACAACTCTTAAATTGGGCGGCATCCCATCTAGCAAGTAGAGGGGAGCTCCACTGACAAAAGAAAGGTTTTAAAGGCAGAGAGAGAGCATTTTTAAAAAAGGAGAAGAAGGGGATTTATTAGCAAGGAATGCATTGATTAAACAAGGCTTCCCTCCTAAGGGAAGTGGAAAAGGTCTATCCTAGTATTGACCAGGAAATTCCATGTTGACTGGCTAAAGCTCATATTCCTAGAGAGTTGAAACTGCAGCTGTATTAAACATTAAGTGTTGCTTTTACTGACTTCAAGCCTTAACTTAAGTAACGCCATGTTGGGCCTGTGATTTTCTTTTTAACACCAGTTCATTATGAAGATTATTATAAAGAATACAGATGAGGGGCAGCCCTGGTGGCTCAGCGGTTTAGCGCTGCCTTTGGCTCGGGGCCTGATCCTGGAGACTCAGGATCGAGCCCCATGTCAGGCTTCCTGCATAGAGCCTGCTTCTCCCTCTGCCTGTGTCTCTGTCTCTGTGTGTGTGTGTCTCTCTCTTTCTCATGAATAAATAAAATCTTAAAAAAAAAAGAATACAGATGAATAGTCAGATGAAAAGGTACATAGAGCAGGGTCTGGAAGTTCTGAGTGCGGGAGCTTCTGAATCCATGAAACTGGGGTGCACCACTCTCCTCAAATATGGATATGTTTATCAACCCAGAAGCTCATCAAATCTTGTTGTTCAAGAGGTTTTTTTCCTTACTGGATCACTGGTTTATTATAAAAGGATACAATTAGGAGCAATCAGATGGAAGAGATGCATAGAAAAAGTCATGTGGGAAGTGGTACACCACTCTCCCAGAACATCCACGTATTCAGCAACCTGGAAGTTCTTGGAATCCCATCCTGTTGGGATATTATGAAGGCTTCATCATATAGGCATGATTGATTAACTCTATTTTCAGCCCTTCTCCCTTCTCAAGAGATGGGAATGTGGAGCTGAAAATTCCAAGCTTCTAGTCATGGCTTGGTCTTTCCTGTGACCAGCCCTCATCCAGGAGTCCTCCAAGAGCCCATCGTTAGAACAAAAGACATTCCTGTCACCCAGGATATTAAAGGGTTTCAGGAGCCCTATGTGAGGAAAAGAGGTCAAAAACCAATATTAGAACAAGAGATGGGGATCCCTGGGTGGCGCAGCGGTTTGGCGCCTGCCTTTGGCCCAGGGCACGATCCTGGAGACCCGGGATCGAATCCCACGTCGGGCTCCCGGTGCATGGAGCCTGCTTCTCCCTCTGCCTATGTCTCTGCCAATCTCTATCTCTCTGTGTGTGTGACTATCATAAATAAATAAAAATTTAAAAAAAATTTTTTTAATTGAAAAAAAAAAAAGAACAAGAGATGTTCCTAGTGCTCTTATCACTTAGGAAGTTATAAGGGTTTTAGGAGCTCTGTGCCAAGAACTGTGGGCAGAGACCAACACACATATTTTCTATTATCTGACACCATGGTACCTGATATGCAGCTATTAATCGGGCACATACTTTTTTTCTCAATATCAGTTAGTAAGGACAGCCAGAAGAAGCAGTTTGCTTTTAGCTGACAAGGCCAACAACTCAACCTTCATTATCTTACCTCAGAGACATATCAACTCTAACTTTATATCATAATTAAGCTCTCAAGGATCTTGATTCTCTTTCCTTTCCACAAGATAATCATACTTGTCCATTTCATTGATAACATTATGCTGATTGGATTTAATGAGCAAGAATAAGTCACTACTCTAGACTTATTGATAAGACATTTGTATGTCAGAGAGCAAGATATAAATCCAACAAAATTTCAGGAGGTTTTTCCTCAGTAAAATTTCTCAGGGTCCAATTATGTGGGACATCTTGAGACATCCCATCAAAGGTAAAGGATAAGCTACATCTGGCTTCTCACATAATCAAAAAAAGAGGCATGACACCTAGTGGGCCTCTTTGGATTTTGAAGGCAACATATAGATCAGTGCACCTGGTTGTCTACTTGGTTTGGAAGGAGAAATGGCTAGATGTGCAATCATATACCAGTTCACAGGCTACAGACAAAAGTTTAATTGAGTAGTCAGATACTTTTTTTTTAAGATTTTATTTATTCATGAAAGACACACAGAGAGAGGCAGAGACACAAGCAGAAAAAGAAGCAGGCTCCATGCAGGAAGCCCAATGTGGGACTCAATCCCAGGACTCTAGGATCACGCCCTGGGCCAAAGGCAGATGCTCAACCACTGAGCCACCCAGGCATCCCAATAGTCAGATACTTATAAGGAACATATTGGAAAATTGGTGACAAGGAAATTTTGGAAAGAGGTATATAGATAGACCTCTCTGAATAGGAAAAAAAAAAAAACATGAAGATATTTGTGTTCCATGTGAATGCTTGCCACAGGGTGACCTCATTAAGAGATGATTTTAAGGATCAAAAGTAAAGAATAACTGATTCTGTGGATACCAGTCAGCCTCCTTCCCCAGTCATTCTTGCCATCACTCAATGGATTTATGAATAAAGTAGCCATGGTGGCAAAGATAGAAATTATGCATGAGCTCAGTAACATGAACCTCCACTCCCCAAGTTTGACCGGCTATGAGTAGTTTTGGAATGTTCATAAGGTCTGGAGCAATGACCAAGAAAGAATTCTTGAGACATCTTTGGTGCAAAAAAGTGGTTTTACTGGGATGCCTGGTGGCTCGGGGCATGATCCCGGGGTCCCAGGATAGAGTCCCGCATCAGGTCCCCACATGGAGCCTGCTTCTCCCTCTGCCTGTGTCTCTGCCTCTCTCTGTGTCTCTCATGAATAAATAAATAAAATCTTTTTTAAAAAAAAGTGGTTTTATTAAACATGGAGACAGGCCCTGTGGGCAGAAAGGGCTACTGCCCCAGGATTGTGAGGAGCAACTGATTATACACATTGGGGTTGGAGGAAGTAAAGATAAGGGAAGTTCCAAAAGGATTTTCATCTGCCAAAGAATACTCACCAGACACCAGAGGCCTTGCTGTTGTCAACCCACAGTTGTTTTTTCCTCTAGCAAGGTATTCACATTAAGACAGTAGGGAGCTTCCTGGGAATATTATACTCTACCTAACTCAAGTATTTGTCAATGGGCTGCTGGTTATAAGGGCATTTAATTTTATCTGCATTTTCTTCTGCCTTTGTTTCCCACATCACCTATACCCACTGCTGAATGACAAATAATCAACAGCAGAAATAAACACTAAGTTCTCAACATGACACCTTCCCAAGGGTTATGGCAAGTTAATTTTATTCTATCACTTCCACCATGGAAGGGCCAGCATTTTCTTCTTACTACAAAGAAACACTTTGAGTATAGAGTTGCCTTCCCTAGACATAATGCTTCTGCCAAAACTATCATCCACGAACTTACAGAATGTCTTATTCAACATCATGGATGAGTAGCATTGCTTTTTATCAAGGAACTCACTTCATAGCTAAAGAAGCATAACAATGGGCCCATGCTCATGGAATTCACTGGTCTTATCATGTTCTCCACCATCATGAAGTAGCTGGCTTGAAAGAATGATGGGATGGCCTTTTAAAGACTTAGTTACAGAATCAGCTAGGTGACAGTATTTTGCAGGGTGGGGGCAAAAGGTTTCACATACTCTGAATCAGTATCTAATATATATTGCTATTTCTTTCATAGCCAAGATTCACAGATTCAGGAATCAAGAGAGTGGAAATGGGAGTGGCACAAGTCACTACTAACCCTGCTAACTCGGGATCCCTGGGTGGCGCAGCGGTTTAGCGCCTGCCTTTGGCCCAGGGCGCGATCCTGGAGACCTGGGATCGAATCCCACGTCGGGCTCCCGGTGCATGGAGCCTGCTTCTCCCTCTGCCTATGTCTCTGCCTGCCTCTCTCTCTCTCTGTGTGTGTGTGACTATCATAAATAAATAAAAATTAAAAAAATATAAAAATAAAATAACCCTGCTAACTCACTAGTAAAATTTTTGCTCCATATTCCTGCATCCTTATACACTGCCGACCTGGAGATCTTAGTTCCAGAGGGAGAAGGACTTCTACCTGGAGACAAAACAATGATTCCACAGAACTAGAAGTTAAGACTGCCACCAGCCACTTTGGATTTCCTAGTGCCTCTAAATCAACAAAGAAGGGACATACTGACCTGGCTAGGCTGATTGATCTTGACTACCAAGGGGAAATTGAACTGATGCACAATGGAAGCAAGGAAGAGTATGTCTGGAATACAGGAGAGCCCTAAGGCTTCTCTTAGTATTACCATGCCGTGTGATTAAGGTCAATGAAAAATGACAACTGAAACCAGGCAGGATTACTAATTGTGGGATATCCTGATCAGACGGGGCCACCAAAATGTTAAGTACTCCTGTTGGGTAGGGGCCAGAGGTGCAGGTGGTGAAAGAATTCACCCAACACAGAACAAAGGAGATAGAAGTTTATTGAATATATTGTCTGTCACAAAGTAGCGGTGAGGTACCACAGTTACAGGGTGTAATGAGAAGGTATGGGAATGAGTGCAATCTCCCCCTCCCCCCTTTATTTTTTTGTTGGTAACTTGCCTGGTTGTAAGTAGCCCATTGGTTAGTTAGGGCCTATGTCTATTTTGAGATGGGTCACTTAATGCATTCAGCTTGGTGGTCACGGTGGGCCCTTTTGACTTGCTCCACACTATTGGTCCAAATCCTTCAGTAATGAAGGTTTGAGTCATTCTGATGTGGGAAACAAAGGCAAAAGAAAATTTGAATTTCCTTACTACTGATAAGTCCTTAAAACACATAGAGTGACATTTCTCTAGAAACTCAGTTGCCTCTATGTTAATACTTTGCTAAGAGTAAAAGGCAATCTTAGCCTGACCCTCAGGATCCTTTAAGTCTACTTTAACATAAAAAAATTCCTTTGGAAGGGGACCTGGGTGGTTCAGTGGGTTAAGCATCTGCCTTTGGCTCAGGTCATGATCTCAGGTCCTGGAATGGAGCCCCATGTCAGGCTCCCTGCTCAGCAGGGAGTCTGCTTCTCCCCCCCCCCTTTCATCCCACCCCCCTCAAATAAATAGATAAAATCTTTAAAAGAAAATCCCTTTGGAAACTTCCTTTATCTCTACCCACCACGATATATGTTCGCAATCATCCCCCAAGCATATGAGCCACCGATATACATCTGAAGGGTCTGATAACTAAGGTTTTATTAGACAGTAATAAATGACCTTTTCCCAACAATAGCTGGAAACCTTGCTTCCAAAATTCCTTAGAGACTTATCACCACTAAATGTGCTATCCCTAACTCCCTCTCAACTTGAAAGTATATAATGGGCCACTCCTCATGACCCGAGGACAGTTCTTTCTGCTAATGGGTCATGTCCCTATGCTTTAATAAAATCACCTTTTTGTACCAAAGACGTCTCAAGAATTCTTTCTTGGCCATCGACTTCGAACTCTAATATCTTTCCTATATCATTTAGTCCCCAAGGTGGACTCTGAGCAGTGGTGAGGACTTTCTCTTTTCTTCCTTTACTTTCATTTCAAGGGGCTTTTTGAGGGGTATGGTCTTATTGGAACACTTGCATGTAGATTGCTCAAGCTGCAATCCTCTAGCTCATGGCTACTCTATAGGGAGGAGAAAGCTTGCTTTTTGGCTGGAATTGAATATCCTGCCTACAATGGTAATAAGACCCAGAAACTTGATGTCCTTTCTTTTTCTCCTGTCCTTATACAAAGTTGTCTGTCTTGGGCATGGGACAGCCACCTAAGTGACTAGCACGGCTGCTAATCTTTTTTTTTTAAGATCTTATTGATTTATTTGGAAGAATGAGAGTGAGTATGAGCAGGGGGAGGGGAAGAGGGAGAGCGAATCCACAAGCAGACTCCCCAGTCTGCAGGGAGCCCAACTCAGTGTTCAACCTCAGGACCCTGGGATCATGATCTGGGCTGAAGTCAGAGGATCAACCGACCGAGCCACCCAGGCACCCATGCTGTCAATCTTAAGACTCCTGTGTGAGGTTTCCTCCTCATTGGTCTAATGTGATTCCCATCACATCCCTGGTCTAGTTGCTTCTGGCCAAGAGAACTTCACTGGGAGCCAGCTGAAACCAGTACCCGACTGAATTAAAACCCAACCAGGGACCATTTCCTAGAGAAGTTGGCTGTGAAGACTATATGTATTAGAATGTCACTTAGAACTATGATGGATTTCTATCCTTTTTGTTTTCTGTCAATGTCCTCTAGTAATAATCAAACTACAAAATTGGGTAATTTCCTTCTGTAAAATGTTTCTAGTATTTCCCATGGGTTAAAAATGGCAGACTCTTGAAGGCAAGGAAAAATAAGGTGCAACCCTAATGGCAGGGCAGCCTTCGGGGTCATGAGACAACATGGTAGGACATTTCCGTCCAATCACCAGGTACCCATCTATAGCCCAGGACGCAATGGAGAAGAAGAGAGATGCTAGCATCCCTCCTATGGGGACTTTTACAGCAGGAATGCCTTCATGGTAAGGCAGGTTAATGATCAATAGTGATTTTGTTTGAGGGATACCTCCAATCACTTTGACACACAGAACCTCTGACATATGCCATCTGGGGAGTCGGAGTGGGGGGATGGATTTTTGGTAATGGACCTTCTCTAGCATGACCTCAGTAGGTTTCTTCTTCAGGTCCCAAGGACTCTTCCTTCGGGGGTGCCTTTTAACCCAATGGAAACAACTCAGATTGCAAAATTTAGGAAACCACTCTTCTCCTATAACACTGCATGGCCTTGGTAGATCTATTGGTTAGATCTCTTCTGTAGGAAACAGGGCTCTAGATCAGGGATCAGACCTAAGGGCCTCTTGTAGAATTGTTTGGTCAGTAACCAGGCTAGTACACTTCCACCTGACCTATTGGATGATAATTATCTAAATAAGCCTCCTCCAAATAAACTCAGGTTTCTGGAAGAAACACAGGCCATCCCTAGCAAAGGAGATGCTGATTCTTTCATTGTTCCTCCTAATAGATGGGGGGGGGCTTTCCCTCATTTCCCGGGTTAATGACTATAATTGGAGCCCACTATGGTCAAGAAAATTCCCAGTATTCTCTGGCCCAACATGGACTGCCCATTTCTGCACTGGTGGAGGAAAAAACATGGCGTCTGCTCCTCTGTCTGAGCTGATGAGGTTTAGACCAGGAACTCTTTTTCTCTGCCTTCCTGGCCACACCTCATCTCTTCTGCCTCCCCCTCCCCTTCTTCCTATTTCTGTACCGCCTTGGGTGTAGCCTGCATAACTGGCTTCTGTACAATCCTTGGTGCCACTGCACCATGGCTCCTTCTCCTCTCCCTGTCAAGGAGCCAGAAGAGCACCCCTGGACTTAACACTGCCCACTTCAGATTTCCCCACCAGTGTCTCAGGTAAAAGAAAAAAAAATTACAATGGGGAACAAATTGATTGACTTTTAAATGGATCCAGGTAGAACATATTCAATATTTAAACTAATTTAAGTCTTTGAGTTTAATTAAGATAGACATGTCTTTAAAGTTATCACCACTAAATGTGAAAATTTTTTTTAATGTGAAAATTTTATTCTACCAAGGTTTGCTGAAGGTCAAATAAGCTCATGTTATCTCTGTTGCAATTTGTTAGCAAAAATATGACTTAAAATGATAGTTAATCTTGTCTGTCTCAAAGTTTTCATCAGTAATTGGTAAGATAGCTTTCAAAGTCTTTGGTAACCTGTAACTTTAAAGTTTTGCTTGAAAGATAAATGGACTAAATTCATTGGACATATAGGCCTTTTCCAAATAGGATAAAGTGTTAAGGCATTAATTACTGGACGTCAGTTTGTGCTTTTGACTTTTATTGCAGAGAAACTAAAGATATTTGAGTCTGTTGGTAAACATGCATTGTGCTTAACTGATTCACAAATTTGCCTTCTAACGAATTCTTGTGTAATAGTTCACAACTGATTACTACTTAGTTTTCTTTAGAAACTAAGGTTTCTAAGAGTGCAAAATTCCGCTAAATGTAATTTAGACTGATGGAAATAAGAGAAGCAACTCTGTATGTGTAAGAAAGATATAAGGAATGGGAATACATTTTTGTTGAAAGTAAAAGAAAGCAATTTTGCCCTAAATGAGACTGGCTGTTTAAAGAGAAATGGCTTGGGACAAAATCTGAATGCAAAAGAAAGTTGTAGAAGATTTGTGATGGGAAAACGTTGGAAAGGAATTTTATGTATGGTCAGGATGGAGTAAGATTGAAATGAATGGATTTTAAAAGCATACTAGTCTAAGATTGAAAGTCTGCATTTTCTCTGTTAAAAAGACAACGTTTTCTTGAATTTTCTGCTCTTGATGGGAAAATGTAAACAGTTGTTTTCTCTTTGCCTGACAAGAATAAACAGTTTCTATACTTTGCCTTTATCAGGTCTTTGTTGCTCCCTAACCCTATTCAGGCATGTGCTTTAAAACTTTATAAGGTTTTGGGGCACCTGGGTGGTTCAGTCAGTTTAAGCGTCTGCCTTTGGTCCAGATCATGATCCTGGGGTCCTGGGATCAGCCCCTGCATCAGGCTCCCTGCTTAGTGGGAGCCTGCTTCTCCCTCTCCCTCTGCTCCCCTCCTTCACTCATGCTCTCTCTATTGCTCTATCTCAAATAAATAAATAAATTCTTTTAAAAAGTTCTAAGATTTTAACAACTTCCCCAAGATTTAAATCATGAATGAAGCCTCATTGACTAATCAGGTTATTTATTTGATATGTTACACTCTGGTATAAGGTCATCATCACTAGATATTCTGATTATTAAAGTGTTACATGTCACAGAAATAACTGAACTTCCCTGTCAATTGTATCATAATGAACTCTCACATCAGATCATTAAAAATGTCCATTTCTGAGTTTTTGTCATTTCTAATTGTTCTTATTCTCTTACCAGATGAATTTCGTCTTCAAGGTGGTTAATATAAAGGACTTTTAAGACAAATACAGGTACTCAATATCTTTAAGATCATAAAACTGAAATGGCTAAGAATTCCCAGAACTAACTGAAAGGCTGCTTTCAGCTTAATAAGACTTAGTAACATGGGACTAAATGAACTAAAGAGGTGATGATAGTTTTGTGATTCTTGTTTGAACATTGCTGGTTCTCTAATGTTTACTCTTCCAGATTAAGGAAACTTTCTCTTAAGATATCTATAACTTACAGAAACATGATAAAGTATTCATTTGTGAACAAATTGAAGCATTTTATTCTCTCTACCTGAACCCTCTGAAATCCAAAAGGTCTCAGTATTACTATTTCTTCCATAGCAATCATAGTCATCTGCATACGTTCAATAAGAATCTGTTCTCCTTATAACAGGACACCATTGGTAACATTGGTTATTTTATCAAGGCTTGACTAGAATATCATATTTGAGAGAGACATGCATAGACTCAGATATGACCAAACAGCTTTAAGGAACTAAGGTTGACTTTATGAAACATGGAGCCTAAAGCCCCTTGGAACTGTTGGCCTGATATCTTGCTTACAGAGTTCCCAGCAGCCTCACCAGATGAGTAAGGAATGTCACTTCCTGGCAGGTGCAGGAACCTCAGGATACTTTGGGAACCTCATGAAGATGAATTTTCCCAAATCCATGAGTATTGCAGGCATCAGTATAAAAAAAAACTGATATTATATTAACTATACTATTTGGCTTGGCTTCTGGACCTGAGGCCACCCAAAGTTCAATCTATATTCCTTATAAAGTTTCCAGCAGAGCAGATTTTAAAAGATCTATATGGCCAATTGCTATTCTTGCTGAGCTTATGTAAATCATTAGGCCAAGTTTGTTAAAACTGGACTTGTTTTGCAAAAAAAAATTAGTCTTGATTTGGCTACCTTTGGAAATAAGGGCGCGTTTAGAGAGAAAAATTATGTTTCAATAACACACCTTTGCAGATGTTAAATTCTAGTTCTGATTGCCTTCGAGTGTTGTTTACCTAAGCTATACAACTTGAGGTAAACTTCAGAAAAATTGCCACAATAGCTCATGTACAGACAATCTTCTTGCTTGTTATTCTGTGGGGATAATAACAGGACCCTAAGGGCATGATTATTTGAACAGCTGATAAATGGGATTGATTCACCAACAATTGTATAACTTGGCTAACACCTTGACCAAGTCTGTGTGTCAAGCATGACAAAATCACTCCATAAAAGCCAAAGCATACCCCACTCTATAGGGTTAACTACGGACCTGTGGAGAAAATGAATGACCTCACTTTCTTTATGATTGCATTGGATGATGCACATGGGAATGCCCTTATCTCTTGAGACAAGTCTTCTCCCACTTGCCAATGATTCCTTATCATTAGGACATTATTAAGTATGGACCTCAAATAAAGAGGGCTTCTTGATGGTTTTGTTCCTTAGTCATATTAAACCTTGGAGGACATGCCTAATAATATAAAATTGCAAGTAAAGCCTTTAGCCAAGGGTTCAACAGTTCTCTTGATAGAAAAAGCCTCAAAGCTCACTATGGTACAGTCCGTGACTATAATGGCTTCATGTCAGATCCATCAAAGGATATGACCTTAGAATCTAAAAGAAACAATTCAGTAGGCCGTGCAGCCAAGTAGACAGCACAAAATAAACAAATACTAAGTCTTTTACCAGTCTTAACTCCAATTAAGTCCATAAATACAGCCTATTCAGACCAAGAAATTCAATTGCCCAGGAATAAAGATATTCAAAAACGCGTAGGACTGATTTTTTAATAATGAGGGGAAAGTCTTTATACCCAAAAATAACCAGTGTAAATAATGCGGGGTTTACATCAGGCTACTGATTTGGGTAAAAAGGCCATGGAGGTCTCAAAATCTTTTCTAAGAGAAACTATCCTTAGATTTGGACCCCCTTGGTCCCTAAAAAGTAACAATGGACCATCTTTTATTACACAGATTCAAAAGAGGGACCTCTAGAAGTAAATAGCCCTTGATATCTTGACTGCAGTTAAAGGAAGCCCAGAATTAGATGACTGTCTCCTAATGGGACCCTGTGGCTATGCAGCTCTAAATTGTGTCCATGGCTTTGCCCAGGCTGTATAGGCCACTGTACTCTGGGTTTTGCCCAGAGGTCCCTATGCTTAGTAAAGCCACCTTTTTGCACCAAAGATGTCAAAGATTTTGGCTCGGGTCATGATCTGTAGATTGTGGGATCAAGCCCCATGTGGGGCTCAACAGAGTCTGCTTGAGATACTCTGATGCTCTCTCTCCCTCTCATCTTGCTCCTACCTATTCACTTGCTAAATAAATAAATAAATAAATAAATAAGTAATAAATAAAATCTTCAAAAATATTTTTTTAAAGATCATTTAGAAAAAATATTTTTTTTATTTGAGAGAGGGCAAGTGGAGGGAGGGGCAGAGGACAGAATCTTCAAGCAGACTCCCCACTGAGCATGGACCCCCCCCCCCTCCCCCAACACAGGGCCCAATCACGTGACCCATGAGATTATGACCTGAGCTGAAACTGAGATTCAGATGCTTAACCAACTAAGCTACCTGGGCCCCCCAGAAAAATATTTTTAAATCAAAGAGGGAGTCTGCTGACCCATGAGATCATGACCTGAGCTGAAACTGAGACTCAGATGCTTAACCAACTAAGCTACCTGGGCCCCCCAGAAAAATATTTTTAAATCAAAGAGGGAGTCTGCTGATAGGCAGCTTGACCTATCTAAGATCCTACTAAAATAATAGTAAAGGATAGGATGGGGAAGATATAAATCTATAATGATAAAGTGAAGGTGAAAAAGGACTTCAACTACTTTCTTTTTGACCTCAAACCTTCTGATTAAATTTTTCTTTCCAGGGATCCCTGGGTGGCGCACTGGTTTGGCGCCTGCCTTTGGCCCAGGGCGCGATCCTGGAGACCCGGGATCAAATCCCACGTCAGGCTCCCGGTGCATGGAGCCTGCTTCTCCCTCTGCCTGTGTCTCTGCCTCTCTCTGTGTGTGTGACTATCATAAATAAATAAAAGTTAAAAAAAAATTTTTTTCTTTCCAGCTTATCTCTTAATTCAGACAAAAGACCTGTGAACAAAATATCCTGTAATGGGAACCAAACTACCACCTCAAGCAATAAGAATTACCCTGAACCAGCAAGACCCTGAGATAATGATCGACCCTAAGATAATGATTCACCTGGGCTTTACTGCTCACCTACATGTATCCACCAACCCTTGTCCCACGTTTGTCTTATATAAACCTCAAAGTCGTTTCAGCACTTTGGAGACAGTCGTTGAGATAGTCTGTATCTTCCTAGTGTTGGCCTCACTGAAATAAATTCCTTTCTGATTTCACCACCACTCATCTCTGTACCTTTGGATTTTGTCAGCAGCGAGTAGCTGTTTGAGACCCCCAGAACCAGGTGCTCTTGCACACACACACCCCCACCCCCACACACTAGTTACAAATGGAAGAAGAGGTACCAGCAGATAAACATTTAAATACATTTTTGGACAATGGAAAGAAGATGGGGGGGAGGGGCCTACTACTACAGCAGAGAGTAGTAGTTGGCCAGCAGCCAAAATCAGAGGACTGAAAGCCTAGACTCAGGCCCCCTCCTCCACCAATCACAGCTAGGTAAATACCCAACCCCATCAGCACCAGGCAGATAACTGATGCTATAATCTGAGAAAATGGATGTGAGAAACTCTGGAACAGTAGGCATGCTATGAAGGCAAAAACAGGTATATGCCTTTCTGGCAGAAAACTATCAGGTTCCTTTAAAGAAACTGAAGAATCCTAAAGAATAAACCCTCCACATACTGACATGTAGGAGTTTCTCAACCTAAAGGAGAGCTCCCAGCCCAGTAACTTTAGGTCATCAAGCCCTACACAATATATATATATATATATATATATATATATATATATATATATATATATACCCAATCATCCCTATATCCAATCAACTTTGTAATTCCTAGTTTGTATATGAAAGGACAGTCACCATCATAAAAGAGACAAAAGAAACAAAAAGAAAACAAAAATCCAGAGGAAAAAGAAAAATGTAGAGAATAAAAGGACAATGACAAATATAAATAAATAAAAGAAAAAAACCTTCCTCCAAAATCCCTAATTATGTTCTCTCAGGAAGCTAACAGATTGTGTGCATACATAAAATAAGAATGCTGGAGTACCTGGCTGGCTCAGTCAGGGGAGCATGCAACTCTTGATCTTGGGGTTGTAAGTACGAGCCCCACGTTGGGTGTAGAGATTACTTAAAAATAAAATCTTTAAAAAAAAAAAGTTATTCCAACGTAAGAAAGAGGTCTTGGAAATTAAAAATATGAGACAGACAAGGGAAGTAAGTGTAACTATTAAGAAGTAGTTGGTGGTTTTGGGTGATTAGTTTCATAAATGTTGAAGATGAATAGCAAATTTTAATGCATATAAAGACTGGTGGGTTAGTGTGTTAATTGGGGTAAGTTGAAGCAGTAATTTTAAATCTTGGGGTTTAACATCACAAAGGTGGGCAGCCTGGGTGGCTCAGCGGTTTAGCGCTGCCTTTGGCCCATGGTGTGATCCTGGAGCCTGCTTCTCCCTCTGCCTGCATCTCTGCCAATCTCTCTCTCTCTCTCTCTCTCTGTCTCTCTGCCTCTCATGAATAAATAAATAAAATCTTTAAAACACACACACACACACACACACACCACAAAGGTTTATTTCTTACTCAAGCCAAGTCTGGAGCCCCTTCTCCTACCTTTTAGCAATACCATACAGAACATATGGCCCCTGCAAGGTTACAATAGCAAGGGAAGAGAGACATTTGGGAGTCACTCTGGCTCTTTACTACCTTGGCCAGGAAATGACAGTACATTTCTGCTTATAGTTCATTGGCCATGACTAGTCACAGGGTCCAAAGCTGACTGCAAGGGAGTTGAGAAATCATAGGCACATGCATGGATATTGAGTGAGTACCAACCCCCACCTCTGCCATGGTGAGAAAGTGAGGTTATTTTCACAAAATTATGGCAGGGAGGGAAAGGAAAAAGAGGACAGTATTACAGAGAAAGCCAAGGTGTTCTAAGATGGGAAGCCCTACTGATAATAATAGACAGAGATCAAGGAGCCAATGGGAAGGAAGGAAAGAAGGGAGGAAGGGAAAAATAGAAAGACATCTTGAGATTGCTGTAGAGGGAAGGGAAGGACAGGGGAAAGTAGCAAGAAAAGAAGAAGGATCTCACAAATACGTTTTGTTTATTTCTATACAAACACTCCCACTTCGTTTTATAATTATCTCTTCATATCTTTCTTCCCACTAGGCACAAAGCTTCTTGAGGGCAGGGATTGTCTCTCATTCATCTTTGTATTGAGGGTCCAGCACAGACCCTGACTTAGAAAGCGCTCGGTGTAATTACAAAGTGAGAGGCCATATAATCTCTTCCACTCACCAGTTACTGTAACTGGGGAAAGAGGTGCTGCACTGGAGCAGTAGGAAGAATGAAGAGAATGTGTCTGACCAAATACTTGAGGAGAAAGGAAAATAGGCACCTGTTGTGTCAACAGAGACACAGCCTCAGTCCCATGCCCACCCTTCTCTTGGAACACCAGCAGCGCAAGAAGGAGCTGACATGTTATCCAGTCATATTAACACAAAGAAAAAAACAGCTTTCTGCATTTTTAAAAATGATTTATTTATTTGTTTGTTTATTTGAGAGAGCATGCATGTGGGCACACAAGCAGGGGAAGGAGCAGAAGGCAAGAGGCAGAGAGTGGAGACTCCCCACTGAGCACAGAGCTCTACAGTTGGAGCTCAATTTCACCATCCTGAGATCGTGACTTGAGCTGAAATCAAAAGTCAGACACTCAACCACCCTGGTGTCCCACAAGTTTTTACATTTTTAAACAAGGTCTAATTGACTAGATGCTTTAACAAATATATTTTACTTATTCAGCAAATAAGATTTTGTAACAATCTGAAATAACATCTAGCCAAACACTTCAGCAAAATCTAATAAAGGTAAAGGCGTGCATAACCTACAACCCATAATTCCCCTCTTGATTACAAACACTAGAGAAGTCTTTTTTTCAATGAGGATCATGAACTATTGGTACATATTGATATCAAGTTAGTGGATCTTAATCAACAATTTTTAGTGAATTAAAATAGAGGAGAAAGTGTCAGAGAACACACACTAGTATGGCAGCGTGTAATGTGGATATGTATGTGTAAGTATTATATGTGTATGTGTCTAGTGTATAAATATATGTGTATACTGGATAGCAATGTGTTTCTTACAGAAGATCTCAGTTAAAAAAAAAAAAAAAGCTTGACGTCACAGTCCTAGAGAAATTCTCACTCTTGCTTAAAGGAGAATGCTCACTGCAGCAAAGTTTGTCATAAAATAAACAAATAGGAAATGATCCAAGTATTCCTCAACCTGACTTTGAAAAACTAAATGTGGTATAATCATACAATGAATGGATTAGAGCTACATGTAAAATCATGACTATATCTCAATAAAGATATTAAGCATAAAAACAACCTGCAAAATTATCCATTCACTGTAACACCATTAATATTAAGAGCATGCAAACTATATTTTATGTTCTCTTTAGATGCACACTGTATGTAAAGTAAAAAATAGGCATGGGATTGATAAATATCAAAGTCAGCAAAGTAGTGACCTCCAAGAAGGGAAAGAGGGAAATGCCATGGGGAAGGAATATACCAGCCTCTTCAACTGTATATGAGATGTTTGTTTCTTAATCTAGGAGGTAGGGGAGAGTTATCTTATTTTCAACTGTTCTGAATATTTCATATTTTTAATTTTTTTCCCTAAAAAATGGGGGAGGGAGATGAAATTAACAGACTTTTTTTTTAAAGATTTCATTTATTTATTCATTTTTTCATTTATTTATTCATGACACAGAGAGAAAGGCAGAGACATAGGCAGAGGCAGAAGCAGGCTCCCTACAGGGAGCCCAATGCAGGACTCGATCCCAGGACCCCGGGATCATGACCTGAGCTGAAGACTGAGGCTAAAACACTGAGCCACTCAGGCGTCCCAAATTTAACAGACTTAACTTTAAATTCAGTCTCTACCACTTACTGGCAAAGGAACTTTGTAAGTTCCTTAATTTCTCCAAGCTTCTGCCTATAAGAGGACATCAAAATTTTTTTTAAAAAATCCTGTTTCACAGCCAAATTACATGCGATAATATGGATATAAGTGCTTTATGAAGTGCAAGGTTCTACAGAAGTATATGTCATAATTGCACAAGAACGTTCCACAAATTCCAGTTATTACATGAAACTCTCAGTGTTCTTTTGTTAGTACTCTCATAGAACCTTGCTCCTTTCCTTCAGAGCACTTACTTTTGCTTTCAATTACACGTGCGTTAACACTATTATGACTCTGCATCATCCCCCATTCTATAGCTTTGGGCTCATCATTATATTCCCCAGAGGACAGCACAGTCCCAGGCACACTTAGCAAAAAGTGCTCAACACATTTTTGTTAGCGCAATCCAAACAGTGGTTACGTTAGGAAGAATGGGGAAGCAAGGTGGCAAGAAAGAACTCTTATTTTAAGAGTTATTTATTTAAACTGTTTGAACCTTAACCATGAGCCCATATTACTTAGTGACAAATTATTTTAAATGAAACTAAAAAGGACTAAATCGGCATACCTCAGTTTCCCCGCCTCTCGGAAGAGGGTAAGGGTTTAACATAAGAAATTAGGTGAAAGGGGATGCATGAAATAAAAGCAGTGTTCTGGGGTGCTGGGCTCCCCCCTAGACCCTCGCGGGGTGAGGACGGCGCACCTAACGGTTTGAGAACAGTCCGGAGGTGCCGTTAGGAGGCGCTCGCGAAGCCGCTCCAGGAATTCCCGCCCTCTCCGTTACATGCCCCAGTAACCCCGGCGCGCCGGCGACCGAGAGTAACCTCGCGGTCGGGTGACGGCCCCCCCCCGCCCCGACTCTCGCCTGCTCCCGCCTCAGCCAATGGGGAGGCAGCGCACGAGCCGGCCGGACACTCGCCCTCACCGACTCCTCCCCCAAGCAGTTAGAACCGAGTTGTACAATCACCTCGCCGCGGGGTTTAGACTTTTCCAATCGCAACTCCAGTTCCCGATTCCAAGCCCCGCCCCCGGCCTGCCCCGCGTTCATTCTCGGCGGGAGTCACCTTTGCTTTACAAACGCTCAGACCCGCCCTCTGCCTACCTTGCTGCGGTAGGCCCCGCCCCCCGGCTCGGACCGACCAATAGCCGGAGGAGCCCGGAGCCGCTGGGCGGGCCCGCAGCCAATGCGCACGCCGTGGGCGGGCTCCGGGCCGGAATTGGGGGTGAAGCTACAGCCTTGTGCCCACATTCGGGGCGCGCGGAGCTGGGGGGTCCCTGGGGGACGCCCGGAGCTAAGATGGCGTCCGCAGCTGAGGGGGACGTGGGAACGGTGGCAGAGCTGGCGAGGGTGCTGCGGTGGGGGTTCGACGAGCTGAGCCTTAACAAGTTGGCGACGTCCCTGGGCGCGTCGGAACAGGCGCTGCGGCTCATCATCTCCATCTTTATGGGTAAGGACCCTCCTGCCTCGCTCCGCCCCCTCGCAGAGTCCCGGGGGAATGGGGACGTGACCCCCTCCCTCACTTTCCGGAGCCACCGGGGGAGGCTTGGTGGGGGCGCGGGTGTGAATCCTAAATCACGCCAACCAGCTATCGAGAGGAAGACAAGTCTTTCCTCGAGTCTGGGGGCGCCGTGCCCTCTGAACCTCTTTACCTTCCTCCTCGACCCCCGCTGTACCCTTCTGGCCCCTTATTTGGCGCCACCACCGTCTCATCCTGCCGTGATCTACCCCGTGTCCCCGCGACCTATCCTTATTTGTCTCTCTCTTGAGTTCTACTCTGTCCATGTGTACTGCTGTCTGTTATTAATATCAACTCTCACACATGCGCGCTTCTTGTCGGTAGGCATAGGCTCCCTAACTTAGGTATTACCCTGTGGGTCCCTACCCCGTATCCTATACTTCCATATTCGGAGTCTTTTTCTGCATTGCCACCTTATATTACACTTTCTTCTCTTTTCTGTCCTGTTTCTAATATTTCCTCTGATACCATATTGCTTCCCCCCTCCCTTAACCTCTCACCTGTCATTTACCCTGGGATATCATTTTAACGCTGCGCTTGGGAAACTGGATTGACAGCTCCCTTAAAAACTATGCTACTCCAAGCGTTTATTACCCATATGGTTCAAAGGATGTGCTGTGTCTGACTTTATGTCACAACAAGCTGTATTATAACTGCTTTATAGGCTTTTTTTTTACCGCATCCTTCCTCCATGGTTTTTTTAATATACGGAAGCAGCATGGCCCAATGAGGAAAAGAAAAAGAAGTGTAGACTTGGAAGACAAGCAAGGGAAGACCCACCCCTGCTGCTGCTTGCAAACTGTGAGACTCTGAGCAAGTCACTTAACCTCTCTGCGCCTTGATTTGCTTATCTATGAAAGGAGGACAGTAATGCCTACCTAACAGGATAGCTTGCAAAGTCCTGTAGGAATTCAAAGGTCAAGATCTGATGCATAAATATTTGAATAGTTGGAAGGTTTTATGAAGGTTATGGGACTTTAACTAGGAGAGTAGGGGTGGGGAAAGCAAATAGGACTGGAACAAAAGCAGATTAGAGATCAGAGTCGTTAAAAGTTAGAGATAAAAGTTGGGCAGATGTGGAACGCCTTGAATGCCAGAAGGAAGTTTGGAATGTACCCAGTAGTCAGTAGAGACATTGGCATATAGTATCACTGAAGGGTGTTAAAGTAGGTCTAGATAATGTGAGGCATTATTTTATATTTAAATAACCTTAGCAGCTAATAGAATTGTTACTTGCCTTTTACATATAAAACCAAGCTGATCTTCCTTTCTTCCCTAGTCACCTTTTCCCTCCCTTGTAGAATTGTAAAATTTTCGAGGCGAAAGTCACCTCAATCTCTCTCAGATCTAACCCAGATTTATCAACACCCCTAATCTTCTTCGCACCACAGCAGCTTTGAACTTCTCCTTGAGCCTTCTTTCTCACCCAGTTATTTGTTGGGGTTGTAATTGGCAATTAAGAGTGTTTACATTCATTAGTTTGGAAGCTCACTGTTGATTTCTCAACTATAAATTGAAAACATAACACAAGTAGCAACAAATTATTAGGGGCAACCTGTTAAATGGAGCTAGGGCTGAAATTAGGACTTGGAATGTGTCCTTTTTGTGCTGACATCATCAAACTGCCTGTGTACTCCTGGTGAGCTACTGCTCCGTACTATCATGAGTAATACTGGGGAATTGTTTCTCCATATCCTTCCCCTCTACTCTCCTTCTCCCATTATGATCCGTCATCAAGTGATAAACACTTTGGGCAATACACCTACTGCACTCCCAAGTCCCTTTGACAGTCTACCATTTTCCAGATCCCTCCTTCCTAACTCCCACATGCTGTTGCCTTCAGTTAACTCAGTATTTCTCATGTTTAGATGGGCTTGGGGCTTCATGTTGCCTCAGATGAGGCATAGCTCTTACGCGTAGATATACAAGGTTGTGTTTTCTAGGTATGGATTAAATATGTACATGTCAACATAAATTGATAAGCTTGACATGTGCATGAAGGAAAGAGTAAAGAGTGCATTCTGGTTGTAAATGCTTTCCTTACAAAGGTACTACCATTTCTGTGTATTGTAACCTAGAGACCAGTAGCCTTTCAGCACTGGATGGAGTTCCTGGTTCAGGAACCCCGCTGTCTTGGGGAACTGGGATACTGGAGAAAATCCTTGTTAGCTCTACCAAGAAGGCCTGTAGTCCATAATGATTTATGACCCACTTTCCACTAATTTACAATAAATATGGGTTAAAGACACTTTAATGCAGATACCCCAAGGAAAGAACTAGGTATATCAGACATTCATGTTTTAAAGTATGAATACCCTGTTTTAAAAAAGGGATTTTTGGGGATCCCTGGGTGGCGCAGCCGTTTGGCGCCTGCCTTTGGCCCAGGGCGCGATCCTGGAGACCCTGGATCGAGTCCCACGTCGGGCTCCTGGTGTATGGAGCCTGCTTCTCCCTCTGCCTGTGTCTCTGCCTCTTTCTCTCACTGTGTGCCTATCATAAATAAAAAATTTTTTAAAAATAAAAATAAAAAAGAGATTTTTTCTCTTTTTCTTTTCTTTCTTTTTTTGAGAGAGAGAGAGCAATTGGGGAAAGAGTGGGGAAGGGGCAGAAGAAGAGGGAGAGAGAGAGAGTTTTAAGCGGACTTCATGCTCAGTGCAGAGCAGCACTTGATCTCACAACCCTGAGATCCTGATCTGAGCTGAAATCGAGTCAGATGCTTAACCAACTGGGCCAAGCAGGCACCCCTAAAGTATGAATAACTTTTAATCAGATAGTCTCATTGCTATTTCTTAACATCTTACTTTTCCTACTTGAGTTCTGTGTACAGATCTTGGGGTAGGCTGTAGATCATTAAAGCAGTAGTTTTCAAACCTTTATGACTGGGACCCATGGCAAGAAATATGTTTTAACCATGATCCAGTACACAGACATGTATATATATGTATCTGAAACAAAAGCTTCAAGAGAACATTACTCATCCTTACATAAGCTGTGTGTTTAGCTAGTTTCTATTTTGCTTTTTTCTTATTACTTAATGACCCACTAAGTTGATTTCATGACTTATTAATGGGTTACAAGTAGTTTGAAAAATCTTGAGTTAGAGACTGTAATATTTAATATCCAGCACTTCAAGGAAAGGATAAGCTTATGAGGATTGTTGCATTGGATTGTTTTGTACAGCCAGAAAACTCCATTAAAGGTATATGTGTATGTTTGTCTTTTTTAAGATCACAGGGAATTTGGTGGAAGGTGAATTTTGCTGTGGTGAAATTTGCTGGCAAATACAACTGGAAAATAATTCCCGTTGAACACCTGGGGTCTCATCACTTAGGTATCACTTAGGATACTTAATTCTGTAGTTTTGGAATGTTGCAAAGGTCCAGAGCCCACAGCCAAGAAGGAATTCTTGAGACATCTTTGGTGCCAAAAGGTGATTTTATGAAAGCACAGGGATGGGACCCGTGCGCAGAAAGAGCTGCACTGGCTGATTATATACTTGGGAGTCCCAAGGAAGTAAGGAAAAACGGAGGTGTCCAAAAGGACTTGGATATGCTAAAGAAGAACCTCAGGATACTGGAGGCCTTACTATTATCAAGCTAAGGTTTACTTTTTCCCTCTACCAAAGAATTGGCCTTAAGATAGTTCAAAATAGGGGCGCCTAGGTGGCTCAGTCAGTTGAGTGGTTGAGCATCTGCCTTCGGCTCAGGTCATAATCCTGGGGTCTTGGGATTGAGCTTCCTGCTCAGTGAGGAATCTACTTCTCCCTCTCCCTCTGCAGCTCCCTCTCCTTGTGCTTGCTGTCACTCTGTCAAATAAATAATTTTTTTAAGGTAGTTGGAAGTTTCCTGGAGGAATGTCATACATATCCCACCCAGGAGTGGCAGGGAGGGAGGAGTTTGAGGGATGTCAGCTTGTGCTTTGTCCTCAGTTTGCCTTCTGATCCCTTGTCAATAACATGGATTGTTCCAAATAAATTCAATAAAATGTACCTACTGTGAGTTAAACCCTTTGCTTGACCCTGCAAGAACAAGTACACTGGTGCAGTATGAGTAATCAAGCCAGGCACTCAAAAGTATTCCATAGGGTTAGAGGGTAGGGAATGGGGATGAGATAAGTACTCTAATAACCACAATACAAAGCAGAAATCTAAGTGCCATAAGAGAATTACAAAACTTTATGATACTGAAAGATTGGATCTTTAATGAACTTTGAATGCTGAATAAGGTTCCAGCAGACTTAGACGGTAAGACTAAAGGAATAGCGTGAGCAGAGACATTGAGGTAGGAATGTGTGATGACATGGCCAAGAACAGGAAGTAGTCTACTTAGACTAAAACAGGACTTAAATAGAGAAGTGCTGGAAATAAGGCTGGAGGGGTGCCTGGTTGGCTTACTCAGTTGAGCATCCGACTCTTGATTTTGGTTCAGTTCATGATCTCAGGGTCCTGGGATGGAACACCATGTCAGGTTCTGCTCTGGCATGGAGCCTGCTTGGGAATCTCCCTCCCTCTCCCACTGCACACTCCCAAAAAAGGAAGACTGGAAAGATAGGTCATAGAGCCTGGAAAGCCTAGGCAAAGGGTTCGTACTTAATTAAGTAGGTGATAGGTAGGTATTTGAAAGGGCAATAATTTGACCAGAGCTGTATTAGGAAGATAACACAGCATGGGGTGATATGAAGTAGACACACAAGAAGTAGGGAAACCAATGAGAAAGAACAATGATCCAGATGGTTATATTGATTTGGAGGCAAAGTGGTTACACCAAGAGGGGAAAATATGGATCTTGCGTGAGATATTTTCAGAACACAGAATCTTTTGAAAGGTAGCTTCTGCATACACTTGCATCTACATAGCTGCTCATGCCAGAAATCTAAGAATCAGCCTTGCCTCCTCCCTTTCACTCTCACCCCATATCGCAGTCCCCAAGTCCTGTCAGTACCACCTCCAAATTTCTAAATTGTGTTTCAGATACGTCCCCTTTTCTCCATCACCACAACCGCTGACCATCTGTTACCAGAACCACACGAATAGCCTCCCAACTGGTCTCTAATTCTGTTCTCGCTCCTCCCAAAGCAAAATGGTCCAATCCTGTGCCTCTCTTGCTCAGAACTCTTCAAAGGCTTCTGAACAGTCAGTAAGCCCCTGCCTGCTTTTCCAGCCTCATCTCAAGCAAGTTCACAACTTTTTAGCCACATGGTGGCCTTCTTTCAGTTCCTTGGAGAAAGGCATTAAGCCCTTTCCTACCTCGGAGTCTTTGTGCGTGCTAATGCAGCTGCCCAGAATGTTCTTCATTCATTAGTCACCTGACAGGCTCCTTTCATCTTTTGGGTCTCAGTTCAAATTGTCACTTCCTCTGAGAGTTCTTTTCTTGCTCTCATTTTATATGATGTCTCCTGTTGCACTTTCTCGTACAGACTGAAATTTCCTTCCACTTGTATATTCCAATTGGTAATTCTGTATTTGTGGATGAGAGGATGAGAGCCGAAAGTGTGTTAGTTTTGTCCACCATAGTATTCCCAGAGTTGAATACTGTGCCTGCTTTATGGAAAAGGCCCAGGAACTATTTGTTGACAAAGTGAGCATGTGAATGAATGACTTGGCAACTGATTAAATGGATGATAAAGAAGCAGTTTAAAAACAAACAAACAAACCCAAAAAAAGTTCTGCCTGAATAGCTAGAAAGATAATGATATCTCACAAATGCAGAGACATTAGGAGGATCATCGAATACTGTTTGATGCCAGGTAATGGTCTCGTTTTGGATTTGTTCTAGGTTCCCAAGGCATCTCCAGGTGTCTTAAGAGTTGAGAAACCCAAATGAGCTCAGGAGAGAAGTTAGACTACAGAAGTTTTAGGAGTCAGTACTGGTATCATAATTGAATCAGGGAGGGCATGAAATGCCATGGTAAAGCTTATACGGAGAGAAGAGCACCCAATTCTTGTTGATGGAGTATGTTAACATTGCCACCTCTGATCAATAATAACAACTGTTGACATTTATGAAGGATTTGGCACATATCAGACATTGTCTGAAGTGCTCAACAATACCCCACCTACACCTGCTAAGTCACCCATAAGATCATTAAATTGCTGTTATCATCACCCTTGTGCAGGTAGGAAATGGGGGCCTTCAAAGGTTAAGTAGCTTGTCTGAGGTCATACCCATTTCTACCCATCTCTAAAGTCCCTGCTGTTGAGCACATTGGGATTGCGAAGAGAATGCAGGGATGGAAAGGGTAAATGCCCATGGTGTCCGCTTCTCTTCACTTAGGTGGTTAAACCAAGATGTAATCAGCATATGAAATACCTCTCAGCATCCAAGGCTGGAGCTGGCCAAATGGAGCAGATTGCCACCTGTTTAGCATGAGTGTGTTCTCCTCTGGTGTTGGCCATGACTGCGGCTTGGCTATTAGACTTATCAGAAATTGCATTTGGGGGGTACCTGAGGGGCTCAGTCAGTTAAGTGGCTGACTCTTGATTTCGTCTCAGGTTATGATCTCAGGGTTGTGAGATTGAGCCCCATGTTGGGCTCCCTGTTCATCAGGGAGTCTGCTTCAGAATTCTCTCTCTCCTTCTGCCCTTCCTCTTTCTCTCTCTCAAATAAATACATAAATCTTTAAAAAAGAAAGAAAGAAATTGTACTCAAGGGGGTAAGGATTCATTCCTCAGAAGTTCATGTTAGCATCACTAAGGTTAACAACCTTTAAAATCAAAGTAGGGGGGATCCCTGGGTGGCGCAGTGGTTTAGCGCCTGCCTTTGGCCCAGGGCGCGATCCTGGAGACCCGGGATCGAATCCCACGTCGGGCTCCCGGTGCATGGAGCCTGCTTCTCCCTCTGCCTGTGTCTCTGCCTCTCTCTCTCTCTCTCTCTCTCTCTCTCTCTCTCTCTCTCCATGTGACTATCATAAATAAATTAAAAAAATTTTAAAAATAAAAAAAATAAAAAAATAAAATCAAAGTAGGTCCTGCACTCAGTTCCCTTTGGACTAAAGTCAGGTCTGGCCCTTCAGAACTAAATCTGTTATTCAGTGCAAAAAACTCTCTTCAGGTAGCACTGAAATTGCAATATAAAGATACCAAAGCCAAGCTAGATGGAAATTAAACAGCATTAGCTAAACAAATGGGACTTCTGACCATAATAGGAAGCAAGGTCCAGAAATTCTACTACTAGAAAATAAAGGGGTTGTCTTAGATAACTTTAAAGCCTCCTTCCAATTCTAGAAGTCTAGATATATTCTACGTTTTTGAGACTTTATTCTAATTCTTAGCCACAGATTTTATTGTAGTCTAAATCTTTCTGTTTGAAGATTTATTTTTCTTTCTTTCCTTCCCTCCCTCCCTCCCTCCCTCCCTCCCTCTCTCTCTCTCTCTCTTCTTTCTTTCTTTCTTTCTTTCTTTCTTTCTTTCTTTCCTTCCTTCTTTCTTTCTTTCTTTCTTTCTTAGAGGGTAGGGAATGGAGCAGAGGGAGAGAGAGAGAATCCCAAGTAGGCTCCACATCTAGTATGGAGTCTGATGCAGGGCTCAGTTTCACAACCCTGAGTTCAAGACCTGTGCTAAAATCAAGAGTCTGTTGCTTAATCGACTGAGCCACCCAGCTGCCCCTGGCGATTTCTTTAAATTTATTTTTTTATCCCTTTTTTATCTGCACTCCAATATCTTACGTTGCACAAAACTTCATGTTTTGAATGCCAGTATAACTTTAATGTCAAATGGAATCATTTATTTGCAGAGGCATATATAAATTTGGGCCCATGAGACTATAGGCACACACTAGCAAAAATAATTATATACCCACTGACATTAACTCTGTCTGGGCAGCCATCAGAACTCACTGGAGGTGTTCAATGCAGCAGCCTTTCAAAAATGGGATTGGTCTTCAAAAAGGAAATGGCATTTCAGCTGGACCTTAAAGATTATGGAAGATCCTAGTAAGGTAAAGATGAGAGAGGAAGCTTTCCAGCTGCAAAGAATAATGAACCTGTATGTGGAGATCAGGAAAAGGGAGAAGAACCTGAAGAACAGCAAGTGGTCCTGTTTGATTAGAACAATAGAGAATCCATAAATGAGTGATAGAGAGAAACCTGACAACCTTTCAGGTAGGCGGGGGTGAAAGAATGGAGTAGGTCATAGGATGTGCATTGTCTCCAGACACCTGCTGGCGTAGGCACAGATTGTGTTTGGATTAAGTAGGTACTAGTTGTGCCACTGTAGTCTAATTATTAAACTTCAGCCGTCCATTTCCTCATGTTCCCAAAGGGCAATTTTACTAACAGATGGAGGTTAAGAGTTAAGGAGTTTATCTGATAATTACTTAAATTGGATTTAATTCGTAACAAGCAGCAATATTTGGCAACGGTGAGAAATATACATGAATTTTGAAAAATAGCATAAGTCATCAAAGAAATGCCTTCCTTGTAGAGAATGGCTCAGGCATAGCCTTGGTGAGGATGCATTCCTCCTCCTCTGCTCTGGAAAAGTTAGGGGAGCAAACTGGGAAGATCATTAGGCACCTGTGAGGACTGAATGAGGTTACGACTGTAAACATTTGACCAAGCATGACCCAAAGTCATTGTTAAGTAATTGTTCCCTTCCTTCCCTCAATAAGTACTCATCTCCTCCTTTTCTGAGTTTGGTCTTGGGTCCAGAAGCCCCAGGACTTCCTAGCATCTCCTGGCTTGCATCCTAAGAACTTGTTAGAAATGCCATTCTCTGGGTGCCTGGGTGGCTCAGTGGTTGAGCGTCTCAGGTTATGATCCCTGGGTCCTGGAATCGAGTCTCCGCTCTCCCCACGGAGAGCCTGCTTCTCCCTCTGCCTGTATCTCTGCCTCTCTCTGTGTGTCTCTCATGAATGAATGAATGAATGAATGAATAAATAAATAAATAAATAACTATAAAAAAAAGAAAAAGAAATGTCATCTTATATCGCTTGCTGTTCTCCAAATACTGTTATTCTACTGAATCTTACTGTTAATATTATTACAGTGATATCACTGTCATCTCTACTGTCTAACTCACATTCTTACCTCCACCGTCTGTTTCACACTTTTGATGAAAAGGTTAAATATGGAGGGTTGTTTTTTTCACATAGGTGGTTGGACTCCTAGTTTCATCTTTCCCCTCCTGGCTTGTGTCGGTCACCTGGAGCCATCCAACCTTCTCCTCATCTATTGTCTCCCACTTCGGAATATAGTTAATAAACTGTAACTTGTAGCTTTAACAAAAATGAAGCGCCCTAGTTGCAGCTGCCAGGGAAAGCTGTTCTAAGTAAACTGGCCTCCTCAAGCATAGAGTTTTTAAGGTAGGGCTGTGTGTGTGTATGGATATTTTTCAGCAATTGCTGAAGTAAGGGCCTGGAGATTTAGGGCCCATCTGGAGTTCTTGTGATAAAGCAGCAGTAGTTCCTGTAGAGACCCTCAAAGCCTGTTCCTAATTCCTGCAGCCCAAAAGATGTTGTATGCATCTTTATTCCTCCCAGTTTTCAAAATGAGAAAGGGGGGGTGGCGAGTCAGACACTAAAAATAAGGATAAGTAATTTCTGGATAAGAATTGCCTTTGGGCTTAAAATGGACTCGTTTTAAATCCAAGTTCCTCTCTATTCAAACACTGGCTTTGAAGATAAAGTGAGATTCATTAAATTCTGGACACCTTGAATGAAGTATTCTGTCTAAGAACCATATGTACCAGAATTGTTAGTACTAGAGGCTTCGGGTAGAAATGTCATTGCCTTCTAACTGTAGGGACATTTTGTCAGAAAGCCGGTAGAAGATCAAGCCAGAAATTATCAGACCCAGGTTTTGGTTGGGCAAATAGTCAGCATGAAGTCATCAAATTGACTATTTAAATGTCCCACTGTAAGCAGAGGCTAAGTTTAAATTAAAAATAAAAAGCTTTTGTCAATTAAAGATGCTTTTCAGTACCAAGTATTCATGTTGCTATGGCATTTTCATAAGAAAAGCCTACATGGTCATTCTGCCACATAAAATTATAAATGGTGAGATAGTAATTTTGCAGGCAGTTCACTATAAAAGAAAAGGATTCATGTGCATATATCATGTGCAGATCTGAGGAGGATATGAGCTCCCATTAGGTTAAAGTTCTGATCACTGTATATTTGTGTATGCTGTAATGAGAAGTGGCATCCACAGAGACGTGGTAAATGCCTTCTAGCTCCTAAAGTTTCCAATTTCTGCTGTGATAGCAATTCTAAACTCAGATGGACTTGGACACCACTCTGGATCACTGTTCATAAACATGAAACTTCTCTTTGTAAGCCAGCAAACAGAGGCCAACTGGAGTGGTGCCTGTAAGTCTCCTAAGGCATATACCTCCAACAAAAGGGGGAAAGATTGATTATAGTTCGAGTACAAATATACTGGGGCCCTGACAAAAAACATTGAACCATAGTGCTTCTAGAAATCCTCATCCTCTAGCCAAAGGATAATCTGGCTCCACTTTTTAATTCTTCATTGGTTCTTCCAAAAGAGTAATAAACAGGGGTGCCTGGCTGGCTCAGTCAATAAAGTATCCAACTCTTGATCTCGGGCTTGTGAGTTGAAGCCCCATGTTGGATGTAGAGATTATTTTAAAATAATGATAATTTTTTTAATGAAAAAGGAGAGGTGCGTGGTGGCTCAGTCTGCCTTCAGCTCAGGTCATAGTTCCAGGGTCCTTAGATCAAGCCCCACGTCAGGCTCCCTAGTAAGCAGAGAGTTTGCTAGTCCTTCTCCCTCAGCCCCTCTCCCCTGCTCATGCTCTTTTTCTCTCAAGTAAGTACAATCTTTTTTTAAAAAATGAAAAAATGACAAATGACAGAGTAGTAAACAAAAGCAAAACTAGGAACTAGACGGCATGCATTTATATTATTTACACTAAGACCTAACATAATTTTGGGGACTCGGGTCATGATATCATCAAAAGCTCCCAATTTTTCAAGTCTTACCCTCTTGTTTTATAAAGTATTTAATAAATATAATTTTTTAGGGGTGCCTAGTTGGCTCCTTTGGTAAAGCATTTGACTCTTGATCTCAGCTCAGGTCTTGATCTCAGGGTCATAAGTTCAAGCCCGCAGTGGGCCCCATGCTGGATGTGGAACCTACTTTAAAAAAATAAAATATATAATTTTAAAAAAAATAAATAAATAAATAAATAAATAAATAAATAAATAAATAAATAAATAAATAAATAAAATAAAATAAAATATATAATTTTTAAATGTTTTTTAAATTCTTCCCAAATCTTCAGGTAATATTGAGATGCTGAAAAAGAAGTAGATAATTTCCAACTTTTGTACATCAAAGGATACTATCAAGAAAATGAAAAGATAACCCACAGAATATAAAAGTATTTGTAAACCAGGCAGCCCGGGTGGCTCAGCGGTTTAGCGCCGCCTTCAGCCCAGAGCGTGATCCTAGAGACCTGGGATAGAGTCCCACGTCGGGCTTCCTACATGTAGCCTGCTTCTCCCTCTGCCTGTGTCTCTGCCTCTCTCTCTCTCTCTCTCATGAATAAATAATTTTTTTAATTATTTAAAAAAAGATATTTGTAAACCACATATCTGATAAGGAGCTAGTATCCAGACTATATCAAGAACTCTTATAACTCAATAATAAAAGGCAAATAAGTCAATTTAAAAATGGGCAAAAGGGTATGAATAGATGTTTGTCTAAGCAAGACATACAAATGGCCAATAAGCATATAGAAAAATGCTCAACTCATTAATCATTAAGAAAATGCAAATTAAAATCACAGTGACATACTACTTCACACTTGCTGGTATGGCTATAATAATTTTAAAAATGGAATCGGCGGGGGATCCCTGGGTGGCTCAGCCTCTGGCCCAGGACATGATCCTGGAGTCCCGGAACGAGTCCCACGTCGGGCTCCCGGCATGGAGGCTGCTTCTCCCTCTGCCTGTGTCTATCATGAATAAATAAATAAATAAATAAATAAATAAATAAATAAATAAATAAATAAATAAATATTTTTTAAAAAATGGAATCAGGAAGTGTTAGGACATGGATTGTTGATGGGAACGTAAAACAGTGCAGCCACCATGGAAAACCGTTTAGCAGTTTCTCAAAGTTAAACAGTTACAGTAAAGACATAGTAATTCCACCCCTAGTTATATACTCAAGAGAACTGAAAGCATGTGTTCACACAAAAACTTGTACACAAATGTTCATAGCATTATTATAATGGCCAAAAAGTGAAAACACCCCTTTGTCCACCAACAGATGAATGAATAAACAAAATGTTATACAGTGGAATATTCTATAGCCAAAGCGATGAAGTGCTGCTACCTGCTACAGCATGGATGAGCCTTGAAAATATTACAGTAATGCTTTCGTTATGTGAATATTATGCTAAGAAATAGCCACATTTGGTATGATTCCATTTATATAAAATGCCCAGAATAGACAGATGTAGATTGGTGATTGCCAGGGGATGAGAGGAAGATTGAATTGGAAGTGACTGCTAAAGGTGTGGGGTTTCTTGTCCCAGCTAATGTAAATGTTCTGGCATTAGACACTGGTCATGGTTGCACAACACTGTGAATACACTAAAATTCCCTGAATTCTACACTTTAAAAAAAAAAAAAAAACAAAGACTGTGTATGATCTCAGGTAGAGAGAGAACCCAACAATTACACCTATTTAGATTCATGAGGACAATTACAGGGTGTAATGCTGTTATCTTTCCTCTTGTTAAGAGTCTTGGCTGTGGGATCCCTGGGTGGTGCAGCGGTTTGGCGCCTGCCTTTGGCCCAGGGCGCGATCCTGGAGACCTGGGATCGAATCCCACGTCGGGCTCCCAGTGCATGGAGCCTGCTTCTCCCTCTGCCTGTGTCTCAGCCTCTCTCTCTCTCTCTCTGTGTGACTATCATAAAATAAAAAAAAAAAAAAAAAAAAAGAGTCTTGGCTGTAAGAAAGAGCTTATTGTTTCATTTGCTGAAATGCCTGCTGAGAAAAAAGTTTCACCTACCTTGTTTGTATTTACAAAGATTAGATTTGACAACTCCAAACACAAGAGAGAAATTCTCATGACAAGTATTTGGGAGCGTTGGAGAAAGAGCAGCTAATTAGCCACTTGACAGGTGCAATGGGACAACCCTTGGGCAACCCTAGGCCAGATTAGTCACAACAGGAGCCAACGGGCCATTTCTCCACTGAAAACCAGTGCCATAAATTAAAAGAAGGGAAAAACCCAGGTTACTTCGTGCTAGTTAGATATTTTTGAGAGTGAACCCATAACATGTAAAATCCAGAAAGCATTAAAAATAGGGGATTAGGAGCAACTGGCTGGCTTGGTTAAGCATCTGACTGTTGATTTTGGCTTGGGTCATGATCCCAGGGTCATCGGGCTCCCTACTCAGCAGGGAGGCTGTTTCTCCCTCTGCTCCTTCTCCCTGCTCACTCAAGTTCTCTCTCACTCTCTCTCTGTGTCTCAAATAAAATCCTTTTTTAAAAAACGAGGGATTGGGACATCTGGGTGGCGCAGCGGTTTGGCGCCTGCCTTTGGCCCAGGGTGCGATCCTGGAGACCCGGGATAGAGTCCCACGTCGGGCTCCCGGTGCATGGAGCCTGCTTCTCCCTCTGCCTATGTCTCTGCCTCTCTCTCTGTGTCTCTCATGAATAAATAAATAAAATCTTAAATAAACAAACAACGAGGGATAATACATTTCAGGTCTATACAAGGGAAGGAAGAGGAAAAAACAGTAACAGAAAGGAAAGAAAGGAAAAGAAGAGGCAAGAGGAGGGGCGATCTGTCAGAGAGCAGGGAAGGGGGGGTGGTCTGTGGGAGCCCAGCCAACCCACAGCTACTCACTGTGCCTGTAAAGGGCCTGTTTTCCCAGGTGATAAACATCTATGCTGAATGATTTCTATAATCCTGTCCTCTCCTGGACTTGAACAGATGCCTCTGCTGTCTGAAATACACAGCTTTAGCAAACGAAATACTGGATACTTCACCCCCACCCCCCATCTCATGGCCCCCTCCCATTTTAACCACTGCAAATCAGACTGTTAATGAACAAGGAAGAGGGGTTGTAGGGAGCAGGACACTCCCTTACTCCACATACTCACCGAGGGGTGACAATGTATCTCAAACTTCTTTTCCAGATTTGCTTCCCACATACCACCCTTGCATCCCACATCCCAGCTGGCTCTTCCTACCAGTCACAATCCTGTCACAGCCTTCTCGGCCTCATGCCTCCTCAGGTCTGTGCAGCCATGGAGCCAGGATCCCACTTATGCCAAATGCCCTACCGCACCCCAAACCCCCACCAGAACTTATGTGGGGAATATGCCTGTCATTTGGAAGACCTCAGATGAAGCCCAAAACACAGGATTCTGGGAGTAGAGTATTTTCTGACCTGTGCCAAGTTTTGTTGTAGTGGCTGATTTTTTTTTTTTAATCCAAGATTTGGGAGACCTGAAGTTTTTCTAATCTTGGGGACCTTTTTTAAGAAAAAGGCTACAAAAATAGCTTATAAGTTTCACAAATACTTATGACCATGTGAACATGTTAGCTCCTACCTCCACCACCGCTCTACCCTCCCCAGGGACTTAAAAAGGGCCTCTGCAAAGGAAAGGCCTTGAAACTGAAGCTTTATTGGCCTCATGGCCAGTGGGCCTCTTCCTGGGAGTGCCAGGTGCAATTCACAGACCTTTATTTTTGAAACTTGCTAGAGGTTTAATTTAGTTAAATTATAATGAGGTGGATAGAGGCCATACCAGTTAAAAGAATACTCTAAGTTAGGCATAGATATGCTTATATAAAATATTTGCCCATACATAAATATTCTTAAAGTGGCCTCAAGGGTGTCCATGTATGATACTTTTACAGATATTTTCTGTTTTAATCTGCACAACAGCCTGCAGATATGGCTGGCACTTTGCCGAGTTCAGAGATGAAGACATTGAGATACAAAGGGCCTATCTATTCACCTAAGCTGCAGAGCTGAATTTCTCAACTAGATGACTCTTAACACCTGAGTCCAGGGATATTCTAGTTGATCAGATAATCTGGCTGGAAGTTGCCACCATGTGGTTTATTAATTTACAAAGAATTTTAAAATGTGACAAAATGCACTGAATACAGGCAACAGGGGTGTCATTTCATCTTTGCTAGTTAAGGCATTTTGGTGTCTTAAAGTGCCTCAAAGTCAGTCTTGAACAGCTGTTTTCCCTGTTTAAATAAAATGGAGAAATGCCAGTCAACAGTCTCTTTTAGCATTAACATTCTTTCAGTTTAAATTTTTGTAGAATAAGTTTTAGGGAAAAACCGCTATCTAAAGTAACAAACTATGTGACCATTCAAATAAACTAGTAGTACAGAAAAATACCATAACCAGATGCTCAGATGTATGGCTAATGCACTTGATGTCTCTTCTGCCATCCAATCAGACTTGAAACACTCGGTAGGGCTTGCCATGATGGATAGCTATCTCCCAGACTAAGAAGCTAGCGAGAACCTGTGCGTGTCTAACTCCTTGTGGCATGACAAAAAGCAGCATTGGTAACATCCAAGTCAGTCTTGTGTTGTATCATAATTTTTCAGCTTTCATAGCAGGTTTTACTTTTTTTTTTTTTTAAGATTTTATTTATTCATTAGAAACACAGGGAGAGAGAGAGGCAGAGACATAGGCAGAGGGAGAAGCAGGCTCCCTGCCGGGACTTGATACAGACTCAATACGGGACTTGATCCCAGGACCCCGGGATCACAACCTGAGCCTAAGGCAGACACTCAACCACTGAGGCACCCAGGTGCCCCATAGCAGGTTTTACCAGTTAGCCAATGTGTGTCCATGAGCGAGTAGCACTAAGCTTGAGATGGCCTTGCTTATTACTAAGAGCACTTGGCGTAAATGGAACCATTAAAGAATTTTGGTAGGGCTTTGGGGCAGCTTGGGTTCAAGGTGATTTGGTTGGGTCAAGTGACAAAAAAACTAATATTTCTTAACCTTCTTAGCAAACTCTTTTTCTTTCTTTCTCACAAGTAAGAGCCATTCCACTAGTTTACCTTTGAAATATCCCCTCTATTATTCTATCCCCAGGACATTTTGATCTCTTGTCCCAGTTTTCTTGAATACTGGATCAGAGTTGACAAAATGTTTGAGACACTCGGGGGCAGGAAACTTTCAGAAAGGAACTGCTATATTCTTACTGCACTGCATGAGGATAGGGACGGGGAGTCCCCAAGAATTAGATTAATGAAGAGAGTACAGGAGAGCACCTAGATTTAATATTAAAATGTAGTTTGGGGGGCAACTGGATGGCTCAGTCAGTTGAGCATCCGGTCTTGATTTCGGCACAGGTCACGGGCTCCGGGTCCTGGGATCAAGCCCCGCATCCCACCCATCTGGCTTCCCACCCAACGGGAAGTCTGCTTGTCTCCCTCTCCCTCTGCTCCTCCCTTGCTCACTCTGTCTCTCTCTCTCAAATAAATAAATCTTTGGGGAGGAAATGTAGTTTTTAATTGTTTTTAGATAGGAAGATGAACAATTGTGAGTGTGCATGCATCTGCAAACAGATGCTTGAATATAGATTGTTGCTGAGAAATCAGAGAATAATACAGCTGTAGCTTTAAAAGCACACAGCTAGTTACTAGTGATTCCCTTGTAGGTCATTGACAAGTGCCAAGGCATGTGGCAAGAAGATCAGAATGGAAATCAAGTGATGTGGATTCTAATTTGAGCTGTGCTCTGTTAACCTTGAGCATGCCCTCTATCCCTTTTAGGCCTTCATTTCTTATGTATCTTGTTTATAGATTTTATTTATTTGAGAGCAAGAGTGAGAGAGATCACAGAGAGAGAAAGAAGCAGACTCCCTGCTGAGCACAGAGCCTGATGTGGGGCTCGATCCCAGGACCCAGAGATCATGACCTGAGCCAAAAACAGATGCTCAACTGACTGAGCACCCTGACTTCATTTCTTATCTAGTGAAGGCTTGGGAGTCAGTGATTTCTGAGATTTCTTCAGATCCTGGAAATCTATATCTATGACTCAGCCTGAGCTATACAGGATTATCAGAGGATGGAAGGTGTGTTGGCACCTTGCCCTTACTATCAACAAACTTAATCTGGTAAAGAGAAACAAAGGACCAGTTCTGAACAAATTCCAAAGATGAGAGCTTCCTCCTCACCTAAAATGTCCCTAATTTGTAAGTGTGCTTCCAGCTGACAGAGTGATCAGTACCTCTACATAAGTGCCTAATCAGTTCCTGATCGCTTGAATAGGCAGTGGCAAGCAATGTCCTTCCTATTTCTATGTCTTCTTTTCTCTGCCTGGTTGTTGAGAACAAGGAATTTCCACTTTGGCGGAAAAAGAATTGAATGGCAGATCTTCATAGTTGAAGTAATAACGATAAAATTAATGTGAAAATAATAGATAAAAATTAACTGCAAAAAAAAATAAAAAATAAACTACAAGTAAGCCAGGTTCTAAAGCAGTCCTTTTTTTTTTTTTTTTTTTTTTTTTTTAAAGCAGTCCTATTTTATATTCTGGTCTGTGGTCCTTGGAAAATTTAAATGAAATTTAATAGATCCTTTCAATATTGCCCAAAGCAAAAGCCCGTTATCTATGGTAACCTTCTGTGGTCTAGAAAAATTACAACATCAAGGTAAGATAAGGAAAAAACTGAGATTTTTTCAGCCATCTCTAAGTAGACATTCCAAAGAGTTGCCATAATCTTGTCAGTAAACAGGCTGGTAAAGGTAGGTAGGCAAGAAATAGAGGATAAGTTAGGCCATGATTTTATGAGATTGACGACAGGAGTAAGTGAAATTGAACAGTAGCTAGAAGCAGCAGCAAAGGGACACAGGTTGGGTGAGGAGACCTAGAAGGGAGAGCCTGTGCTGTTTGAAGGTAAAGGTGATCACAAGCTAGAGCTAGAAGTGAGACCCAGAGCTTAGCATCTACCTGCATCAATTACTCACTGATCAGCACAGACCAAGGAGCTAATAGCTTTGATGTGTTTGCTTATTCAGACAATGAAAACAATAATATTAGTCCTTACTTCAAATAGTTATGGGGATTAAGGGAGTTAATGTGTGTCAAGTACGGAACTCAGTGTGTGACTGTGCATGAGTAAGAATTCAGTAAAGGTTCGTTGGTATTAACTGGTGTTAGTGACAATAATAAATTGTTATTGTTGAGAAGGAAAGAATAAGAAAGCTAGCAAGAAAGACCCAAAAGGAAGTTCCCGGAGAAGACTAGGATGGATAAGATTCTGAGGATTGGGACCCTGGGAGGGAGGAGGAGATGTTTAAAGCAGAGAGAGGGACACCTTCCTCTGGATCTGGAAAAAAGGATATAAAAGCATGGATTTCAAGCCGAGCTTCACAGTTTTCTCACAGAGTTCCCTGCAGACCGTGGTGGAAAACTAAATAAATGTGTGCTCTCAGGCTTGGGGTCCTGACCATACAGTGTCTGTGCATAGACAGAAATGTCATTGAAGTCTCACATTGTGTCTTTAAAATACAGGCCAACTGCGCATTCTGATGTGTATGCTTTATTTGTTTTAATACAATGAAGTTACTTACCAGTTATGTTGCTTGGAATCCTTTGTGCAAAACTTCTCATAATGCAGATGTGCCACGGGTTTGTCTTGCAGCCTCCATCAGGCTCCCCCACTGGAGCAGCTCGTGTTCAGACAATGATAGATGTAAACTGGCAGCAATACTTTAAATCAAAAGTCAGAGCTCTCTGCCACATTCCCATAGAATTGCCAACTTCTAAAGAAAGAAAAACATTTCATAGGGGCGCCTGGGTGGCTCAGTGGTTGAGCATCTGCCTTGGGCTCAGGTCATGATCCCAGGGTCCTGGGATCGAGTCCCACATCAGGCTCCCTACAGGGAACCTGCTTCTCCCTCTGCCTATGCCTCTGCCTCTCTCTGTGGCTCTCATGAATAAATAAATAAAACCTTTAAAAAAAAAAAAAGAAAAGAAAAGAAAAACATTTCATAGCTGAGGAATTGCCCACTGCTATTTTCAGTAACGTCAGAGAAGGAGGATCATCTCATTGATGGATGCCCTGGGGATAGGCTGTTTCCCCACAAGTCCCCACCCCTGTCACACTATGCTTCTCCTTCACTCTGTTCTCCCATCACCCCTTTCACTGAGGAGATGAAGATTCTTTCCAGGAGCTTTGTCCTCTGCCTTCCATGTTTCTGTGCCAGTCTCCTCGCCTTGCCCTCCAGTCTCAGGGGAAGAGTCAGGGGTTTTCCTCCTTTCTAAGGTAAATCCTTCCTCCTATGGCATACACAGTCTCCTTTCTGCTCTACTACTTTCTTCTCCCATAAAACATATGTGGACAGGACGTCTCTGTGTGAGAAATTGTTCACCTTCACTCAGTGGCCAAGCTCTCTGGCCAACTGTCCTTTCCTGCCAAACTTCTCACCCAGGGAGTCTTCATATCCCGCCTGCATTTCCTCTTTATCTGTTCACTGCCTTCTTACCTGGCCTCTGTCTCCTGGTCTCTCCGTCCTCCCGTGCTGCTGCCATTGCAGGTCCTAGTGACATCACTAGGAATTCAGTGACCTTGCCCTCTTCCTCACCCTCCTTGGGCTCTGTAAGGTCTGATGTAATTAAATTCCTTTCCTACTGAAATACTGTGCTTCCTTTCTCACATGTACATTCTCCTGATTTACCTCCTTATTTTCCTGTGTTTTTTTTTTTTAAGATTTTATTTATTTATTCATGAGAGATACAGAGAGTCAGGGAGAGACATAGGCAGAGGAAGAATCAGGCTTGCTGCGGGGAACCCAATGTGGGATTCTATCCCGGGACCCTGGGATCATGACCTGGGCCAAAGGCAGATGCTCAACCACTGAGCCACCCAGATGTCCCCTTATTTTCCTGCTTTATCTCAGTTTCTTTTACTTGCACTCCCTTAAATTACAGGCATTTTCCAAGACTCAGCCCTGGGGCTGCCCTTCTTTTGTGGCCTGTACCCTGGAGAGCTTATCTTTTTTCCTGGCTTCAGCTCTCCCTAGCAGCAGCACCGCCAGAGCCAGCAACTCCCCTCTAGTCTTTGTGTCCCTGTCAGTGGCACCCCCTTCTTTCTAACCTCTGACAAGGGAGACCTCAAGGCCAGGGGTCTTCATGTTGGGGTACATGTATTCTAGGGGTACACAGACACTTTCTCCAGGGGATACATGAGCATGGATAACAAATTTATTTCCTGATTTTCAGCTTCCAGGTGTACTCTTGTTTAAAGCAGATATGCTTGAGACTGTCTGCTCCAAAAGATCTCCTTTCCCAATTACCTTAAAATCATTCTTTAGGGACACCTGGGTGGCTCAGTGGTTGAGCGTCTGCCTTTAGCTCAAGTCATGATTCTGGGGTCTTGGGATCAAGTCCCACATTGGGCTCCCTGCAGGGGGCCTGCTTCTCCCTCTACCTCTCTTTCTGTGTCTCTCATGAATAAATAAATAGAATCTTTTTTAAAAAATCAAAAATAAAATTAAGTCACCCTTTAGCCCTTAGACAAGGGGGGAAAGGCGTAGTGGGTTGCCCCACAGTATAAAAATTTCACAGGATGCCACGAAAGTAATGCAAAGAGGAGCAGCCCCTTATTTTTTTTTTTAATTTTTTTTTTTTTATTTATGATAGTCACATAGAGAGAGAGAGAGAGAGAGAGAGAGGCAGAGACACAGGCAGAGGGAGAAGCAGGCTCCATGCACCGGGAGCCTGACGTGGGATTCGATCCCGGGTCTCCAGGATCGCGCCCTGGGCCAAAGGCAGGCGCCAAACCGCTGCGCCACCCAGGGATCCCAGCCCCTTATTTTTAAAAAAAATTTTAAGTATAATGAACATACAGTGTTATATAAGCTGAGCACCCCTTGTTTTATCCAGGTGACAGACTCAAGACTCAAACTAGAATTCAGAAATAAGATGGTCATTCTGAGGGGACGTATTAACATGTTCACTGGAACTTAAAGAGATGAGCTTAGACCTCTTTAGACAGAAAGGAAGTCTGATCAAGCCGATTAGCCTGCCATCAGCAGACATTTTCCATGTATACTTAAAGGACATCTTCAATGGACATTTAAAAAAAGCACATCATTTGCTCTCGTTGAAGCTTACAGATGATAGATGGCAACTTAAAACTATGACAGGGAATATAGAGTTGTTCATATTTTAGGGGCTATTCCAGTGAAAATCTTAAAGACCACCATAGTGGCTCACTCATCTTCAATGTATCCTTTTGCATCATCCCCCACATCCAGTTTCAGTCAATCCTTCTTTTTTTTTTTTTAACTTTTATTTATTTATGATAGTCAGAGAGAGAGAGAGAGAGAGAGAGAGAGGCAGAGACACAGGCAGAGGGAGAAGCAGGCTCCATGCACCGGGAGCCCGACGTGGGACTCTATCCCGGGTCTCCAGGATCGCACCCTGGGCCAAAGGCAGGCACCAAACCGCTGCGCCACCCAGGGATCCCCAGTTTCAGTCAATCCTATTGATCTTTTCCTGTTGTGTCACTTTCAGACTCTTAACTGGGTTTTCCCAGCCTTCCTGTCCTGTTACTCTGTATTACCCCTCCTGTAATTAGCCCCCCTTGAAGTGACTCTTCCAGGCTCTCTCCTATCTCTGTCTTTAAGTTACTCTCCTCTTCCTCCTCCTCCTCTTACTCTTCCTCTTCCCCCTCCTCCTCCCCCTCCTCCAGACTGCTCTTTCCTTATCTTTCTTTGTCCTCATTACTCTGGTCACTGTTGATCTCTCTCCTTTCTGACTTCTACAGCATTGGCTGTCCCTTGCGGTTAGCACTTACAGAACATTGGCATCTGAGATTTCTTTTCTCGCTCTCTAAAAAGTTCCTGAAGAGTTAAAAAAAAAAAAAAAAAAAAACACCTCTTGGGCAGTCTGGGTGGCTCAGCAGTTTAGCGCAGCCTTCAGCCCAGGGCGTGATCCTGGAGACCTGGGATCGAGTCCCATGTCAGGCTCCCTGCATGGAGCCTGCTTCTCCCTCTGCCTGTGTCTGTGCCTCTCTCTCTCTCTCTCTCTCTCTCTCTCTCTCATGAATAAATAAATAAAATCTTAAAAAAAAAAAAAACACCTCTTTCAGTTCTGCCACATCCCCCTTTTGGCCTAATGCAAAGCTGACCACATAATGGACGCTTAATAAGTATTTTATTGACTGCCTAGAGATAGAGTGCTCACTCATTCATTCTTTCACTCTATCACCCATTCAACAAATATTCGAGACCTTTTTTACCAGGATTTGTACTAGGCACTGGGGTACAACAGAGGAAAAACCAGACAAAATCTCTACTTCCAAAGGCGGATAAATAAATAAAATATCTAGTGTGTAAAAGACTAAGAAGTGCTAAGGGGCAAATAGAAAAGTGAACCAGAAGAACAGGAAGAATGTGTTGGTGGTGGGTGTGGGCTGGGGGGTGGGGGGCGGGAAGCATGTGCAGTTTTAGATAGGAAGGTTAGGGAAGGCCTAACCGATAAGGGGACATTTGGTAAGGACCTCAGCGACTTGAGCTTATCTGTGCCAAGGACATTTCAGGCTCAGAACCTATGAACATGGAGGCTCTGGGGCCAGACCTGCCCACAACCAGGAGAGAGAGCTTTGGCTGGGGCAGGGTGGTTGAGATGAGTCCAAGAAAGCTCAGGCTGGAAAGGGCAACCAGATCCTGTTCTGTTTGGATTTTGGCGTCTACTTAGCAAGATTGGAGACCTGAGGATTTTGAGCAGAGGAAGGAGCTGATCTGACTGCGTTATTATAGAATCCTCGTGGGTGCTGTGTATGATAGAAGCAAGAGGTCCATCAGGCTGCAAACGATAACAACACAGGCCAGAGATGGTGTTGGCTTGGGCCAGGGGAAGAGAAGGTCAGATTCTGGGTTTATTTTCAAGGTAAAACAGACAGGATTTGTTGACTGATCAGGTTGAGGTTGGAAAGGGGGCCGGTCAAGAATGGTGGCAGGGTTGCAGGGATTCAGTCATAGGGGAAAGAAGGTTAAGTTGCTGTCTGCTGAAATGGAGCCAGCTAGGGAACGAGCAGGTTTAGTGAGGACGGTACGGTATGTCAGCAGTGCCTGTTGACTTGGAGGTATCTGTTTAGGAATGCACCTCCCCCCCCCCCAAAAAAATGAAAAAAATAAAATTAAAGATAAAAATAAATACATAAATAAAGGAATGCACCTCCCCAAAGTATTGAGTGTGCATACCCCAGTATGGGGTCCAGGGGAGAGGTCCAGGCTGAAGATGAAAATTTGGGAGACGTCAGCAAATAGATGGTATTTATAGCCTTGCAACTAGACGAGATTGCTGGGCACTTCACTGTTAAGGCAGAGGTGGAGCGATCTCACATTTGCTGAGCGTCTGATGTGTCAGGCTTACTAGACAAACCCACAACTGGATGCTCATTCTACCAATGAGAGAGAGGGACAGGGATGCCTGGGTGGCTCAGCAGTTAAGCTTCTGCCTTTAGCCCAGCGCATGATCCTGGAGTCCTGGGATCAAGTCCCGCATCGGGTTCCCTGCATGAAGCCTGCTTCCCCCTCTGCCGGTGTCTCTGCCTCTATCTCTTTCTCTCATGAATAAATAAATAAAATCTCTTAAAAAAGAGAGAGAGAGAGAGAGAGAGAGAAAGAGGGACAGAAAGGTTAAGAGTCAGCCAGCCTGAGGTGACAGCTAGTAAGTAGCAGGACAAGAGTTCAAATTGAGATGTCTTCACTCCAAAGTCCATGTTCTTCTAACCATCCTGCACCATAATTCAGTAGTACACTGCATTTTGGGAGAAGTGCTCTTGGCAAGCCAAAACCAGTATCCTTCTAAAATAAATATGCTATCTTTTGAAATGCAGATGGAAAGGAAACCCCGTAGTCATTTGGTCATCACATGGAATGAAGATTAGATTCAGAAGTTCTGATATCCATTTGCCCTAGAATTTCTCAGAAAAGCCTACCCTTCTCCCCCACTAACTTCCTTTTTTTTTCCTTTTTTTTTTAAGCAGAAAAAAATGAGCTAAGGAGAGGTAAGGGTCTGAGAAGACAAAGGGAAGAAAGGCCATTAGCTGGAGGGTGAAAGGAATGTTTGGAGAACAAACATTGCCCTGTTTTCCTCCCTCTCACTCTGTGCAAATGTGTATTCGCCTAAGTCTGTGGCCACCTGCAATATTTTAGGCACTGTGTGAACTGCTTTATATGTGTTGTCATCTTTAGCTCTTAGAACAACTCATTGAGGCAGGTGCTAGCCCATTTCACAGATGAGGAAATTTAACCTTGACCAGATGTTCAGGGTCAAATGGCTATTAAGTGTCTGTTACCGTTGATCAATCAATCAAAAAATCAAGTATACAGGATAGTGTGCGAGAGAAGATCCAAAGACATAGGAGGCCTATGGAAAAAGAAATGGAACAAGGGCACCTGGGTGGCTCAGTAAGTTGGGCATCTGGCTTTCAGCTTGGGTCATGGTCCCAGGGTCCTGGGGTCAAGCCCCACATTAGGCTCCCTGCTGGATGGGAGCCTGCTTCTCTCTCTCCCTCTGCTGCTCCCCCTGCTTGTGCTGTACTCTCTCTCTCTCTCTCTCTCTAATAGATGGATAAAATCTTTTTTAAGAAAGAAAAGAAAAGAAAAAAGAGATTGAACATATAAAAATTGTAATATAGGGGTGCCTGGGTGGCTCAATGGTTGAGCATCTGCCTTCAGCTCAGGGCGTGATCCCGGGGTACCAGAATCAAGTCTCACATCAGGCTCCCCAGTGGGGAGCCTGCTTCTTCCTCTGCCTATGTCTCTGCCTCTCCATTTCTGTGTCTCTCATGAACAAATAAAATCTTTTTTAAAAATTGTAATATAAAACAAAAATATAAGGAGTGGCATATTCTAGTATACAGTGATTTACCAAATGAGTTGTAGTCCTAAGTGCCATGTATTTAAGGCATGAATCCGTAATACACAGGGCCATGAGTTCAGTGTGGTCTGAGATGACCTTAGAGAAGGAAACATTTGAGCTGGGTTTCCGAGAATGGGTAGGAAGAATTTCACTTGGTAGAGGAGCAGTCAGAAAGGGTGTTCCACACAAAGGGTTGGCATGAGCTAAGGTCTAGAGACAAAAGACATAAGATATGTTTGGGCAAAAACTAGCAGATCAGTTTTAGCTGTAGCCAAGAAATGGAAGCTTTACTTAGAAATATAGTTTAGAAGATGGACCTTGAGTCTTAGACTTAGGGACTGACTGACTGGTCCTATGGTGAGTAGTCATTTGGGGGTCACTGTTTTCTGAGCAGGACCTGAAGGAAAAGTATTCTGGTGGAGGGTGGCTGGGAGCCTGAGGCTGCACGAGAGATCAGGTAGGAGTCATGGCAGGAGTTCAAGGGCAACTGCTTGAAGGTCTTAGCTGCAAATGTAGCACAGAATGCAAAGGATGGGGGGTGGGGGTGACAGTGGCAAGAACTGTTGGAAAGGAGGGATGTCCAGGGAACCAAGAATAGGGAGGAGACAAAGACACCTTTAGGCTTTTGAATGTGATTGAGTGATTTGGAGAATGAGCCCCATAAATGTATTTAAAAGAAGAAGAAAGAAGAAAAGAAGAAGAAAGAAAAGAAAGAAGAAAGAAAAGAAAGAAGAAAGAAGAAGAAGAAGCCGCCAAGAGAAGGGGGAAAGTCGTGTTTTTGTAAATACAGAGTTTGGAATGGTATGCAATACCAAACGAAGAATGCCCTGCCAGGAAGTAAGAAATGCAGAACCGAAACTTGAGAAGTTAGGATTAAAGATGAAGATGTGTTTGTCTTTGGCATGAAGATTCTATTAAGGTGCAGGAGAGGAGATGTGGTTTCCAGGGAGGCGGTGTAGCAAGCACAGTAGAGGGTCAAGGCCGAATCCTGGAGATCGGCCGCACTTAGGACCCAGAAAAAAGCTCTCAGTAAATGAGAAAAAGAAAAGTCCGTGCGATCTATTCAGATTCTAGCCGGCCACCCCTTGCCAGTCAAAGCAAGCCCAGAAAGTGAGAGTAAATGTTTAGGAACTTTTGTAGCCTGTGATTTGGTATTTTGCAAAAGTATTGGTTCCAAACAAATGGGAAATTTAAAAAACTGGTCTACACCACCAATGGAGAGCAGTGCAGGGCTCGAGAGTAAGAGGACTGAAAGACCTGCTCTTAGGTTTATGCCTAAGAGAACAGAAACTGTATGTTCCCGGGACGCCTGGGTGGCTCAGCAGTTGAGCATCTGCCTTTAGCTCAGAGTGTGATCCTGGGCCCGGGACCGAGTCCCACATCAGGCTCCCTGCATGGAGCCTGCTTCTCCCTCCGCCTGTGTCTCTGCCTCTCTGTGTGTGTCTCTCATGAATAAATAAATAAAATCTTTAAAAAAAATAAATAAAACTATATGTTCCCACGTAAACTTGGACATGAATGCTCCTTAGCAGCATTACTCTGTAATACCCAAGAAGTGGAAACGACCTGAATCTCCATCAGCTGCTGAATGGAAGCATAGCCTAACAGAGAGGAGTTGAATCACTATTATACACTTGAAACTGATAGAACATTGCTTATGTGTCAACTATACTAAAAAAAATTTTTTTTTTAAATAAAGCATTGGTAGGTGCTTCAACATAAATGAACCTTGGAAACATTATGCTAGGGGCTCCTGGGTGGCTTTGTGGGTTAGGCATCTGCCTTCAGCTCAGGTCTTGATCTCAGGGTCCTGGGATTGAGCCCCACATCCAGCTTCCTGCTCTGTGGGGAGCCTGCTCCTCCCTGTCTTCCCTGCTCATGTTCTCTTTCTCTATCTCTGTTGCTATCTCTGTATCCCTCAAATAAATAAATAAATAAAATCTTTTAGAAAAAAGAAAAAAATTATGCTAAGTGAAGAAGACCAGACACAAAAGTCCACGTATGACAGGACTCCACTTATATGCAATCCCCAGAATAGGCAGTCTGGATAGACATAAAGTAACCCCAGGAGCTCCCAGGGTCTGGGGACAGGAGCAAATGGAGAGTAGTGACTGGGAAACAGGTATGCGGTTTCTTTTGGGGAGCTGGAAACGTTCTGAAATTAAGTAGTAGGATGTTTCACAACCTTGTGAATATACCAAACACCACTAAATTCTACACTTTGAAATGGTGAATTTGATGGTATGGGAATTATACCTCAATAGAAAAAAAAAAAAAACACAGGAGAGCAGGTGAGTAAAGCAGGGAGGAAGAAAAGGCCTCGATTTGAGCATAAAGGAAGGACGATGAAGCCAAAACATGATTCCATATGTCAGCAATTCAGCAGTTCCCCAAGTGTAGTCCAAGAACCCCTAGGTTTGCTGCATCGACATTTGCTCTGATGGTACAAAAGCAATGGTTGTAACTTCTGGTGCCTGACCGTGAATCAAGGCAGGAGCACCGCACCACACAAGCAGTATTCTTCAGTGCTGCACACTCTTAGTTCCCCCCAAAAAGGCCATGTTCACTTAAGACTGTCCTTGATGGGGGTGCCTGGGTGGCTCAGTCAGTTGAACGTCTGCCTTCAGCTCAGGTTATGATCCTGGGGTCCTGGGATAGAGGCCCACCTCAGGCTCCCTGCTCAGTGGGGAGTCTGCTTCTCCCTCACCCTCTCCCCTCCCTTCTGTTCATGCTCACTTGCTCTCTCTCTCTCTCTCTCTTTCTCTCAAATAAACAAAAAGAATCTTAAAAAAAAAAAAAAGTCCTTGGGGGACACCTGGGTGGCTCAGCAGTTGGGCATCTGCCTTTGGCCCAGAGTGTGATCCTAGAGTCCCCAGGATCGAGACCCACATCAGGCTCCTTGCGGGGTGCCTGCTTCTCCCTCTGCCTATGTTTCTGCCTCTCTCTCTGTGTCTCTCATGAATAAATAAAATCTTTAAAAAAAAAAAGTCCTTGATGAAGCATTACTTTATTAAATCTCAGCCCTTGAATACAGTCTTTTTCACATTCTGTTTGAAGAAATGAGAAGTCTGCACAAAGCACTTCTACATACTGAAGGGCAGTGGCTGTCTGGAGGCAAAGCTCTTGTGCTGTGTTTGAGCTGCGTGTTGAACGAATAGCTTCTTTTTTCATTGAACACCATTTTTTACTTGAAATAATGACTGACAGGCCAACCGTGGCTGTTTAGACTTGGGCATTTGGCAGATCGTTTCTCGAAAATGTACAAAGTGAGTCTCTCACTTCAAGCAAAATAACTGACAGTATTTGTAGTCAGTACTAAAATTCAGGCTTTCAAGTGAAAATTTGAATTTGGGAAAACTTGTATCTGTTACCAAGAGATTGACAACTTCTTGGTATATAAAGACTTTGCTGCTAAAAATTAGTGGTGATATTAAGATATAGGATGGGAGGTTGGGGCATGCACCTGGGTGGCTCAGTAGGTTAAGCATCTACCTCTGGCTTAGGTCATGATCTCAGGGTCCTGGGATTGAACCCCAAGTCAGGCTCCCTGTTCAGCGGGAAGTCTGCTTCTCCCTCTCTCTCTGTCTCTCTCTCTCAAATACATACATACATACATATGTAAATAAATCTTTTTTTTTTTTTTTTAAGAAACAGGATTTTTTTTTTTTTTTTTTTTTTGTATCGTATTCTAACGACATAGGTCAGTATCTGGAAGATCTGCTTAACTCAGTGAACTAATATTTTCCAAATGACCAATGCATGGTGTTAGAAAAATCATGCCTGGGTGAAAGATCCATTTGAAGCACACAAGAGGCCCGTAGATTTTAATGTAACAGCAGAAAGTTCACTAATATGGTTGGCAGGTCCTGCATTGCAACTAACCTTTAAGAAACTACGTACTTGTCCAGTTTCAGTATAGTATCAAAGAATAATATTCAAAACGATCTGAAAAGACTATTAAGGTTCTCTTTCCAACTGTATATCTGTGTGAAGCCAGATTTTCTTCATATGTTTTAATCAAAACAACATATTAACAGACTAAATGCAGAAGCAGATTTGAGAACCCAGCTATCTATTTAGCCAAAGGCCAGAAATTTGTAAAAATGTAGGGGATCCCTGGGTGGCGCAGCGGTTTGGCGCCTGCCTTTGGCCCAGGGCGCGATCCTGGAGACCCGGGATCGAATCCCACGTTGGGCTCCTGGTGCATGGAGCCTGTTTCTATCTCTGCCTCTCTCTCTCTCTCCCTCTCTGTGTGTGACTATCATAAATAAATACAAAAAAAAAAAAAAAAAGAAATTTGTAAAAATGTAAAAACAGTGCCATTCTTCTCATTAAATGGTTTGCTTTATTTGTTTGTTTTGGAAAATATAGTTGTTTTTATTAAAAGTATGTTATTTACATATGATGTCATCAGTTTACTGTTTTTAAATGAATTAGTAATTAAGTTTTTCTTAGTTTTGTTTTCTAACACAGTAGATATTGACAGATAGTATCTACACTAACATGTTGCTTGAGGTCCTCAGTAATTTTTAAGAGTCTAAAGTGGTCCTGAGACCAAAATGTTTGAACTCCACTGGTGTGCTATGTGGATTTTATGTCAGCACTTTGCATGGTGTTTGAGGTAGATTGTTTGTTTTTTTTTTTTTGACAAACCGGTATCAGTATCAGACTAAGCCAACACATACCAGTTCTGTCTAATTCTATCTTCTCCCGCACACTTGCCAAAAATGCTCTATTTTCTTTACACCAGGGTCATATGAACCACTGACTGATCAAATGGGGTCATATCCTATCCCTCCAGAGTCTAGAAATAGCTATAAAGGTTGAAAAGTCAAAGAAATTTATCAGACTGTAAATGTAAACACCTCATTTCTATTTCTTCAGATGAAACCTCAGAACGTGTAGGATTAATAAGTAATTTCACAACTATTATACAGAGAATAAGGAGTTCCATGAGTGATCTAGGTTGTGACAGATCCTAGTTTCTGACTCAGATGGCACTTAGGCCCTGGTAAATATCCAGGGACTGACTGGAGAATATAGCTGGATACTCCATGACTCCCTAAACCTCTGAGGAGGACCCAATTCTGTGAGCTTTAAGGTTCACATCATTTTGAATGCCCTAGTTTTTGCTGTTGGAATGTTCCCATTCTAGTCGGGGTTCTCAGGTTTAGCATGTGTATTAGATCATCACCCTGCATCTGCTAATAAGTTTCTGAAGGCCCTCCCCCCTTAAAAAATAATCAGAAGAAATAGTATAGCCAAACAAATGCTTACATGCTTCATAAACAGGATATTATTAGTGAGCGCCGAATAAACATTTGTCAAAGGAACAAATGAGCCAGCAATCCACCGGATATCTAGAAAATTAACTAGTTGCATGAAGCTATACATTTGTTTATAAAACAAACCTCTGCTTGTTTGGTGCTATTAAAGGAAAGACCATAACCCCCAGTTGACAAGCTCAGAATTTTATTCTTGGGACCTAGTACAGACCGCTGCCTTCCCTTAGGATTTTTATAGTAAAGCGATGCTTCTTAACCCAGGCCACACGTCACCATCCCTCAGACCTGTCAAATCAGACTCACAGGTGGGTGAGTGAGTGAGGAGGTGCTTTGTTGGCTTTTAAAGATTCTTCACTAAAAAAAAAAAAAAAAAAAAAAAAAAAAAAAAAAAAAAAAAAAACAAAGATTCTTCAGGTGACTACAGCCATTATATTAAGCATTGGCTCCCATGAAAAAGCGTTAAGACCCAGAAACAGCTTGTAGGACAACACCCTCCCCAAAGCAGCACATCCCTGAAGAGCAGCCAGGCCCCAAAGCCTGCTGAGCTGAGCGGCAGCCAAGAGTAAGGTTTGATGTTTACACACTCAAAAATCAGCTCTGGGTTGTCCCAGCAACTCGCCCAGCACGATTCCTTCTTCCTCTCTGCGGCTTCATTCCCAGCTTTGCTATTCTGTGTGATAATCCTCTGTTTGGGTCACCTGGCCTGCCGTGTTTTTATTTTTCTGCTGGTCACTCCATCTTGTGTGTTTACCTGTGTGCACCAATACTTCACTTACCTGTATGGAACTCAGTGGTCCCCACCACACACACACGCACACACACACCCCAACATATACCTGAAAACAGGTGAAAGAGGGTTTGAGTGGCCAGGAGAGATGTCACCAGGCCTATGCACTGAGTCTATAAGGAAAGCACCTAAGACTTGCTCTTAGATCTTTTTTTTTTTTTTTTAAATACCTTTAAAACATGGTTATGGTTTCTAAGGCCTGCAATAAATTAGAAACAGGGAAAGGAAGTGTTCTTGGCAGGCACTCTGAAAAAGCTCGAAGTGACTCCTGATCCCTGAATAATAAGGAAAGGGGCATAAAAGCTCTAAAGAATGGATACGAGAACTCAGAATGCAGGGCAGTAGACGGCCTATGAGGGTCAGCGCAAACAGTTAACACACCTTGATAGGTCATGACTGTACTCTAATGATGGCCCACATCACCAAGAAAATGTTAAATTATGTTTGACTTGAGGCAGAGTAATGTGTTGTGTTTTTTATTTGGGGGTTTTTTGTCTTTTAATTTTAAGCATTCTAAATGGCTTTAGGGCTTCCATTTAGTTAAACCTCTTTTTTTTTAAGATTTTATGTATTTATTTATTCATGAGAGACACAGAGAGGCAGAGACATAGGCAGAGGGAGACGCAGGCTCCATGCAGAGATTCCGTTGCAGATTCAACCCTGGATCTGGGATCGCTCTGGGATCACGCACTGAGTGGAAGGCAGACGCTCAACTGCTGAGCCACCCAGGCTCCCCATTTGGTTAAAGTTCTTAGCACCTAAAGAGGTAAACTCTTGGCTACCTGAACTTATTTATCAGTACTCTAGATATTTAAAATCTACCCTATTTATTGCTTCTATTCATTTTACCCCTGTTCCTAAAACATTAAAAAGCAGGGTGCCTGGGTGGCTCAGTTAGTTAAGTTTCTGCCTACGGCTCAGGTCCTGGGATCTCAGGGTCCTGGGATCGAGCCTGGGGTTGTCAGGAGCTCCCTGCTCAGTGGGAAGCCTGCTTCTCCTTCTTCCTCTGCCCTCCCCACTTTGCACCCCTTCATGTGAGCACATGCTCGCACTCTCTCTCTAATAAATAAGTAAAATCTTTAAAATAAAAAGCAAAAGATTTAAGGCAATTAGACCCCATTCTATACTTTCTAGTATCTAGCTCTGGTTCTTAGCAAAACTTGCTGCTAACCTGGTGCTCTGTCCCTGCCAAATTTCTGCCCATGTGATATGTAATGAAACTCAATCCTGTTTCTTCACTCATTCATCTGACTGTGAAAGGGTCATAAGTGTCTCCCTCTCCCTTGAGCTAGTAATCGTATATCACTTCATCTCAGCTAGCAAGAAAATAAACCCTGACATGCTACCTCCTCACTCATCCTATACTCTACAAACAGAATACCGGGCATACAGTAGACTTTAACAAATGTGTCGAATGAATGAGCCAGTGATGCACAGAATGTCTGTAAAATTAACTACTTGCATGAAGCTGTAAGCTTGATAAAGAGCCTAGTCCTTGATGAGAACAGCAATCCAAGAACATCAGCAGATCCTGGCACCAAGATCAAATAGTTGATACACTATTACATGGGAAAAAAAAAAAAAAACAGGATAAGTTGTGTTTTGTAAGTACCCAGGATAAGTACCCCGCTATGTTGTTAAGTTAAAAGAGAAAAAGCATGGGAAAACAGACTAGCAGGACATAGGCCAATATATAACATGGTTATCCATTTTCTTGTTCACTTGATAAATAATTAAGCACTTTCTCTGTGTATAACACTTTCCTGAGCAGTGCAGAGTTAGCCAAGCTCACCACCATGCTGCCCATGAAAAACTAACTGCAATCTATAATTTGACGGCAAGAATTGCACCAACTGTAAACCATGAGCAACTCAAGAATGCTAATTATGCAATGATAGGGTAGATGAAATGTCCTTCCAGAAAGACACAGGGATTCCAATTCATTGCACACACACTCCTGCCATAGAAGTGTTGCTGAGCACATTAGCCAGACTTCTTGATGGAACACTGAATTCGGACGTGTAGTAAAACCATGGAACATGCCAGTTGTAGTTTGAGGAATACCCAATCTTTAGTGACCCCTTTAATTCAGCAAGCCGCCTTTCACCATGCATAATCAGTTTATGGCCTCACCAGAGATCCCTTATAGTTCAGGCATGGCCCTGGGACCATACTTGGAATCAAGCTTCAGCTTTAGATGACATTTTTCCAGGATACTCACAAGGACTCCTAGCACAGTTGATGCCCAGACCTCAGTATGTGAGGAGTATGCAACTGTGTATGCAGTCAGGAATACAACTTGGCAGCCCGACATTAATTTATGTATGTCCTCTTAATAATCTTAAAATAAGCCGATCTTACTCTGCTAACATGACAGGTGATGAAATCATAATGGATCATTAAGATGTAAAATAGTGTCTTTGGTCAGAATTGGGCACTCTTAAGTCCTTGAGTCATTTAGAAAAACGCAAGAGAGGGATGCCTGTATGGCTCAGCGGTTGAGTGTCTGCTTTCGGCTCAGGGTGTAATCCCAGGTCCTGGGATCAAGTCCCACATCAGGCTACCTATGAGGAGCCTGCTTCTCCCTCTGCCTGTGTCTCTGTGCCTCTCTCTATCTCTCATGAATAAATAAATCTTTAAAAAAAAAATGCAAGAGAAAAAGCCAAGCAATATTTAGTAGGGCCATAAGGGAAACCTAGTCTTAGAACCCAGTTTTGTATTGCCTCCATATACAATTCATATCTCCAGTTTTAAATTTGTATTTGAAAGAGACTTCTGATTCTTAGGAATGCTCTTCTCTGTCGCCGTCCATATAATGTACGTATTTTCCACTCTGGGCTGCATTTCATGCCAGTTAAACTTCTAAGACAAAACCAGAAGAGCATCAGGCATGGGTAACACTCTACTGATTTCTCTCCCCTCTAGGTTACCCCTTGGCTTTGTTTTTTCGGCGTTACCTTTTCTTCAAGGACAGCTACCTCATCCACCTCTTCCACACCTTCACAGGCCTCTCAATCGCTTATTTTAACTTTGGTGAGTGAATTAGCAGTGGCACCACGATTGGAGGGAAACCCAGGAAAGAGCAGACTTGAACAGAATTTCCGGAGAGAATTTGCTGGATAGGGAAGTTAGGATGTTCTGCTTGCAAAAAAAAAAAAAAAAAAAAAAATGTTTGTATGCACAGGAACAGAGCTTAATTTTCCTCTTCAGTACATCCGATCATTCCGATAACATTTTGAGAGTGGCTACCTTGGGCTGACTCCATCATTTTCTCTGCTGGGGCTGTCACTGGATGACATGCAAGTAGCCTTCTTCGGGAGCATCCCTTTAGCTCAAACATTCAAAAATACAGTAACTCCCTGACAGTCCCTTATATTTATACAATTCATTTCCTTCCCTACCTCCAAAACACAAGTCTCTTTTTCAAAAAGACCTTATACCAAGGTTTCTTCTTTAAGTATTCTCTTTGTGTTTAGAAGTTTCAGAAAGGGTGGGAATGCAAAACAACAAAAACAACAACAAAAATCCCCAACAACCACAAGCTAAGCTGTGCTCTCTTCCCTCTGCATGCAGGAAATCAACTCTACCACTCCCTGCTATGTGTTGTGCTTCAGTTCCTCATCCTTCGACTCATGGGCCGCACCATCACTGCCGTCCTCACTACCTATTGCTTCCAGATGGTAAACGCGCTGCTCCCTCAGCAGCTCAGATCACAGCTGACAGCACTTTGGGGTGGGGGAAGGTCGGGAGGAAGGTGGCAGAGAGAAAGCAAGCTAGGAGATCCAGTTTCTAGTCCTTTCTCCCAGCATCACTTTAGCAGCACGACTTCAGGTAGGTCACTTTTCACGGGTGCCAGGTGGCTCCCTGCAGATGGTATTGGTGATATTCACCTGCCTCCAGGGAAGGGTGCCAGCTAACCCTTTACACAGGATTGTGGCCACTCGGGGTCTTTGTTTCTGACCAGGATTGGCCCAGCTAGCTGGCCATGAGTGGTGTCACTTAAAGGCAAGGAAGGAAATGAGCCACAGACTCTAAGCTCTGAATTCTCTGTTAAGCCCTCATTTTGCTGAGAAGCCTTGAGCACGTCTCTTCCCCTCTACAGGTTCGCTTTCTTCCATTTATAGGAACTTAAAGCCTTTAAAGAGGAGAGCAGGAGAACGGAAAAAATGAAAGAATACAGTAGATTTCAGAGCAGGGAGAAAATAAAGAAACCCTAGCAAGTGGTAGAATAAACTCCACCCCCCCTCGTAGGCCTACCTTCTTGCTGGATATTATTACACAGCCACTGGCAACTATGATATCAAGTGGACAATGCCGCACTGTGTCCTGACCTTGAAGCTGATTGGTGAGTGGTGGCTCGCTGCCTTTCCCTTTTACACTTAGGCTCCTCCCTGTCCCACCATAAACTTACTCTGTGTGTCCTGTGCCCCGCCCCCTTATGCTCCTGGCTATACTCAGCCCACAGGCCACATCCTCAGTGTCCTCCGTCTGCTCTACCCACACCTTCTCTCTCTGCTCAGGTTTGGCTGTTGACTACTTTGACGGAGGGAAGGATCTGGTAAGTATCCTCCACAGAGAGGTTAAGGAATGTAGCCAGAGGGAAGGAGAAAAAGGTTCCTACTACCAAAAGACTGGACCCCAAGGCCAGGAGCAGAGTCTCTCCCTCATCCCCAGCCTATGTGAGTTCTGTTTCAGATAGCACTGAGCAAGGATCAACAAATCTAATTTCCCCAGATCCAGCTCATGCACAAAGTCCAGAGATCAGTGCCAGCATGGCATTTGGAAGAGCAGCAGCCAGCTGTTGCTAAATTACCCTCACCCCCCACCCCGCCCCGCCACTGCCCAGCGCATACTCATTCCAACGTGAAGCAAATGACTTTTCTCCCTATTGTGCCCTCAAAGAGACAGCTGTTTAAAGAACCCCGGTTCAGTGGGGCACAAGGGTGGGGAACACACAAACTGGCTCTTGTGGGGAGATGCAAGGCTATCCTGAACCATTCATTCTCTTCTCGGCATAGAATTCCTTGTCCTCTGAGCAACAGAAATATGCCATACGGGGTGTCCCTTCCCTGCTGGAAGTTGCTGGTTTCTCCTACTTCTATGGGGCCTTCTTGGTAGGGCCCCAGTTCTCAATGAACCACTACATGAAGCTGGTGCAGGGACAGCTGACTGACATACCAGGGAAGATACCAAACAGGTAAATGCCCCTCTTGGTCAAGACCTCTGTGTAGGTGTCTCACCCAATACAAAGCCACTTCAAGGTGACTTCCGGAAGGCCAGTCCCAGCTGGCCCCCCACGTGTCTTTCAGCATAGTCCTGGCTCATAGTCTGTGCCTCGTTGTCCCTGGGCCATCTGCTGTCATGGGCACTCTGTACCTGCTCATCACAGGCAGTGGGCCTTTTTTAACCTCGACTACTTCCAGCCACCCATTCTGACCCTGTAGCACAAACATAAGACTTCACTCTGATGCCACAGTATTTTGCCCAGTCATGTCCATGCCTTTAAAACCCATTTTCTCAGTTAAAAAAAAAAAAAATTAATATATAAAAATGTGTATCTGTATATCACAGTAGCAAATTGAAGTTATCAGAAAAAACCCTTTCCTGAGAAGTTGTCTAGCCTGTGTGGAAGCATGGATTCAGAGTAGGAAGGCGCAGATTCAGAATTGGTCACTTCCTGGCCTCTGCATTGGCCTTTCTGTCCCAGTGTGGACCGGGAAGGCCAACAAGGCCGTGAGACCTGTAGCATCCCCGAGGGGAAGCTCCCCAGACTCCAGCACACTGTTCCCTTGCCTGTGAATGGCAGGGTTTTGCATTCACCATTCCTCAAAGCCAGCCACATAAAGCTTCTTCCCTGACACTGAGTATCGGCTTTGGACAGAGAGCTACTTGTCCCATTCCAGGCGGGTAGCCACTCTGAAACACTCCTCTCCGTAAATTAAGGTCAGAAGGTAGAGGGACCAGCCTCTGCCTGTCGTGACCCTGCTCATTCCTTTCCAGCACCATACCTGCTCTCAAGCGCCTGGGCCTGGGCCTCGTCTACCTAGTGGGCTACACTCTACTTAGCCCCCACATCACAGAAGACTATCTCCTCACTGAAGACTATGAAGTGAGTGGTTACTAACACAGCAGCAGGTTGACTGCATCAGAGCTAGAAATGGACAGGCCAGGATCCCTGTAGATAGCCAAGAAGTGGGTAATACCATCTACAATTGCATGTTGGTTTTGCTCTAGATCTGTGAGAGTTGGCGTCCATGCCAGCCGGGCCGGGACATGCTCATCAGCCAGCATTGAACGACCTTCGCGGGCACAGGGCTGTGCCAGGTGCACTTTTAGCACCCCTTACCTCCCTCAGGAGCAGCTCTTAGCTTGATTTATTACAGCCAGTGACTCCTTGGAGCCTAGTAGCTTCCGGTCCTCTCCAGCCTGTTTTCTTCTCTTGATAGATTGGGGGCTTCTAGGGAATTCAAAAACCAAGGGAGGGGGAAGTGCTGGCTTTTGCTCCTGCCCAGCTGAAAGGCTTGCAGCAGTTCCCTACGCACTCTGGGTAGGTTTGCCTCTTAAATTAACATTGACCATGGATTTATAAAAGTTCCTCAATACTTGGTCTCCTGAATGCTCGATGCTTTAGAAGAGTTAGGGACAGCTCTGTTTCTGGGACTCTACAAAGGAAAAGGTGAATGGATGTTCACTGGGTTCCCTGTGTGTTCCTTGTAGCCTGTTAGAAGGGCAGCCCAGCAGACTGTCAGGTGCAGTAGTCAGCAGCACGTTTGGAAAGGAAGAGCATTGAGGGAAATTTGCCTTGCCCAGGTAGTCGCCCTAACGTGTGTGTGTTCTTTTTTCTCCGAAGAACCACAGTTTCTGGTTCCGCTGCATGTACATGCTGCTCTGGGGCAAGTTTGTGCTGTACAAGTATGTCACCTGTTGGCTGGTTACAGTAAGTAGAAAAGACGAAATAGGGTCCTCATTCAGCAAGCCGTGGAGCATGGTGGGGAGGAGAATAGCTAGAAGGCTAACAGAGTGGCTCCTTCCCTTAGGAAGGAGTGTGCATTTTGACAGGGCTGGGCTTCAATGACTTCGATGAACGCGGAAAGGCAAAGTGGGATGCCTGTGCCAACATGAAGGTGTGGCTCTTTGAAACAACCCCCCGCTTCACAGGCACCATCGCCTCATTCAACATCAACACCAATGCCTGGGTGGCCCGGTAAGCCACTGGAGGGGAGGTCTGGGCCCCAGCTCCTTCATTCAGCCGCTTTCCCAGATTTAAGGGCACAGATGTACCATCCATTTTTTACCACTTTGGGTAGAACCTCCAGTCATCCACATACCCACACACACGTACTTAGTTTTATCCACACTCCCATCTCCCCAAAACCCATTCCTGTCATATTTGCAAGACACAAGCAAGACCCGGAAGTGCCTTGAGTTTTGTTTTTGGTTTTTAGAGAGTGGGAGGGAGAGATGGTGAGGGGCAGAGGGAGGAGAATCTGAAGCAGGCTCCATGCCCAGCTCAGAGCCCGATGCAGGGCTCCATCTCATGACCCTGAGATCATGACCTGAGCTGAAATCAAGTCGTACACTCAACCGACCAAGCCACCCAGGCACCCCAGAAGTGCCTCGAGTTTTAATCTCATTTCTGCCACTGGTTTTATGTTCCCCATTGCCGTTGACATCTTTGTGCCCAACACACAAGTGTAAGCGGCACAAGAGCTGGTCTGTCCTGCTCACCCCTGTAGGCACAAGTATGCAGCAGGTGCTCAGGCACCTGTTGACGAAGTGGCTTGCCCAGGCTCACCCAGCTAAGCTTGGGGTCTGTTTTCTGTGTCTGAACTGAGTGGTAACTTCACCTATGTTCATCTCTAAAACTAATCCGATGGTGCTGCCTCCTTTACCCCAAGCAGGAGCCAGTCGCCACCACTGCACACCTCAGGGCACTAGGAACCTAGAGGCGAGATGGTGGCGGTGCAGACTGGTCTGAGGCTCATCTCCCCTCCCCCCCCCCCCCAACTCTTTACTCTAGTTATTTCTTCAAACGACTCAAGTTCCTTGGAAATAAAGAACTATCCCAGGGACTCTCATTGCTCTTCTTGGCCCTCTGGCATGGACTACACTCAGGATACCTGGTCTGCTTCCAGATGGAATTCCTCATTGTTATTGTGGAAAGACAGGTAGGCCTGAAGGGTGGTGGGTGAACAGGGAACATGAGAAGGGGGAGGACACTGATGACCTCTCCCTTTGCTCCCCAGGCTGCCCGCCTAATTCAGGAGAGCCCAACCCTGAGCAACCTGGCTTCCATTACTGTCCTGCAACCTTTCTACTACTTGGTGCAGCAGACCATCCACTGGCTCTTCATGGGTTACTCGATGACTGCCTTCTGCCTCTTCACATGGGACAAATGGTTTAAGGTAAACAAGGGCCTGTTGGCAAGGATGGGTAGGGGAAGAATCGCTGAAACCTCAGGACGTAAGGGCTGGTGTCTGCCCCGTGTCTACCTCGGTGGCCTGTATCTCTCCACAGGTGTATAAGTCCATCTATTTTCTCGGCCACGTCTTCTTCTTGAGCCTACTCTTTATATTGCCTTATGTTCACAAAGCAATGGTGCCAAGGAAAGAAAAGTTAAAGAAAATGGGATAATCTATTCCCCTGGTAAGTAAACATCCCTGTAGCCAAGTTACAGAATAGAGCAATAGATTGGCGGTGGGAGGCAGGGACTACTGGACATTTGGAGTGAATCTCAAGTTGGCCTGGCTTCTAGGAAACACAGCATGGGGCACGGACTACTCAACTTGGGCTTGCCAGGAAACAGCTGGAAGAGCTGGAGACCAGGGACTAGAAGGAGTGATTCTGACCAGCCTGCCAATCAAGTATCTTTCTCTTGCAGGTGGCCTAGAGCAGGGCTGGTGCAGAAATGACTCGTATCCCTTTCCACAGCACTCCTTCGCCTCAGAGCACAGAGAACAGAGAAGCCAGGGAGTGGGAAGACATGGTACTCCTAGCTGTGCCTCTGCTGCCAGCCAACTCTTCATCTGGGGCCAAAGGGGAGACTCTCGTGGGAGGAGTAGAGGGCCCATGTCTCCCCTCTGGGCTCCCCCATGCACGTTGCCTTATCTCTCCCCCTCTAGCCAGGAATCTGTTGTGTTTTTCTTCTGCCAATTTACTATGATTGTATATGTGCCGCTACCACCACCCCCCCCATGGGGGGGAGGGGAAGGTGTCAGGCCCCACCTGCTCCACTTTTTCTACCTTGGAACTGTACCAGATAAAATCACTTCTCTTTGTTCAGTTTTTCACTGCTAGCATTCCTGGATGCTTTCTTACACACAGCCCTCCAGGCTCACTATAGCTGAAATAAGCAGGGCTCTCTCCTTGATCTCCCAGAAGTTTGGAGTCAGAGCCTACCTGCAAAGCCTGGAACCAAACTGCAAACACTGTAACCTCACGTCTTTTTTCCTGAAGCCTGAGGACAACAACCAGTTTACACCATTAGATACTGCTAATTTTAGAAATTCTTGCAAACAACCGGGTTTATAAGAACAGTATTTATACGATGAACCAGCAGCAAATATACAGCCTCGCCTCCCCGAGCCCCCCAGTCTGGGTGCAGGAAGGTCCCCTCCAAGCAGTGAGCTGAAAGCGGGGTCGAGGGATGCCATGGCCAATCTCTGTCCCAGAACAAGACACTACTGTCAGATGACCCCCCAGACTTCTTCAAAGGCTGTGGTGAGTTTTGCGCAGGTGAGGGCTGCAGAAAGGGGGTAGTTGCTGATGGACACCATCTTCTCTGTATATTCCACACTGACCTAAAGAGAGAAAGAGTTGTGTCTGCTGACTGTGACAAGTTCGGCCGTTCTTTGGGACAAGAAAAACACAGTTGAGCTAGTATGTCACAGAACTGTTGAACATCAAATTTGTACAGAGGATGAAGAAGGTCCTGACTTTCCCTGTCACATACATGCCGGCAGCCCTCAAAAGATACAGCCTGGGGCAGGATGTAAAGGCCCCATTTGTCTTCCAGCTGTGTTCTCACCCTCTATTTCCCAAGGTCATCAAAATGCCAGCTGTTCTGAGTATGGTATACTAAGCCTCTGCTCCATGAAGAACCCAAGAGTTGAACCCAGACCTTACCTGGCCATGGGCAAAAGCCCCCACCACAAAAACAATAGGGTCGCTGCTGGGCACCAATTCTCGTACATCACTAACGACTGGGATGGAAAAAGATGTGCCAATCTTCATACATCCAACCGGAAAGTGATCTGACACTGGATTCTTAATTACCTGAAGAAAGAAGGGGGGAGGGGGGGGAGATCAGCCCCAGAAATGATCTCAGAACCCTACCGCCAGCCAACCAGTAGGTGCCTATACCTCACCTTCAGGAGTTTTTGGGGGCCATCAGCTGCTCGAACACTCAGCTTGTGTAAAAGCTGAACTGGGTGGGGAGGTCAAGGGGGAGAGAGAAGAGAGTTCAGAGCTAGGTGGAGACCCTATTTCTTCTGCCCAGAAATCTAACCAGGAAAATCCATAGTTCAGGTAGTTCAGGTGGGCTCTATGTGTCCTTTACATCCACACTTGGTCCTAAAATGTTACGAGCAAGCAAATTGTTGAGCATATGACTAGGTGGATGACAAAGGGAGTCCCTCTCCCTTCTTCACTCAGCCAGGAAGCCATGCAAGTCTTACCCACGCCCCTGGAAAGACAATGAAGAGCCTTTGTTCTGGTATCAAACATGTTCCCCACTCCCCCCACTCAGGAAGTTCATGTTTCATTTAACCCTTGTCCTCTTCCTCCCTTCTTCGCTACTACCAAGTTCATTCTGAACTTTAGTCCTAATGATCTCACCCATGAGGCCACAGAAACGGTCAAAGGTTCTGGGAATTCGAGTCTGGGGGTTCACTTCAATCAGCACATTCTTCTGTGTGTGGATATAGACCTGTAGCAAGCCAGCTCGGTTCAGGGGACTGTCCATGAGCATCAGTAAACTCTGAGGGAGGCAGAAACCATGGCACAGTTCAGCACACTGCTGCCTGGTCTTCTGCTCAAAGGCTCAGGGGGTTGTAAGTTCTGTCCCTGGAGTTACCTGGTGAGCTATGTCCGGTCTCACTTCCCCAGGGTCCCGTCCATTCTTCAACAACACAGACTTGTGCTTGTCACAGTTTAGTAGCTCATACGTTTTCCCTACCTTAAGAAAAGAGAACATGACAGAGAGCAACATAACCTTTTATCTCAATTAGTGGTTCTCAAAGTGTGGTCCCCAGACCAGCATCATCATCATAATCATCATCTGGAAACTTGTTAGTCAAATTCTCAAGTCTTCTCTAGATCTTCTCATTAGGAACTGGGGGGGGTGGGACCCATCAAGCCCTTCAGGGAGTTACTGTGTGGCCGCTGACCCTTTCTCCCTTTCCACCATAACTGATCTTAGAAAAGGAAAGGAGGACACAGCCTGTTTATAGATTTCACATGATCTAAACTCCTGCAAGGCAAAGGAAACCAAAAAACAAAAAGGCAACCTCATGAATGGGAGCAAGTATTTGCAAATGACATATCCAAAATATATAAAGATATGCAAATGACATCCAATAAGGGCTTAATATCCAAAACACATGCATAACTCAGCACCCAAAAAACAAACAGTCTGCTTAAAAAATAGGCAGAGGACCTGAATGGACATTTTTCTGAGAAAAACCCACAGATAGATGGCCAACAGACACAAGAAAAGATGCTCAACGTCACTAATCAGGGAAATGCAAATCAGAACCACAATGAGATATGACTCACCAGCCAGAATGGCTAGTATCAAAGACAAAAACTAAATGCTGATGAAGATGTGGAGAAAAGTGGTGCACTGTTGGTGGGAATGTAAGTTGGTGGACAACCAATTTACCAAACCACTGTGGAAAACAATGGAAGTTCCTCAAACACTTAAAAATATAAATACCATACAACCCAGGAGTTCCACTACCAGTATTTACCCAAAGAAAAAAATATTAATTTAAAAAGACCTATGCAACCCTGTATTTTAATTACAGCGTTAATTTACAATAGCCAAGATTAGAAGCAACCCAAACCCAGGTGGTTCTTGATAGATGCAAACTGCCTTGTAAACTGCAAGTTCCTCAAGTATCAAGCATAAAGCCAGAAATAATCCTAGAGTAACAGGGACATGAATTGAGTGAGGAATATTATCCTGGCAACTCTGTACTTGAAAAGACACTAGATAGGGCAGCCCGGGTGGCTCAGCAGTTTAGCGCCACCTTCAGCCCAGGGCGTGATTCTGGAGACACCGGATCGAGTCCCACGTGGGGCTCCCTGCATGGAGCCTGCTTCTCCCTCTGCCTGTGTCTGCCTCTCTCTCTCTCTCATAAATAAAAACTTAAAAAAAAAAAAAAAAGTAAAGAAAAGAAAACACACTAGCCAGAAGTGCGATACTAAAGATCTGGCCCAATACATCTACAGCAGCTAAAAGAAATAATTGCAGGGATCCCTGGGTGGTGCAGCGGTTTGGCGCCTGCCTTTGGCCCAGGGCGCGATCCTGGAGACCCGGGATCGAATCCCACGTCAGGCTCCCGGTGCATGGAGCCTGCTTCTCCCTCTGCCTGTGTCTCTGCGCCTGTCTCTCTCTCTCTGTGACTATCATAAATAAATAAAAATTAAAAAAAATTAAAAAAAAAAAAGAAATAATTGCAAATTGCAATCTGGACTCATAAGGAGCATTAAAATGATCAGTAAAAAGTCTTAAAAACATACCATTAAATATTAATACAAGGTTTGAAAGGCTATGTTTCTATGAATCAGAACATTTGCATGTCTGGCAACAGCTTGAGATCTAGAACTCCACAAAGTTTGGGGGCAGAGGCATGTAGATTTTGAAACTAAGTGAAATGACAAGCATGTCAGAGAGTAAGCACAGGGAAAAAACAAAGGACCAAGAACCACCTCCATGAGACTACTATCAAAGAAAAAGAATCTCTTGAATAGAACATCTAGTTTCTATTCATTAGTAAGTTATAACTAGGGCTTTTGTTCTTTTAACGAAATAGAGTAGAAAACTGAATACTTTACATGTAGTAATGGTAGTTAGTGATTTATGAAATTTTTGGTATCTTATTGTTGCATGTGTGTACTTGCTCATGACATAATTTTTTCATTGTGGTTTGTGTTAATAAGCTTGAAAACTATTAACTAATCAGAGAATGAATACTATGTGTATTCATTTTCTGTAACAGGTATTGGAGATATAAGAACTTATAAAACTTTATTCTCTGCCTTCATGGAGCCTTCTAGTGGAGCGACAAATGGTAAACAAGCACCTGAAACTACAACCAAATTGTGATAAACATTTTGAAAGAAAAGTAGATGGTTCATTAAAGGATGAACAGGAAGGCCTGGTTTACACCAGGAAGAGAGTCACTTCTATGAGGAGATATTTAAACTAATTAATTAAAGAATGAAGAGCAATAACAGATTCAGTAATTATTAAATGAATGAACATTAAGTAGGAATTAATGAATCAAAGAGAGGAGTAAAGGAGACTCAGAGAACACTATGTGTAATGGTCTTAAGATATCAGAGAACATAGTGCTTCCAAAAGAGCTGAACAAAAGCCAATGAGGCTGGAATATAAGGAATAAATGGGAGAGAGAAGGCTCTGTGAGGCTAGCAGAACAAGAGACGCCAGCAAAGGCAGGTAAGAGAAAACAGTATAGACTGCCGCCAGCTATGAATTCAGTCATCCCTGGAGTACCATTAATGACAATGTGACCTAAATCCTTCCACCATGCTCTAAGAATTTTAATTTGGCCATGACGTTTTCTTTTTCTTTTTTTTTTTAAGATTTTATTTATTCATGACAGACAGAGAGAGAGAGAGAGAGGCAGAGACACAGGCAGAGGGAGAAGCAGGCTCCATGCAGGGAGCCTGACATGGGACTCGATCCCAGGTCTCCAGGATCACACCCCAGGGCTGAAGGCGACGCTAAACCGCTGGGCCACTGGGGCTGCCCGACCATGACGTTTTCAATTTTTTTTTTTATAGACTGTATGAGTGGGGTGTGGAAGGGTTTGGGGCAGAGGGAGAGAGAATCTTAAACAGGCTCCACGCTCGGTGTGGAGCCAGATATGGGGCTTGGTCTCACAACCCTGAGATCATGACCTAAGCCACCCAGGTGCCCCCATTTCAATTTAATAAGGAACCTATAATCGGGATCCCTGGGTGGTGCAGCGGTTTGGCGCCTGCCTTTGGCCCAGGGCGCGATCCTGGAGATCCAGGATCGAATCCCACGTCAGGCTCCCGGTGCATGGAGCCTGCTTCTCCCTCTGCCTATGCCTCTGCCTCTCTCTCTCTCTCTCTGTGACTATCATAAATAAATTAAAAAAAAAAAAATAAAAAAAAAAAATAAGGAACCTATAATCAACAGTAATCATTCCAAGTGACAGATGTTATTCTGAACCCTTTACTGATCACCTCCTTTCATCCCCTCAACAACCCAGTATGATAGGTACTATAATCCCCATGGACTATATGAAGAAGCAAAGTGGTTACCTGACATTCAGAATTAACAGACTGGAAAGACAGCAAGTGATTAAGTGAAGGATGACTATCAGATCCTATAATTAAGTTAGAAATATAAATTACTTTTTAAAAAAAATGAAAAGGGGCTTTCTAGTCCCTTTTTAATAGCTTAATAGAGTAACTGGTTGAGGAAGCTGAAATGGAAAAGAATCACACTATATTACTATCAAAATAATTTCAAAGCACTTTCAAAGTATTAACCCCCACTATACAAACTGCAAACTTGTTTTCTCAATCAAGATCATTTAAAATAAGTATAGGGATCCCTGGGTGGCGCAGCGGTTTGGCGCCTGCCTTTGGCCCAGGGCGCGATCCTGGAGACCCGGGATCGAATCCCACGTCGGGCTCCCGGTACATGGAGCCTGCTTCTCCCTCTGCTTGTGTCTCTGCCTCTGTCTCTCTCTGTGTGTGACTATCATAAATAAACTTTAAAAATTTAAAAAAAATAAAATAAGTATAAAAGCCAAGATAAAACCCAAGTATGACTTATAAACTAGGGCTATTTCTTCTAGGTCTACTAGAGAGAGAGAGACTGTGAACATCGCAGTTTTAAGATAGGAATTTGCTGGATTTATTCGGGAAAACAGCCGAATGATGTTTAAAAATAACTTGTAAAAGTATCAAAGGATAATCTGATCCAGTGTTTCGAAGTGGATAGTAACATAAAGGAAGCCGACAACAAACGCAGGTTAACGAATTAAAACACAAAGTCCTGACGGATAATGAGGCTGAGCTACAGTAACTACCTTTCTCCTTTGCTCAAAATCTTGGTTTAGACTATGGGATAACGCCATGGACATGCCTCCCCTCCCCTCAGATGCCTCTCTATCGCAGAATCCCAGTAAATCAATTGGTGGTCAGGACGTGACAGCTGCAGTGGGATTCAAGGACAGAAGGGACTCCTGGGTGGCACAGCGGTTGGATGTCTGCCTTCCGCTCAGGGCGTAGTCCCGGGTCCGCGGATCGAGTCCCGCATGGGGCTCCCTGCGAGGAAATTGCTTCTTCCTCTGCCTGTATCTCTGCCTCTCTGCTTCTCTCTCTCTCTCTCTCGAATAAATTAAAATCTTAAAAATGAAAAGAGCAGAAAAAAACGAGTGACGCCAACCTAGGATGTTAAATCAAGAGCCTACTAGGCCACTTTTCCTCCAAAAGATCGTTTCCCCTCTCTGCCTCTCCATCGTCTCATCTCTCGGGGTCCCATCCTATCCATCTAGTATTTCTCCACTTCCTCGTCCCAAGCTACCTTGACCGTCTCCAGACTGGCCCCTTCCAGCACCACAATGAGCCTTCGCCCTCCGATCTTGTTTCCCGCCCCAAGTCGGGGCCGCTTGGGAACCACAGCATCCCAGCCCTCTTCTGGCTCCCCACCACGCCGCTCACGAGGTTGGAATCCGCCACTGGGCGCAGCCATCTTGCAACCAGACCGGAAATTGTGCGAAGCGCCTTAGATTAAACCTCGCGCTAGCCCTACTCTCAAATTTCCTTCCGGCTGCCATTTTGAAAGTGGGCACCTGGCAATGTCAGCTGCTAGCAGTCTGGCGCTACTGAAGCCTCTCTGGAAGGGCAGAGTTCCAGAAAGGGGCGGGAACTCCCGAGTGCGTAATTCCTGTGCGCGAGGTTCGGGCCCGCCGTGGACGCTGGGGAGGGTTTAGAAGGGAGCGCACTTCCGGTGCCCTTTCTCCCGCGAGCTCCGCGGGCCCCGGACCCTCGTGGGAAGGGTGCGATCTCTAAACTGGAGTGGGGTCGGGGTGGGCCGGCGCCCGCTTCTGACGTCTGGTGCCGCCGGCCTCAGGATCCGACATGGCCCAGAACCTGAAGGACTTAGCGGGACGGCTGCCCTCCGGGCCGCGGGGCATGGGCACGGCGCTGAAGCTGCTGCTGGGGGCCGGCGCGGTGGCGTACGGCGTCCGCGAGTCGGTGTTCACCGGTGAGCAACCTCTGCCCGCTCTCCGGACCCTGCGGCTCCCCGCAGACCCCCTGCCCGGTCCCGCCGGGGCCCCGCGCAGACCCAGCCCCTCTCCCTGCGCCACCGGAGGCGAGTACATACTCCGCAAGTTTGGGCCTGACCCCCACCCCTCTCCCCACAGTGGAAGGCGGGCACAGAGCCATTTTCTTTAATCGGATCGGTGGCGTGCAGCAGGACACCATACTGGCCGAGGGCCTTCACTTCAGGTAATGGCGGGCAGAGCGGACTGACCCTGACCCTTCACCCTTGAAAGCCAACCCACCAGTGGCTGCGGGAGGACTTCAAAGGCTTGATTCAGCGCTGCCCTCTTACTTCCCCACCCCGTGTCCTGGACAGTAGGTGCTGCCCAAAACTCCTGCAGCACAAAAAGTGTTCTCCAGAGGGAGAAGAGAATTTCTCCTTGCCCTTGGTCATTGAGAGGTGGAGCAGGCCAGCAAACACGTGGTGAGGAAAAACCGGCAACCTCGTGAGACTGCGGGCTCCTAATACCTGTCCCTGCACCCTCCCCTGCAGGATCCCCTGGTTCCAGTACCCCATCATCTATGACATTCGGGCCAGACCGCGAAAAATTTCCTCCCCCACAGGCTCCAAAGGTAGGTCTGGGCACTTGGAAGTCCCTGGCAGGTGGCCACATGAAGTAAGCAGGGGAGCCTGGCAGGAGATCCTAGGGGAAGAGGAGAGGTCACATCTCTTGGGCCTTGGTTTCTACATTTGCAAAAGAGCTGTGATCAAAAGTACCTGCCTCTGAGGTTAAAGCAGTACATTCTGGACACACTGTGTTCATCCATATCTATCAAGTGAATCTTCCTGCTAATGTAAATTCAGCAAGAGCAGATTGTCCTTTGTCTTATTCACTGCGTAGATCAAGGCCTTATTGTGAAGCCTTGTTTTAACTGCTTGACTGATTCTGTCCACTAGCTTCCCCTGTCTTGGGGAAACTTGGCCCCACTTTTCTCTGGTGCACGTGTTCCCTTCTAGACCATACATAGAAGCTGTGTCTTTGAGATGCTCTGGACTCCTTTCTCTTACACAGTAATTCAAGTAATTCACCTGTAATGTACTGCTTAGTACTGTTTTTAGTGTGATGGCTTAGCATTCCCTGAATCCTAGGCCCTGGGAATAAAAGATTCATAAAACACAATCTTTGTTCTCAAGTCCATACAGTCTGGTAAAAAAGGCAAATGATTATGATGAAGCTTGACAAATCTATGGTAGAAGTTGAACACAGTGCAGAAGCAAAATGAGAGGTCAGCTTTACTGGTGGAGAGCTGGTGGATAGGCAAGACTTTACAGTGGGAGAGGAACATCTGGCCTGTCACCCTTCACAGCACCGCACTGGGTGTAGAGAGAGGCATGTGGAGGAGAAAATGCTTGGGGCAAGGTGCTTGGCTAAAAGGCCAGATGAGGCCCCCAGTGCCCTGACCAGCCCCTGCTGATCTCTCAGACCTGCAGATGGTGAACATCTCCCTGCGAGTGCTATCTCGACCCAATGCTATGGAGCTTCCCAGTATGTATCAGCGCCTAGGGCTGGACTACGAGGAGCGAGTGCTGCCGTCCATTGTCAACGAGGTGCTGAAAAGCGTGGTGGCCAAGTTCAATGCCTCGCAGCTGATCACCCAGAGGGCCCAGGTCTGACCTGTCATCGTCTACATAGCTTCACACCTTCCCGTCTCGGCCTGGAGCAGTGGGTATTAGGAAGGACAGCTTGTTAGGAAAGGCTCATGACTCTGGTTTCCTTTTCACCTTAAAACTGGACTAACAGCCACTGTGGGGAAACAAGGAGAGTCAGGACCAGTATTCAAGGGCGTTCAGCCTTAGGAAGCATGGGAGAAAACACTAGCAAGGTCTAGAGGTACACACATACAGGGGAGAGCAGAAGGTTAGGCATCACTGTGACGTGCTGGAAAGATTGGACCAAGTCCTTTCCAAATCATGTTCTAGTTGAGGAACCAAGAAAGGGTTAGTTGTATCTGCCATTTTCAGGAGATCTGGTATTCAGATGATCACAGCAATACTCCTCCCTTCCAGTTCTCCAGTCCCTTCAGTCCACCCCTCCCTGACCCCCAGGTATCCTTGTTGATCCGACGGGAGCTGACGGAGAGGGCCAAAGACTTCAGCCTCATCCTGGATGACGTGGCCATCACAGAGCTGAGCTTTAGCCGAGAATACACAGCTGCTGTGGAAGCCAAACAAGTGGGTGAGTTCCGAGAGGGATGCGGCCAGGGTTTCTGAGAACATGAGAGGTGGGGTCCCAGACACCTCACATCTGTGACTTTCTGACTCTCCCCACCACAGCCCAGCAGGAGGCCCAGCGAGCCCAGTTTTTGGTAGAAAAAGCAAAGCAGGAGCAACGGCAGAAGATTGTGCAGGCCGAGGGTGAGGCTGAGGCCGCCAGAATGATATCCTTCCGCTGGAGAACTCTCTGCCCAGCCCCTGGAGCACTGGCTTCCCCCTTCTCCCTCCTGGGCCGGCTGATGACACTAAGGCGAATGCGACTCTGTGCTTTCTGGCCCTTGGCTCCCTGGGGTTGGGGGTTTTGAATGGGATCTGAAATCTTAGTGGGGTGCCCGAGGCCTGGCTCCTCACTATAAGGCAGATCCATAGCAATGCCGGCCTTGTCTCCACTTCTGCTGCTGCCTCCAGTTCCTGGCAGCCGCCTGCATGGGGGCCTACAGGTGGGGACCAATATGGGACTGGGCACGAGCTATCTGAGCGCAACCTTAGATCTGACAGCCCAGAGAGGGGCTAGAGTAGTAAGCACAGCCAAGGGTTGCGGCCAGGCCTTGTGTGAACCCTTAACCCAACCTGCTCACCTTGGAGAAGCCCTGAGCAAGAACCCTGGCTATATCAAACTGCGCAAGATCCGGGCAGCCCAGAACATCTCTAAGACGGTGAGCCCAACGTTCCCCGCAAGGCAGCCATGAGTCTGGAATTGTTTTAAGTGAAAGCACGTTGAAATGAGAAGATTAAATTCCTTGTTGGGGTTTCTACTCAAACAGGGCTTTTCCAGCACACTTCCTCCATTAAACATTATTTCTGTGGGCTCCTTGGCCTTTTTATGCTTCTGTTCGGTGCTAATACATCATAGTTGCTCGCTGCTCTGGATCTTTGTCTGAGGGCAGACACCATGCCTTCTTCACTGATTGCCACAGCCCTGTTGCTAACCCACGTGTATTCCATCAGTGGTTATTGAATTGCAAGGTAGGCGTCCAGGTGTGAATACTAGCATCTGTTTTTTATTTCCTGCCTCTAGATCGCTACATCACAGAACCGTATCTATCTCACTGCTGACAACCTCGTCTTGAACCTACAGGATGAAAGTTTTACCCGGTAAGACACATGACCTACACAGTGGAGTGTCAGAGCACGGGACCTGAAAAGGTGCCATTTCTGGTTGCTGAAAGACACCATTTTTCTGAAACAAAGTTAGAAAAGTGGGTGGTTGACCATCTCTAACTTGATTTTTCTCTAAGATTGGTTTTACGAGCTCAAATAGGATTATTCATATAAAAAGCACTGGATTTGTGAGGTTTCATCCTAACCAAAAAGTAGTAAAAGATAATATTGCGTACTGGGAGGCCCTAAAATTGCTGCTCGAGGGCATGGAAGGATGCTAGAAAGGAGATGTGAGAAGTCGCAGTGGCCAAGGGAACCAGCCTCCTCCTCCTTGGAGTGAGACTCCTGGCTTCAACCATTTGTCCAAGGAGGGTTTAGAGTGGGTGGGACCTGAAACTGTCTAATCACTCATGCATTTCTCTTCTCTTCCTGTGTTTCCCATTTGCCTGTTGATCTGGTATCCACAGGGGCAGGTGAGTTGTTGGCGCACCCTTGTTCCTTTGGGGTCTGCAGTCCCTGCCTCTTTCCCCCCCACTCCCTGCATCCCCATTCTGACCTCATCACAGGGGTTGTCCCCTCACTCTGCCTGCGGGGTTCTGCCTCTCAGGTTAGTTCTTTTAATGTGTGTCTTTCCCATTTGCACAGTGACAGCCTCATCAAGAGTAAGAAGTGAGCCTCGTGACCAGGAATCCGACTCCCAGAGAAGTTGATGTTTCTTCCCTGGTGTTTGAGGAGCCAGCTTGAGGTCCAGCATACACCCCTGTCCCACCCCCAGTATCATGTGATGGCCCCTTCCTGCATCTTTCCTCCCAGCCCTTGGATGAACAAAGCCTGACCCGTTTCCCCCCTGGGGAATGATTTTGCTCCTCCCTGTGTTGGCCAGAGGTGTTGGGGACAGTGTGATTTCTGAGTGATTTCCTACAGTGTTGGTTCCTCCCTCCAGGTCGGGAGGCAATAACCACCATCCCAGGAATTCTCAATAAATTTTTATTACTTAAACGGAAGTCTGCGACAAGTGTCTCATCTGGGTGAGGGGAGGCACGCATGCGCAGGTTGCGCAGGTTCACATCACGCCCTGCTGGGTCCGTGTCTGCCAGCAGGGGGCGTAGAGATTCCGACCCGGGCAGTTCAGGAGTTAAGGGCCCGGGCCTGCGGGACTGCGGCTCACCCTCGAGGCCCAGTGGAATAAAATCCAAAACAGGACTTTCGCTGGAAGCAACAGGTCTTCCGTGCGGCCCAGCTGCACTTTTCACTCCACCCTCCACTTGTACATCACCAACATTTATTCACCAACGTTTCCTTTTTAAGGTTGGAGCAGCTGTGGCTTTGCTGAGCTAGACCAAAAAAATCTGATGACCCCAACATGAGCTGCTTCCTTGGTAACAAGGTTCCATGTAGCTGTGGGGGAAACCAGTTGTGCCTGTCGAGGGACTTTGTGTTCAAAAGCCCAGTGGATCATGTTCCTTGCTGTGAGCTACCCACGCTCAATCTCAGTCACCGCGTGTGAGAAGCCGTTTGTGGGACAGGGTTTTACCTACAGAGGTAGCTCTTCACGCCCGCAGCTCTGCACCCCCCACAGCAGGTACCCTTTCAGTCCCTACACAGCTGCCTCATATCCTTCCCAAGGCAGCCCTCAGCATCTCAAGCACCAGAGAAATGAATTGCCACAGCCCCCATGTCCCATCCCTTGTCTTTATGGGGAGACAAGGAACATTTGGAACCATTAGCCCTGGGGGCAAAAGTATAGGAATTACAGAGGTACAGGGTAGGGAGAGGAGATGAGCCCTAGAGGGTCAGGGACTGGATTCATCTTCCATGCCTCAGATCGTCGAAGAAAAGTAGATTAATGTTCCCCTGCTCTGCAGGTAAGTATCATAAAAGAGTCGGAGAGGAAGCAGATCTGGAAGCCCCACTCAGGGGCTGGGAGCCTGAGATGAAGTCAGCAATTAGACAAAAGACGCGTCAAGTGACCTGAATCAATCCACCACCAGTTCCGATCCACACTTTATTTCTTTCACCTTCCCGAGGCGGGAAGAGAATGGAAGTACCTGGCGAACAAGTGTGTTTCCAAATCCTGCTGCGGCTCCGGGGGCAGCCATTTTGTCTCCTCCCCATTGTTCCCCTTTTCTAGTGATTTATACCCCCATCCAGGGGCTAAAGGTCAGAGGTGATTCATCAGGAGGCCTCCATGGTCTTCAGGGCGCCCTGAAGGTCACTGCTGAGGGAACCGGCCCGGGGGCCATCTTTACCAGACAGTGTTAGGAGCTTCGTGACTAGACCATCCAACACTGTACTGGAAGATGGACCCAGAGCCGGCGGACGTGCAGCTCCAGGCCAGAGCTGACCAGTTGCTACAGGGACCCTGGCCGCAGGCCAGGTGAGGCCTCTTGAGAGGATGTAGCCAATCCCAAGCTCAAGGTCGGCTGTGGGTTCTGGATCCACCAGGTGACAAATCACACCGGGTTGGGGGAGGGGCTCGGGGCCATTGTGTCCCTTCAGTGGGCAGCCAGCCAACCGAGAGCCACCTCTTTGGCAGCACCCTTCACTCAAGATGAAGAGGCGTCCACGGTGTGGGGGGAGGTTCGGGAGAGGGGATCACAGCCAGCAGTGGGGCCCGGGGCCCCAAGGCGATAGATGTCGCTGACACAGGGGCAGGGGCCTCCATCATTACCCGGCAGTATTAGAGACTCCCAACCAGCACCCAAACACTGCTGGGTAAGACGGGGGCCCCCACCCAGCCTGCCCACGTCCAGGTCAGGCAGTCCTCCGCCCGGGCTCCTTGTGGAGAGGCTGCGGAACCCTGGTTCCCATCCCCCCACCACCCAGTCCCTGGGGACACTTCCGGGTGAGCCCTGGAGCCCGCGCCAGCCCCACCCTGAGCTGAGGATCCACTGCGCCCCGGGCAGGTCTTCCGCAGCCCCCTGCCCACCGCTCTCCGCCTTGGAGCCCCTTCCCCGCCGCCCGCAGGGCCTGCCTGGCCCCCACACATCCATCAGCCCTGAGCCCCACTCCGAGGTCCCCAGCTCAGCCCCAGAAACCAGCTCCCAGAGGCCTTTACCTGTCACTGGGCCGCCTGCCCCCCAAGGAGTGAGTGCCGAGGAGAGGAAGGGGAGTCGAGGCCCAGGATCCAAAGGCCTAGAGCCCGCCTGCCTGGGCCTCCACTCTTCCTCCTTCCTCCTCCGCCTGCCTGGCAGCGCAGGCTCCTCACCTGGGCCCCGCCCGCCGCCCCTGCGCACAGGTGTGTCCTCCTGCCATAGGCTGCCCCCCCACTGCCTTAACCCCTTCCCTCCCGGGCCGCCGTAGGCACCTCCTCTGAGGCCTGGCCGCCTCACTAGGCCTTCCTACCCTTTCCCACAGGTCTCTTCTCTCCGATCAGCCTCCTCTGCCACCTGGGCCTATACTCGGGAGCCTGATCTCCTTTGGGAAAAGAGAGGGACTGGTCTTGGGCTCCTGTGCCTTCCTCCTTGGTCTCTCCCCACAGCTACTCCTGCCCTGCTAGTCCCTTTCTCTGAGGTCTCCTACCCTGCCCATGACCAGAGAGCCCTGAGGTCAGTGAGGGGTCGGCTCGGCACGGGTTGGGGTCCCCCCAAGCTTGTGCTGGGCAGCTCTGCCTGTTGTAGGGCAGGCAGGTCCCAGAGGGGGCTGCCTCCCTGTCCTCAGCCCTCGTGTTGGGGAGCCCACCCCTCCGGGAGGCCAGAGCTGGCCAGAAACACCAGCACTGACTCTGACCATTAAAGTACTGAGCAGCTCCCCTGCAGCCCTTGCACTGGCCCCATGGGGAGAAGTGACCCCCACCCCGTCCCGTCCCAGGAGGGCAGAGCCGCTCCTGGACCCACCTCAGTGAGCTGGGTCTAGGTCCCAGCCCATGGGCAGTTAGCCCTAGGGAGGCTAGAGGGGTGGGACCTGCCTTTCTTTTGTGCAGCCCTAGGCATTGCGGGGAGAGGAACCTTGAGGCCCACAGGCGATGCCCCACCCACTCACCCCCGGAGGGCGATGGCCCCAGGAGCTATAGTGTGGCCCAATCCAAGCTCTCCTCTCTCGAGCCATCTCTCTCTCTCTCTGTCTCCTCTCCCCACCCCGCGCCCCCTGACTCCTTTGTTTGCATCCTTAACACCTATCTGTACGTATTTGCTGTTTGTGGCCTGTTTCTGCCTCCTAGCTCCCCACGACAGGAACTGTCTTGTTCACGCCGTGCCCCAGCACTGCTCCAGGGCCTGTGACACAGTGGACACCCAACCATAAAGCACCTGCTGTACAATAGTCAGGGTCAGTGCCCTCCTTGGCCTGGCCTGCAGCAGGGAGCCAGTCCTTCCCAGGCAGAACTTCACAGGCTTCCGTCGCCAGGACCCGGACCTTTAATCAAGGTAAAGCCCTAACACAAGGAAGGAGTCTCTAGCAGTTCACCCTGGACACAGGGCAAGGAAGAGGGAACAAAAATAAAACTGCCAGGAGCACCGGGGCAGCGGTGGCCCCAGAGAAGGGAGGAGCAAGAGGCACTCATGAGCCCGCAGGGGCCCAGAGAGGGGAGGGGTGGTGGGTGGTGCTAGGCCTGTGCTTCCTGACTTTGGCTCTCAGATCTAGAAGTCAGTCCCAGAGGAGTGTGCTTGTGTCCCCTCAGGGCGACCCTGGCCATGCCTCCAGGAGTATGTGTTCTGGAGCCAGGCGGCCTGAGCTAGAATCCTAGCTTCACTACTCAGTAGTTCTGCACCTGTGAGCAAGTCATGTAGTTGATCTGTGCCTTGGTTTCCCCCACAGTGAAATGAAAGTGACACAGGTACCTAGACTGAATTAATATGTGTAGTCTTTTGGGGACACTTGATTTGCTCAGTTGGTTAAGTGTTGACCTTTGACTGGTGATCAACTCCCACCTGGGGCTCCCTGCTCAGCAGGGAGCCTGTTTCTCCCTCTCCCTCTGCTGCTCCCCATGCTTGTGGCCTCTCTCTCTCTGCGTGTCAAATGGTTAAATAAAATCTTTAAAAAATATATATCTGTAGTGTTTTAAGTGGTGCCTAACGCATGACAAGTGTGTAATGAATTATCATTGCCATTTGTGGTCTTTCTCCCTTGTCACAATGATCTCACAATCACTCTGTCAGGATCATCCTCCATTTTATTATATATATATATTTTTTTTAAGTGAAGTATAGTTCACACACAATGTTACATTAGTTTCAGGTATACAACATAGTGATTCCACAAGTCTGTATGTTACACTCGCTCACCACAGTAAGTGTAGCCACCATCTGTTATCATACAATTATCACAACACCATTGACTATATTCCCTACGCTATGCCTTTGATCATTCTTCCCTGAAAGGACAGGCTGAGGAACCTGGCCCATGGTCACACTCCTAGTATGTTTAGCAGAATCCAGAACCAGGTCTGTATGGCTGTGAAGGCCTAGCTTTAATTTAATTTATGCGACCGCCCGCACACGCGCACACACACACACACACACACACACACCTCCCTCTTCGTCCCCTTCTGAGCCCCCTCCTACCCAAGCGTTCAGAATTAGAGACCCACACACAGTGATTCCCTGGGGCTTTATTTACAAGAGTAAAGGGCCTAGGGTCACCTGGGGCCTTGCTGGGCTATATACAGGGTCAGGAAGAGGGAAGTAGGGATGCAGTCTTTTAAATTACAATAGAATGGGGGCGGGCTCCTAAGTTCCGGCTGTGGTTGGTCCACGGGAGGCCTCTGCAAGGATCAGGCCTGAGGCTGCAGAGAGAAGGGAGTAAGAGAGTAAGAGGGTGCCTGGACCCGAAAAGGGGATCAAAAGGATCCAGAATGGTTGGAAAAAGGGCAGGGTGAGGTTGTAGCCACCCCAACCATCCAGGTGAAAGCATTGGATCCAGGGAACACTTGGGGCAGGGCAAGGCGGAGCCCGGAGCAGAGAGGCCATACCCTGGCTCACTTCCTCTTAAGGGAACCCTTGCTCTTCTCCTTGTCCGCCGACCGCTGCTTCTTCACCTTCTCCTCCTTCTTGTTCTTACTCTGCAAATTCTCATATACGTCCTCCTTGTGTCTGCAGGTGGGGTGGGCAAGTGTGGGCAGTTGCCACAGGTCAGGAGATGGGGCAGGATTACCCAGCACCAGCAGCTGCCTCTGGCCCACCCCTGTTTCACAGGTGAACAAACTTAGGCCAGGAGAAAGGAGACCCGGTCAGCGTCCTTTCCCTAGACTAGAAGCTCCTTGCGGGCAACAGCTCCATCTCACACATTAGTAATACCACCAGGACCTGGCATGGGACCCAGGTAGAGGACACTCAGGGAATATTTGTGAGCAGAGGGAGTAAGAGGCAAGCTTGAACTTGAACCCAGGTCTCCCTGACAGCGGCACTTGTCATCTCTGGAAAGGAAGGATCGGGCCAGGGAGGAGGGTAGGCAGGGGTCACTTACTTGGAAGAGGTGCGGGATGCCTTGGCATGGGCGTTCTTCATGGCTAGGGGGTAGGTGATGTTCCCATACTCTGACTCCCGGCCCTTCTGGGACTGTGGGCAGAAGTGTGGTGGGAGGGCAGTGGTCCCAGCAGGACCAGGAGACACCCACGGCCCCCCACCGCTCTGCTGAGCCCTGCTCTGCACATACCTGCATGACCTCCAGCTTCTTCTTCGTGGTTTCAATGAACTGGGCGATGGCCACATAGATGAACTTGTACTGTGCCTCCGTTTGCACCATGCCCGAGCGCTGCGCCCGCACCATCTGGATCGTCTTCTGGATGTCGATGTCACAGTCCAACCCTGGGCAGGCATGACAGTTGGACCTCAGGCCCAGGCAGAGGAGGACACTGAGGGGCCGCTCACCCAACACCCCCAACACCTGCATCGCCCATGGGTCACCCTCACCTTTGGTGGAGATGCTCTCCATGAGCATGTCGATGACAATGATGGTTCCTGTGCGGCCGATGCCTGCACTGGGGAGGGAAGGGGGCACCATCAGAGGCCCCGGCCATGCCTCACCAGGAAGGGAGAGCCCCAGCGTTCAACTCCAGCACGGTGGCAGGATGAAACTGAGGCTCCGGCGAGATGAGGTAACGTGCCCGGGGTCACTGGGCAGCCTAACCAGAGGCAGAAGCCTGCCGGACCCTGAGTTCCGGGCACTTGCACTCAACACTTCAGCCAAGGGATTTGTGGGTGGGCCCAGTTCTCCCAGGGCCGCCCCGCCTGGCCTTCCTTCTTTCCAGCATCTCACCCTTCCACTTCCTGCTCTGCCTCCTCATTGCTGGCTGGGGGCTGCTCTTCAGCCCACCAGGGTCCCTCCCCCCACCCACTCTGGCACTCTGGGCCTCCCCTGACCCTCTCCCGCACCCTTGGCTTGAATGAGGCTTCCCCGCCACTGCACACCCCAGCCCCACCTCGCACTCTTCAAAAGTTTTATTTAGATCTTCTTTCGAGAGGACTTTGTTTCCCGTTTTTTTCAGACCCTGAAGACCAGGAAAGGGCAGCCCTTGAGGCAGCAGGGCAGAAAGGTCACTGGGGTCAGGAGATGATGCGGAGATGCTGTGTGAAGTGTGAGGTCTCCCTTCTTTCCCCACCCTCCACCAGCATCCTAGAGCAAACAGATCCCAGGAAACTCAGGATCCCTCAGAGACCCCAGTTCTGTCTGCTTCGCGGGGCCGCCAGGCTAGTGGCCTGAGTTGCACTAATTTCAAACCCAGATTGTCAAAAATAACCCCCCCTTACCCACTTCCTTCCTGTAACATCTAAATAAAGGCCATGGGGATTTCAAGAAGTGGAAGGGGAGTAACAGGAGGGTCGTACTTAGCAATGGGCCGGCCCCCAGAGGCAGAGTCCCTGAGATGACATGTGAGGGGCACCCCCAGATTCAGCCCACCCAGCCCTGCCCCAGGGCAAAAGTTGCTGGTGGGAAGAAGGAAGACATGTGAGGCCCCAGCCTGGGGTCACTTGAAGGGAGTAGGAAGGGAAGCAGATGAAGCAGGCTCCCATTTCCCCATTCCCAGCCTAATGGGAGTTATTAAACCAGCAACGGCTCCCATTTCTTGAGGGATTACTACGTTCCAGACACAGGGACGGGGGCTTATTGAATCCTCACATCAACCACAGGAGAGCCTGCAGTGACAAATGAGGAATCTAAGGGTCAGAGAAGTGAAGTAATTTGTCTGAGATCACACACACAGCCAGTGAGTAGAAGAGCCAGAATTTTAATCTACGGTGTCTGTCCAGGAACCTGCACCCACGGCCCCCCACGGACCCAGGCCAGGTCAGTGAGGACTCTGCCCCTCACTCCTCCTTGCTGACCGCACCCCCCTTGCTGCCTAGCAGGAACAGGGTCTCCTGATCATGAACACGAGGTCCTCCAGTGACCTAGAGATACATGTGCCCCTTTGGAAGACATCACCCATCCCCACACAACCTGGAGGCCAAGCTGGGGTCACTAGCTGGGAAGGGGGAGAAAGAGGAAGGCTAAGCATCCCTGGGGCTATGGATAGAAAAAAGAAAAAATGGAGAGCCACACCGACCCCAGATAGAAGGTGGCAGGGCCCAAGAAGAAATACAGGCTGAGGAAGCCCGTGAGAGACAACAGGAGCGACCAGAGCCTAGGTGTGTGGTGAGCGTCAGTGCACTTTCCCGCTGGCCAGCTGGCAAGTCGCTGGGCCTATTTCCTCATGGGTATTTGGCAGGGTTGGGTGAGATGGTACGTACAGGGAAGTCTCTAAAGAAGCCACCCCTCAGGCACAGGATCAATCAGTGGGGTTAGCTCAAGCTACGCTTCCGCCTTGGATCTGGAACCATCAAGGAGCCCGGATGAGGCCATGAGCAGGCGGAGGCATTTAATGCGTTAACATGTAAATTAGTGCTTCCAGGGCACTGAGTTAGCAGTATTTACTAGCCAGCTACTACTTTTATTTTTATTGAAAAAAAATAAAAGTTGTTTTGTTTTGTTTTTTGTTTTTTGTTTTTTATCTTGCCTCGGTGGCAAGAGACACTTTAAGGAAGAAAGCCCATTTAAAACCTGGGTCTGGGGATCCCTGGGTGGCGCAGCGGTTTGGCGCCTGCCTTTGGCCCAGGGCGCGATCCTGGAGACTCGGGATCGAATCCCACGTCGGGCTCCCGGTGCATGGAGCCTGCTTCTCCCTCTGCCTATGTCTCTGCCTCTCTCTCTCTCTCTCTCTCTCTCTCTCTCTCTGACTATCATAAAATATAAATAAATAATAAATAAATAAAATAAAATCTGGGTCTGGGGGTGCCTGGGTGGCTCAGTCAGTTGAGCATCTGACTTCAGCTCAGGTCCTGATCTCAGGACCTCTCTTTTATTTTTATTACTACTACTCACATCATTATTGTTCTCACCTGCAATGCACAATGATGGGGCCTGCATGAGGCAGACTTTCCTGCCGTTGGTTGATCTGGTCCAGGAAGCTGAGGACACCTCCAGGCTCACTGGGAACCCCATGGTCAGGCCAGCTCAGGTACTGGTAGTGCCAGATCTCCCGAACCAGGTCCTCCTGGGCAGAGCGCATAGGGCCAGTGCCCTCTGTTCCCACACATCTCCCCATCCCACCCAACCAGACAAAACAACAGATCCAAGGAAGGGCCCCAGGAGTGAGGCAGGAGTGGAGAATACTCACATTTTCCAGTGGGGAGACCTGTAAAGTACGGAGTTTGTACTCTGCAGCGTCATGTTCCCTGCAGTTGGTAACTACGTAGGGTCCATACGCACGCTGAGTGCCCACCTCTGGCCAATACGGGACACACTTGTTCTGCAAAGGGAGGGTGGCAGTGAGAAATGAGGCACAGAATGTATGGGGGCATGTTCCAGGCCCCTTTTGAGATCCTGAGTCCCTGGTGCTGGCCCAGTTAACATTTGCTGGATGAATGGAGATGCTGGCCAAGAGTCAGAGGGGGGATCTGGTCCTGCTGGCCACCAGCAGGTGGTGAGGCCTGACTGAGCCACTTGGCCTTACAATTCATTCAGTAAACACCGGCTGGGGCACACAACGTATCTGAAGTTGTACAGACCATGCTGGAGTCCCAAACATAACTACAAAGCAATCTGGGCCTCTATGTCTCTATGTATTCACAGAGAGACAGCAGAGCAGGGAAAACAGAGCCACTCAGGGGCACAGGGTACAGAGGGAGAGGGTAACCCTCCCTCTAGATTATGGAGGAAATCAGAGGTGGCTTCACAGAGGAGGGAGCATTTGAGCAGGGTCTTCAAAAATGAGGAGTCTGTCCAGCAGAGATAGTACAGAGAGAGGAAGTCCTTTCCTAGCAGAAAGCAAGCTTGTGCCAAGGCGTGAGAACCTGAGGCAGGGCGGAACGTTGTAGGGAAGCCACCATGCCTTGAGTGCCAGGTCTTAGAGTGTGACTTTATCCGGAAGACAACTGGGAGCCACCGAAAAATTCCCAGGGAGCCAGGGAGCATCTTGATGCAGTGCATGCTCTAAGAGGGACCCCTCTGACTTCTGTGCAGACATGTGGGAGGAGGGGGCAGCCCACAGGGAGGGAGGCCAGCTGGGCAGTGGGGTGAGGGTGAGGGTGAGGGGCAGACTCCAGAGAGAGTTATGAGGCAGAGAGGACAGGAGGCAGGTTGCTTCTGGCAAGGGACACTTTAAGGAAGAAAGCCCATTTAAAACCTGGGTCTAGGGATCCCTGGGTGGCGCAGCGGTTTGGCGCCTGCCTTTGGCCCAGGGCGCGATCCTGGGGACCCGGGATCGAATCCCACGTCAGGCTCCCGGTGCATGGAGCCTGCTTCTCCCTCTGCCTGTGACTCTGCCTCTCTCTCTCTCTCTCTCTCTCTCTCTCTCTCTCTCTGTGATTATCATAAATAAATAAAAATTTAAAAAAAAAAAAAAGGGATCCCTGGGTGGCGCAGTGGTTTGGCGCCTGCCTTTGGCCCAGGGCACGATCCTGGAGATCCAGGATCGAATCCCACGTCGGGCTCCCAGTGCATGGAGCCTGCTTCTCCCTCTGCCTGTGTCTCTGCCTCTCTCTCTCTGTGACTATCATAAATAATAAATAAAAAAAATAAAAAAATAAAAAAAAATAAAAAAAATAAAACCTGGGTCTGGGGGTGCCTGTGTGGCTCAGTCAGTTGAGCGTCTGACTTCAGCTCAGGTCCTGATCTCAGGATCCTGGGATGGAGCCCCATATCACATGGGGTTCCCTGCTCAGTGGGGTATCTGTTTCTCCCTCTCCTTCTGCACTCCCCCCCCTACACACACACACACACACACTCATGTGCTTTTTCTCTCTCTAATGAATAAATGAAATCTTAAAAAAATAAAAATAGGGATGCCTGGGTGACTCAGCGGTTAAGCGTCTGCCTTCCACTCAGGGCCTGATCCCAGGGTCCTGGGATCGAGTCCCACATCTGGCTCCCCACAGAGAGCCTGCTGCTCCCTCTGCCTGTGTCTCTGCCTCTCTCTGTGTATCTCTAATGAATAAATAAATAAAATATTTTTTAAAATAAAAATAAACAAATAAAACCTGAGTCTGGTGGTCAGGAGAGCCCCAGGTTGGAAGAAGGGATCTGGGAGATAGTATATCCCCAAGAGTGTCTCTGTGCCTCAGTTTCCCAACAAGGGTTGGACCTTGCCCTCTGAGGTTCCTTCCTGCCCTGGTATCTGGAGTTTCTCTGGTTTAATGGTGGTGGAGAGCAAGCACTGGGGAGGGGTTGGAGGTGGGGACCAGGGGACAGTATAGGACTCGGCCTTACCCGGCCTTTCTCCACCTCCCGGGTGGTCATGACGATGACGCGGGTGTTCTCCTGCCATGCCATTTGCCAGAAGTCATTGACTGTGGCCTCCAGGCAGCCCTGGCTGGCGATGTAGGTCTTAGTGTTCTCATCGGGGCCTAACAGCTCGTTCTGGAAGCAAGTGTAGAGAGCTGCACCCCAGGACTGTGAGTCCCTGCACCCTCCCCCCACTCACCTGCTAACTGGCCGGCTTCAGCCTTGCCTACATGTCTCTGGATCTAGCACCCGCCCAGAGACGGGGAATCCCCAGGGCCCGGCTTCTCCTCCCTTGACAAGTGGGTGCCACCAACCTTGACGTAGTTGGCGTTGATGTAGTCGGACCCAGGGATGTTACTGTCACGTCCCTGCAGGATCACTCGGGTGTGGTCAACTGGGAGGAAACAAGACAGGCCTGGGTCAGCCAAGAGCTCACCAGCCCCTGGATTAGACCCTTCCTATGCTCACAGGCCATTCTTGTCTCAGAAGCCAGGAGGCTCTTAGAGCACTGTGGGAAGGCAGGGGTGGAGGATCTGCAGGGGAAGGGGGGTGAAGGTTTCCAAGGAGGGAGGATGGTGGATGGTGGGGAGGAGGGTGGATGGCGGGATGTGAGGAGGCTCCCCTGACAGGAGCAGAGGCTTCCTGGATGCAGGGAGGCTCTGTTGTGTGGGTGTGGAGGTAGACCCTCCTGGAGCGGGGGGCAGAGACCCGTGAGATGGGGTGGAGGTTGGCTCGGGGAAGGGGAGTCTCCTGGGTGAAGAGCCGCTGCCTGGGAAGGGGGAAGGATGGAGGCTGCCTGCAGGTATGGTGCTCACACGGGAGAATGTTCTTATAACGGTTCTTGCTCTTATTCTCTGGCCGCTGCCCTTCCAGCCGCTGGTGCAAATTCTTCACCTCCTGCTTCTGCAGACTCTGAGGGGAGAGAGAGGGAAATAAAGCTCCAGCCCCTGGAGGGGCATCGTGCCCGGAGATACAATGGAGCAGACCAGTGTGAGAGGTGGGGAGACAGGGAGCGGGGTCGCCACGCCAGTCACCCTGACGGTGCCCACCACACACCTCAAACTCCTCCCAGAAGCCGGCTTTGGCTGTGTCCTCAGACTCCTGCTTCTTGTTGAGTTCCAAGACCCGATTCTCAATGTCAGCTGCATTCACCCGAGTGGCATAGTATGGCTGGGCGAGGACAGGGGGAGGTCAGCAACTTGCTATCTCAGAAGCCCCGGTGTCTGAGGGATTGCTCAGGAAAACGGAAGGAGGCAGCCAGGCCCACCCCTCTCACCTGCCGCAGGTAGACGAAGGCACCCGAGGCCTCCTCAATCCCTGTCTTCTTGAAATGCTCCACCAGGTCTGTGAGGCTGTCAAAGGTCTCTGCACCACCCACCGTGTAGCGTCCACCCTGAGGGATGCCAAGTCAGGCCACTCACATGACCTGAGTCTCCCTCCCTCGACCCCCAGCCTTGGACCAAAGCCCAGGCTCATCCTCCCCACCTGGCGCCTGGCAGGATGCCCTCCCACCACTCAGTGGCCTTACCTCACACATGACCTTGATATGAGTAACTCTGAGCGGGGAGCCCAGGCCAGCCTTGGGTTGGTCACTGAGCACGGACAGCACAAAATCTCCAGGCTGGCTGAGACTCTCACGCACGAGAAATGTCCAGGGTTCACCCTTGGCCTGCAACAGTGTCTCTGCCTGCCCCCCAGACATGTGGCCATGGTACCACCTAGAGAAGGCGACATTGGGGAAGGTGATACTTGAGCCAAGGGGCCAGCACCAAGCAGAGACATTCATAGAGGGGGACAGGGAAATCGAGTGACTGTGACGTGCCACGCACCATGTTAGATGCTTTCAAATCCACCATATATTTTTAAGACTTTTTTTTAAAAATCTTAAAGATTTTTTTTTTTTTAATTTCAGAGAGAGGGCAGCCTGGGTGGCTCAGCGGTTTAACGCCGCCTTCAGCCCAGGGTGTGACCCCAGGGTCCTGGGATCGAGTCCCACGTCGGGCTCCCTGCATGGAGCCTGCTTCTCCCTCTGCCTGTGTCTCTGCAGCTCTCTCTCTCTCTCTGTGTCTCTCATAAAATAAAATAAAATAAAATAAAATAAAATAAAATAAAATAAAATAAAATAAAATAAAATAAAATAAAATAAAACAAAATAAAATAAAAAATTTCAGAGAAAGAGTGAGCAACAGTGAGTGAGAGAGCATGAGAGGTGGGTGGGGAGAGGCAGAAGGAGAGGGAGAGGCAGAGTCTTCTCGGAGCAAGGAGCCCGACGTGGGGCTCCATCCCAGGACCCTGGGATCACGACCGAAGCCAAAGGCAAATACTTAACCGACTAAGCCATCCAGGCACCCCAAGACTTTTTTTTAAAGATTTTATTTATTTGAGAGAGAGAGAGAGAGAATGTGTGAGAGCACGAGTCAGGGGGACAGAGGGAGAGGAAGAGGAAGAAGCAGATTCCCAGCTGAGCAGGGAGCCCAATGCAGAACTCGATCCCAGGACCCTGAGATCATGACCTGAGCCAAAGGCAGACACTTAACCAACTGAGCCACGCAAGTGGCTTAACGATTTTTTTAAAGTCATCTCTACACCCATCGTGGGGTTCAAACTTAAAGTCCGAAATCAAGAGTTGCACGCGCCTCCAACTGAGCCAGCCAGGCACCCCTCAAAGCCACCACCATATTTAGGTCCATTGCTCTCACAAAAATGCTGAGAGGTAGGGACCATTTCATTTTACAGACGAGGAACCTGAAGCTGAGCGATCGTACACTGGCCCAAGGCCCTGGCCTGCTAAGGAAGCTTCGGGAGTTCTAACCAGACCTGCCTCTGAGAGTGTTAAGCCAGAGACAGAAAGGCAGGCCATATGCAGAACAACTGGAGGGGAAAAACTGAGGAAGGGTCCCAGGAAAGCCAGGACTGATTAGGGAAAGAGGAGGGAGACCAAGAGAAACAAAGAGGCCAAACAGCAAGGGCAGTGGAGATGGGGGTCACAAGGGATTCATGGGGCCACCAACCCCTCAATAACAGGGAAGACAGACAACCCTGCGGGGGAAGCGGTGGTTTGGGGGGCTCTGGGGGGCTCAGGATAACATCACTGGAGGGGAGACTGGGGCTCAGAGGGGCTCAGAAAGGGCAGAAAGCAGAACTAGGACCTTTCCCCGAAGCACACCCCCTTCCCAGGAGGAAACCGTAGCCCCACAATGCCCAGCCCCACAGGAAACCACGTGATGGAAAAAACACAAAACTCCTTCTGGGGAGAGAGTGAGAAGTGAGGGTGTGAGGTTTCCTCAGCCCAGGGACCAGGGGAGGGGGCATTTTCCAACCGCAGGGATGGGGGGGAGGATGGAGGAGCACATGGGTCCTGCCCAGACACACTCCTGCCCTGTCCAGGAGCAGTACCTGGGAGGCCACCCCACCCCACCATTCAGGGATAGACCAGGGCACACCCCACACACACACGCCCACTCTGGCAATGGGGTGGGGGCTGACCCTCGTCCCCCTGGCCCAGGATGAGGAAGTTTCCATGCAAATATCAGGCTGACCACAGGCAGAGTGCTAGCCATTGGCGGGACAAATGCAAATTCCCTCAGAGGAGGAGGGGCAGCCTCCAGAGCCAGGAACACAAGAGAGGGATGGAGAAAGAGCCTCCCATACACAATCCCAAGGTCAGGGGTTAGCCAGGTGTCCTGATGTGAGGGACCAAAAAGGCTTCTGAGAGTCAGCTTCCCTGGCCTCAATACCCTCTATTCTTCCCTCCCTGCCAGCCCCCAGCTCTGTCCTCCTCCTGCTACTCCAGGCCTCAGGCTCTCCCAAGGAGAGCTTCTCCTTCCTTCTTCTGGCTCCATCCACAACCTCCTGCTCCTCTAGGGGCTCCACCAGCCCACCATCTAGCAGGGCAGAGGCTGGTTTAGGCCAAAGAGGAAGAGAGGACCCCAAGAGTTCAAGAGGGTCTGAGTGGCAAACCCCCATGAATGCTGTCAGCAGGATGGAGGAAGAGGGCAAAAGGGTGTGGATACCAAGAAAGGACCAAGGAGGGCCACCATGAGCAGTCATCCAAGCTTGGGCTTTACTCCTCCAAGAGGTGGCTTCAAAGGAAACGGATTGATGGCTTCATGTTGGCTGGAGAATGGTGTCCAGCAGTGGGCCACGAGGCCCTCACCTAGGCCTCATCCTCACGCATCTCAAACTTGCCATCAGTGACTTGAACAAAAATACTGGGCAAGTTAAGAGGCATGCATCTTAGAAAGAGTGAAAACTGATGGAATCAAGGTCCATCATTAGGTCAACAGTCAATGCACAAATACAGGACAAGAGCAAGCTGCCTTGGCCCCAGAACGTAAAAAAAAAAAAAAAAAAAAAAAGCTACTAGAATTATTCGTCTGCCATTCACCTTAATGGAGCTGTCACTGGGATACAGCTGCTGAAATAAGCCCCCAGTGTAACGCTGAGTGTTCAGGCTCCCAACCCCCACCCATGCTTTAGGGAGACCATGTGAGGGGCAGCCTGCCCGGTCCTGGAGACCACATCTTTGGAGCCAAAGGGGACAGGAGGGCAATGCCTTGAGTACTACCCTGTGCCCAGATACTAGGCCCCTTGCACACACGACCATATCATAGTTATCCACCGATCTGTGTTCCAGGCAAGGGACTGGTCAAGCTCTCCCAAGTCCCCAAAAGGAGACCCGTCATCACTGTGTTACTGAGATAAAGCATTAAATGTCCTCATAAATATAAGTCCCTATGTTCCTCCTCAACATCAATCTCTCCATGTATTAACCTGTCCTGGAGGAAAGAATAGTATGGCAAGGCAGATTTGTTTCCACAGAAGGAAGGAGAGCTTTCTAACAACAGAGCTGGCCTACTACCAAATGTAGCCACTAGGCCTCTCCATCACTAGGAGGGCCTGGGTTGCCAGCTGGTGGAGACCCTGGAAAAGGGGAAGGTGATGTCCCCTGAGGCATGAGCCTGGGATCACACAGAAGAAAGAGGCCCACAGAGCCCTGGGCAGGACAGGGTGGAAGTCAGCCCGCCTCCACGTGGGAGTGGGCCAGGAAGCCCCTCACCTCTCACTGGTGGGGTCGGAGCAGTTCAGCGGGTACTTGAGGTGGATGATGGTGCCATCTCGATCCTGCAGGACGCCTTGCTGCTGCGTGTAGTACTCCACTAGCTCTGTCAGCGTCGCAAACTTTTCCCCTCCATACAGGTCATAGAAATCTCCTGAGTTCTGGATCCGAATGTGGGTCACCTGATCCCCCACCCTGCAGGGCACCGGGTGGTGAGACCAGTGGGTGCAAGAGGAGAGATGGGGACAGAGGGGGGATGGGCTGAGGTCCAGAGTCCCAGGCACACACAGGGGGCGGGGGGGACACATTGGGTGCCGGGGCCTGGGGAGTCGGCACTGCCACAAGGGAACCAGAAGGGAGCCACTTGCCCTGGCCGGAGTTGGGGGCCACCTACCTGACGGAGAGGGAGAAGTCACCCTGGTTCTTGCGACTGGGCCGGGCCAAGAAGCTTCCATGGACACCGCGGCCCTTGAGCAGGGTCTCTGCATCCAACCCGCTGAGGTCTCGGTGAAACCACCTGGAGGCCCGCAGAGCAATGAGGAGAGGTCCTTCCTTCCATCCGCAGGGCCCCCTTGCCTCCTGCATCCCGCAGGCCCCAGGACCTTACCTCACCATCCTGGGGGCTCCCTGAGAGGAAAGGGGTGCAGGGAACGAGGTGCACTGGCGAGTCCGGGCGGGCAGAGAGCTCTGGGCCTAAGGCCTCCACACGGCTCTGCTCGAGCGCCCAGGCTGCCTGTCAGCCCTGGCCGTGGGTTCTGGGGCTGCCACTCCACTGGCCCCAGGGCCAGCCGGCAGCAGGGCGGGGACAGGAAGGGGCGCGGCCGACCCCTTGGGGGAACTCACTGTACTTCTCGTTTTAGGGCAGAGCGAAGAGAAGCCAAGCGGGGTGGCAGTGGGGGTGGGGATGGGGCCCACTTCCCACACGGCTGCCATCAAAGGCTCCAGGAGCATGGCACTCTGCAAACGTGACGACACACAACATAGGGACACAGCTATGCCTGGCACCTGATGTGTGGAGGCCACGCTTCATAAGCATGAACCCCTGCAGTCACAGGCCATCTCATCTTCCTCCACAGGCTGCTTCCACACACCCTTCCCCTCCCCTGTCCAAGCTCGTGATAATGGTGACGGTGACAACTCTCGTTCCACAGAGTCTCACTGTAGGCCAGGCACCATGCTAGCATGTCATTTATGTACCTCATCTGGTTTATTCTTCCTAATAGCCCCACAAAGCACATGCTGTTTTTTCCCCCATTTTACAGAGGAGGAATCTGAGGCTCACAGAATGTAGGGAACTTGCCTGAGGTCAGCCAGTCGGTAAGGGGTGGTGCTGGGATGTGACCTCACACTGTGGTTCCCAAGCCAGGGATTTTAGCAGCTGTATGCCAGCCCCTGGGGACTCAAAGGACAGAGGTGGGGACCTCTTGTCCACTGGGGGCTGCAGGGAAGGGGATACTTTATTAGAAATAATAGCCAAGGCCAAGCAGATGCTTGCAAAGGGAAAGGCACCCTCACCTCCTCTGGCACACACATCTGAAGAGGCACCACCGGGACAGAGGGATGGACAGAATGACTCCTGCACAGCTGTCAGACTTACACCTTTTCTACTTCTTATCCCAAGTCTTTGCCCCACTGTGCCCTAACCAGGTAGTGGAGCCAAGGAACAGAATGCAAGGGGCAGCAGATCTAGGAATGCAGGTGGGGGTAGCCCCCTTGGGTATGTCCACCCTATGCCTGAGCCATAGATTCTTGTCAAGGGGTCTGGTCTGAATCGGCTCAGAGCTCAGGACTGTGACTAGGGGCCTGTCTCCTGTGGGCTGGGGACCGAGGTCCCTGCCATGATTGATATTCTCAGGGCTGGTTGACATTGAGAGGCCCTACACCCCAGGAGCTCATGATGATCCCCATGTGTAATTCCACATACAAACACTGGGATCCCTGGGTGGCGCAGCGGTTTGGCCCCTGCCTTTGGCCCAGGGCGCAATCCTGGAGACCCGGGATCAAGTCCCACATCGGGCTCCCGGTGCATGGAGCCTGCTTCTCCCTCTGCCTGTGTCTCTGCCTCTCTCTCTCTCTGTGACTATCATAAATAAATAAAAATTAAAAAAAAAAAACACACAAATGCTACCAAACCAAAACAAGAGGAAAGCAATCCAACAAAGGAAACACAGAAAACTCAGATTGGTGGCTTCCCCCAGGGAGGGAGCCTGGGGGAGAGGGCTGAGAGGGATATTTACATCTCCCTTATGCCGGTTTTATTTTTTTAATTGACGTGTAGTTGACACACAATGTTGTTAGTTTCAGGTGTACGACATAGTGATTCAACAAGACTATGTAGTACGCTCCGCTCACCACAGGCAGAGCAACCACCTGTCACCATCCAACATTATTACAATACCACTGACTATATTCCCTATGCTGTGCCTTTCATCCCCATGGTTTTTCACTCTGTAACTGGAAGCCTGGACCTCCCACTCCCCTTTCACCCATTTTGTCCCTCTCCCCTCCCCCTTCCCTCTGGCAACCATCAGTTTATTATCTGTGTTTATGGATGTTTCTGCTTTTGGTTTGTTCATTTGTTTTGTGTTTTAGATTCTACGTATAAGTGAAATCATATGTTCTTGTCTTTCCCTGACTTATTTCACTAGTACCCTCTAGATCCATCCATGTTGTCACAAATGTCAAGATCTTATTCATTCTATGGCCAAGTAATATTCCATCGTATGTATGTATTATATCTTCTTTATCCATTCATCTGTCGCTAGACACTTGGATTGTTTCCTTACCTTGGCTACTGTAAATAATGCCACAGTGAACGTAGTGGCAAATTTTCACTAATTTTCAAATTAGTGTTTTTGTTTTATGTGGGTAATTACCCAGTAGTGGAATTACTGGATCAAATGGTTTTTCTATTTTTAATTATCTGAGGAACCTCCATACTGTTTTCCACAGTGGCTGGGCCAATTGACCTCCCCCCCGCCCAGCAGTGCACAAGGGTCCCTTTTTTCACATCCTCACCAACATTTGTTATTTCTTGTCTTTCTGACTCTAGCCATTCTGACGAATATAAGATGGTATCTCATTGTGGGTTTGACTTGCATTCCCTGATGATGAGCGATGTTGAGCATGTGTCTGTTGGTGATCTGGATGTTTTCTTCGCCTACATTTTTTTTTTGAATGTTATAGCATGGATATGTATTACCTTTATAAAAATAAATAAGTTGACTGGGAGATGGCAATTTCTAGGAAACCACTGGGGTGCTGGGAACACTCTGCATCTTAATCTGGCTGGTGTATTTAACATGATGTTCATCAGGCCGTTTGCTTAACATTCATGAAAACTATGCTATACCTCAATAAAAAGTAAGAAAAATAAACAAAGTGCCAAAGCTCAGTTAAAGTCTTGGTTTCCTACAATGACTACTTTATCACTTTTTCAAACATCAATTTCTCCCCCAAAAAATGGGCTTTCCCCCTTTCCCCCCTCCTTTCTGATACCTGGGAAATTTGTTCTGTTTATTTTATGACCTAATACTGACTACCCTTTCAGTCTTGGACTTTGAGCCCCACCGAAAGCCCACATATCCCTTCCCTGAGCTAGAGGCATAAAGAGGATCTGCAGAGTGGGCTCCACTGCAGGGGGTGCGGGGGTCCACAGTCAGTCATGCTCACCTTCGGAAGTTCAAAGGCTAGCATAGTGCCTCATGCAGAGTACGTGTCCAATAAACAAGCTCACCAATAGCCATGCACAGGCATGTTCAGCTCTCAGTCCTACACGTACACACCCTGCTTGTCATACACAGATGACATACAAACATACACATGCACACACAGTCCCACTCTGTGCATGCACCTCACCATCTGTGTCCATCTACACACGTACCTGGCCCAGTGCAAATACCCACACATGGACACACCATCCTGGCCACACATGACACTGCGGGTCCATGTCTCCCTCTCCACTGCTTTGCTCTGTGCACCCCTTCCTTTGTTCCCACAGCAGGGCCTGTGCCTCCCAGGCGTTTGACTCTTGGTCACCACCTGGCTGGCTCTTAATCATCATCCAGCTCTCGGTGTACCTGCCATCTCCACAGGAAAGCCCTCCTGGATCCCTCCAGTTAATGATGCCATTGGCGCTCCCAATCATTTGCAAGCACACAAAGAAGCCACCTTCGTTTTCCACATAACACTTCTGAAAATCTAAAATTAGTCCTATTTATTGGATTCTTTGTGGTGTCTATTGCCTCCCACTTGAATGAAGAGTGAGAGCAAGGACTGTGTCTGTCTTCTTCACTACATGGCTGCCAGCATCTCAAAAAGTACCTGGCCCCTAACATGCTCAACATGCATCTATAGAAGAAATGATACGTGGGAGGGGGAAATGAAGGGACACGGAAAGAAGGTGGCATGAACACCAGATGTTGGGAAGTTACGTGGAAAGGGGGAGCTCTGTCAGATTTGCCTTTCAGACGTGTTCCATTTCTGATGATGTGGGCTACCCCAGGTTTTGGGTAAGCAGACAGCAGAGGCAGGGGACCAGAGAGTGAAGGGAGACAACCAACCCAAGGAGAGAAGAAATACACATCTGTCAGGGGGAAAGTGCTACAGAAAAGGAGGAGGGGGCTGAGGAGCCTAAATGAGACTGGAGTTCCTCACATCTCAAGGGAGGGCCAGGAAGCAAACCCAGGCCAGGGGGCAGCGATAGATCTCACACACTCATGGTCTGCACACCTGCCAGCAGCGAGTATAAACCCTGCCCCTCTCTCCCAACCTAACAGGAGACTGTGGCATCCAGGTGGAGCCGGGGACTTACCCACGGGACAGCATCTCCCCAGAGGGACAGGAGAGTCACAGGCTGAGGGCCACAAGGGGTGGGGCTGAGCCTGGGCGCAGCTGTGCACAGCAGCCCAAACAGGTGAGGAAGAACACTGGGAGCTCGGCTACTTCCTCCTTGATGCAGCCCGCCAGGCCAATGACACCACAGCAATGAGCCACTGGTCTAATAATCCCAGGAAAAGGGACCGGTGGGAGGGCCTCACCTCAGACTACCCACAGCCACCTGCCTTTCCCTCAGGCCCCACTGAGTAGTCCAGGGCCTGCCTGTCCTCACCTCCCTCCCTTGGGAGGGGAGGAGCCACCTGGAGCTCCACCTGGAGCTTAGGCTGACAGAGCTGCTGGAGGGAAGATGGGTGGGAGCAAAGACCAGGAAGTAACCCTGGCCAAGGGAACACCAACCAATGGGGGAGCCTCCCCGCACACAGAAGCTAAGGGGACTCTGAAAAAGCTCAGGAAGCTGCACTCTTCAGAGGAGGTGCCACCTGGGCAGGCCCACCCCCATCCCCACCACCAGGGTGTTAAGGGGTAAGTCCGTCCTCCCACCCTGCCCTGAAGCAGGGTTATTCCCAGCAGGAGCATAGGAAGGATCTGGACAGGGAGATGAAGCAACCTGGAATGGCAGAAGGAATCTGGGACTAAGAGGTGGGGGTTGTCAGGGTCACAAAAGACTAATGCTGAGGCTGTCACAGGCACGTTTATTATCCTCCGGAATGTCAAGATCTTCCCTTCCTGGGCAGTGTTGCAGAGGAGGGCCAAGCCTCAGGAGGCAGCCACACTGCCACCAGAAGCAGGCCCGTGGGGAGGCAGTGTCATGGGTGGCAGGAACAGCGCCTTCAGCTTGCCCGACAAGCTGGCAATCTCAGGATCCTGGGCTTCGTAAGACTTGACCAAGCGGGCAAACTTAAGGACACCTGCAAGGAGAAGTGGAACATCAACCCACACCCCCAGGGGACAGGTGTGCCTCACACATCAGGAGAGGGCAGCGTGAGCAGGAGTCACTGGCTGCTCCCCCTCTGGTCAGGTAGCTGTCTACAAAACAAGGCACAACTGGATGGGATGCAATGAATGAAATATCCCAAAGCAGTGTGCTTCTTGTGATCACGTGGACCATTTTAGCGATTCAGTCCCATGAACACGCACAAGACCCCAAATCTATAACCTGAACACACACCAGCAGGGCAGAATCAAGAAGCACCCTTGGGGAACACCATGATCTCATCAAGGAAACTGACCAGCCAACCCTCCAACAGAGATTAGCTACAACACCTTAGAGGGGCTGCAGGAGACATCCCACTACGAGTTATCAGAAGAGGGTTCAGGTCCAGCTCTGCTGTGACCTCAGGCACTTAGTTTCCTACTAGAGTCTGTTTCCTCATCTTAAAATGAGATAACAGTATAATAACTGGTAACTACAAAAAGCACTTTGGACTTCACCAGGCACAAATTCAGACCAGGCTCTGAAGGGCTCTGACAGCCAATACTGTCGGTCCCAATACTATCAGTCCGATTGTGGTTGCCTCCCTGTGACCCGAGGAGGGAGGGCGGCTCAGGGATCCGATGGATGCAGCGCCCTCTCCTGGACCCAGTCCACCCCAACTCCCAGGCCGACCCACCTTCCCCGTCGCAGCTGAAGCCATAGGCCTTGATAACCTCCTGCTGGATCTGCGTGGCCACGGGCAGCACGAACTGCAGCATCTTGCCCATGTCGTTGCAGGCGTTGTCCCGAGCCTCGTCCATGCGCACGGCGTTCTCCGGGGCCGAGAACGCCTGGATTACCTCGGCCAGGACCACTGCGAAATCAGACGCGTCCCCGGGTAGGCGCGGAGCAGGGCAGGCGGGCCCGGCCGGCAACGCAGGGAAGAGGGCGGGCAATTAGTGGACTGCAGGCATAGCAGCCCGATAAACTCCGTCGCTCCAGGGGGCCAGGGCTCCTGGAGGAGGGGGGTACCGGCGCACCCACACCCCACGCTCTGTACCTCCCCCCGCACCCTTCTCCAGCAGGGAGCCCGCCGGGCGGCTAGAACGCTCCTCACCCTTGGCTTGTTCGGCGCTCAGGGCCGCGGGCGGGGCCGGGGCGGACGCCATAGGGTACCAAGCGCGGCACGTGCAGCGGAGCCAGAGCCGCTGGGAGAAGGGAGCTGCTGCCGAGAGGAGCTCTCACGGCTGACGGGGGTGGAAGGGAAGCGGCATCCACCGCGGCCGGAAGCAGAGGCAGCTTCTCGGCGCAGCGCGGCACCACCGCCCAAACGCCTTCGGAGGAGACCACCGAGGCTCCCGGCCGCCAGATGCACCGGAGCGGAGAGACCTCCGCAGCCGAAACCCTCTATTGTTGACAACGAGCCGTGGGGGGCTTTCCGGTGAGGACCGGAAAACCTGCTAGACAAATTCTAAAAGAGCTGTAACACTACAGGAAGTGGCCTGGAGAGACCATGGGGTATCCAGGAATGCCACTCTTGGTGAGGGTGAGCTCAGGGTGGGGTTTCCTAATCTCGATTGACGTATAACCGACGGGGAACATTGTGACTTTCAGAAGGAAAAACAGGGGAAAAGGAAACTTATTTATATCATTGATTTCTAGAGTTTGTGAACATTTGATTCGAGTCTATGCAAATGAACTCGAAGCTGATTGGCTGGCAAGGCTGGCCACACCCCCTCCGATGTTTGAGAAGGCCGAGGGCGAGGGCGGTTCTCCGGCTCTCCTAAGATGGCCTTGTCCCTGCTGTGCGCTCCAGCCTGACGTCCTCCGATTCCTCCTCTCTTCTAGACGTCTGAAATGGTCTCCCACCCCCTTCCCAAACCATGGGGTACTTACGCCTCCAGAGTTCTCATCGCTTTAACCTAATGAAACTATGCCCCTGCTCCTCCGCTTCGTAAGCGTCTCTCAATCTATCCGACCCAAAGGATTCTGGCCTCTGGTGGCTCCCAGCTGTGGGGCCAGCGGCTTCTTAGACCTGACCCTGGCCGAGGAGTGCCCGTCCCCCGCCTCCACATCTGGACTTCCCAGCCTTGGATGCAGGGACCGGGTCTGTGGTACCCCTCCGGCAGAGCCAGGTTCCAGGGCCCTGGGCTCTCCCAAGAGCTCCTCTGCAACCCTCCAAGGTCCCTACACCCACTCGTTCCACAGCTTTCTCTTCAGGCACCGCTGACAAGTTCCCCACCGCGCCCCCTCCCCCAACTCCGCCCCATAACCCGCAAAGAACTAGTCACAGCCATCATCCTGGGGAGTCGTGAGGATGTTTTTGTTTGGTTTTGGTTGGGATATTTTTTAAAGAGCGTCATATAGATATTTATATATATAAATTATTAATGTGGGGGAGGGGCAAGGGCCATACATCGCAGAAGGGGCGCGCGCACAGGGACTGAGGAGGGGCGGGGCGGGGGCAGCACACGATGCTACGCAAAACAGCCACATCTAACAGATGAAATAATCACACCAAAGGGGTGGGGGAAGGGCGGTGGCCACCAGGGGGGTTGAGCTTCAGGGAGGAAGAAAGCAGAGGGACTAGAAAGAGGGACCTGGCCCAAGATTACTGTGCGCTTTCTGCCGCCCCCCCCCCCCCCCCCCCCCCCCGTCACCTCCCCACCTCTGCATACCACAGGAGGCTTGGCTTTCCATCTGTCCCTCCCTCCCTCCCTCCCTCTGCCCAGCTGCTGAAACTCTGCAAAGGAGCAGCAGCCCTCCCTCCTCAGCTCTGGGCAGCCGGATGGGACAGAGGGCCTCCGAGTCCAGATGCAGGGGCCATGAGTACTCTCTTGATTGCAGGTTCTACAGTGGTTTGTCACTTTCCTTCTTCAGGTGACTGGTGGAGAGGGGATGCAGAGCGGAGACATGAGACTGAGGTCAACCTTGACCTAGCCCCAGTTAGAGGCTGGTGGAGGAGGGGTTCCCTCCCTCCCCCGGGGAGCCTGAAGCCCAGCAGTCTGCTGCCCACACCCCCATCTGGCTAAGCTCATATCCCATCACTCCCAGCCTAGGGGAGTCCAGGGGTACCTGTAATAGTCTTCCTGGGCAGGTAGCGGCACACTGTGCAGTGGGTGATGAGCGTGCAGCCACTGCTGCTGCTCCAGCGCGAGGCGCTGCAGCTCAGCAGACTGCGCGTGCATGGCCTGCAGCTGGTGAGCTGCTGACATCGGGGCAGAGAGGGAGGCTGGCAGGTCCCGGTAAGGAGCAGCTGTGGGCAGGAAGGGCAGAGGAGGGCACATGACTGGTGGAGATAGCTAGCCACCTTACATCAAACTGACACTACAACAGCGCAAAGCCAGACCTGCCAGTTGCCAATAGTGGACAGGATTCAAACTTCCACCTGGCACTAAAATCTGTGCCTCTCTTGGGCAGAGGGCCTGGGCCCTCCTTCTCCTATTCCCAGCCCCTCTGGTGCCTCCTCACCCCTCCCCAAGCCCAAATAGCCCAATCCCACCACCCAAATTCAATCTTCCTGCCCTTCTCTCATTAGACCTTCCCCCACCCCTTCCTCCATCCTTACCAAAGAGCTGGTGACGAAGAACTTCGTTCTCGTGCAGAGGGTGAGGAAGAAGGGGGTTGGGGAGGGTCCCAGCTGGGTAGGGGATCCGGGTAAGGTGAGACCCTGAGGCCAGGGGGTCAATGAGAGGGTGCACAGAGGCAGAAGCTAGAGGGTAGAGAAGAGGAAGGTGTCACCAAAAGGCAGGTTTGGGGAAAACCATGCATTTGGGTGAAAGGATCCAAGCCTGGAACGAGATGGATGATCAAACACAGGGAGACCCAGTGAGGAACAAGGAGGTGCAATGGGAGAACTAGGGGCCTGGTGGGCAGCCAGAACAAGACCTTACTGCAGTAGGGATATATGGATGGCAGAGAACAGAACATTACAGTTGTCAGAGGGATCTGAAAGGAGAGACATGGACTGCTTTGGGGGGGGGGGGGTGGCACAGAAAGTTTAGAAAGACAGGGAGAGAGTTGGTTAAGAGAGAGAAAGCACAAGGGAGCCTGGAATGACCGTGACTATAAGGCTAGATCAGGCAATGTTCTGGACAGTAAGAAATATGGCAAAAGGATAATAAATAAAGCTCACTAGCACCTATGATATCCCCAGCCAAAGCTATAGAGCTCTTTCTGGAAGGTTGCAGATCTAGACATGGGCAAGAACATGAAATACCTCCACCTGGGAGGAGAGAAGACAGCTAGAAATGACAACAGAGTTGAATCCAAAGAAGCAAGGAAACAAGTATGTGAAGCAGGGGAGGGAGTCTGAGAGCAGAAAAGTAGCATTCCCTCAAAGGTTTCCTCTATCATGGAGGAATGCTAGACTCTGAAGAGGGGTGGGGTGTGGGTTATTAGTCTCTGTGGCAAGGCTGGGGCATGAGAAGGTGGAGGGTGACAGGGAGGCAAAGATCAGGGGAGCAATCCCTGAAGAGAGGCTCATGCCAGACTAGAGGGATGTCTTGGCCTGAGCAACAGAAGAGCCCAATCACTTACAGGGATCAAGGTGGCCCCCAGGGACCAAGACAAAGGAGTCTCACCTGCATGGATGGCATCCTGCTGGTGGAGGTGCAGGTGGGAGTGGATGTGGGAGTGCTGGTGGTGATGGGGGGTCACATTGAGCATCTGCAGCCGGGCCAGTGGGTCATTGCCCAGAGCTGCCACCCTTTCTGCATGCTGCCTCTCAGCTGCCAAACGCTCGGCGTAGGACATGTCAGGCCGCAGGGCTGGCCCAGCTGCCAGCGCCAGACGTTCTCTCTCCAGGGGCCCCAGACTCGGATGAAAGGGGAAAGGGTGCAGGCCAGGTGGGCCAGGCTGCAGAGCCAGGCCCCCGTGTCGGGGGAAGGGATCCAGGCCTGGCCCAGGGACCCCATGCAGGGGTTCCAGCTCACTGGGCTTCACTTCGAAGCCAGGCTTGAGGCGGTCACGGAGGTCTCGTTCACGGGCTTCCCGCTCCCTCTCCCGGGCTGCTGGGTCACTGCTGTACAAGGCCGGGACATTGTAACCCAGGAGCCCCGGGTCCACTGCCCCTAGGGGCACGTAGAAAGGATGGTTGCGATTGCCAGGAGACATGACGTGGGGCCGGGCGTATTCACTGAGCGTGCGCAGGGCCGGAGTGTCAGGACCCAGGTAGGGGGGCACCGTGGCTACGGCACTGCCCGGCTCAAATGGAGGGCGATGGGGCACCGGGCCGAGAGATGGGCACTCCACTGGCGCCCGGCCCTCCTGAGCCAACTTCTGTGGGACACAGGGAGAAACAGAGTCAAAAGGGCAGGTCTGGGAACCGGGGCTCACTTGTCTCACCAGCTGAAGGCCCTCTGCTGGCCGGCTCAGCCCAGCAGGCGCTGCCCGAAGCCCTCTCCCGGACGTCGGCCCTCCCTACCACCCCCAGGGACTCTGGGCTGAACTGGCCTTCCACCAACGCACGAGCGCCAGGATTCCGCCCGCGGGGATCCTTCCGTCTCCGCTCCCCGGGCCGCCGTGCCTCCTCCTCTCCGACAGGAGGCGCAATGACCACCCCCGCCGCTCCGGCCCTCGACCCTCCCTGCGCGGCGCGGAGGAGGGGCCGGGAGGCGGGCGGCGCGTGCGGTGACGCACTCACCACGCTGCGTTCCAGCTCGCGCTCCTTCTCGCGCTCGCGCTCCTTCTCGCGCTCCCGCTCGCGCTCGCGCTCCTTCTCTTCGCGCGCGCGCTGCTCGGCCTCGCGCCGCACCTTCTCCACCAGGTCGGCCCGCTTCTTGGCCAGCTTGGAGCCCTCCAGCGGCACGAAGTACAGGTCGCTGCGCGCGCACGAGTTAAAGCCGCGGTCCAGGTGCTTGTTGAACCTGCCGGGCGCAAGGGCGGCGCGCGCTTAGGCCCCTGCGAGCGGCGGGAGCGGTCCCGCGCGGACCCTGCCCCGTGCCCGCCTGCGCACACCGCCAGGGGGACGCAGGGCTCCGGAGTCAGTTTTCAAAAGCACCGCAGGAAGGCAGCGTTCCCTCTTGGGCCTCCACCGGTCTCTCCCCATCTTCGTCCCCCATCCAGGCCCAACCGCATCCCGCCCCCCGGCTCACCTGGCCGACTGGCTGGCGTGGCTGGGCACGTCTACCACCTTGGGAGGGGGCGAGGGGCTACGGGCCGGGGGCACTGGGCTCTCGGGGGTCTCATACTCTTCGGCTGGCTCTTGTTTGATCTGCGTGGCATTCAGGGGCGGCCCCGAGGCGGGGGCTGCAGGCGGTGGTGGCAGGGATGACAGGCCTGCAGGCCCGGCAGGTGGCAAGGGGCCCTGCCCCACGGTAGGCGAGCCCGGCTTGAAGGTCCCTGGGCCCGCGGGCGGCGAGGCGCCTCGGTAGCCGGGTGGGGTTCCCGTTCGGAAGGAGGGAGGTGACCCCGGCTTGTACCCCGGTGGGGTGGCGGTCTTGTAGGCCCCTGGGGACGGGGCTCTCTTTCCATACGGCGGGGGCCCAGGTGGGGAAGCTGTTTTGTAGCCTGCTGGCGAGGAAGCCACTGTGGCAATGACCGTGGAAAGCGTAGCCGAGGAGGTGGTGACCGGAGGCACCGGTGGGAAGGGGTAGGGAGCTCCCTGGGGGCCCTGGGAAGGGGAGGGGTGCGAACAAGGGTAGGATCCTTGAGAGGAAGAGGAGGAGGAGGCGTTGGAAGAAGAGGAAGAGGCAGGGGGCCCATTAGGGCCTGCTTGGCTGTAGGACACCTGGCCGTGAGGTGGGGGCAGGTGTGCTGGCCCTGGCGGGTAGGGCCTCAGAGACCCCAGGGAGGGAGACATGGCATAGGGATGGGCATGATGGGAGCTACTGCTCTCCAGGGGGTGGGGATATGCTCCAGGGGGAGGGGGCCCAGAGCTCCCATGATGCTGTTGCTGCTGCTGCTGCTGCTGCTGCTGCTGCTGCTGCTGCTGCGGCTGCTGCTGCGACTGCGGCGGCGGCTGCTGCTGCTGTTGCTGGTGGTGATGGTGGTGTGTTGGGGCTGGTGGGTGGCCTGTGGATTGGCCTCCAGCAGAAGGAGGGAAGGGGCCTGGGTGAGCATTGCTGTTGGCTAAGAGACGGCCATAGGGAGGAGGTGGGGGGGGACCCTGGCTCCACACAGCCTGGGATGGAAGGGAAGGCTGAGTATACTTAGGTGGCTGATTAGAGACAGACAGGCTCGTCGGAGGAGGGAAGGAGTGGGGATAACTGGGCAATGCCTGGGAAGCTGGGTACTGGGAGGCAGAGGAAGAGGAAGAACTGGAAGAGGAGGCTGCTGCCGAGCTACTACCAGAGGACGAATATGGATACCTCATTGGGGGGGCTGGGGCAGAAGAGGAGGAAGCAGGTGGCAGAGGATGGGGTGAGGGAGCAAGAGTGGGGCCCTTCTCTGAGCCAGGAGGAAGTCCACCCATACCCTGCCCCATGGCATGGGGAGAGGGCAGATGCCCGGGTAGTGGCTGGGCCCCCAGGCCAGGAGGAGAGGCTGAAGCATTGTTAAGGGGTCTCAGAGCAGGTGGAGGAGGCAGGTTTGGTGTCACATGGGGGAAGGTGGCTGGTGGTGGAGCAGACGGTAGGTTTCCACCACCCACTGAAGTGTTAGGTGGTTTTGTTGGGGGAGCACCACCAGCCCCAGAGCTTGATATGGAAATGGGGGTGGTGGGTGGGGGGTGCTGTTTGCCCCCACTAGGAGCCCCCACTGAAGAGGCAGCTCCTCCTCCCTTGGGACCTATTGGAGGTCCAGACAAAACTCCTCCACCAGTGCCCCCAGAGTAGAGCTGTGGATGAGGGGGAGGGGCCCCAGGAGGAGCCTGGAACATTCGAGATGGGGGGGGCTCCATGGGAGCATGATATCCAGTGGGTGTCACAGAAGGATGGGGTTCAAAACCAGGCTCTGGCTGTCGGGGGGTACTGTCTGGCGGCGGGGGGGAGGGAGGAAAGAGTGGAGGTGGGTGGTAGGGGCGGGCTGGGCCCTGGGAAAGGCCAGAAGATGAGTCGGAGTCATTCTCCACGCTTCCAGGGCTGTAGATGCTAGGAGACGTGCTTCGGTTATCCTGGTCAATATCCCTAGGGTCACTGCTGCCATCATCATTGAGGCTCCGCCCATCTAAACTATCCAGATCGGAGGGAGACTGTGGCCGAGGGAGCTCCTGCTGCAGAAAAAGGAGGATCATTTCATCTCTCTTCTTTTTCCTTGCTTCCCCTAGATTTGGGGCCTCCCTTGCACAAAATCATTTCCCCCTCCCAGCACACCACTGTACCATGTGATGAATACTCTTGCTCAAGCCCACCTCCCTGCCACATGTGGGGATGCCCCCTGTCTCCCCACATTGTCAGTGACTCCCTGGCAGCCAGTCTTGTTTCCCTCCTTGGAAACTGCATTCCTTCCTCAATGTCCATCTCAAGCACCTTCGCCCGCCATCCACAGCTAAACCCAAATCCCTCTCTTCCACTAGCTCATACTCACCCACCCCCATCTCCTTTACCCTATTTAACTACACATGCCAGAAACCCTTGGTTCTTAAAAAGACCACTCCTGCATTTTCCTTATGATTTATTTGTTCCTTCCACGAAGACCTCTCACCTTTAACCTCCTCCCCAGCCCCTTCATGAGAACCAGGACCTTGAAAAGGAGAGGCTGGAATCCTCCTCACTCTCCCAGTCCCCTCTGGCCCTGCCTGGTCATCTGGTGGGCTGGCTACTAGCCCTAAAGATCTGTGACACATTACAGACAGGACTCCTTTAATAGGCACAGCAATAGGACTTTTCCCTCCTATACCAGGCAAGATTCAAGTAGGAATCACGAGTGAAAGGGAGTTTTCAGGAACGAGTGATGAGAAAATGGGTCAGGGTCTCCCACCTCAGTTTTGGTCTTTTTTGGTGCATTGGTCTCCTCACTTTCGCTCTCTGAGATCTCCTCGCTCCGGCCCTGCTTGCTGACCTTTGGGGTGGAGGCTTCTTCCACACGGGCCTTCTGTTCAGGAGAAAGAGAATATTCCTGTCTTATGCCTCCCAAGCCTCCACCGTTCCCCTCTGCCAGACAGGAAGGTCCCTCACAGCACGCACACACGTACGCCCTCGGCCCCAGTGTCTGGGCATCCTGTGGGAGGACCTGAAGACAGAATACCTTGGCTGTCTGCCTAGACTTCTCGGCTTTGCCATCACTGCTGGACGTGCTGACCCCTCCAGGGGAGGCCCGGCCCCTCGATCTCAGTTCTTCCCGGGGCCCAGGGGCCTCTTTCTTCCGTCCACTCCTCATTGACATCTGTGGGAGAAGGAAGGAAGCAGGTAGTGTAGGGTGTTTTTCCACAGAGCACCTAACTTTACGATGTGCCTTATTTCTATTCTTCCTCTCCAGGCCCTCACCCCTAGTTACTTTGCCCCTCATCTTTCATGTCTCTCGTTTTAGCTGTTACTCACTGAGTCTTTATTCTGTCGTGTCTTCATTCTTCAGGCTGTGGAGACCCCATTCTCCTCTGCCTGGGCAGCTGAATACAGAAACTTCTCTGCTTCACCCCAAGTTCCCCACAGCTGTGGTCTGGGAAGCAGGAAGCAGGATCTCCCAAGTTCCCAGTGGAGGCGCCTGGAACTCGCGGGATCTGTTTCCAGTGAAGCCTGTTAGGAAAGACCATCAGAGTCTCCATACTGGGGAACAGTGTCTGAGGGGCTAAGTGGCCCAGCCCTAGGCCTCTGAGCCAGGAGGCACACGATCCGTAAGATGTTGTTGGCTTGCCCCATGGACTGCCCAGCTATCTACAAGTGAAGGAGACTCTGCTCACAACATCATCTCTTTCATCTCTGGAGAAGGCACAAGATTCAGATGTACCTATGAGCTCGCGTTATTTATCCTTCACGATACCTAGGAAATACCTGTGTCCAGCAGTTCCACACAGCCTTACCAGGGAGCATAAAGAAATGTAGATGAGGTATTAAGGAATTTATTGAGTGCTATCTTTACATCAAGCCCTTACATTCAATTTCATTTAATACTTACAACCAACCAAAGTTGGTTGTATCCTTGCAAAGTAGGTTATGTATCCTTATTTCTATTATATAGGTGGGGAAGCTAAGGCTTGAAAATTGAGATTGTGACTTGCCCAACTTCATGTGATAAATACACAGAAACCAGTGATAGCACCAGAATCAAATCCACATCTCCCTGACTTCAAAGCCCATGCTATTTCTTCCAGACTTTGCTATACTCTTGCCAGAAGCAGGTAGGGAGAATTCTCAGAAGGCCTAGATCAGTCCTAGAGATATGAAAAGAGTAGAGTAGGTGGGAGAAGCATGTCCCATTCTATAACACAAGTGCACAGAGTCCTACCCACCCCAAGCCCAAACCTGGGTATCTTCAAAGTACAGAACTTCACTTTTGCGAGCCCCATAGAGACCCGCTCTCTAGTGCTTAGGTTCCCTAAGGCTAGAAAGTCACGACTTTCAATTTACCAACCAAACCAATGAGTATCAGTGAGCACATAATACAAATTCACAAATTTCTGAGCCTGCATCCCCACTTGGCTTAGCCAGGGACACACACCTCACCACTTGTCTACATCTGTACCTATATATATGTATAGTCAGCTATTTTCATTCACACTTGTTTGTATTTCTTGCTGTTATGTGTCTCCTTATGACTGACCATAAGATCTTTTGAGAGCAAGAACGGTAGCTTCCCACTGTTTTCTTCCTTTCTGTATCTCCCACTGATGTCACATATATATGGGTGCTCTGTTCTATCCTTGATAGTGACTGTAAACCCACTAACTTCGATGGATCTTTTCTAATAAAATCCTGGTGGCTTTGGTGGGAACAGGGTAAACTTAGCTACCTATCCTGAAGTAGGAGGCCTGGCTAGGTAAATGGCATTTCCACAGTCTATAACATATTTTTCCCGAGGAATACAGAGTAATTACTTCTCATTCATCTCTACTGAACCCTACTGAGACAGGCAGTGAGGGGGGGAACCTGACCTTTCCAGGAAACTTAAATAATAATAATTTACTTAGAGTCACAAAGAACTGACACAGAGCTCCAGGTCTTCTGAAGTTAGAACTGATGCTCTGCCCAGTAAGCTAGTCCTTTTTCCTCAACTACAACTATTACCACATTTTGGAAATGTGTAGATTGGTTTTAAAACACTGTCAAACCCCCCAAATCCAAAGAACAAAACCCTATAACAGAAGGGTTAACAGAAGGGAAAAACACTCTTTAACAAAAGCATAGCAAAAATGACTATTTGTGACTGGTGTGTCTTTGCCCTCAAGAGGAGGGTGCCCAACTCTCCTCTTCATCCCAGAATCCATCCACCACATCAGTGAGAGTGAAGAGACCAAAAGGTCAGTGAAATGCATGAATGTAACTGAAAAACACAGCAATCAGCGTGCCCCTCCCCCTACTGCAACTGTTTTAAACAGCTGAAATCTGATAAAATTATCAGTTAGTAGCTTTGAAGGAGAAAAGCAGTCATAAAAGCACAGGCAATCCTGGGGGAAAGGAGTGGCAAAGGAGAGGAGTTAGGGTTGGGCTGTGCATATGTTTCTGAACTCCGAGCATGTGTTACATCAACAAGGTGAGCTGTACTGGTCTTGCCCTAGTAGCCAGTCACCGTAACTGATACTTCTAGAGCACCTACTATGTATCTGGCAAACACACTACCCACATTCCCCTTCACAGCCTTACTACAAAAGAAAAATGACAAAGACCACGTGCACCTGGTGCACCAGGTGCGGTTGAGTGTCTGCCTTTAGCTCAGGTCATGGTCCTGGGGTCCTGGGATCAAGTCCTGCATCAGGCTCCCCGCAAGGACCCTGCTTCTCCCTCAGCCTGTGTCTCTGCCTCTCTGTGTCTCTCATGAATAAATAAATAAAAATCTTTAAGAAAAAAAAAGAAAAGAAAAGAAAAGAAAAATGACAAAGACCAGACAGGCAAAAGTGAGAAAAAGGGAGAGGTCTCTAAGAAAAGGAAAAGAAAGGGGAAACAGAGCAGGATGTCAGAGGGAATACACAATCAAGGCACAAGGCTTTCTGGGAAAGGCTTGCAGGGTGAATTTCAGGATCACTGGCCCAGCCCCCATCATCATTCCAGACCTACCAGCCTAACAAACCAGTCCAAAGCGACTCCTAGATAACAATGCAGCCCAGACCAGCAGATAACAATGCACCAGTCTAAGCCTTCTTAGAATCCGAGGTTGTCAGAGGGGCCTCAGAAATCATCTTCTCTATAACCCCATCATCTTACAATGAAACCAAGACCCAAAGAGAAGTGACTGGCCCAAGGCCACAGTTGGAGGTACAGCCAGGACTAGAGCCAGGTATCCTGGCTCCTGCTCCAGAGTATTGCCATGGCCCTCTCTCCTGGGCCATCCTCACAAGGTCAGGGAAATAGAAGGTTGAAGGTTAGCTGAGGGAAGGGGTCACTGTCTTGATAGTCTGGGAAAGAGGCAAAGGGAGGCTCAGGAAAGGACACTCAAGCTTAAGAAAATGGAAGAGTATCAGTGCAAAGAATCCTTAGGACTACTGTACACAGAAAGTTCCTAATAATAAGAGAGGTAGAGGCCAGAAAGAACTAGCAAAAGATGGTGTAACTTAAGCATTTCTGTGCTCTCGCCATGCCTAGGGGGAGGAACCTGGAGCAACACTATGACCTGCAAATAACATGTCTACCTGTTCCAACAGACTGCTGGATGGAAGGTGGGGGGTGGGGGTGGGAGTGGGGAACCCCTGGGGAACCTCCTATCCACCAGCAGCACCAGAAACACCTTCCAGAACGCAGCCACGAGTCCCAAGGACACAGCCAAAGGCCAAGATCCAATCAAGATTCTGAACCCCACCTATAGGACATCCCACTGGATCATTGCTATGGCAACAAAATGGTAGAACCTGCCCCTCAAGAGTCTATCCCAGGAGTCTATCTGCCAGCCACTCCCCCTCCAGTTGCCAAAGCAACTCCTACCCTCCTATAGCACCCTCAGGGAAGGGAGCTTAAGAGTGCCTACCTCCGAAGAAATAAGCCCGGGCACAAAGGGAAATCTGAGTTCAAAACAGAAATGAAGATATGCCCGCCCCCTTCAGAAAGCACAGCTAGAGGGGAAGGGGGTGCCCAGGGATTTGAGGGTGGAGGTCACAACTTGCCTGGAGTGCCTACAAGATCGTCCAGTTTTCTCCTCCTCTTCCACCCTCCCAGGAAGCCCTTCTCCCTAACTCTCCTTTCAATGCTCCCATCGTCCCCCTCATTAGTTCTTGGGGGACCACCCTCCTCTGCCCCAGTGTACCCCCCTCCAAGAAGTAAGTCTGCCTGGGGTTGGGGAAACAAGGTCAGAGGTGACCTGAAGTAGGGGAAAGAAAATCGAGTCACAAAGGCATCCCCTTCCGCCCTGTAACACCTCTGGTTCTTCTCAAAGGTGGAACCTCTCCTTGGCCCTTTCAGAGCCCCCCTCTCCCCAGGTTCCCTACTCCCTCATCAGCTACAATCCCTCTCTCTCCGCCTACCACACCCCTTCCCCCCTTTCCCACTTCCCTTCCATACCTAACACCCTCCACCCCGAGTTCTGAAACACGGGCTCTGGGCCTTTTGCTGGAGTCTTGATGCCCCACCTCGCTGCCATATCTCCGTTCCTTTTTTGCCTTCGCCCGAAGCCCCCTCGCGGGCACCCCCTTTTTCCTCTGCCAACCCTCCACCTCGGAGCTCCTCCTTTGGTCCTGGGCTCCTGGCTCCCCTCTTGCCCCATCAGCCCTCCTCCTGAGACCCTCCCACGTCCCTCTCCACCTTCCCGACCCTCTGGGTGCTCTGGCCCCCATCCCTCCTCCGGGGCCGGCCCCACCCCCAGAGCCCCCCAGCCTCAGGCCGGCCAGAGCCCGCAGTGGGGGGAACCGGATCGGGAAAATAACAAATGGAGGCGGCGGCGGCGGCGGCGGCGGCGGCGGCGGGAGGGGGAACTGGGAGGGGTGGGGGTGGGGAGCCGCGGGCCAGAACCCGGGCGGGCCCGAGGCCCCGGCGGCAGCAGATCTTACCTGGTCGCGGCTCGGGACGGCTGGCTGGCTCCGAGCGGGATTCGGGGCTCCGGCGCCTCTGGGGGGGCGGCGGCGGCCGCTCCCCCGCCCCCCTCTCCTCTTCCCGGCTTCAGTCGCCGCCGCGACGGCGGCGGCGGCGGCCCCGACCCCCCCGGAGGGCGGCCCCCATCCCCCTTCCCCCACCGGGCCCCGATCGCCCGCCTGCCCCCGGAGCAGACCCGACCCCGCTCTGGCTCAGCCCCTCCCCGGGCCCGCCGCCCGCCCGCTCCCCCGCTCCCCCCGCCCGCCCCCGCCGCCCGGAATGCCCGGGCCGCGCCGCCCGCCCCCGCCGCCCTCCCCGCGGCCCCGGCCGGCCCTCCCCCTCCGCGCCGCTCCGCCCGCCGCCCGCCGCCCGCCGCCGCCCGCCCCGCGCAGCCCGCACTCGCGCGCTCCCCGGCCCCCCGGGCGGCCTCCGCCCGCGGCCCCCGCCCCTTCCCGGGCGGCCGTGCCCCCGCCTCGCCCCCTCCTCGCCCCCTCCTCGCGGCCGGCGGTGCCCCCCGAACGGGTCCCGGCCGGAGGCCCCGGCCCGACGCGGGGCTGCGGGCGGGCTGGGCGGCGCGTCCGGCGACTCGCACAGGAAAGCGGACGGCGGAGGGAGGGCGCTCGGGAGAGGGGGATGGGAGAAGAAGGAAGAGGGAGAAGGAGGGAGCGCGAGGCACGGAGGAGAGGGGCCGGGAGGGAGACGCGAGGGAGGGAGCGCGAGGCAAGCCGCGAGGGGGGGGCGGCGGGGGAGCCGGAGGGGGCGGCGCCGCGCCACTTGGCCGAGGCCGGCCGCGGGGGTTGGGGCGCGGGGAGGGTTCGCCGAGGCCGGCGGCGGGGAGCGGGAGGGCGGGGGAGGGGCCGTGGGCTGTGCCGGCGGAGGCGGCGCGGACTGGAGAAGTTTGGGGGCCGAGGGGGCCGAGGGGGCCGAGGGGGCCGAGGCACGGAGGACGTGGGCGGCTGTGGGTGTGCGGCTGGGATTGGCCTGTCGGGGTACGCGGAGGCTTTGGGGGCGGGGAGGCGCGGGACGGGAGGGGCGGCTGGAGCTGGGGGTGACAGCGCCTGTGGCCGACCTGTAGCGGGAGACGCGGGCTGAAGCTTAGGGTCACGGGGAGGGGGAGAAATTGAAAAGATGGAGATCTACATATATCCTATATCTATAGTCCCATATCCTATACTATATAGATACATATATCCTATATCTAGTATCTATCTGTATATACGGATGGGGTTTCTGCATGAGAGTAGTTTGGACGCGATTGGTGTCGGGAAAAGAATAGGGAACACAAGAACGGGGCGGGGGCGGTGATGCTGGAAGGCTGAGGAGAGTTCAGAGGGGTCAGCACGGAGAGAAGGGGAGAGGTGAGGAACTTTTAGAAGCCATGAAGGAGGTGGGGCCGGAGACTTATTCTAGGGAGGCCTGAGTGCTGGGTGGGAAAGCTGCGGGGAAGACACTGGCTGGACTTCTGGGGTGGTGGGGGTGGGGGTTTCCGAGGAGGATTTCGGTTGGCTAGACAAAGGTAGATAGAATGGGGTGGGGGCCAAGGGGGAAGTAGGTAAAGAAGATTAGAAGGAAATGGAAGATAAACAAGGCCATGGAGGGAGGTCAGAGATTGGGAAGACAAAGAGTGGAGATGGGAAGGGAAAGCAGTAGAAGGAAACCATAGAAGCAGGGGAGGGCAAGCCCCCATGTAGGGAAGGGATTCGTTTATAGGAGTGGGACACTATCTTCAGGCCCTTCTGTCTGGTGGTGTCTCAATTTTCCTTCTCAGACCTGTTTGAAGTCACCACAGACAGTACTCTGAGCCACAGATAAGGGGCCCAGTGGGGATTAGGCTCAAGGTAGAGCCAAATCTCCTAGATGTCCTGGTTCCTGGTTCCCCAATCCCAGTTGTTCTACTGTGGAGACAATCCCCACCCTACCCCCAGACCACAGGTTCTTCCTTCAACCCTCCTCACTCTCCAGGCAGCCTAACTGTCAGCCAGCCAGCCATTTCCAGTCTTCAGCCTGAAGCCAGCACCCCATCCCAGTGTCTTCTTCTGGGATGTCTCCCTGGCCCCACACCCTGCAGCAACATCTCCCAGGACAAAGGACACCAAGACGCTGGGTGATTTTTGGCAGCTAAGATTGGGAAGGCCAGAGAATAGGAGGGAGCAGGCTGGGAAACTGGAAGAGCTGGAGCTGGAGCCTGGATTGGGAGCTCTTACCAGCTCTCCAGATTTGGGGTGGGAAGAGGGCAAATGCCAGAGCCCAGCCAACCAGAGGCCAAGGATGGATGGGCCCTGGATGGCAGGATCCCACCATCCTTCTGGAAAGGATGGAGATTGGATTTGTAGCAACTCAGTGGATTTTGCCTCATATTTCCTTGGGCCAGACTCAGCTGAGTTCTGGGAATACCCAAAAGCTCTGAATAGATTCTAAAGTACTGACGAACCTGAGCAAGGTGGCCACCTTGGCCCAGCAATGAATCACCACTCTTCATCGCTGCTGAATTGGTGGGCAACTCACTTTTCTAGCCCAGCTTCACCTTCTTGATCCCTCAGTGCCTTCCAGAGACCTGGCCAGCTCCTTATCTCCCCTCCATGGGATTCCCGCCCTCCCTTCCTCAGCGCCCTAGGATGACCCCTGCTCCCTCTCTCCACCCCACAACAACTTTGTTCCAAGACTCCTCCTCTTCCTCCTCATTCCCCATCGCATTTCCTCTCCTTCCTCACATCTCAGCTCATTCTCCCACTGGGCCTGGGCCCAGGCCCTTCCCAGCTCCCTTGTAGGCCAAGCTGCTCTCTCTTGCTTTTTAACCACCGAGGGATGGGCTAAGGATGGTGACATACCTGAGCCTAAAAGAAAAATTTGAGGCAAAGGTAGGAACAGAAGATAGGGAGAGTCAGAGAAGCCAGGGCCTATCCTCTCTGATTCTTCCCCAGCCTGAGGACTAGGCTTACCATTCAGCTTTGGGGTGCATCATCACATACACACACCCCACACCATCCCTCACCCCAGCTCTCTTTATGGCCTCAGCCCCCCACAACTCACTGGTCTCCAGGCAACAGCACAAAGGGAAAGTGGAGAGAGGGGCCAGGGAGGCCCAGATGGAGCTACTGTAACCCAATCCAACCCAGTACCTGGGGGAGAGGGGGGAGGCATGGCTACCAGAGGAGGCCACCTAGCAAGGAGTGGGGGGAAAGGGCAGAGGTTAGTAAATACGGCTCCAATCACAATCGGCTTGATCAGTCCAGGAATTGGAGGAGAAAGATGGGTATCACGGACCCCAGAGAAAACGGAGAGGCACAGAGAAAAGCATGCCCCAAAGGGAACAGAAAGGGGCGCCAGGAGACCGGAGGGAAGAGAAAGATGAGTTGCCCACCCTGAAATTAAGAGGCATAGAGGAGCAGAGGCAAGAAGCTCTCTGAACTGAAAATGGCTGAGGTGTCAGTGACACAGGAAGAAGAGCAGAGACATGGGTCCTGCCCATTCAGGACGAAAATCCTCTCCTTGTCCTGGAGCTGGGCAGGATGGCAGAGAGCCCAGGACCAGAACTCAGAGTAGAAACAGTTTAGGAGGCCCACAGAGGGGACAACCTTGAAATTCCTCCCATCACACCCCTAGCTCGGGCTGAGTGTGGCGTCCCACGGAACCTTGCCTCCCTCTAGTGGCCACAGCTCCCTGTGTGTAGCCCTTGCCTGCTGGGTTCTGCTCCGTGTCCCAGCCCCAGGAGAGGGTTTCTCCTCCTGGGGAGTTCCTGGGTCCCTGTGCCAAAGTCAGGGCTCCCCTGGAGCTGAAGAGTGATAGTGGATCTCCAGCCACACACTGGGGTCCTGCTCAAAGGCCACCCCAACACTTGTGGCTTTGACTCTCCAGTTTCCTGAAGATTCCATTTCCTCAGACCCTCCTTTGTAGCCCCAGGTACCACTCCCCTCCCTGGGTCCCCATCTTGCAGGGGGTGATGCCCACACAGTGCTCTTACCCAGAATGACCAAGACTGCATTGGGGAGAGGCCTAGATGGGAGCTTTTCCAGTACACAGCTTTATCCCCTCTTTGGTCATGGCCCTCTAGGAACCTGAGAATAGTTTGCACCCCTTTTCCTAAAAAATGCACACACACATTTTTGACACTTCTAGGAAATCTCGGTGGAGAACTTTTGGTTCACCCCGGTCCCAGGGCCAGGCTTGATGCTGAGAAGGCAGGAGGGCAACAAGGGTCCCCACCTGGCCAGGGAGGGGAGGCAGTGCCATCGTCTTAGCCATACTTGTTCAGTTTCTTCCTCTTTTTGGGTCCTCCCCAGCTCTGCTATCCGAGTTCACCAACTTTCGGGTGTGGGCGCTCCATCTTCTCTCCCCGAATATGACTAGAGTAAGACTCTTCAGACACAACAACGCACTGTGATTCAGACTTTAATGGTGGTGCTCATTCCCACGCCACAGATGTGGTGGCGACTGTGGAACATGGCACAGGGGAGCAAGACATTGCTCTGGTGCAGCTGGAGGAAGAACAGGGAAGCCAGGGCTGAGGAGAGAGTGATGGGGAAGCGTCCCCGGGGTACACAGCCCCCACCTCGACCTAGCCAGCTTCGGTTCAGGGCTGGTGTAGACACAAAGGGGCGGACACCAAGGCCCTTTCCTTGTTTACCCTTCCGGTTCCAGCAAGAAACCTCCCAAGCCCAGGCCATCTTCGATTCTACGACCCGTGAAATACACACACAATCTACTCCGGTCAGGCCAGATTTGGGCTCTGGAGTTAGGGAGAAACGATCAATCAATAAGACTAATCAACAATAAATAAATAAATAATCCCCTAAAGTCTCAGGCCAGGCGCATTAGATCATGCAGCCAGCGCTCCCTTCCACCTGGGCATGATGCCCTTCCTGGGCTCCCCGAGACATGGAAAATGGGTGGATGCAGCACAAAGCACAGTGACCCATGGCCCCTCTCTGAACACCTCACCAACCAACCCTGATGCACCTGTGAGACCCTGATTGCTCTGCCTGGATGCCCTTATAATCCTCAGTCCCATGGCCAATTTTTGAGGAGAAAGGACAGAGAAGTGGAGAGTATGGAACCAGGGCGGGGGGGGGGGGTAGTGGGGGGGAGCACACAGCAGGGGGCCAGACAAGCCAAGGAACATGGTGCAGCAGGTCAGCAGGGGTGTCCAGGGTGAAATGTCCTAGAGCAGGACAGGAAGGAAGAAGCTCCAGGAGGACGGGAGGGGGGTTCCAGGTCTCCGCGCAAAGTCAAGGGATCACAGCACGCTGGGATTGCGGAAATTATGTCCGGCAAAGCGGGCTTCGTCTCCCAGCTCTTCTTCAATTCTGAGAGAGATGAGCCAGAAAGGAAAGAATCAGGGAAGCAGGACGCTCCTGCTCTGAGGAAGCCCCTATGCTCTGAGCCAGGCACACCACCTGCTTCTAGGTCCTGGCCCAAGTGTGGACATGCCCTGGCTTTGACCTCCGGGAGCCATGGATCAGGCCCTCAGTAAAGCCATCATTCAAAAACAAATATTGGGGATCCCTGGGTGGCGCAGCGGTTTGGCGCCTGCCTTTGGCCCAGGGCGCGATCCTGGAGACCCGGGATCGAATCCCACATCAGGCTCCCGGTGCATGGAGCCTGCTTCTCCCTCTGCCTATGTCTCTGCCTCTCTCTCTCTCTCTGTGACTATCATAAATAAATAAAAATTAAAAAAAAAAAATATTTTCTGGATATCTACTGTTTTCCAGGCCATGGGTATTGGAGATGGAATGGTGGGCAAACAGAGCTTTTAACCCTCTGGGCCCTGGGCTCCCATCATTCCCCAGGTGTCCTCACCTCATGAGCTGGTTGTACTTAGCCAGACGCTCAGAACGGCATGGGGCTCCAGTCTTGATCTGAAACATCCCCAGAGATAAGCAGCTCAGTGGCTGCTTCATCCCCTAAAAGAAAACTTACAAGCTCCCTTGACATTCCCTTGACACCTGCAGACCCCTGGAAAGAGAGCCCCACCCACCTGACTAGAGCCCACCAATTCCACACAGATCTCTCTTGCACTCACCTGGCCTGTGCACAGCCCCACCACCAGGTCGGCAATGAACGTGTCCTCAGTCTCTCCTGAGCGATGACTCACCATGACCCCCCAGCCATTCTCCTGGGCCAGCTTGCACCTGCAGCCATACACACCAACACTGATCCCCCAGCCCGCACACCAGGCATTCTCTTCCTAGCCCATAGAACCAACATTGGTTCTATGTCAAGAAACACCTGACAGAAAGCTCTCTGGGAGGAGCACAGAGCGTAGGGTGGATTGGGGGTGGGGCAGAACCAAAAGAGCTGGGAAGGTGACTGCAGGTTCCCCACTCCCTTCAGCATCTGTGCCAGTATGAGGCTGGGCGCACTCGCCAGAGGTGTCCTATAGAAACGGGCTGGGTTGGGGAGAGTCTGGGGACACTCACGCTTGGATGGCTTCAGTGACCGAACCAATCTGGTTGACCTTGAGCAGCAGACAGTTGCAGGCCTTTTCCTCCACCGCCCGCTCAATACGCTTTGGGTTGGTCACTGTCAGGTCATCACCCACAATCTGGATCCCTACATTAGCTGTGAACTTGGACCAGGCAGCCCAATCATCCTGGTCGAAGGGGTCCTCAATGGAGACCACTGCAGGGAGAGCAGGAGGGGCTGCTGACCCTCCCTGGGGCTCTGCGGCAGGCAGGAACACCTTCCCCTATCACTCCCTGAAATGACGAATCCCCTGGCTAACTGAACCTGCTTATCCTTGCTCCCTGCCTCCAAGATAAGCCTGCCCTGATTCCTATCTCAATTCTTTCAGAAATCCTTCCAGGGGTGCCTGGGGTGGGGTGGGGGGAGCAGTTGAGCATCCAACTCTTGGTTTCAGCCCAGGTCCTGATCCTGGGGTCATGGGATCGAGTCCCTTGATGGGCTCTGTGCTCAGCATGGAGTCCGCTTGAGATTCTTTCCCCCTCCCTCTCGTTCCCCTCTGCTCCTCCCCTGCCTCATGCTCCTTCCCTCTCAAATAAATATTTAAAAAATAAAAGAAAAGCTGCCAAAAACCAAGGATACAGAGTTTTTCTCAAAACTATCTTTGCATTTTTCCCACTTTCACTACTGGGAAGTTTTTCCTTGGTGCTATTCTAAATCCTCATTCTTCTACTTTCCCTTGCTCTGTCTCAGGGAAATAGAAACTAGCTTCCTCCATGCGGGGGTCACAGCCCTTGGAAGGCCTGGAGAGAGGAACCCAGCTCCTCCTCAGCCTTCCTGTTCTGCTCCCACAGAGCTTCCAGCTCCGCTCCACATCCACAACTTCCTTAGTCAAAAACACCTATAAGTACAAGTTCTCTGCTGGGCCCGGTAACCACCTCACCATCTCTGGTTCCTTCCAAAGCCCTCCCCGTGATCCCAGTAGCTTTGGAACTTTGATCAGGACGAAGTAGATGAAACAGATTCACCATAGGTACCTGCACATTTACACTACAGACACAGCCCGTCTCTGCAGGAGGCTCCTTCACCCCCAGGCCTGATTCTCAGGCTCTTCTCAGACCTCTGTCTGACACCCGAATCAGCACCCCATAAGGTCCAGAGTTGCCCCACACGTCCCTGCCTGCCCCTTGACCCTCGCGCTGCCCTCCCTCCCACAACCCTTGTTCTCACCAGGATAGTCCCTGACAAAGTCCTGGTAGAGGGCCCCCAGCTGGTCCCCAGTGATGTATCGGGAAGGATCAGCAGGAGACTTGAAGTCCAAGTCATATTTGCCATCACGATGAAACTCCGAGGCAGCGACATCCATGCCAATGACAATCTTTTCTGTGTAGCCAGCCTTGTCGATGGCTTCCTTCACCAGTTCCAAGGCTGGGGATGGAATACAGTGAAATTATCAGCAGGAAGGGTGGGCAAAGGGGAATGAGAGTAAGAAAGGAATTCAGAGCCCAGGCGGAGCACTGTTGCTGGGGAGAAGCCATACTCCAGTTGCTGGTGGGGTTATCCCCAGAGCTGGGAAGAGAGGCCCATCTTCTAAGAGGGCAAAGGAATGCAATTCTGTTCATAACAGATTTTTTGTAAACAGTTATTATTTATTGAGAGCTAACTATGTCACCTAGTACAATGATGCTAAGAGGTAGATACTGTTATTATTCCCATTTTACAGATAAGAAAGATAAGCACAGAGAAGTAAGAAGGATCACGAGGCTCCTGGGTGGCTCAGTGGTTGAGCGTCTGCCTTCGGCTCAGGGCGTGATCCTGGGGTCCTGGGATCAAGTTCCACATCGGGCTCTCCACAGGGAGCCTGCTTCTCCCTCACCCTTTGTCTCTGCCTCTCTCTTTGTGTCTCTCATGAATAAATAAAATCTTTTTTTTTTTTTTTAATAAAATCTTTTAAAAAAGGAAAGATCACCAGCCAGTAACTCTTCAAGTCAAGGTTCAAATACAGGCAATTTGGCCCAAACACCTGAACTCTCAGCCACTTCTTGTTATTGTTTATATTCATTATACAGCTCCTGCCAAGGCAGAGAAAAATTGGACATCTTCAAGGCCTGAGAGGTTGGGGTGGAAATGGGATAGACTCAGAATAGAATCTCTAGAGTATGGTGTGTCTCATCAAACTGAGAATCCTATGAGGTTCAAGTCCAGGATGGATCCAAGTCACCTAGACCACCTCCCAGCATTCCCAGGGGCTCTAGTAAGAACTTACAGTTGCTAACAGATCTGGCTGTGCAGATGAGGGCTGTCCTCTTAGGCCTGCCTGTGAATGAATGTGGCAGATCCTCGGGGACCCAGCCCCAGCACTGGTACCTCTCTGAGCCAGATCGAGGGCCTCCCACCCATACTCCTCAGGCCCCGATGAAGCACGCAGCTCTTCCTGGCCCTCCGTCCCAAGACGGAGTGAGACCCAAAGCAGTCAGTGGGGCTCCTGGCCTCACCTTCACTGTTCTCCAGGATGTTGGGGGCAAATCCGCCTTCATCTCCCACGTTGGTGGCATCCTTGCCATACTTGTCTTTGATGACGCCCTTGAGTGTGTGGTAGACCTCCGCCCCAAGTCTCATGGCATCCCGAAAGCTCTCAGCGCCCACTGGGAGGATCATAAACTCCTGCATGGCCAGCTTATTCCCAGCATGAGAGCCACCATTGATCACGTTAAAGGCCTGGGGGCCACAGAGCAGAAAAGTCACAGAGCACTTCCCTCCTCCACTCCTGGGAGTGTTAAGCCCCAACCTCCCAGACTCAAAGTCTGCTGTCCCCATCTTTTCACTTTGATTGACTCAATGCACTTTGCCCTCATCATTCCTCACAAGGTTTCATGCTTTCCCCCACCCCACTCCTAGGAGAGGCCTGGGCACGGCGGGCAGGGCTCACCGGCACAGGCAGGATGAGGTCCGAGTTTCCAGCCAGCTGAGCAATGTGACGATACAGGGGCAAGTCCCGCTCGGCCGCCCCTGCCTTACACACGGCCAGGGACACACCCAGGATGGCATTGGCCCCAAACTTGGCTGGGAGATTAGAGAGGAAGGTGCTGAGCATGTCCCCTGTCTTCTTGAGCCCTGGCCTCCACCTATACTCCCCAAAAGGAGCCAGTAAAGGAGACCCCCCCCCCTTCTGCATTCCTATAACACCTCGTTGGTACTCTCCTAAAAACAGTGGGGAGACACGCACACACACATGTGACTTGATGGGAAAGGGCAGAGAGCTCCACCTATTTCTAAAGATCCTGAGACCACAGACTATCTCCTGCCAGCTCGCCCTCTTGGTGCTGCAAGAAGTTCTCCCTTCTGTCCTAATGTCACTCCCTCCCACTGCAGTTAAATTCATCCTCTTATTTTGGCTTTGGACGAGAATGGGAGATGGGCTCAGCCCTGGCAGGCCTTCCTTGGGAAGCCCCCACAGTGCTCCATGTGGTCTGCTCCACACGTCCTCCCCCTCATGCCTCCCCACTTGCTCCCAGCCCTGGCTTACATTTGTTCTCAGTCCCATCCAGCTCCAACATCAGATTGTCCAGCTTCTCCTGTTCCACCACAGAGAGACCCTGTGTGCAGAGCCACCATCACCCCCGGCCAGAATGGAGGCTGGGCCCTAAAGCATAGGGCCCCACCCCATACATACATACTCTCCTTGAGAGCAGCTTGTCTGCATCAGGGGACCTGAGCTTCATGGGAGCAGGGGCCAATGAAGGAGCCTTCCCACTCTTCCCTTGGTAACCATGATTCCCAAGAGGTGGGCCTTTCTCCCTTTTCTCCCTCCTCCTCTAATCCAGGATTCCTTCTGGGGACCCTGGTCCTGCCCACCCACATCCCCCACCCCCGCCCCTGCTGCCCCCAGCAAACTGTGGGCCTCACTGAGCTGATGAGGGCAGGAGCAATGGTGGTGTTGATGTGGTCCACTGCCTTCAGGACACCTGGGGAGAGGCAGAGAGGCCAGAGTGGGTCAGGCTGGGAGGGGCAGTGGGGGGCATGCAAGAAGGGAGTCAGGAACCTGTGGGAGGTAGGAGTATAAACTGAGCAATGAGAGAGCCTGGAGGAGAGCAAAGTCCTCACCTTTGCCTAAGTAACGCTGCTTGTCCCCATCCCTCAGCTCCAGGGCCTCATAGATACCAGTGGAGGCTCCACTGGGCACTGCAGCCCGGAAAAGACCTGGGAGAGGAACATGAAATAAGGGGGGGGGGGGGGCACAGAAGGATACTAAGGGGACCAGAGATTCCTTCAGCCTTCCAGTTCCAAACTGCCTGCTTCGTCCAGTCCCATCCCCACACTGCTCGCTCGCTCTCTCTCTCCCTCTCTCACACACACACACACACACACAGTCTCAAGCACAGGCATTGGCCTCCTCATCTGCCCAGCTGAGGTCCCACATGCACAAGTAGGAACCCACGGATATGAAGCTATGCAGGCAGCATACACATGCACACATGCACATGCACATAGGTGCACACACAAACGTGCAGAGGCACGGTATATTCCATATACTAAAATAGAACACAGAGATCAGCCTATCCTGGCGCCCCTGGACGAGGAGGACCCAACCCCCATAACCCAGGCTTTCAAGCCTGGCCCAGCACCCCATCCCCACTGGGAATCAAGGCAGCTTCCCTCCGGGGCCAGGGGAAATCCAGCCTGAAGGATGGGGAAAGGCCCATGCCCTGCTCACTACCTTTGGCCGTGTGGAGATCCACCTCCACCGTGGGATTCCCACGGGAGTCCAGGATCTCCCGGGCCCAGATCTTCTCTATCGACATGATGGCTGAGATCTTGGGTGGAAAGGAAGGAAGGAGAAAGATAAGAGGTTTAGAGAGGTGGAGCCTGATCAGTGGGCGGGGCTAAAGGCTGGGAGGGACGGGAAAGAGGTTACTGCAGTGGGTGGGGGGTGGGGAGGAGCTGGCTGCAGTCCGGGCTTTAGGAGGGACCCCCCCCCCGTGGGGAGAGAAGGTCAATGCAGTGGGGGGCGGGGTAGGATCAAACGGTGAGAAGGGAGGACACCGCAGGGAGGAGGGAGGGGCACTGGCAGAGGTTCCCTGGCGCCCCCTCAGTAGCTCCAGCAGCCGACTGGTGGGGTTCCCCCATCTCAGAGTGTAATGGCTGCCAGGCTTGCATTTCTCCTTGGAGCCAAGAAGAGGATGGGCTGTCTGGGCAGCTGGGGCCTCTCCTCCGGAGCCCCCATCCCACGCCAACTTAACACCCAACCCCCACTCTACGATCCCAGGTTCTCTCCCAAACTACGTACGTCCCTCCTCTTCCCAAGAGACATACAATGGAAAAGTCTGGGGAGGGGGTCCTAAGGAAGCCCTCAGTCCCTAGGGGTTGAGCAGGGAGGGAGAAGAGATCTGGGGAGAGAGGCAAGGCTGGGCCCATCCTCCCTGTCCCAACCCCTGCCCGCCGCCCCCCCCCCCCGCCCGCTGCTAGACAAATTCTCCCCTCCTCCCATCCCTCCCCCGTGCAGCAGCAAGAGGTAATGTAAAAGGAGAGAGGCAATGTGGGGGAGGAGTGAGAGAGGAGAGTCTAGAAGTCTAGGGATGCTGAGGAATGGGAAAAGAAGAGATTTCCCCACAAGCAAAGCCAGGGGACGTGCCAGGATAAAAAAGCACAGTCGGCGGGGGGGACCCCGAACTTAACATCGACAGAACCGGAGGCGAAGAGGGGCATGGGGAGAGGGTCAGTCAAGGGTGGAGAAAGGCCCAGTTAGAGAGAAACAGGTGTAGAGAGGCCTGGTGCCCAAATGAGTTGGGGGCGACGGCCAGACACCGAGAGGAGAGGTCCCAGAAGGCCGGGGAGGGAGGGTGCCGGGGAAGGTGCGGGTGACCGAGCAGGTGCGCAGCGCGGCCGGGCGAGGGATGCGCGGCGGCCGGGGGCGGGGGCGGGGCGCGGCGGCTGGGGCAGGGGGCCGGAGGGGCTTAGGGCCTGCTGGGGCTTCACCTCGGGGCTGCAGACTCAGCCTGTGGCGGCGGCGGCGGCGGCGGCGGCGGCAGTGGCGGCAGCGCGGAGAGAGCGGGAGTGGCGGCGACGGCGGCTGCGGCTCCCGGGCGGGGGGCGGGCGGGGGGAGGCGCCGATAGGGCCGGGCGGGCGCATGTGACCCGGAGCCCCCGATGAGTCAGGAGCCTCCGGCGGAGGAGCACGTAGGCGCGCGGGCGGGGGGCCGACGGCGGTGGGATGAGCGGGGTCCCGGAGGAGAGCGATGCGGAAGAGGCTGGGGGCGACCCAGGACCCGGACCCCAGCACCCACGCGCGCTCACACCCACGCCCCGCTCCCCTCGAAAGTAACAGGCACAGCCCCGCACCAGTGAAGCCCATGACAGCCTTGGTGTCTCATAAACTCCCTCAGACACAAGAGTATCAAAATGTCTCTTTATTTGATAACCAAATTGTTCCTAACACACCCAGCCGCCTCCGCAGCTCCTCCGCACCCAACTCTACAAGCGTCCCCTGGGCGCAGGCCTGGCTCCCCCAGACCTGCCTGAGGCCCCCCCCCCGCCCCCCCCCCACCCCACACACGCACCCCCAGGTTCCAGGCGGGGCTCGGGCCCACCCCGAGGCTGCCCAGGTGCCCATCACAGAGCCTGGACGGCAGGCGGGGATGAGTTCCCAGAGCTGAGGCAGGAGAAGGTGGGCTCTGTCTCAGAATGAGGGGTGTGAAGGTAGCAGCACGGCTACCTGGGAGACTTCTCGGGTCCTGGGGCCGGTGTCAGATCTCCTGGAGGAAGACAGCAGAAGTAAACCCCGGGCCATGCCTCATTCCCCTTGCGTCTGTGACCAGGTCCAGAGTGCCCAGCCACCACGCTTCCTTGGCTCATCTCCTCAGTCTCTTTCTGCCTCATCCTACCCTTCTTTCCCTACCCCCCTTGTTTCCTGTCATTTTTAGCTTCAGATTTTTAGCGCGAGATCTTCTTCCCCTGCCTCCTCTCCTCCACCCAGCTTCTATCCTCCACCACCACCTCCACCCTCCTTCCCCTACCCCCACCATGCCCCAGACCTGTCCTTTCTGGCTGATCTACAGATGTGTCAGATGTGGCTATCCGCCCCACACGGGCCTCTTCCTTCCTTTCCCTCTCCTAATGTATTCTCTTAAGCCTTTCCTCACCCCTTTCCAGGCCCCTCTGGTCATCTCTACTCACCCTGAGACACACACCCTCCACCAGACTCCTAAGTCTGTCTTTCCAGGGGTTCTCCTTGCTATATCCCTTCCTCAGCCACCTCCTCAGCGAGCAACTTCTCTTGCCCTGACAGACCCTTGGCCTCCTCCTCCTGCCTCTCCATCGGCTTCCTTACTATCCTGGGAGGCGGGAAGAGCTACATAGATGTCTGCTCCAGTTCTGAGTCGTGCTCAACCTCAGCCTCCTGCTCCTGGGTCTCCTTCAACCTCTGACGGATCTCATCAGCATCGGCCCGCTCCTCCTCTTCATAGAAATCTTTATCCAGGCGTTCGAGGTGTGCTATCTGCACCAGGGCCTCCTGGCGGTAGTCAGCCTCATCTGTACATGGGTTGTCCAATAGCACCAGGGCTCGCAGCTTGGGCAGGTCCCGAAGCTTGGCCAGCTCCTCCAGGTGGGTCACCATGTTGCCCCTGCCAGTGTGGTCAGGAGGGATTTACCCCGGGAGCATAATGGGTTTGGGGGCCCCTCCACTGCCGGGAATAGGGCCTCTGGGGGACTCTCCCACTGGGTTCCAGTTTCCCTAGAAACTGCTAGGCATAGCCAGATAGCATGACAGAGCCAGGGCTGTCCGACCTTCCTCCACTCCTGCCTCTCCCCTTCCAGGAAGCTGTGAGAGCCACAGTGTGTTCTGTAACACACCAGTGTGCTGATCATAGTTCTCCTTCTGCAGCCACAAAGCTGGGTCACAGCCCTGTCTTGTAGTTGGAGGGATGGGGAATCTCCCTCCCAGGGTCAGACTTCTTCTCTGTCAGTCGTATCTAAGTCATATCAAAGGTTAGAAAGGAGGCCCCAGGCCAGTGGAGCAGGAACTAGATCTAAGCTCAGAAAGGTGGGTGCTGTGTTGGTGCTCCCCTCAGAAAGGAGCCTAGGGTTAGGGATGGTCTGAGGCCTCCTGGCCTGAGGAACAAGCTTCATCTAATGTGCCTCATTGTGCAGTATGTTTCTTTTCATGTTCTTGCCTCATGCCTTTATGAAATCAGATTTTTTTTTTAAGGTTTTATTTATTTATGAGAGAGAGAGAGGCGCAGAGACACAGGCAGAGGGAGAAGCAGGCTCCACGCAGGAAGCCTGACATGGGACTCGATCCCAGGTCTCCAGGATCAGGCCCTGGGCTGAAGGCGGCGCTAAACCGCTGAGCCACCTGGGCTGCCTATGAAATCAGGTTTAATCGTTTCCGCCTTAACCTCAATAGAGGTGACTAAACCTCATGAAGAGTTTATCACCGGAGCGCTCTGTGCACTCTGTGCTGGACTGTCCTGTGCTTTGCAGGGCGGGGGGCTTAGTATCTTTGGCCCCAGAGGCATTTCCCAGTCATTGAGATACCTCTTTCCCACTACCCTTACTTCCAAACAACCCCAGTTAGCAGCCACTGAAGGCTGGGGCAGGGTGGGGAGGGGTCTCTTATCTCTATCTGGACCATCAATAAGAAAAGAGCACTCCCCCAACCCTACCCAACCAGAATGGCAGAACTAATTAGCAAAAGATCGCTCTAAGAACCATGGCAAGAACTGGGAGCTTCAAGGTGTAACCGTCTCTCCCTACTTGGAGGTTATCTTTCCATTGCCAGCTTTGAGAATTTGACTAAGCAGGCAATTTCCTGACATCTTACTTAAAGAAACATGCATAAAATCCTCCATCAGATGAAGAAAATCCCCCAGATCAATCCTCAGTGGCTTTCTATCTAAAGATTTTCTCTCAAATACTCGTCTCTCCTCAAATAGGAGCACATCTTGTGTTTTATATCAGTAAGGGAGCCATCTTCTCAGGAGAAGAGAGGCAGGAAATGGGAAGGAGAAATAGGGGTCCAGGAGATGTATTAGGGCAGTGGAAATTTACATGGAATAGGACCAAGAAAAGAGAATTGGAGCCAGACTGCAAGTCCCTTGAGAATGAGGACCATCTCTGGCATATAGCGTGTTCTCAATAACTGTGGGTTGATTGAATAGAGAATCAGAGAGGGATGCCTGGGTGGTTCAGTGGTTGAGTGTCTGCCTTTGGCTCAAGTCATGATCTGAGTCTTGGAATCGAGTCCTGCGTCAGGCTTCCTCCAGGGAGTCTACTTCTCCGTCTGCCTTATGTCTATTCCTCTCTCTGTGTGTCCCTCATGAATAAATAAATAAAATCTTTAAAAAGAAAATTATAGCAGAGAACTTCTCTAGTCTGGAGAAGGAAACAGCCATCCAAGTCTAAGAGGCACAGAGAAACCCCCCTCAAAATCTATCTCTTACGAATAAATAAATAAAATCCTAAAAAAAAAAAAAAAATCAGGGATCCCAGGCTATACACAGTCAGGAAAGGAGGGGTAAATATCAGGTTGGAGAATGAGGTGAGAATCTAGGAGTGGACTAGGATTGGGGGTTTGGAACCAGGGAAGAACACGAGGTCAAGAGCTTCTCCTGGTCCAGGGCAGGAACAAGGTGGGACCTGGAAGGGGTGCCTACCTCAGGTTGAGATACTGCAGTGATGCCATTTCCTTGGAGAAGCCACTCAGAGTTTCAATCTGGTTGTCTCGAAGATGCAAGGTAGTGAGATTGCTTAGGTTCTCCAAACCCTCCACCTTCTTCAGCATGTTCTGGGCCTAGCCCCCAGGATACAGTCCATGGATTGGGAAAAGGTGGTAGGGACAGGGAAGAGAAGTCAAAGATGCAGGAAACTTAAGAGTGGAGATGGAAGGGTGAAGGAGGGGAGTGAAGATGGGTAGAGATGGGTGTAAACAGTAAAGAAGCCTAGGAGAAGCTGCTGGTCCAGAGAAAGGCAGCAGTAACCCCCTGCTGCTCATCCCATCAAAGCCACCTCTGATTCAGGAGGAGATGCTTCAAACCACCCGGATGCCCAAGAACCCTCACTGCTCCACTGAGGAGGAATGCCTTCAGCACCATCCTAGAATGAAGAAGCTCACAAGTCAAAAAGACTTAACATTTCAGTGGCTCCCTTGGCTTGATATCTGTACCTGGGTTATGGCAAATTATGCTACAACCTGTGTCAAAACAAATTGTCTCTATTCTCATGTATTATGCATTAGCAGCCCTGCTAGGTAGTAAGGATCTTGTCTGTTTTAATTTTGCATCCCCACAGCATCTGGCACCAAGTGAGTGCTCAATAAATGATAATGATAAATGAACCAAATGATCGTGATGATGATGGTGTTAGTAGAGCCTACTAGAAGCCAGGCATCCTGGCCCCCAGAACACCACCCTTTTCCCTACACCAACCACCCTCTAACCCAGCGAGCTACCAGGTAGAGGTTCTTCAGCTTAGGAAGATTGATTCCCAGAGTGCTCTCCAGCTGGTTCCCCCGAAGCTCCAGTGTGTGCAGGCTGAGCAGCTTCTGGGGGTCCAGACCTGTCACCCTGCGGATGCGGTTCCCTAAGGAGCAGGAGAGTGTTAAGAACTCAGAGGACCGCTTCAAATGTTCAGCAGCAGAGCCTGAATGTTGGGAGCCTCTGCATCATCCTCTCCCTCCCATATGAGGTGGCTATGAGGAGGGACAGCTCCAGACTTAACACCTCTGGGGCCCTGGGGCACTCCTCCTCCCTCAAATCTTGGCTCAGATGTCAGCTTTTCAATGACCCTTGTCCTAACCAACCTGTTTGCAGTTGCTACCTGTGCCTATCTCTAGTCCCTTTATCCTAATCTATTTTCCACCACACATATCTCCTCTTAACATACTCTATAGATTTACTTAGTTATTACGTTTACTGATAGTTGTCTGTCTCCCCCTGACTAGAATGGAAGCTGTATGAGACTAGGGATTTTGTTTGTTCACTGCTACATCTCCAGCACATAGAAATGTCATAATGGAGCATAAGGACTGTCTGAATGAATGGATGGATGGATGGAAATTGCTGTGTGGCACAGCCAAAGACCACACTGCCCACTTCTGTTGGCCCCAAGCTAGGAAGGAGAGAACCTTGTGTAGCCCAACTTAAGGACCTACCTTTGAGATCCAGGCTGCCCAGACGAGGGTGAGAGATGCCCTCAGTGTCAGTGATCTGGTTATGGGCAAAACTGGCAACCTGCAGGTAGGGCAGTTCATTCAGCTGGGCACTCCGCAGATTGTTGCCATCAGCCTTGAGCCAGAGCAGGTGGGTAAGGTAATTGAGTGGCGACAAGTCTGTCAGGTGGTTCTCAGAAACATCCACATAGCGCAGATGGATGTAGGAACGCAACAAGTAGATGTCTGTCAGGTCCCTAAGAGATGAAGGAGGCCAGAGTTAGGGTTAAGTACCCAGTAAGGAGCAGAGGTGCTAAAGCAGAGGACAATGTGGAGATGGAGAAGAATGGGTGACTGATGGGAGTGGTGAGGGAGGAGGAGAGAAGATAGGTGGGTTCTTAACAGTGATCAGGGGCATATGTCTGCAAAGAGCCGAGAACTGACATTCTGATGGACAATTGAAGGAGTCCAGTAGGAATTCCCCAGGCTAGCTCTAATGTGGGGAGTCACAGGGCTCTGGAAAAGCAAATTCTATCCTTCCCTTCCACTGGCCAGAGTAAGAGAGATCCAAACTCCCAGCAGCAACACCCAGGAATGAGGGTGAGAAAGGAGATTGGGCCCTACGACGGCAGCCTGGTCCTCCATAAGCGCACCTCTCTTTAACCTCCAGCTTGACATAAGCATGAGCCAGTCCATTGCCTGTCTTACAGAGCAAAGAAAGCCCTTCCTTCAACATGTCCTCTGTGAGTGGCGTGGGCATCCACTGCAAGAGGAAGTGGAATCAGGCATCCCCTTCCAGCCCAACCCCATCCCTTAGCCTTAGGACCCCACCAATTCCAGGATTTCATGCTCTCACTTCCTCTGAGTACTCCTCTCCCTCCTTCTTGTAGTCCTCCCACTCCTCTGTTTCCTTCTCATCATCTTCCTTTTCCAGATCATCCTGATCTGGCTCGAAATCTTCCAGGTCTTCATCTGACATCTTTCTTCTCTGCTGACGACTCTGGAGTAACAGATCAAGCTCAGTGCCCCTCCCAAGAAAGAATGTCTGTCTCCTCGGCTCTCTGATCCCTTGCCTCCATTGACGGGATACCCTTCCCATCCATCATCCCTGACCTCCTCCCAACTGCGTTTCTCTCCTTATCCCTGCGAACACCTCATTTTGACTCCCAGCCTCCACTTCTGATGTCCCACCAAGGACTTCTGTCCCTTCAGTACGCCTTTCCAGGCCTTTCCAGCCCTCCAGCGGGGCTCCAACTGTCTCATTGTAGCTCCGCCTCCCTGCTTCTTGGCCTTCTCCTCCCCAGTTCTTCCCACCTCCTCCTTAAGCCACGTTCCCCTACCAACCTCCTACAACCCTCTCCTCCTTTCTATTCCTAACTCATGCTCCATTCATTTCTTTTTTACTTTCCCACCCTAACTAGCCCCATTTCCCTGTCCCCTCTGGGGCACCAGACTGACGCAGTCTCCAACCCTCCCACCCAATCCTTCGCAGAGGGGCGCAGACCCTGGCTCTGCTCCGCTAAAGGTGAGGTTCCGGAGAGGGTCTTGGCTCTGACTGGGAAAGGTTGTTTTGGAAGAGGGGAAACGCTCAAGGAGGCGTTGTGTACTGCTGTTATGGCAACGAGGGGGCGGGACACTTGGCTACTTCTTTGGGGCAACCGCTGAGAGGAGGGCCTCGAGGGGCCCGCGACAAACTGAACGGAAAATCCGCCCCAGAGCAAGCGGACCTTTAGTCGCCGGGTAAAGAGGCCAAATTCCCAATCCGATTACAAGCGTTAATTGGCAGGTAGCAGGAAGCAGTGGGTGGGGCTTGGAACTGAGAAGTGGGAGGGGAGATGGGTGGGGCTATGCGAAGTCACTCCAGACGTTAAAGGGACCGCACATCCTCAAAACAAAAGTATTGTGAATTCCAAAGAAATATGCTCTGAAGCTAAAGGGGGAAGAGGAGCAAGAAATCCCAAGGTACGTGGTCTGGTTTCTACTCCCACCCCAGCCTTGCACTCAGTTGATCTTTGGAAGGTGGCTTGGTGGAGTGGAAGGAGCCCAGGCCAATGTACCTTAAGACCTGGGTTGAAGTCTTGGCAGATCTGCAGTTCACTAGCAGCTTACCTAAGACTACTTTCTCATCTGTAAAATAGGCTTAGCTACACCAACTGAGGGGTATGAGTGCGAGCGTAATCTATGCTAGTACATTGTAGATTGCTAAACCCAATCTACAATGGGTTGGGTTGTAGATTGCTTCTCACTTTTCCTCATAACTTGGACTAGTTTGATACAAACTTCTTGGGGGTGCTAATAAGAGAGAAAATCCAACAAGTGCCCAATGAAAAACTCTTCATCCAACGTTGTTATATAGACAACAAGACCTGATAGAGCCATGCCCAGGCACTCAGGTCTGTGTGACTTGTTGAAAGAGATGAGAAAAAAGTTAAGATTCAACAAATATTTCCAGAGCATTTGTGTCAGATACTGTATGAGATGCTTTCACAAGTGATTTAATTTTTACATCAATCCTGTGAGATAAATACTTGAAAGAAGAGGAAACTAAAGCTCAGGGCAGTTAATATTTATGACACAATTCCTGCCGGGAGAAAGGAAGACAGTACCAATCTTTTTTAAAAAATATTTTATTTATTTATTCATGAGAGACACAGAGAGAGAGAGAGAGAGAGAGAGAGAGAGAGGCAGAGACACAGGCAGAGGGAGAAGCAGGCTCCACGCAGGGAGCCTGATGTGGGACTTGATCTGGGGTCTCCAGGATCACACCCTGGGCTGAAGGCGGCGCTAAACTGCTGAGCCACCAGGGCTGCCCCAAGACAGTACCAATCTTATGGAATCTAATATAAATAAAACAATTAGGCAACAAGGTAAGAAATCATATGATTGTTAAATTGTGTGTTACAGATATTATAAAACACGCAAAGTGATCTAATGGAAGATGTGGTGGGCTGGAAATCAGGACATGTTATCTCCTGCCCTGTCCAGCTTGGATAATACAGACAAATCTGTTTGAGGGACGCCTGGGTGGCCCAGTTGGTTAAGCGTCTGTCTTCTGCTCAGGTCGTGATCTTGGGGTCTTGGGATGGAGCCCACAGCAGGGACCCTGCCTCTCCATCTCCCCTGCCTGCCTGCTCCCCATGCTGTGCTCTCTCTCTGTGTGTCAAATAAATAAATAAAATGTTTTTTAAAAAAATCTATTCACTTGATATCATGGAACTAGTAGGGGCTGTAAAGTCAGACACACCAGGTTCAAAACCCACTCTACCATTTAATAGCTATGTGTTCCTCAGCAGGTTATATGATTTTACTGAGGTTTAATTTTCACATTTGTGAAATGGGGATAAACATGTCCACTTCCAGAAGAATTCTTAGAAGGTTAAAAGAGACAATAGGGGGAAACCGCCTTATACTTAGTTGACCCTCCTCAGCCAGGATCTCCCTGCCCTCCCCACTTCCCGCCTGTTTCCTCAGTCCTGGGATTGTTCTGTGGAGTAAGACAGTAAACATGAAAACACTCGAGAAGGTTAGAAATGCCGGTGCCAATAAATGATACCATATTACTGGAGTGGGAAAGGAAGAGTCCATGTGGTTTGATGTAGCCAAAGGGAAAGGATGTGGTTTTTCACTGGCCCAGAAGAAAGAAGAAGACCTATTAGGTGGGAACAAAAAGCCATGACAGAAAGATTGGGGAAGTATCACTGAGCATACTTTTATTAAGCACTTTCTCTGTACCAGGCTGTAAGTACTGGGCACTCAAAGACAGTAAAACGGTTCTCGTCATCTAGAGCCTTACAAGCCACTGACTGGGTTAAGTAAACGAGTAATTCAATATAATGAGACAGATGTTATAATAATGATACCTGATACTTACAAAGCTTTTACTGAGTGCTGGGGGATAATTTTATAGTACATGTATCTAGATAATATCATATGTTCAGGGCAGAGATTCCAGACAGAGGAAGCACTTTTCATAAGGCCTAGCGGAGAAAGAGCCCAACTGGTACCTGTGCAAAGAAAGTAGGTAGTTCTACTGGATGGAACAGTAGATATGCTTACAGGGATGAGGCAGGAGCTGCAAACAGAGCTGATCACACTAAGGCTTTTATCCTAAAAACTGTGAGGAACCACTAGAGGTTTTATTTTGTGTTTCATTGACGAGGATTGAATCTACACTGTGTAATGACAGCTAGATGCCTACATCCTCTTTGATGACATCCTTTCCTCTAGAATGGTCTAGGTAGAATTTCCTGGAATTATAAAAGTAATATTGAATTAAACTTAAAATGCAAATACTAGAGAAGTGTATATAGTGTACAAGTCCATGAACTCCATCCAGCATCACTATCATTTATGAATAAAGATATGGATTTTTTTTAAAGACAAAAATGCTATCAATCATACACACTGTTCAACAGGATTATTTTCATTTAATAATATGTCTTGGACATCTTTCATATCATTGATCATATATCTACCTCTTTCTTTTTGATAGTTGCCTATTATATGGACATATGGTCATTTTTAACTATTCCCTATTGCTGGATATTAACTTTATTATTTTTTTTAAGATTTATTTATTTATTCATGATAGACATAGAGAGAGAAAGAGAGAGAGAGGCAGAGACACAGGATGAGGGAGAAGCAGGCTCCATGCCGGGAGCCCGTCGTGGGACTCGATGATCCCGGGACTCCAGGATCGCGCCCTGGGCCAAAGGCAGGCGCCAAACCGCTGAGCCACCCAGGGATCCCCTGGATATTAACTTTAAAAAATTGTCAACATTGGGGCACCTGGCTGGCTCAGTGAGTAGAACATGAGACTCCTGATCTTTGGGTTGTGAACTTGAACCCCATGTTGGGGGTAGAGTTTCCTTTGAAAAAATGCTTTTTCAAGTTGTTTTTCATGTTACTGTGAATCATTAATTTTTTAATTGATGTTTAGGAGCTCTTTATGATTTGGAGACTGTGGCAGAAACTGCCAGTTGCTTACCTATTATTCAGTCTACCCTTCTTCCTTACTAACTGAACTGTTTTTAAGCAGCATTATTTTATTTTTTAAAAAAAGATCTTCTGGGACACCTGTGTGGCTCAGCGGTTTGGCACCTGCCTTTGGCCCAGGGCATGGTCTTGGAGTCTCGGGATCGAGTCCCACGTCTTCTGGGGGGCTCAGTGGTTTGTGATCCCGGGTACCCAGGATCGAGTCCCACATTGGGGTCCCCACAGGGAGCCTGCTTCTCTCTGCCTAAGTCTCTGTCTGTCTCTCTCTCTCTGTGTCTCTCATAAATAAATAAAATCTTTAAAAATACAGTAAAATGAAATGTAGAATGCAGTGGCTTTTAGTATATTCAGAGTTGTGCAACCATTACCACAATTTTAGAACCTTTTTGTTACCCCAAAAAGGAACCCGATGTCCCTTAGCCATCATGTTCCTCCCCTCTCCCCACTCACCTCTGCCCTGGTAACCATTAATTTATGTCCTGTCTCTATAGATTTGTCTATTTTGTGTATTTTATATAAATGAAATCCTATAACATGTGGTCCTACATGACTACCTTCTTTCACCTTAGCATTGTATTTTCTTTTTTTTTAAAAGAATTTATTTATTTAGTCATGAGAGACACAGAGACATAGGAAGAGAGAGGAGAAGCAGGCTCCATGCAGAGAGTCCGATGAGGACTCAAACCCAGGACTCCAGGATCACGCCCTGAGCCAAAGGCAGACGCCCAACCACTGAGCCACCCAGGTGTCCTAGCATCGTTTTCTTTCTTTCTTTTCTTTCTTTTTTCTTTCTTTCTTTCTTTCTTTCTTTCTTTCTTTCTTTCTTTCTTTCTTTCTTTCTTCTTTCTTTCTTTCTTTCTCTTTCTTTCTTTCTTTCTTCTTTCTTTCTTTTTTTCTTTCTTTCTCTTCTTTCTTTCTCTCTTTCTTTCTCTCTCTTTCTTTCTCTCTCTCTTTCTTTCTTTCTTTCTTTCTTTCTTCTTTCTTTCTTTCTTTCTTTCTTTCTTTCTTTTCTTCTCTTTCTAAAGATTTATTTACTTATTCATGAGAGACACAGAGAGAGAGAGAGAGAGAGGCAGAGACACAGGCAGAGGGAGAAGCAGGGTCCATGAAGGGAACCGGATGCGGGACTCTATCCCGAGTCTCCAGGATCATGCCCTGGGCTGAAGGGGGCGCTAAACCGCTGAGCTACCCGGGTTGCCCAGCATCATATATTCAAGGTTCCTCCATGTTGTAGTATCTACCAGTATTTCATCCCTTTTGAGAGCTGAGCAATGTTCCATTTTATGATTTATACCACATTTTATTTTTTCATTCATCAATTGATGGATATTTGGGTTGTTTCCATTTCTTGGCTATTATGAGTAATGCTGTTATGAACATTCATATACAAATTTTTGTGTGGCCATATGTTTTAATTTCTCTTGCTTACATACCCAATTAATATCAATACAAAAATAATACTTTTAGTATCAAAATATTGAATTCTATGCTATAATGAATAGATTCCAAAGGAGGACATAATTCTTTGCCACAGAGATTTCATTCTGAAATATTTACAGTATCAAAATATTCATTCAGTCAACTACATGTTGAGCATTTGCTATGTACTAAGCATTTTGCTAAGAGCCTAATGTTATATGCAAATCCTCAGAAGGAAACTATTTCATTTGAACAATCTATTACAGGAGTGCCTGGCTGACTCAGTTGGTAGAGCATGTGACTCTTGATCTTGGAGTTGTGAATTCAAGCCCCATGTTAGGTGTAGAGATTACTTAAAAATAAAAAATAAAAAAGTTTCAAAAAAGTGAAAAATCTATTACAAATACAACCTGACCTCAGGCATTTCAACTTAGTTTATTGGCAATTTTTTCCTTACAGGTAGAACTGTAAGGAGTGGAATTGCTGGGTCATATGGTAACACTATATTTAACTTTTTAAGGAACTGCCACATTGTTTTCCAAAGTGGCTGCACCATTTAACATTTCCACCAACAGTGTTTGAGGGTTCTAATTTTGCCACATCCTGGTCAACATTTATTATTATCTGTGTTTTTGATTCTAACCATCCTAGCGGCTGTGTTGTGGTATTTTCTTGTGGTTTTGATTTTCATTTCTCTGATGGCTAAAAATATTGAGCATTTTTTTATGTGTTTATCAGCCATTTGTATATCTTCTTTGGAGAACTGTCTATTCAGACTGTTTATTTTTTAACTGGGGTTTTCAGTCTTCTCATTATTAAGCTAACAGAACTTTTATATTACTGGGGGCAGCATTGTACCCAGCTAAAAAAATATTTCTCAGCCTGCATTGCTGATAGGTCAATGATATTATTAGTGAAAGTCACTGGATGAAACTTCTAGAAAGTCCCTTTTTCCTCTCCCTTTCTCTTACTGTCTAAAACAGGATGTGGTGGCTGCCATTCTAGCAACTACATGGGACCGTAAGATGATGGCAAGAACATAAGCCACATGCTAAAATGCTAGAACAAATATAGAGAGCAGCATATGAAATATAAACTATCACGAAGCTCTTATACTAACCCTGAACTGCCTCTGGAGACTTAATTTTATAAAAGAGAAAATAGGTTAAGCCACTGGGTTTGGGGGATCTATGTTGTAGCCAGATGCAATTCTTACCTGATTATAACCAATTATCTCAAAACGTAGTAGCTTGAAACAACATTCATTATCTCAGTTTCTCTGATCAGGAATCCAAGAGTGGCTTAGCTGGGCTGCATCCAACTGTTGGCTAGGGCTGCAATCATCTGAAGGCTTGACCGAGGCTGAAAGATTTGCCTCCAAGGTTCATCCATGATATGACAGCTGGCAAGATAGTTCCTTGCCATATGGCTTCTCTATAGGGCCACCTGACTGTCTTCACAATATCACAGCTGGCCTCCCCCAGAGCAAGGGATCCAAGAGAGAAAGAGGCCAAGATGAAAGTCTCTATAGGGCCACCTGACTGTCTTCACAATATTGCAGCTGGCCTCCCCCAGAGCAAGGGATCCAAGAGAGAAAGAGGCCAAGATGAAAGCCACTATGCCTTTTATGACAGTCTCCAAAGTCACATACCACTACTTCCACTTTATTCTGTTCTTTAGGAGCTAGAGCCACCCAGGTGCTCTATACCTTATTATTTCTAATAATAAAATAGATAGCCTGTCTATTTAATAGAGAGAAGTGGAGGATTCGATAAAGTTTAAGATGGTGGGTCACCTGGGTGGCTCAGTGGTTGAGTCTGCCTTTGGATTGAATCATGATCCTGGAGTCCTAGGATCGAGTCTCCCATTAGGCTCCCCAGAGGGAGCCTGCTTCTCCCTTTGCCTGTGTCTCTGCCATACTGTGTCTCTTGTGAATAAATAAGTAAAATCTTGAAAGAAAAAGAAAGAGAGAAAGAAGAGAGAAAGAAGGGTGAAAGAGAGAGAGAAAGAGAGAAAGAGAGAAAGAGAGAAAGAAAGAAAGGAAAGAAAGAAAAAAAAGAAAGAAAGAAAGAAAGAAAGAAAGAAAGAAAGAAAGAAAGAAAGAAAGGAAGGAAGGAAGGAAGGAAGGAAGGAAGGAAGGAAGGAAGGAAGGAAGGAAGAGAGAGATCTATTTGGAGGTAGAATGGATTACTCTCTTTACTGGGAGGCCAGTGAGGAAAAGTGTCATTGAGGGAGAAAAAAATGACAAGGATGACCCCATGGGTTTCTGGTTTGAACATCTGAATGGTGATACAGAAGAAAAGCAGAGTTAGGGGGAAAGATACAGGATTTGGTTTTGGCTATGTTAAGTTTGAGATGTCTGTGAGTCACCTAAAGGGAGAAGTAGGAGGTTAGCTAGATAAGCCTGGCACTGAGAAAAGAGTTCTTGGTTGAAAATAGAAATTTGGAATTCAGTGTAATATGCAATGATATGCTGAAGCTGGGTCATACAGGCTTGTAAGAACTGATACTTTTTCATGAATTCTGTAAGCCAGGTGTTAAAGGCAGTCATTATTTTTTAAAAAATTGCATACATATGATTTAACTAAATTGTGTTTTATATATTTTTTAAAATTTTTTTAGGGCTGCCTGGGTGGCTCAGCTGGTCAGTTAGACGTCTGCCTTTGGCTCAGGTCATGAGAATGTGTGTGTGTGGTGGGGGGGGGGCCTGCTTTTCCCTCTGCCTGCTGCTCCCCATGCTTGTGCTCACTCTCTCTCTCAAAAACGATTTTAAGTAATCTCCACACCCAACGTAGGCCTCAAACTCACGACTCAGAGATCAAGAGTCGCACACTCTACTTACTGACCGAGCCGGTCAAGCACCCCTAAATAAATTACATATTTTATTTATATATATTTTAAGAATAAGAAGTATTTACAAGTCATCACTTTCCAATTATTTCTACTATATTTTTATAGTAGCTTGCCATAACAAAACACTGAGTATTTTAACAAGAAAATTTAATTTTCTCATAGTTCTGGAGGCAAGAAGTCTTAGGGCAACGTGTCAGTAAGTAGGTTTGGTTTCTTCTGAGGCCCTTCTTGCAGATGACTGCCTTATTGTGTCCTCACACAGTCTTCTCTGTGCACTGCACTTTTGTGTCCAAATTTCCTCTTCTCAAACTGACACCAGTCAGATTTGGGCCTACCTGACGGCCTCATTTTAACTTAATCATCACTTTAAAGGGCCTATTTCCAAATACACCACATTCTGAGGTACTGGGAGTTAAAGCTTCAAAATATGGACCAGAAGAGGGCAAATTCCACACCTAACAATGTTGCTATTATCTATGTTCTTAAAGTTATTTACCTCTTGAAATCAGTCATGGGGGGAGTATTTAGCATTTCAGTAAATGCTCCAAATTAGGGCTTTTTGTTCTCCCCGCCATGCCGCCATGCCCGGTGTCATTTAGTAGCACATCACAACTAGGAAGGTGTTAGTCTCGAGTATAATTTGAATCTGAAAAGGAAGAAATACACACACACACACACACACACAGGAGTGTGTATATGTAGATGGTGTACAGTGCATAACCTACATATAGCTTATGTAGCTTACATATAGCTTATATATATATATATATTTTTTTTTAATTTATTCATTCAGGAGAGATCCAGAGAGAGAGAGGCAGAGAAAGAGGCAGAGGAAGGAGGCTCCCTGCAGGGAGCCTGATGCAGCACTCTACCCCTGGACCCTGGGAACATGACCAGAGCCAAAGGCAGACACTCAACCAGTGAGCCACCCAGGTGTCCCTCGATGTTCTTTTAAGAAGTAATCGGGGACATCCTCCCATCGGTTTGGATTTACCCACAGGGATAAAACGTCCTTCCCTCCTCCCTACACTTTGAGAATCATTGAGGAGGAATGAACCAAGCACAAGCCAGTGCTATACCCCATTAAGATTCACTAGAAGGGGCATCTGGGTGGCTCGGTGGTTGAGCAGCTGCCTTTGGCTCAGGTCGAAATCCCTCGGTCCTAGGATTAGGATGGGGTCCTAAGTCGGGCTCCCTGCAGGGAGTCTATTCTTCCCTCTGCCTAGGTCTCTGCCTCTCTCTCTCATGAATGAATAAATGTTAAAAAAAAAAAAAAAAGAGAGACGGAGGGGGGGTTCACTAGAAGTAGAGGCCCTGAAGGATATAAAGGTGGAAGAAAAACTAGAAAAACTCGAGTCAGTATTTTTAAAATTAGCAAGGATAAACAAAAGCGTATTAGACTTGGCAAGCAAGATATCTGATGACTAATCTAGGTGAGGTTTGCGGAGCTAAAGCGTTTATGATCATCATAATAGGTGTGCGCTCCTTTACCCTAGCGTTTCTAGTAGAACCGGGGTGTCTCCTACTTCCGGCCTCCCCGCTCCAAGGTGCACAGAGCTTCACTCCCTCAGGGTGGGCAGGCCTCTACACTGGTCGGGGAGGCCAGGGGGCGGAGCGAGGAACTGCGAGGTGGAACCACAGGGCGCCTCTGACTGTAGAGACCCAGCAGGTGAGCCTGGAGCCCGAACCTGGCCGACGGCCCCGGCCCTTCCACGCCTCTCTGGAGCCCTGAACCAGAGCCCCCGTCCGCCGCCCGCTTCAGGGGCCGTCGCCTCCGAGCGCCGGTTCTCAGCTTCGGGCTCGGGCTTCCGCCCCGGGGCCTTTGTTCCGGCGCAGAACGTTCCAGACGCGCCGGAAGGCGGATGGCGGGGGCGGGGCTGCCACCGCGGCGGTCGGCCACGGGTGCGGCCGCTGGGGGGCGCGCGAGCCCCGGCTCAGGCCGCCCGCCCACGTGACCGCGGCGGGCCAGGAGGCCGCCCCCGCCCGCCCCCGCCCGCCGCCCGCCGCCAGCTCCGCCGCGGTTACGAAACGAGCGCCCGGGGCGGCGGCGCGGGGAGCCGCGCGTCGCCCAGGCCGACGGATTTTCCGTCGCCATTTCGTCGCCGCCCTTGTGTTTTGCGAGCGGCTCCCCTCTTTAAGTCCTGATGCTGCCATCCGGCAGCCCCGTAGTCTGGGGCGGGTCGTGTCGCCTCCCCAGGCCGCGGGCTACGAATCTGTAAAAATGGGGATCTCCTGGCGCGGAGATGTCAGGTCTCCTGGGATGCGGCGGAGTTTCATCGTAGGCGCCGGCGTGAGCCCGTTAAACAGGGCCGGAGGCTGCGAGCCAGCGTTGGGTTCCGCGCGGGCGTCCGACCGCGGGCCAGACCGTGTTCTCCGGGGCTCCAGTTCTCGCGGTTCCTCCGTCCGACGGGGCGGACCGCAGTGCTCGTATTCCGGTTTTAAAACTAGGTTCTAGCGTTCAGATGCCTCTTTTGTACCACGCACGCCCCGTGTGAAGCACCACGGCCGTCTGTCCGCCCCAGCGTGGCACGTTAATACGACCCCAAGAAATCCTCTCGAGTGGTCAAGAGCCCACGAATTTGGGAGCCAGGTCATCAAGCTCTCCCCCAACTGCTAGTGACAGCGAAGTACAGGTGATGATAAGCCTTTAATGAAGACTGAAAGAGCACTGAACTTACTGGTGGGAAAAAGGAGTCAGGTATATGAGCTTAATGACGGCAGTACCTGGCAAGGCAAGGAAAAAGAAACTCAAGTCAGAGTTCAAGCCTCCTGCCAGAGAAGACAGCTTCAGGTGGAAGAATTTCAAACATAGCCAAGGAGAACAGGGAGTAAAACTCACCCAGAGCTACTAAAAACAATTATTGGCCAAATAGCTATCTTCTGTAATAGAATGAGGCTGGTATCTTGGGGTTGGGGGGGGGGGGGCGCAGGGGACAAGGCCCAACTGCTTTTATTTTTATTTATTTATTTTAAAAAAATTTTTTTCTTTGATTTTTTTATTTATTTATGATAGGCACACAGTGAGAGAGAGAGAGGCAGAGACACAGGCAGAGGGAGAAGCAGGCTCCATGCACCGGGAGCCCGACGTGGGATTCGATCCAGGGTCGCGCCCTGGGCCAAAGGCAGGCGCCAAACCGCTGCGCCACCCAGGGATCCCCCCCAACTGCTTTTATATTTCCAAACTAGAAACACAGGCCCTGGATTGAAAACAATTAATGACCTTGTGACCACCGTTCTGTCCCTCTTTCATGGCGGCAGTGTAGCCCTGTATGTAATAAAGCCAGACATGTTCTACAGTGATACAAATGCCAGTGCCCTAAAAAACAAAAAAGATCTGCTTGTACTCCAGCAATTAAATGTAAAGTGCTAGATGACTGCAGCGCTTTCCACAATTGGGATTTATAGTTCTACATTCTAGAAATCCAGTAGGACCTTATAGAGAAAGGCTTTGGCTTTAGTGTTGAGCATAGACTACAGTACCATCTGAGGGGCCACACTGTATGAACGTGCTCCAAAAGACGTAAAAGGCTACCTCTCCCCAATATCACCCTTGTCCTTCACTTTGCTGACCTAGGCAGGATTTGCTGTTTCAAAGCCACATCTATGGGAATGAGTGAGATTCCTCTCTGACTCCCAGAGCCATGAGTGCTGACCCTAATCTAAATGTGATAATGAGGGGTGCCTGGGTGGCTCAGTCAATCAAGCATCTGTCTTTGGCTCTGGTCATGATCCCAGGGTCCTGGTATAGAGCTCTCTGTTGGGTTCCCTGCTCAGCAGGGATCAGAGAGCCTGCTTCTCCCTCTCCCTCTCTGCTTCTTCCTCCCTCTGCTTCTCCCTCTCCTTTTCCCTCTGCCTGCCATTCTGGCTGCTTATACTCTGTGTCACATAGATAAAATTGTTAAAAATAAGTAAATGTGGTAATGTGTTGGAAGAGTTGGACAATCTTCAGTATTGCCAGTTACATCACTTATATTAAACAGTCATGGCAACAATCAAGCTTAAAACAGCCCATGCATGTTAAGAAGAATGTGTTTAGGATTTTAAGGGGTTTCTATTAACCAAGAAATGAAACACACTGTTCAAGTGGCCTAGCAAGTGAATCATGTTAGCTTTGTGAAAGAAATTGAAGCTGGAAGCCACAGAGAAACACTAATAAAAAGAATGAGGAACTGATAAAATCATCCCAGAAGATAAAGATATGATAAACAGGAAGGGAAACCCAGATCACTTCTTCATAAATATGTTAAAATTGCTGCAAAAATGGTGAAATACCTGAATGATTTCATTCCTTTTTTTTTTTTTTTTTTTCAAAGTAGGAGCCTCATCTAACATGGAGCTGGACTTGATGAGATGCCGTGGAGTTCCATCTTAGGTGCATCTAACGTGAACTAGTTAAATAGGGCAGAAGGTTGCCAGCCACAGTTCCGTGCAAGTGTCAGATGGGAGACCAGACTTTGTTCTCTTTGGCTCTCACAACCCTGAGATCAAGACCTGAGGCTGAAATCAGGAGTTGGGAATGCTTACCCCACTGAGCCACACAGGTGTCACTGAATGATTTAACTTCAGAATAAAATCTCTCTGTGGAAGAAACCAGAAAATTAAATGTGGTTCACACTATGTCCTTATAACTCAGCAATTCTGTATATAAGTTATACACCCAACAAAAGTGAGTGCCTAGGTCCACTAAAAGACTTGTATAATACTGTACATAGTAGCTTTCTTTAGAACAGTTTGAAAACAACTCAGATGGCCAGCAACAGTAGAATAAATTGCAGTATGTCCATACAATGGAGTAATATAAAACAATGAAAATAATGAGCTACCATTTCATGCAACAAGATTAGAGGACTTACAGTCATAATGGTGAGAAAAATAAGTCAGGCACAAAAGAATATATGCTTTATGGTATCATATGAAATTGAACAGGCAAAGCTAATCTATACTGACAGAAGTTAAATAGGAGTTTACCTTTAAGGATGTAGTGTCAGGGAAAGGGCAAGAAGAAGCCTCTGGAATGCTAGAAACATTCTTGATCTTTTTGGTGATGGTCACACAGCACACGTAAAGATGCATTGAACAATTTAAGATTCATTTACTTTGTATTTGCTACAGCTCAATACAAAGTAACAAGATAAAACCACTTGTAACATTATGTAATATTTGAGCTGTTATCAACAAATGTTTGAGCAGTTCAAGATTCAGTGGTAACAACTGGTGAATACCATGTTTAAAACAACCAGCAGGGGATTCCTGGGTGGCTCAGCGGTTTGGCGCCTGCCTTTGGCCCCGGGGCGTGATCCTGTCAACCCAGGATCCAGTCTCACGTTGGGCTCCCTGCATGGGGCCTGCTTCTCCCTCTGCCTGTGTCTCTGCCTCCCTCTCTCTCTCTCTCTCTCTCATGAATAAATAAATAAAATCTTAAAAAAAAAAAAAAACCACCAGCAGCTGAGCAGGTGCAGTTCTCAACCTTGAACTAGAGTCGGCCGTGTTTGAGGCTTGCTCTTTGTCCCCGAAGCCTTCATCCACCCGGTTATCATACAGCTCCTGCACTAATATTCATCATAGGCCACTGCCCACAGTCATGATGTCATTTTTGTAGTCACACTGGCAAGAACACCCACATTGGGTAGATGATGGGTATTCAGGTTCACATCTTTTTGATATATTTTCTTGTCTTCAATTAAAATGATACAATTTTATTCATACATCATTGTATGATATTGCCTATACTATATTTTATAAATACAATATATAACATTTTATAAATACTAAATGTAAAACTAACATATGCTATGTCTAATAGATGGGATAAATAAGGGATTTTCAAGGGTAACTTTGACGGTAAGACATTGTTGTCCTCTCATCTCTCCCAGCTCTCTATCCCCACAAAATGTGAAGCTTGTAGCCTAGTGCCTGACTTACAGAAACTGCCAGTTTAGCGCCTTCTGCCTAGACTCCCACCTCCCACAATCCACATGTGCTCTTCCCACCAAAGTTGCCAATGACCGAAAGATCTCCTTTAATCACACTTGAGTTTTCTGTTCAGTGTCTCCTCCTTAACCCTCTTACTCTACACGCTCTCTCTGGGACCTCTCACTGATTCTCATAGTTCAGCTTCTTTTTTCTTTTAATTTTTATTTATTTATGATAGTCACAGAGAGAGAGAGAGAGGCAGAGACACAGGCAGAGGGAGAAGCAGGCTCCATGCAGGGAGCCCGACGTGGGATTTGATCCCGGGTCTCCAGGATCGCGCCTTGGGCCAAAGGCAGGCGCCAAACCGTTGCGCCACCCAGGGATCCCTCTCTTTTCTTTTCTTTTCTTTTCTTTTCTTTTCTTTTCTTTTCTTTTCTTTTCTTTTCTTTTCTTCTCTTTTCTTTTCTTTTTTCTTTTCTTTTCTTTTCTTTTCTCTTTTTTCTTTTCTTTCCTTCCTTCCTTCCTTTCTTTCTCTTTCTTTCTTTCTTTCTTTCTTTCTTTCTTTCTTTCTTTCTTTCTTTTCTTTCTTTTTTTCTAGATTTTATGTATTTGAGTGAGATAGCAGGAGCAGGAGGGAGGAAGAGGGAGAAGCAGGATCCCTACTGAGCAGGAAGCCTGATTGGGGGGGCGGGGAACTCCAGGACTCAGGATTCAATCCCAGGACCCTGGAATCATGGCCTGAGCCAAAGGCAAATGCATAACCGGCTGAGCCCCTCAGGTGGCCTCATAGCTCAGCTTCTGACTAAAGAATGTCGAACCTCCCAAATTTATACCTCCAGCACAGGCCTCTTACTACTGCTCCAGCGCTGCAATTTTCATATGCATTCTGGATGGTTCCATCTGGTTGTTGCTCAGGCACCTCAAAAACATGTCCTAAAGTGAACTCACCATCCCTCCCTCACTCCTCTGGCCTGTTCCAATTGTTTGGTACTACCTTCCAACAATTTTCCAGGCTAAACCTCCCTTTCTCTCACCTCTGCATCTAATCAGCCCACGAATCTTGCAGTTTCATCAGTGTTTTCTTGAATTCTTTTCTTCCTTATTTCTACTGCCTTATTTCAGGTTCTTGACACTTGTCACCCAGGCTGCTATAACCGGTCTCTTCTAGTTCTCTTTCCCTTGAAACTTCCTCTATATTTTTGTGCCAGGATGGCTTTTCTAAATTTTTTAAAAGTAATCTTTACACCCAACATGGAGCTCAAACCCATGACCCTGAGATCAAGTGTTGCATGCTCTATCAACTGACCAACCGGGCACCCCCAGGGTGGTTTTTCTAAAATGAGTATCTGACTATGCTTCTCTCTTGCTCCCTTCCTATGTATCTCCCCATGACTGGCCTGTCCTGCGGAGGACATTTGCATTCCTTAACTTGGCCAACAAGGCCACTGTCATCTAGCACTGACTTCTCTACGCTTGTCTCTCATGCTTCCTTCTAGCTCCAGGAAATCTGAAGTCTTCAAACATCCTCAAATCCATCTATTGCTTCTTTTTTTTTTTTTTTTTAAGATTCATTTGAGAGAGAGAGAGCATGCACAAGCAAGACAGAGGCCAACAAGGGGCTCTATTCTAGGAGGATCATGACCAGAACCAAAGTCAGATGTGTAACCAACTGAGCCACCCAGGCGCTCCTGCTTCTGGCTTTTGGCCGACCCCTCTGTCTCAAATGTCTTCTCTATGCAGCAGCCCTGTAGAACACCCATCCTACAGAGCTACCTCTCCAGGTCAATTCCTCGTCATTCTTTGAGATTGAGCCCAGTGTTACCTCCTCCAGGACACTTGCTTAACTGCACTTGATTCTTGGTTAGAAGTCCCATTCCTTTGACTCCCATAATACTTTTATATCTCCACAATTTCATCTATTACATGATAAAAAAATTTTTTATAAATGTCCTGTTAACCTCCTTGGGGATTCACTGTTATACCTTCAGTGGCTTAACACAAATGGTTAAATTTGAACCAGAACTGCTTTGAGTTCACATGTAACCTCACTGAATGTCCTAGGCAGCAGATACCAACAGGATCTCCATTTTACAGAGGAAGAAACAGGCACTGAGGAAGTTAAGTAATTTGCTCAAGGGCAAGTGCATATTGGCCTTCAGGAATGCACACCAAGTTAGCCTGGCTCTACATTTGCCATCCTTCATCACTATATTACATTGCCTTTCTACAAGAGTGGACACTTAGTAAATTTTAACAATAGTTTTGCTTAGTGATTGCATCCTAGGTATCATACTTTGTGCTAAGTGCTTTACCTCAATTATTTCAACTCCACAACAATCCTGTGAGGTTAAGTACCATCATTATTCCCATTTTACATAAGAGGAAACAACTTTGGGGCACCTGGGTGGCTCAGTGGGTTGAGTATCTGACTCTTTGATTTCAGCTCAGGTCATGATCTCGGGATCCTGGGATGGAGCCCCTGTCCAGCTCTGTGCTCAGTGAGGAGTCGGCTTGAGATCCTCTCCCTCTGTCCCTTTCCCCCGTCTCATGAGTGAGAGCTCTCTCTCTCTCTCTCTCTCAAATAAAAACTTTAATGACAGAGGGAGAGAAAACAGGTTTAGAGAAGTTTGGTGACCTCTCCCCCAAGGTCATAGAGCTAGTTAGTGACATAGCTTCACTCACAACCAAAGTCTTAATCAGTATACTGCACCATATGAGACCGACAGCTCAGGAAGGCAGGGACGTCCAAGATGAAGACTAGAACAGCACGGAGACCTAGGACACCTACTTCTGAAAACAGAGTTCAGAACCTCGGGTATAGAACAGACCGACTCACAAGTGGGGCAGAAAGAGACCGGTCCAGAAACAGTGACCCAGAATCAAAGGGACATAGAAATAGATTTCTGTGCAATGAAAGCCCCTCCCTGAGGAATTGGTTGCCCAAGCAGCTCAAAGGTCTTGACGTCGGAGAACACACTTCCTGGGATCCCAAAGCACTGATAAATCAAAGAGCTCATTCTGAGCCCCGACCGCCTGGTGCAGACACCGCGGCCGCCAAGAAGGGTTAACCCCCCGGGGGCGGGGGGGGGGCGGCGGGGACCGAGGTTACCCATCAGGAAATGGGCTCAAGGGGGGCGTGCCCTCCACTGGAGCGAGGGTCCCGGGTGTTAACCGCCCACGAGGAGCCCCCGCGGGGGCGTGGCCACGGGGAGGGGCGCGACCTGGGGCGGCGACCAGAGGGTTAACCGCCCGCGTGGGCCGCCGGGGGCGGGGCCGGGCCGGGCCGGGGCGGGGCGAGGCCGGGGGAGGTGCTGGATGGAGGCGGAAGCCGCCGGCAGTCTGCGCCCAGGTCTGCGCCCCGCGCGGCTCGCGGCTCGCCTTACCTTCGGCCGAGTTCCCCCTGAGGGCTGGTGACCTCTGGGCCTGGGAAGCTGAGCGAGGTTCGAGGGCGGTGACGGGGCACGGGGTGGGCAAAAGGGACGGCCCGTGGAGGGATCCAGAGGGGCGAACTCGCGAGTCTCGAGAGAGCGGGACCGATGAGCGAGGGCAAGGTGATGGGCCTAGGACCTTTGGGGGAGCCAGGAGGGCGGGGAGGGATGGTGGGCAACCACGCGGCGAAAGCTGGGGTGCCAGGGCAAGGAGCTCCCGCCAGGATGCCGCACTTTAAACCCTCTTCTTTCCCAATTCCTCTCAGGTTAATCCCGAGCGGGAGCTGCTCAACTTTCAGAAGAGAGGGGCCCCAACAAGACTCGGGGATTCCTTCAACTCCTCACCTCCATGGGCCAGACGGCCCTGGCAGGGGGCAGCAGCAGCACCCCCACCCCACAGACCCTGTACCCTGACCTCTCTTGTCCTGAGGGCTTGGAGGAGCTGTTGTCTGCTCCCCCTCCTGATCTGGGAGCCCAACAGCGCCACGGCTGGAACCCCAAGGACTGCTCAGAGAACATCGAGGTCAAGGAAGGGGGGTTATGCTTTGAGCGGCGGCCGGTGGCCCAGAGCACTGATGGGGCCCGGGGTAAGAAGGGCTACTCGAGGGGCCTGCACGCCTGGGAGATCTGCTGGCCCCGGGAGCAGAGGGGTACCCACGCCGTGGTGGGCGTGGCCACGGCCCTCGCCCCGCTGCAGGCTGACCACTATGCGGCGCTGCTGGGCAGCAACAGCGAGTCGTGGGGCTGGGACATTGGGCGAGGGAAGCTGTACCATCAGAGCAAGGGGCCTGGGGCCCCTCAGTATCCAGCCAGACCTCACGGTGAGCAGCTGGAAGTGCCGGAGAGGCTGCTGGTGGTTCTGGACATGGAGGAGGGAACTCTGGGCTACGCTATTGGGGGAACCTACCTGGGGCCAGCCTTCCGCGGACTGAAGGGCAGGACCCTCTATCCGGCAGTAAGCGCTGTCTGGGGCCAGTGCCAGGTCCGCATCCGCTACCTGGGCGGAAGGAGAGGTGAGGCCTGGGGCAGGTGTGGGGAGAGTGTTCTGTTACTGATGGCCGTGGTTTGGGATGGAAGCTCGACGCCTTATAAGAGCAGAGGGAAATGGGCCTTCGTCTGACCTGCCTCTGACTTCTAGTCAGTGCAGGGCAGGGGAATGACAAAAGGTCCACACAGCTGTTACTTATCTTTATCGTCCCGGCAACAGTAGATATGAAAGCTAGGCTTGGGAAGGCCACTCACTAGTTAGTGGTGAGCCCACAGAACAGAGAGGCACTCCGGGGATTAGGACTTTATAGCAGGTGTTATCAGCTCCTGGTGCAAGAGATGTAAGGCATTAAATGGGGACTGGGCTAGGTGTGCGAAGAGGACTGGCAGTGCCAAGCACTCAGGGTGTGGACCAGATTCCCTGGGTTCTGACCGGTCTGTGCGCCCTTCCTTCCTCAGACCCCAGTAAGGGGACTTTGAGGCCCTGGGCACTTGGAAGGAAAGCAGTGAATGGCTCAGGGCCTTTGGGTGGGGCTATAGGGGTGGGACCTGCTTTAGGAAGGAGGGGGCCAGGGCTTGGGGCTGATGGAACCTCACGGCGCTCTGCAGCAGTCTTCAGCACAGGGTGGGTACCTCTCCACCCCTTACCCGTGGTCAGCTATTCTTGAGTGGGGGGAGGGCCATCCTTCCTTTGACTTCATCAGCCCCAGCCCCAAGGCTCTATGCAGTCAAAGCCTGGACCAGCTACACCACTGTCTGAGCGTCCTTGATCTATTGATTAGAGGGCCTTAGTGAGAGCTTCACCCGCAGCTGACCAGGGATGTGTGAAATCTGTGATGCCTCCCAAGAGCAGGTGCAGAACTTCGGGGTGCCTTAGATCTCCCTATCAACCAAGATGCAGGGCAGGAAAGCAGCAGGGAACCTGGGCAGGACAGTGTAGTTTGAGGAAGTGTGGCTGGTGGCTATACCCCTACTTACCTTCCCCTCCTTCTCTCTCCCAGCGGAGCCACACTCCCTTCTGCACCTGAGCCGCCTGTGTGTGCGCCACGCCCTGGGGGATACCCGGCTTGGCCAGGTATCTGCTCTCCCCTTGCCCCCTGCCATGAAGCGCTACCTGCTCTACCAGTGACTCCTATGATACCACAGATTGCGCTGGGGCCTTACTACCCATCCCCTGGGGGGTGGGGAGGCGGCACTGCTGGCCTAGACCAGCTACTACTTAAAGCCGGTGAGGCTGGGCCTCTACCCCAACCCAAGCTCTGGGGATCCAGCAGCCCCGAGCCACCCACAGGGGTGGCAGGGAGGGAGCTATTATTTGAGGCTATGGCCACCTGGTACGCAAGACATTTTTTCCAGTAAAAACAGTAAGAGACATGCTATTGCAGAAACCGGTTTGTGGTATTTTGTACGAGCGTTCTGTGGCTGTCTCAAGAAAGAAAAAGATGATATGGGCAAGTGTTGTGAAGAAGGACAAACCCCAGGGCTCAGTGCCAGGTGTTTATTTCCCCCCACATGTGGGATTGCTCACATACACAACACACACAGGCGTTGGCACCATGGGAGAGAGCAGCACCCCTGGCCTCTGAGGGGAGGACAGGGCTTTTCTCTCAGCCCTTGGCCTCATGGAGCGAGATGGGAGAGGAGGACGGCTTCTTTCTCCTGCCCTCACTGGGGACTGAGGGGGCCCATAGGCAAATCCCACCCCTTCCACCTCTCAGCCAAGGAGAAGTCACCTTGGTGACATGTTTAGTTCCAACCATTACAGTAAGTGGAGAAGGGATTGGCCTGGTCCCAACCATTACAGGGTAAGGTGTAAACGGTAAGGAAGAGGTATAGTTTGGCCACAAAGGGGGCAGGTGACACCATCAGAAGCATGTGCAGGGTGGGGGTGGGGGTAGGAGCACAGTTACTGAGCTTCTGAGCTACCTAGTCCCTGGCTTAGCAGGAATAGGGGAGATGGATGGGCTTATTGTTTGGCGTTGATGATATCCACAAACTCAGGCTTGAGGGAAGCCCCACCCACGAGGAAGCCATCCACATCAGGCTGGCTTGCCAGCTCTTTGCAGGTTGCTCCAGTCACAGAACCTGGGAAGGGAGAAGACAGAGGGAATGGTCAGGGAAAGGACAGGAGGCTGAGTTCACCCCCATCTCAGGCGGGAGCCAAACCTGTTTACCTCCGTAAATGATACGGGTGCTCTGAGCCACTGCATCAGAGACGTTGGACTTGAGCCATCCCCGGAGCTTTTCATGTACTTCCTGGGCCTAGAACAAGAAGCCAGACCAAGTAAGCCCTTTTCTGCTTTTCACTCAAAGGCTAAAAGACCCTGGGCCCCAATGAAGAAAGGTAGTGTGGGGCAAGGACCCACAGATCTGAGCCAGAATACCACAGCTCCAATCCCATCCAGACCCTGGAATGGATGTCCTTGGACAAGTCACTCTCCTCAGGGCCTGGGGACTCCTGTCTTTAAAATGAGCAGTTGGTTCAGATGATCTCTGTTGCACTCTAGTCCTACCGAGGCAGGTAAGATGGAGCAGAGCTCTTGGTCTCAGTTACCTGTTGGGGTGTTGCAGTCTTGCCAGTCCCAATGGCCCATACAGGCTCATAGGCCAGGACAACCTTGCTCCAGTCCTTCACGTTATCTGTGAGACAGAGATCACAGATGGAAGGGTTAATGGGAAGGAGCTGGCCAGCCTGTAGCCCAGGGAATGAAGAAAGATGGTGGCCTAATGCCCCCTGGTGGCTGTTGGAGGAACTCCAAGTGGCATCTAAACCATCTGGGCAGGAACAGACCCGATATGGAGGATGCAAAGGTTCTCACCCTCCCCCTTCCTTTCCAGTGTCAGCATGGAATCAAGTCAGGCCGCAGAGCATCTCACCCTACCCTCTGTGCCTCTAGCCCTAGCCAGGCTCAAAGGTCCCCTTCTCCAGAGTTACCTGCGATGACCTTGGTTTGCTCGAAAACAACCTTCTCAGTGATGCCAGCTTCCCTCTCATCTAGCTTCTCCCCAATGCAGGCAATTACTCCGAGTCCCTCTGCCAGGGCGTGGGCCACTTTCTGTCCAATCAGCTGTTGAGTAGCAGATCTGGTGAGACACCCCTCTTGGAATAAGGGGTCTCTTACCTCCCATTCTGGTTACTCACCTCATCCGACTCCCCAAAGACATGCCTTCTTTCCGAGTGCCCCAGGACTACCCATGTGGCTCCGCAGTCTTTGATCATGCCAGGGCTATTGGAAGAGATAAAACCATGCTTCAGGAGAAAGCCCACCCTGTAGCCTCTCCCTCAACAAGGAAAGTGAGGGCACGGTCCCCACCCGCCCCTCTCCTGCCTGCATCTCACCTGATCTCCCCAGTAAAGGCCCCGTTAGTCACTTTGTAGCAGTTCTGTGCAGCCACAGCAATCTTGGCATCTAGCTTCTGCCGAGCGAAGTCGATGTAGGCAGTGGGAGGTGCACAAACCACTTCTGGAGAAATGATGGCACAAGAGGATGAGGTCACAAGGAAGCCCTTCTTCAGACTCCATCCAGTGTTCTGGAGTCCTCTTGCCTTCACCTGATTTCTTAGTTCTCCCTATCCCTTCTCACTCCAGCAAGATCATCTCTGTCCACTTAGCAGCTCAGGCTGGGCCTGTACCCAACTCCTTGAGCCTTCCAGGTGTCCCTGGGAGGCCATGGCCCTGGCCCTGCCCTCTGCTCTTTAACAGCTGTGGTTCTGATTTCTCAGGGCTATTCTGGGCCTGGGCACCTCCTAGACTCAGCATTCTCTTGAAGCCAACCATGCCTCCCTTCTAAAATTGTCCATCCCTACCACCCCCAGGCAAGGATTTTTAGCAAAAGCAGAAGGAGCAGACACTCCTGGGGTTTGTACTGGGGTCTGGGGAGCATAAACCAGGGCCTCTTTTGATCAAGCCCGGGTTTCTGTGAGTTAGATGAGTGGGAGGGTGAGGGCTGAGGACAGCACTCTGGGCCCGCGGGTGGCACGAAGTTGACTGGCTCGTGGAGGCCTTGCGCTTTCCCGTTTCCAGCCTGCACAACGCTGTGGGATCGCTCCTCATTCCCCCAAAGCGCCTCTCGTCTGGCACCTGCTGAGCCCCTTGGTCGCAAGGCGGGCGTCATCGCGCCGGCGAGGGGAAAGGATGGCGCGGGGAGCGCAGGCCACCGCCGCCCGGCCGCCGGGGATTCGGCCCGCCCCGCGAGGAGGCGGCGCGGGAGGAGGCGCGAGGAGGCGGCGCGGGGAGGCGGCGCGGGGAGGAGGCGCGGGCTACGTGCGGCGGCGCACGGGGCGCACGGCCCAGGGGGCAGGCAGCTGGGTCCCCGCACCGAGGCTCGGCCTCCTCCCCCGCACCCCGGGCGGCCGCCAGCAGCCCGCCGTCGCCCGCAGGGGCTCGGCTCCGACCCCCGTCCCGAGTCCGCACCCCGGGCCGTCTCCCCCACGGCGACCCGAGAAATGCTCTCCCGCCCCGCGGTCGGACGGCACGGCTCGGTGCGGCGCCGAAGTCCCGACCCCGACGGCCCTCGGGCGCGGCCCCGCACCCAGGGCACGCGGACAGCGGCCGCCGCCCCGCCCGGCCTCCCCCCGCGGCCGGCGAGGCTCACCGGTGTCGGCCGGCACCTTGGCCGCGTTCAGGGTGGTGATGAGCTCCCCCAGGTTCTTCTTGCGCCCGTTCATCTTCCAGTTCCCCCCGACGAAGAACTTCCTGGAGGGCGCCATGGCGCTGGGAGCGACACACTGAAGGTCAGGAGCACCGCGCAGCCGCTGCCACTGCCCGCTTATGTAGAGCGCCGCGAGCCGGAACTCCGCCTCCTCCCCGCCCCCGGCCACGGCTCGGCCGCCCCCGCCCGCCGGGAGGCCCGCCCGCCGCCGCCGCCGCCGCCGCCGCCGCCGCCGCCGCCGCGGGGTTCGGAAGCGACGCCCCCCATTGTGGCGGCGTTCCAGGGCGGCCGGGGGCTCGGGCGCCGCGGAGCCACCGCCTGGCTTGGGGGAGGAGGCGGGACCCGGCACTCGGGGGCGCCCCACCTCACGATTCCAGCACCCCCGAGGGCCGGAGGGTTTCCCCAGGGGCGCCTTGGCCGGAGGTTACGCTGCTGGCGCGGGCTGAGGGCGCTCCGCGGGGCAGGTCTCCAACTCCGAGGAAAGGACCTCCCTTCCCCCGCCGGAATAGCTGCATCCCTGATCGCTGAGCAGGCACCTCTGACCTGTGGGGCGGGGTGCGGAGTGTCGTCCCAGTTACTGGGCCAGTGGCAGGGTTCAGAGCGGGAGGGACGGTCCACACTGCCTCGAAACTGCAGCGGAGAGAGAGGCAGTTCAGACCCCCTCCGTCCCCAACTCCGGGGGTCCCCCCTCTGCTCCAGCTGGCCCGCCCCACTGGAGACTGCAGGGCCTAGGGGACCCGAGACATCTGGGAAATAGCCACTTGGGACCTGTCCAGTGTGGCCGCTGGAAGGCAGGTAGAGCTCTTCACCCCCCACGTTTGCTCGGTGTCACCCCCCTCCACTGGCTCTGATTGGACAGCCCCTACCCCTCAGCGTTCCTCTACTGCCCCCATGTTCACCCCTCCTCATCTCACACTCCGCTTCCCAAGAGCTCTAGAACTACTGAAAAGTAGAGAACAGCCAAAGGAGGGGGGCAAAGAGGCAAGGGGCCCAACGGGCTATCTTTCCAGCCCCAGGCAAGGTCAGTCTCCCCCAAGGTATCAAAAAGGACACGACTTAGCCATTATACTTTTATTCACATCGTGTATTTTGGCATTTTTCCAGAGAAGGGGCAGGGAAGAGACTGGGTGGGGGAAAGACAGGCCGGAGGGCAAGGGGGACTCCCATTTCCTTCGCAGCCCTCCCTGCCTGGCCACACAGGGAGCAAACACTAAGAGGGAGGGGAGGCACAGATGCCCCCTCCTGTGGAAGAGGCTGCATGAAGCTGCACCCACGCGCACGCACACACACAAACGAGCCCCCCTCCAAACCAGGGGCCGGCAGGGTTACACAGAGAAGCAGAGCACTGTGGGTTCAAGGAGTGGGGTGGGGGGGACAAGGAAGTCTCCTCACAGACAGGTGGCCGGCCCCTCCCATCCCCCTCCTGCTCTATCCCCAAAGTCTCTCAAGTGTCCCCCGCTTTGCTTGGCCATTCTCCTATGGCCTCTAGCTTCTTCCCTGCTGCTGAGGACAAAAAGAAACAGGGTACAGAGCAGGTGGGGGGGGGCTGAAGTCCATCGTCCACCCATCAGCCCCTGTCCCTCATGCCAGATGGTCTGTCCCCTGTCCTCCGTGGTAAGGGCTCAGGGCAGGCCTTTAGCTGGCCACTCTCTGGTAGAAGTAGATGTAGCCCAGGTCCTTGGGTGGCTTCTCAGAGGCACACACTTTCTGGTCATTGTAGATCACCCATCTGGGGGAGTGGGGAGAAGGATGAACAGACTGGGCATCCACTTTGCATCAACTTAAGTCTCTGATACAGCCCCAGAGTTGATCCTGGTGATTCTGGGGCAAACATTCCCAACACCCTCAGCCTGGGCCCCAACACCTGCAGTCGAGCTGCTACCTGCCTGAGGGGAACATCCCAATCTCATTCTCCACCCAAGTCCCTAAATCCTTCAGTATCTCTGCGGCCACCCCCACCCATTCCTGTCAGGCCCAGGTCCGCAAACATTTTCTGGAAAAGGGCCAGACAGTAAGTAGTTTAGGTTGCATCGGCCATCCGGTCCCTGACACAATTACTCAACTTTCCTGTTGCAGTAGGAAAGCAGCTACGGATGATACATATGTGAGTAAGTGTGGTTATGCTCATTAAAACTTTTATTTATAAAAGCAGGCGGCCAGATGTAGCCTTGAGCTGTAGTCTGCTGAGCCCTGCTATCAGGCATTCTATCAATTTCTGGTGTATCTGTGCCATCCCCCCACCCCTAACCAGCAGGCCTTTCCCTTCTCCCACAAATACTCTAAGGACTTCCAGGATGCCCCCACCTGTTCATTCATTCCCACCACACTCCCCAGTTCAGAACGTACCCTGCCAGCCCCTCACCTGCCTTCCTTCTTGATGTGGCAGACATAGTGACCACACATGGTAGAGGTGCCCATGTGACTGATGAAGGCAAAGAGCTGATACTCTAGAGGAGACAATGAGAAGGACCCCTGAGCACCAGTCCAAAAGATGCATCTAACAGCCCAAACTCAGGACGCCAATCTCAGGGACGGGGGGGCAGGGACTCGGTCATAAGTCTGTCTTGGCCTCCTAGGACCCCACCTTCGCCTCCTAGGACCCCACCTTCACCTCCTAGGACCCCACCTTCAGAAGCCACGTCAGTGGAAAGAAGCTTCTGACCCTGCTGCCACCTGAGGGAAGCAGAGTGGCCCTGCAATGATGAGCTGGTAGCAGACTGGCTAGATTGCACTGGCCTGTCCTGTTTCCCAGGGACACTCACTTCCAGGGCCATCCCGGACTTTAGGTCCCACCGGCACAGACTCGGAGATGGAGTCAGCAGCCGAGCGGCCCTCCGAGATGTCCATGGCGGCTTCTGCATCCAGGTCATCGATGTGACTGAAGATCCAATCCACGGCCCTTTCTAAACTATTGTTCTTGGAGAGGAGGGAAGTGTTACTCTTTCCAACACGTTCCAGGCAAGAAAACCACTAGCGAAGGCCTCAGCTACTTCAGGACAGCCACAGAAACATGGAGCCTTGGCCTTGGCCACGGCCACCTCATACCGGCTGTCCTTCGTCTTGCTCACAAAGGACAGAACCTCATCCCCACTCCCTTCTTTTCCCCACAGGCCCCGGGTCCTCAGCTGGGGGCAGCCCATACCGTGGCCCGAAGTGCTTTCAGGGCCTGGTCCCGGGAGAAGCCCATGGAAACGATGGTGCTCACGCAGTCTTCTGGTGGGGGGTCAGCTGCCGCACTGGTGGAGCCGGGCCCACTGGAGCCAGGCAGGATGAGGGGGTTTGCAAAATCTGCAGAGGTGAAGGGGTTGACGCGTGTGTGGGAGGACGGTGGCCCTGTGCCACCCTGCTACCCACCCCTGCCTACCTGGATCGTCCATGTGTGACATGACCCAGTTCATGGCAGCCTCAGCCCCACTGTTGCCCGTGTAGTAGACAGCTTTACGGCAGGCATCCATCGGGAAGCCCATCTCCACCAGCTGGATGATGACTGATTCATCCAACATGGGTGCTGCGGGGGGGAGAAGTGAGGGCACGGTGACCTAACTCCTGAGGCCACCATCAGCTCCTCCTGCCTCCCCGCTCTACCCAGCCCTCTCCCAACCACCCATGCCATGCATTTTTCTCCCACAGCCTGGCCCCTTACTTCAGAACTAAAATGACAGCACAACACAATGTGGGGCCAGCAGTACTAAAGACACAGAACTGACGCTGAAGATCTCCCCAGGGACCCCTTCCATGCTCATTCTCCCAGAATGGGCCCCATTTCTGGAGTATGCTGCCTCTCCCTATCCCCAAGCAGTGAGGTGACAAGGGTAAAGAGGCAACTGGCCAGCGCACCTGCCAACCACACAGAGAATGTGGCTGGGAGTGCTCTAGCCGGTCCTCATGTCCATCAAAAGAGGGCAGGGGAAATTTCAAAGGGAAGACAGGAGAAACATGAAGGACAAGGCCAAGGGGAGGCAAGCGGAGAAGACCCCCATCAGCAAAGGAGAGAGACAGGCAGGAAGAAGAGTCACTAACATGTCGGAGAGGAGAAGTGAGGGGAGCAGAAGGAGTCTTCGTCTTCGTTGCCATAGAAACCAAGGCTACCTTTGGGCTCATCCGGAGTGACCAGGGGTGGGGCAATGTCAGGCAGCTCCTCCTCCCCAGGCTGCAGCCCTGTACCCCTCAACTGGGAGATGTCTAGCTCCTCTGGCATCTCAATGGACACATCTGTAATCAGAATGGCAGGAAAAGGGTCACCTCAGCAGCTCCCTGGGCCCCTCCCCAAGAAAGTACTTGGGGTTTCTCAAAGCCCTGCCCCACACTTTGGCGCTGCTTTGAGCCAGTACCAATCGCAGGGGTCCTCATGTAATACAGCAGTGGGCCTGGGAATCAGGAGACTCTAGTCCTAAATCAACCTCACATGCTCTATGGACAAGGACGGGGGCCTCCGACTTGTCCCACAGAATGATCTCGTACCTCTGTGGGTCTCGACTTATCTATGACGTGAAGTACAATCAGTAGTTCTCAAAAGTCGCCAGGGGCTGTAAGCCTCATGAGAACGGTTTCAAGGTTATCTAAATGAGAACCTCTTAACAAGTATAAAAATAAAACCCTGAAAATCGTTTTTGGTTGTAAATCATCACTGTAAAATCAAGTGTTTCAATATTTTTAGCCAGTGCTTTTCAAACTTGACTCATTTGGAAACATTTAGGGTAATGTTTTCCTCCTTCCGGGGAAAGGTGGAAGAAATGCTAGTTTACACACAGTGAGGCCCCTTCTTTTTCTAGCATTTTCTACATAACCTCCCTCACTTGTCCCAGCCACCATACCCAGTTTCTTGGGCACCCAGTCTAAGCCGAAGGTGAACTTCTTGATCTGGATGACCAGGTAGTCAGGGAAAGAGGCAAATCGTGTCGTCCTAGGGAAGAGAGAATGTCCTGGTACCCAGAGAATCCCAAAGTTCTCTCCTGGAACCGCCACTCTGGGGTTCAGCCTCTTGCTGGTGGAAGTCCTGATAGCCCAGAAAATAGTCCATATTCTTATGTTGCCCTGGACAGGCATCAGAGCATCTGCAGACAAGGAGCAGCAGAAGCCAGAGGCCTGTTCAAGGGGGGGGCGGTGATGGCTGAAATCCCTTGAGACTGAAGCATTCTTTCAGATCTTAAGCTTATGCCAACAACAGAATTAGGCCGAAACCTAAGGTCATTTGCTAGAAATCCATATTCTGTTCAAAACTGATACTCTGTGCCTTTGCTCTGCCAACGTTGAGGGGATGAGTGGATGGAAGCTGACTACCGTGACCCCGTACCGCAATAAAAGAGGGAGTCGGGGGGTGGGGCAGGACAAGGTGATGTGGCAACCATCCACATCTACTCCTGCTCGGGGCAGGGGGCCTCTTGCTTCCCTGGGGGCCAGATTTCAACCCCAGCTGACGCAGCCCTGGGAATCCAACCACAAAGGGATGAGAGAACAAGAAAGAGGTAGAGTATCTGTGGGACTGTCCTGACATAGGCCTGAAACCTTTGGTGCAGACCACCAGGACTTACTTGACAGCTACTGATTTGGCCTGCAGGGCTGTGCTCCAGAAGTCGTCCACCTGCTCCGGGGCCCCATAGGCCTCCAGGCAGGAGCTGAAGGGCACCTGAGCCCGGACCAGTTCTGGCAGTGGCAACTTCTCCTCCTCAGCTTGCCGCTTCTTTTCCTCATACTCCAGAAGCTCCTCTGGTGACAGAAGTGGTGGGTGAATCCTTCAAGGGCTACGTCTCTTTCCCTCCTCAGCCTCACCAGTCAGGCTCTATGTCCCTGACTGCTTTAACTCCTCCACCCTCCCTCAAACCTGCGCGACACACACCCATATGTGACCTCGTCTCTCGTCCTCAGCGTAAAGGTCATCCTGCCTCCCCGAGATGGCCCAGCTTCAGGCCTCTGGCTGGGGGAGCAGGGTACACAGTGGGTTCTGCTCCTACAGGGCACCCAGGCACTCTTCCTAGAGCTTGGAGGCCCATGGCACCCAGGCCTCGCTGAGAGCAACTTGCCTTTGTTGAGGGCCGCATCCATGGGCACAGGCAACTGCATGATGTAGTCCACTCGCTGGGTGTACTTCACCTTCTCTGTGGCCAGGCACTTGATCTTTTCCTCCACCAAGAAGCGGAACACCTCATTAGGATTTTCAGAGCTCCGGCAATTCCTCTATGGGAAAGAAGCAGGGTGGGGAGGTCTGCACAGCCAGGGAAGGGGATGGGGGCCTGAAAGAGTCGCTGAGGGGGTCAGAGAGAGAGAAGAGTGGGAGGGGGTCTACCACTAGATCTTTCCCTAATTAACGCCCCCTCCCCAGTTCTGGCACCGTGATATACTAGGACACTATAATGGAACATGACTGTATTTTTCTCTATAGGTGATACGCATCCTCATATCATTTTCTTTGGGTGCATCCTTCATTCAGCTGCAAGCCCATTAAGTGTAAGGATCATTGCTTAGCTTTACTGTTCTCACAGGGAAGGCCCAGGGCGTGCAGACCCCTTGGCTCCAGGGGTGGGGCTGGTTGGGGCCAACTGGAAAGAATGGTCAGGAGAGAGAAGGGAGAGAGAACTTCGGGCAGATGGAGGGAGTGTGGAGTGCCCTCCCTTACTGTCTTCCCGGCTCTTACCTCCACCATGTTGATAAGGTGAAGAAAGAACTCTTGGGCATCCTGCTGCCGGTTGGTGGAGAACTCAGGGTGACCCTTGCCAATGAGGGCCTTGAACATCCGAGGGGCAATGCCATCTTGAACTTCCTAGGCAGAGCAAGCACAGTGATTCAGCCGGGGCTCAAGGGGCCACCAAGGGGCCATGTTTAGACATCTCCCAGACCTCAGTTTCCCCATAATTCCAGACTGAAAGGAGAGTCCCAGACTCACCTTTTGTTCTGGCACCTGCTCCCCATCGCCTGATTCTGGCGCCGGCTTGGAATACTCTCCCGAGAGAAGGCCATGGCCCAGTTTGGCCCTGCATTAACATCGAAGAGAACCATTTAGCTTCAACCAACTAATGATCGCCTGACATATCTCTGTGCCTTCCACCTCCAACTCAGCCCCTGCTTACAGCCTTTAGGCAACCCTCTGAGATGTGAAAAACCTTAGATTCCCCCCTGGAACCCAACTCAAGACAGACAGCAGGGCCAGAGGCAGACATAAAAAAATGCCGTCCACCACAGGTGGTCATGGGAGAGGAAAGAAGACACATGGGCCACAAGGCTCTCAAGAGCCTTTGAACACAGGACCTGGCTACATACACCTGGGTGCTGAAGTCCTGGGTAGGGTCCGTTGGGGCATTCTGGAAGATCTTCTCCAGTTTATCCACATACCTAAGAGCCAAGAGAAGCATAATCAGAGGTGCTCTGGCCTGGATTCCAAGGGAGAGGGAAGGGAGTATAATCCACTTGCTCAGGAAACAGGCTCCCCCCTCAGTGGGGAGTTACGTGGTTGAAGCACAGAGTCTCATCTTCTAAGCAGCCTGCCTTTCCTCCCCTTGTCAACTATGCCAACATGCAATGTATTCTGCTGCATTATTTCCTGGCCTCCTCCCCAGGAGTGAGCCCAGGGAGGGGAGAAGGCAGCCTGGGAGAAGGGGAAGTATGGTTCGCATTCCACAGGATGGAATGGGCCAACATGCTATGAGGTTTCCACACATGTATTAAGTCCTTCTCAGTTAGAAGGCAGACTTACTTCTGTTCAGAATGTGTCTTTTTGTCTCTCCTAGTGTCCCAGGCTCTCCCCCCACCCCCCAAGTGCTACATATCCTTGTTTGGTCCCCATCTGCTGTCATTGGTCAAAAGCAAAGAGTACCTCCTCCCCCGAGTCAATCAGGAGGCCAGGGAGCACGCTGGGATTCGGGGTTCTGCTCTTGGTGGGGCTTGCATGGCTAGGTGACCATGGTGCTCTAACTGATGGAAGCATACCAGCCACAGGGTGACAAGAATGAAGACCGAGCTACAACACGGAGGTACTGACGGTAGCCAAAGGAGGAGTGTGCCTAAAGGCTGGCATCTAGGAGAGCTGCAAGGTCAGGGGTACAAGGCCTAAGGGCCAGGCATGGGGAGGGGGTGCCACTCACTTCCTCTGGAAGTCAGGGATGCTGAAGAGCACCTGGACCACAGAGTTGAGGTAGCAGCTGTTACCCAGGTTCCGGATGCCCGTGTAGCCAGGCCCAAATAGGGGCTTCAGAGGCACACCCGACTCCTGGATCAGCTCCCATTCGCCAATGCGCTGGTTCATATCTATCTCCAACTCCGTCATCGTCTTATCCGTCTGCAAGGGAAGGTGCATTTCAGACAGGGTGAGAAGCTCAGCCCCATATTTTTTCACACTGATCCCTCAGAGGGCCCAGGACGGCACCCAGCTGAAGCTACAAATCTGTTCAATTATGGATTCTAACGTGGGAGACACACTGGCTGGCTAAGCCTGGTCCCAGCTCTGGAAGGCCATGAGTGACTGTCCCTGAGACCTGTTAGTCATCAGACCTCCACTTGGGTGAAAGAAAGAAATGAAGGTGAGTCCTTCCACTCGATGTATTTTTTCCTTCTGAAGTCACCCCATCTTACCCCTCAAGCTTCACTTCCTTGATCCCCGCGATGAGCCAGTCCTCCTGCTGTACACTACTTCTCTGTCTCTCTACCCCTCTCTTTTTTTAAAGATTTTATTTATTTACTCATGAGACACACAGAGAGAGCAGAGACATAGGCAGAGGGAAAAGCACGCTCCCTGTGGGGAGCCCAATGTGGGACTCGATCCCAGAACCTCAGGATCATGCCCTGAGCCAAAGGCAGATGCTCATACGCTGAGCCGCCTAGGTGTCCCACTTTTTTTTTTTGAGTAGGCTCCACACCTAGCATGGAGCCCAACATGGGGATGGAACACACAACCCTAAGATCAAGACCTGAGCTGAGATCAAGAGTCAGACCTTTAATTGACTAAGCCGCCCAGGTGCCCCTCTACATCTCTTTCACAGCGCCCACCGGTTTGTGGTTATTCACTCATTTGCCTGAGCAGACAATGAATGTCTGCCTTTCCATCTAGAATGTAAATTTCTCTTATTCATACAGTGACTGGCACATAGTAGGTACTCCAGTAGCATTCAATGGATGAATAAATTATTCTAGAAAGTTTTTTAAAGGAAGCACAGATGCCCTGGGGACTAGGATAACTGTGGCAGCTGTTGTGGATGGGCTACTTCAGCCTCCGGCCAGGAAGGGCCCTGGCAGGCAGGGATGAGAATCGGAAGCTGAAGGGGGACCTCACCTTCTGCATCTTTAGCATGTCGATGCCAAAGTGGGACAGGTGCTCAGCCAGGTTGGGGTCCAGGACCATGTCATCCTCATCATATGAATACACATCTAGGGTGGGAGGCAGAAGCAGGGTCAGAAGAGGTGGCTCTGGACTGGCCTGGCCACCGACCAATTCCATTCCCTGCCCCAAGGGAGCATTGATGGGACAGAAGGAGGATCCCAGAAAGGTAATCCTCACAAGCCTTTCTGAGACTGGCTGTCAGGGAAGGGATGACTGAGCATGAGGGCTGGAGTTTCCTGGGACTCTACCATGTAGGATAAGGTGCTAGGGTCAGATGGGATTGGAAGGATACTCACTAAACACATAATGCTGGTGATCTCTAAGAAAGGGACTGGGATTTGGGGGGCCTAACTGAAGATTTAGTGTTATCTGCAATATGTTCATTGTTAATCAAGAGAACGTACTGATGTGTTACTCGTGTCATATACAATGAGTAACAGTTAAGCACACTTCAGCGCAGAGGGAGCCAGAGGAGGGAGGGAGTACCAGCTCCGTCGGGTGTGATGGTGCCCAGCTTGACAGCTAATGGGTAGCCTGTCTCCCTGTAGTGCTCTACGGCATGGTTGTTGCCACCACTGCCATCGAAGTAGCGTCGGCCACAAAGAATGGAGCCATCTGTCAGGTTGAGCCACAAGTTCTCTCTCATGTCACACTTGGAACACTTCCAGCCACTAAGCCAGGGAGAAGAAAGTTAGCTGAAATAGGGGTCAAGGGTATCTGGGATTGGCCCCCTGCCAGTCAAAGAGCTCCTTCCTTCTCTCCTCTGGAGGTCCCTTTGCTGAGCTCATCTCCCCCAGTCTCCCTCTGGCTCTCTCTCCCACCAGATCCCCCAGGAGGGGGGCCTCTCTGCCCCTGCTCTGGGGATTGTGCTCCAAGGTGGAGGGGCCAGGCCTCACCAGGGAGGGATTCGAGCAGGGTTGTCCAGCTGCTTGAGGTTGAAGGCATGCTTAGACACCTGCCGTACTTCCCCATCCCACGCCTGTACCTCCTGCTTGCGGGAGGCCGAGTCAGCCGACAGTAGGGCCTCCACCGCACTGGTCACCTGGGGGAAGCAGAGGATCAGAGACGGTCCCTGGCCCGCCACCCTCCCACGCCCCTCCAGCCCCTCCATCTCCAGCTTTCTCAGTGGCTTGCCCAAGACATCACTGCTTGGGCCCCTGCCTGCCCTAGAGCTCCTGGGAGGGTGGGAAGGTATTCGCACCCGATCTCTGACGAGGTCAGGCAGGCCCCCCAACCCATCCCGGGCAATCTCCAGGTAATCCGGCAAAATGACAATCTTCACATCCTCATCATATTCAAACTTCTCCTCACTGAGGTCAAACCCGCCTTCCATACCTGGTGAAACAGGGAAGAGAGAGGGTAGGACAATCACCACAAGTAAATGTCCCTCCTCTAATACAGCATCTCATTTTGTCCCCTCCACTGATCAGGCCCATTCTTTTGGGGGTTGCCAGCACCTCTGAGAGCAAAAGAGACCAGCTCAAGAGGAGGAGGACTCTAATGGTGCTCACCAATAGCCAGCCGGGTGGGCTTCTTACGCGGGGGGTCTCCAGTGCCTGTAGTGGTGTCCTCCTCTTTCTACAATGAGGCAGGAAGGACAGGATCAGCAATGGGTACCAGGGAAGGGACAAGTGGGGAGGATGGACAGGGCAGAGTCGATTAATCTTGGAAGGGAACGGAGCTTAAAAACAAGACAAAACAAAAACACACATGTGCTGAGTTCTAATGATACAAACAGAAATAGGTGGGAAACTGAGGCCAACGGGAGGTCAGAATGGATGAGACAGATTCCAAATGGAGGCCCAGTAGCACGTGCCCAAATGTCCCCAGGCATTGCCCCCACCCTGTCCCTACCGGGCGCCGGGTCCTCCGGAGGTGCAGGTAGACTCGCTGGCCCGTCTTGTTGAAATGTCTCTCCACATACTGTTTCCCAAAGCCCAGGAATGTATTCATGCAGATGTAGAGGCCACCCTCAGACTCCTGCAGCGCAAGAGGTGGGGACAGAGGATGAAGCCTGGCTAGGTGGGGAAACCAAGACCCAGGGCCAGACACTGCCTGTTTCCAAAACAAAGCTCGGTTCTCGAGCACCATGTGGCTCCTAGCAAGTCATTTAGCCTTTCAGGCCCTGGTACAGGGTGAAGATTCTTCCCATTCTCCGCTGACTTTGATAACAACCAAGAAGGACCCCAGGAGCTGAGCAACACCTGTCAATCACATTCCTCTTCCTTCCGGTCTCTTCTTTGGGCTTTGGAGCCTTCCAATCAATTGTAGAGAACTCCCTTTACCTCCGTCCTTGAGGTAAATGGAAATCAAATACCATGGACCTCCAGTGCTAGTGCTTACATTCAGAAGGAAAAGGGGTCCTTTCCTGGGAGAGGAAAGACCTGCATGTCAGACACGGAACCTAAACCAGGGACACAATGACAAACCCTGCCTAATCTCCAGGACCAGAAAACTTTCCAAACTGGAGGAGCAGAGATTCGAGTACCTGAACAATACACCCAACTCCTGAGCTTGCCAGCAAGCCCAGACTTTTCTTTTTACCACACCCTACAAGGGTGTCAGACCTTGGTCCACACTGAGAGAGAACTCTCCTTTCCTGCTAAAGCCTGGCTTCAGGGTAACAGTGCCTTATCTGGGGCTCACTGCTATACTTGGGCCCAGTTCGACAAGGCACATGAAGACCAGCATTCTCCAACCACCACCCTGCTGCCTTCCTTTTGACCAATAACTAAATCCCCACTGAAGTCCATCAACTGCCAACCTCAGAGCCATTCCCTCTGTAGAAGAATCTAGCAACACCTTCTGAGACAGTTAAAACACATAAAACCCAGGAAGAAGACAGGGAAAGACAAGGGCCCAACCTAAATCACAGCTAAGGAGGGAGGATGAGCTGCTCTAAAATGCAGCAAATCTGCTAGTGCCTTTGTGAACAGTGATGGATAAGGTGGAGGAGGTAACTGGAGAAAACAAGAGTCTTCCCTCGGATTCAAGCAACGACAAGCATCTTCTTCCTTGAATAAACGCCTCACTGGCCTTGAAAAATTCTCTGCTGTGATACGAAAAATAGGGCATCGTCTAAGGCAGTTCCTGGTCCCATACACTGCTCTGTACCACTCTCTAGAACAGTATGGATTACAATGTTCATGAGCAAGTGGAGCATTTTTCATCAGGGAGATCTAATAAGCTCTCTTCTACCATGAACCCAATTTGAAGATCATCAAACATGCCGGAAGTCAGTTAGGAAAGCAACTAAGCCACACTGGAGATCTCCTGACTTGGGATGAGAGAAGGAAAGTATAATAAGCTTACAAAAACACCACTTGGATATTTGAAGCAGTTACTAAGGAGAGACAGGCAGGAGTGTGAAGAGGGAGCCACTGACTTCTACCATCTGTTGGTAATTAAGAAAAACCTTTCCCTCCTGAGAAAGACAGTCCTTCACCAAGCCTTGCACTTGATGAACTGGGTGGCATGTCAGAGCTCGGCGGTAATCGAACTCCTCTGTTGGAAATAAAAAATGCTGGTTTTCCCAAGGCTTGGGAACCCTCGAGCACTGCTCTGAGCCGTCCTCTTTTAGCTCTGCCAGAGCTCCAGAGACTCCAGAGAAGCAGCACATTGTCTGAGGCTCAGATCAAAGCCTAGCAAACCACGCAAACCACAAATCACAGTGATGATACCGAACTGGGCCTTAGATCATGTTGCTATCCTCAGCACTGGCGATGCATTAATGAAGCCTTTCCACTCTGACTTGCAGTTTTCCCAGCCATGAGCTGGTCTGGCTGAACACCCTGGGCAGGGCCCAGCCGCCGTGGGTCGGGAGGGGTGGTGAGGGGGGCGGGTCCCAACCAGGCTGCTGCCCTCTCAGTTCAGGCTCTGGCCAGGCCAAAGGCTAGTCTCTGCTTGGTGGTGACAGGGGACGGCAGAACTGCAGGAAGGGAGGTTCCGGGTGGAGCCTGCAAAACGTGAAGCATGGTGTGGGTGGAGGCTTTGTCTAACTAGTCAGGAGTGGGAACAGGTTGGGAATGGGGTCTTAGTATCCTCCAGAAAAACACCTTCTCTCTGGGAATACTTTGAAAAGGGCCCCCTCTGCTCTCTGTGACGGGCGGGGGGAAAAGAGACGGGGGTGGGGCCCCAATTCACCTCAAAGGAGAAACGACTAGAGCTCTCCTCCCTTCTTTCCTCTCCTCCCTACCAGCAATGACCCACCTCCCCGCCCCCTGTCCACATTAACCATGGGTGGAGTCTCTCTAACTAGGCCCGTCTCAGACCCGGCCTTCTTCACGGTCACTTCCAGACTACTAGGCGCGTAGCAACTGCAGTCCCCACCCTCCAGCCCTCACCCAGGCCCCGAACAGTGCGGGGTCGCCCCATCCCTCCCACATCAGACTACAAAACCCGGGGAGCCGTGCGCGGCAGGCAAGGCCAACTCCCAGGCTTTCGCAGGGGTCCACTTGGGGGATGTAGTCCGACGATCGGGATGCACCTCTACCTTGGAACGGCAATGAGGGGAGAGAGCGACTACGATCCCCACAGTGCTCCACGAGACCGGGAACGGGTGAGGCGGGCGCGGTGGCTTCCGGGGGTGGTAGTCCCACGACAGCTCCAGCTAACTAAAAGCAACGGCAGGGAGGAGCGTGGGAGACTACAAGTCCCATGGTGCATCGCAGGGAGGCGGTAGCTCAAGCCTTGCAGGCCCCGGCAGAATGACCAGGGCGATGGAAGAAGTCGTGCTCGCTGCGGGCGTGGGGAATGGGCTTACCGGTGTGTCGAAGGAGAAGGCGCACTCGTCTTTGTGGACCCGGTCTCCCGCTTTAGGAACCCGGATCGTCGGTAATACTGACAGCAGCGCCTCCTCACTCAGCTCCGCCATGACACCGGCAGCAGCTCCTCCACACACAGCGGCTCCCACCGTTCCCAGTCCCCCACCCCCTAGGCTTGCCGTCCAATGAGCACTACTCGTTAGGCGCATGCGCTAAAGGGAAGACGCGCGAGAATGGCAGTTGGACGCCGCCTGCCTACTAGTGCTCCGCCCTCTGCCCTACTCCTGACTAACGCCAATGAAAAGCGCTTCTAACGCAACCGATGGTCGAAAGAACCAATCCCACTCTCCCAGGGCAGAGCGCATGTAGAACAGCGAGGTGGGTCCCGGAGTTTTGGATGCTCGGACTCTGGGACCCCGACGGCCCCCTTCGCGTGTCTTCTATCAAAGAGCAGAAACAGACGGCTGTTTAAACCAATCAATCCCAGAAACTTTCCTGGGCCCTGCCCAATCGGAAAATAGAAGGGCAGTTGTATTTCTTGATATTTGAAAAGGGGCTGCCCAATGAGGCGGAGTCTGAGAGGGCTGGTGAAGAGTGACTGATAATGCTGTCAACCAATAAGGGTTACCGCCTCTCTCACCTCAGAAAAACCCTCAACTACCTCTCCAGCTGAACCTGTACAAAAGAGCTTAAAAATTCAGAATTTTTTTTTAAATAAAATCATTTGGTTTTGAAACTGAAGCGAAGACTGGCACTCCTCAAAGTCTCAGGACGGACAACTCGCGACCCGCTGCGGAACAAAAGTCCCCTGCTCCGGGAGGCGTCCGCCCCGGCAAGCCGAGCCGCCGCTCATTGGCCCGCCACGGCCTCCTGATAGACGTCGTCCGGGCCCAATGACTCGCTGCGCTGGAGGCGGGTCTCACACACGGGCCTATAGGAGCCTGCGGCGGCTCCACCAATGGAATCAAGGCAGGGGGCGTGGCGGGAGGTTTGAAACTCGGCGTCGGGAGTTGAGGCTCCAGTTCTTGTGCTCCCAAAAGAGGAATCGGGGCCCGGTGAGTGATTTGAATAAATTGAGGAGTCTTTAAGAGGGCCCGGCAGGCCGGAAAGAGCCGGCTTGGCATCTGCACCAGCCATCATCTATCTCCACAGAGGCCTCTGGCCCAGCGGCCCGGAGGCTCCTGGGCGGGGAACCGGGAAGACCGAGTGGTCTGGAGTCAGAGGTCGGACGTGGTCGCGGAAATGGCTGAGATCTGAGTCATTTGTCACAGGCATCCCCTCCTCGCCCCGGGCCGGGCCCTCCCCCACCTTATTCCTCCTGGTTGAGATGGGTTCAGCCAAGAGCGCCCCAGTCACTCCGGCGCGGCCCCCGCCGCACAACAAGCTTCTGGCCCGAGTGGCGGACCCCCGTTCACCTAGCGCCGGCATCCTGCGCACTCCCATCCAGGTACTCTGGGCCGGGTCGGGAAGGCAGAGTCGGGATTCTTGGGCCTCTGCTGACCCTGATTCTGAGCAATCCCTTTCGCCCTCCTCCTCCTAACCTGGGGCCTTATTTTCTACTCTCTTAATCCGGATGGGGTAGGCTGAATGCCTAACGGCCTTGGCAGTGCCTCTCTGGAATATCATCCTGGGCCTAGAGTCCTGGGAAAGAGAAAGAATCAGGGTCCAGACTTGTTTTAGCTTTTGGTTCTGCCAGGTGGAGAGCTCTCCACAGGTAAACCTACCAGCAGGCGAGCAGCAGGAGGATCCTAATCAGGCCCAAGACTCAGATCCCCGCTCTCCTACCCTTGGTATTGCACGGACACCTATGAAGACCAGCAGTGGAGGTAAGTGGTGGGTCCAAGGAATTGTGGTAGGGCTGTCACCTAGCATCCTTGGGTTGGGCCAATGAAGCCCTCTTCTCAGAGCTCCTCCTTAAAGGAGCCTCCTTCCTCTTGCTTTGAACCAATCTTGCTCTTCTCTCAACATTTTTCCCTCTTACCTTGATTTCTCTTGTCCCAATCCCTCACCCACCAGAGCATGAATCCTATAGTTCCTGTATCTTTTCCTCCTTTTTGAGTTATTTGTATCATAGGGTCACTATTTCACTTTACTTCTCCCCTCTAGAGCCCCCAAGCCCACTGGTGAAACAGCTGAGTGAAGTATTTGAGACTGAAGCCCCCAAGTCGAATCTTCCCCCAGAGCCTGTTCTGCCCCTAGAGGCAACTTCATCTTCTGAATTGGACTTGCCTCTGGGCACTCAGTTTTCCCTTGAGGACCAGATGCCACCCTGGAGCCAGACTGAGCTCCCCTCCAAGCAGGTTTTTCCCAAGGAGGAAGCAGGACAGCCCTCAGAAACCCCCATGGCCAGCCAGGGCTCGGACAAGCCCTTGAGAGACCCTGAGACTCCCCGATCTTCAGGTACAGGATCTAAGGGCAAGGTAAAGGGAAGAGAAATCAGGATAATGTCCATGCACGAGTAGAGGAGGAATAAACTGTAAGCCCCTAATTTTGGCTTTTGGCTTTAACTCCTGACCCACCCTAGGTTCTAAGCACAATAGACGGAAAACAAATGGCAAGGCACTAGGGAGATCTCCCCTCACCATCCTACAAGATGACAACTCCCCTGGAACTCTACCACCACGGCAGGTAAAGGGAGAGAGTGCACAAACTATTACTAAGAAATCCAGGGTAGAGGGAGGGAGGCCTTTTACCCAATCTTCCATCTCCTGAACAACGTCCCTCCCTGCTCCAACTCACACACTGCTTTTGGCAGGGTAAGTGGCCTTCTCCCCTGAGTGAAAATCCTAGGGAACTAAAGGAAGGGGCCTCTCTGGGATCTGGACGACTTCTGAAAACTGGAGGCCGCATGTGGGAGCAGGACCAGGACCAGGACAAGGAGAATCAGCACTTTCCAAACTTGGTGGAGAACTAGGTGCGTGGCCCCAGTGCTGGGCTCACCAGGGGCCTAGTGACGTAGCATCCCTTCAACCCCGTCTTTCCCTGGAAGATGGGAAAGGCACGACCCCCCCTGAACTCACAGCTTGGGGACTGAGCACTTTCTTGGGCTATCTTTGTGTCTCACGTGTTTCTTGTATATTAAAGAAAGTAGTTTTAAATGATGTTTTTAAGTGTTACACCTAAACCTTTCTGTATATAGAAAAGCAGCCAGGGAAACTTGGGTTCCCTGACGTCCAAGCCGCTTTCACACACTTCGCTTAAGTCCTGGTGTGCCCCAGAGCTCCGTCCTTGGCCTTTTCCTGTTGCTATCCCTAGGTGTTCACTTCTAGGGCTGTAGCTATCCCCTACTTATATTCTGGTAACTTCCAGGTCTTTCCAACTAGCCCTGACCTTTATCCAACTGCCCCATAGGTACAATAGAGTCAGTTTGTCTAAGGTTGAATTTGTGCTCCCCACCCCCCAAAGTTATTCCTCATTCCCTATTCTCTGGGAATACTGGCCTTATCCACCCAGTTGCTCAAACGTAAACCTTGACCATTATCTTGAATGCCTCCCTCCTAATACCCCATACCCTAGCACTTGACACTAAATCCTGGTGTTTCTATGTCTTTCATCTCTTTCCCAACCCTTTCCTTGCCTCCCTGTCCTACTGCTCTTGATTTTTTGCCCTCCTACCTTGTTTCCCTCCAGCCTCCCTTTCCACAATTTCATCAGCCTACACTGCAGCTAGGTTCTGAGAAGCACAACTGACCGTGTGACTACTCTGCTCAGAACTCTTCAGTAGTTCCCTTGCTGCCCTTAGGATAAAGTCTCCGCTGGTATTTAAGGTCTCCTGTAATCTGATTCCTTCTCAACATAACCTTATTAAACGTACACACACATACACAGCATGGGCCGGTTGTAGTGAACTGTTGGGCATACGCTCCCCTGGCCCCCTGGTGAACACCTCCTCCTGACCCATCTCAGGCCTCCATGAGGCTTGGGCTTCTGCCTCCACCCAAACTTTCTGCTCACAGGCTGTTTGGTACGCAGCCTTTATCAACTGCGCCTGTAATACTTTATTACTTAGGTTGGTCCTGTGTCTTCTTGGAACCGAAGTGGGGCAGAAGCCAAACATCACAGACATAGTAGGGTGCTACACTTTATTGTCCTTTAGGTCCTTTAGGAGAGAAATAAAGGGAGAGAAGAAAAATCATGAGGAAGGGGGCTAGGATCCTAGTGATGCCAGAGCCATAGTCACAAAGCTGACACCTCTGCCACCCAGGTCTGGACAAAGTTAGTGGCTCCGGGGAGGAATTCTAGGGCCTGGGGCCTCAGACTGGAAGCCTGCTAGGCCTGCCAAGGGCTGGGGAGGGATCAGTTGTCCTTGCTCATTAAGGGAGAAGCTGCAGGACCATGGAGAGGGGGAGGCCATGGGAGGAGATGGAGCATTTCTTTGCCCTGTGTCCCTGATGCTGTCTCCCAAAGGCATACTCCCCATTTTCCCCACTGCCCTCAAAGGACAAAGCTGGGTGGGAATGGCAGCTGAGGTATAGAAAAAAACAATAAAGAAACCTCAGAAGAAAAATTGGGCAGGGGAGGGGAGGGGGTAGCTGAGTGTCTTCATGGTCTTTTACCTCCCCTCGTCCAGCCTCCTTAGTTCCAGACTTTGAGGAAGCTGTCCCAGGAGCCAGTGGCCACAGCCATCCCATCAGCTGTGACCCCTAGGCAGCTGACCCTGTTGTCATGGCCAGAGAGGATGCCTGAGGAAGAGGGAGAGGAGTCAGCCTGTTTGCCCTGTGCTGCTTTGGCAGAGAGCACATGTGCAGATGCAGGAATCTACCATTAGATGGCCTTGGACTCTCAGCCTTGGCAGGGACTGAAAGAGGATTATCCTAAGGGGCAGGGTTTCTCTTATGGCCAATCTGTAAGGAAGGCGTTGGGGGTTGAGGGGGTAGTGCGGAGGGATAGGAAAAGTTGGCATTGACTTGTGCTATGGGAAAAGCAAGGGGTGAGGTGCCTGGGTGGTTTAGTTGGTTAAGCATCTATCTGCCTTGGGCTCAGGTCATGATCTCAGGGTTCTGGAATCGAGTCCCACATCAGGCTCCCTACTCAGCAGGTAGTCTGCTTCTCCCTCCCCCTCTGCCGCTCCCCCTGCTTATGCTCTTTCTTTCTCTCAAATAAATAATAAAAAAGTCTTTTAAAAAGTTAAAAAAAAAAAGAAAAGAAGGGGCATCTTGGTGAGCATTGGAAAGTGGGGAAGTAGCTCTTTAGTCTCATGCCTGAGTTTCCAAATGAAGAGACTGTGAGGCCCAGAGAGGAGTGACTTGCCTGAGGGCCCTCAGCTCCTAAGCAACAGAATTCAGATTTGGCTCCTGACTCTCAGGCCAGTGTTACTTTTGCTCAGCACCTGGCCTCTCCCAAGAGAAGCCACACTATGTGATTCAGCTTCAGACCAGAGTGGTCCTAGAGAAGCAAGCTCCTAGGTCAGGGTCAGGGCCTCCAGATCGCTCCAGACAAGATCTTGATTCTGCTTATTGCAGTTGCCTGAGATGCCCCTGAAACTATAGAGGCCCTGGAGATCCAGACATGACTGGACATTTCTAGTCTATAGGTCTCTGGTGTCACAGGAGCTCCTTTGGCAGGAAGCAGCTAGAGCTTTAGGGCCCTGGGTGGTAGAGAAGACCCTCTAAAGAAGATGGTCCTAGGTTGGGGACCAAGAGGTACTGGATTGTAGGGGTAGAGCTCAGAGTCATCCAGTAATTAGGAAACGGTAGAGAGTCTCCCAGAAAGGGAGCTTGCAGCTGAGGTGGCAGCAGGGGGGCTGGCCCTTACCCACACGCTCGCCCTTCATGGAGTCCCAGATGTTGCAATTGAAGTCGTCGTAGCCTGCAAAGAGCAGGCGGCCGCTGAGGGAGAAGGCCACAGATGTGATGCCACAGATGATGCTCTCGTCGGAGTAGGCAGTCAGCTCCTGGTCAGCCCGCAGGTCAAACAGGCGGCAGGAGGCGTCGTCCGAGCCTGTGCAGATGGCCTCTCCGTTGGGGAAAAACTGAGGGTATAGGTGGCAAAGGGAGTCAGGACTCCGCCCTGGATAGCTCTGCTCGCTTCCTCTCTCTGGCTCCTGCCTGGGTGGCGCCAGAGCAAGCTCTTTCCCTCAGCCTCTCTGCCTTTCCCTTCCCTAGCACTCTTCGCCGCTGACATTTATGCCACGCCAGCTGCATGCCAGTGGCTCCCCTACACCCTTCACTTGCCCCTCACTACAGCGCAGCAGGCAGGCATTATTTCCACATTGCCCATGAGAGCACGAGGCTCCGGGAGGGTGGGCAGCTTGCCCAGGGTCACATGGCTAGAAGGGCAGAGGCTCTCCCAGACTCTAGGCTCCAGGCTGGATCAGAGTGTATATCTCAGGGCCAAGTGCAAATGCATGACCTGAGTCTCATCATGATGACATAGGGGCCTAACATCTGCAACTTACTCTCCAGGGAAGAAAAAATAATAATAACAAAAGATATCTATATCCACATCTAGGTGTATGTGTCCTTCTTTCCATCCATCCCTCCCTCCATCTACAGAGAAGGATACAGCAGGTGTGGTAAAATGCTAGCAGTGAATATGGATGAAGGGTAGATGGGAGCTCTTTTGGTTACTTTCTCAACTTTTCTCTAAGGTGAAATTATCCCAAACAGGAAAGTTAAAAAAAAAGGGGGGAGGGAGCTGGATGGAGGCGGGGAGTTGGGCCTGATGAGGAGATCCGGGGAGTTGGGGCGCAGTGGGGGGGCTCACACAGATAGCATTGATGTCGGACTCATGGCCAGTGAAAGTCTGCCGGCAGGTCCCCTCCCGCACATCCCAGAGCTTGGCGCTGGCGTCACAGGCCCCCGAAATGAAGAGTTTGAAGTCAGGAGACACAGCCAGACTCATGCAATCCCCCGTGTGTCCCACAAACACCGTCTTTTGCTGCCCGGTCTCGATATCCCACAGAGCACTGCCAGGAGGAGAGAATGCTGTCACTGTGATGGGAAGGCCAGGACAGAGCCACGCCTCAAGCCCTGGCCCCTACGGGACCCCCACAGTATTCAGTCCTTACCAAGTGGTGTCTCCAGAACTGGTCACAATGTTGTTGTCATCCAGGAAGCGGCAGCAGGAGAGATATCCTGGGGGTTTGGGATAAGGACAGTGCCCTGGCTGCCGCACCACACCAGAGTGCTGCACCTTTCCCTGGGCCTCTCCAAACAGGGACAGGAAGAGAGGGTCCATCACTCACCTGTGTGAGCAGACAGCTCCCGGCTGACCTTGACATTACCCTCACGGGATTTGAGGCTGTAGATGGAGCACATGTTGTCCAGCCCCCCGCATGCCACAAAGTTCCCTGATGGTGCATAGGCACAGGTCATGACCCAAGAGGAGCGCAGTGGGATAGCATGCACCTGCAGGAGGGTAGGCATAAGCTGAACCTGAGCGGAGTTCCCAGATGGGGAGGGCAGAGGAGGAGAAGCACAATGCCCCCAAGGAAGGACAGGCGGGTGGAGGGGTGGGGAGACAGGTACCTTATTGGTGGTATAGGTGTCCCACACGATCAGCTTCCCATCTTGCGAGGCACTTACCAGCAGCCTGGGAAGAAGGCACCCCACATCACTCAAGCCTCTCTTTCTTGCCTCCTGCCTCCCCCACCAGGTACCCCTCAAGCCTCACTTGGAATCGGTGGCCCAGTGCATGGCATAGATCTTGGCTAGGTGTCCCCTTAACGTCCGCCGTGTCCGCATCTGGACTCTTCCTACAACCTCTAGGCCTGACACCAGCTGCAGAAAAGAAGGCACTAGAAATCAGGCTGAGTAGGGTACATGCCTAGATGTCAGTGTCACAGCCACTGATTTGGACAAGTTTCTGTTCTGTGCCAGGCTCTGGATCAGACCCCCAGCATTAGAGAACTAAGCCCCTGCCCTGGAGTGACATAAACCAATGTGGGAGAGATTATGCATGGCCAGTGGCATGTTGCTAAGTGTTTAACAAGCATCTCTCTGGTGTGGGGTAGGGGAGGAGGTGGGCGCGGGAGAGTGATTTCCATCACGGAAATATTCCCACCTTGACCAATTTCAAGCCGCCAGTGTGAATTCACGAAACATTGGCTTAGGAAGAGATAGATGCACACATTTGCATCCTAGGCCACTAGGGTCCCTCACAACATTGCAGTACTGTTTGGGAGCCCCGTGACCCTGAACTGCACCTCCTGAAATTTGTGGTCCTATGTCCCTTAAACTCTATCCAGCCTCTAGATTTTGGCTGGGGCTCACGTCAATGGCCTTGACTTGTCATTCACTTGCTTTGTTCTCCTAAGCAAGTTGCTTACCCTCTCCGAGCCTGTTTCCTCATCTCTAAAATGAGGTTGATAGCATCAACTTATGTGGCTGTTGTGAAAATTAAATGAAATTATGTCCTGAGGCAATTTAGCCCAACATTTGGTTCACGGCAAGTGTTCAGTCAATGTTCACTCCTACTATTAACATATTTAAATCCAACATAAGATGCCACCAACTCTATGAAGCACCACGCTTTCAGATATCACTGAGAAAGAAAAAAAAAATGTTGCCAATTATAATCGTAAGGCATCATCTATTTTTGGATGCATCTTGATCTCAGAGATGTCAAAATGTGAAAAGACATGACCTTAGAATTGATGAAGTATGCTATTAGAAAACTAGCAACTGCTCCAGAAGGGCTTTATGGCTTACAAAGTGCTGTCCCTCTCTTCATCCTTGCCACCCTGTGAGGGGGTGTAATCGTTCTTGTTTTATGGTTGAGGTCAGAGACAGCATCTGTATACTTAGCTTCCAATAAGGTGCCTGCCCCAGAGCAGAGCTCACTAAATGTTTGTTGAATGAATTAATTAATGCCGTTCCTCATTCCCAGAACATGCTGTACTAGAGCTTGGGCACCAGGCTCCCCTCCCCTCCGCTCCCCTCTGGCCCTACCTTAGGGGGATAGGAGGTCTCACCTCTGCCAGAGTAATGTCAGCACAGGCTTTCCTGGCATCCTGGGGGAAAGCAGACATCAGGGGGGGGCAGAAGGGCAAAGCAAGGAGAGTGGATGCATGGGCCCCTGAGGTAGGTGGGCTTGGGGCTCTAGGGTTTGGGGGGCATCTCCAAGATGAGATCCAAGTTCAGAAACTCTCTGTCACTGCCAGGTCAGGGGTCACTAAGGTGTCACTCAGGAATGAATCCAGCCCCCGACCCCCCCCCCAAGTCTACACTCCCTCGTGTCCCAGTTCCACGTTTTCTGGGGTCCCCTGGTGGGAGGGTTCTGGAGTTACTGCAATCTGCTTCTTGAGCTGCTCTGCTTCCTGCCGTAGCTGCTCCATCTCCCCCATGGCTGATAGGTTGAGGTGTAGCTCCGGCTCCTGTCAGGGACATGGGGTAGGTGTAAGGGGTCCCCACCAGGTCAAGTTTCGTATCTCACACCCACACCAGACTCAAGGGCTGGAGCCCACTCCGAGAAATAAAGAAATGGCTGGGTGGCTTACACCAGCTCCCCACTAGCCCCTCCACGTTTGGAGTCTGGTGTGCAGCCAAGCCCGGCCTTGCCCGAGCCCTCCCCTCAGACCCCGGGCCCGACCAGCAGCGCCATGCCAGCTCCCTCTTACTTGGACTCTGACTGCACCTCTCCTAGGTTTCCAGCTCCAGTTCCCAGGCGCCTCTTCACTCCCTCAGCTGCGACGCCAACCCGTCACCTGCCCCAGCTCTGCTGCCAGAGGAGCTGGCCTGGCCTGGCCCCAACTCTGGGGGGGTTGGGGGGAGCACTGACAGAGAAGGTAGGGCCAATGAGGACAACGTCAGGCAAATGAAATCAGCTGGCAACAGTGTGGGGAGAGGGCAGGAAGGGAGGTGTGTGGCTTCCAGAGAGCCTTGGGCCCAGCCCAGGGGGACCAGGGGGGCAGTAAGTGGGAGCAAGAGTGTGGGGTGATAGGAGCAGTCCCCCACAAGGCCTGGGGGGAAGAGGGGTCGAAGGGGCGCTTCCCTGAGCAGTCTCCCTGTAGGCAGAGATAAGAGCATCAGGCCCCATGGGATTAGAGCAAAGCTGTGAGGATTAAAGGTTGGGGTTTGGGAGGAGTACAGAGAAGCAGAAGCAACCACAGCTCCAGTGCCACCCCCCCACCCCACCCCAGGCCCTGTCTCCCACCAGTGCTGATGATCGTGGCAGTCAGGACCTGCCTAGCAACTGGTCCAGGAGCCAGAATATGAGGGAGAGAGGTGGCCCATTATCAATCCCCAAGATTTTGTCTCTAAGCTCAGGGTTGTGGGATAAAGGGGTTCTGGCAAATATGGGCAGGGTGCAGGCAGGAGCTGAGATTAGAAGGGACTGATCTGGATAATCCTTATTCTCAGCAAACCCCAACCAGCTGCCTCTGGGTCTGATCCTGGGGTTGGGGAAAGGTACAGGGGATCCAGAGAGAGGGATGGACAGGCCTGCTTCTGCTCTGAGTGGACAGAGCGTGGGAAGTGGGGTGCAGCCTCAGCCTGGCTTCCATCTGGGGTCTGGCCCATTCCTTGCCCCCATGACTCACGGAGTCCTGCTGGGGTTGTGAAGGCTGGAACCAGAGGGATCAAGCTGCTGCTATACGTCTTGGCCAAGCTCAGAGAGGGAAGACAGGGCTTAGAGTTAGAGGCCCAAGGAGCAGCTGTCAGGGGTTTGGGTCCATTTGCATGTGGGGAGCAGGTGGCCCAGATTTCCCTGACAAATCACGGGCTTTGAGTGGCCCCGCCTCTGGGAGGCCCAAAGACACCTGTCTCCTCCCAGGCCTGTCACAGCCACTCCCTGCAGCAGACACCACAGAAACTGTGATACACTCGACTGGGCCCTGGCTGAGGGATCTTCAGATGTTTATTACAAGCCGGGACAGGGCACTAGGGTTATCCTCCCTCTCATCTCCACATATGACACAGTCAGGCCCTATATCCCCTGCCATTTGTTTCCAGGGAGGTGTCCTTGGTCTGTCCTAGGGCTGGAGGTCCATCAACCAGGCCTGGTGAGCTCTAGGCTAGTCTGTGCAGTTATCCTCTGAGTCCAGGGCTGGACAGCCCTTGTGATCCCCAAGGTAGTAGGGGTGCAGGGGCAGAGAGCTCACTGTTCTGCTCCCATCACATGGGGGCCTCTCAGGGGTCCTGGCATCAACGTGGCGCTTCACAAGCCAAGTGGCCACATCCCCAAGATGCTGGCTCAGCCCCTCATAGTTCCTCTCGGACCCGAGGCAGTTTCCCAGTCTTGTCCTGGACCCGCTGCAGCCTGCGGCTGGGGGGTTCTGGGGAGGGGTCTCTGCTGGGCATTTCTTCCTCTTCTTCCTCCTCTTCCTCCTCCTCCTCTGGCTCCTTTAGCAGCTCTTTGGCTTCTGCCCACTCCTGAGGAGTAGGGAGGAGAGTCTGGCCCCATCCCCTACATCATCTGGGCCCGAAGACCCTCCCTAGGACATCTCAGCCACCGCCCTCATCCTTCACACACCAGGAGGGACATCCCTTCCTCCTCCCACGCCTCCTCACCTGCTCCCTGTGCTCAGGCGCCCAGGTGTGCCACAGTGCCAGGGCGCAGCGCCGCCCGCGTGTCACAGCCCACACACCATGGGGATTCTCCCCACCGGAGCTGAAGGCCACAAGCCGTCCACAGCGAGGCCGAACCTGAGCCTAGGGGATGAAGGCAGCTTCAGCAACATGGCCAGGAGCTCTTGGAGAACTTGGCCCTGACTCCCTATGGCCAGTGGCAGGCAGGCACACAAGCATTCAGCTCTTCTGCCCATCACTTCCCACTCCTTAATTCAGGGACCATGGACGGGGCAGTGGGAGGAAGGGGGGATGGGAAGTCAGCCTCAAGTTGGGGAGCACAGATGCCAGACTGAAGCTAGAGGAATCAGAGCCAAAAAAAGGGGGCCTCCTCACCCCCTGCCCAGGCCCTGACTTGTCCTACCCAACCCTTCAAACCCCAGGTGTGAAGCAATCCGAGGGTATGAATGCAGTACCACACTCTGGGTACCGGGGATAAGGATCTTGGGGACATTTTTGCACCTCAGGGAGGCCTTGGATTATCAGGAGCTGGCGGCAGTCAACAGAGAAGGAGGTATCTGGGTAAGACAGAGCAGCACCTGATGCAAAATCACTGCCCCTCCCCTTCTGCCCAATTCTAGCTCTTGGTTTCTACCTGGAATAGGGCCTTGGGGACCTGTGCTTTCACCCATCCTCCTTGAGGGGGTGAGGCAAACACTGAAGGCTGGGTCTGGAAGGGCCACTTGAGATCTCCTGGGAAGATGTGATCAAACTCTGCTAGGAGAACCCCCAAAACCCAGACAAGGAGTGAAGAGGGCTGGGAGACCAGGAAAGGAAAAGGTAAATGCTCCCCCACCCCCCATTTCCCTGCATTTGCCTCTGCGAAGCTTCTATTTTGAATTCAGAGCCCACAGCTGGGCTCCCTGCCCACCCCCACCCCTCACCCCCCTACCCCCACTTACTGTGACTGTGAGGGCATTGGGCTCTGTGAAGAACAGGTCCCCACCGTGGAAGTCATCATTGAGGTAGAGGAGCCCACTGCAAAGGGAGGAAGCGGCAGGCAATGAGACCCCAGCCCAGGTCCACCTGCCTGACCCCTGGGGTGGGAGTGCTGCCCACCTGTAGTCCCGATAGGTATAGGCTGGGGGCTCCCGCCAGCACTCCCCCGTGTCAGGGTCCAGGACACAATTGTCTGCATGCACCGGGTGACTCAGGTCCATGCGCTGGTCCTGCTCTCCTGGGAAGCAAAGGGACGTGGTGAATGCACCTGTGCCCATCCACTGCCACCCATCCTCGCCCCGTGGCTTTGGGGGATCATGGCTGGGCAGAGGAGCCAGGCCCTCACCCGGGCAGGAGAGTCAGGAGCCCACAGAGTCTGGGGATGCTAAGAATGTGCAGTGCCCGGCCGGGGCGCAAGGTCGGGGAGGCAGAGCTAGGGTCCCTGGCAGTCACCTTCTATGGCGCTACGGCACACCAGCTGCGTGAAGGAGAGATGCAACGGCCGCTCCGGGGAGAAGTAAGCCTGTGTCAAGGTCCTCACACGCTCGCTCACCTCCAGAAGCAGCTTAGCCCCCTGACTGCCCACGGCTCCAGCGTGTGCCAGCTGCAAGCCCGGAGAGAAAGGATGGGAAAGGAGGGGGCAATGGAAGGGCAGCCCTGCCCCAGCCCCTGCCCTACTTCTATGCCCTCCACCCACGGCTTTGGTCTCAGTAGCCAGCTCTATCCTGCTCCTTCCCATTGGCTCTGTGACCATAACCCAGGTTCTGATGTCTTAGAACACTTCCTCTCCTGCCTCCCTCAACTCTAGGGGGGTGGTGAAGGGTGGTTGGGGGCCCTCGAGTGTTCTCAGTCCCAGGAGACCCCTCCATGGGCGAGGCCCAGGCCTGGGCACCCAGCCTCCTGCGTGCCCTCTCCTCTGATTCTGGGCATCAGACCAGGGCATGGGGGCCTCCTCTTACCTGTGCAGCCTTGAGCACCGTGAGCCCCTCGAAGCGTTCATGGGGGCTGTGAGGGGAGCGGCGGCCTCGATAGCCAGATCTGGCTCCAGCCTCAGTGGCATCCTATGGAGGGAGAGAGTTGGCTGTGGAGTCTCACTCCCTAGGCCCCAGGCCATGCCCCCACCTCCCTGCCCACAGGGCTACAAGACCCTTCTCCAATCCTCCCTCTCCACAAAAGAGGCTAGCAGCCTGCAGGGTCCTCTGGTGACTCCTGTTCCCTGAGCTGCTGCCCCTTCCCATAGAACGACTATCTTCAGGTCTATATCATCACTTTCTGGTAAAGATCTGGAATTCCACCAGCCAAGGAGGCTATGCCCAGAGCTCTGAAGAGCCTCCTACACTGGAGAAGGGGCCTCTGAGAGGGCAAGGGTGTTTAGAGAAGGGGGGCAGGAAGGGCTCGCTCATTTGTTTCTGATGAGCCAAGGATAGAGGAGTCTTTCCAGAACCAGGGTCCAAGTAGCAAATTGGATAGTCAAGGCCGGGTCCTGGGCAGCTCGAGGTGGGGAGACAGCATCAGCCAAGGGGCCTCTCTCTGACACCCTTGACACACTCCTGGAGGATGTGGGAACCCTGGTGCTTAGCCCCAACTACTCCACCACCTACCCGAGTCTTATTCCCCAGGGGGCTCCTGGTATCTGGATGTCGCTTTCCTGACATCTATTCATTTGGCAGCTTTCTGCCACCACTACCCAGTTACCCTGTATATAAACCCCATCTCTGAGAGACCACATACTCACCCAAGCCATCTAACCTCCCCTTCTGGTATGTATTCATTTGACAAATTTGTACTGAGCACTTCCTATATGCCAGGCACTGTTATAGGCACTGAGGACACACCCGTGGACATGAAAAGTTCCCTGCTCTCATGCGGTTTGTTTGTTTATTTTAAAATGTTTATTTATTCATGAGAGATACAGAGAGAGAGAGGCAAAGACACAGGCGGAGGGAGAAGCAGGCTCCCTGTGGGGAGCCCGATGTGGGACTCGATCCCAGGACCCCAGGATCATGACTTGAGTCAAAGGCAGATGCTCAACCACAGAGCCACCCAGGTGCCCCTATAATGCCCCTATATTTTGAGTAAATAAACAAACCAACCAACCAGATCAATTCAGATGGTGATAAGTGGTATAAAGAAAATTATAACAGGACTACAACCTTGAGAGTGCCCAGGCAGTGGTTAGGGGGCAGCTGAGTGAGGTGACGTTTAAATTGAAAGCAGGGATGCCTGGGTGGCTCAGTGGTTGAGCGCCTGCCTTGGGCCCAGGGCGTGATCCTGGAGACCTGGGATCGAGTCCCACGTCGGGCTCCCTGCATGGAGCCTACTTCTCTCTATGCCTATGTCTCTGCCTCTCTCTCTGTGTGTCTCTCATGAATAAATAAAAAAATCTTAAAAAAAAATAAATAAATTGAAAGCAAATGATATGAAAGAGCTGCTTGAATATGTGAAAGAAAAAAATGTTCCAGGCAGTAGAAATAGCAAGTGCAAAGGTCCTGAAACCAGAGTGAATTTAGTGTGATGGAGGAATAGAAAGAAGGGCTGATACTTGAGAGTTTTCCCTGACTCCATCCTTTCATCCATCGTCCTGAACTTCTCTAGCTTTGTTTTTTTTTTTTTTAAGATTTCATTTATTTATTCATGAGAGACACAGAGAGATGCAGAGAGAGAGGCAGAGACACAGGCAGAGGGAGAAGCAGGCTCCATGCAGGGAGCCCGAAGCGGGACTCGATCCTGGGTCTCCAGGATCACACCCTGGGCTGAAGGTGGCGCTAAACCGCTGAGCCACCCAGGCTGCCCTGAACTTCTCTATTTTTGATTTTCTAGATAGTTCTCATCTGTCTCCCTCTCTTCATTTCCTAGAAACGAGGATCTAACCTAAGGCAGTGGCACTCTTGCATCATCCCAGAAGCTTCCCCTCCTTCCTTTCATCTCCCAGTGCATTCTCCAGAGTTCCACTAGAGGGATCTACCAGTTCTGGAGGATGGGGACTCCAGGCCCAGCTCCTGCTAATGCATGGGGACAGAAAAGCTAACCCCTCCTTATATTCTCCGATAAGCTGTCCACCAGTGACAAACCCCTTGGCAGGGTACAGAAGGCCCTTCATCATCTCTCCTGTGTCTCCACCTCTGGCTTCTCTGTTACCTCTTCTGGATAACATACATCTTGATGACATAGTGACAGCTAATCCTGAGCACTTTTTTTTTAAAGGGTTTTTTTTTTTTTTTAAGATTTTATTTATTTATTCATGAGAGAGACACACACACAGAGAGAGAGGCAGAGACACAGGCAGAGAGAGGCAGGCTCCATGCAGGGAGCCCAACGTGGGACTCGATCCCGGGTCTCTGGGATCACACCTTGGGCCGAAGGCAGCACTAAACCGCTAAGCCACCCGGGCTGCCGCTGAGCACTTTTTATATTCTTCCAACAGCTTTACCATGTACTACCTTGGTCCTCACAACAACTCTAAAAGAACCCACTGTATTTAGGCCCATTTTACAGATGAGGGAACGAGGCTCAGAGACATTAAAATACATTGCATGAGGGGATCCCTGGGTGGCGCAGCGGTTTAGCGCCTGCCTTTGGCCCAGGGCGCAATCCTGGAGACCCAGGATCGAATCCCACGTCGGGCTCCCGGTACATGGAGCCTGCTTCTCCCTCTGCCTGTGTCTCTGCCTCTCTCTCTCTCTCTCTCTCTGTGACTATCATAAATAAATAAAAATTTAAAAAAAATTTTAAATACATTGCATGAGGTCACCCAGCTAATCGCCGTTGGGGCTGGCCCATGCTCTTAACTCCTGTGCTCTACACTTGCCAGACTACCCCCTTATTCTCCTTCCTTATGACCTGGCTTTCCTCCCCTTCTCTGCCTTAATTCATCCTTAAGACTGAGCTCAAGAGGCGCCTGGGTGGCTCAGTCAGTTAAGTGTCTGCTTTCAGGGGATCCCTGGGTGGCTCAGGGGTTTAGAGCCTGCCTTTGGCCCAGGGCATGATCCTGGAGTCCCGGGATCGAGTCCTACATTGGGCTCCCGGCATGGAGCCTGCTTCTCCCTCCTCCTGTGTCTCTGCCTCTCTCTCTCTCTATCATGAATAAATAAATAAATAAATCTTAAAAAAAAAAAAAAAAGTGTCTGCTTTCAGCTCAGGTCATGATCCCTGAGTCCTGGGATGGAGCCCTCAGTCCAGCTCCTAGCTCAGCTAGGAGTCTATTTCTCCCTCTGCCCCTCCCTACTGCTCATGCGCTCTCTCTCTCTCTTTCAAATAAATAAATAAAATAGTTTCTTTTTAAAAAAAAAGACTGAGCTCAAGTGCTCCCCCATAAGCCTTGGTATTTTGGTGCTTCTATTTGGATAGGTACATGCTTCTTGTTAGCAAACTTAACCACTCGCTCTAATTAGGTGTCTCCATGTCTGATTCCTTCTCTATATGTGAGCTCCTGAATGCACATCTATGTTGTGTTTCCTCTCCCTGGAACCTAGTAGTTCTAAGTATGCAGCAGATACTCAGTGAGTGTGTACAGAAGGAATGTTAACCCAGAATGAAGATGGAAGCTTCCCAAAATGGGAGACTCAACCTGGTGAATATGGATCATTCAACCCAAACTAGCAGGGGATGCAATAGGTGGGGAAAGAGGCCTACATGTCCGCTAAGCCACTGGCCAAGCCGATAATTTTTTATTTTTTATTTTTTATTTTATTTATTTTTTTTGCCAAGCCGATAATTAAACTCTTGGCTAACCAAGGAAACCTCACCTGCACACTCACCCTTTTTTATGCCATTACAGGTTTTTTTGTTTTGTTCTTCCCATCAATTTCTAGTAAAATTCCTTTGTAAAGAGTGTCCATCAACCCCATGCTGAGAAGAACAGGACTTGTCCACAGCAGTGAGGTGGGGGCAAGTGCAGTGCCCGCTGAAGAACCAGAGAGGGCAGAACAGGGGCAGGGGGGGCTGCGCCTGAGGTCCCTAACTAGCCACCTACTCACAGGGCTTACCTTGGCCAGCTGCAGCAGCACCCCACACTCAGCAGGGGTGAGCAGCCCGTCCAACACCACACGCTCTGACCCATTCAGCTGTCTTGCGTCATGGGTTAGGGTTACCCCCTCCAGGAGGAGCACATCTGCAGGGGAAGGACAGGGAAGGGGGTGTTGAGCACCCCTTGAGGGCAAGCCCAGCTGCAGCTGGCAGCCCCCAGACTCTCTGCGCTCCTGCTTCCTGCTCTCCTAGGAACCTACCCTTCCAGTGAGTCAAGGGCTTCGGCTGTGGCGGCTCATGGTCCCAAGGCCTCTTCTCTTGATCCTCTCTCAGGGGTGAGAGATGTGCTCAGCGTATGTGCAGGCCAGTCCAGACCCATCTTCCCCAGACCTCCCAGGACCCCTCCCTCACCTTCCAGCTCAGGCCAGGCCCCTCCTACCACAGGGCATCACCTACCTGAGCTTTTCTCTGAGCGCCTCAGGGATGACAGCTGCTGGGGTCCAGGGATCCTGGGAGAGTCAGGAAAAGCACCATGACCCACCAAGTCCAGCCTGAGTCCCTGACATTAGACTCTCAACTACCAAATTAAGGTCCTTCTTCTTCCAGAGTGGAAGGCAGAGGTGGGAGAAGCCCTGGACTCATGCTCGGGAGCTCTGGGAACTGGGCCAGACTACCACAATTCACATAGCACTATTTGTTAGGCGCTATTCTAGCAGCTTTTTTTTTTTTTAAAGATTTGATTTTTTTAATTAATTAATTAATTAATTTATGATAGTCACACAGAGAGAGAGAGAGGCAGAGACATAGGCAGAGGGAGAAGCAGGCTCCATGCACCGGGAGCCCGATGTGAGATTCGATTCCGGGTCTCCAGGATCGCGCCCTGGGTCAAAGGCAGGCGCCAACCGCTGCGCCACCCAGGGATTCCTATTCTAGCAGCTTTATCTACAGAAGTGGAATACGTGGAGCTTTATCATGTAATGTTCACAATAGTCTTATGGAACACATTGTATGAATGTGCCCATTTTGCAATTGAAGACTCTAAGACACAGACAGGTAAAGTAACATGCCCCAGGTCACATAGCTAGTAAGTGACAGAGTTGGGATTCAAACTAGCTTTCGAGGGGCACCTGATGGCTCAGTTGTAGAGTGTGTGACTCTTGCTCTTAGGGTCATGAGTTCCAGCCCCAGGTTGGATATGGAGCCTACTTAACACACACACACACACACACACAATAAACTAGCGTTGGAGCGATGCTTTGATCCAGCAGTTCTCAACCAGGGATTCTGCTCCCCAGGGGACATTAGGCAATGCCTGGAAACATTTTTGATTGTCGTGACTCAGAGAGTGCTATTGATATCTACTGGGTAGAGGCCAGGGAAGCTGCTGAACATCCCACAATGCCTAGGAAAGCCCCCTTCTTCTGCCCTACAAAGAATGACAGTTCAAAAATGTCAATAGTGGGCAGCCCCGGTGGTGCAGCGGCTTAGCGCCGCCTGCAGCCCAGGGCGTGATCCTGGAGACCCTGGATCGAGTCCCACGTCAGGCTCTCTGTATGATGCCTGCTTCTCCCTCTGCCTGTGTCTCTGCCTCTCCCTCTATCTGTCTCTATGAATAAATAAATAAAATCTTAAAAAAAAATGTCAATAGTGCCAAGATGGTGAAGAAAAAGATTTTTGTTATTGTCCTAGCAATGAACAAACCTCTGCCCTTTAGTTTCCTCTCATAACTACAACAAAAAGAACTGTAACAAAAGCAGCAGCAACAGAGACTTCTCTACTGTGCAGCAAATGATACAGCTTCAGTAATTATGAGATAGGTGTGATGTGCCCATTTTACCAGTAAGGAAATTGAGGCTGAGGCAAGTGAAGGTCCAGAGCTTGTTTATGGCAGAGAAGAGACCAACACTCAGGCCTATGTGACCCCAAAGTCGCCCTCTACTATAGTACCTGCCCCTGCCCCTCAGAAACTGGGACTGCGGACTCCTCTCCAAGCCTCCCAGGGGTGTGGGAAATGGGAAGCCTTGTTGCAAACTGAAGTGACACAAATGTAGGGCATCATTGTTCTCTTCCTCTGGAGGCGGGAGCACTAAGGGGCCAGATGGAGACAAAGGGAGATATTCACCGGATCCTTGAAGCTGGCCCCCAGGTGCTCCATGGCATAGTAGAGGTGTCTCTTCTCCCCCAGAGATCGAAGGATGAAGCGCTGGATGTCCTGAGGTGGAGCAAGCAATAGGGAGGAAGGGGTGAGATGAGGAATAGAGTGAGGCAGGGAAGTGAAGGCTGGAAGAGGGCATGGCAGCCCCAGGTTCTAGGGGATAGCCTGCATGCTCCTAAACCTCTCCCTGTGCTTTTTGGTTCAACAACTTCAGGGCATCTTGGCTCAAAGGTGGGGGGATTACCTATGCATGCAGGTGTCATAGGAGGGCACATAAGGGGGGAGCGAGTAGGGGGAAGGTGAAGGCAAAGGGGGTGTGGGCTGGCACTTGGACCCAGAAAGTAGAGTCTGCAGCAGGGAGCAGGAGGTGGAGGTAGGTCAGATGCTGGACTTGGGGTTGCCTATGGTGACTGGATAGGGGGTACAGAGTCCAGGTTTTCTTCTCAGGTATATTTGATTTAGGGTCACCTCACAAGGTAAGTATGGAGCAGGGGGTTACCTCTCTTGGCCCGAGGCCAGGTCTTGGCTCTCCCAGCTGGGTCTGGTACTCATTCAGGACCTTCTTGGCAGTCTCATCCTCCGGGTAGAAGAGCAGAACACTCAGGACATTTTCCATAGCTTGGGACAGATTCCCCACTGAACAGACAGAGTGATAGGGTGGGGTGGGACATGGGGATTGAGGATGACAGCAATCCGTGGGCAGAGGCAGAGAAGACAGGCAGACAGGCAGAGCTGGAGAAGGTGGTCTCCCACTGCCAAGCCACTCCAAAGCCCCCACCCCGCCCTGGTGGACCTGCTCATCCCTTGCTTCTTTCCAAAGCTCACTCAAACACACCTAATCTGGATAGGCAGAGTTCAATGGGGAAGGAAGAGAGGAGGGAATTAAGAAAGGTGAGAAACAGCAAGGGCAGAAGGAGCCCCGTGACCCATCTCCTGAGCTTTCCACAGAGGTGCCAAAGGGGAGCCAATGAGAATCCTTCTGCCCAGCAAACGGATCCAGATAGATAGGAGGGATGGAGAGAGGGGACTCAGGACATCATCAGAGACAAACCTTCGCTTCCCCTTTCCCACCCCAGTCACCCCCAGCACCCCGTCTTCCCCAACTGACCCTGAGCATGGGCCTTGTGCAGCTGCCTCAGCAGGCTGGGGAGGAAGTCAGGGACAGGGAAGCTGCGGCCAGGACGCGTGGCTGTGTCTCCCACACAGCGCTGCCGGCACTGCAGGACCCGAATCCAGTGCCCTGCAGACAACACACGTGAACCGTTCAGCTTGTGGCGCTCCTCTCTGTGGCACCCTGAACCCCCCAGCTCCTTACCTGCAATGATCTCATAGAGGCCTCCCTGGCTCCCAGCCCCTTCCTCCTCTTCCTCACTCTGCTGCTCCTCAGGTCCTTCACAGCCAGCCCGGCAGCTCTCCATCTGGGCCAGGATCTCCTGCAGGGCCTCCTCCAGCCTGGGCAAAGCCAGCCCTGCCTCCTGGCGCCCCAGTAGCTCCAGGCCCTCATCATAGGCTGCCTGTCGGGGAGGGGAGTGAGCAGTCACCTGAGATCCTGCAGGCAAGGTGCCAAACAAGATTGGGAGGTGGAAAGATGGGAAAGGCTGTTGCTCTCATTGGGGACATGGACTTCAGGTCCCACTTTCACTTTGGGGAAGATAGGGTGGGCCTCAGGACCAGAATGGTAGAACATGGGACCTTAGTGATCCTCAGGAAGAAAACTAAGTCCCAGAGAGGGATTTTCCATCTGGGGTTACCGAGGACAGTACCCAGATCTCGTGAGGCCTGAGCCACACAGGTCCCAGTCCAGTAAGCCTGGTGTATTCCGCCAAAGTGTCTCACCCAGTGTGGTGGTGTTTCCAGGTCCCGGAAGCTCTGGGGCCGCACCCGAGACATGCGTCTGTACTTAGCCATGTCCTCCCGCATCTGCAAGTGTGTTGGGTTTGCTACAAAGAAGGTGTGTGCTGCCGCTGCTGCCAGATCCAACTTCTTCAGCTGAGAAGCAGGAGGGAGGGGGGAGTCAGTGCCCTCAGGCAGGGGTGTCAGACCCTCTGCCTGCTCACAGGCATCCCCCTCCCACACCTGGAACTGCCCCAGAACCTTCTAGAAGATTTGTCAGTCAGAACTGCCCACCTCTCAACCTCCAGAGCCCCTAGAAACAGTGTGCCTGGGGAAGCTCAGGGAAGAGGGGTTTGAAGACTTTGGAGTGGGTGCGATATTGGCAGAGGGACCTCAGGGCCTCAGTTTGGGAGACAAGGCACAGGTGAGGTCTAAATGAGGTGGGGAAGAGGGGGAGACCAGAGGGACCAGCAAAACCCGCAGGTCTCTAGGACCCTGGGCAGAGGTGTGTGTGACCAGCAGCCACCCCCCCTCCCCCAGCCACGTAGGCAATAGCTACCGACTGGTAGCTGCGCAGTGTCCACTGCCCTCCCGCCAGATGCCAGGCCTCCGGCTCCTCAGCCTTGCCCCTGCCCCGCAAATGCTCACACTCAACACCTCTCCCCCCACCACGCTTCCTGTCCCGCGGCGGGGTTCCCCGCATCCCCTCCGCTTCTCTATGCCCCCACGTCGGTCTCAGTAAGACCTAAGGTTTCAGGCCCCTTCCCTCCATCTCCGACCTACTTCCACCCTGCCTTGGGATCCCATGCAGCCCCGCTCCAGCTCTGTTCCCCCCTCCCTTAGACTGTCCCTCGACGACCCCCGTGGGCACTTGACGCGGTTTTGATGGGACCGACTCAAAAGGAGACGTCCGCGGACCGCCCCGCCGGGCCCCACCCGGAGTCCGGAGTCCGGGGCGCCGGCCTTCCGCCCTCTCCCGGCGCGCTCCAAGCAGCTGCGCGGCGTGGGTCCGGCAGGACCCCCGGAAGGACCCGGGGGGGGGGGCTCCCGCACCTGGTAGTAGGCCCTCTGCAGGTAGTTGTAGGGCTCCCGGCGGCGGAAGGCGTCCCGCAGCGCGCTCCCCACGCGGAGCCGCGCCGCGCCCCCGGGGCCCAGCCTCCGCGCCCCGCACTGGGTCAGGCACTCGGCCCGGCGGAGCGCCGCGCGGAGCAGCAGGCGCTCCCAGGCCCCCTGCGCCCGGCCGGGCCCCGAGTCCCGCCCCGGGGCGTCGAGCGGCACCGCGGGGAGCGCGGCCCCCGGCTCCGCCGCGCAGAGCGCCCCGCAGTCCCGGCGCGCGCGGCCCAGCGCCGCCCGGCTCCGCAGCGCCTCCCGCAGCAGCGCCACGGCCGGCGCCCAAGCCCCGGCCGCGTAGGCGCGCAGACCGTCGGCGTAGAGCAAGTCGGGAGCCTGGGGGGGCGCCGCCGGGGACAGCGGGGCCAGGCCCGGGGGCTCGGGGGACCCCGGCGGGGGCAGCAGCAGCAGTAGCAGCAGCAACCGGAGGAGCCGGAGCATGGTGCCAGGGGCGCCGGCCGGCTGCCGAAGCGGAATGCGGGAGCCGAGAGGGGGAGACAGGGAAGGGGGAAGGGAGAGGGAGGGGAAAGGAAGAAGAGATGGAGAGGAGGGAGGAGAGGAAGAAAGAAGGAATGAGCCGGGCCTGGGAGAGCTGATGCGGCCCAGACTCAACCCTGGGAGAGGCCACAGGAGAGCCAGAGACGTCAGGAAGCCTGGCAGAGAGTGGGGAAAGCAGTCTTCAAGACAAGGGACAGTGTGGGACGAGAAACAGGCCCTGAGGAGCAGATGGCAAGCGGCAGGAAGCAGAGTAGGCTGGGGCTTCGGAAAACAGCCTGGGGAGCCTCTTAGGACCCTTGACTCCAATCCCTGAGGCCCATGGGGTCAGGGGAACCACTGGGGCTGTGTTCCCCTCTGCTCTATCTGCACACCACAGGCACTCTTGAGTCCATGACAAGGATGGTGGATGCCTCCCACACACCTACCCACACCCACTTTTGGAAAAAAGAGCTTTAGGTTGCAGCAGGGGATTCGGACATGTGACACCAAGTCAGGCCCAAGTCCTTTCCTGCCCAGAATGTGAGGTCTAGGTGGATTTGGGGGAAGGAGGAGAGTTGGGGCATGGCACATGGACTTGCACTCTGCAACAACTTCCACAAATCTGGACAGAGATCCTTCTTACCCCAAACCAGTAAACTCAAGTGTCCCCCCCATGCCCATGCCCAGCACAAGATGCTTTAATCAGCCTGTCCCTCTGTATGTCTTCGTGTTTGAGTTGGTCTTTGTCCAGGTGTACTTCTGTGCCGCTGTTCGTGGCCTCTGCTCTATGTTGTCTTCTGTGAGCCATCTCACCCCCAAGCCTCCCACCATACCCTCTGCCACCCAGGCACACTGGACACGGAGGCTTCCATGGTAACACTTCAGGCTTTAATACATTTTGCTAAGGATGATGGAAGGTGAGTAGGACATCTGGTCATTGAGATGGGAGGCAGCAGAGGGGTGGGGAGCCTCCAGGCCCCAGATCCAGTGCCCATCTCCATGGAGTCTGGAGGCAGCTGCTCTAGGCTCAGGGCCAGAAGTGGTATTACTCACTCTGAGCCCCTCCTCTGAGTCTTGTAGGCCCACGTGGGCTCACAGGGTCAGCTGGGGGAAGATGGGGTTACCTGGGCCCCAGGATCCTCCCCAAGGTCTTGCGCTCCCCTCACCCCCTGTCAGGGAACAGCGTCTCCCCGCACTTAACCCCAAAGGAAGTCCAACGGCTCTGCTGTCAGGGGACCCAAGGGAGAGCCTGCGGGGTGAGAGGCCCAGGGGTCTGGGCCGGCGAGGAGAGGGTCCTGGGGAAGCAGTCGGAGAAGGCAGAGGTGTCTCATCGATGAAGGTGGTGATCTCTTCCCGGAAGAAGCCAGGACCCCGTGGAGGTCCCCCACCTGACCCCAATACCCCACCCTCCAGGAATTGGCGAAGGCTAGCCAGCCCTCCACCTTCACCTTCCTCCTCATCCTCCTCATCCTCCAGCCTTTGCCTCCGACCCAGGTACTCAGGAGGGCCCCCCAGGGCTCGGCTCTGGGCTGGGAGGACCCGGATGTCATCAGAGGATGACCACTTATGCAGGATGGAGCCTGGTGCCCGAGGAGTAGAGAAGATGTTGGTCTCATCATGGGACAGACGGCGGGATAGAGGGACCTGGGAAGAGGAGCAGGTAGACGCAGAGATGCTACAGGGACAAAGTGGGAGTAGAGGCAGGAACCAAAGTGGGGACTCTGCAAGGTGGCTCCACCCCCTTAAGCTTTTGCAAAACATCTCTAATGGGCAAACCTGGTTCTGAGAGGTCTGAAGGGGAGCCTCTCTCACCACACCTTTCACCTACCCCTTAGGTGCCCTGCAGGCCAGGGCTAGGGAGTGGGGAGTCAGGATGGTTAGCAGAGACTGGAGACAAATAGTAAGGGGGTACCTAGAATAGGAGGTGCACTCCCTAGTTCCATACCTGTAAGTAGTGGACCCTCTCAAGAGGGGGAAAGAGCATGTGCCGTCCAGGCAGCAGCTTCACCTGGGAGGGGTCCCTGCTCCCTGGTCCTGTGGCACCGTTAGCATCAAAGCGAACTTTACACACTCGGCCATCTGCATAGTCATCACAGCCCCCGTCTAGGAGAGAAAAGGGGCAGGGTGGTTACAGGCAGGGAATACCCACTTCCCTCCCCACCCCCCTTTAAAACCTCCTGCCTCCTTTGTAAGCTTGGGTGCGGTGGGGTGTGGAATCCTTCTGTGCCCACTAGTCTGTAAGCTCCAAGAGGAAAAGCAAGAGTTTCTAACGTCTTTGCGTTCAGAGTTAGGTCCCTAGGGCTTCATACATAAAGAGGCATTTATTGAAACAGTTACAACCCCACCCAAGAACTGTCCCTCCAGGTAGGGGTCTCTCTTAGGGAGCTCAGCCTCCTCTTAGTTCCACAGCCTCCCTTTATAGTTGTGTTAGGGCTCTGGACTGTTTTTCGGATACTCGGCCTGGAGAGTGGAGGCAGAGCTGGGTAGTGTGGGCTTCCAGAGGGAAACTGACACCGGGTGCAGGGAGCCCTCGGTGCAGAAGGAAGCGGTGGGTGTACATGGGGTGCGTGATTAGGGAAAGGGGAGCCCAGAGTCAGCTCAGGGCCGGCGCAGGTTCTGTCCAGGAGGGGGCACTCCAGAGCAGCCCGTCCCCACACAGAGAAGGGCCGGTGGAAAGGCGCAGAAAAGGGAGCCGAAGCCCGGGAACGCCAAAGCCCAGTCCTTCCTCTGACCGTCGTCGCCGTCCTCCTCGGACATGATGGCCACGCACTGCTCCCACACGGTGCGCACGTCGGCCCGGTAGCGCTCGCAGGACCAGATGAAGGAGGGCAGCAGCAGTGTCTGTGCCATGGAGCACCACAGCACAGCCAGCACCATCCACGGCGGAGCCGAGTCCGACTTAAGGGAGAAGAAGCTCACCACCTAGCGGGAGGATGGGGAATGGAAAGGCGCGGGGTCACGACCCAGCCGGCTCCCAGAGGTCCCACTTGGCCCCCCACCCAATATCCTAGTGCGGGGGTGGGGGGGTGCCGAAAAGGGATGGCCCAGTTCACAGAGGATCGTGATGGAGGCAGAGTTGGAAGGGGAGATGGGATGAACAGAGGGGAAGGGACTGATTCAGGGGAAGGTCCGGGGTAAGTACTGCAGACAAAGCCCTGACATCCAGAGGGACAGAACACTTGAACACAGAGAGAAATTCAGGAATCCGAACTAGCTGGGGATGCATAGCTGGGGTGGTGGGGTGAGCTCTCAGGGGTTGCCACCCTGGAGTGCTCAGGGACCCTGTGGGATGTCCTGAGACTGTTAGGGAATGGAGACTGGACTGGGCTGCTGGACAGTGGGCTGGGGGGCTTAAGTGTGGAGCCACAGGATAGATGGTGGCGCTGGAAGACGGGGAGTGGGGTTGAGTAGCAGAAGCTGGAAAGCAGATGACAAGACTGGAGGCAATGGGAACTGGGAGCTGGATGATAGGGGTGGGGGGCTCACAGATGGGGGTGGGCAGAAGAGACGAAGGTGGATGGCAGAGTTGCTGTATGGCTAAAGGACTTGGAAGTCAAGCGATTGTGCTGGGGCCCGGACTAGGGAGAGCAGGTGGGGGACCCCAATCTCACCAAGATGGGCACCCCTGTGAGTGAGTCATAGAGAAAGACGATGGCGCTGACCAAGTTGGTGACCTGCAGGGATGTCTTGGCCGACTCAGAGCCATCCAGCGAGGACCGCCGCTTCCCTCTGGCATCCTCCACCACAATGGCTGGCACCTCAAAGGCTGGCCGGGTACCCAACCCCCCTGGCCCAGCCCCCTTGGCACCACCCCCAGCCCCTGCTCTCGGGCCGCCCAGCCGAGCCCTCCGGGGCCTGGCCCACAATGTCTGGTAGAAGGTGATGGCCACACAGACCAGCCCCATGACAATGCCCCCAAGTAGCAAGAGGCTGAAGCACACGCCAAAGCCCAGGCCGATCTTGGAGACTATGAACTGGCAGCCACGGGCATAGTACCGCTCGCCATTGTTGTGCCAGCCAATGGAGGGTAGTGTGGAGAGGATGAAGCTGACCATCCAGATGCCCATGACAGCGTGCAGTGCCTGCTTCTTGGCGTTGCTAAGGCGGTAGTTGACAGGCCAACGCACCATCCACATGCGATGGTAGGAGAGTGAGGCGACTGTGAAGCAGGTGGCCAGGGCCAGGGTATAGTAGGTGGACACGAAGACCTTGCAGATGCTCTCGTTCCAGTCATAGTCGGAGGAAGCCTGGCGCCGTAGCTGCACCACAGCGAAGGTGGTGAGGGGCACAGCCGCCATGAGTATGTGTGTGCCCGCCAGGAAGCAGAGCAGCAACTCCAGCGGCTTGTGCTTCTGCTGCTTGGCCGAGATGCTGAGGATGATCCAGGCATTGGCCAGCAGCGCCAGGAGCCCACAGGCAAGCCAGGACAAGGCGTTTGAGCGCAGGGAGGCCTCCTCTGCCCCTGCTCCTCCCCGAGCCATCCTATCCCCGGCTCCCCCCACCCCCTTGAACTCCTGGGGGTGGGGGCTGGGTCTCACCCAGGAGCCCCACTCATACACACACCCATGATGCACACAATTCCTGCCCTGTGGTGAAGCAGGCCGCCTCTAGGCCTACCCTGCTGCTCAGCATTGCATGACTGACCCAGCTAAAGTCCCGTGTGGAGGGCAGGGGAGGAGACTGAGGGTCAGCAGAGGTGGTCCTCAGCCTCCATATTGGGTGGTGCCCTTCCTGAAGTATCTCTGTGGTCAATGAGGGAGGCAGGCTGACTGCTTTCCCAGCTATGAGGCTGGCTGAGGAGCTTTGGTCCCCATGCCGGGACTTCCAGGTCTCCTCTTCCTCTGGTTCTTGACCAGTCAAGGATCTTCTGGGCACCCCCAAGGGGTGTGGAGGGTTAGGCTCAGCCACCTGGACAAACAGCAAGGGAGAAATGACATGTGGGAGGGGGAGGGTAAAGGTAGGGCAGGCTGGTCTCTGACAGATTTCTCATGCCCCCTTCTCTTGAAATCATAGAAATAACGGATTACTAGGGGCCATGGGGCCATTCAGAACATTCTTCTGCCTTCAATCAGATGGCCAGTCACAGCCCACACAGGTAGGAGACCTGCTTTCCAGACCTTGAGAAAGAAGGTATTCAGACCCCCCGTCTCCTATACTTTTTGGCCCTTTTTCTTCCCTCTGGCATTCCCAGGTCCCCTCTTCTTATAAACCCTGCTCAGTGCTATTCAACCCTTATCTTCACGTCCCCGAATCTCTCTCCAGAGCTACTGCTGGAGATGTATGACTTGTTTCTTCTTGAGGGTTCGCAGTAAACTGGGATATGTAACCTATTCCAGCTCCTGGGCCCAGGGGTGTTGGTGCTTAGCCCTATTTCCCCAAGCCTGCATGATTCCCCTTGAGCTCACCAGGGATCTGGGAAGATAGAAGAAAGGAGGCTGGGACCAAGGGAGGGGGGCTAGGGAACACGCAGGCGGGGAAACCACTGACATCAGAAGCATCCAGAAATGGAAAGATGGGGATCTAGGGGAAGGAGGAGAGTTTGAGCAGAAGAGAAAGAGGGGGCAAAGTGATAGTATCTGAAAATAGAAGGGAACCCCCAGAGACCCCTGGAGTGGAGGCTTGGGAGGGAGAGGGATTGTGTGGAGGGAGGGAGCAGGAAACAGGGAGGCTGAGAAGAAAAGCCAGATTTCCATAAGGTGCTGACTCCCACTGGTGGACCTCCATTCTTTTCTCCCCTGCCCCAGCCTCAGTCTCCCTCTGCAGGGAGGGAGGAGAGTCCTGACTTGCCAGAAGCTGAGCTTCAGGGAGTCCTGGGGAGGGGGTAAGAGGAAATCAGGTGAAACCCTGAACAGAGTGGAGGCAAGAAGGATGAGCTAACGGCTTTGGCTTGGGGGGGGGGGGTAATAGGGGTGGTGTAAAAATGGGGCACAGTAGTGAGAGGGTCTGCTTTCTGTGGAAGACCCTCCGATCCTTGATCCTTGCCCTCCCTGAGAGGTCCTAGTCCGCCCCCCACCTTTGTTCCCTTCGGAGCCCAGTACACCCCAGTTGCCATGGCAATGGCCAGCCAGAGGGAGGTGGAAGGAATTGGTCAGCAGCGCCCCCCCCACTACTCTCCTCTACAGCCTGGCACCCCTTCCCACCTACCCCCCCCCACCCCAGCCCCAGCGGGTGGGCTCGGGAAGAAAGAGATGGGGAGTCAGAGAGGGAGGGAGGCAGGAAGGATGTGAAGGACAGAGAGGAGGTGAAGGACAGAGGAAGGCGGGGGTTTCTGGGGGACTCTGCCGCGGGCAGGGGTCCCTCGCCCTTCGGGGTGAAGGGGTAAGGTCAGGCGGCTCCTCCCTCCCGCCACCCACCCTCTGCTCCCGGGCAGTGACAGCAGGTGGCTGGGGAGGAGGGGCCGGCCGGAGGGGAGAGGAGGCGGCGGCGGCGGCGGCGGCGTGGGGGAGGCGGGGAGGGGGCCGCGGGGCCGGGGCCGGGGCCGGGGCCGGGGCCGGGGCCGGGGTCGTCTTACCTCTGGCCGCGCCCGGCACTGCCATGGGGACCGCGCTCCCGAGCGGCTCGCCCGGGCTCCCGCCGGCTCGGGCTCGGGCTCGGGCTCGGGCTCGGGCTCCGGCTCCGGCTCCGGCTCCGGCTCCGGCTCGCCCGCCCTCCTCCTTCCCTCCCTCTTCCCTCCGGGCCTCCCTCCCCCCGCGGTCCCGGCCTCCGGGGCTCGGGCCGCCGCTCCCCCGGGCTCTGCCCCGGCCGCCCCGCGCTGTCGGGGCCCCCCCTGCCGGAGGCCCGCGCCGAGAGCCCCAGGTCGGGGGCCGGCGGGGAGCTGCTCGGGGGGCGCGGGGGCGAGTGCGGGGCGGGGAGCCGGACGGCGGCGACTTGGGGGGGGAGGGGCAGCGAAGGCGCCGGCAGGGAGGGGGCGAGGACGCCGGCTGGGAACCGGCTTCATTGGTGAGACGGTTCGTGTCCTGCCCCCACCCCAGCCCGCTTTCCGACACGAACACAAGCTTCGGAGGCAGCTGGTGGTGTTCGGGGAGGAGGAAGCGTGTGTCACTGAGTGTATCCGCGAGGGCTGCGCCCGGCGTGTAGCCCCGGAGGGACAGGTGCTGGAGGTTGCGAGGAAGCTGGGGCTGCTGGGGGAGGGGGGGCACAGGTCTAAAAGAATGCACCCCCCAACACACACACACACACACACACACACACACACGCATCGCTTCCTCCTCCTGGAACACAAACTCACACTTCTGTTGGGGATGCACACAATTGGCAGGCACACATTACAGTTTCTCTTGGTCCCTTTTCCACCATACACATACGTGTACGTGTGTAGCACACACAACCTTGCAGCCTCTCCCTCAGTACATGAGAGGGGCCTGACTAGGAATCTGGGCCTCTGGCAAGCACACCCGGCCCCCGTGGGGTGGGCAGGTGGGTGATCAGCCTCCCGGGAATGTTTCTTTCTCCAGGGAAGCTTCGTCTCCTTCCCCTGGCGGGCCTGGCAACCTCTTCTCTGGGTCTGATCCCAGAGATCAGAAGATCCGGGTCCAGGGAGAAGAGTCTGTCTGCCTGTCTCTCTCACATACACACATGTACACACGAAGGAGAGCATCTTCTCGACAGTAAGTTTATTGTATTCTTCTGTCAGCTCAGGGAGGCAGGGGCGGGAGTGGGCAGCAATGCGGAGCCAGCAGTGGGGAGTCCTGGCAGCAACTGGGTGTTCTTCCTGGAAGGGGCAAGCTGGAAAGAGAAGACTCCTCGGGGAAAGGCGGTAGGGACTGAGACAGATGGTGAGAAAGGGAAGGAAGGAGAGGCAGAGGAGCCCGCGGATCCTGAGAGAAATGGATCAAGAAGAGGAGGAAGAATAATTGTAACCCCAATTTTCCTGTATCCTGAATGGTTTTGGGGGGGAAATGAAGGAAAGTACAGGGCAGTGGCACTGAAGCCCAGCATGGTCAATCCTTCATAGGAGGTCCCCTCAGAGGGTTCCCTCTCCAGCCAACTTCCCACCCCCTCCCCCTGGCAAAGCTCACCTTCCAGAAGGTTCTGCAACAGGGTGAGTGGTAGGTCACTGGGCACTCTCCCACAGGGCCTGTGCTCCCAGCCTGTGCTCTGATTAGGAGAATTGGCAGCTTTGTCCTCTGGTAACATGATTCTGCCACCAGCAGGTGATAGAGCAGGGATTTTAGGCAGGGAAGTCTTCTGTGTTTCTGAACTCTCTGAGGCAGGCCCTGCCTGCTGTGGTGTGCCCTTATGAATCCAGGGGTAAGGACTGGGCATCAGTGACTAATCAGCTGCAGAGATCTGCGGGATTCTTGTCTCTGTGTTCGGGATAGAGCCCTGGAACTAGGGGTTAAGAGACCTGGGCTAGTCCTGACACTGGCACTTCCTAGCTGTGTGACCTTGGGCTATCATCTGACCCCTCCGAGTTCCATTTCTGATCTATAAATTGGAGATACTAGTCTTGGTCCTGACACTACTGCTCTGTAAGATTTTCTTAAGGTTTAAACAAACAAAGGATGTGAAACTGGCTCTGAAATTGAGTGGTCCTGTTTGGCTGACAAGGAATTGTGTCTGTGTACAAGTGTGGGCTCTGTACATGGGTGTGTGTCCAGGGCTGCCTGTTTGTGCACATGTCAGGATGTGAGTCTATGCCCTGCCGACACAGAGTGAGAAGTGGGCAGGATGGAGCAGTGGAGGCTGGCAGTCAGGAGCCTTTTGATCTGGATCTACCCTCGACTGGCTCTGTCCCAAGGTCCTTCCACTAATATGACAGTCCTGTGCTTCATGCTTCAGACAGCCTGCCCTCCAAGCCAGCCTTGCCCTCCAAGCCAGTCAGGGCTGGTCCCGCATGATTCCCTGGGATCAGGGGGCAGTGGGGGAGAGAGTTGGGAAAAAGTCATAGGGCTAGGCTTGATGCAAAGGAAACGGGGAAGAAATGGCGTAAGCCTCTGCAAGAGGAGGACCAATGGCTAAGTGTGAATAAGGAGAGCTGGAGAGGGCTGGAAGTGCTGGGGTCTGCTACATTCATCTGGTCCGCAGGCCCAGGAGCCCAGCAGGAAAGGCAGGGGAGGACAGCCGGTGAGCTTGCAAGCCGGAAGCTCCACCTGGCCCCGCGCCTCAAATGAGACTACATGTCTTCTGGATCCGGCTGAAGGACAAGGAAGAGCAAGTTTATTCTTCTCCAAATCGCTTTGCATCCTCGAAGCTCCTTGTCTCCCAGACCACACTCTCCCTTCTTGGGCAGTGGTGGTCTGTCCCTGGACCATAGCTGCTGGGTGGCACCCAGAAATATCCCAGGCCTGCTGCCCCCTCACCTCTGCTCCCCGCCTTCTTCCTGCTTCCTACCTCCTCAACCACCCCACCTTTGCACCCTTCTTTGCCCTCCACCACCTTCCTTGAGCACCCACTTTCTCACTTCCATCCTATAACCCCGCCCCCCACCTCTCCCCACCAATTCCTTACTGGGAGCATTGGCAGGTCTTCTTCTCACTGAGGAGTCTCTTGATCTGAGACATCCGCTCTGCCTGGCGCTGTCCAGGAAGAAGGAGGGGAGTGGTGAGGGTCCCAGGCCTCCAGAAGGGACATGCCCTTTGGAGGGGGGAGTGGGGAGAGCTGGGAGAGGAGAAGCAGTTACTGTAACTGAGGCCACCTGTCCCAGGGTTAACTCTTTGCTCTTTCTGCTCTCTCCCAGTGCATGGATGGGTGCATGGGTGGGATCTTGGACTGGGAGAGAGCGGTGCTGGGGGTGGGGGTGGGGCGGCGGGCGGGAGGCAGGCAGAGGGAGCCAGAGCAGAAGCAGGCCACATGCACAGGGCTGCCCTTGTTTCTCTATGGGCCTCAAGTGCTCAGATGCCCTGTGGGGGTACAAGGGGGGCCTGGGGAAGCGCACTCACCCTGCGGCGCCAGCACTTAACACAGCAGAAGACGCAAAGCCCAATTAGAAGCAGAAGGCCTAAGATCCCGCCCAGCGTGATAGCCAAGAACTTTGGCCAGGACTTGATGACCACTGGGGATGAAACTGCAAAGGAGAGAGAGATGTTCCCGCTCACTGCCCTCCGTCAGGGTGTTCTGGAAGGCCCCAGGAAGGCCTTGCTTCCCAGGTACACCTGGGGCTGGGAGAGCACAGCAAGGTCCATGGGGCTCTCTCCCAGGCCATCAGGGCTGAAGGGGAAAGGCTGAGAAAGGGGTCTTAAGGTTTAGAGACTACAGGGCACTCTGGGGAACCGGAAGCAGCGGTTTCAGGCTGTGCACAGTGCATGCGTGTGTACCTGCGTGTGTGCAGGTGTCCAGGTTTGGAAAGGAGGTAGGGAGGGGGCTCTTGGTCAGATGTGCTGCATTCTTGGACTGTGAACCTTAGGGAGGTGAGAACTTGTGGGGTTGCAGGTAGGAACCACGCCTCGCCTTATCTCCTTCCCCCTGTGGGTCCAGGCAGTTTGAGAATAACCTACCCATCTCAGGGGAAGAGGGAGGCTGGGACCCTGGGTGGTCTCCACCAACCCGGGGAAGGTCCCAGAGCTGAAGAGGGAGGGGCTTGAGGTTAGGCCAGGAGCCTGGATCATCACTCACCATTGAGGCTGGATGCCAGCAGGACTTTGTCCTTGTCACTCAGGAGACACTGCCACGTTCCCCCCTCAGGATCCACCACCCATACCAGCTTCTGCTGCTTTGAGACCTTGGCAGCCTGCTCTTTCAGATTCAAGCTCAGTGTCAGCTCAGGGGAGGTGGGTCCCAGCACCTCACAGGTCAGATTGTTCTGAGAACTATTTGCTGTGGGAGGACAAGAGCCTGAGGCTGGGAGCCTGGATCTCTAAGTTCCTGGCACCTCCATACTTTAAGAGGATTCAGTAGAACAATCAAAATGCTTCACATGGATGCTCCTCTTTGAGCCTCTCAGAGCACATTTTCAAGTAGTTATAGAAAACACGCACACACACACACAGCTTTTGAGACCTGGGTCTTGGACTTGTATCTTAACCCCACTGCTTACTATCTGTGTGTCCCTGCAAGTTACTTGACAATCCAAGCCCCAGACATTAATTAAATACACAATAAATTCACAAACACATGTAAAGCTCTCAGATGGGTCTGGCATGTACTGAGCATCAAATATTAGCCATTACTATTTGTGGAGTTTTGGTGATGGGGGAGATAAGGAAGTGAAGAGCTCAATGCAGAGCCTGATGATACCCTCCTCACTACCTTAATAAGAGTGGATTTCGCTATCCTCAGAAGAAAGAGGCCCACAGAGGCAGGGGGCTTAGGGCCATAGAGGGGTGGGCAGAAGCAGAATTAGAGCCCTGGTTCTCAGCTCACACTCTTTGGGGATTCTCAGCAGAGCCCATCCCAGGCTGGCTCATAGATGTCAAGGAAGAACATGTGGATTCCAGTCTCAGTTCAAAACCAGCCCCAAGCCAGAAGGCCCTGGTTCAGCTCCATCAGGGAAGCAGGGCGGAGGGATCCCTTTTGGGGCCTCAGAGTGAACCCTGGGCCAGGTCCCTCTACCTCCTGCCCCTGCCCTCCCCTTCTCAGCCTACCTCCTCACCTCTCATTACCACGAGGTTCACTTCCTGGTACAACGTCCCCTTGGCAAGATTCAGGGTCAGGATTCCAGAACCAGCATACCGAGACAAAACTTGGGGCAAGGTAAAGCGGAGTGGGAGCGATTCCTTCATCTGAAGTTTGAGGGGGGCATGGGCCTCTTTCATAGACAGCTTCCTGTTCTCTAAGGTGAAGGAGATCCAGAGCAAGGACGAGGAGGCCCCCTGTGCCTGCCACCTCAGTTCCCCGACCAGGTTTTCATCTTCGAAGCTAAGTGGGAAGGAGAACTCCACCTGGTCCCCTTCTCTTGCATAGAATGTGTTAGAGACCTTCTGGAAAGCTGGAGGTGGGAAGAGAGAGAAGCTGGGTCAGGAGATAGGAAGTTGGGGGTATACGGGTACGGTAGGCATGGGCCAGGAGCACAAAGAGATGGAAGGGGAGGGACCGGGTGAAACCAAATCTTTAGGTTGCCACATCAAGCCCTTAAATTCTCATCTACTTCTTCAGTCCTCTCTGGTCTCTCCACCTGGCATGTTCCCAAGGCAGTGCCTCCTCCCACTGGAAGCCCTCATAGAGTAGCCCAGTCACAGGAGGCCTCTCCCTCCTCAGGATCTCTGGAGCACAAGGGGCATTTGGCATGCACTACTTAGGTGCATAATTTATCAGCCTTCACAAGATAAGGAGCAAATGCTTGCCTTGGGCTTACTATGTGCCATGCACTGTTCTGTTAAGTGCATTACACGTATTAGTTCTCGTGGTAACACTACAAGGTAGGTACTATCACGGTGAGCATCGTCCCTGAAACCAAGGCACAGAGAGGTTCAGTGACTGGCCCAAGGTCTCATGGTTAAGTCATAGCCAGGATTTCTGTTGGTCTGTGTGTTTAACCACCATACTACCCTCCGTGGGTCACATGAGGACCCAGCGGACAGGATCTGGGGTAGGACTTGCATTTTGGGCTCTTGGTGCAACAACCTCCCACCCCACTGGGGTGTGCAGCCTGGGATTCTACAGGTGCAATATATACAACAGGGCGGGCTTGCTGGTGTTAATGTCGTCTGAGTAAATGGATCTGCAGCTCAGTGGGAATGGGGGGCTAGGCAGCAAAGAAAACATGAGGCCTCCCTTGTTTCCTCCCTTGGGGCCTCCTCCAGGGGTCTTTGGGGCCCCTCACATCCTTATATCCCTTGTCCCTTCCTTCCTGTCTCTGTGTCCACCACTGAGAGGGGCAGCTCTTAGCACCCCGAGGAAGAGAGGGCTCAGTGTACCCCTTGGGACAGAATTCAGCTTCCCGGGGTGGCAGGGGGGAGACTGGCCCTGGCCTCCCTCTGTTGACCAGAAGCAGAGGGAGGAGCAGAGCAGTGAGAGCAGAGGGCCACTGAAGCAGACGGGAGAGGCGCCCCTCTTACCCAGCACCAAGACGTTTATGTTGAACTCCACTGTCTTCTGGCTCTGGGAGATGATACATGTCCAGGTGCCACCGTCCTGCAGCTCCGGCCAGGACAGTGAAAGGTTTTGGCCACCATGCTTGCTTTTGTTCCCTGGACCTTTCCATTGCACTGAAGGGCTACTCCCTGAGGGGTTTTCCAGGGTCAGGGTCAGCTGCTGCCCTTGCAGCAGGCGGATATTGCTGCTGCCACTGCTGCTGCCAGAGTCCCACTTGGCAGTCACTGTGGAAGGAGCAGGCCACCTGTGTCACACACGCCTTCCCCAAGGAGAAGGCAGAAGCCAGGAAACCAAGAATGTCTCTCCATTCCTCCCCCACCCCAACACCCAGGGACCCAGCCCCAGCCCAAGGCAGAGTTTCCCTCTCTCCTCCTGCTGGCTCCAGTCCTCTCTGCCTTTGTCACTGCCCTACTCCCTCCTTCCTCTGGCTCCTCCCCGCCCCGCCCCCCCCCCGCCCTCCCCCCCCCACCTCTCTGGATTTCTTTCTTTCCCACTGGCCCACCAACTGGGGGCCCAGAGGGGGATTTGAGGAGACAGGGGGGCCAGTTAGGCCAGGGCCTGTTTTCCCTGTAGGAACGGGAGTCAGGGAGGAAGACAGATTGGTTGGAGGGATCCTCTTCTACTCACAGTTGAACACCAGCAATTCCACCTCTTGCCTCTTGTCTGTGTCACAGAAGTAAATCCCTGAGTCAGCAACTTCGAGATCCTTGATGACCAGAGGAAAGGATCCTTGGTCCCACAGGTTTTTTTTCGATTCAACACGATGCTTCAGCCTGGAGCTGCCTGGGAGCAGAAGCCACATGGAAGAGGTTGGGGTAGCCTGAAGATGTGACAGCCCTGTGGAGGGCAATGCCCACGACTTTTCTGAGCTCAGCCTCTAACTTCCCGCAAAATTTGCCCCAAGTCAGAAAACCCCAGACTGGTGAGGAGGAGATTCCATCCCATGAGCTTGATTGGCCAGGATCTCATTAAGCCAAAATAAAATACTATCTTTATTTCAAGAGCACCAACCCCTACATGCCCAATACTTAACATGCATCATCTCAAGAAATCTTCACAACAATTCCAAGAAGTGAGTGAAGTGGCTTATTTTGCAGATTAAATAGTTGCCCCGACTCTTACGCATTGTTGGCAGGAATATAAACCGGTACAATTTCTTTGGGAGGTAATTTATAATATCTATCAGAATGACAAATGCACATACAAAGATACCTGTCCACCAAGAAGGAATAGGGTAAGTAAATTATAGTTTGCCCATTCAATGGAATGCTGTACGAGAAGAAGGAAGCTCTGTATCTACTGAATGGAGTAATAGCTAAGAAATATAATTAACTGAAAAGAGCAAGATATTGGACAGGCTTTGTTTGTTTACAAAGGAGGGAGAAATTTCT